>NC_139535.1:113131009-114331009 GCF_965153285.1 Podarcis tiliguerta
GGTCGGTGGTTCGAATCCCCACGACAGGGTGAGCTCCCGTTTCTCGGTCCCTGCTCCTGCCAACCTAGCAGTTTGAAAGCACGTCAAAGTGCAAGTAGATAAATAGGTACCACTCCGGCGGGAAGGTAAACAGCGTTTCCGTGCGCTGCTCTGGTTCGCCAGAAGCGGCTTAGTCATACTGGCCACATGACCCGGAAGCTGTACACCGGCTCCCTCGGCCAGTGAAGTGAGATGAGAGCCACAACCCCAGAGTCGTCCACGACTAGACCTAATGGTCAGGGGTCCCTTTACCTTACCACCCGCACCAAACTGCAGCTCCCATAATTTTGGGGGGAAAGCCATGGCATCATAGGGCTTCAAATAGATGGTATGAATGTGGTCTAAGTGAAATCTTTGAAAATGTTTTTGAATATGATTTCCAGGTTCCTTTAAAAATATATTCCTTGTTTACTAGATACCTGCACTCATTCATGTTTTTTCTTTTTGCATAGGATCCATTTCCATCTTCCATATACTACGCAATATGCCATCACACAGTGGCAAATATTTTGTGAATATTTATCTTACTCAGCAAAATCTGCATACCACTTCATTGTCAAAACGTCTGAACACTTTACACACGTTACAATTATCTATAAAAGTCAGAAATTAAAAACAAGTTGACACTAAAAAATAATTCAAATATGAATAAAAGCAGTACTTAAAAATTTACATGTTCAAAAAGAAGAAAAAAATTACCTATTAAAATGCAGGTCAGTTGTACATATTACAGTAAGGTAAAGGTACCCCTGCCCGTATGGGCCAGTCTTGACAGACTCTAGGGTTGTGCGCTCATCTCACTCTATAGGCCGGGAGCCAGCGCTGTCCACAGACACTTCCGGGTCACGTGGCCAGCATGACAAAGCCGCATCTGGCGAGCCAGCGCAGCACACGGAACGCCATTTACCTTCCCGCTGGTAAGCGGTCCCTATTTATCCACTTGCACACAGGGGTGCTTTCGAACTGCTAGGTTGGCAGGCGCTGGGACTAAGCAATGGGAGCGCACCCCACCGCGGGGATTCGAACCGCCGACAATGCGATTGGCAAGTCCTAGGCGCTGAGGTTTTACCCACAGCGCCACCCGCGTCCCTACATATTACAGTAGGATTGCCTAAACAAAAACATGCATTTATTTATGAAATTACTATCCCACGCTTCCTCCCAAGGGAGCCCATGGTGCCAGAAACAATATACTGTGAAGGTGTCTGCCTCATATCAATAGGCAGGGAGTTCCATGGTGTCATCACACTGAAAAATCGGTTCCGTACAAGTGCAGAACAGACCTTGTGTAGCGCTTGCAAAAGCACCAGTTCTGCAGATCTAAGGTGGTCTTCCCATCTATGGATTTACGTTGCCACGTGTCTCTGGGTATATTAGCATCCATCTGCTGGGAGAAACTATTCTTCTGCCTGTGGCACTTGCCTGGGGAGAACATAGAAGAGCGCCTTGCTGCTGCTGCCAACAGCGGGAGGGAGCTCTCTGCTGTCAGGGCTGTTCATCCCCATTGTGAAGCTAACCCCAACGGACTGGATATCAAGGAAAGGGGGTTCCCCCCGCTGCTCCCTTTAGGAAGGGGCGTGCCTTTTAGGCAGCCAGCTGCCTGCTGCTACTGCTCAATAGATCCATTTCAAGCTGCTGAGGATCAGCCGATGTCTCCGAGTCCCCACCAAGATGGGAAGTGACAAGAGAGGCAAGCGCTTTTCACTTGCTGTTTCAGGCTCTAGTGCGCACAAACATTGCAAGGGATGGGCACGCACACTAGGCTATCCTGCTTTTGCCTCCCCCGTTCCGTTCTGAGGACCCCCTACTGAAGCCAAGTGGATGGTATGATTTCTTCATCCCAAGTATTGTCAAAGAGAGCAGAAGGGGCTCGTCTTCCTGGGAAGGTAGTCCATCTAGGGGAAATGAGCGCTGGTCTTAAACGCCCACTGCCTTGCGGCCATACTCACTCTTGAGAAAAGCTTCGGGAGAAAATCCCAAGGAACAATCCATACCTCTTGCCTTGAAGGACATATTTGGGAGAAGAAAAGGCTAAGGAGTAAACCCTACCGAAATGTGGAGTCTCTAAGACGGTTGAATGGCGCCTCATAGAATCATAGAACTGTAGAGTTGGAAGGGGCCCTGAGGGTCATCCGTTCCAACCCCTTACAATGCAGGACTCTTTTGCCCAAATTGAGGCTCAAACTCACAACCCAGAGATTAAGAGTCTCCTGCTGTACCAACTGAGCTATCCCAGAAGTTTCATACCAGGGCTGGGGAGCCTGCGCTGTTGTTGTAGCATCTGCTGGGTGCAATTCTCAACTTGCACATGATGTTGGCAGCAACATCAGAAAGTGTGTGTGAGTCCAGAGGCCGTTGAAAAGTCTAGCCTTTGCTTTCCTAGGCCTGTCAGCATGGAAGCAGTCCCCACCAACAGTTTTCCAAGGCTGTGCACACATTATTAGGTCCCAGGCCCTAAGGAAGTTAGATTGGCTTCAACCAGAGCCAGGGCCTTTTCAACTCTGGCCCCGGCCTGGTGGAACGCTCTGCCTCATGAGACCAGGGCCCTGCAGGATCTGATTTCTTTCCGCAGGGCCTGTAAGACAGAGTTGTTCCGCCTGGCCTTTGGCTTGGAGCCAATTTGATTCCCTCCCTCCCTCTCTTTCTTTTTTCTTTTCCTTCTCCTCCTGCGATGAGGCTACATTTTAATATTTTAACGTTCCATTATTTTAATGCTGTATTTTACTTTTGTTTTTAAGTTGTAATCATTCATCTTGTTTTTATTATTGCTTGTAAGCCGCTCTGAGCCCGGCCTTGGCTGGGGAGGGCGGGGTATAAATAAAAAATTATTATTATTATTATTATTATTATTATTATTATTATTATTATTATTATCATTATTATTATTATTACAGTTTGCTCTGGCTCCCGTGCTGTCTTACCACTGGTGTTTGAAGCTGTGCACAACGATGCGAGCCATCATCCCTATCAATCCTGCAACTTCTTGAGAAACGCTGCTGTTTGATGCATTGCCCCTCAAACCAGCTTCCACCCGATTTGAAAATGTGCAATCCACATTCCCTTTGCAATATAAGCTCAGGTGTGTACGTTTGAGACAGCTGCTGCGCATGCTTTGTGAAAAGGAGTTCAGGGGTGTTGCAGATGTGGGAGGAGGACCAGACAGGAAATGTGCCTTAGGTGAAGACATCCCTGCCCCCTTTCTGGTGTGCATGCAAATATGACTTGAAACACACGGGTGCAGAGGGAATGGCCTTGCTGAGTTTTAAACTGCTCATGTGTGCATTAAACACCTTTTAATTCTCCCTTGTGCTTTTAGACAACGGCTGCTGTGCAATAAGTCTGCTTGGGCCTTGGGCTGATTCATGCCTTCCCTGTTCCCTCACAGCCTAGTGCTGCCCTCATGAGGCAAGTCACCCACAGGCCTTGCGATCAGGAGGAAAATACAAGGCTGAATTATTATTTTATTTTATTTTCTCCATTCTTTTTGTTGAGTTCTTTTTCCAGACAAAACCGTACAGAATAAAAAACCCAAAAACACACAAACAAGCAATGAATACAAAAGAAAAAGAGAAAGTGAGAAAAAGAGAAAACAATATATCAAAAACAAACCAACATCAGTTCATAGCAACCCATTGATTTACTTCCCTTCATCTCAGTTTGGGCTATATAACCACCCTACCTTTCCGCGGTATCAAATTTCACCCTCTATCTCTACCTCACAGGTTTTATGTTGCACCTACTGTGATTTTGATATTTCCTAAATTTGTTTCTATATAATACAAGGCTGAATTATAATGGGTTTGCTTATCATGGGTTTGAAATCATCCACCTTCTCCTATCTCTATCTAAATTATTTGTCCTCCCATCAAATTCCCAGATTTTTCACATAGATCTCTGCTGGTACGGGAAGCACCCCAAAACACTCTGTGGTGGGATGTTGCACATGCGTGTTGAGGAAATAAAATCATTTCCTACAATTAATGAATTAAGAAGTTGACATGCGTTATGCCCCTTGCCAGCAGAGGCTGAGCTTGATGCCGGGGTTGCCATATTCCGAAGAGCAAAAAAGAAGACACCTTTCTAGGTGGGCCTTACCTTTGCTGTCTTCGGCCTCCTGCTCACGAGACGCTGCGTCTCCAGGCCATGCGAGGCTGAGCGGTCCCGGAAAGGCCAGGCCAGGCCTGGGGGCCACCAGAAATAACACAAGGCCTAGGCCGCACAAGGCCTCACCACCACGAGGCCTAGAGAGGCCTGGTACGAATGGTGTACAAACAATAAAAAATAAAGCCCAGGGCATTTTGCAAAATTTTAAAAATCCACCCTGAACTGCGATTTTACTTTTGAAAAAGAGGACATGCATAGCTGTCAATGTTTCCCTTTTTCTAAAGGGAAATTCCCTTATTCCGAATAGGATTCCTCGCATGAAAAGGAGTATAGCATCTCGATCAAGGGAAGTAATAGTGCCACTGTATTCTGCTCTGGTCAGACATCACCTGGAGTACTGTGTCCAGTTCTGGGCACCACAGTTCAAGAAGGACACTGACAAACTGGAACGTGTCCAGAGGAGGGCAACCAAAATGGTCAAAGGCCTGGAAATGATGCCTTATGAGGAACGGCTAAGGGAGCTGGGCATGTTTAGCCTGGAGAAGAGGAGCTTAAGGGGTGATATGATAGCCATGTTCAAATATATAAAAGGATGTCACATAGAGGAGGGAGAAAGGTTGTTTTCTGCTGCTCCAGAGAAGCGGACACGGAGCAATGGATCCAAACTACAAGAGAGAAGGTAAAGGTAAAGGTACCTCTGCCCGTTTGGGCCAGTCTTGTCAGACTCTAGGGTTGTGCGCTCATCTCACTCTAGAGGCCAGGAGCCGGCGCCGTCCGCAGACACTTCCGGGTCACGTGGCCAGTGTGACATCACTGCTCTGGCGAGCCAGCACCAGAGCAGCACACGGAACGCCATTTACCTTCCCGCTATAAAGCGGTACCTATTTATCTACTTGCACTTAAGGGTGCTTTCGAACTGCTAGGTGGGCAGGAGCTGGGACCGAAAGACAGGAGCTCACCGCGCCGCGGGGATTCGAACCGCCGACCATACGATCGGCAAGTCCTAGGCACTGTGGTTTTACCCACAGCGCCACCCGTGTCCCAAGAGAGAAGATTCCACCTAAACATTAGGAAGAACTTCCTGACAGTAAGAGCTGTTCGACAGTGGAATTTGCTGCCAAGGAGTGTGGTGGAGTCTCCTTCTTTGGAGGTCTTTAAGCAGAGGCTTGACAACCATATGTCAGGAGTGCTCTGATGGTGTTTCCTGCTTGGCAGGGGGTTGGACTCAATGGCCCTTGTGGTCTCTTCCAACTCTAAGATTCTATGATTCTATGAAAAGGGAAAAGTTGACAGCTATGAGGACATGTCTGGGAAAATCTGGATGTATGGCCACCCTAGGCTGTGCTCTTCAGACCAGGCCTTCCAAAACAAAACACAAGTCAATACCCTGGGGCTGCCACCCATTCAGCCAGGCTGATTACTGAGGCAGCTGTATTTTACTGCCTATCTACAGGTGCTGTTTGGTTTATTTATTACGTTAAGGCGGCCATCCTAAACCCACTTGCCTAGGGGTAAGCCCCACTGAATTCCATAGGGCTTATTTATTCTGAGTCCATTTCTCCTCCCTCTCTGGCTTCATGGCTGAGAGAGCATGTGAAACCAAGTGTCCTTGTCCAACACCCTTAAAGACACCCTGTGGTTGGACTCTAACCACTATACCATCCTGGCTCACAAGGTTACCCATTCACATAAATGGTGCTTGCACATGAACAGGCCCAGAAGGCCCAGAAGCCTTTCGCTGTTTCTGAGATACCCACATGGTGACCTTCCCTTGTGTGAGTCAGCCCAGTTTACTTGGAACATCATTTTTAGGGACTGCTGATAAGCCGGTATTTCCACGTGTGTATATTAAAGGGGCACAGATTTGTCTATGGACGGTCCATAATTCACATAACACACCCTGCTACACACACTTCAGGGGGAATCGGGAACAACTTTTACACTTTGGAGAGGAGGGATTTTATATAGTACAGGGCCTCCTTTACAGCGGCACCAGAGTTTTGGAGCTCCCCCCGCAATGGTGGGGTGGGGTAAGTACGTTCTTTCCCCTCACTGCTAGTCTTCCAGCAGCAAGGAAATACTGTTTTCTTTCAGAAGGCATTTGGGGCATCAATATTCCCCGCCACACACACAATTGCAGACCTGTGTTTCGTTATTTTTACAGCTTCTTGTCTATTACAGCTGTTTATTAATTCTGTTGTAATGTGCTTCAGTACAAGATGGTGCCCTGGATTTTAAAAAAATTAATAAGCAATATAATATATCTTTATCACACTGCAGACTCTTAAACACAAATATTGATCCACCAAGGGCCCAAGAATGATGCACCAGAACAGAATAGAGCCTGTTTGGGAGCATTTATGTATATGGCCAGTTCACCATTGCTACACAAAGTGACTATTATTGTAACCACGATAAAGGCCTGTGTTCCAACAGCAGATGCCAAAGCCGCCACCATCCCTTTGCTTCAAAAATAGGGGACAATTGTGGAACCTGGATATTACTATCAGGGATTAAAGAAAGACAAGGCACCACAAAGGCTCTTCAGATACAGCGGTACCTCTGGTTACGTACTTAATTCGTTCCGGAGGTCTGTTCTTAACTTTAAACTGTTCTTAACCTGAAGCACCACTTTGGCTAATGGGGCCTCCCACTGCTTCCGTGCTGCCGCCGCACAATTTCAGTTCTCTTCCTGAAGCAAAGTTCTTAACGCAAGGTACTATTTGTGGGTTAGCGGAGTCTGTAACCTGAAGCGTATGTAACCTGAGGTACCACTGTACAGTGCTTTGTTAGAAGTTTAATTTCTGCATGTAGTGCAAAGCAAACCTTGCTAAGAATCTTGCTCCGTCCTCCCATCTGAATCTGGAATGCTTTATTGCCGAAACCCTATAAATACCAAGTGCAGAAATACAATGGCCGTCTGGAATTACAATTGCCGTTCTGGCTACTGTTACATCTTGTGAGATAAACTACCTAGCATCACTTCCATCTTGGAATTTCACCACCTATCGCCTTCCATTTCCCCTCATGAACTATCACACATGCGCCTCCCTCCCTCCCTCCGTTCCTTCGTTCCTTCTCCCTAAACAATGTTCTCAGCTCATCAAAGAAGCTAAATATTTTTTTATAATAATAATTATTAGAAGTTTGATAATTACAGAAAAAAAGAGAAAAAGAAAGACAACAAAAACATTTAAAAATTTATCAATACATCAAAAGTAAAAGAAAAAAGAAAAAACAGTACATTAAAACGACAAAAAGAACAGAAAAATTTAAAAAACACATCCAATGTTACCATATCCTTACTTTTCATTTACTTGTTTCATCGACCTCCTCACACCTCCCTTTTTTGTATTCTAGTTCACAGCTATTTCAGCAAATCCTTTCCATCTTTCTCAAATTTTTGTTCTATAATTAATCTTAACACAATCTAACTTTAAATTTTCAACTTTGGCCCATTGCCTAAAGAAGCTAAATAAGCTTGTCAAGAGCTCAGCTGGTAGACCAAAGTAGAGTTTCTTGCAGGACCTCAGTTCATGAAGTTCATAAGAACCTAAGAGCCTACTGGATCAGGCCATGGTCCATGCAGTCCAGCATCCTATTCTCGCAGTGGTAACAGTGCTGGTAACAGCTGCAACTAGTTTTGGGCCATCAGCCTACCTGCTTTGTGTGCAAGGCACTAAACCTCTCATCAAAATATCGTTTCAGCAAATTTGATTACTGCTGTTGGTTCACATCCCCTGTGTCTCTTTCTCTTTCTCTCCCTCCCAACCACAGTGCCTAGAACAGAGGTGGGTAACCTGATTCCCCCAGATACGTTTGTGCTCCATCAGCCCCAGTGAGCATGGCAAATGGTCAAGAGACAACTTTCCCCATAAGTTGTCAGTCTCTTGCCTGAAACTACATGGTTCACATGGGTGTAAAGACAGGATATCAGTAAATGGGAGGAGGCTAAAAAAAAAAAAATCTTCATCACATTCTCCTACCCAGCCTTCTGAATGTGACTCTGTGTGTTTCTGCTTTGAATTTCTGCAGTCAGGAGAAAATGTGCAGGAAATTGCAAAACCTACATGCATAACCACATACCTCCTTGCATGAGATCTACTATTCAGAAAGCTTAGACTGCATGAAGCAGTTTCTTCCCATACATGTATCTCAGATACATTTTATCAGCACAGGGGAAAACTGTGGCTTCGTACAACCTTGTCTTTCCAGTACGGAATATTGCCTGCCTATGTGTGTGAGAATCTTACCTGCCTCTAGGTTGCTGCAAAGACATGCCTGGGAATCAGATGTTTGTGTGGGAAGCTAAATATGGAATTTGTGGGGTTTTCTGTAGAACTTTCGCAATGCTATTGAAGGGGCTTGAGCCACAGGTAGCTTGGAGTCTACTGGTAGATTTCTGCATGGTTTGCAGCAGATCGACAAGCGTCAAATCAGGCTGCCGAGTTAAAGAAATCTGGCCGGGTGGGAACTTCCACGCTTGCTGATGTAGCTCGGGGCAGCTTCACTTCTTGAGAAAAGATGGCGAGCTCTGTTCAGCTGTGGCACTGAAAATACATTTCCAGGCTCAGAATGTGCTCCGAGGCACCCTGTTCTTTTAGTTATAACATCAAGCACGGGCTTGCTGAGGCTGCTGGGAGATGGAGCTCAGCAAGGGAGGGCCAAAGTCTGCCCACACCTGCTCTACGTCTTTTGCACCTGCCTCTCTTGAGCTCATCTTGGAATTCTAATTTTAAAAAAGTAGGTCTGGCAAGCCCAACATCTGCCCGCCCCTGCAGTACACACTACGACTGGGCTGCCACCTTTCCTCCATTCCATAAAAGCCAAGAAGGTGATTTGCTATAGATATGCTGGAAAAGCAAAACACTGCCTTACAGTCTTATTGCTAAGGTTTATTATCGGCATTTCACTTGTATTGTAAAGGGAAGAGCCCCAGAAAGCCCCAGATTCATTCACTAGCATCTCCGAGTACAGCTGGGAGGGTCCCTTGCCTAAAAATCTTGGACAGCTGCTGCCAGTCAGGGCAAACAATGCCAGGTTAGATAGACCAATAGGCTGATTCAGCATAAGGCAGTTTCCTATGTTCTTAATGCATTTTTAATATATTAAGTTAGACATTTTTTAAAGCTATTATATACCTCGCAAGACCTGATGTGAAAGGCACTATAAAAACGTTCTAATAAATAAAATAATATCAACCATCATATCAACCATGCAGACGACACCTCAGCACATGCAGGATGCAAAATGCCAGTGTTTGCCACAGAGCCTTACACATTCATGTGCGTGTGCATTGACACACACATGCGCTAGAGACGGAACACATCCATTTCAGGGCTGTCTTAAGCATATGAGGTGCCGGGGTGCAAAGATCCGCCTGGCCGCTTCGGCGTCTAGCTGGCTCAGTTGCCCCCGAACTCTCGGCAGCAGAAGAGCCAGCTGTGGCACTCCAACCAACGGGTGGGCTCTTCCCCAGACTCAACTCTTGGGTCCTGGACTCTCAACCGGGCGCCCCTGAGAGCCCGGCGCCTGGGTGCCCCGCACCCCTAGCACCTATGGGTAGCACGGCCCTGTCCATTCCTCACTCAGCTCTCTTAGCTTCAGTCGAACGCTGAAGACTGACAGCTATAGCAAGCCACACTGACGAAACAACAGGAACCATAAAGCAGACTGACCCTACTAAATGAAATTCGGAAACGACAAAAAGAAAAAAAGGGAACCATTCTCAAAAGATGCTGAAGGGAGTGAGGCTTTTTATTAATGCCCAATGCATTTTGGCCCAAAAAGGACTTCCTCTGGACAAGAGTTAAGAAAGTCTGCTTAAAACACACTTCTTAAAAAAATAAGGCTTTTATATATTTTAAGCATGGTTTATGCATTGTTGTTCAGTTGTCTTGTTTTATTTTAGTAGAAAAGCCCCCAGATGGAAGCACTTTGGAGCCGTAGCCATAGCAAACCGAGTCACTTGTGAGCATATAATCCTAATAGCTGATGGAGGCCCCTGACTGCAGGTGGCCATTGTTTCCTCATTACGTATATAATTTCTGCTCCAGTCTTATCCTAAACATTTGTCAGGCTGCTGCTGTGTAAATGTAGCATCACAGCAGCACTGGTGTAACAAAGCTGGAAAAGTGACCAGCGCAAGGCAGTCAAAAATTTAAATACGAGCAGACTAATTTCCTTTAAATTGACGCTTTCAAATGCATTAACAAATTAAACACCTGTGCTTAACAGTTAGCCCAGTGCTGTGGCACTCATTGGCAGGTTGCTGATCCATTAAGCAGATGTACTTGTTACTCATCAATTAGCTACAATAGTGCCTACATGCTTTTCATACGGGTGCAGATTTGCAGCATGATCCTGATGACGTTTCTCATGCTTGAGCCCTATTGATTTCAGTGGGGTTTAATAGTGCTCATGCTTAGCTTTTGGATATATTGTACCTCTCGTGTGCCCCCTCCCCCAGTTTTTTGTGATGGAAGCCACTGTGAAAAAGAAGAAGCAGGCATTCTAGGAAGAGGCCTCATTATAAATATTATGTATTAAATTCACCCGTATGATTAGTCAACTAAAGTGGGGTTAGAGGATTTCCAGTCTGTGGTCTGAAAGTGACCTTCCAAGCCTTGCTGTACGGCCTTTGACAATCTCCATAGGCAACCCCCCACCCCTATATCCGCAGGCCACCCCCTTCAGCAGCCCATCTCTGTGCCTTGCCAGATTGTCTTCTTGAGCTGTGAGGATGCTTCTTGAATAGATGTGTCTATGGGCACAGAAATGTCCGGCTATTGTGCAGCTGGAATTCCCCCAGAAGATGGCCCATCAGGAAAGGCTGAAAATGATGCCATGATCCTGAACTAAAAGTTCAGTCAGATTAGAAGCTTGCCCCCCTAACCCAGACTAGTTTGTGATGATGGAAAGGTACACCTGGCAAGGTAACCAGGTTGCCAGTGGGAACAACCTGGCCAGCTCTTGGGCCTTTAGCATCAGCTTGGTGAAGCTTTGTGTCATGAATAGATAAGCACTGTCACCTGCTGATGTTGGTCATGTATGCTGCTCTTAAAGGCAGAGGAGCAGGAGGCCATAAACAACAGCACTTGGCAACTTTACCTACAAGACATTTCTATCTGGATATTTTAGAGTCCTTTCATTTCAAGAGTCAATTTGACTCTTTTGGGTTACCACTCCCTCCCTTCAAGACTTTCAGAGACTTTGAGGCTTTGTGGTATATGCAAATTGAGAGAGTTAAAGCAATTTAAAAGATTGACCCATTAACGGGCCCCAGGAGAAGTGCGGAGGGAGGGGGAGAAGAGTTCACTCCAACAGAAAGTGTTTTTAAATGAGTGGTCCGAGAGAAAAATGCTTCTAGCCTGCCCAGACAGTCCCTCCATCGCTCCCTTTGAAAGGCCCAGCCCCGTACCTCGCACGATGCTCAGGGAAGTCTTGATGCTGCTCTTCAGATGTGGGTCCCCGACCAGCTCCACCAGCCGGAAAAGTTTGTTGAGCTGCACTTTAACGCCCTCATATCTCTGTGCCTCAGTCCGGATGGCTGCAGATGTCAACTGCCTTTGCACATTCATGATGGACGTAAAAAAACACAAAACCTCTTGACAGGGCAGGCAGAGGATCTCAGCCCATGGTACAGCTCCCAGCTCAGTGTCTTCTCTTGCCAGAAAACTTACGCATGCCTCATGCGCAGATAAAGCACCAACCTTTCTCAGACGTTGGCCTGTTTCTCTCTCTCTCTCCCTCTCCCTCTCTCTCTGTCAGTTGCACTTCCTGAGCAGAGCGTCACATTTCAGAGCCACTGCTTTCGGTCCCCCCATCTCTATCTGATTCTGACACCAGGCAAGGGCGTAGCACAACCAAAATACAGCGCAGCTACTTCTCAGCCCCGGCTGTGTGAAACATCCTCCAAGGATCTCAAGCAGAACTGGGTGCTCCCAAAGCAGGCGGGACAGGATTGGCAGGTGTTTGGAGCTCTGGCTTTCCAAAAGGTGTAATTATGGCAATGCTTTTTTGTTTTGTTTTTTTCTTTCTGGCAGCTGCACCTAGATAAACAAAGAGCCATGTGAAGTCATTCAAGAGGCGAACAGGCATGCAGTTTGTCATCGCCGTCCATGTCTGCAGACACACCCATCCAACATTGACGCACCATTTTTCATAAGTGTATGCTATCACCCTAGCAAAGAGAAACCAGTACCAGGAGATGAAAGGCAGACTTGGGGCTTTAACAGGAGACCTCGCCAACGTAAGACCATGAAAAGAGCCTTGCCAAAGGCCACCTAGTCCAGCATCCTGCTCTCATACTGGCCAACCAAGCACAAGAGCCCTCTCCCCTCCTGTGTTTTCTTGAAATTGGTAGTCAGTAGCAAAAAAGGTGGCGCTGTGGGTTAAACCACAGAGCCTAGGGCTTGCCGATCAGAAGGTCGGTGGTTCGAATCCCCGCGACGGGGTGAGCTCCTGTTGCTCAGTCCCAGCGCCTGCCAACCTAGCAGTTCGATAGCACATCAAAGTGCAAGTAGATAAATAGGTACCACTCCGGCGGGAAGGTAAACGGCGTTTCCGTGCGCTGCTCTGGTTCACCAGAAGCGGCTTAGTCATGCTGGCCACATGACCCAGAAGCTGTACGCCGGCTCCCTCAGCCAATAAAGTGAGATGAGCGCCGCAACCCCAGAGTTGTCCACGACTGGACCTAATGGTCAGGGGTCCCTTTACCTTTAGCAGATGGCATCTGGCTGTGGAGGCAGAGCACAGCCATCACAGCTAGTACTAACTGAGAGCCCTCTCCACCATGAATGCATCAAATCCTCTTTTAATGCCATCCAACTTGGTGGCCATCACTGCCTCCTCTTGGAAGCAAGTTCCTGACTCTTCCAAGAGTTCTAATGTTATGAGAGAGAGAGAAAACTACCGTATTTTTTCGCTCTATAAGACGCACCAGACCACAAGACGCACCTAGTTTTTGGAGTAGGAAAACAAGAAAAAAAATATTCTGAATCTCAGAAGCCAGAACAGCAAGAGGGATCGCTGCGCAGTGAAAGCAGCAATCCCTCTTGCTGTTCTGGCTTCTGGGATAGTTGCGCAGCCTGCATTCGCTCCACAAGACGCACACACATTTCCCCTTACTTTTTAGGAGGGAAAAAGTGAGTCTTATAGAGCAAAAAATACGGTAATCTCTGTCCACTTTCTCTATGTCCTGCATAATTCTATAAACTTCTATCGTGTCACCTCTTATTCACCCAACTCTACAGGAGCCTTTTTTGAGGTGAGGGGGGGTGACCAGAACTGTATTCCAAATGTGGTTGCACCATAGATTTGTATAAACCCCAGCAAAATTTCAAGAAGCAAATGAAATTAGGGTGTGCCTATTTTGACCAGGATTGTAATCATACTGGGGTGTTAGGGACAGGGTAGTAGTACCTCTGGTGAGGGACACATTGTGTTCCTTCTGGGGTAGTTTGTCCACCTTTGGTCCCCACCCTGCACTCAACTCTCACCTGTGGCTCCTAGAAGCTGTCAGCATGAGACAGCAGCCACACCCAAGGAATGGCTTCAACTAGCCGGCTAAACCAGGGGAGTGTAACCAATTGGGTCTCAAACCCTTGGTAACTTAGGGACTTCCCCTGCATGCGAAGACAGGCTTCAAATGAGCAGACAAGACCAACAGTGGGTCCCAGGGTCAAGAAGACTGTTTCTGCACATGCCGTAGAAAGAAGTCAGTGTTGAATGGTTTCTTTAAATGTAAAGGTTCATCATTGTTCCACTCGATGTGTATGTCTTTAAGGGGCCAGAGCAAAATAACGAGACCCAGCTTTACAGCTGGGAAACATAGCAGGTGCTGCTGAGTTGCATTGATTAAGCTGTGTCAGCAATTGGGTGTAGTATATAAGGAGCAACACCTAGCTCTGCCATTACCCTGGGGGATAGGTTGGTGGTTGGGTCTGGTTTGTTGATGTATTTAGTGTAAAAGGAGTTTTTGTTTTTGTAATTAAAACCTTGTTTAAGTACTTTTTTAGCCCCTTTTTAATGCATGGTCTCCCCAGCAAGCTCTCTGCAGCGCTACCATACTGCAAATAGCCGACAGTCAGGGGCAAATGGGGCTCTCAACCTAGGAAGGTAGCCCATCTAGAAGGACAACTCTGATCCTAAACCTCCACTGCTTTGCAGAATATCTTTGGGAGAAGAAAAGACTAAGGAGTAAACCCTACACAAATATGGAGTGGAGTCCCTTGCACGCCTCCTTCCAGCAACTCCTGCAGTCCAGCCGGTGCTTAACATCGCTCTGCTTTCCTTTGGGCCACATCAGTGAGGCCAAGAGGGAGGTCTTGCTCTCTGGGCAGCCGTATAACACCGGTCCTGAAAGACCTACATTGGCTCCCAGTACGTTTCTGAGCACAATTCATAGCATTGGTGCTGACCTTTAAGCCCCAAACGGCCTCTTCCCATTATACCTGAAGGAGCATCTCCACCCCTATCGTTCAGACCAGACACTGAGGTCCAGCTCCAAAGGCCTTCCAGCGGTTCCCTCACTGTGAGAAGAAACCAGGCAGAAGGCCTTCTCGGTGGTGGCACCCACCCTGTGGAACGCCCTCCCACCAGATGTCAAGGAAATAAACAACTATCTGACTTTTAGAAGACATCTGAAGGCAGCCCTGTTTAGGGAAGCTTTTAATGTCTGGTGTTTTATTGTGTTTTTAATATTCTGTTGGGCCCAGAGTGGCTGAGGAAACCCAGCCAGATGGGTAAGGGTATAAATAATAAATTATTATTACTCCATATACACTGCCCAGGCTTGTGCCAAAGGGAGGTCATTTCAGTGCTGCTAATACAGTGGTTTGACTTCACCCCCGAGGTGCACTCCATTGTCTCTCGAAACAGACAGAGGTCTGCAACAACAATCATACAGAAACAAGCCTTCTGATAGGGTCTGGGGGGCAAGAGGTGTCATCCTCTGGTTGGGAAAGGGCATAGCTCAGCAGAACAGCATCTGCTCTGCACACAGAAGGTTCTAGGTTCAATCCGCACCATGCAGAGCTGGGAAAGGCTCTCTGTCTGAAATTCGGAAAAGCGAAGCTAAGCTTGATGCACCAACAGCCTGGCTCAGCAGAAGGCAGCAACCGACATTCCAATAAAAATTATTAACTATTCTGCTGGAAGGGGATCATAGCCTGTGGGCTCGTGCCACACACCTGTTGCTGTACCAGGGCAGAGTCGCTGGATGAGGCATAAAACTTTGCAGAAGTAGGTCTCGGGGAGGGGTGCTTTTCTGCCTCCAACCTGTCTCCCTGTCATTAAGAAATCAGGAGGGAATAGCTATCATTTTAAAGTTTTGCTTCAGGTGCGAAAGCATCTAGGCTCTCCTTAGCCTGAAGTCTGCTTTCAGTGCTAGGTTTCTGTAAGCAGTGCCCTCAGCTGGTACAGATGGAGGACTGCCCAGGATCCATGGGCAGCTGAAAGACTCACTGAGATAGGTAAGTTTTGGAAGAGATGCCATAGTGATGTCAGTCTGAACTTACATTCCATTCTGCTGTTCCGGAGACCAGTGGTGAAGGCGGATTACAAGGTATGGAAACAAGCTACAGGTGCATTCAGGAGACAGCCCCAGGTCTTTTACACTGTGCCCCAGATCTTTCCACACATAACACTTAAAAACAAAACAAAAAGCACAGTGCCACTGAGAACCCAGCCACCTACCATCTTAGCTTCCCCAGAGATCCAAATTTGCATCTCTACATATAAATCAGCATATGCAAATTTTCTGCAAGTCTGTCATGGACCTATGTACCGAGCCCTCTTAATTAGCAATGCCCCTGGGTGCATTCTTGGTGGGAAACCATCAAGGCGTGTGGGTGAACAGAGGAGCCACTGGAGCAGGTGTGGAGGACCTGTGGCCTTCCAGATATTGAAAGATTACAATTCCCATCATGCAGTTCTGATCTTTGGCCATGCTCCCTGCAGCTGGTTGGAGTTTTTGTTGTTTAGTCGTTCAGTCGTGTCCGACTCTTCGTGACCCCCTGGACCAGAGCACGCCAGGCACTCCTGTCTTCCACTGCCTCCCACAGTTTGGTCAGACTCATGTTTGTAGCTTCGAGAACACTGTCTAACCATCTCGTCCTCTGTCGTCCCCTTCTCCTTGTGCCCTCCATCTTTCCCAACATCAGGGTCTTTTCTAGGGAGTCTTCTCTTCTCATGAGCTGGCCAAAGTATTGGAGCCTCAGCTTCAGGATCTGTCCTTCCAGTGAGCACTCAGGGCTGATTTCCTTCAGAATGGAGAGGTTTGATCTTCTTGCAGTCCATGGGACTCTCAAGAGTCTCCTCCAGCACCAGAATTCAAAAGCGTCAATTCTTCGGCGATCAGCCTTCTTTATGGTCCAGCTCTCACTTCCATACATCACTACTGGGAAAACCATAGCTTTTACTATACGGACCTTTGTTGGTAAGGTGATGGCTCTACTTTTTAAAATGCTGTCTAGGTTTGTCTAGGTTGGAGTTATAGTTCAACAAATATCTGGAGGCCCACGGTTCCAGTGTTTCTCAAACTTGGGTCTCCAGCTGATGTTGACTGCAACTGGCATCAAATCAGTGGTCAGGGATGATGGGAGCTGTGGTCCTACAACAGCTGGGACCCAAGTTTGAGATACAATGGATTAGCCATTCCTGCACTGGAAGGATTTTGCCCAGAAACGTAGAACATTCCCCACCCAGAAGAATATTTTCTTGAACATGTCGCCAAGTGATTCTCTCACCACTGAGTAACCACAACTACGGTTGCCAGGCTGCAGCTCAGAGTTATGTGCTGTGCTTTTAAATTCACCATTGCAATGGGAGACAAGATAGCCACAGCTTCTCTTGCCCTGCACCTGCCCATTATTCCTCCCCTAGTCTTCTTGTGTGGCCTCTTGCCTAGCGGCATAACCAGAGTCCTGCTCGCTGTAGCGGATGGGGAGCAATAGGAGGAAAGAAGTCATGGGTGCTTGTCTCCAACCACACTGGGAAAGGCAGACGTACAACACAAATCTCCGAGTCACACCTTGGCAATCCTAAGCACATCCAGCCCCGCACATACACACAAACACACACCCAGAGACTGGAGGCTTCCTTGGCAGTTGGATTCACCTCTTAATTTAGAAATTCAGCCTTGCAAACCCACAGTCCCATGGAGAGGATGATTTGATGCTTGAGAGACTGGGGCAAGGCACCTGAGTGTCTCTGCCAGCCCTGCCACTGAACTTCAGGGCTCCTCAAGACAACCTGTTTAGATGAAGCATTTGTCCTGAATTGTTTGCACAAAGCTTACATGGAGGCCAGACTACAACCTTTGGAAGACTGGGTCTGTTTCGTTTGCAAGGCAGTTCTGTGGCAAAGAGCACTCATCCTGATTTGCTGTGGGACAGTGTGATATTTACAAGTCTTCCCACTTGTTTATATCACACTTTTATGTGCATTCCCCCATCACTTTCCTAACCTATAATGCAGCAGGAATGGGTAGGAACAAAAACGCAATGGAAGAACGGTGGGATGTATTACATTTGATGTTAATTTGTTAAAAATTGGTGAAACTTAATAAAGAATTAATTGAACAGAGAGAGATGTTATGCTAGGGTGACAGAGCACTTTCACTGCGCAAACTTAAATTTCCAGTATGTGCTTGAACAGAATACCAGCAGCCCAGAGGCACTCTCAGAAACCGCTAGAAAAGTTATTTTCTTTGTGGCCAGTAGTGCAGTTAGATAATTTTAGACTCTAGACCAGACTTACTTCAAAATGTGGTAAGCCAACTCTGCTGCATTTCGGGCCCAGAACTCTGCCCCAAAGTCCTGTCCTGAAGGCACTATATCTCTTGGCCACCGTTTGTTCCCTCCATTTCCTGTGGGGAGGAGATTTTGGCTTCGCATGGCTGTGTGTAGTATTGTATCTTAATGGAGCCTCAAAGAAAAATCACCTCTACTTTCCTTTCGGGAGCAAGGGTTTTTGAGTCAGACCTCCTATCAGATGGGCGTCAGCGACTGTATCCTATTGATAATTGCCATATTTTCCTCAGATCTCTTAAATGGTAATGCAGTATGATCTTGTTTTGCAGCTGAGGGGAAGGCACACAGAAAAACAAAACTAACCCACCCATCCCCGCAGTTCTTCTTAAGAGCCTTGGCTCACACTCAAGAAGGCTTCCTCTCAGTCTGGGTACAGATTACCACTTGCTCTGGCTACAGTGCTCACCCACCACTAGTATGTGAAGCTGAGTACACATGACGCTAGTCACATTCCCTCTCTGTCCTGTCGTTTCTTGAGAAATACTTCTGTTTGATACTTTCCCCCTCAAACCAGCTTCCATCTGATTTGAATAACTAAGGTGATGTGTGTACACACCATACATTAAAAACACGACCCTTTCCCTCAGAATCCTAGGAACTGTAGTTTAAAACAACAACAACAACACAGTTGTACCTTGGAAGTCAAACCGCTTAGTTCTCAAACGTTTTGACTCCCAAATGCTTCGAAGCCAGAAGTGAATGTTCTGGTTTGTGAACTAATTTTGGAAGCCGAACGTCCGGCGGGGCATCCACGGCTTCCGAATGGCTGCAGGAGGTTCCTGCAGCTAATCAGAAGCTGTGCTTTGGTTTTTGAACGTTTTGGAAGTTGAAAAGACTTCCGGAACAGATTCAGTTCAACTTCCGAGGTATGACCACTGGCGGACGAAGGTGGGGGCAGGGGGAGCGGTCCATCCCGGGGGGGGTGTGTTGCTGCGCACCCTCCCAACGCACGCCACGCGCCCCACCGGCGGCGTGCCACACCCCCTGGGCTGTGACCCACATCCCGGTGCTGGCGGATGGGTACGGCTGTAATAATATGATGCCACCCATCTGACTGGGTTGTATACCCTCCAACATTTCTCCTATGAAAACAGGGGCCTCCTGCTCCGTAACAGGAATAAAACTTTCAGGAATCTCTGGCGGTGCGAAGAGAGATGCAGCAAGCCTTCATGATGGATGGCCAGCTGGGGACAAATCAAGTGTGCTCCTTTTACAGTAGTCCAGACATGAGGTCGTTGTTATCACAGGCCTGAGGGCCGAAGGATCAGAACCTCAATTCAGCACACAGCTTGATTTATTATGGCAAAGGGAGGGATATATATGCCTTGCCTTGGCTGAGAAACTGATTGGATATGATGGGTTGATGTTCGTCTTTTCACTTAGAATCACTCGTTTTCTTACCCCTTCCTGCCCCCTTGAGGCACGGAATAGCCATAACATCGGCAAGCTAAGCTCAGAAAACCACAGCCACAGAGGTTCTAATTATACATTAAGGCATGTAATAAATTGATATGTACTAAAAAACACAGCCGTACACCTGCGCAAGTGATTGCCAATAACTGACAATGTAGCAAAAACACTTTCGTCATCCTCAAAGCACTTATTGCACTTTCCTCATCCTCAAAGCACATTACAAGGTATCAGCGATACCTCACAACAATCTGGCGAGGTAGGCCAGTGTCATTATCTTCTGGGGGAGGGAGAGCTGTATTTTTAGAAAGTTCGCTGCTATTCAGCTCTCAAAGGCAGCGGGGCCTTGCAGGAAGAGGGGAGGTTGCCAATATTATCCCCAAAAAGTGTTCCAGTTACTCCAACCTGTAGCAGCACAAGCCTCAGTCACTGGGGCAAAATCCCAACAGGTGGAAGCTCTGCACAGAATGAGTGACACCTTTGGTTCTTTGCCGGTCTTTACCTCTGAGATTGGGTCTCACTCCAGATGCCATTTCCGTCCCTCGCTGCCACCTTTGTCAGCTGCCAGCTGCCTCCACTTCCTCTCACAGACCACCAAACATCCCAGTGCTAACCTCAAAAATACTGTATTTTTCTTTTTCTTTTTTTTAAATAATATTTATTAAATGTTTAGTAGTTACAAAAAGAAAAAGGGTAAAAAAGAAAAGAAAAAACAATAAAAAATTTAACAAACAATACATCAAAAATAGAAAGAAAAAACAATACAACAAAACAAAACAACAAGAAAAAGCTAAAACATTTAAAAACACATCCAAATTTCATTTCTTTATCTTTCATATGCTTGTTTCCTCGACTTCCTCGCGCCTCCCTTTTTTGTATTCTAGTTCAAATTAGCTGGTTCAGCAAATCCTTTCCCTCTTTCTCAATTTTTGTTCTATAATTTATCTTAACACAATTTAACTTTAAATTTTCCACTTTAGCCCATTAACCATCAATTTTTATATAATTCTTAATAACACTTCTGCTAAAACCATATTTTTTAAAAATAAAAAATACCGTATTTTTTGCTCCATAAGGCGCACCTGACCATAAGGCGCACCTAGTTTTTAGAGGGGGAAATCAAGAAAAAAATTATCCCCCCCCCCCAGCCCCAAAGAGCTCCCAGGGCTTCTCGGGGCTACCGGGGGAAGCCCAGGTTCCCCCCTCCAGCCCCAAAGAGCGAAGCCAGCGGGATCCCACTCGCTGTCCTGGCTTCCTCTTTAGCCGCGCAACCTCTCCAGCCTATGGCAGAAGCCAAGACAGCCAGCGGGATGCACCCCGCTCGCTGTCCTGGTTTCCTCTTTAGCCGTGCACAGCCTCTCCAGCTGGGAGAGGCTGCGTGTGGCTATGGCAATTCCTCCACTTCCCGCAAAAGCCCACAGGAGCCGCGCACCCTTTAAGGAGCGCGCGGTTCCTGCGGGCTTTTCTACGAGGAGGGAGAAGGGACTGACTGGCTGCATCAGTCCCTTCTCCCTCCTGGGGAAAACCTCGCAAGAGCCATGCGGAGCTTGTGTGCGGCTCTTGGGGGCTTTTCCTGCCTGCCTCCCCCCTGCATTTTCTCCATAAGACGCACACACATTTCCCCTTACTCTTTAGGGGGGAGAAAGTACGTCTTATGGAGCGAAAAATACGGTATATTTAAAAAGCAAGGGAATAGAGATGAATTCAATATGATTGCAGAGGCCTGTGCACGAAGGAGCAAAACAAAACTTGTGTTATCACAGATAACACAATCCGATAACCACCGTTGGGAGTGCTCTGCGGGTTCAAAGTGCTTCCTACGTGACAAGCTACATCTGTTGAAATACCCTGCACTATTTAAAAGTGCAGGAGACTCTTTTGCATCTAACCACCCTGTGCTTCATATACATTATCTCACTAATCTTTTCTTTAAGCTTATAACACAGGTCATGAGAACATAAGAGAGCAGCCCTGCTGCTTCGGATAATCGGTCCATCTGCTATAGCATCCTCCTTGAAAGAGCCCTCAAGCAGGGCTCATAGGCAATTGTTGCCTGTTATTGCTCCAGCAACTGCCTCCACCAGCTGCTGTTATTGCACAGCATCCGGCCTCTGAATTTGGAAGAAGGTTGCATGCAGCCCTCATGATTAGCACCCATTGTCCCAGGTTGGTAAGTTAAGTCTGGAGTTGTTGAATATAACACAAAGTATGGTCCCAGCTCCTGCCAACCTAGCAGTTCGAAAGCACATCAAAGTGCAAGTAGATAAATAGGTACCACTCCGGCGGGAAGGTAAACAGCGTTTCTGTGCACTGCTCTGGTTTCGCTAGAAGCAGCTTAGTCATGCTAGCCACATGACCCAGAAAAACAGTCTGCGGACAAACGTCAGCTCCCGTGGCCAGAAAAGTGAGATGGGTGCCGCAACCCCAGAGTCGTTCTAGACTGGACTTAACTGTCAGGGGTCCTTTACCTTTTTTTTATGCCAACTTAGCGTGTGCAAATTGCCAAAAATGTGGCAGGATATTACATAGCCACTATGGCTAGTAGGCATTGATAGCCTGATACCCCCAGGAGTTTGTCTAATCTTTTTAAAAATCCACCCAAGTTGGCGGCCTTCAGTATTATTATTATTATTATTATTATTATTATTACACTTACCAGTCATACAAAAGGGAGGAAAATTGGGGGGGGGGAATAAGGATATGTTTTGGATAATATGTCTGGTTATAACTTTGAATTAAACAAAAATTAAAACAAAAAAACCTCCAAGGAAGGAGAGTCCACCAACTCATGTGGGATTCTGCTCCACTGTTGAACAGCTCTTACTGTCAGAAAGTTCAGTGGTGGTTTCCCATCTCCGGAATTCCCTCCCCTCTGAGATATCGCTGCCACCCACTCATTCATCCTTTTGACACCAGCTGAAGACCATAGAATTCACCCTCGCTTTTGCTGGACTTTAGCACCAGCGTTGTTGTTTATTTTAGTAGACTGGTAGCAACGACCTGCCTTGTTTACAGTACGTGTATCTGGGTTTGTTTGTCACCAGCTTTGGAATTGCATTTGCAAGGAACAGCTAGTTAAAAGGTAAAGGGACCCCTGACCATTAGGTCCAGACGTGGCCGACTCTGGGGTTGCGGCGCTCATCTCGCTTTACTGGCCGAGGGAGCCGGCGTACAGCTTCCGGGTCATGTGGCCAGCATTATTAAGCTGCTTCTGGCGAACCAGAGCAGCGCACAGAAACGGCGTTTACCTTCCCGCCGGAGCGGTACCTATTTATCTACTTGCACTTTGTGCTTTCGAACTGCTAGGTTGGCAGGAGCAGGGACCGAGCAACCGGAGCTCACCCCATCATGGGGATTCACACCACCGACTGTCCTAGGCTCTGTGGTTTAACCTACAGCGCCACCCAAGTCCTTAACAGCTAGTTAGAGATGCTTTAATGAGTTAATATAAATATCATCCTGATCTGAACTTCCCACTACTTAAGGAGGGGAGGATATGTGAAAATGCGCATACTTCAAGCACATGCCAAACTCAGCACAGATCCCATCTGCTCAACTCCCTTATTCAACACAGCAATTCAGTTGTGGGAACTGACCTTGACTCTTCGTCCTCCACAGTTTTGGGGCTGGTCTCCAACTCCCGACAGTCCCAGCCAGCATGACCAATGGCCAGGGATGGCAACAGTTGTAGCCCAGTACATCTGGAGGGCACGAGGTTGGCTACCCTTGTTCTAAATGAAAGCGGCTTCCAGGAAGGATTACCGCCACCACACACCCCATATCTCTTCTTCAATAGGCATTGTCCATATGTTTAATCAAAGTTTTGCTTGACAATGGAAACAAAGGAAGGAATCAATGTGCCAATACTACCAACTGTTTAAAGCACAGCCGACACACATTTAAATCACATTGTTGTTGTTGTTTAGTCATAACTGACTCTTCGTGACCCCATGGACCAGAGCACACCAGGCACTCCTGTCTTCCACTGCCTCCCACAGTTTAGTCAAACTCATGCTGGTAGCTTCAAGAACACTGTCCAACCGTCTCATCCTCTGTCGTCCCCTTCTCCTTGTGCCCTCCATCTTTCCCAACATCAGGGTCTTTTCCAGGGAGTCTTCTCTTCTCATGAGGTGGCCAAAGTATTGGAGCCTCAGCTTCAGGATCTGTCCTTCCAGTGAGCACTCAGGGCTGATTTCCTTCAGAGTGGAGAGGTTTGATCTTCTTGCAGTCCATGGGACTCTCAAGAGTCTCCTCCAGCACCATCATTCAAAAGTGTCAATTCTTTGGCGATCAGCCTTCTTTATGGTCCAGCTCTCACTTCCATATGTCACTACTGGGAAAACCATAGCTTTAACTATACGGACCTTTGTTGGCAAGGTGATGTCTCTGCTTTTTAAGATGCTTAAATCACATTTCTTCCCCCAGAGAATCCTGGGAACAGTAGTTGGTTAAAAATGCTGGGAATTGTGGTTTTGGGAGGGGCAAAGCTACAGTTGGCAGGATTTAAATGCACAGTGTGGTCTCAAACGAACAACAGCTGGAAGTCTCTGATGCGATGTCAATTTAAAAACAGCAACAGCAACTCTGCACTCGGTATTCTTTAGCCTTCGTAACAGACTATGCATTGGTAAAAATGCTGAGAAACAGATGTTCTTTGCACAGCCAAAGGATGCTGCTGAGATGGGTGGGGAGAATTCTGCAGACTGACAGCCAGGTGGCTGGATGTAAAGGAGCGCAGGGATCTTGCACCTTTAATCACAGTGCAGTAGAGGGAATTTCAGCAAGCTGCAGCTTTTCTGCACCTGCCCGAATCCCCTTCTGCTTAACTGTTTCTGCATACTGGCTTCTTGAGCCACCTGACAACAGCTGAGCATTCCTGCAGTGGTGGCAGCAAAATGCACAGAAGAGCAGACCAAATACTCAAACTTTGGGCAAGCTGCCAGGATGGCACAGAGTTCAAGGTCAAGACATGGTCTCCTGCTCCATGTAGCATGTCAAGGGAAGACAGCAATCAGCTTCTTGCCACCTTGGGTGTTGATCTATATGAAACCACCCATCTTCTTCAAAGCTCTAGGCAAAACAAGGCTACGTAGGTATGATGCAGGCAGTAATATAATAATAATAATAATAATAATTTATTATTTAAACCCCGCCCATCTGGCTGGGTTTCCCCAGCCACTCTGGGCGGCTTCCAAAAGAATATTAAAATACTGTGATACATCAAACATTAAAAGCTTCCCTAAACAGGGCTGCCTTCAGATGTCTTCTAAAAGTCTGGTAGTTGTTGTTCTCTTTGACATCTGGTGGGAGGGCGTTCCACAGGGAGGGCGCCACTACCAAGAAGGCCAGTAGAGACTGGTCTAGCTGGGTTCATGGGGCACTGTGCCACCAAGCTCAGCCAGCCCCCCCCCCCCCAGCCTAACTCCTTATTCACAACCAGTTCAAGGAGTAGCACTGGCTGTCATCTGCTCTGGTCAGACCTCACCTGGAGTACTGTGTCCAGTTCTGGGCACCACAGTTCAAGAAGGACACTGACAAACTGGAACGTGTCCAGAGGAGGGCAACCAAAATGGTCAAAGGCCTGGAAACAATGCCTTATGAGGAACGGCTAAGGGAGCTGGGCATGTTTAGCCTGGAGAAGAGGAGGTTAAGCGGTGATATGATAGCCATGTTCAAATATATAAAAGGATGTCACATAGAGGAGGGAGAGAGGTTGTTTTCTGATGCTCCAGAGAAGCGGACGCGGAGCAATGGATCCAAACTTCAAGAAAGAAGATTCCACCTAAACATTAGGAAGAACTTCCTGACAGTAAGAGCTGTTCGACAGTGGAATTTGCTGCCAAGGAGTGTGGTGGAGTCTCCTTCTTTGGAGGTCTTTAAGCAGAGGCTTGACAACCATATGTCAGGAGTGCTCTGATGGTGTTTCCTGCTTGGCAGGGGGTTGGACTCGATGGCCCTTGTGGTCTCTTCCAACTCTTCTATGATTCTATGATTCTATGATCTTCCTTCATCCTCCTTAGTCTCAGAACTGCCCTTGTAGAACTCAGCAGGGAGGAGGCACTAGAACCAACTGTGGTGGACATGCCCCAAGGTAAAAGACTTCTGGGAAAGGATTTATAATGAATTGAAAAAAGTGTTGAAAAACACATTTCTTAAAAAACCAGAAGCCTTTTTACTTGGTATAGTGGGGGGGGGGGGTGAAATCCCCAAAAAGGATGTTCCTTTTTTTCTGTATGCCACAACAGCTGCGATAATATTGTTAGCGAAGAATTGGAAGAAACAAGATTTACCAACTATCGAAGAATGGCACATGAAGATGATGGACATTATGGAACTTGCCGAACTGACCGGGAGACTCTGAGACCAGAGAGAAGAGACGGTGGAAGAAGACTGGAAGAAGTTTAAGGAATATTTGAAACAATATGTTAATATTTAAATCTTAGAATAGCTTTGGAAGTGGATATAGGCTGTAGGGTTAGAAGATAGGGTATTTTAATATAGTGTTATTTGTAAGTGATAAAATGTGAAGTTATTTTAAGTGTGATTAGGAAAAAAAGATGGTTACAAATTATGATATATGGAAACTGCTAAAAATGAAAATCAGATAGGTGAGACTTGGGGAAGCCCACTCAACAATGTTTAGAAAAATAAGGATATGACAAGAATTTGTGTGTATTGTTTGTGTTATGTACTGAGTTGAATAGGATCCAAACTGCAGCAGTCTGATTGGTCCTAGAACAATAGGATCCAAAAGGCAGCAGTCTGATTGGTCCTAGAACAATAGGATTCAGAATGCAGCAGTCTGATTGGTCCAAGAACAATGCAGCAGTATGATTGGTTGGCAGGAACCACCCAATCATGCTCCAGATAGAAGTGAATCCACAACCTGATTGGCTTACAGTAGAATTCCGGAATTAGCCAATCATGTGCAGCCCATTGTGTAAATAATGTATATAAAGCAGATACTTTGAGGGGACATTCATTCATTCCTCCTCACCACTATGAGCTGAATAAAGAGCATGAAATCACTTTGCGACTCTGAGTATATTTCAGTTTGTCTTTTCTGTTTGTGTTTTTTATTTGTGTTATGAAATGAATAAAAAAAAATTTTTTTTGGGGGGGGGGACTAGAACCAGCTGGCTTTGCCTATCTTTGGCTCTCTGGCGCCACTTACTGTTGGCATCTCATCCTTTTGCCCCACCAGATCCAATGAGCACCAGCTGCCATTGGATGCAAGGGGTCCACAGTGGGATCTGCCAGGGCTTTCATTTGTAATTAACAGATGCCCAGCCAGGAAAAAGGCTTTGGGGGCGGAGAGCTGGGCAGAGGTAACTGGCAAACGTCTTAACACCCCATTTCCTGCTAACGTGGAAATTTGCCCCTTTCTTTGTGTGCCTGAGGAAGCTCTGTGTTTAAGCTCAGAGCTGCTGCTGCTGTCATGTCTGGTTTGGCCCTGGCACTCGTCTGTCTCAATGGCAAACCAGGAAATGTCACAGGCTGCGCAGCAAAGAACATAATCCACAATTTTTTATTAATGAGGCCTAAACGGACAGCTTGGTGGAGAGCCGCTTCCTGTCTTTAGCTCTTACACCAGACATTCGTCTTTCAGAGCCGGAGCTGCAAGTATGACCTCAATTATTCATCGGCGACACGCACGGTGATCCCTTATGATGTGCTACCTATAAGTCTTCTTCTTCTTCTCTGGCGATCTCTCGTAGCTGAGCAAGATTGTCTTCCAAACATGGTTTTAATAATGAGTCCGTAAGTGACTGTGGAGGCCAATTCTGGATCCACACGTCCTTCCACAGTGGCGACATTGGTTTCCAGGTGGGGGTTGATCACAGTGTGGATTTGCCAAGCGTGCCTTCCTCTTAGCATTTCTTCCTTGCGTCCTGAGTTTGAGTGTCTTCAAAGCCCATGACACCTTTGGTAATGGCTGTTCTCCAACTGGAGCGCTCGCAGGCCAGTGTTTCCCAGTTGTCAGTGTTTAGACTACATTTTTAAAGATTTGCCTTGTACCTATAAGTAATGGCACTAAGGAAACAGGGCTGCACTTTGACACACTACCTTTCACATCAAACTTCCCAGGGCTCCTCGATGCAAATGGTTGAATGAGGCTCTGCCAAACCTGATGGCACGCAGCACAGCATGTCAACGCAGGGAAGTCCTCAGTGACCACTTTTGCATCTCTCTTGTAAAGCTCAAGTTCGAGAAATCAGCTGCAGAGTGAGATGCAAACGTTACAAGTGAAGAACAGGTTAAGCAAAGAGCAGCTGCCAGACTTCTGTGTTCAAAAAAGCCACAGCAACATTAAAAAGGCAAGTTAACAATGAGACGGTGTGACACTGTTGGGAAGACCTTGAAGATTTTTACTAGCCTTCATGGTTTTGGCTATTCTGTGATACTCTTCAAGGAGTAGCTCGAAAAGAAAAAAGCACCCGCAATTTGAGAAACTTCACATTATCACCGTTGCTCCTTCTAATACTGAACTTGGGTGGGGTGTGCCGATGGCTTGGTAGCAAAAATGGCAGCACCCCAAAACAAGAGGGAGGTATCTGTGAAGTAGGGTGAAGCCCAAGATTTGTAGAAATACAGCAATTAAATTCAGGAACCCCCCCCCAGCTATTATTATTTATTAAGCATTTGTAATTCTGCTGGTATATAAATAATAAACTAGGTTCCTGTCATAGCAGCTTACAGGCAGTTCCCAGGATACTTTGTGCGTGCTTTAAATGTATGGTGTGTCACTGAACATAGTGGGGCTTGCTTCTGTGAAAATGTGTGCCGGATCAGGCCACATGAGCGGACAGTGAGACAGAAAGATCGAGGAAGGAAACGGAAAGCAAATATTGCATGATGTCTAAACAGGATCAATTGGTACAATCTTCTCCTCTTGCTAATAATGACTGGAGGTTAGCGGAGGACACAGCCAGGCACACATGTTCCCTACTGAGAGCTGGAAGGCATAAGGCATGGCATAAGGCAAGGACTTTGGGTACAATATACAGTTAAAAGATTGGGAAAAACTGTGGAAGGAAGAATTAAAATTTACAGCATGCAATGCTTTGAAAGAAAAAGTGATGAAAATGATGTATAGATGGTATATTACACCAGTGAAATTAGCCAAAATGCATAAACTAAGTAATAAATGTTGAAAATGTAAAGAAAAAGAGGGATCTTTTTATCACATGTGGTGGGATTGTAAGAAAGTGAAAAGCTTCTGGGAAATGATATATAATGAGATGAAAAAGATGTTGAAATATACATTTATTAAAAAAAACCAGAAGCATTTTTATTTGGCATTGTAGGGGAGGATATTAACAGACAAGATAGTCAATTGTTTTTATATGCAATAATGGCTGCAATAATATTTTTATTTTTTTTAATATAATATTTTATTTTTCACAACCAATAAACAAAGAATACAAACAAACAAATACAAAACAAAAAAGATTAAAAAACAATACATACAAACAATGTAGAGTACAGTATACAAAAAAAGAATAAAGAAAAAAGTTAAAAACAATTATTGTGTCTTTACATTTTTTAACATTAACTTGGATCTGCGACTTCCCCAAACCTTCCCACTCTGTATTCTAGATCTTATATTCTGACAGTAAATTCTTTCCCTCTGGCATATGTTTGGTTCAACTTAATCTTACTATCTTAACATAATTGCATTTCCATATGTCTTAAAACATTAATCCTTCTTAATCATTAATTTTTTATGCTAATATTCTTTTAAATTCTATCTGATGTCCTCAAACATTCTTCATCTTATAATGCTTCTGTAAGTAATCTTTAAACTTCCTCCAGTCTTCCTTCACCGTCTCTTCTTCCTGGTCTCTGATTCTGCCAGTCATTTCTGCTAATTCCATATAATCGATAACCTTCATCTGCCATTCTTCCAGCGTGGGTAAATCTTGCGTCTTCCAATACTGTGCGATGAGTATTCTTGCTGCTGTTGTAGCATACATAAAAAATGTCCTGTCCTTCACCTGGACCTGTTGGTTTACCATACCCAGAAGAAAGGCTTCTGGGTTCTTTCTAAATGTGTATTTCAACACTTTTTTCAGTTCATTATAAATCATCTCCCAGAAGGCCTTAATCTGGGAGATGATTTATATATGAACTGGAAAAAAAAATGGCTGCGAGAAGAATTACCGACGAAAGAAGAATGGCAGACGAAATTAATGGACTATGCAGAATTAGATAAGATGACAGGAAGGATCTGAAACCTGCGGGACCAGAGATTCTCAGAGGACTGGAGTAAATATTTGAACTATTTGAAAAGCAGTTGTAACAAACAGATTACGCTAGTAGGATTGCAAGAAGTTTTGTAAAGAGGATTATGCGAAATATTGCAGAGAAGATTATGAAGAGTTATTAGTTTAGGACAATTAAAAGTAGTAGAGGAATTAAGAAATGTAGATTAAGTGATAGACTGAAAAATCTTCAGATGCGGTTGATGGAAGTCCAAAATATTGTATAAGAGAAGAAAGCATGTTTTATGATTTTTGGAAATTATTTGTAAAAATCAATAAAAATATTTTTTTTATTTTTTTTAAAGGAAGGCATAAGGCATGGCTGCAGGTACGGGAAACCTGTGGCACTCATTCCCTGAGCATTGGCCATGCAGGCTGGGGTTAAAGAGGGCTGGGAAAACTTCCAAGAGGCCTTATGGAAATGGTGGGTGGGGTCAGAGGCAAAATTGGGCAGAGCAACAGATGCAAGTTTTGCCTTTGTACAAGTGGGCGGTTTTAGGGTACCATGACCGGTGCGGTCGCACTGGGCATCGCACTGCAGGTAGTGCTGAAGCAACGCTGTAAAATGGAGCGCAAGAGGTGGGGGGCACCAAATTTTAGCATCTCATGGGGCACTGCTGAAATTTGAGAGCCCCAAGGCTGCCGCTGCTAGCTTCCAAACACCTCTTTTCTGCACCCAGGCAAGCAAGAGCCACATCCTCAGAGTGCAAGGTAGAGCCAGAGAGGGGTGTGGCCTGAGAAGAGGGGGCGTGGCCTCAGCATTGGCCAGCACTCATCTCCCAGGTCTGCAATTTCCCACCACTCTGCTAGAGACAAGGTACACAAATGGAGCTTTATACAGTGGTACCTCACAAGACGAATGCCTCACAAGACGAAAAACTCGCAAGATGAAAGAGTTTTTCGTTTTCTGAGTTGCTTCGCAAGACGAATTTCCCTATGGGCTTGCTTCGCAAGACGAAAACGTCTTGCGCCTTTTTTTTAAAACCGCCAATGCATTCCAATGGGAAACCGTCAATGCACAGTGGTGCTTCGCAAGACGAAAAAATTCACAAGACGAAAAAACTCGCAGAACGAATTAATTTCGTCTTGCGAGGCACCACTGTATGTGAAGGTGGCTGCAACTGCAGCTGCTGCCAAGCTCTCCGGCTCTGCCATTAGGCAGAGTAAGGCGGTTGTTTCAGGCTGCTGATTTGGGGTGTCATGAAAAGACAGCAGTTTATTATTGTTGTGCCTTTACTATTAGGGATGTAGAGAGGTGCATGTGAGATTTTCTGCCTTGGGTACCAAAATAACTTGGCAGACCTTTCGCTGATATACATTTTGACCGGCGAGAGAAGCATCAAATGCGGCTTTCCACCTTAGGCAGCGAAATGTCTCGCGCTGGCCCTGAAGGGAGGGAGGGATGAGCAGGGAGCGTTGATGCCTTCCTCCAGGCTACTCCTCTAGAGTTCTAATAATCGTCCGCTAGATGTCAGGTTGATAGGAGGAGGAGAGAGGCACGCTGTCCGGCAACAGGAGGCAGCCAGCCAATCACTTTCCGTCCTGGAGAAGGCTGCTTCCCTGCTGGTTCTGTGCAGCCATCAGGAACCGGCTGTCGTCAGGCAAAGCACATCTGTGCAGCAAAAGGAATCAAACCTGTAATGCAGGGTTAGAAAGGGGGGAGAGAGAGATTAATGGCAGCATGTAGAACTGAATGCAGAAAGCTGCAAAATGCATCTCTTTTTTATGCACGACATCCAAACAATATCTAATGAGGGCAAAACAAGATTTTCGGGAGATGGGGCTGCTACCCAAGACACAGTTACCTGGGTGCTGAATTCAGTGGGATTTATTTCTGAGTAGACATAAAAAAGATTGCCGGAAAAGAACCCCTCAATACACACGAGACTATTTGTGGCACATGATAAATGTGTCTATAAGGCATAAGCTTCCCCTCTGTACAGAAAAACTGAAAATCCGAAGAGCCTCCTTGTATGAAAGCGGTTGTGATTTCATTCTTTTCTATTCCCTCACCAACTAGTAAAGTGAGCTAGTCTGGAATTTTGAATTAATGTGAATAAAGCCTACATTATCACTGTATGGCTGCAATTGCTTCTCCTCTTGCCTGCTAGGAAACCTCCAAGTGTCAGTTGGGGACGACTCCTAGCTGTAAACTTTTCCCTTTTCTTGCGAGGAATCCTATTCGAAATAAGGGAACTTCCCTTAAAAAAGGGGAAAAGTTGACAGCTGTGGGGGGGGACTTTGGGGCGGGTAACAGAAAATAATTCTTCACTTTGGAACTGGCATATTAACCCACAGCTGTGGCCTTAAAGCAGAGGCTTTCATCCTTTTTGGGGATCAGTTCCTCTTGTTATAGGACTTCTAAGGTCTTGTACATTTATAAACATTTACTTTATATATATAAGGCAAACACATACCTAAGTATATAAACCATGTTTCTGAAATAGTACAGAACAATCCTGAAGCCATTTTGACTCTCCCAAATTGACCTCAAATATTTCTCTTCAAAGAGGAAGGAAATAGGAAAAGCTTTCCAATTGTCTTTGGAATGTAGGTGCTTACACCTCCCTGTAAATACAGTCTGGCAAGTATCTGTTAAGCTGAGCACACTATCAATATGCGTAAAAGATTGAGGAACTATTTACCATCTCAAAGGAATGGCCAGGTTACCCAGAAAAGGCAATCAAATAAGGCATTATCAGGTATCCTGGCAGACAGGAGAGAAGCAACGCGCTCAAATTTCTGCTGGGGACCACCTCTTTCTGTGATGTATGTATGATGTTTTGGGGGTGGTCTTGACTCGGGTGGCGCTGCGGGTTAAACCACAGAGCCTAGGGCTTGCCGATCAGAAGGTCGGCGGTTTGGTCCCTGCTCCTGGCAACCTAGCAGTTCAAAAGCACATCAAAGTGCAAGTAGATAAATAGGTACCGCTCCGGCGGGAAGGTAAATGGTGTTTCCGTGTGCTGCTCTGGTTCACCAGAAGCGGCTAAGTCATGCTGGCCACATGACCCGGAAGCTGTACGCCAGCTCCCTCAGCCAATAAAGCGAGATGAGCGCCAGAACCCCAGTCATCCGCAACTGGACCTAATGGTCAGGGGTCCCTTTACCTTTAACTTGAGCTACAGGGTAGGCAATTTCAAAAGTCTATGTAAGAGCTTGCACACCAGTGTTCTGGGTTCCTCGCCTCCCTCCTAGTGGGGGGGGGGGGGAGTAGGGGACCCTGTTGGAACAGTTTAATAAAGACCATGCTTACTAGCTGCTTTGCTTCTCAATACTCTCTGGTTGGCCTCTGTTATTTTCTCCTACTGATAGAGAACCTACATAAGGACTCTATACGGGCTCTTGGATACCTCATAAGGGATAAAGGAGCCGGTTGTTTTTTTATAACACTCTCTAAGGAATACAGTGGTACCTCGGGTTACATACGCTTCAGGTTACATACGCTTCAGGTTACAGACTCCGCTAACTCAGAAATAATACCTCGGGTTAAGAACTTTGCTTCAGGATGAGAACAGAAATTGCGCGGTGGCGGTACAGCAGCAGCAGGAAGAGGCCCCATTAGCTAAAGTGGTGCTTCAGGTTAAGAACAGTTTCAGGTTAAGAACGGACCTCCAGAACGAATTAAGTACTTAACCCAAGGTACCACTGTATCTCTGTTGGAACAGCTGCTGGGCAGTGCAAGCAGTAGGGAGGACATTTTCAAGATGGCATAGGATGGGGTTAATAAATAACTAGCAAAATGCCTGTCGCTTTGCTGGAGGTGTGTGGGTGTTTGTGTGTAGGTGGGTGGGTAGAAAGAGAACTTGCCTCTACTGCAGCATCTGAATTTCTGTGGTACATGTATTTCCTTTCAACAAGGGAGGCCCAACAACCTGTGCCAGGGGCGGAGTGGAGGTTTTGCCTTCAACAGTGTCCCCAAATACAGCGTTTTACTTGCATGGATGAAGACAAACCATTAACATAACTTATCATGGGCATATATTTTACTTCCATTGCCAAAGGCACCATACCAATTTTCTGGGAATCTCAAGTGGAGAGCAGTTTAGGGCTGCTTTGGGCTTCCCAGTGGCATCTGCTTGGCCTACTGGGAGAATGGGATGTGGGATTAGTCTTTTGGCTTGATCCGGCAGGGATCATTTTATGTTCCTAATTTGGCAGTCAATTTAATGGGGTACTTATGGGCACCACTGAGCTAAACCCCAATCCTTGAATTGACATCACATATATATTTAAAAAAAATTGCAGGAGAGAAAAAAATACATTCTACACTACTCTATTAAAATAATTTTAAACAGCAAGGTTTTAATTCCCTATCTTCTCGTTAGCAAGCAGGTTCATCTGCAAAACTCGACTTGGGCAGGGGCAGGGGGGGTCGAGGTCACTGCTATTTCCAAGTATATTGTATTAATAATAATAATAATTTTTATTTATACCCGGCCTCCCCAGCCAAGGCCGGGCTCAGGGCGGCTAACAAGCAAGATTATTATTGCATTAGAAATATTTTATTATTATTAGAATTATTAGTTATCAATTATTAATTATATTATCGATTATTTATAATTAATAATAAAATATTAATTAATAATTAATAATAAAATTATTAATACAATTATTAGAAATATTGTACTAGAAGTATTAGAAATATTTCCAAGTCCGGCATGTGTTGCCTCGCTTTGTTTTTTAAAACCCGTCCGCGAATCACTACGTACTTCCGCCACCTCCTTGACCCGCATATGGCGGAGCCGAACCGGCGCCGGAAGTGGAGGCGGCGTCAATTTCCCCTGCCCCGTATATTGACGCAACTTCCTCCTTCTCCGCAGTGCCCGGATGGGATATGGAACGCAAAACCCCCAATGAGGGAAGCTCCGCCGTGTGCGCGTGCGTAGCAGGGAGAGGGGCGAAGTGGGTGGGGCAAGAGGAGGCGCGCTAAGAAAGGGAACGCGGCGCCGAGCCGGTCAGAAGCAGCAGCAGCAGCGGCAGTAGTAGTAGCAGCTGCGCGCAGGCGCACTGGCGGCGGGCTGATATTTAAAGGGACCGCACCAGCGGCTGCCGCCGCCGCCGCCCCCGGACAGGGAAGGAGGCGCCGGTCTCTTGTTTTTTTTCGGCGGGGTGGGGGCCAGAGGCTTCGCTTCTCCCGTTCGAGAAGATGGTGTGCGGGGGGTTCGCCTGCTCGCGCAACGCGCTGTGCGCCCTGAACGTTGTTTACGTGGTGAGTGTGACAGGCGGGCGGCCCCTCCCTTGCCTTAGCAAGATGGGGGGGGGTGTTTTGGGGGGAGGGGGCCTGAGAAAGTGGGGCGGGGAGGGGGCTTGGCCATGAATGGGGCAGCTGTGGGCCCTTTCAGGATCACAGCAGGAAGGGTGGGGGAGGGGTTGAGGGGGTGGGGTTTATGGGGGGAGGGGTTGAGGAGTGGGGGTTATTTGGGGGGTCAGCTCCTCCCTCTCCCTGGGATAATAGGTGAGGGTGGAGCAAGGTGGCTCTCTTGGGTGGCCTCCTCCTGCCTGGAGAAAGGATGGCAGGCCCTTTCCCTCCCTCCCTGGTGGGGTGGATGTGATGTGGGGGGGGGGGGGTTGAGGTGGGAAAAGGAAAGAACTGGGTTTTTAGGCCAAAGCCCACGAGACCCTGGAGGACTGGAGAGGTGCGATGCCAGGCCAGTGCGGGAGAGGGGATCTGACAATGGTACCCGCCTGGAGAAGACCAAAGAAGTTACAGAGCGCAGCTTTTGTTGGTTAAAAAGGATGCTGAGCCTCCTGTTGTGCCAGCTGCGTGTTTCTCTCCCCATCTAGTTCTAAGAGGCTGTGAGTTATCTAAGAGTCCAGTGTTATCTCGGGTTACATATGCTTCAGGTTACAGACTCTGCTAACCCAGAAATAGTACCTCGGGTTAAGAACATTGCTTCAGGATGAGAACAGAAATCGTGCTCCGGCAGCAGCAGGAGGCCCCATTAGCTAAAGTGGTGCTTCAGGTTAAGAACAGTTTCAGGTTAAGAACGGACCTCCGGAACGAATTAAGTACTTAACCCGAGGTACCACTGTACTTGTGTGCATTTTACCAACACTGCTGCACCTGTGTTTCTTTGCTAGAACAGGTCAGAGTTTTCCTTCCGCGCTTCTCCATTGCAGATCTGGAACATTGCTTCAGGCTGCTCCTCTGATTACTTGGAAACTGAGATAAATGAGCAGGGAATGGCTATTACCTAGTTTCTTGCTTGTGGGTGTTGGCATTCCCCAGCATTGGCCTATAGGCCTCCTCACCAAAAAGTAATCTCTGCCGTTTAACTAGGCCCCCATTTAAACTGCAGGGAAGCTTTGATCATCTGAGGCCTTCGCATACGAGCAATAACTTGAGCAAATGTAAAAGGCTGCTTTAATAGCAGTGCAGTATTTCATGCGCAGGAAGTATTAGATAATGGTGTTATGAGCAATGGATGTCTCAACTACTTGGTGGATGGTTGTACAGACCTAATATACCCCTGCTTTGCTAAGATGTAAAAAAGAGTTAGGGTAAATAAAGCATGTCTGGGTGAATATAAGGGTGTGTGTTGGGGTATGTGTTGCTGTGATAATGCTGGAATATTAGGTGGAAAAAAGAACAGAACTTTAAAAGACTCCTGAGTCTGATTAATTTACTAAGTTACGCTGCAATTCTAAACCTACGTATTGGGTATTAAGTTCCACCGGACACATTATCTGAGTAAATGTGCATAGGATTGCGCAGTCAGGGAGGAAAGATCACTGAGTAAGAGTAGGCCAGTCTGCACCAGGTAACCTGATTCCACATTTAACAGGCCAACCTGTAGGCACGTGGAGTGTTCCTACGCAGATGTCCCTGAAAGTACAAGTCACTTTGAACTCATATTTTTAAGCAAAGTATGTTTTTATTTTTCATTTTTGCCTTGAACACTTAGACCAGTGGTTTTTAACCAGTGTGCCGTGGCACCCTGGGGTACCTTGAATGATGGTCAGGGAGGCCGCAGGCTACACTGGCCTCTGTCCCTTTTACCTTCCCTCCCTTCTCTGATGCCCTCTTGTGTCTCTGCCTCCCAAAGGCTTTCACAGCTGTTTGTTGCAGCAGCCGTGGCTACAAGCTCCGCAAGTGAATGGTGCCTCTGGGACTGGCTAGAGCAGGGGTCTGCAACCTGCGGCTCCGGAGCCGCATGTGGCTCTTTGACACCTTTGCCGTGGCTCCGGGGCGGATACTAGCGAGGGGAGGAGGCGCATTGTGCACCCCGACACTCCCCACTGTGGCGGGCGCTGTACTGGCTGTGACGTCGCATGGGGGCGGTGCATGCGCTAGTCACACACCGTCCCGACGTCACCTTCCCGCCCGCCCGCCCACTACATTGTAAGGGGCATGTACGCTGGTCACTGCATTGAAAGGGGGCATGTACGCTGGTCACTCTTTTGAAGGGGAGTGAAGAACACACACACACAAAAAGGTAACTTGTTAATTTAATGTTTATTTCTATGAGGAGGAGTAATTCTGAGGGGTCAAACAAAAAAATAATAAAAAAGTGACAAAAAAGTTATTTTTATAATGACGAGTTTTGCGGCTCCCAGTTTTTTTTTCCTTCGGAAATGGGTCCAAGTGGCTCTTTTTGTCTTAAAGGTTGCAGACCCCTGGGCTAGAGGGTGCTGGTTGCCAGGAGCTGAGGTGGCCCCGGGATAAGCAAGCAAGCAAGCGGGCGAGGGAGCCCAGCCAGCCAGTTCACCAGCCCTTGCTATTGGGAATAGAGTATGGACAGACAAGACCCAGGTGCCTGTGGGTCAGTGTGAGGAGGCATCTCTCTTTAGGGCGTGGGGGGGGCAGATCAGAGACCGGGGTAGCATCAGCTGCTGCCCAGAGGACTCCCAAGGAGAAGGGAGAGGAGAGGAGGCTGAGATCAACACTCCACAAGGGAGGCTGTTCGAGAAAGGGTGAGAGGCTGTCAGCTCTGCAGGCAGGGGGTGGCATAACTGGGTTCCAGAGCCCCACAGGGGTGCCCTAGAAAGAATGTAATCGGTCAAGGGAGCCATGGACCCAAAAAGGATTAAAACCTCTGCCTTAGGCAGTAGAAAATCTCAGCTTGAAGATTCAAGTGTGTGTTGAATGTCTTGCAACCATTGATTCTTTTCCCTATAGTTTGTAGGATGGAATCTACCTGAAAGCAAGCATCCGTCTCCTCATGTTCTTCAGCATGTTCTGGGGGGAGGTGCAAATGCTTCTACCAAGCTGCTAGTAGAGACGAAAGGATGAAGAAATGTTTGCCGATAGGACAGTCTCTGGGAATTCCATGTTTTCTGGTCAGGTGAAACTGTAGCCCAGCCATGCTTGCATCTTTAGTGCAGGAATGCAGTTAAACAGTTTGTTCAACAGTGTGTCCTTGCCGCCACAATTTCTTGGCCCAAACCAAGAGTGTTAATGTGCATGGGATATCCAGATATGTTGATATTCAGGGCTGAGCATATTCAGTAGATCTGCAATCCCGCAGAAAATGTCCGGCTTTTAAAAGAAGCAGGTATTTGCCCCTTAATGGTTGCAGGGGCAAAATGTTTTTTTGTCTCCCCTCACCAGTCATTTCTCACACAAATCAAGAGAGGATTATGTGGGCTGTATGGTTCTCTCTTCTGTGTAACCCCTGTTCCCTGCTAAAAATGAATTATCTTGATCTTGCTGGACATTTGGAAATCTTCTAAAAACTTGGAGTTAGGCCAAGCTGTGCAAAATAAGCAGATAGTTGTAACATCATCTGATTTTGTATAATTTATCCAAGTCACAGAACATGAATTCTTTTATGGTGCAGAGGATATATAGTCTTACAATTGCTTTTACTTTACCAACAATATTCCTGCCATTATGATGGACACCCTTTACAGTCTCCTGTAAAAGTGGCTGTTCCCTGTGAATCCAAGGTAATGGGGCTGTGCTCATGGATGTAGTTACTGTGGGGGCAAAGCATTCTTTTTGCTAGGCTGGGCAGATTTTGGCTTCCACCTCAACACCCTTTTCTTGATTAGGAGAATCGTAGAGTTGGAGGAGGACTTGAGGTATTTAGTCTTTCTGCCCCCTGCTTCGTGGAGGAAATTGAGCTAGAGCCTCCCCAACAGATTATGATCCAGTCTCTGCTTGAAAACACCCCACAACCACAACGAGAGCCCACCACTCCTCTTGGTAACTGGTTCCCTTGTGTAACTCCTCTTACCATCAAGTTGTTTTTCCTAAGGCTCTGCTGAAATTTAACCTATAACGTCAGCTCATTAGATCTAGCTCTTGCCACCTGGAAAAGCAGAAAACAGGTCTTTGCTCACATAGAACTGAAAGAGGACAATCTTCAAGTACCCGTAGAGCTCTGTCATGTCCTCAACATCCCCATCTTCGGTTTTTCCACCTCTAAATTATTCAGTTACTTAAATCTTTCTTCATTTCTTTTCTGCAACCATCTTCATTGCCCCCCTCTGCGTCTGTTCCAGTTTGTCTGTATTCTTAAAGTGTGGCATCCAGAACGTGACACACTGCTCAAGATGAGTGTGAGGGCTGCAAGGAAGTCAACAAAAGTCATTCACTCTTACAAATAAAGATGACCAGTGCTGGCAGCTGAGGAGCATAGCATCCTCTTAGTGGCTTGATTCTCGGTGAAGAGTGAGGATCTGATTAACTCAGTGATGTCCTTGAGTGAACTAAGTAGAGAAAGCCATGCAACCAAAGATTCACTATAAAAATACCAGAACAAAAATACAAACCCCATTTCAAAGAATATTTACATTTTATTGCATGTATATAAAGCTCTGATAGGTCAGCAATTTACTGGAATGATTTATAAGGAGGAGTGGAGCAGCTGAACTGGAGAGTCATCAGCAGATGTTGCAAGTGATATTAAGTGCAGAAGTGGGATGTTCTTCATTGTCTCTGTATGAGGGCAAGCACCTAGCTTTGCACGACTTGCTACAGCATGTCTGCCCATGCTCAATTCTGTATCGGTAGGCCTGGGGGCAGCTGTGAACCATTTAAATGCAGTTAACATAATTAAAAGGTAACATCCTGGATGGATTCATGGCCAGCAAGAAAATCTTTGAGTGCTTTAGGTGAAATTGTTGTTGCCTTAGTCACCATGTTGTAGTGCGATCTATTCTTCCACCTACTTTTATCTAGGTGTTTAATGTATTCTGTGTTTTCTGTAGAATATGGCAATAGCAGGGAAGGAGAGCATGGGTAGGGTTTGGGGTCAGGGCTTTTGGTGGGCCACAGGCAGCTGGAAAGGCTCCTGGAACTTCTTCCCTGATCTCTTAGGAGATGCAGAACCAGTCCTGTAAGTCACATATTTCGGTTTCATCATCTGTTTGCTGCTGCAAGGATTAAGGAAGAAGGTTGAACCTGCAGAGCAATGTGGGGCAATGGGTGTGCGAGGATACAGGAGCAGTGACATCATGGGATTCCACCAGCTGGTCAGGGGTTCCCAAAGTCTGGTCCGCAGACCATTTCTTCATTCAGATGGTCTGCCGCACACCTGTGGATTTGTGGCTGAAGATGGGAGACTGCAATTCATCGCATCAAATATTCATACTGATTTTTAATTGTGTTTCACTTTCTGCTTTTACTTCTTACATTGTATTTTATTGTACCACTGTTTGAATTCTGCGGAATACAACACATAAGAAATGCAGGGCCAACTAGAGTACAAGTATAATTAAAATCATACAGCATCTAGTAGAGTGCATTACCATTGCTACAGCTGGCAAATAAATAAATAAGCAGTCCACCTTCAGCAGTTTTCAAGTTGTCCCCAGCCACTCTGGGCGGCTTCCAACAAAGATTAAAAATACATTAAAATGTCACACATTAAAAACTTCCCTAAACAGGGCTGCCTTCAGATGCATTCTAAATGTCAGGTAGTTGTTTATCTCTTGGACATCTGATGGGAGGGTGTTCCACAGGGAGGGCGCCACTACTGAGAAGGCCCTCTACCTGGTTCCCTGTAGCTTTGCTTCTTGCAGTGAGGGAACTGCCAGAAGGCCCTTGGCGCTGGACCTCAGCATCCGGGCAGAACGATGGGGGTGGAGACGCTCCTTCAGGTATACTGGACCAAGGCCGTTTAAGGCTTTAAAGGACAGCATCAACCCTTTGAATTGTGCTTGGAAACATACTGGGAGCCAATGTAGGTCTTTCAAGACTGGTGTTATGTGGTCTCGGTGGCCGCCCCCAGTCACCAGTCTAGCTGCCACATTCTGGATTAGTTGTAGTTTCCGGGTCACCTTCAAAGGTAGCCCCACGTAGAGCGCATTGCAGTAGTCCAAGCGGGAGATAACTAGAGCATGCACCACTCTGGCAAGACAGTTTAGGGCAGAATGACATGTTTAATTGGCAAATGTGCTTCCTGGGTATTTGATTGGGAGGGTGGGTGGTTTGATAGGCTGGGGTGTGTATGCGCATGCGTGTGTGCTCACACTCTTAACCATTTCCTGCCCACAAATGCTGTGTTTGAATTCCTACCCTACAAGGGTGGAACAAGTGCCAGGATGGAGGTTGCAGGTCAAAAGTAGTAAGGGGAAGAAGAGTTAAGCACATCCACCTGTGAGCTGATCCTCCCTTGCAAGTGCTGCCGGGTCCTTTATTTGCATTTATACACCAAACATGGTTTTCAGGTCCCTGCATGTGTTGTGTAAAATTTATTCTGTGTTCTAGAAGCTGCTAATGGGTGTTGAAATTTCTCAAGGGCAACCATGGGAGCTAGAAATATGTTTTAAAATAGAGCTAAATGCCTCTGATCAGGATTCCATTATTAGCTCTCTAATCCCATATTCCATGCTATTACTGCTGTCGTCTCTTTTCATACGGGTTTTGAGATTTCCTCGTGTAGTCATGACACACAATATAAATATTACACTTGCACATCCATAAAATAAAATAATATAGCTTAAGACAGAACAATTGTGGACCAGGGTGCATTACAGTTGACGACCATTTCACGCAGGGGTTCTGTTCCTGACCCCCACGTACATTGGAGGAGTGGGCATGAGCACCCCCGCCTCCAATACACCCTTCCCCCCACTTTACTTTTATTTTATTTTTTCTCAGTTCCCCTTGTTTGTTTATTTATCATTATTATTTTTAAAGAGTAAATTTTATTAGTACTTTCCATACAACAACAAAAACAAAAAATAACAAAACACAAAAACAAGCATATGAAAAACAAATCCAAATCTTACAAATTAATAATATAGACACTAAAAAGGAAAACAAACATTGACTTCCACCAATCCCACAGCGCCTCCTTTACCTCTCATTGTATCTTCCTGTTTTCCTTATCATCTCTATCCTAGCATCTACATATAAATCCCTCTTTCTTTTCCCTTCACTTCACAAGGTTATTCCAGATTCAGCCAGATTTCTGTCCTCGAACCTTGGCTTTTAAGGTATTCATTTAGGCACTCCCATTCCTTTTTCAATTCACTTTTTGGTTCCCCATTACACCCTTTTAGTTTCATGCTTTTTTTAAAAAAAATAATATTTATTAAATGTTTAATAATTACAAAGAAGAAAAAGGGTAAAAAAGAAAGGAAAAAACAATAGAAAAATTTAACAAATAATACATCAAAACTAGAAAGAAAAAACAAAACAACAAAACAACAAGAAAAAAACTAAAACATTTAAAAACACATCCAAATTTCATTTCTTTAGCTTTCATATGCTTATTTCCTCAACTTCCTCACGCCTCCCTTTTTTGTATTCTAGTTCAAATTAGCTGGTTCAGCAAATCCTTTCCCTCTTTCTCAATTTTTGTTCTGTAATTTATCTTAACCCAGTTTAACTTTAAATTTTCCACTTTAGCCCATTAACAATCAATTTTTATATAATTCTTAATAACACTTCTGCTAAAACCATATAACTTCATTCCAATATTCTTCTAACATTCAATAATTTTGCAATATTTCTGTAAATATACTTTAAATTTTTTCCAACCTTCTTCCAGCGACTCTTCTCCCTGGTCTCGGATTCTGCCAGTCATTTCCGCCATTTCCATAAAGTCCATCAGCTTCATCTGTAGTTTCATGCTTTTTGGGGTCACTTCCAGGCCCTGCAATGTATGCACGTGCGCAACTGCGTATCATTTAGATGCACATTAATCGGTCGTTGCCTGTACTGCCATTGCAGGCTGATTGCACAGCACGGTGCAGTACAGGACTAAACTTATTTTGCCTTCATCACCTCAGTTTGTTATTTCATGTGGGTATGCGCAATACTGGTTTATTCTGCAGAAGTTCCCTAACATATCAAATGTGTAAGGAGGTACTGGCAGTATCGAGATAAAGATAACTTCAGTTGGGAACAGGGGCTGTTGAACACTGATAGCCTTCCAGTCTTCTCAAATTATAGCATGCACTCAGTTAACATGTGCACTATAATTTATCTGTGGGCTTGTCTAAATTCTAAATAGGAGTTTAGGTCTCAGAACAAAAATGGGAAATGTTAATGGCACTTCTAGCATGAAGGAAAGTATCTAGGGACTAAACAAGAAGCGGTGAATAAGACAGGTGCAACAGTCAAGAGTTCTGATCCTGTTAGTGAATGGACGATCCATTTTTCAAATACAGTGGTGCCTCGCAAGACGAAAGGAATCCGTTCCGCGAGTCTTTTCATCTTGCGGTTTTTTCGTCTTGCGAAGCAACCCATTGGCGGATTAGCGCTATTAGCGCTATTGACAGTTTAAGGGCTAAAAACGGCTTTTTAAGGCTTAAGGGATTAGCGGTTTTGCTGCTAAAATGCTTTTAGCAGCTTAGCGCTTCAGAAAAAGGGGTTTTGGAGCCAAAAAAAAAAAAAATTCAAAATTTTTCGTCAATTTTCGTCTTGCGAAGCAAGCCCATAGGGAAATTCGTCTTGCGAAGCGCCTCTGCAAACGGAAAACCCTTTCGTCTTGCGGGTTTTCCGTCTTGCGAGGCATTCGTCTTGCGGGGCACCACTGTAGCCCCAAACATGTAGACAAGAGGTTAGACTTTTTGTTGCCGGTGAGGGGAGAGAAAGAAGAAGGAAGTAGAGGTTCTTATTTGCAGGAGAATCTTGCAGAGTTCACAAAACACCATACAAATTTAAGTGAGTCGAGTTGGCTTCCCTTTGTTGGAAATGCTTTAAAATGGCCTTTAAAAGCAAAGAAACATATGGTGTGAGCAGCGATTTTCATGTTGCTGCCCGATAAATTTCTTGGGTTTTTCAAGGAAAGCCTTAGATAAGCCAAAATGAAATCAAGTCACAGATGATGGGAAGCCTGATCCAGCAACCTGCTGATTTAGAGGACTATGATTTTAAACAAATATTCGTGCCTGTTGACTTCCGTAGGATTAAACCTCTTTAAATCTAAGGCATGCATGTGGCTGAAATGAAGAGGGCAACCAGAAAGAGTTGAAGATACAGTGGTACCTCTGGTTACGTACTTAATTTGTTCTGGAAGTCCATTCTTAACCTGAAACTGTTCTTAACCTGAAGCACCACTTTAGCTAATGGGGCCTCCTGCTGCTGCTGTGCCGCCACCGTGCAATTTCTGTTCTCATCCTGAAGCAAAGTTCTTAACCCGAGGTAGTATTTCTGGGTTAGAGGAGTCTGTAACCTGAAGCGTCTGTAACCCGAGGTACCACTGTACGTATGAATGAATTAAGCCTCAAAGGACAGAAGTGCAAGCGCTGCCATTCCCAGCCCCCTTCTGTTCTATGCTTCCAACTCCTCCATTCTGACTCCCCTGAATTCTTCTTTCTTTCCAGCTGGTCGGGCTGCTGCTGATTGGCGTGGCTGCCTGGGGCAAAGCCTACGGCATTGTTTACAGTCTCCACATCATCGGAGGGGTCATTGCTGTGGGTTTCTTCCTGCTTCTGATCGCCATCGTGGGGCTCATCGGTGCTATCAACCACCACCAAGTCATGCTGTTCTTTGTATCCTTCTGTGCTGTTGCCAAGCGGGGACGTCTGCCCTGCCTTCCAGAAACCGGTACTTTATTTTCTTGCCGTGCAGACACGAAACTGGACATGCCCAGCTAAATTGCACCATTAGTAGAAGCAAAGAGCTCTGCCGGTCAAGAGGGAGTTACTGGTTTTATTCTGGTCTTCACTTCTGGGCTTTTATGGGGTGCGGGAAGGAAATGGAAGCACAGATACGTCGCCTAAGATGTTTATAGGTTTTTCCTCTTTCTTTAGTCTTTGGAATATTGGGATTGCCAAAAAGGACACACACGCACACACCTTTTTTTGCAGCTGGCATTTGAGTTCGCGCTGAGGGTCTGCTCTGCAGATTCTTGTTCTGTCTGTGGTATTGTGTGGAGAGCCTTGCAATGTAATGCATTGATAAAAGGAGGAAAGCAACTTGGTGGAGGATAGTAGTGGAGGATAGTAGAGAGCCAGTGTGGTGTAGTGGTTAAGAGCTGTAGACTTGTAATCTGGTGAACCGGGTTCGCTTCTCCGCTCCTCCACATGCAGCTGCTGGGTGACCTTGGGCTAGTCACACTTCTCTGAAGTCTCTCAGCCCCACTCACCTCACAGAGTGTTTGCTGTTGGGGAGGAAGGGAAAGGAGAATGTTAGCCGCTTTGAGACTCCTTAGGGTAGTGATAAAGTGGGATATAAAATACAAACTCTTCTTCTTTTTCCTCTCTTAAGGCAAGTGGGCTGGAATTTGATTACCACCTAATCCATCCCTCTGACTCAGTTAATTCTACCCCTGCATATTAAGTGTGAGTCTGCAAAGCATTGTGGCCTGAGTTGTGACAGACTCTTCTTAAATTTGCACCTTGCCCCTTCCTCCGTTTTGCATCTCACAACAGCCATTCCAGGTAGCTTAAGTGGAGAGATGTGACCTTTCCAACCCAGTGAGATTCAGAACCAAGCAGGGTTTATATGACACAAGGGTGTATGCTGTCGTCTTAAGGTTCATGTGTCTTCGATGTGAAAGTCACTGGTGTATGCTGTCTGCCTGGAGAGTTGGACATAATGGAAGCCCAACAAAAGTTAACATCCCTGGGCCTTGTTCTCCTCTCTAAGTGAAACTGAAGCAGGGTGTGATACCATTAGGGCAAGTTTCCTCACCCTAATCCATGTCATTGTATCCTATAGTTGAGTAAACTTGCAGCGCGATGACATCACAGGGGATGTGGAGAATTGCACGTATACACCGCACCCTGGGATCATGTAGCAGAGGGCAGGAAGTAAGTCCAAATAAATAAGGACTTTGGGAGAGTGGGCAGCTTCTTATCTGCCATATTACCGTATTTTTCGCTCTATAGGATGCACTTTTCCCCTTCCAAAAATTAAGGGGAAATGTTTGTGCGTCCTATGGAGCAAATGCAGGCTCCTTGGCTTCAGTGATAGCAACTCGAAGCCTCCGAAGCGCAGTGGGAGCGCTCCCTCCATGCTCCGGAGGCTTCGTGTTGCTTTCGCTGAAGCCTGGAGAGCGAGAGGGATCGCTCCTCTTGCTCTCCCGGCTTCAGCGAAAGCAACATGAAGCCTCTGGAGTGCAGCGGGACATCGCGCTGCACTCCGGAGGCTTCGGGTTCCTTTTGCTGAAGCCAGGAGAGCAAAACTCTCCTGGCTTTAGCAGAGAGGGAGAGCTGCGCAGCGCCCCTTCAGCGAAGCGGGAGGAGAAATGGAAGGGGCTCCGTTTCTCCTGCCGCTTCGCTGAAGGGGCGCTGAGCAGAGAGGAGGAGATTTTTTTTTTTCTTGTTCTCCCCCTCTAAAACAAGGTGTGTCCTATGGTCAGGTGCGTCCTATAGAGCGAAAAATACAGTACCTACCGTATTTTTCCGTGTATAAACCTATAAGACTGTTCCCCCCCCAAAGAAATAATGTCAAAAATCAGTGGGCGTCTTATACGTGGATAGTGCTGAGGGTGGACTGGCGATTGGTTGTTGCCCAAAAATAGGGGGCGTCTTATACATGGGGGCATCTTATAGACGGGAAAATACAGTAATTCTGCCAAAGGGTCAACCCAGGCATCTTCAGTTACTCCTGCCAATAAGTTCAAAGCATACAAAAATGGAAGTGGGGGAAATAATGGCCTGAGGGCTGTTTTTTCCTAGGGCTGCCATACGTCCGGAATTTCCTGGAAAATGCCAGGATTTGGTTGCCGAAAGTTGCATCCAGGCGGAACTTTCGTCAGCCGGTTTAAATGTCTGGGGGAACCCAGAAGTATGGCGGCCCATTGTGGAAGTAGGTTTTTTGCCCAAGTTTCTCAAAAAAACTCAATAACTTGGGCAAAAGAAAAAGGTCAGCAACTTTTGTTCATCATCAGGAGGTTTGTTTTGATCATCAGGAGGTTTGGGCTGGGTGTTCATCAGTATGCGGATGATACCCAGCTCTACCTCTCTTTTAAATCAGAACCAGTGAAGGCGGTGAAGGTCCTGTGTGAGTGCCTGGAGGCGGTTGGAGGATGGATGGCGGTTAACAGATTGAGGTTGAATCCTGACAAGACAGAAGTACTGTTTCTGGGGGACAGGAGGCGGGCAGGTGTGGAGGACCCCCTGGTCCTGAATGGGGTAACTGTGCCCCTGAAGGACCAGGTGCGCAGCCTGGGAGTCATTTTGGACTCACAGCTGTCCATGGAGGCACAGGTCAAATCTGTATCCAGGGCAGCTGTTCATCAGCTCCATCTGGTACGTAGGCTGAGACCCTATCTGCCTGCAGACTGTCTCGCCAGAGTGGTGCATGCTCTGGTTATCTCCCGCTTAGACTACTGTAATGCGCTCTACGTGGGGCTACCTTTGAAGGTGACCCGGAAACTACAACTAATCCAGAAGGTGGCAGCTAGACTGGTGACTGGGAATGGCCACCGGGACCACATAACACCGGTCCTGAGAGATCTGCATTGCCTCCCACTATGTTTCCGAGCACAATTCAAAGTGTTTGTGCTGACCTTTAAAGCCCTAAACGGCCTCGGTCCAGTGTATCTGAAGGAGCATCTCCACCCCCATCGTTCTGCCCGGACACTGAGGTCCAGCTCCGAGGGCCTTCTGGCGGTTCCCTCACTGTGAGAGGCCAAGTTACAGGGAACCAGACAGAGGGCCTTCTCAGTAGTGGCGCCCACCCTGTGGAACGCCCTCCCATCAGATGTCAAAGCAATAAACAACTACCTGACATTCAGAAGACATCTTAAGGCAGCCCTGTTCAGGGAAGTTTTTAATATGTGACATTTTAGTGTATTTTTCATCTTTGTTGGAAGCCGCCCAGAGTGGCTGGGGAAACCCAGCCAGATGGGCGGGGTACAAATAATAAATTATTATTATTATTATTATTATTATTATTATTATTATTATTATTGTTGTGTTCGGATTTCCACCTCCTGAAATATGGCAACCCTACTGTTTTCCTGCAGCACAGTACAATGTCCTGAGTGGCAGGTATACAGGTATCTGCCACAGGAAGCTTCAGTCAGTCCCTGTGTTCCTTGTAAAAAACAAACAAACAATTATTTTATTACTTTACCATGTATGGCACCATAGCTGCCAACTCTAAGGGGCCCAGCTCTTTTGATTCCCCCTCCACCAATATTTTTTTCCAAAAACTTACTCCAGCGTGTTTCAGATATGCAGAGCGGCCCAGTGAGCCACACAGATTTATCAGCTGGATGTGTTTGCCAGCGATGTGTGTTTTTGAAGAGCCAGCTTAGTATGAAATCCCACTCCTCCCTACAAGGGACAATGAGATTGTCTGGGCATCGTTTGCCTCTGCTTTTCAGTGCCTGGCATGGAACGATATGAGGAGATGTCCCAAATATTCACTGGTTCCAGTGGCTTCTAGTAAAATTTGGTTTGGCAGGGATGGTTTGTGAAAAATAGCCTTCTTTGAAGTGGTGATGGTTGCTTCGAATGTGGATGGGGGAAACTCTTTTGATTAATAGGAAAGTACTTAAAAAGAGTTAAGCACTAAAATTATAAAATAATAAACTTTTAGGATGCTAAAAGTAAAATAACAATGTTTCAGTGGACAAAAGGCCTATGTAGTTCTTAAAGAAAAACAGTAGCTTAAGGAAGATGTTCATTATTTTCATAGGGTGGCATTTTGTGGGGCTGGGGCTGCCTTTCTGTATTTAAAGTTTAGCTTCCCCTGTCCACCCTGGTCCCAATATTGGCCAAAACCATCCAAGGGCGTGTCAGAAATGATGCACGCAATAGTTGGCGATGAATGGCATTCTGCCTTTTACAAAACTCTGGAAGCAGCATGGCTTTCTTTCATATCAGGTTTGGCAAACTTGTTGTCTTAACTTCTGCTGTACAAAAAAAAAGGATACCATTTAGCTAGAGAGGCTTATACGTAATAAATCTTACTGCCACCTTCCACCTGTTAATACCAGACCGCATGGTTTCATGTCAGTATCACCTGTGTTCAGAGGGTGCTGCACTCTTAAGTTGGTACTCGGCTAAGTTTTACATAGTGTAAACCCACTGAAATTAACAAACACGAGTAAGTTAAGTCCTGAGTAAAGCTTAGTTGAGGAGGATTTTTGGCATGCCATTGGATTGTTCCGGAGCTTGCTGGAATCCACTAAGACAGGGGTCAGCAAACTTTTTCAGCAGGGGGCCAGTCCACTGTCCCTCAGACCTTGTGGGGGGCTGGACTATATTTTGAAAAATATATATGAATGAATTCCTATGCCCCACAAATAACCCAGATGCATTTTAAATAAAAGCACACATTCTACTCATGTAAAAACACCAGGCAGGCCCCACAAATAACCCAGAGATGCATTTTAAATAAAAGCACACATTCTACTCATGTAAAAACATGCTGATTCCTGGACCGTCATTGATAATGTACATTGCTATGGTAACCCAGGTTTTCTGGGATTGTTACAACACACATGGCTGATGTATGGGTGATTAAACAAAAAAATCTGGCATGTGGGGGGAAAGGAAAGAAAGAACTGTAGTTTGCTAAGTTGTACTGGAAAAGCCCCTTTTTTTCTGAAAAGAGCTGTAACCAAAGGAAGGCTAAGCTTCACCTAGTTTTCTGCTGACATAGTTAAATTTCCCAGAAATGAGCTTTGGGGTTTTTAGAGGGAGAGGGTGGTTGAGGGGAAAGGCAAATGACACTCAAAATGAAACCACAGAGCACCTCAAAGTTTCTGGTGGTGTTTGTCTTGAGGCTGCTGGCTGCTGTCCTCATAACATCTGAGAGAGGACTAAGAAGGGTGTGGCAAATCAGGGGTCTGGAGGGACACCATCCATTTACCTTTATGGTAGTACTATAGAATACATCTCTCCCCTCACCCAGCCTCCAAACTGAGGTCATTTCTGTTCTTGTGGATTTCTGAATGGAACAGCAGAGTTCATGAATGACAGGATGTACGCACAGAAGTGATCAGATCACCACTTTGTTTCCTCAGACGCCTGGGAAGTGCTGATGTAAGATTTCCCAGTAATTACTGTTAGGGAAAGGGACGTGGTTGATGCTGTGGTCTAAGCCACAGAGCCTAGGGCTTGCCGATCAGAAGGTCAGCAGTTTAAATCCCGTTGCTCGGTCCCTGCTCCTGCTAACCTAGCAGTTCGAAAGCACATCAAAGTGCAAGTAGATAAATAGGTACCGCTCCGGCGGGAAGGTAAACGGCGTTTCCGTGTGCTGCTCTGGTTCGCCAGAAGCGGCTTAGTCATGCTTGCCACATGACCCGGAAGCTGTACGCCGGCTCCCTCGGTCAATAAAGTGAGATGAGCGCCGCAACCCCAGAGTCGGTCACGACTGGACCTAATGGTCAGGGGCCGCTTCTGGCAAACCAGAGCAGCGCACGGAAATGCTGTTTACCATCCCGCTGGAGCGGTACCTATTTATCTACTTGCACTTTAACATGCTTTCGAACTGCTAGGTTGGCAGGAGCAGGGACCGAACAATGGTAGTTCAATGTAAGACCCCTCTTAAAAACATCTAAAGAAGGGTGGCTTTCAGAAGCTGCTTCCTTCCGCACCAGAACTGTGTTGCCTCAAAATCTCCCTTTCTTGCTAATGTATGGCTTGTATTCTGTGCCTTTTCATCTGATCTTCCAATTGTGTCATCGCTGGAGGTGGGGAGCATTAAGGGACCAAGGAGATTTGGGTGTTGAACGTCTTAGAAGTAAATTTGGTTTTGAAGTCGCTGAAAGAGAATGCAGAACACCCTTCACAAATAAAGGATGGTATCTTGGGAACCAGCAGTAAACTTTTAAACCTGGAGTTAAGTTTACAACTTAAAGAAAAAATAAGGCATTTATTCCCTGTGTGTCCAAGATGTCTACCAGAGGTGGAAAAAACCCTCTCTGAGAAAACTGCTTGGTATACCATAAAATGATAAGAGTCTAAAACACGGTGATCCAACTTTCCAGACCATGAGTACTGCATGAGTACACAGAATTAAGTTTCGATACCTTGAATAAAATGCTTTAATGTTATTTAATATACAATAACATATCAATAATAATAACCTTGAATAAAATGTTTTAATGTTATTTAATATACAATAATATAACAGCAAATATAATTAAATGCACAATAAATTGATTTAATATATTTAATTATTAAACAAAAGTAATAGATGTGCTCTCATCAACAATGCATTACCGAAATAATATTTTTTTAAGGCTTTCAGGAGTTTTTTCTCGAATGTTACCAAGGGCATTTTTTAAAAAAAGGCACCAGGGACTGCATGCTGGACCACCCTGGTCTAAAAAGACACATGACTGAATACATTTCAAGTTGAAAACTGGAAGAAGTCGGAGGTGTTTTATCTGCAATTAGCTCTTCATTGGTGCTTCCTTTTAGAACCTCTCTACTTTCTCAAGCATTTCCTTAACGTCACTTTCTCATCAGTACATGATCATTTTAGGGCTAGTGTTTCTCTTCCAGTTTGGAGTCTCCTGTTCGTGTCTGGCACTCACAAGAAGTAAACAGGTAAGGGCACCTTCCTGCCTTGAAGTTCATTCAGGTTTGGAGGGAACTCGTGGAGTGTGTTTTTTAACCTGCAGCTCAGGTTGGGAGAGAGATATTGCTTGGGAGAAAAACGAAAAGGTAAATCTTCATTTGCACATCACTACTTCCAGCTCAAAGGGACGTGGGCGACACTGTGGGTTAAGCCACAGAGCCTAGGGCTTGCCGATCAGAAGGTTGGCAGTTTGAATCCCCGTGACGGGGTGAGCTCCTGTTGCTCGGTCCCTGCTCCTGCCAACCTAGCAGTTCGAAAGCACGTCAAAGTGCAAGTAGATAAATAGGTACTGCTCCGGCAGGAAGGTAAACAGCGTTTCCGTGCACTGCTCTAGTTCGCTAGAAGTGGCTTAATCATGCTGGCCACATGACCTGGAAGCTGTACGCCGGCTCCCTTGGCCAGTAAAGCGAGATGAGTGCCACAACCCCAGAGTCGGCCACGACTGGACCTAATGGTCAGGGGTCCCTTTACCTTTACCTTACTTCCAGCTCAATTGCACCCCCTTCCCTCCAGCGCATCCCATCCAGATCTTAAGCACATCAGCGAGTTTCTTCTATTAATTGGGGATGCCGGACGGAAGAGTAGGCTCAACCTCCTCTCCCTATAGCAACTTTACAGTTCCGAGCACACAAAAGTTGCAGGCTAGTGACAATGTGTAGTAGCCTGCTGGAGACTGGTGAAAGAGGTTGCTCCTGCCCTTTCCCAGCAGCTGTTGCAATCCCTGTTGGGATACTGCCAGGGAGACAAAGTCCATCATGACTCCACGTCGTCTCCGGACGTCCATCGATCTCCCGCAGACACGCAGTATCAGCAATTAGCGACACGAGCTCTAGAAATAGCTTGCCACATTCCAGAGCCGATGCACGCTCTATCAGCAGATAATGCACCCAGCGAAAGATGCACTCAGGAGAGCATTATTTACAAGTTTATTCAGCGTTGATCAGAACAAAGAAAACATGACTGCCTGCTTCAATGTTCCGGCACCGAGAGAGAAACGAAAACAAAGACACAACAGAAACATCCTGTGGAAACAGGAAATACGCAGACTCTGTGACTCACAAAGCCTGCTCCCTTTTAAGGCGGAACGGAAATATCCTAACAATCCCTTCCTCTGTTCTTCCTCTGGCAGCCTACAGTCGTACCTTGGAAGTCGAACGGAATCTGTTCTGAGTCGTACAGTCGTACCTTGGAAGTCGAACAGAATCTGTTCTGAGTGTCCGTCCGACTTCTAAAACGTTCGGAAACCAAATCACAGCTTCGGATTGGCTGCAGGAAGCTCCTGCAGCCAATCGGAAGTCGCGGAAGCACCATCGGACGTTCAGGTTCCAAAAGAACATTCGCAAACTGGAACAATCACTTCCGGGTTTGCGGCGTTCAGGAGCCTAAATATCTGATATATATATATATATATATATATATATATATATATATATATATGGGAGCAGGCTTTGTGAGTCACAGAGTCTGCATATTTCCTGTTTTCGCAGGATGTTTCTGTTGTGTCTTTGTCTTTGTTTTCGTTTCTCTCTCGGTGCCGGAACATTGAAGCAGGCAGTCATGTTTTTCTTTCTATATATATATATATATATATATTTTCAATTTCCAATACACTATTTAAACATACATTTTCAATATTATCACAGATACCTAATTTTGACTTCCTTCAGCTCATCCGCGAATCTTTCATTTTCTAATCTATCCGCAATTCTAAATTTAACATTGCCTTTTATTTTAAATAAAATAAACATCTGAGTTCTTGGGCATTTAGGTTCCAAGGTACAACTGTATTTGGTTTCTGTGCTGGGAAAGGGGAGGGCTTCTTCCGCAAGACTTCTCACTCACCCACATTCAATTCCTTCTTGGCCATGGATACCAGGCCACTACGTAAATAGCAAGGTTGCTTTAGTAATTGATTTTGGGGTGCTTTTATTCTAATTTAACCATTTACCATGAATTAAAACTTGCCACCACCACGGCAAAAAAAATCCGTGTCTTCATTCCTGCTATTCGTTATGAATTGAGAGGGGATTGTATTTCAAGTAACACGGAATGTCTGCCCTCCCTATTTTTTACTTTCCTCTCAGGAAAGTCTCCTGAATGGTGCGTGGGAAATGAGCAACGACACCAAGAAGTCACTGGAAAACAACTTTAACTGCTGCGGGCTATTCAACAACTCTATTGAAGCTAGCAAGAAATTCAAGGCTGATGTTGAAATGTGCAAAGCGGTAAGTGTTCACTTCACCTTGAACCCTTTGTGCCTCGGGTGACAGAGAAAGATCTCCATCCATCACTAAATTACTGGGGATAACGGATCTCAAATTAAGAGGGCTTAGTCAAAGGTCTGCTGCTTGAAGGTGGCTGGGTGATTGTCCCTATACACTGTGAAAAATAGGCTGTCAATGAATATACTTAAATAGTGAAAACATATTGCTGTGATTGCAGTTGTTTAATTAAAGTTGGAAGTCATGGGCAATGATACAACCAGATTTGTGACTTGACCTAGCAGACCAGACCATTGATTGGCTTCTAAAAAACCATTGAGGTTTGTATGCACTGATAGTTGGCAATACCTAATGCCTGCGCTGATGGAGCAATCTGCATAGTGCTGTGTAGGATTTCCCCCAATGTACGGAAGCAGTAGAGAACCGTGTTAAAACACAGGCCATTTTAAAATAAACGAAACAGCAGTATAAATACCGACAGCTAAAAAAAATAAATTATACAGTACATCTCTTTTTACCAGAGTCTCATTTTTCCTCTTCTGCTGCTGTTGTCTACAGAGGCTTACTTTCCCTTAAGAAACCTTTTCTGTTCTTTCTACCTTCTTCCATTCAGGGCACTTAACCAATTCCTAAATTACCAGACCATCCGCAACTGTGTATTTCCTCCCATTGTCATTTTGATCAGTATGGCTGGCCATTTAAGACTGAACAGGGATCAAATCCAGTATTTTGCCTCTTCTTATTAGTACTCTTTAACACTAGCCGCCCTTCTGTTCCGTTTGTCTAACGTGCCTTGGGGTATTTCCCTGCCCTGCCCCTGTCTCTTTTCTGTTATTTTCCAATTGCAGGGTTGTTTCTTTGCTTTTTCAAACTTATAAAATGGGCTTTGCCTAGGGATCCCCAGCTCTTTACAGAATATTTTTGCTAATATACTTACTGTCTCATACAGGATGAGCCAGACTTCTTCTGTCTGGGAGAGCCAGTGTGGTGTAGTGGTTAAGAGCGGTAGATTCGTAATCTGGTGAACCGGGTTCGCTTCCCCGCTCCTCCACATGCAGCTGCTGGGTGACCTTGGGCCAGTCACACTTCTTTGAAGTCTCTCAGCCCCACTCACCTCACAGAGTGTTTGTTGTGGGGGAGGAAGGAAAAGGAGATTGTTAGCCGCTTTGAGACTCCTTTGGGTAGTGATAAAGCGGGATATCAAATCCAAACTCCTCCTCCTCCTCCTCCTCCTCTTCTTCTTCTTCTTCTTCTTCTGTTTCACAATTGCCTAGATAGAACATGGCATTTCAGGAGAAGACTAGCAAGCTGTATTTTCAGAGATGTTTGTCCATCATTACTGATCTTTCCCCGCTACATAGCGTAGAAACTGTGAGTGTCTCCCTGCAAGTGATAACCAGAGTCACAGTGCTTTTTTTCTTTTAACCTTCCCACCTTGCAGCCATGCACAAAATCAAAAACCGGGTGCATCAGTTGCGGTGAGGTGATGATGGAACATGCGGGCGAGGCCTTGAAAATCCTTGGTGGAGTTGGACTCTTCTTCAGTTTCACAGAGGTAACTCTGTCTATTAGGCTGATTGGGGGAGGAACAGGAGAATATTCTTTGTACATCATTGGTAGCTTTGCCACCCCCACCCAGGGCTCTTCCTGTACAGCTAAGAAGCAGAATCTCAACAGCTGCAGACTGTGCTGGTATGAATGGTAATGCTGTAAAAAACCGTACCAGTTTGAATTTCTGCCTGATAATTCAGATATTTAATAAAGGAAACTAGCTGCACTGGGGAAAGAAGGCAGCCATTAGGCTAGATGGATGGTTGCTTCGGGACGTGGATGGCGCTGTGGGTTAAACCACAGAGCCTAGGACTTGCCGATCAGAAGGTTGGCGGTTCAAATCCCTGCAACAGGGTGAGCTCCCGTTGCTTGGTCCCTGCTCCTGCCAACCTAGCAGTTCGAAAGCATGTCAAAGTGCAAGTAGATAAATAGGTCCCGCTCCGGCAGGAAGGTAAACGGCGTTTCCATGTGCTGCTCTGGTTCGCCAGAAGCGGCTTAGTCATGCTGGCCACATGACCCGGAAGCTGTCTGTGGACAAACGCCGGCTCCCTCGGCCAATAAAGCGAGATGAGCGCTGCAACCCTAGAGTTGGCCACGACTGGACCTAATGGTCAGGGGACCCTTTACCTTTTAAACTTGTCAATAAGACCTCAGTAGGGAAAGGGCTGCAGCTCAGTGGTGGATGCAGGTGGTCATAGGTGCAATTCCAGGTATCTGGGCTGGGAGAACCTCTGTCTGAAACCTGGGAGAACTGCTGTCAGTCATTTTGGATGATACTGAGCTAGATTTGCCTTGGTATAAGGCCGCTATGATCCTGCCAACCTAGCACGTCAAAGTGCAAGTAGATAAATAGGTACCACTCCGGCGGGAAGGTAAACGGCATTTCCGTGCGCTGCTCTGGTTCGCCAGAAGCAGCTTAGTCATGCTGGCCACATGACCCGGAAGCTGTACGCCGGCTCCCTCGGCCAGTAAAGCGAGACTGAGCGCCACAACCCCAGAGTCGGCCAAGACTGGACCTAATGGTCAGGTGTCCCTTTACCTTTACCTTTACCTTTTGTGGTTGCTTCACCTTCTCTTGACATCCCATCAAGGCGATTCTGCATCTTCCCTATTTGGAGAATTCAGTTTGGATTGCATCTCTGATGTGACCCACATCGCCACGATAGTTAATACTCCATAAGTAACATATTGAACAAGGTGATTTGGGGTGTGATCTTTCAAGTAAGTCCCATAACTAGATCCTTCCCCCCTTTTTCTCTTCCAGATCCTTGGAGTGTGGCTTGCCATGCGCTACAGAAACCAGAAAGACCCCAGAGCCAACCCCAGTGCCTTTTTATAGACCATCACATTCCCCCATCTCCTCTCCACCACCTTCCCCAACCAACCATGTGTTTTCCTTTTAATTAGTTGCACGTCCCTTATTCAAGAGATCCTTTTCCGTCACGCAAGAAGAAAAGCAATCCTTGAAGCAGCTGTGAGGGAGCTGGGGTTTTTGCCATTCTGCCAAACTGCTGATTGGATGAAATAGCAGAGGAAAGGTTCCATCCTTGACATGAAGCCTTTGGCAGGTGGCAAAGACGAGACTGCCTTTTTTGGGGGGGAAATGGAGTTATCCCTTTGCAGAGTCACTTATCTAATTGCAGCTCATAGCTACAATCACTTCTGTGTTTTTAAAGCTTGTACTTTGGGTCATTGTCTTTAGTGGGGGGCTTTGTTTTTAAGGCACGGGTTGAGGGCAACCTGTGGCCCTCCCAGATTTTGCTGGACTCCATTTTCCATCACACTTGGTTTTGCTGTGGTCTCACTTGGGCTGAGGGCAGTAGACATGAGAGGCATGTGCAGCGATTCTGTAAGGGAAGTTTTTAGATTTCAGCTGAACTACATGGGTGGGTCTTTTTATTATTATTATTATTAAGAAGTCGTGGGGTTTTGTTTTTTTAATCCATAATTTGAATTTTGCCTGACTTAATCATAAGTGCAGGTTCCCTCCTTCCGAAGGGAAAGCAGGGGCCTGTGTAAACCTTTCAAAGAACTGGATCACCCATAATGTAACTGAAGTTTGCATCTAGTGTGCACATTTTTAAGCTGGCTTGAAAGTGGTTTTTCTGATGACTTGTTCTAAAGGAACAGAGGACCAGAATCTCGTCGGTCTACTGAGTCTCGGATTCCTAGTCCCTTTGCAGTCCTCCTATCCCTTTGGTTCCTTGACTGGGGGAAATAGGCTTGAAGCTGCTCGCAGAATAGATAAGCTCTATTGCTCCTAGAATATTAAGCGCTGTTCAGGCTCTTCTCCCCTAAATCGATCCAGTAAGGATATACAAGGGAATGCATAGCTAGCTCCAGGGGCATGTTTTGAATCCTAGCCCAGTTCATGTCCCTGCAGATACTTCCAGTCTTGGTCTACTGTCATTTAGTTATAGATGGGCAGCAAGAAGCTGGAACCACAATTCCACTGAGCACCGAAATGCTGTAAATTTGTGCTAAGCGCCTCCTGTGCTGGTGCTTTCAGCTGGCAGCCTAAGGGGAAAAACTGCTAAGCTGTGGGTGCTTCTTTCTTCTATTTGTCCCTGAAAACTCACCTTGGCTGTTTTAGAAGAGGTTACTTCAGTAGGGTGTCACCAATTTCTTCTCCAAGAATAATGCATATTCGTTATTGGAGCTCTTAGCTGCCTACAACGGACTCCTTTTGAAACCCAACATTACACCTTCTTATCCCCTGTAACCTTGGAAAACACCCACAATGGACTCCTTCCAGAGTAGCGGCTGGGCGGCGACGATGGCAGAACAAAGGATCCGGCAGCAGGACCGTTCAGCGTCTCCACAGGCTCAAGAAGGGTAGATGTGACCTACTGCCTTAAGGGGCAGGGTGGGGGAGAGCTACAACGGCGGAGACAATGACAGCCAGAGCGGGACAATAGGGGACGTTACTGCTGCAAGCAATAATGTTCCCTTTCCCCACAAACCAGCCTCTTAGGGCAGCAAGGACTCTCCTATAAGGGGGAAGATGGGTGTGCCTACAGGTGAGAAGCAAAAGTCTGTTCCCTTAACCATCAGCACAAATGGGCACACACCTGGCACTTGGCAGAGTGGAGAAATGGAGACGTTGGAAAGCTAGGTTAAGAGGGCGGTGGGTTGTGCAGAAAAGCATGCATGGATAGCATTAAGCCTGGGCCAGCTCAGGGCCACGGTACCTGTGGCTCACAAACTGCTGTTGGATTCCATCTCCACTCTTGCCCCTGTCAGCAGTGTCAGGGTTGATAGGAGTCCCAGTTCAGCACCACCTAGAGCAGCCTTTCTCAACCTGTGGGTCCCCAGATGTTGTTGAACTGCAACTCCCATCAGCCCTAGCTAGCAAGGCCAGAGCTCAGGGGTGATGGGAGTTGTAGTCCAACATCATTTGGGGACCCACAGGTTAAGAACCGCTGATCTAGAGGCACAGACGTTCCTCAGCCCTGGCTCAATGTGAATGAGCAAACAAGGAATTTCAGAGTGAAGACACTGGCTCCAGTGGTGCTAGCCAACGCTAAACCATGGTTTGACAGTGCCACCACCAAACCCATTCTCTCTGCCTCCCCCTCCCACAAACGCACGTTAAACAAAACAAATCTTGGTTAAAAGCTTGTGGTTCACGTACAATGAATGCTGAGCCAAACCATGGCATAGCCCTGGAGAACATGGCAACTGCCATATTTTTTCCAGGACCCCACTCGTTCACACTAAGCCATGGTTAGACACACACAAACCAGATTTTATACTACACCGCAGTGACTGCTCTAATGGGCACCATGCTATTTATTAATTTGGGGTGGGGGGAGAGAGACCTTTTTGCAAACATGCACCAAAGTATGAGGCAGGTTGGATAAGGTGGCAGCTTCTGCAGAAACAGTTGAGCCAAGGCGTGTACTGATCAGGTGTAAAACTGCAGCAGGCAGTATGACCTGGTACAACTAGTTACTAGCTTGAGCTTGGCCTAGCAAGGGCTAACAATATTTAAAAGATAGAGATGGTACTGCTCTGTACTACCCTAGAGTGAGACTTACTCTATTAAGCAAAGCTGTTGGCACCACTCTTTTGAGCTAAACTGCTGGGGTGGGAGAGACAAGGCAAAGCTGAACAGCAGCAGCAGGGGCTGATCAGAACAAGCTAAAATGCACTTTATTTAGGGTATAGAGCACATAAACGTTGCTATGACTCCTAGCCAGGTTAGTATTGCGAGCAGGTCTGTCATCCTATTTACTTTAGAGGAAAGACTAAACAATATTGCCTGCTCAACCACAGGGCAGGCAGCTTTGCCGGCTGCTTCCAGGGCCCTGGGAGACTTCATTCAGCGCTACCTAGTTGCTAGAGACTATCCTTGCCCTGAACTTTTGGTAGTGGGGGGGAAGAAGAGTGGCACAGGCTTAATGTGTGAGAAAAAAAAGACGCAATGCTCAGAAGTTCACATCACCAGATGGCTTTGTTAAAATCAATATACTTCTACCATCATGTACACTCTGACTGCTGCCGTTGTAAATTGGAGTTACTATTTGAATAAAGTACATTTCTCTCAAACCCAGGCCTTGTGAGTCTCTGGGAGGAGGGTTGTAGAGAGCACACTTAAAAAAAACAATATGGTACTCAAGTGCAAAATCATCCCACCAGCCATCTTGCTTGTCATGCAATTTTATGTGACCACCCTGAGATGCAAATTTAATTAATAAATAATAATTTGCATGATTTATGTTTACCAGAGAGAAATGATGCTCAAGTCATTCTCAAGCTCATCTTTACAGAGCAGGGATTGTGTTTCATCTACTAAAAAACTACGAAAAATGAAAATCTTCAAGCCCTTCTCAAAATTTTTGCATATCAGCATTCTTGCCAGCAGAGGGCAACATAATTCCCTTTGGATTTAAGCCAATTCAAAAGGCCTGTATCTTCAATTTTTTAAAATTGATTTTCCAAATTTATAAACAAACAAACATAAATCCTAACTGTAATTATTCCGCTATTATTAACATTGTTAGGTGACTTCCTCAAACCCCCCTGGTTGAGTTTCAATGTATATCATTGTAACAGTTTTCCTAAACTAATTTCTCATAAAATTTGCTTAGTCAATTAACTTCTCAAGAGGCCTATATCAAAGGAATAGCGGTGGAAGACAGTGAGCTCTTGCCATCTTTTAAGTGAGCATTGTCCGCTACCTAGAATTGCTTTGCAAGATCAGATCAGGTCTCCCCACAATCCAGCAAACCAGGCTGGCGAGAAGACAACGGGCCTTCCTTCGCAGTTTGTCCCTAGCATCTACTATACAGAGGTAATAAGCTTTCTTATTAAAAGTTCTTCCAGTAACTAAGCTGTCAAGTGAAGACTTGTATGTGTGACGGCAGGCTGCCTCTCCTCCAAGCAATGTGATTTAATGAAGGAAGTTGACTGATTTGCCTGCAAGGCAACTGCAGGCTGGAGAGGCTCTGTGAAGTTCTCTTTCAAGAGGTGGCTGCTGCTTACCAGAAATGGAAACTGCTTCTGACAAGGTTCTCATTTGAGAGTAGTAGGCAGTTTATTTGAGATAAGATTGCCTCTTGCACCCAGGGCTGAAATATAGAGTTGGAAGAGACCACAAGGGCCATCGAGTCCAACCCCCTGCCAAGCAGGAAACACCATCAGAGCACTCCTGACATATGGTTGTCAAGCCTCTGCTTAAAGACCTCCAAAGAAGGAGACTCCACCACACTCCTTGGCAGCAAATTCCACTGTCAAACAGCTCTTACTGTCAGGAAGTTCTTCCTAATGTTTAGGTGGAATCTTCTCTTTTGTAGTTTGGATCAATTGCTCCGTGTCCGCTTCTCTGGAGCAGCAGAAAACAACCTTTCTCCCTCCTCTATGTGACATCCTTTTATATATTTGAACATGGCTATCATATCACTCCTTAACCTCCTCTTCTCCAGGCTAAGCATGCCCAGCTCCCTTAGCCGTTCCTCATAAGGCATCGTTTCCAGGCCTTTGACTATTTTGGTTGCCCATGATTCTATCCTCCAAATCTGGCAACAAGGAAGCCCAAGAGTATATTTGCATCTACAATTCTCCAGTTATATGTTCATAATTGAGATATTCCAAAGGGATTTGGGGGAGAGATTGAAGATTTTCAATTGGCGAGCGCTGGCTCACTAGACGGGAGTGCAGAGGGTGATTTCCCAGGAAGGCGCTCTGGCAATCTTCAAAGGGACACCCACATATCCTGGCAGGAGTGGCCCAACTCAGACACTAGGCAAATTCTTACTCCCGTATTTGTTGTTGTTTAGTCGTGTTCGACTCTTCGTGACCCCATGGACCAGAGCACGCCAGGCACTCCTGTCTTCCACTGCCTCCCGCAGTTTGGTCAAACTCATGCTGGTAGCTTCGAGAACACTGTCCCACCATCTCGTTCTGTCGTCCCCTCAAGTCTTTCCCAACATCAGAGTCTTTTCCAGGGAGTCTTCTCATGAGGTGGCCAAATTATTGGAGCCTCAGCATCAAGATCTGTCCTTCCAGTGAGCACTCAGGGCTGATTTCCTTCAGAATGGATAGGTTTGATCTTCTTGCAGTCCATGGGACTCTCAAGAGTCTCCTCCAGCACCAGAATTCAAAAGCATCCATTCTTCGGCGATCAGCCTTCTTCATGGTCCAGCTCTCACTTCCATACATCACTACAGTGGTACCTCGGGTTAAGTACTTAATTTGTTCTGGAGGTCCGTTCTTAACCTGAAACTGTTCTTATCCCGAAGCACCACTTTAGCTAATGCCCCCCCCCGCCCCCGCTGCCGTGCCGCCGCATGATTTCTGTTTTCATCCTGAAGCAAAGTTCTTAACCCAAGGTACTATTTCTGGGTTAGTGGAGTCTGTAACCTGAAGCGTATGTAACTCGAGGTACCACTGTACTGGGAAAACCATAGCTTTAATTACACGGACCTTTGTCAGCAAGGTGATGTCTCTGCTTTTTAAGATGCTGTCTAGGTTTGTCATTGCTTTTCTCCCAAGAAGCAGGCATCTTTTAATTTCGTGGCTGCTGTCACCATCTGTAGTGATCATGGAGCCCAAGAAAGCACTTCTGTATACCCACAAACAAAGGCTTGCCAAATGTCCTGTTACATTATAAAATAGTTACCTGCACTGTTACTGTATGGGACGGAGCAGCTGCACTCTCAAGTGCCAAAAATCAGAGTTATTGGATTTTTGGAAGCAATTCCCCCCCTAAGAAGATGGCCATTCAAATCTGCTTTATACTGAATCATATAGCACTGAAACACTGAAGTATTGCTCTCCCAACCTCATTCCCACATCTGCTACTCAAAACTCTTAAGATACGAACTGAACTAGGCACCCTTCTGAATGCAAATTTTGGGCTCTTTCGCTGAGACCAAAATACAACATTCTCTATTATGGACAGGGTTGTGTTTTTGTTTTTTTAATAATAGTTAAAGGGAACTGTAATGTGCTACTTAAGATCAAGTGAGAGATTTTACCTTCTTGGGCTCCATGATCACTGCAGATGGTGACAGCAGCCACGAAATTATCAACAACCTCAGATATGCAGATGACACAACCTTGATGGCAGAAAGTGAGGAGGAATTAAAGAACCTTTTAATGAGGGTGAAAGAGGAGACCGCAAAATATAGTCTGAAGCTCAACTTCAAAAAAAACTATGATCATGGCCCCTGGTCCCATTACCTCCTGGCAAATAGAAGGGGAAGAAATGGAGGCAGTGAGAGATTTTACTTTTTTGGGCTCCATGATCACTGCAGATGGTGACAGCAGCCACAAAATTAAAAGACGCCTACTTCTTGGGAGGAAAGCAATGACAAACCTAGACAACATCTTAAAAAGCAGAGACATCACCTTGCCAACAAAGGTCCGTATAGTAAAAGTTATGGTTTTCCCAGTAGTGATGTATGGAAGTGAGAGCTGGACCATAAAGAAGGCTGATCGCCAAAGAATTGATGCTTTTGAATTATGGTGCTGGAGGAGACTCTTGAGAGTCCCATGGACTGTAAGAAGATCAAACCTATCCATTCTTAAGGAAATCAGTCCTGAGTGCTCACTGGAAGGACAGATCCTGAAGCTGAGGCTCTAATACTTTGGCCACCTCATGAGAAGAGAAGACTCCCTGGAAAAGACCCTGATGTTGGGAAAGATGGAGGGCACAAGGAGAAGGGGACGACAGAGGAGCTGGTTGGACAGTGTTCTCGAAGCTACCAGCATGAGTTTGACCAAACTGCGGGAGGCAGTGGAAGACAGGAGTGCCTGGCGTGCTCTGGTCCAGGGGGTCACGAAGAGTCGGACACGACTAAACGACAACAACTTAAAATCAGATTCTTGAAACCAACGTTTAAGATTCCCATTTCAAAAACCAAAGATTTTTCACCACCAGATTGAGTTGGTGGAAGATTCCGATTTCAGGACTTAGCAGAAATTGCCCCCACATATCAGTGGATCAGCACTCAAGCAACCCATTTCCAGACACACACACTTGTTCATTCATCATACTAATAAAAACACGATAGATCTTCAAGTGACAGGAAAGGGGGAAGACCAAGCTATACTTGCCTGGCCCCCCAGCCCATCCATATTCTTTATTGAAATTTCGTTTTCGGAAGCTTTTTTTATATTAAAAAGGAAAGAAAAACTTCACATCAATGACTGGAATCAGCTGATCTCTCCATCTGAGCAGATCTCCCATGCCCAGATCCCCGATTACGTAGGTCTCTCCTGACCAGTGTCGTGTCAATTCAAATTTTTTTTTTGAAAATGAATTGTGAATACTTTATACAAAAATATCCTTTGCTCCCGCTTTCACGGCGCTCAGTATAACAAGTTAAGGCAAGGCTTTAGTGTCAAACTCTTAGCCACAGGAATGTGATAAAAGGCAGGAACATTATTGTGTGTAAACTGTTATTAAAAAATTTATTCATTTTAAAAAAAAGTTATTGGAGACGCCTTTGGCTATGAACTCGGATGGCACGAGAGAGAAGCCTCTAACTGGGCTGTCTCAAACACAAACTGACCTTCAAGAACAGTGCTGGGACTCAGCCCAGGAACACAGAAAGTGAGTGTGCGCGTACATCTGCGAGGGTGGAGTTGGCACAGAGATACCACAGGAATCCTAGTTATTTCCAGGGCAGGAAGGATTTCGGCGTTGAACTTCCTGCAACAGGCACCTTTTCCTTTTCGTTCCGCATGTTGGCAACGGCTCCGGCCCCCTCCCCGCCCCTCAAAGTCCCAGCACAGCCAGGTGGCTTGGGAGACGTTCTGACTGCAGCCTCCAGTCGGGGGGGCCAATTATCCTCATACACACGCAAAGTCTTTTTGTGTACAGTCTTTTCACCCCTTGCCAGGGACCTGATGGGATGCCGCTAGCCTTCACCTGCACTCTGGTCTCGGAAGTACTGGTGGTGCAGGGCTTTGAAGGCAGAGATCCGTTTGTACGGGTTGAATGTCAGCATTTCCTAGAGGGAGACAGAGTGGGAAACATTATGAATATCACATCATTTTTCTTCTCCCCCCCCCCCAATTTTTTTATTAAATTTTCCAAATTTAAAACAAACATATCATCGAACAAAAAAAGAAAACATCAAAAAACAAACAAACTAGCATATATCCCAACTATAGAAGTTCCACTTTTGTTAACATTGTTAGATGACTTCCTCGACTCCCCCGGCTGATTTTCCATATAAATCATTGTAGCAGTTTTCCAAAGCTAATTTTACATAAAATTTACTTAGTCCAATTAACATCTTTCTTTCTTTTCATTTTAACTTTTATCCATAGTATTCTACAACATCACATATTTAAATCCTAGGCAAATTTGGTACTCGCAAGTAATTCTATTTAAGTTATCTTAACATATTTAACTAAATATGCTACGGGACCGCCTCTCCTGGTATGCCCCACAGAGGAACCTATGGTCTGCAAATAAAAACATCCTGAAGGTCCCAGGCCTCAGAGAGGTTAGGCTGGCCTCAACTAGAGCCAGGGCTTTCTCGGCTGCGGCTCCAATCTGGTGGAACGCTCTGTCACAAGAGACTAGGGCCCTGCGGGACCTGACATCTTTCCGCAGGGCCTGCAAGACAGAGTTGTTCCACCAGGCCTTTGGTCAGGGCCCAGCCTGACTCCTTCCTCTGGCAACCTGCACAGAATTTTGCTTAACGGTTGCCATTAATTTGATTTTAATTAATTTTTATAATGAAATGTTTTTAGAATGTTGGATTATTTGATTGTTTTATTGTTGTTAGCCGCCCTGAGCCCGGCTTCGGCTGGGGAGGGCGGGATATAAATAAAAATTATTATTATTATTATTATTATTATTATTATTATTATTATTATTATATAGTCTTTAAATTTCTTCCATTCCTCTGGATACACCTCCTCCTTCTGGTCAGGTTGGCTACCTCCGAAAAGTCCATCATCTTCATCTGCCATTCCTCCACTGTTGGTACTTATTCGAATTTCTGGTCAGAAAAATTCTAACAGCAGTTGTGGCATACAAGAACAATCTAACATATTTCTTGGGCAATTCCAAACCTATTATTCCAAGAAGAAAGGCCTCTGGTTTCTTGATAAATGTATATTTCAACATTTTTTTCAATTCATTATAAATCTTTTCCCAGAAGTCTTTCACCTTGGGACATGTCCACCACATATGGTAAAAAGTACCTTCTTTTTCTTTACATTTCCAACATAGATTATCACTCTTATGATAAACCTTTGCTAGTTTTACAGAGGTTAAGTACCACCTATACATCATTTTCATAACGTTTTCCTTTAACACCGTACGTGCAGCGAACTTGACCCCTTTCCTCCACAATCCTCAAACATTCTGTTATGTCCAACAACTCTTGCCCAATCTATCATCACAGATTTAACTTGTTCATCCTTTGTGTGCCACTCCAGCAGTAAATTATACAAAATGTAAAATGAATATCACATCATTTTTCATCGCAGGCAGAACAGGGTCCGGACCTCCTCTGCGCAAGATCTGCAGGAGGGTACTCTGAATGTGTGCAAAGCCCAAATTGGGACACAGTGTGCCTTACTCCAAGGGTTCTTCTTGCTACACAGCTTACAGCTCTCAAACGTCTCTAGCATCCTATTTCAAAAACACTGCCCCGCATCATCCTATGACTAAGGGCGAGTTCACACGGCACATTATTCATACGGCGGTGATCGCCAACAGCTTGAACAGATGAAAAGCCAGCAGTCCCTCCCAGTTACCAAACATTTGAGTCACCGACATTTGTTGCCTGTTTACTTCCACAGACAAATTTCCCCCCAAAGCAGGTCACTAAGAGCCAACGACTGGGCCGTGTGGCAACTTCTTCAAACAGTTTGCTTAGCAGAAATGATAAACCCTCCTTCAACCTCCAGATACTGCTGGATTTCCAAATGCCGTCAGCCCTAACCAGCAAGGCCAATGGTCAGGGAAGAGGACACGAGTTGAGAGTCCCAACAACATTCTGAGAGCTCAGCTAGTCTAGGCATATTTAGTTTTGTTGTGCACTTTGATAAATCGGGGGGGAATTTAATAATGTCCCTCACACTTTCCAGCCAAAGCGATCAGGACTGGTTTTGCCACTGGAAAATACTGCTGCTTTAGATTGTTCTCCAGGGTGGATTTATAGGTTAATGATGGGTGTGAATTAAAAAAAAAAAAAGGTAAAGGACCCCTGGACAGTTAAGGCCAGTCAAAGGCGGCTATGGGGTTGTGGCACTCATCTCGCTTTCAGGCTGAGGGAGCCGGTGTTTGTCCACAGACAGCTTTCCAGGTCATGTGGCCAGCAGCACTAAACCGCTTCTGGCGCAACGGAACACCATGACAGAAACCGGAGCACACAGAAATGCCATTTACCTTCCCGCCGCAGCAGTACCTATTTATCTACTTGTGCAGGCATGCTTTCGAACTGCTAGGTTGGCAGGAGCTGGGTCAGAGCAACCGGAGCTCACCCCGTCGCGGGGATTCGAACCGCCAACCTTCTGATCGGCAAGCCCAAGGCTGAATGGTTTAGACCACAGCACCACCCACATCCCTTGGGCATGGATAGAAGGCATTCAGCATATGCACATCGCTCATGCAGTGCTGCCCAAACCACACTAAGATCTGCCCTCACAGTGCATAAGAAGAGTAGATCCCAACTCCTGGAGAAGAGCGCTGCATAAATATTAAGTGCATTTCATCCACTCTTGAAGCCACCGTGGCGGAAACAGTGAGGCCAAGGCCACCCAGCATATTCAGGATTAAATCTGGTTCCGTGGGGGAGGGAGGCACAGCTCATGCTTTTAACCATCATTCCAGCTCCAGCTCTCAGATCCACCTGCTCCCCTGATCTATTCTCCCTGCCTCAGACGGTGACCTGCCCATCTCTGTGGAACGTACCAACAGCAGCTGAGCTCCCAGGGGTTCGATTTCCGGCACAAACTTCTCAACGGGCTGCGGGGAGCGAGCAGCAAAGGCGCAGCGTGGCAGAGACACGTCCAGGGGCCAGTCCTCCTCGGATGGGAGCCCGATCAGGCTGCAAGTCAAGGAGAGATCGTGAGCCAGAGTCGCCTGGTGGCTTCCCCAGAAGGCAGCCCTCTGCCAAGATGTGTGGGAGGTTACCAGGGTTCAAGACCATCACCCCAGCGGCTTGTCAGTTCCTGAGCTACGCAAACTGGTTTCTCCTGATTTTGCAACTGCCGTTCTATTTCAATGCCTTACCTGATGCTGAGCACAGCTCTGGCCCACAGACCGAATTCTTCTCACCAAGCACCCCCCATTTGGCCCATGTGTCAAGTTCGGACAAGCCATGTTCACCTGCCTTACGCTGCTCTGGGTGATAAGCAAGTGTGCCAGAACCACCAATTAGCAGCTGCTATTAATAATTGATAAATAATAATAATTTTTATTATTTATACCCCACCCAACTGGCTGGGTTTCCCCGGCCACACATGCTCTCTTCACCTGGTTTCACGAGCCCTGGTGATGAGTTATCGCCAACACTGTGGGCTGTGTCTTTGCCCAACCAGTTTAATTTCAAACTATGTGGGCAAGAATGGGTCAATCGCCCATGATGGCAGATGTCCACTTATCAGACCTGGAGCATAGGAGTGGGGTGGGGTAGAGATATAAGGATCTGGCCCACCATAAGGATCTGTTCCCCACCCCTGCCTTAAGATCTGTAATAAACTGGTCTTTAGTCAAGTCACCTGAGACCTGAACCCGGGACGTCTGGTTCATGCCCACCACAACAGCGTTGGCCAACGTGGGAGTGCTGTTGTGCTCAGCTCCTGTCCATGGGGTTGGCCACGGTGAGCATAGAGTTCTGGACTAGATGGGCCTTTGGACTGCAGCGTCCCAGTCCCCTTGCCTCACCTATTCCCATATCACACTGCTCTTGTGACTATGCCAGAAGTAAATGTAAAGGGACCCCTGACCATTAGGTCCAGTCGTGACCGACTCTGGGGTTGCGGCACTCATCTCGCTTTATTGGCCGAGGGAGCCGGCATACAGCTTCTGGGTCATGTGGCCAGCATGGCTAAGCCGCTTCTGGCAAAGCAGAGCAGCACACGGAAACGCCGTTTACCTTCCCGCCGGAGCGGTACCTATTTATCTACTTGCACTTTGAAATGCTTTCGAACTGCTAGGTTGGCAGCAAGAGCTGGGACCGAGCAACGGGAGCTCACCCCGTCGTGGGGATTCGAACCACTGACCTTCTGATCGGCAAGTCCTAGGCTGTGTGGTTTAACCCACAGTGCCACCCGCGTCCCTTGTGCCAGAAGTAGATCCCCTAAAATTATCCGCTTCGATTTTTGTTTTTAATCACCTCTTCCAACGTTTTACAGTTAAAGTCACCCTGGAACCTTCGTAACTTTTCGGTTTCTTTAAATTTCAAATTCTTGTGCTTTTCAAGGAAACCTTTAGGAAACAATCCTTTTGATTTTTGTGAGGCTGAGGCCACTTACCCAGGAGTAAACATCAGTGAACCCAATTAAGCTTACTTCTGAGTAGACACATACAGGATTGTCTAAGTGGGGGACTTCATAGATCATTCTTGCCACTCCTCTTTCCCTTCCTTTCTACTGTTCGTCCCACTTCAAGAGTGAGACATGCACCTTGAACTACTTTAGCTTCTCACAATGTTTGAATGAGTTTAAGAGACCTGACAGACTAAATAATCCAACATTTACAGTGGTGCCCCGCAAGACGAATGCCTCGCAAGACGGAAAACCTGCTAGACGAAAGGGTTTTCCGTTTTTCAACGTGCTTCACAGGACGAATTTCTCTATGGGCTTGCTTCACAAGACGAAAATGTCTTGCGATTTTTTTTCGCTCCCCACCCCCTTTTTCTAAGGCACTAAACTGCTAATAGCCTTTTAGCAGCTAATCCGCTAATCCCTTAAGCCTTTAATAGCCGCTAACAGCCGCTAAACTGCTAATAGCGCTAATCCGCTAATAGGGTTGCTTCGCAAGACGAAAAAACCGCAAGACGAAGAGACTCGCGGAATGGATTCTTTTCGTCTTGCGAGGCACCACTGTATTTGCATTCATTATGCAAGTAGCATATTTGGAAAAGTTGGAGGTTTTCTGACTTGTGCAGGCACACGCACACAAGCACGAATTTCATTGTGAATGATCCAGAGACCACCTATTTCAACTCCTTGCTGCAAGTCAGGATCTTTTCCTGCTAACCACCAATCATCAAACCCAGTGCAACCTTTAATTAACTGGGGCTGTCAGAGCAGATAGCTCCAGTCGACAACACCAGACAGGTCTGTGCTCTGCAGCGGAGAACACACACTAGTCACTAAGACGAGGCAATGTGAAAAGGTGGGGAGAAATCCCTCAGGACCCCAGGCCAGAATTTACTACCGTATTTTTCGCCCTATAGGATGCACTTTCTCCCCTCCAAAAATGAAGGGGAAATGTGTGTGCGTTCTATGGGGCGAATGCAGGCTTTTGCTGAAGCCTGGAGAGCGAGAGGGGTCGGTGCGCACCGACCCCTCTCGCTCTCCAGGCTTCGTGTTCCTCTCCGCAAACAGCTTGCGGAAAGTTGCCTGCATGTTGAAGCCTGCCCTCGCTGAGCTCAGCGCGTCCAGGCTTCGCGGACCTCTCAGCAAGCAGCGGGAGCCAGCGCTGGTCTCCCACGGCCTGCAGAGAGCTGCCTGCTTGGGGGCTGGGGTCGGGGGAAGCGCCTGGGGGGGAAATAATTTTTTTCCCTTTATTTCCCCCCAAAAAAACTAGGTGTGCCTTATGGGACGGTGCGTCCTATAGGGAGAAAAATACGGTAAGTAATAATAATAATAATGAGGAACTTCTCTTACACATACACATACCTTGACTTAGCACGCTCATAAAAACGAGCAGAGTCATGCACGGTTATGCTGAGTAAGGCAGATGACCTAACGAAAGAGATTTCCCTTCCCCCCAGTGACTTTTGCCAGCCCTTTGGAGCAAACAAAAAGGCGAGACTCACTCAAAGATCTTGCCTAGCTGGTCAGCTTCAGAGTTGCCACAGAAGAGGGGCCTGCAGAGAAGACAAAAGGGAATTGTGGTTACTTGTCATCGCAAGCCCTAAACATGAATTACCAGAAACCTCTGTCATCAGGTTTTTTTTGAGTTCACATGCAGGACATGTGATATGTTGTGTCCCTGCAATACTGGGACTGTATTACAGGCAGTCCGTCACAAGGCAGTTGCGACTTGATCCACAGAACCAGGAAATGTAACATTCAAATTTGCACCGGGCAAAGACAAGGTTCCCTGGCCCAAGCCATGCCCCAGACAATGGTGGCTAGCAAACAATGAGAGATGGGGTGAGACCAAGAACAGATCTATTGATAAGGTTATAGCACCTCAGGATAGTCCAGTTACTCATCCCACTGGTCAACTGGAAGGCTAACCCTTCCCCAGTGGTCCATATAATGTCACCAAGCAATGACAGAGGATTTCATCATACACACAGCAACTTCATGAACCCTCTCACACAACCAAGGAAGTCTTTAAGGAGAGCACGACTACTTTCAAAATTTACTTTTTATTTAAAAAGGTTTATAGAAACACCACCACTGCTACATTTACGACCAACCCTTTCTCCCTCATTTGACCCTAGCCATTACCCTGTGAGGTAAGTCAGGCTAGAAGAAATACAATGATTGGCTCATCAAAGTCTCGCAGTTTCACGGCTGGGCTGGGATTTGAACCCTGGTCTGCCAGGTCCGAGTGAAACCACCACACCGGCTCATGAATGGCTCTGCTTCCCCGCATCTTTTGGTGGAACCAGGGATTTGCACAAGAAGATCCCTTCAACAGGACTTTGTGAAGCCAAGTCTACATGCCAAGTTTCTGCACTCCTGTGTCAAGGTGGAGAGCCAGAAGCACAGGAAGCACTCATGGAAAAATGCTCTGGAAGGAGGCAGCCATCTTTTTGCCACCTACTTCCTGTTGCGCCGTGCCCCCTTCTGCACCTGAACATCTGAACAGAAGCATACACCTGGTGTGCCATGCCTCAAAGAGAAGTGCTTTTAAACAGCAGTTCTTCAGCCATTTCAAACCTGAAAGCTACCTTAATCTAAATAACCATCTGGGGACCCACTTCTTAATATATCAACATTATTTATTTGTATGGTGGTATGGTTGCAAAAGGCTGGGTTGGATGAATCCCAAACCGGAATTAAGATTGCCGGAAGAAATATCAACAACCTCAGATATGCAGATGACACAACCTTGATGGCAGAAAGTGAGGAGGAATTAAAGAACCTTTTAATGAGGGTGAAAGAGGAGACCGCAAAATATAGTCTGCAGCTCAACTTCAAAAAAACTAAGATCATGGCCCCTGGTCCCATTACCTCCTGGCAAATAGAAGGGGAAGAAATGGAGGCAGTGAAAGATTTTACTTTCTTGGGCTCCATGATCACTGCAGATGGTGACAGCAGTCACGAAATTAAAAGACGCCTGCTTCTTGGGAGGAAAGCAATGACAAACCTAGACAGCATCTTAAAAAGCAGAGACATCACCTTGCCAACAAAGGTCCATATAGTTAAAGCTATGGTTTTCCCAGTAGTGATGTATGGAAGTGAGAGCTGGACCATAAAGAAGGCTGATCGCTGAAGAATTGATGCTTTTGAATTATGGTGCTGGAGGAGACTCTCGAGAGTCCCATGGACTGCAAGAAGATCAAACCCATCCATTCTTATGGAAATCAGCCCTGAGTGCTCACTGGAAGGACAGATCCTGAAGCTGAGGCTCCAAGACTTTGGTCACCTCATGAGAAGAGAAGATTCCCTGGAAAAGACCCTGACGTTGGGAAAGATGGAGGGCACAGGGAGAAGGGGACAACAGAGGACGAGATGGTTGGACAGTGTTTTTGAAGCTACCAGCATGAGTTTGACCAAATTGCGGGAGGCAGTGGAAGACAGGAGTGCCTGGCGTGCTCTGGTCCATGGGGTCACGAAGAGTGGACTAAACGACTAAACAACAACAAATGGTTGCTGTTACCCATCTTACGCCAGGCAGCAGTGGCCTCCAACTCTCCAGCTGAAAACCAGTAGATTAGGCACAACACCAGTTGACAATAGTCTCTTTGAGCAGCTTTTTTTCGTAGGGGGGTGGAGGGGGTGGTCAAGAAGGCGTCTGACTGCTCTGACAGTGCATGACAAGGAGGGCTTACAGAGAGATTGATGAGCATTCTTAAATGCCAAATAATACGCAGATTGAGTTGACAGACCACCTTACCGCAGCGGCGTTTTGAACAAAGACAGTGATCTCAGAAATACACAAGGCCTCTGCGAATGAGCACACAGTTGCAAGCCAACGTTGAGCCAAATACTGAATCATATTAATTCACCAAGAAGCAGTGGGAGGAGAATGCTGCTCTATTTTATGCTTTTATGATGTGAATAATTTTTTTTAATCATGATATTATATTTTACTATGTATTGTACACTGTTTAGATTTTTTTTCTAATATTATGGCACCTAGAAATCTTACTGGCAACCTTAACGTTATTAGCTGTGAGGCTATGTGACCGTTTTAAAAACGTTTTTGGATGCTCTTAATTTTTTTAGAAGCTTTGCTTAATTTATTTTTAACTATTGTGTTCTTCTGTCTTGTTGGTTTGCCAGATCCTGAGTCCTTCCCATCAGATGTCAAGGAAATAAACAACTAACTGACTTTTAGGAGGCATCTGAGGGTAGCTCTTTTTAGGGAAGTTTTCAATATTTGATGTTTTACTGTGTTTGATGTTTTAATTTATTGGAAGCCGCCCAGAGTGGATGAGGCAACCCTGTCATATGAGAGGCATATAAACGCCGTATTTTTCCATCTATAAGACGCCCCCTATTTTGGGCGACCCAGATTTAAAAAAATGAAGGGAGATGTATCCATGTATAAAGACGCCACCTAATTTTCGACATTATTTTTAAGGGGGGAAACCTAGTCTTATACATGGAAAAATATGGCAATAATATACTACTACAGCTACAAATTCCTTCCCAAACAGTCGTTTTCTCCAAAGCCTGAACAACAGAGCAGAAGTGCCTGCGTGATTGTAGCAGGAAAAAAAGAAAAAGAAAGCCCCCAAGCCATTTGCAAGCTTCTGCCCCCAACAGCATCTGTTGTCACTCCATCTTCTGCAAAGCAGGTCACCAGCTCCTCCCTGCCTAGCAGTCCTCAGCCCGAAAGATAAGCAAGACAGGAGGTTTGGGCAGGCCCAGCCCTAATCTATTGTCTTCCAGCTGTGCCGATGGCTTGGAGATCTAGCAAGTGGAACGTGCCCCATAAATTCACAAATTCAGTCCCCCAACTGCAGTTTGCAAATCCTTGGCAGTTTATATTGTTGAAGCGCAGGGAAAGCAAGGAGGGGCAGCATGCAGGTCTTCAGAAGAGTGAGGAGACGTAACGTATTCTTGGGAACCCCATCTTTTCCCTCACCCTACTTGGGTCTAAACCATCCACCCCATTGGGCCTCCCTCGCTGCTCCCATTAAGCTGGAGCGCGGTACATTTGACATAACCTGTGAGCCCATGAAACTCGCTGCATGACTTGGGCCAGGCACTGTCTCTTAGCCTCTGACACAGAGTTGTTGTGAGACAAAGTGAGGTAAGGGGGAACTGGGCTACTTGGAGGAAGTGGAAAATAAATGTAATAATGAATATGATTTTTCAAAAAGGCCAAAACACACACACACAGTGGTACCTCGGATTACAGACGCTTCAGGTTACAGACTCCGCTAACCCAGAAATAGTACCTCAGGTTAAGAACTTTGCTTCAGGATGAGAACAGAAATCGTACTCTGGCGGCAGCGGGAGGCCCCATTAGCTAAAGTGGTGCTTCAGGTTAAGAACAGTTTCAGGTTAAGAACGGACCTCTGGAACGAATTAAGTTCTTAACCTGAAGTACCACTGTACATGCAAACCTCCTTTCTCGCCCAGTCCTCCCTTGCCGGTGTACAGCTTCCGGGTCATGTGGCCAGCATGACTAAGCTGCTTCTGGCGAACCAGAGCAGCGCACGGAAACACCGTTTACCTTCCCGCCAGAGCGCTACCTATTTATCTACTTGCACTTTCACGTGCTTTCGAACTGCTAGGTTGGCAGGAGCAGGGACTGAGCAACGGGAGCTCACCCCATCGTGGAGATTCGAACCGCTGACCTTCTGATCGGCAAGTCCTAGGCTCTGTGGTTTAACCCACAGCACCACCCGTGTCCCGAGTAACCCGATTACCCGAGTAATCAATAGCGTCCCCCAAAGCATTCTGGGAAGTGTGCTTGATTGTTAAACCACTCCGAGAACTCTCCAAAACAGCTCTCAGCACCCATAACAAACTACAGTTCCCAGGATGCTTTGGGAGAAGCCAGAGCTGTTTGAAGTGGGATGCTGCTGTTTTGAACATACGGTGCCTTTGGCACACAGCACTAGAGCTGCAGCAAATCAACTTCCCACCCTAGAGCGGTGCCCGACTGCTGTGTTGGAACCCCCTTTAACGACAAAGGCCGCATCTGCTCAGCCAAAATACCACCCCGTTCCCTGCGCTTGGTGAGATGCGCCAAGCCTGCCGCCCCACACGCAAACGATCTTCCCGCGCCACTCACTTCCTCCGAAACATTTCCGCAAAGATGCAACCGACACTCCACAGGTCCACGGGGGTCGCGTAGGCCGACTGGAGCAGCACTTCTGGAGCCCGGTACCAGAGGGTGACGACCTGCGGCAGAGATTTAGCAAGTGTTCACAGGTGAAAGAGGCGGCTTGTTTACAAAGCGCCCCCACCGCTTCCGCTCAATGCATCACCACGAAAACTCCTTGAGCAGCCCGTGCACTTTGGAGCTAGTTCTCAAGAGACAGGCTGGGCATGGGGCCAAGCGCCATTCCTTTCAGCTACATGGGATGACCTTTCTGGCTGCTACTTTGATTGGCAAGGGGATACACCCAGCCCATTCTACTTCCCAGGGGGCTCCTGATCAGCCACCTTCGGCTGGGATTCAGCAGAGCCTTACAGTCTGCAGCTCTGTGTCCCAGAGTCAGGCTTCAAGGAATCAGATCACGGCTGGCAGCCAGAAATGGGAAAACAAGAAGTTCTTACCATGGTATTTCACTCAATATTCACAGAGAGAGATGGATGAGGCCAACTTTCAGATAATGGCGTTGCTCTGAGTAAGGTCCCACCCCCTCCGTCTCTCCTATTCTATGTCATCCCTACATTGGCTGATCTGTGCTCTCTGCCTCTGAGCTTTCTGTTCTACTACTCTCAATGCATGCCTGGTCCGGGGGTGTGTGTCAGGAATGCTTTCAAAAGACACTGAGTGTGTCAACAGGCTCTCCCCTGGTGCTTCTACTTCCTGCTGCTCTCCCAATATTTCCCAGTTTCTCCCCTCTGCAACCTCTGAACTATGACCTTCTGCAAACCACTGTTCTAAATCTATAATGCCCTCCTCTTCTTGGGAAGGTTCAGGAAGGGGGGGGATGGGTGGTCCCCACCATTCCTCCTCAGTCCAGTCATAGAATCATAGAGTTGGAAGAGACCACAAGGGCCATCGAGTCCAACCCCCTGCCAAGCAGGAAACACCATCAGATCACTCCTGACATATGGTTGTCAAGCCTCTGCTTAAAGACCTCCAAAGAAGGAGACTCCACCACACTCCTTGGCAGCAAATTCCACTGTCGAACAGCTCTTACTGTCAGGAAGTTCTTCCTAATGTTTAGGCGGAACCTTCTTTCTTGTAGTTTGGATCCATTGCTCCATGTCCGCTGCTCTGGAGCAGCAGAAAACAACCTTTCTCCCTCCTCTATGTGACATCCTTTTATATATTTGAACATGGCTAGCATATCACCCCTTAACCTCCTCTTCTCCAGGCTAAACATGCCCAGCTCCCTTAGCCGTTCCTCATAAGGCATCTTTCCAGGCCTTTGACCATTTTGGCTGCCCTCCTCTGGACACGTTCCAGTTTGTCAGTGTCCTTCTTGAACTGTGGTGCCCAGAACTGGACACAGTACTCCAGGTGAGGTCTGACCAGAGCAGAATACAGTGGCACTATTACTTTCCTTGATCTAGATGCTATACTCCTATTCATGCAGCCCAGAATTGCATTGGCTTTTTTAGCTGCCGCGTCACACTGTTGGCTCATGTCAAGTTTGTGGTCAACCAAGACTCCTAGATCCTTTTCACATGTACTGCTCTCAAGCCAGGTGTCACCCATCTTGTATTTGTGCCTCTCATTTTTTTGCCCAAGTGCAATACTTTACATTTCTCCCTGTTAAAATTCATCTTGTTTGTTTTGGCCCAGTTCTCTAATCTGTCAAGGTCGTTTTGAAGTGTGATCCTGTCCTCTGGAAATGGTCTTCTGTGTAACATGGGTGGAGAAGCTGGTACCCTCCTGATCTGCTGAGACTGCAACTCCCATCACCACCCCTTCCCACTGGCCATGCTGGCAGGAGCTGGAGTTCCCCAAAACACCTGGAGGGCCATAGGTTGTTCTCCATCCCTTCAGTGTAACGTACCTGCCCCATGGATGCTCTGGCAGTCTCCTTTCCGTGCTGTGCTTAAATCAACAGAGGAAGAGAAGAACCAGACAGAGAGCCGCCCACCCCATATCATCTGAAAAGATCCAAAGATCTGAGAATTCCCTAGTCCATGTGCCAAGCTGCTCACGCAAGCCAGAACAAAAGCCCTTGGATCTTTCACGGGACCCAGCCAAAGCAGACTCACCAGTGGCGTCAGAGCCATCTGGCAGCTGTAGATGCGAGCCAGGCCAAAATCAGCCAGCTTGACTTGACCAGAGCTGGTCACCAGGATATTCTCCGGCTTGAGGTCACGATGGACAATGCAGTTTGAATGCAGGAATTCCAAGCCGCTCAGGAACTGGTGCATCATGTCCTGGGAGGGGAGAAAAAAGAGCATGTTGCATCAACACCCACATTTTAAATGCCTTAAAAAGGTAAAGGGACCCCTGACCATTAGGTCCAGTCGTGACCAACTCTGGGGTTGCGGTGCTCATCTCGCTTTATTGACCGAGGTAGCCAGCGTATAGCTTCCGGGTCATGTGGCCAGCATGACTAAGCCGCTTCTGGAGAACCAGAGCAGTGCACAGAAACGCCGTTTACCTTCCCGCCGGAGCAGTACCTATTTCTCTACTTGTACTAGTGTGCTTTCGAACTGCTCGGTTAGCAGGAGCAGGGACCAAGCAACGGGAGCTCACCCCATCGCGGGGATTCGAACCGCCGACCTTCTGATAGGCAAGCCCTAGGCTCTGTGGTTTAACCCACCCGCATCCCTTTAAATGCCTTAGGGACCCCATATTCAGATGCCCCCTCCCAAGTACCATCCCAACATCAATTCAGTATGCTCATAGGGATGTTTACCTTTATTACCTCCACGGGTAAGCCGGGAGGTGGCGTTTTTTCCAAATACGCTTTCAGGTCCTGATCCACGTGCTCAAAGACCAGCGTCACTTTTGTCTCGCGCTCCGTCCGTGTTGTCGTGCAAACATCCATTAGCCTACAGGGTGAGGAAGATGCTTATAAAGTGCTCCAGAACTGGGGGGGGGGGCAGGGAAGGATGGGGCTTGTGACATTGGGAAGCTAATAATAATAAAAATAATACAGTGGTGACCCGCAAGACGAATGCCTCGCAAGATGGAAAACCTGCTAGACGAAAGGATTTTCTGTTTTGGAGGTGCTTCGCAGGACGAATTTCTCTATGGGCTTGCTTTGCAAGACGAAAATGTCTTGCGATTCTTGCGATTTTTTTTTTTTTGCTCCCCACCCCCTTTTTCTAAGGCACTAAGCTGCTAATAGCCTTTTAGCAGCTAATCCGCTAATCCCTTAAGCCTTTAATAGCCGCTAATAGCCGCTAAACCGCTAATAGCGCTAATCCGCTAATGGGCTTGCTTCGCAAGACGAAAAAACCGCTAGACGAAGAGACTCGCGGAACGGATTCTTTTCGTCTTGCGAGGCACCACTGTAATAAGTCAGCTCCAAATAAGAGCCTCAAATAGGGCTGGTGCGATCCAGGCACTTCTCCAAATGCAGAAATCTGGAACCTTTCATAGCCCAAGGCTGACGGAAAAAGTAGGAGGAGAAAGAAACATAAATCGGACCTTCGTAGGTAAGCCAGAGGCACTCTCAGAGTCCGAATGCACATTCCCTCTGGGGCAAAACACCCTAGGAGGGTGAAAAGCAAGGGTCAGCGATGGGTGTGGCCTGTGGAGGGGGTGTGGCCTGGGAGCCAGGGGGTGGAGATTCCCCACCCCCGTCTTGATGTAATGAATTCTGTGGAATTCACCTGGAAGCCTTCATTATACACCTTTAGGCGCCTGGCAAAAACGTTCCTCTTTAACCGGGCCTTTGGTTGATCTGTATGGCATCCTATACCCTTTTAAAATAGGGTTCTTTTCTGAGGGGGGTGTTATTGGGGTTGTTGTTTTTATTCTGCTTACATATGGCGTGATTTTTTTCTGTGAACCGCCCTGAGACCTCCGGGTATAGGGCGGTATATAAACTCAAATTAATAATAAATAATAATAATAATAATAATAATATGTGGTGCCTCTGGATGCGAACAGGATCTGTTCCAGAGCCCCATTCAAATCCCAAAGCAAGTGTAACACGTGACTGCGCGAGCCCTGTTTCACCACTTCCGTGCATGCGTGTGACGTCATTTTTAGCGTCTGCGCATGCGCGAGCAGTGAAACCCAGAGGTAACGCGTCCTGTTACTTCTGGGTCGCTGCGGAGTGCAACCCGAAAATGCTTAACCTGAAGCGTATTCATCCGGAGGTATGACTGTAATAAGGCTGGAAATGATGCAGACTGCCAACAGCCTATGGCCACAGAACTGAAACTGCGAGAACATGACTTGCTCTAACTTATGCCACCCTGCCCACTGTTAATTCTGGCCCAGATCATAACAAACTGCACCTTCCAGACCCACGTTGCTGTAGGCACAGGGTATTTCCATTGCCTGCTCATCTGCCAGAACCCTTCCGTTCCACAAGACCCACCTCTCACAGGTGTGGCGTCCTGCGGCCCTCACACTTTCTCTCCTCCCATATCCACACTCGTTGCTCCTCTCCAAAGTCCTCCTCCCATTCCAGACTTGCAATTTCCCCCACAATTCACCTGCAGTTTCTGCTGAGAATTGTCCCTCAAGGCAAACACTATCGGGGTTGTAAACTGTCTGCCTAACCAAGTCCTCTGCTCTCCTTTAGTCAGGAAACAACTCAGAGGGCTGGGGTGGGGGAACCAGTCTGATTCATTGCCCCTTGTCTGCAGGCCCTGAAGCTGGAGGACCCAGATTCTGAGTTTGGCCTTTCTGAGTCTCCTCAAAGGAGTGATCAACCCAACCTGCAGCCAGCCGGAAGAGTGGAAGCAGATGAACATATACAGTGGTACCTCGGGTTACATATGCTTCAGGTTACAGACTCTGCTAACCCAGAAATAGTACCTCGGGTTAAGAACTCTGCTTCAGGATGAGAACAGAAATTGTGCTCCGGCGGCAGCTGGAGGCCCCATTAGCTAAAGTGGTGCTTCAGGTTAAGAACAGTTTCAGGTTAAGTACGGACCTCCGGAACGAATTAAGTACTTGACCCGAGGTACCACTGTACCATATAGCCGATGTGGACAGGCCTGCATAAGCAGTGCTTTTTTTTTTTCTGGGCAGACGCAGGGGTACGCATACCCCTAAACATTTTGTGAATCTAAGTTTGGCCTCATTGAAGGGCAGTATTTCAATATGAGTAGGAAAATAAGAGTACCCCTAAACATTTTTTTAAAAAGCACTGACCATAAGTGCAATCTGAACCAAAGCATTGTGGGAAGCGAGTTGCTTTTTTAAAGGTTTGGGATCCAAGGAACAGGGCCATCAGGGGATGTACCGTATTTTTCGCTCTATAAGACGCACCAGACCATAAGACGCACCTAGTTTTTGGAGGAGGAAAACAAGAAAAAAAATATTCTGAATCTCAGAAGCCAGAACAACAAGAGGGATCGCTGTGCAGTGAAAGCAGTGATCCCTCCTCTTGCTGTTCTGGCTTCTGGGATAGCTGCGCAGCCTGCATTCGCTCGATAAGACGCACACACATTTCCCCTTACTTTTTAGGAGGGAAAAAGTGAGTCTTATAGAGCAAAAAATATGGTATATCACATCCCCCGTTTTTCACTCTTGGGCCAGTTGGTCCTGCTCCCTTCCTCTCTAGGTTTCCAAGCCAGGGATGAGAGCAGGGGTCCTCTGCTGACTCCACTGCTTTTGCTCTGTCTGAATTACCGACGGGGGAGCCTTAAACAGGTTTCACCACCTGAAAACCCCAGTCTGGGCCCGAAGGAAAATGCCAACAGAGTGGGCTGTGTAAAGGCCACAGGCAGCTTGTGCAGACATCAGCTGCCTTTTCCAAAATGTACATTCAAACGCTGGTTCAGGGATAGGGAACCATTCTTTGCCCTCTCTGGGATACCGGTGGTGGATGTAGCTAAAGGCAAGAGGGCAAAGCAGTAAATGTGAGCTGAGCTTTGGACAGAGTAGGCTAGCTTCCGCCCGCAAACGCAACCCCTCTCTCCATCCAGGGAAGCAAGAACCAAGATCAGAGATCAAGGACATATTCCAGCCAGGCAAAAACTCTCAAGGAGAAGGCAAAGCAGGGCCAGTGAGAGGTGTGGCTTGGCAGGACCAGAGGGACCTGGAGGGCCATGGCTGTCTCTAGGCCTGAGGCTCCCAACCCCAGCTGTCACTGCTTACGGAATTGCTTCCCATTCAGTGTACAGTGGTGCCTCGCAAGACGAAAAGAATCCGTTCCGCGAGTCTCTTCGTCTAGCGGTTTTTTCGTCTTGCGAAGCAAGCCCATTAGCGGATTAGCGCTATTAGCGGTTTAGCGGCTATTAGCGGCTATTAAAGGCTTAAGGGATTAGCGGATTAGCTGCTAAAAGGCTATTAGCGGCTTAGATCAGCTGATAAGCGGCTTAGATCAGCTGTTAAGCGGCTTAGCGATCAGCTGTTAAGCGGCTTAGGGGCTTGGGAAAAAGGGGGGGAGGGGAAAAAACCCCAGGAATCGCAAGACATTTTCATCTTGCGAAGCAAGCCCATAGCAAATTCGTTTTGCGAAGCACCTCCAAAACGGAAAAGCCTTTCGTCTAGCGGGTTTTCCGTCTTACGAGGCATTCGTCTTGCGGGGCACCACTGTATTTAGGGTTGCAGCCCTAATTAAAGAGGAAGTCCAATCTTCCAAGGTTGACTCTACCCTCCCCCTAACAAACCCAACTATTGCCTCTATGCAAAAAACACGAACCCCACAAAACACACCAAACCAATGGCCCAAGAACAGAAATTGCTGCCACCCCTGAAAGCAGCGTTCAAAATTAGCCAGGCGCCAGGCTTTCAACTACTTGCAACCAAGTGAAGATGCCTTGGCGCCAGGTGGCAACCGGAGATGCAGGCCTAGAGATCACTGGAACTGGGCTGTTTTCACTCACTAATGCCCCACCCTGTGGAATCCTATCAGTTATATTTTGTCTGCACAATCATAATGAATTTGAGGAACCAAAATGCTTTTTCCGTGCAGCCTGAGCAGGAGCAGTGAACAACGTGATAGTTCATTGTTGCAGCTCTTCATCACTTACTGCCCTGATCACAGTTGTGAAAAAATAATGTTATGAATGGTCCATGGCGCCATTAAGAAAAAGAGGCCGGAATAGGCCACAATATAGGTGGACTGTCCCTGAATCAAGGGACTTTTCTTCTTTAAGTTCTCAAAGCTCTTAACCTAGCTCAAGGTTGTCATCTGAGCTAGCCAAGTGTTTAATTGACCGTGCATCATTTGAAAAGACTTTAGGGCCATCCTGCTCCAAAATGGCAACTAGACCTTTTGTTTTGGTGACTGTAATCTTGGTTTAAGGAGCCATTTGGCGCCTAGCTTATAGATCTGAGTCTCTAACACCTCCTAAAAGGTAGGAGCAATGAGGGGGATTTTTCCCATCAGCTAGCACATTCCTGGGTGCCAGTTTTCAATAGCAAGACTCCGGGGACAGTAAAGGTGGTGCCCTCTATAGGGAAGCTGAATTGCATCTCCAGCTGGCATAGCCAGTCATGGAGAACATGTGGCCCTTCGGGTATTGCTGGACTCCAATTCCCATCAGCCCCAGTCAGCATGGTTAATGGTGATTGGAATCGGAGTCCAGTGACATCCGCTGGCTACCTTGCTCTGCTCTTCATTAAGTGAACAGGAGCTTGGCCTAAGGTTTGCATAACTTTGGGGGGAAAGGGTGCATCAGACAGATTTGAACCAGAGGCAGGAGCAGAGGCAGACAAACGCACTGTGTGTGTCTGCAAGTAGCCCGTTTCCTTCCTAGTTCTTGAGAAATCCCAGCCTTAAGGCGAACCGGGCAAAATTCCAACTGGCCGAAGAACAAAGACAAGTCTGCTCCATCCAAAGGAGAGCCATTCACTCTGAAATGGGCTCTCTCAGGAGGGTCTCCATGCCTCCTACAGGTCAGGTTATAAGCCAGCCATTTCAACAATCCAGGCCCAAACACTATAGGTCTCGTCCATGAGCGTCCTTCACCCTATCCCTAGCTTGTGTTCATGCTGGTGCAATTCTCAAAGAGGATTCTGGAACATTAAAAATGGCGGGACTTAGGCCAAGCAATAACACAAGTTCCTCCGGGCTTACAGGAGTCAAGACCAAGGCCTTAATTTGAGCTGGGCCTCTGATCATAACCGCATATTCAATACACTCCCATCAATTCTGGAACATCAAGCTGTGATAAGATTATATCTGAGTATGTACAGAGCGCGTCTCTCTCCCATTCTAGCCTCAGCCTCTCCCTCTACCATGCTTCCACCCCTTCAGATGTCCCTGACTACTAGTCTTGCTGACCCAAAGGGCCAGAGGATCATTACAGGAATAGACAATTTGGCACATTGCTCTACTAGAAAAACTGACATTACAAATAAAAGGAATGAGACATGATAGATTACTTTTCTGTTCAATGGTATAGATTTGCTCGATGGACAAAAGATAGCCCTAATAAAATCCTGCCGCCGCCCACTGAACTCTCTGGAGAGCCTTATTGGGATAAGGACAATGATTAAATGGTAAACTTGTTAAAATACTTGGAATGCAATAAAAAATAACGTCATCATGGATATTCTACAGCTAATTTACTACAGAAGCAAAAACCATGCACATCATTGGTCTTTATAACTTCAGCTACGTTTCCTATGGATAAAAATTTAAATATGAATAGTGTGTTTAAAACCTGTGGGGCCACAGGTTCTCCGCCCCAACCTATAGCTTTGGAATTAATAGGTGTGCCTTAACATTCAGAGGCCATTGTTTCAGGTAGCCTTGGAATGCCGGCCTCCTTCCTCTCCCGCCCCTGAAAGAAATCGATTGCAGCACATGCCACAAAGCACACACTCCCAAGCCCCACCCTGGGATCCTTGCAGTCACACACACACACACCCCACCGTCACGCCCCTCACCGAACAATGTTGGGATGGTCAAAGTGCTCCAGCCGCTTCAGCAAGGCCACCTCGCGGACGGTCGACAGCGGCAACCCGTTCTCGCTGTTCTGCACCCGCACGTTCTTGAGGGCCACAAACTTGCCGCTCTGCAGGTCACGGGCCTTGAAGACGGTGCCGTAAGCCCCGATGCCAATCTCGGCCACGGGCTCGTATTGATCCCGCACTCCCATGGCCATCCTGGCAGTCTGTTCCAAGAGGCCGCAGAGGCTTCACGAGATCGAGGGGAAAGAAGGTGGTTAACAACAGTTAGACTTTCCCTTACAGTAGGACAGCAGGTTCCCTCCAGAGTCCCAGCGTTCAGCTCCCTCTCCTTCATTCTTCAGTGAAACACCGGCCTGTTCCTCCCATGTAATATAATAATAACAATAATAATAATTTTTTATTTATACCCCACACATCTGGCTGAGTCTCCCCAGCCACTCTGGGCGGCTCCCAATCAAATGTTAAAAACAGTACAGCATTAAAAATTAAAAGCTTCCCTAAACAGGGCTGCCTTCAGATGTCTTTTAAAGATAGGATAGCTGCTTATTTCCTTCACATCTGAAGGGAGGGTGTTCCACAGAGTGGGTGCCACTACCAAGAAGGCCCTCTGCCTGGTTCCCTGTAACCTCACATCTCGCAGGGAGGGAACCGCCAGAAGGCCCTTGGGGCTGGACCTCAGTGTCCGGGCTGAATGATGGGGGTGGAGACGCTCCTGCAGATATACTGGACCGAGGCCGTTTAGGGCTTTAAAGGTCAGCACCAACACTTTGAATTGTGCTTGGAAACGTACTGGGAGCCAATGCTGATCTCTCAGGACCGGTGTTATGTGGTCCCGGCAGCCACTCCCAGTCACCAGTCTAGCTGCCGCATTCTGGATTAACTGCAGTTTCCGGGTCACCTTCAAAGGTAGCCCCACGTAGAGCACATTGCAGTAGTCCAAGCGGGAGATAACTAGAGCATGCACCACTCTGGCGAGACATTCTGTGGGCAGGGAGGGTCTTAGCCTGCGTACCAGGTGGTACACTCTCTTCTGATGTCACAACCGCACCACAAGTTTAAAGCACATTTGTAGCATTTTAAGAGACACAACTTACTTCGAAGAATTCTTGGAACTATGGTTTACGTCTCACTGAGCTGCAATTCCCAGCACCCTTCACAAAACTATAGTTCCCAAGATCCATGTATTTTAAATGTATGGTGTGGATGTGACCTCGGTCTCTATCTTTATTCCCTCCCTCCTCCCTCACTCCAGATTCCAGGATTCCCTCTCCTCTCTAGTTATCCCTTTGCTTTGGTTAGAACCTTTGCTTTCCCATCCCTGAGACAGGAGGAAACCATAGGGGGAAAGTTGGCTCCCTTGTTAGATGAGTTTGGAGCACCTTCTTTTAAGGTTGAAGAGACAGTCTGCCTTAACCCTGGCCTTGGACCAGAGCTCCCCAAAGCCCAGTTTCCATTATCAAGAAATGTGTGAAGAGTACTTCTGGGCATGTGCAGATTATAGTAACCAGATAAAAGGAGACAAGCAGGGAAGCTATGCTTTGAATGCTTAAGGAGGAGAGGGAGTTTCGGCAGGCGCACAGCTAATTGCACCTTCCAATTTGTACGCCATTATTTACAGCATTAAGAGTGACAAAAAAATCCAGCCTTCAAAGGCTTTCAATCAAGCCTTTCTAAGTAGCACCCCCGCCAACTGAGCCCTCGACACACCCAGCCCCTCCATTTTGGGCTAGCAGATACATTTGTTCCACTGAACACCGTCAGTTGCTAGCACCTTTCTCATACAGTGCATGCGCAATTGCTCCATGTGCATTGGGGGTGGAGGCAGTGGCGTAGCGTGGGGGGTGCAGGGGGGGGCTGACCGCACCGGGCGCAACATCGGGGGGGGCGCTCGCACTCGCAGCTCTCTGCCCCTACCTGGCTCACTCACTCTCTCTCACTGCAGTGCTGGCTGTGCGAATCCGATCCAAGCCGCCGGGTCGCCACCCACTGTGGAGGGGAGGGTGCCAGGCGTGCGGTGCGGTGTGGAGAGAGAGCGAGGGACTATCTGGGGGAGGGACAGTGCAGCGGGGGGGGGGGAATTACTTGCCTTGCCCCGTGTTAGGGGGCGCAAATTACTTGCCTTGCCCCGGGTGCTGACAACCCACGCTACGCCACTGGGTGGAGGTGAGCAGGACCGCAACTGCAGAGACACTAAACCAGGGGTAGGCAACGTAAGGCCCGGGGGCCGGATGTGGCCCAATCGCCTTCTCAATCCAGCCTGCGGATGGTCCGGGAATCAGCGTGTTTTTACATGAGTAGAGTGTGTGCTTTTATTTAGAACGCATCTCTGGGTTATTTGTGGGGCATAGGAATTCATTCATATATTTTTTCCCAAAATATAGTCCAGCCCCCCACATGGTCTGAGGGGCGGTGGACCGGCCCATGGCTGGAAAAGGTTGCTGACCCCTGCACTAAGCGCACATACTGTATAAACTAGGCCCCACATAAACACACCATCAGGGACCCTGCAAAAGCAGCATCCCCGATCACGCACAACTGTGTGGGTGTGTGCTCAGCAGACAGTTTAGTGAACATGTGTAGGCCAAAGCCGGCTGCCATGTTCCCACTCTTGCCCCAACCTCACTCATGGAGTATACACACAAGCACACACACACACATTGACTAAAAAGGACTCCTGTCTCATAATCGCAAACCAGGAAGAGTGGGTGTTTTCCCCACCCTCTCAAGGCATGTGGGCGAAATGGGAATTCCAACTCAAGTTATTACAGAACCCAGGGTGATCACTTACACAGGGTACAAGTGTGTCATCCGATGTACTTACTGACTCATTTGCACCTTGCTTCTCGTAATTCACCGTCAACTTAAACGGATTGTTTCTTGGCCTCTGTGAATGCACCAATGCCACTGCTACAGGGATGGCGGAACATGAGGCCCTGTAGATGTTAGGCTCCAGAACTCCCACCATCCATGGCCAACGGCTATGCTGGCTGGTTATTATGGAATTTGGGAGCCTAGCAACATGGGGAGGCCCTGTCCTTCAGGAGCCCAGGGGCACCTTGCTCCGGGATGCAGGTGGCGCTGTGGGTTAAACCACAGAGCCTAGGACTTGCCGATCAGAAGGTCAGCGGTTCGAATCCCCGCGACGGGGTGAGCTCCCGTTGCTCGGTCCCTACTCCTGCTAACCTAACAGTTCGAAAGCACGTCAAAGTGCAAGTAGATAAATAGGTATCGCTCTGGCGGGAAGGTAAACTGTGTTTCCGTGCGCTGCTCTGGCTCGCCAGAAGTGGCTTAGTCATACTGGCCAGATGACCCGGAAGCTGTACGCTGGCTCCCTAGGCCAATAAAGCAAGATGAGCGCCACAGCCCCAGAGTCGGTCACGACTGGACCTTATGGTCAGGGGTCCCTTTATCTTTACTTTCTCCCACCACAATAATTGCTCCACACAAAAATCCCACCGGCATCTTCTTCACGATCCAGTCGAGGCACCAACTGGCCTACAAGAACACACCCTACCCCACAATGCAACAACCCTTATGCGTCCCTGCTGCTCCCCACCACCTGGGACAGTTCAGTCAACAAAGCGTTAGGCTCTTCATCATGGGTTCGAGCCCAACGTTGGGCCAAAGATTCCTGCATTGCTGCGGGTTGGGCTGGATGACCCTCAGGGTCCCTTCCAACTTGGCGGTGCCATGTTTTCAAGAGGGCTTCACCACGATGAGTTAGTGTCTGCAAAAGCGTGCATTTTGCAGGCATTGAAAGAACAACCGCGCAGGAGGCAAGACTCCCCCGTTCCTCAGCTGCACGACGTTGTTCGCCTCGGGGCTTGCAATGCAAACTTCCTTTTTGAGCGCCTAAGATTTCAGCAGCAGGCCATTTTGCTGAGCAGAAGCCAGAGAGCCTCTGCCCATTGCGACTCATCGGTCGGCTTCCCGCGCGCAGGTCGCGCACCCCCTTCGGCCCCGACCCCTAACCATGCGGGCCCCCGCCCCACTTCCCCGAACAAAGCCCCATTGTGCGCTCCCAAGCTTGCAACTCCTCCCCGGGGATCGCCGCCACATGCTCCCTTCCTAGCCCAGATGGGCAGGGAAACAAAAGCCCCGCTACCCCGCGCTTCTTGCAGCCTCCGCCAAGAAACCCCAACTTGCAATAACTTGACAGCAAGTTTGCAAAAGGGGCGGCGGGGGGGGGGGAATCCTCAGTCCAAAGCCTCTGCCCCAGATCGCAACCCAGTGCAATACTCGCCCCCCCCATGCACCCACCCCACCGCCATCCCATAATAATAAAGCCCCCCCCCAACTTCCCTCTGCCCAGCACGGAGGGGCAGCAGGTGCCTTTGTCTCCAAAGGAGCGAGCACGTTGCTGCCCCCCCCCGCGCCCCCGTTGCCAGCGATGATCCGGGCCCGGACTCACCCAGCTGCAAGCGGCGAAGGGGCTGCTCCGTCCCCGCCGCGGTGGAGCGCAGGGAAGCGGGAGGAGGGAGGGGGCGTGGCTGGAAGACCTGACCCAGCCAGCGAGGCGGCGCGGCCAGAGCGGCCGCCCGAGCGGAAGTGGGTCGCCATAGTGACCGGCCTGAGGGTTGTGGGAGGGGCCGGGCTCCCTCCCTCCCTGGTAAAGAGGCAGCCGCGCTCAGTGGTTAAAGCCAGGGCCGGATTTACGTATAAGCTAAACAAGGTAGACTTTAGGACCCCACTGGCTTGGGGGACCCCAAAAAAGTAAAGGAAAAAACACCTGGATGTACATTTCCAAAATATAAGATAAATAAATAATAAAAAATAAAACCTCCATACAGCAACAGTGTTTTGTGTTGTGTGTGATGTAAGTAATGGGCTCCGCCTGCTAGCCTGCTCCCTAAAATATCACTTCTTAATTGTATTTCAGTTCAACAATTACTTTGATAAAATACATACAGTGGTGCCCCGCAAGACGAATGCCTCGCAAGACGGAAAACCCGCAAGACGAAAGGGTTTTCCGTTTGCAGAGGCGCTTCGCAGGATGAATTTCCTTATGGGCTTGCTTCGCAAGATGAAAAATGACGAAAAAAGTTGAATTTTTTTTTGGCTCCAAAACCCCTCATTTTGAATCGCTAATCTCCCACCTCTTAAAAAGCCGTTTTTAGCCCTTAAATCGCCAATAGCACTAATAGCGCTACTCCGTCAATGGGTTTGCTTCGCAAGACGAAAAAACTGCAAGACGAAAAGACCCGCGGAACGGATTCTTTTCGTCTTGCGAGGCACCACTGTAGTTTGTTATGTGCAAATGGCTTTAGATACCTATTAGGTCCATAAATTACGGTACCATATAGTATATACTCAACACAAAGAACAGCGACAATTTGTTGTTGACAAAGGACAGCTGGACATAAAGGGCCCCAATACCTTCAGGAGCTTAGGGCCACATCAAACCTACCCTAAATCTGGCCCTGGTTAAAGCAACACCCTCCTGTACAATTATTATTATTATTATTACTACTACTACTACTACTACTACAGTATTATTATTATCGTTGTACCCCATCCATCTGGCTGGGTTCCCAAGCCACTCTGGGCGGCTTCCAACACACACACAAATAATAATAAAACATCAAACATTAATAGTAACAATCAGATCCTATATTAAAAGTCACAATAACTTTAAAATAAACAACCTATACCAAATAAAGCAGTATGCAATAATGCATTAGAATCCAATAGTAAACACTAAAATTAAACACCAGCAAGTAATAATTCAAACAGTTTACAAGAGATCAACAGGTTAAATCTGTAAGGATACATTGGGCAAAAGATTCAGGACATAATATACAAAAGGCAGATTGGGAGAGGCTATGTAAAACAGAACTGAAATTCACAGCAAGTTGTTCACTGAAAGAAAATTATATGAAAATGATGTATCAGTGGTATTTGACACCTGTCAAGTTAGCAAAAATGTACAGAACAAATTCAAATATCTGCTGGAAATGAAAAAAAAAAGAAGGTACCTTTTATCATATGTGGTGGACGTGTAAAGTAACTAAAAATTTCTGGGAGGTGATATATAATGAAAGGAAAAAAAATGTTTAAAATAACTTTTGTTTAAAAAAAGGAGAAGCTTTTTTCTAGGAATCATACGTACCGAGATACCAAAGGACCAGAAAAGATTGTTTATGTACGCTGCACGGATGCTACTAGCCCAGAGATAACCCAGACCACAGAAGAATGGCAAACCAAGTTGATGGACTATGCTGAAATGGCAAAATTAACTGGGAAGCTGCTCAGAAATCAAGAAAACAAGAACTTTAATGAGGAATGGGGAAAGTTTGTAATTTACTTACGAGACGACTGTAAGCAGTTTAAAACATTAGCAGGATTTTAACCACACTTGTAAAGTAATGGAATGTATGGATAATTTAGAAGGATTAAAAATTTGGATAAGTATTGATATGCAATTGTAAATAATATCATTAGGACCCATGGAAGTGATGGGGGGGGGAGTCAGGATATGTGCTGAGCCCCAGAACGTGTGTGTGTATAGAAGGGGAGAGAGCCTCTGAGCACGTGCAGATTGCAAAAAGCATGTTTCTCCTATTCATACAAGGGGAGCCGGTCTAGAGGAAGGACTTCGCTGAAGGCTCAGTTTCTGTTCACACGGGAAGATCTGGGGTTCAAGGGCCCTTTGCCTGCGGTCTGGGCTCATCAGGGTGCAAGTCAGCAGAGCCTATGTTACGGGCGTTTCAGACCTTGCTCAGTGTTTCCTGTTAAAAATGAGCAGCTGATGATGAATGTACAAGCAGCTGCTGTGGGTTTCCTCCTGTGCTCTCTCGCCTTGCACATCAATGCTCATAGGATGCTGTGGTTATGTTTCTGGGATGATAGCTAATGGTCTGCACTGGGAAGTGTGACCTATTCTTTGGTTTGTTTGCTAACATCAATATTGCTTTCCCACACCCTCCAACATTTCTCCAATTAAATTAGGGATGTCCTATTCAATTATTAAGGGCCGTGGGTGGCGCTGTGGTCTAAACCACAGAGCCTAGGGCTTGCCAATCAGAAGGTTGGCGGTTCAAATCCCTGCGACGCGGGTGAGCTCCCGTTGCTCGGTCCCTGCTCCTTCCCACCTAGCAGTTCAAAAGCACATCAAAGTGCAAGTAGATAAATAGGTACCACTCCGGTGGGAAGGTAAACGGTGTTTCCATGCGCTGCTCTGGTTTGCCGGAAGTGGCTTAGTCATGCTGGCCACATGTCCCGGACGTTGTCTGTGGACAAACACTGGCTCCCTTGTGATAGGAATTTTATGGTATTAGATATATGGTAATGTTCATAACTGCACATACATAGATCAACACAGGAAGACCAACCTGGAACCATTTTGATTCTTAAACTGACCAAATCCTTTCTCTGCAAGGTTATACTGGAAAAGCCTCCCCATTGTCTCTTTCCTCACAAGATATGTCTGTTTGAATAAGGTGTGAACCTGTGACCTGGCCCAGGAAATAAGTATTTTACCACTACAAAAGAATGGCCAGGCACCCCAGGCAATCCAATCAAGTAACTTGCCAGACAGGAGATAAACTGTGACAGGAGAAAAACAACATTTAAATTTCTGTGATGTAGGTGGGATGTATCTGAGGGGTGGTCTTAGGTTACACCCCTTCTGTGATGTATGCATAATGTTTCTGGGGGTGGTCTTGATCTACAGGATGGGAATTTCAAAGTCTTTATAAGCCCTTGCACAGCAATTTTGGGGGTCCTCTTCCTCTCCTGCATGTGAGGGGAGCACCCTGTTGCAACAGATCAATAAAGATCAAGCTTACTAGCTGCTTTGCTTCTCAATATTCTCTGGTTGGCCTCTGTTATTTTCCCCTACCAATAGGAAACCTATGTAAGGACTCTATATGGGCTCTTGGATACCCCATAAGGGAAAAGGGCATATATTTTTATTTACAACACCCTCGGCTTATAGAGCGAGATGAGTGCACAAACCCAGAGTCATCCGCAACTGGACCTAATGGTCAGGGGTATCTTTACCTTTATCTATTCAATTATTAATTATTATTATTATTAAGAATATATTACTATTTATACCCAACCCATGTGTTGCCCAAGCCACTCTGTACAGCTTCCAACATATATAAAAACTTAATAAAACACTAAACATTTAAAAACTGTCAACATTCAACATTTATCTGGTGAAAATAGGGGTGTCCTAAGGAAAAGCGGGACATTCCGGAATCAAATCAGAAACCAGGACAGCTTCTATAAATCTGAGACAGTCCCTGTAAAATTTGGAGGGGCTGCTTTCCCCTTTCATTTGGAGGTTCAAAGCTGCTAACAAAAAGTTGATACAGTGGTGCCCCGCAAGACGAATGCCTCGCAAGATGGAAAACCCGCAAGACGAAAGGGTTTTCCGTCTGCAGAGGCGCTTCGCAAGACGAAAAATGACGAAAAATTTTGAATTTATTTTTTTTTGCTCCAAAACCCCTTTTCCTGAAGCGCTAAGCTGCTAAAAGCATTTTAGCAGCAAAACCGCTAATCCCTTCAGCCTTAAAAAGCCGTTTTTAGCCCTTAAAATGTCAATAGCGCTAATAGCGCTACACCGTCAATGGGCTTGCTTCGCAAGACGAAAAAACCGCAAGACGAAAAGACCCGCGGAACGGATTCTTTTCGTCTTGCGAGGCACCACTGTATTTGAAAAATTCAATTATTAGAAACATTAAAATATTTTGATAATTTTAAAGTAAAAGTTTTTTTTAAAAAAAAAAAAAATAATAACATAAATTAAGGAAGCGAAATTTCCCTTCATTTCCATGTGAGTAGCTTTGCCTGCTAAATTTATGGCAGGATGGGGAGCCCAGAACCCTCCAGATGCTGAGCTCCAACTTCCATTGGTCCTGGGATGGCCAGTGGTGAGGGGTCATGGAAGTTGGAGTCCAAAAACAATTAGAGATTGCTTTATGGAGATTAGGTAAAGGTAAAGGTACCCCTGCCCATACGGGCCAGTCTTGACAGACTCTAGGGTTGTGCGCCCATCTCACTCAAGAGGCCGGGGGCCAGCGCTGTCCGCAGACACTTCCGGGTCACGTGGCCAGCGTGACGAAGCTGCTCTGGCGAGCCAGCGCAGCACACGGAAACGCCGTTTACCTTCCCGCTAGTAAGCGGTCCCTATTTATCTACTTGCACCCGGGGGTGCTTTTGAACTGCTAGGTTGGCAGGCGCTGGGACCGAAGGACAGGAGTGCACCCCGCCGCGGGGATTCAAACCGCCGACCTTTCGATCGGCAAGCCCTAGGCGCTGAGGCTTTTACCAGTGCCACCCGCGTTCCCGCGGAGATTAATTGAGATTAATGGAGATTAGGCGGCCGTTAAAGGCAGAGGTAGCAAAGATCCCCTGTGTTGCAAACAGAAAAATCTGGCAACCTGCCGTGTTGCTTTTAGGTTGCCAGTTAAAGGCAGAGGAGCAGGGCCAATCATAAAGGTTGGCACTGCTATAATTAAATTATACCTACTGTTACAATGAGGACACCATCAGACGAGATGGTTGGACAGTGTTCTCGAAGCTACCAGCATGAGTTTGACCAAACTGCGGGAGGCAGTGGAAGACAGGAGTGCCTGGTGTGCTCTGGTCCATGGGGTCACTGATACAGAAGGGGGGGGGCATGTCTTCTTCACCTCCTTCTTCGCTACAATATATCCATTTATTTCCAATTGTCAATGACAAAAGGGACTAAAATCTATAAAATTCATAGAAAATCAACGTGCCAATTTGCTCAATTTCTCTAGAACTCCATGACACCTTCTCTGTCCTCCATAATCCCTCAGGCAAGGTGTTAAGACCCTAATCCTGTCAAATCACTCTGCCAGGTGGCAGACTATGCATACATGGACCATTGTCTTCTCATCACCTGGACTCAGGATGTGCTTATCTACGCATATCTCCAGCTCTGCATATTCCCCCCTCCCTCCTCCATATGTTAATCCTGTGTAACCCAACCTCTTCTTAATATATTCATGATGTAATCTGTGTAACCCAACCTCTTCTTAATGTATTCATGATGTAACTGGGATGTATTTTGCACTGTATTCTGGGACATGGAGGGAAGTTTCAAAAGTTCATGTCACCCCTTTCTCGCGGTTCAATCTTGCCTTGAACCTTGTTGCGCAATAAACATGGATCTTCTGCAGTTTGCTCCTGTCTCCAGCTGAACTCATTTTCCTCCGCAGGGACCCGCGGACTTAGTCCGACGAGCTGGGTGGCAGAGCAGCCTTGCACCCAGATTTTGCCGTAACATCACGAAGAGTCGGACACGACTAAATGACTAAACAACAACAACAAACAGCAAAAACAATAAGAGAATCTTTGGGCACCTTATAGTCTGCCAAATATAGCCTATTGGGCATAAGCTCTCCTGGCCGAAAGCCCATTTTGTCAGAAGCGTAAAGCAAAATCCTGATAGACAGGTATATAAAGGAGAAAAATGTAAGCTGGGAGCTGAATGGCAATGAGATGCAAAAATCACAGTCAGTGGTGATTAGAACTTGATTCTATGTTAAACCTTTAGCCTTTTGCAGTGATCATTGTTGAGATGATTAAATTAACATCTGTGGTGGGGCAGGAATTTATATGCAAAAATAGTCATAGATAGCACAGATATCCTGGCATTGGTAAGTGGATTAATCTAAGTAGTGTGTTAACAAAATCCTTTGTCTCCACTGACCATGACTGATGGTATTGAACTTCTTGATTAACCATGATCCAGCTGTTTCACAGCTGTAGTTGTAGAAGATCCTATTCTGAGACCGTCTTCAATTTTACCTCCTGGCCAGATGATAAATGATTGCTGTCTGTTAAGAGTGGGCGGGGGGGGGGAGACACATAAACTGCTTCTCAAGCAAGTTAGCACCATCTCTGTTATTGCTTGCGTATTTTAAATGTAGATGATGGTATACTTCAAATATTTTTAACATTTTAATTGAATTTTTTAATTTACAGTAATTAATTCTTGTTTACAGGCTATACTGCAATCAAGCAGCCTATACATTTTGTTAAATAAAGGAATACAATGAATTATCCCTGTGAATTGCTAGGGTTTTATTATTAATAATAATTTTTATTTATTATTTAATAAATTTGTATACCACCCTTTATCCAAAGACCACAGGGCGCTTCACAAGATAAGAATACAAAACGAAAACACCAAATACCTAATAAAACAAAAAGCAAAACAGACCAATAACCCGCCTCCCACAGACGCATCTAAAAGGCCATAGAACGTCAAACTGGCCAAACGCCTGAATTTCGTATCTTCATTTATTCCGTATAAAAGAAAGGATAACAATTATATTTCATTGAAATATAAATAACAAACACAAGAAGTAACTTTCAGATGGAAGCACAAGAGTCTTGTGGCACCCTAGAGACTGGCAGTGCAATGCTAGCATCTACTCAGAAGTAAGGCCTACTCGATAGGGGAAGGGCTGCAGCTCAGTGGTGGATGCAGGTGGTCATAGGTGTAATTCCTGGTATCTGGGCTGGGAGAACCTCTGTCTGAAACCTGGGAGAACTGCTGTCAGTCATTTTGGATGATACTGAGCTAGATTTGCCTTGGTATAAGGCCGCTATGATCCTGCCAACCTAGCACGTCAAAGTGCAAGTAGATAAATAGGTACCACTCCGGCGGGAAGGTAAACGGCGTTTCCGTGCGCTGCTCTGGTTCGCCAGAAGCAGCTTAGTCATGCTGGCCAGATGACCCGGAAGCTGTACGCCGGCTCCCTCGGCCAATAAAGCGAGATGAGCGCCGCAACCCCAGAGTTGGTCACGACTGGACCTAATGGTCAGGGGTCCCTTTACCTTTACCTTAAGGCCGCTATGAACTCCATGGCGCTTAATCCCAGATAAATGGGGTTAGAATTGCAGCCTAAAACATTTATTGCTAAGTTGTGGGTGAACATATCAGACGACACAGCGATTCTTCAAACAGCTCTTGTTTATTCACAGGCCAGAACAGAACTGAACTGAAGGGTTCAGTCAGCCTGCTTATATAGAACTCCTGTACAACGTAACTGTAACAATTTTCTAAAACTATCCAATCACTGAACGTCACTTTCGATCCCTTATTTGCATAACTATCTACAGTATCCCCCTGCTGGCCCAGGGTGAGAACTTCAGTACATAACATTTATCATGACACATATGTTCATGGAGTGGACTTATACTCACCGTGTCCTCCTTAGTTGCAGGTATACATGCACATTGGGTAGGGATTGTAAGCAGTGAAGTTAGAGGGAAATGCAGTGCAAAAAGTAGACAGGGATGACTCATTTAGAGCTTGGATGTCTGCAGATAAACACAGGGACACTTCACAACACCAGTGACAGGTGATAACGCAATCAGCATTTGACTCACCATAGCCAAAATGTGCCATTACCTTTCACTGCTGTTGTGAAGGGGCACTGCACTTATTTTGCAGACATTTAAGCATTTACGGCCCAAAAATATTCTTTCTTTACAGTTAACATCTAAAGCAGGCATAGGCAAACTGGGCCCTCCAAATGTTTTGAGACCACACTTCCCATCATTCCTGACCACTGGTCCTGTTAGCTAAGGATGATGGGTCTTTTGTTTTCTTTATCTTTTTAGGTAAGTTCATGAAGATACCAATAAAGGGTGAGTTTGGTGTTGTTCACAATACCGAGAGATTATGAAGTTGTAGATGGATGTTAATGAAGTTGTAGACAGGGCATTTTGCACCTGTTTCGCCCTGGCAGTCCTGGAGGTACCACTGTATTACATTTCCAGTACCTGTGATTTTAATGTAAAAACTACCCAAAACAATTACCCTCTTAGTGTCCCTATTTTCCAGGGACAGTCCTGGATTTACCCAAGCTGTCCCAGTTTCTGATTTTATCCCAGAACATCGTGCTTTCCCTATTTTCATTGGAGAAATTGCATACCCCATGCAATTAGAATTAAGGTTTAACAAGTTCTGCTTTTTTTCTTTTGGTCCAGCATTAACTTGGGGGGCGGGAAATACCTAGAGAGCCCAGCAGTTTCCAGGCAGAATGAAATTCCAGTTTCAAGAAATGCTTTTGGCATGTTGGGAAAACACCAAGTGAGACCAGAGATCCATCAAGCTGTCTGGCAGCAGGTACCCCTCTCAGGCTCCAGAGGAGTTTTGTTCAGCCCTTACCCGGGGATGCCGGGGACTGAACATGAGACCTCCTTTTTGCAAAGCGGGTGGTCTGCCACTCTCGGTGCTGTGCTCATGACAGCTTCCAGCTCTTGCCTTCCCACCCCCAGGAACAGACACCAGCCTGTAGCACAATCAGTTCATTTCAGGTGCCTGGTCTCCATCCAAGATCCCAACCCGTGCACCTGCTAACGGGGGTGGCTTAGTAGTTTGTGCATCTGCTTTGAGGTCCCCTCCAGTTCTTTCCACCCGAAGCTGAAACCCCAGCGGGCCTGACTCAGCAGTGCGTGTTTCTGTGGGAGATAATCTGAGCTCTGCCAGGCTTCTGGGAATAGGCGTCTGTCCCAGATAAGGCAGGAGGGAGGTTGTGGAAGGGAGAGGCCTGCGAGCCGAGATTTTACTTTCAAAACCATTGGGCGTCTGTTGCGTTTTTCAACGTTTTCAGACACGGAGATCCGGCGACATCCCCCAACTTCCCCAAATATATTTCAGAGAGGTGTTTATTGGAGAGACGCCACTTGATTGATGATATGCAAGCAGCCAATTCTGCCTAGAATTTTTTCATTTTTAGCTTGCTGCAATGACGGTGACAAGACTCGGGAGCTATGCGAAGGCAAAGGAGAGATGGGCTGGAGCAAAGTGAAAATATATTACTCAGTTTGTTTGTCGGTTTAGGTAAAATAAAAAATAAAATACCGCCCTTCATCAGATCAGATTCTAGGGCAGTGTACGATGATATAAAGAATAGATTATTGAAATCTTGATACAATAAAATAACAATTTTCTATAAGAAAAGACAGTAAAAGGGGAGCACGGATCAAACTAAGGAATTATGCAAATTAAAATATCTTTATGTTTAGAACAAGGGCTGTAGCCCAATGGCAGAGCATCAATCCCTGGTGTCTTCAGGTGAGACTGGGGAAAAACTCCTGTGTGCAAGCAAGTGTCACTACTGAGCTAGATAGACCGAGGCCGTACGTTTTAGTTAGTCTAACGTGTATATCGTGCTTTCTTCCTCGTCTTTTTCTCTTAGAGAAGTCTGCATCCCAGGAAACCAAATTCTGGATCAGATACAGCTGAATTTGGAAACGCATGTATACATTCTGGAACGTGGAGCAAATTTACAGAATTTTCCTTACTATTTTACTCTTTCTTCTTCTTTTTTTGCTAGTTGAAAGGAAGGGCACAAAAGTTCTTCTCTGACCGTGTGAAATCTTACTCAGCCAATTCACCGATTTGAAAGATTTCAGCAGAAAATGGCTCCAACCAGATCTTTGGAACCATAAGGACTAAAACCTTTTCTTAAGTGAAAACCAATATTTTCAGGATAGCAAATTCTGAATGCAATGCTCACATTATTTTTTCCTGTGCTCCCGCAGAATCATGCCAATGGTCCCTGATTATATAGTGTGATACACACACACACACACACACAGTTACATAATCCTGATTACAATAGTATTATCTATAGATTGTAGTCCTAAGCATACTTACACAAGCATGTTCCACTGACAGCAATTTGCTTCCAGATAATGTTTCAGGACGCGGGTGGGGCTGTGGGTAAAAGCCTCAGCGCCTAGGGCTTGCCGATCGAAAGGTCGGCGGTTCAAATCCCTGCTGCGGGGTGTGCTCCCGTCGTTCGGTCCCAGCGCCTGCCAACCTAGCAGTTCGAAAGCACCTCCGGGTGCAAGTAGATAAATAGGGACCGCTTACCGGCAGGAAGGTAAACAGCGTTTCCGTGCGCTGCGCTGGCTCACCAGATGCGGCTTTGTCACGCTGGCCACATGACCTGGAAGTGTCTGCGGACAGCGCTGGCTCCCGGCCTATAGAGTGAGATGAGCGCACAACCCTAGAGTTTGGCAAGACTGGCCCGTACGGGCAGGGGTACCTTTACCTTTACCTTTTAATGTTTCAGGGCGGACATGCCAGAAGTTCAAAGTCTTGTAAAGAAAGAATTATAGAATCCAAGGATAGCAGAGTTGGAAGGGGATCCCAGGGGGTCATCTAATCTAACCCCCTGCAACGCAAGAATCTTTTGCCCTATGTGGGTCTCGAACCCATGACCTTGAGATTAAGAGTCTCTGCTCTACTGACCAAGCTATCCCAGACAGCTGTCCAAAGCAATCAGTTTGCTTTCAGGTAAGAGGTTTGTGCACCTGTGGAACCACTGCTGTATATGAGCAAACCTGCACTGTATACAGCTGGCCATAGGCAAAAAGAACAGATCGAAAGGTCTTCCTTCTCTTTGGGTCGGCTGGTCCTGGATATCACTGGCAACAGGTCACAAGTTGCTGTGGGTATGGATGGACAAGATGGATGCATAATGCCAGCAATGCCACATATTCCACTCTGTCTTCTTGTGATGCAGATGGGGCAGTATGGGTTAAACCACAGAGCTTGCCGATCAGAAGCTTGGCAGTTCGAATCCCCATGACGGGGTGACCTCTCGTTGCTCGGTCCCAGATCCTGCCAACCTAGCAGTTCCAAAGCACATCAAAGTGCAAGTAGATAAATAGGTACCGCTCTGGCGGGAAGGTAAACGGCGTTTCCGTGCGCTGCTCTGGTTTGCCAGAAGCGGCTTAGTCAGGCTGGCCACATGACCTGTATGAGCTGTATGCCGGCTCCCTCAGCCAATAAAGTGAGATGAGTGCCACAAGCCCAGAGTTGGCCACGACTGGACCTAATGGTCGGGGGTTCCTTTACCTTTACCTGGGACTAAGGCCGTCCTTAGCAGATGCGGCACCGGGGTGCAAATATCTGCCCAGCACCCCCAAATTACTACAGCTAGTGTTGGGGTGGCCGTAGCTGCGCACTGCCAGCCATGGGGGGGGGGCGCAACTCTCCCCCATGCCGCTGAGGGGAGCGATCCTCAAAGAGGCTTGGGAGTGAAGTTGCGCCCCTCCCAAGCCTCCTCAGGAGCAGAGCGATCCCCACAGAGGCTTGCAAGGCTTGGGCAGGAAGCTGCACGCCCGCCAGCCTTATGGTTGGCGGGGCGCAGCTGGTGGCCATGCAGGGCAGTGGCGTAGCGTGGGTTGTCAGCACCCGGGGCAAGGCAAGTAATTTGCACCCCCCCCCCCGCTGCACTGTCCCTCCCCCAGATAGTCCCTCGCTCTCTCTCCGCACCGCACCGCACGCCTGGCACCCTCCCCTCCACAGTGGGCGGCGACCCGGCGGCTCGGATCGGATTCGCACAGCCAGCACTGCAGTGAGAGAGAGTGAGTGAGCCAGGTAGGGGCAGAGAGCTGCGAGTGCGAGCGCCCCCCCCCCAGATGTTGCGCCCGGTGCGGCCGGCCCCCCCTGCACCCCCACGCTACGCCACTGATGCAGGGAAAGGGGAGGCCGCCGGCACAGCCACACAGCTCCCCTGCTTGCTGGGGCACCCCTGAGAGGCCGGCGCCCTGGCGCAACACACCACTAAGCCCTATGGGAAAGACAGCTCTGCCTGGAACTATGGCACAGAGTTTCCCCCTTGTGCATTATTAGCCACGCAGCCTTTAAAATCTTTCATCTCACCTGATGTTCCTGAGGTCAAACAGATATTTCGCAGCTCAAGATGTCCCCCTAGTGCTCAGCTGGGCCTGCAGTTGCTGCGGCTGCTGAACACAGAGCAGGCAACCAGAGCAAGGAGTGGACTTGTGGAAGATTGGGGTGGGGTGAGGAGCCTAAATTTTGTTATTAAAAAAAAATTATGAAATATTTATTCGTTTACAAAAATATGTGCATTGTCTCTTTTTTCAAGTTGTGTTTTCTACGGATCACTTTCATTTGTTGTGAGACATTAGTGTTGCATGCAGTACAGTTGTACCGCGGATTACAAACACCTCGGGTTACAAACACTTTGGGTTACAGACTCCGCTAACCCAGAAGTAGTACCTCAGGTTAAGAACTTTACCTCAGGATGAGAACAGAAATCGTGCAGCGGTGGCGGCAGCGGGAGGTCCCATTAAGCTAAAGTGGTACCTCTGGTTAAGAACGGTTTCAGGTTAAGAACGGACCTCCGGAATGAATTAAGTTTGTAACCAGAGGTACCATTGTATTAGGTTGGGATGAAAAGAGGGGAAAAGAGGGAGAGGGGGAATGGTGAGTGGGGTGGGGTAGCAAAGCTTCTCTTCTTCTACTTAGTGTATGTGTGGGGTTTGTGTTAAGTTGTGGGCGAACATAGCAGATGACATAGCGATTCTTCAAACAGCTCTTGTTTCCCAGAACTTCATGGCGCTTAATCCCAGATACATGGGGTTAGAACTGCAGCATAAAACATTTATTGCTAAGTTGTGGGTGAACATATCAGACGACACAGCGATTCTTCAAACAGCTCTTGTTTATTCACAGGCCAGAACAGAACTGAACTGAAGGGTTCAGTCAGCCTGCTTATATAGAGCTCCAGAACAATGTAACTGTTGCCATTTTCTAAAACTATCCAATCACTGAACGTCTCTTTTCGATCCTTCATTTGCATAACTATCTACAGTATCCCCCTGCTGGCCCAGGGTGAGAACTTCAGTACATAACAGTTTGTGTCAGCATCACTTGTGTGGGTTCTCTTTCTGTTTGCTTGTTGCATTTCCTTGGTGGTGAGAGAGGTTGGGGGTGGCCTAGGGTGTGGTTGGTTGTCTTTGGTTGGCTGTAGTGAGATTTGTTTTTGTGGGGAGTGGGTTTGGGGTCAGATTAGCCATATTGATTTGTATGCTGTTGGTGGATTCTTGTTGTTGTCTTGTTGGGCTATGTAAGTGATAAAGGGGAACCATACTGGGCTGAAGGCATCTTCTTCTATTTGTCCCCATGTCTGTTTCTGTTTATTGGTTAGCTTTTCTAGTAAGGCTGTTTCCCATACTATTTGATACCATTGGTCCATGTTTACTCCTAACAGGTCTCTCCAGTGTCTGGCTATGATGCTTCTGGCTGCTGAGAGTAGGTGGGTTATGAGCTCTTTATAATGTGAGTGGGCATTATTATCTTGGAAGATGTTCAGTAGGGGCACTTCTGGGGTCACTTCTAATAATTGCTTAGTTATTTTGCCTATTTCTTGTATGACAGATGTCCACAAGAGTTGGATTTTGGGATTTTCCCACCACATGTGGAGGTACGTGCCTGTGGAGGTTCATCCTCTCCAACATTTTGTTGAGGCTCCTGGCATATCAGCACTAGTTTCTGTGGTGTTAGGTATCACCTGCAGGTGAGTTTCAGAGTGAGTTCTTTTCTTTTAGATGAGATGGATTTAAAGGGAGGTTTATACCACATTCAGGAGGACGTCCAACTCCCAATAGACTGCGATCTACTCACAGTATTAAAAAACTGGCAGTGATCTACCAATTGTCGTAAATAGACTGGCAGTGATCTACCCAAAGTTGTGGAGCTTTTTTTAGGAAGCCAAAGTTGTTGAGTTTTTTTTATAATTTTTAGGAAGCCAAAGTTGGGGGGGGGTGTTGTTTTTTTGTAAGGAGATCGCTGAGGGGCCAGAGGTCAACCGGGATCTACCAGTAACACGTTCTACCAGTAGATCACAATCTACCTGTTGGACATGCCTGTATTGGGTGGGATTAATTTCATAGCCTATGTTGTCCTCCCTTTGTTTTCTCTTATTACGTTGAGGGGGTTTGTGGGATTTTGGAGCAGTATTTTGTTTATTGTGGATACCATCCCTTTGCCGTGTCCCTTTGTTGTTAGGAGGAGGTTTTCGAAGGTTGTTGGGGGCCTAGTTGCTGCTGATTTTACTACTAGATTGTTTAAGAAGGTGTGTAATTGGTGGTGTGTTAGCCACTGCAATTGGGTGTCCCCTAGCTTGTCTTGTATTTCTTGTGTCGATGTGGGTTTGTTATTTTTGTAGAAGTCTGCTAGGCGGTATTAGCCTTTGGCTTGCCAGGTTTTTACCTGGAGGTTTTGTGCTGCGTGGTGGAATAGTGGGTGGTGTGCCAGGGGGAGAGCCTAAATTTTGTAAGGCCAGAGCCTCCTACCTTAGAATAACATAGACAAAAACATACTTAATCGGTGCACAATCTGAAGGTGTAAAATGCTTAACCAATGTGGGTTCAACTGTACTTACTAAGGATGCATCAGAGAGGCTAGCCCTTTAAATACATACACACACACACACCAGGAGCTGAGAGATTCAGGCTAGAGACAGACAACTGCCTTGTCAGATTGTTGAAGGGTATGTGATACCGTCACGGTTACCTGTGGTGTTCACATTCGTTATTTCTATACCCCTTGCATCTTTGGGCAAACACGTTTCAATTTTATTTTATTTTTTACATAAACCTGTGAAACCTCTTTGCTCCACGATGATAATGTGCCAGAAAGGCAGTGTGGTGTCCAACATAGGAGCGGATGGCTCCATCATACTGTATTCAACTGTCTTCAAAACCATTCATTGCCTGTCTCCAGGCACAGCTTATTTAATTAATGTTTGGGTACGAAAACGCCCAGAGCGGCTCAGTCCCTATCTGAGAACGGCGAGATTAGCCGTTTTAGGATTTTCACCAACTCTAGTCCTGTGCTTTAATAGCTGTGCAACAAGTTAAAAAAAAACCGAAAACAAAGCCAGAAAGGTTTTATCACAGCATTGCCACGAGAGGAAAAGCTTCACAGGTTGATTTCTGTCAGTTATGTAGATAATAAAGGCCAAGCTACACGACTGGATCACACACATTTTCTTTTTTTTAATGAAATTGAGCAGTTGGGGGGGGGCTGCAAGTTTGATTAGGAGGTAATTTTATTTCTCTCTTTTTTCCTTCATGCCTTTTTCCTGCTCAGAATTGATCCCCCAGCTGCTGTTTGTCTGTGGCCTAGGGAAAGGGGATACTTCCCTTATGGGACGAAGAGTAGCCGGGGCGGGGTTTTTATTTGAGAAATGACACGGGGGTGGGGGTGGGAATGATGAAACAAATTTTCTCCCTGACCTGCTGCTGCTGCTCTGATCCATTTGGCACCCCCAATGCAACAGCGCTACCCACGTCCCTTGCGTGGTATTTCTATTTAAACTATGGTCAGTATTTTAAAATTTGCATCTGTTGATAAAAATGAGCATGTGAACCTTTTGCACAAATCCTCTGCCGCTTCTGTTATTTGGGGTGGGGTGGGGAATGATTTGACAATGTGTAAGTGGTCTAATAGGGATGTGGGTGGCGCTGTGGGTTAAACCACAGAGCCTTGGACTTGCCGATCAGAAGGTTGGCAGTTCGAATCCCCGCGACGGGGTGAGCTCCCATTGCTCGGTCCCTGCTCCTGCCCACCTAGCAGTTCGAAAGCACGTCAAAGTGCAAGTAGATAAATAGGTACCGCTCCAGCGGGACAGTAAACGGCGTTTCTGTGCACTGCTCTGGTTCGCCAGAAGTGGCTTAGTCATGCTGGCCACATGACCCGGAAGCTGTACACCGGCTCCCTTGGCCAATAAAGTGAGATGAGTGCCGTAACGCCAGAGTCTAGTACTCAGGTCTCTCCTTCTCTCAGACCTCAGTCTCTGCAGCTCAGAGATGTCGGTGGGTTACTAGACCCAGAGGCTGCCTCAGCCTCTCCTGACCCAACTGGTAGTGCAGCAGCTGTAAGTGATGGCCCAGCTGGAGGCAATGAGGTAATCTCCACATCTGGAGCTAGAGCAGGCTTAGGCCCCTGACTCGGCCCAACTGGTGCTTGTTGCAAACTGGGGCTCTTCAGAATCAGGCCCCAGACTCAGTTCAGATGCCACCTAAGGCAGAAGATCCGGTGCTGAAATATACTCGGAGTCAAGAGTGGATTTCATGCTCTTTATTCAGTTCATAGTGGTGAGGAGGAATGGAAGTTCCCCAAGAATGTCTGCTTTATATACATTATTTACACAATGGGCCCGACGTGATTGGCTAATTCTCCTGTAGGCCAATCAGGCTGTGGATTCACTTCCACCTGGAACTGGATTGGGTGGCCCCTGTGGACCAATCAGGCTGCTGCATTCTGCATCCTATTGTTCTAGGGCCAATCAGACTGCTGCATTCTGGATCCTATTCAACTCAGTACATAACAGGTGCGGACTGAGACTCCTCCGGTTCCGAGCCTGCGTCCCAGGCCATCACTCCACCCTCTGGAGCAGGAGAAAACAAGCTGGCTCCATCTTCCGTGTGACCGCCCTTGAGATGTTTGAAGATGGCTGTCGTATCTCCTCTCACTCTCCTCTTTCTACCCAACTCCCTCAATCATTCCTCATGAGCACAAGCCAGGCACAATTGTTTTTGTAGTGTTTCCATACAGCTGTTAAGCAGCGACCGAGTTCCCTCCCAGAAGCAGCTGCAACTCCTGCGTATCCCTGCTGCTTGTCGTATTAGTAAACTGCCACAGATATTTAGGGGCCATTTTGGGGTTTGTCAGTTGAAATGGAAGGATGCTGTCACCGTGTTTGTCCTAGGAAGGCACTATAGAAAAGAATGAATCCACCCACCTTGCCAAAGTATTCTGTCACCAGAAATGATGGACGTTGTGCTCCAGGAGAGCCAGAGGACTAGGGAATGTAATCATTGCCCTTGTACTATCGTAGCAAATTTAAAGTCTTTCTGACTTATTTTTGGCAGATGTTCAAATCGCAGATGAATGGACGGGATTGAGAACCGAGCCCAGGACGCTGCTGCTCTCCTTGATTCACACTCCAAGGGCAAGGAGGAGCTCAGCGCAACTTTAAAGGCCTCAGGCACGAAGGAGGGATGCTTCTTCACAGAGTGTCTAATTCGACAGCGAAACTTACCTCCAGAGGAAATGATCAAGGCCGAGGATCTTAACCTATTTCTGAGGAAAGCCCCTCATTCTTAGGGGTGGCGGCAGCAGCAGCAGGGGGAATATAAGTAAACTGAATAAATTGAAATGATTTTAGGGTTTAAGCTTATTTTTAAAGTGTCTTAATCACTAGCCATTTTACACTAAGAATCTCTCTCTCTCTCTCTCTCTCCAGTCATACCTTGGTTGTCAAATGGAATCCATTCTGGAAGTCCATTCGACTTCCAAAAACATTCGACAACCAAGGCACGGCTTCAGGACCTTCCTGCACTCAATCGGAAGCTGTGGAAACTGTGTCGGACGTTCAGGTTCCAAGGAAGGTTCGCAAACCGGAACACTCACCTCCGGGTTTGCGGCGTTCAGGAGCCAAAACGTTTGAGTCGCAAGGCATTTGGGATCCAAGGTACGACCGTATATTAAAAGCAAACCACCCTCTTTACCACTTGGCAGGAGCACCAACTCGCCTGGCATACCCTCCAACATTTCTCCAATGAAATTAAAGGTAAAGGGACCCCTGACCATGTGGTCCAGTCGTGGCCGACTCTGGGGTTGTGGCGCTCATCTTGCTTTACTGGCCAAGGGAGCTGGCTTACAGCTTCTGGGTCATGTGGCCAGCATGACTAAGGTGAACCAGAGCAGAGCACGGAAGTGCCGTTTACCTTCCCACCGGAGTGGTACTTATTTATCTACTTGCACTTTTGATGTGCTTTCGAACTGCTAGGTTGGCAGGAGCTGGAACTGAGCAATGGGAGCTCACCCTGCTGCGGGGATTCGAACTGCCAACCTTCTGATCGGCAAGTCGGTTTAACCCACAGCGCCTAGGCACATCTTATTCAATCATCATCATCATCATCATCACCATCATTTAATTATTTATACCCCACCCATCTGACTGAGTTGCCTCAGCCACCCTGTGTGGCTTCCAACTTACATAAAAAAAATAATAAAACATTAAACACTGAAAGAACTTCCTTATACAGGGCTGCCTTCAGATGTATTCTAAAGGTTGTATAGTTATTTATCTCCTTGGTTCAGGGGTTGATAGAGTGGCTGGGGCAACCCAGACAGATAGGTGGGGTATAGTTACTATTATATTTTATTATTGACTAGGACGTATCTATTTCCGTCAGAGAAATGTTGGAGGGTATGAGGTTTCGCAGCTTTGACTTCAAGAATTCTTCACCCTTAATTAAATACAGTGGTACCTTGGGTTAAGTACTTAATTCGTTCCGGAGGTCCGTACTTAACCTGAAACTGTTCTTAACCTGAAGCACCACTTTAGCTGATGGGGCCTCCTGCTGCTGTCGCGCCGCTGGAGCCCGATTTCTGTTCTTATCCTGAAGCAAAGTTCTTAACCTGAAGCACTATTTCTGGGTTAACGGAGTGTGTAACCTGAAGCGTATGTAAGCTGAAGCGTATGTAACCCAAGGTACCACTGTACTCTGTTAACCTGAACTGTTCCCTATTGATCAGTGGGGCTGTTCAGCTTGTTGCCACAAAGAGCAAAGGTTCAGTTTTGGGGTTCTTCATAGAAGAAGGAAGCCCTCAAGGGACGAAGTCATGTCTGCAACGTGTCACTTAAAATGTGGGTGTGAGGGGGACACAGATTTTGAGGAGGATGTGAATCCCCACAGTCTGGAGAGGAAAAAATGAATCATGAAGTAATGGGATCAAAGCATAACAGATTTGCTGCTGAATTATTAGGTGTTCTTTTTTTAAAAAAAAAAGCAGATCAGAATTCAGGTCAGACATCACAGTTAAGTCACTTTTGAATCCTGGAATCCATTGCTCATAACTTGTTGGTTAAAGCATTTGCTCTGCATGCAGAACACCTTGAGTTAAATCTCTGGGGTTGTAGCCAACATTACCCATGTTCACAGTCGATCCATTAAAATTAACAGACATTGCAAATTTAGGTCTATTGATTGGGTCTACTCTGAGTAAAGCTTAGCTGGAAAGAACCCTTAGTGCCTCCAGTTAAAAATGCTATTACCTTTTGGGAGAACATACACCAGACTTCTTCTAATATTTGGACTTTTTAAAAATGGAGGAAGTACATGAGAAAGTGGTCCTGTTAGCAGGGTTGCAAAGACCTCTCTCTGTCTGGGATCTTGCCCAGAGAATCATTACAGGGCACAATAGACAGTATTGCTAGACAGACCAATACAAACATAAGACAACTTCGTATGTTTGCATGCTGAAATACAGCATATAGCTGAATCTACTTAGGAATTGGTCAAGTAACAAGCACTATATATTCTTATAAAATGTGCATTCCCACGATGTTTTATGTGCCAAATTGCTGTCTGCATTGAGAGAGTAAACACAAGGCTGAATGGTGGAATGAAGTTATATGGCTTTAGTAGAAATGTTATAAGGATTTAAGTATAAATAGATTAATAGAATATTATAGGTAAAATAAGGTTAGAATGTGTTAAGATAATTATAGACAGAAAATAGAGGAAGATGGAAAGGAATTGCTGAAATAATTGATAGAAGTGGAATACAAAAAGGGAGGTGTGAGGAGGTCGGTGAAATAAGTGAATGAAAGATAAGATATTGAAACTGTTTGAGTGTTTTAAATTGTTTTTGTTTGGTTTTGTTAGTTTAATGTGTTAGTGTTATGTAGTGTTTTTGTGTTGTATTGTATTGCTCTTTTTTTGGTTTTTGTTTTTGTTTTGTTTTGTAGTGTTTAAATTGTTCAAAAAGTAATAAATATTATTTTTAAAAAAATAAATAAACACAAGGCTGGTTATCCTCTTTTCACCATCCAAGTTGGGCAGATTTTGTTAGGATTTTTATCTATCCGAGCTGCTCCAGCGAGTGGTACTATGGTACTGTGATTGTATACATCAAGTGAGTATCTGTGAGAAAGGAAGCCCGTATTATCTCTTCCTTCCTGATACAGTGGTGCCTCACAAGACGAAAAGAATCCGTTCCGTGAGTCTCTTCGTCTAGCGGTTTTTTCGTCTTGCGAAGCAAGCCCATTAGCGGATTAGCGCTATTAGCAGTTTAGCGGCTATTAGCGGCTATTAAAGGCTTAAGGGATTAGCGGATTAGCTGCTAAAAGGCTATTAGCAGCTTAGTGCCTTAGAAAAAGGGGGTGGGGAGCGAAAAAAACCCACCCAGGAATCGCAAGACATTTTCGTCTTGCGAAGCAAGCCCATAGCAAATTCGTCCTGCGAAGCACCTCCAAAACGGAAAACCCTTTCGTCTAGCGGGTTTTCCGTCTTGCAAGGCATTCGTCTTGCGGGGCACCACTGTACTATTGGAAGTTAGTTTCACTTCTGTGTGTGTCACAGGTTTTCTGTTCTGGTGTTCAGAGAGCACAGACGTACTGATGGAGTCTCTGTATATAGACTGTAAATAAAGTACCGTATTTTTCGCTCTATAAGACACACCAGACCACAAGACGCACCTAGTTTCTGGAGGAGGAAAACAAGGGGGGGGGGGGGATTCTGAATCTCAGAAGCCAGAACAGCAAGAGGGATCGTTGCACAGTGAAAGCAGCAATCCCTCTTGCTGTTCTGGCTTCTGGGATAGCTGCGCAGCCTGCATTCGCTCCATAAGACACGCACACATTTCCCCTTCCTTTTTAGGAGGGAAAAAGTGAGTCTTATAGAGCAAAAAATACAGTAGGTTAGAACTACGATTGAGTCTTTCTTCTGCTATGATATGCCAGAAGACTGGTGTGCTCTTTTCAGGAGAGGAGGGTCGCCTATTACCGGTCTCCCTGGACTGAGGGAGATTTATAGTCAGAGAGGACCACCGGAGAGATGCTCCAAAGACTTCGGAAGTTGGCAGCCATTCCCGGGCGTTTTCCCAACAGATTTGCCAGCAGCTAATGTCACTGCTTCCTTCTTCCCATGACACCCTTCGGCCACGTCATGTTGGTGTGCTGATGCCTGGCACATGGTCACACCCCAGAAAAGGAGGTCCATTTCATGGTCAACTCTCCCAGATCTGAATCCAAGATTCCTGTTGCTATCCATAGCTCATATAACTTGTACACACACAACATGGCCCATTGACAGAAAGTGGGTAAAACACACGTGTGTGCGCACACCCCTTGCCATCAAAAACTTACCGGAAAACCTGAGATTTCTAGAGATAAATATTCAGAGTTCTTGGAGAGAGGATCAGTAATGCAATGGGAGCGGGCACAAGACATGGGACATACAGGTGAAACTCATAAAATTAGAATATTGTGGAAAAGGTCATGACATGGCTCCCCAAATCAACACAGACTGTGGAAAATTCACACTGGACTTCAAGCATCTGGCATTGTGTTCCTCCCCATTCTTCCTCCAGACTCTGGGTCCTTGGTTTCCAAATGAGATGCAAAAGCTGCTCTCATCAGAAATGAGATTTTGGGAGCCATGTCATCAGCTGGTGTTGGTCCACTGTGCTTCCTTGAGTCCAGGGTCAATGCAGCCGTCTACCAGGAGATTTTGGAGCACTTCATGCTTCCTTCCGCAGACGAGCTTTATGGGGATGCTGACTTCATTTTCCAGCAGGACTTTGGCACCTGCCCACACTGCCAAAAGTACCAAAACCTGGTTCAATGCCCATGGGATTACTGTCCTTGATTGGCCAGCAAACTCCCCTGACCTGAACCCCATAGAGAATCTATGGGGCATTGCCAAGAGAAAGATGAGAGACATGAGACCGAGCAATGCAAAAGAGCTGAAGGCTGCTATTGAAGCATCCTGGTCTTCCATAACACCTCAGCAGTGCCACAGGCTGATAGCATCCATGCCACGCCGCATTGAGGCAGTAATTGATGCAAAAGGGGCCCAAACCAAGTACTGAGTACATATGCATGCTTCTATATCTCAGAGGTCTAATATTGCTCTATTTGCAGTCCTTGTTTTGCTGATTTCATTTAATAGTCTAATTTTCTGAGATTGTTAATTTGGGGTTTTCATCAGCTGTACCTATGATATCACAATTATAACAAATAAAGGTTTGACATATCTTGCTTTGCATGTCATGAGTCTATCTCATATATTAGTTTCACCTTTTAAGTTGAATTACTGAAATAAACGAACTTTTCCACGATATTCTAATTTTCCGAGTTTCACCTGTAATATGCAAATGGAAGACTGGGAAAAACTATGGAAAGTGAACTTAAAATTTACTGACTGTATATTGCTGAAAGAGAATTATATGAAAATGATGTATCGATGGTATATCACGCCTGTAAAAATGGCAAAAATGTACAGAACAGGCTCCAACAAGTGCTGGAAGTGTAAATAAAAAGAAGGCACATTTTTTCATATGCAGTGGAATTGTTAAACAATAAAAAAGGGAAATGATTTATAGTGAAATGAAATGAATGTTTAAGATAACCTTTGTTAAGAGACCAGAAGCCTTTTTGTTAGGCATTATATATAGGTCAAGACTTGCCAAAAGAACTGAAGAAATTATTTATATATGCTACTACAGTGGCTAGGATATTACTAGCCCAAAAATGGAAAGACAGCAGAATACCAACCAATGAAGAATGGCAATAGAAATTGATGGAGTATGCTGAAATGGCCAAGCTAACTGGAAAACTTAGAGATAAAGACAATAGAGACTTTTAAAAAGATTGGGAACCATTCATGTTGTATCTACAGAAACATTGTTAAGAAGTGGACTCACTAGCAGGGTTTGAGTAAACACTTGCAACTAACAAAATAAAGAGGATAAGACATAATCGAAAAACAACAAAGTATAAGAGGCAGTTTGAAAACAATTATGGTATAAAAATGATAAGAATACAAAAATATTTAATTTAAAGAACATTATATTATGGTAAAAGGTAAAGGGACCCCTGACCATTAGGTCCAGTCATGGCCGGCTCTAGGGTTGCGGCGCTCATCTCGCTTTATTGGCCGAGGGAGCCAGCGTACAGCTTCCAGGTCATGTGGCCAGCATGACTAAGCCGCTTCTGGCGCACCAGAGCAGCACACAGAAACGCCGTTTACCTTCCCACTGGAGTGGTACCTATTTATCTACTTGCACTTTGACGTGCTTTCGAACTGCTAGGTTGGCAGGAGCAGGGACCGAGCAACGGGAGCTCATCCCGTCACGGGGATTCGAACCGCCAACCTTCTGATCGGCAAGTCCTAGGCTCTGTGGTTTAACCCACCGTGTACTGTATAATAAAACAAGCAGGAGAAGTTATTGAGTAAAGAACCAGAAGAGGTGGTTGAGGGAAGACGTGGGGGTGGGGTGGGAGAGTTGGGGAATTGTATTGTTTTTTCTTTCTGAGAGAATGTTATTGTGATGACACAAAAATGGTAAAACTCAATATATATATTTTTTAAAAACGTAATGCAATGCGAGTCCTGAATATGTTCCAGGGCATGAACTCAGTTTGCACATGTTGATAATGAAGCAGAGAAAGAGAAAGAGAGAGGTCTGTAGGACCACATTTGAGGTTCCTCACCTCTGTAGTCATAGATCTCACCTGACATCCATATAGCCCGATACCTTTGATGATTTGAATCCAGAAAGCACCTTTCCCCCTTCAACGAGAGGCAAACATCTTTGGAAGGTGGATACTGGACTGCAAATGGACTCGTGGAATGAGCACCCAACAGCAGGAGCCGAGGTGAGTCAGAAGGCCTGGCTTCACACAAAAAATCTGACATGGAAATATTGTCAGCTGCTGCTTCCATTTCCTGAAAGTCTGCATTTGACTGCCTTTCTCAGCGCCTCCAGACAGGCTTGAACTCTGGGTAGCAAGAATTGCCCTCTGCTTCTGAAGCTAGACACATCTCCAGGCCTGCAGAAGCGGCTTTCTAGCTGCGGGTGCCTCGAGCTCATGAAGATCTTTGCGAGCTTATCCACTAGACAAATCCAGGGCAGGGGAGGGCGGTTTTAAAACAGAAATCTGCCTTTTTATCACTCCTTCACAGCCTCTGACCTTTGCACAGCAACCGAAATCTCGGTTCCATAGCAAAGCTGGAGAAGTGCTCCAATTTGGCAAAGCCATTCTGCATTCCAGTTTCCTTCCCCAATCTTTTCTGCCTGTCTCTACTCGGCTATGAGTGATTGCAGAAGAAGAAGAAGAAGAAGAAGAAGAAGAAGAAGAAGAAGAAGAAGAAGAAGCCTTTGAATACCAGATGCTAGAATTCACTCAGGTCCTGCCTGCCCTGTGGGCTTTCCGTAGGCATGTTGTCGGCCACTGTGACAACAGGATACCTGATCCTGCAGAACTCTTCTTATGTTCTTAAAATACAGTCATACCTCGGGTTACAGACGCTTCAGGTTGCGTTTTTTCAGGTTATGGACCTGCCGAAACCAGGAAGCACTGGAATGGGTTACTTCCGGGTTTTGGCGGCCGCACATGCGCAGAAGCGCTAAATCGAGCTTTGCGCATGCGCAGAAGCGCCGAATTGCAACCCGCATGTGTGCAGACGTGGCGCTGCGGGTTGCGAATGCTGCATGTTGCGGACGTGCCTCCCACACGGATCACGTTCGCAACCCGAGCATCCACTGTACAGTGTTATGGGGAAGCCATGTGGTTGAGAAAGGAGGCTTTATTGAAATGGCATGTTTTGATTCATCAGATGGCCTATTTGCAGAGGGAGCACGTTGAATTGGAGAAGTTGGGATGGAGAGGGAACATCCTGTTAGGATATTTCCGTTCCACCTTAAAAGGGAGCAGGATGTTTGTGCCACAGCCTACGTATTTTCCTGTTTCACAGGATGTTTTTGTTGTGTCTTTGCTTTCGTTTCTCTCTCTGCCGGAGACATTGAAGCAGGCAGTCATGTTTTTCTTTGTTCTGATCAACGCAGAAATAAACTTGTAAATAATGCTCTCCTGAGTGCATCTTTCGCTGTGTGCTTTATCTGCTGATAGAGCGTGCACGGCTCTGGAATGTGGCAAGCTATTTCTGGAGCTCGTGTCGCTAATTGCTGATACTGCGTGTCTGTGGGAGATCGATGGACGTCCGGAGACGACGTGGAGTCATGATGGACTTTGTCTCCCTGGCAGTATCGCAACACATCCTTCTCCAAAACAGTTCTAGAGCCCCTTGGAGAGGAAGGAAATCATCCGCACATGTAAACCGGGGGAATAAATGAATGGATGTGGGATATATTCACAACACCTGTATAAACTGAATATTAGATAAGGAGGCCCGGTAACCTTCAAGCACATCTAATACTTTGAGAATGGCTGTGCCTTGGTCACGAGAACTCAGGAAACTAACACAGAGGACCATCTGTGTCATATCTCCACCGCAGTAATACACGTAAGCAAACAAAAATGATTTCATTGTATTTGGTGCACAAGTCCCAGGTTAGCTCACCGATGTCCTGAGCGACCTGCAGCAAGCCACTTAGCATGGCACCTCAGTCCCCACCCTGTGCCATCAAGCTAAAATTAAAAAGCGCTGTTCGATCTCCCCGTAGGCTCGGAGGCGATTAAGAGGAACATATTAAAAGGCTTCGAGGACTAGAGAGAATCCCAGATGGAACTAATTAAATGTTCTTTGGCGCAGAGACTTTCCCTGCCTCTTCTGGAAAGGGTTAAAGACTCGAGGATCTTCTTCCACCCCCGGGGAAATGACTTTGATTGCAGCTCTGACCACACAACTTCCTTGTCCATTACCTTGATTGTCTTCTGAATGTGCTAGATAGATATCAAGTACTACGAAGGCCTTGGCCAAAAAAGAAAATAAAATCTAATCGGGGGCTCTCCTTGAAAGACAGGCAATAAGGCCCCAGCTGTCTCCTTCAAGATCTTCCCTTCAGCTGCATATCTGGCTTTGCAGCATTAGTTAAAGCTCGCAGTTTTTCTAGCCCAATGCTTTTTCTCTAGGCAACCATGTCAACGAGACATCTCTTGGATAGGACCGGACAGGCTACTTCAGAAAGGGTTGTCTGAAATATGTCTTGTGATGTCAGGGCAATTGATCTGGGCACCTAGAATGCATGAAGAGGAAAAGCATCCTTTTCCTCTGGACTGTATGCACTTGGGGGCAGAGGACCCACACTGGGCTTCCTCAGCCTTTTGGTGCTCACATCCGAATGTAGGAACATAGGAAGCTGTCTGATAATGTGTCAGACCATTGCATATACTTTGAAGCCCAAATCTTCCATCTGCCATCTTCCTGGACGCCTCCTCCCCATTTATCTTCCCATTATCACAAGAGAATGGCAGCTGCTTTGGTTGTCATGGTCTCGTGTGATTTCACTCTGCGATCCACCACAAAAGAGCATTTATTTTTATTTTTATGATGCCCGAGGGCTTGAGCCCAGGGCTTGCCGACAGAGCCTAGGGCTTGCTGATCAGAAGGTTGGCAGTTCGAATCCCTGCGACGTGGGTGAGCTCCCGTTGCTCGGTCCCAGCTCCTGCCAACCTAGCAGTTTGAGAGCACATCAAAGTGCAAGTAGATAAATAGATACCGCTCCGGTGGGAAGGTAAACAGCATTTCCGTGCGCTGCTCTGGTTCGCCAGAAGCGGCTTAGTCATGCTGGTCACATGACCCGGAAGCTGTACGCCAGCTCCCTCGGCCAATAAAGCAAGATGAGTGCCACAACCCCAGTCGTCCGCTACTGGACCTAACGGTCAGGGGTCCCTTTACCTTTACCAAAAGAGAGCAGCAGCATGAAATAGCAAAACCCATACAATAAAAAATGAAGGCACCAGTTGATTCAAAACAACCAAGCAGACTCAGTTCACTCCCAGTGTCTCTCTGTAAAGTCAGACCTTGGTCTTAATTAGGTGTTCCAAACCTGCTTATCTTGGAAATAAATGGGGCTTATGTCTAGGTAGATAAATATAGGGTTACCCTGTTGAAGTGTTGACTTTAGGGACTAGATGGGCCTTCCTAGGAAGGTTTTGATGCCACCTAATTGATGCCACTATCAAAAAGGCCCTGCTCTTTGGGATATATCATTTGTCTTTAACAGGCTTACATCCACAGCTCGGTTGTGATCTAATGAATGACCTTATGAGGAATGGTTGAGGGAGTTGGGTATGTCTAGCCTGAAGAAACCAGAGAAATGATATGCTGGCCATCTGTCACATGGAAGATGGAGCAAGCTTGTCTTCTGCTGCTCGAGGACAGATCCCAAACCAATGGATTCAAAGGACAAGAAAGAAGATGCTGATATTATAAATGATGTTCTGAGGACGAGAGCCATTTGATGGTGGAACGGTCTCCCCTGAAAGGTGGTGGACTCTCCTTTACTGGAGATTTCTAAACAGATGTTGGATGGCCATCTGTCATGGATTCTTTAGCTGTGATTGCAGCATTGCATAGGGTTGGACTAGATGAGCATTGGGATCATTTTTGTTGTTGTTTAGTTGTTTAGTCGTGTCCGACTCTTCGTGACCCCATGGACCAGAGCACGCCAGGCACTTTTGTCTTCCACAGCCTCCCGCAGTTTGGTCAAACTCATGCTTATAGCTTCGAGAACACTCTCCAACCATCTCGTCCTCTGTCATCCCCTTCTCCTTGTGCCTCCCATCTTTCCCAACATCAGGGTCTTTTCCAGGGAGTCTTCTCTTCTCATGAGGTGGCCAAAGTATTGGAGCCTCAGCTTCAGGATCTGTCCTTCCCGTAAGCACTCAGGGCTGATTTCCTTAAGAATGGATAGGTTTGATCTTCTTGCAGTCCATGGGACTCTCAAGAGTCTCCTCCAGCACCAGAATTCAAAAGCATCAATTATTCAGCGGTCAGCCTTCTTTATGGTCCAGCTCTCACTTCCATACATCACTACTGGGGAAATTGGGATCATAGAACTCCGCAGTTCAATAATCTACAGTAGGTTGGACAGTTAGTGCCACAGTCTCACTTCATGGAAAGGAAAAAGGACACAGAAAACAAATAGAGACGAAAGCAAAAGGAAAGCAAGCAGATTACTGTTAGCCGCCTTAAGGTTTACCGTTGAAAAAAGAGGCGGGGACAGGATGTTAGATGCCATCAATAAACAATATAATTTGAGTCAGGGCTCAGTAGATCTCAGCATGTTTAAAGCCCTCATGGTCCTAGCATTCAGCTTTGTTGCCTTTTGCAAACAAAAAATCATACATTGAATTAAGAAGACAGTTTTAAAACCTCACTGGAAATTTAATGGATAAAATAAAACTATTCTGTCTAATTTTTTTCTGAAGTGCCAAATATGGATTTTCCTTGTGCATAATTTAATTGGGTTTCTGGACAATTTAGCATTATACATCCCTACAGCATACCATTCAGGTTGAGAATTAAGCAAGTGTTCAGCTACAAGTCTTCTTATAACATACCATTCATCATTTAGCGGGTCTGATGCATAACATTATCTTCCAACTCTTCTCTTTGCCTATGTTCAGAAACTCCAGGGAATTTCAGATGAAGGTTACTTTGCTTATTTATTGAACTATGAACTCATCCCCTACAGTAATATACATTATCAGGATAAGAGAGTGCTGGGTTGAGGGGTTGTTGATCTTGTATGACTCTGGATTTTTTTAAAAAGCATTTTCATCTAACCTTTGATCTTGTAGAGCAGGGGTGATCTGAGTTCACCTTGTATGGTCTACCTTTTTTTTACACTTAATCTTCATTGTCCACCAATATATTTTAAATGTATAAAGTTCAAGTGTGTATTTAGGATCACTTATCAGCTAAAATTAAATTAACAATTTGTCTACCTTGCAGACTGGCTCAAATCCACCTAGTCCATCTTGTCTTTGAGAAAATCCCAGCAAGGACTGAGTAGTCCACTAGAAATTAACCTGATGGATCACTGGGAGAAGAAGAAGAAGAAGAAGAAGAAGAAGAAGAAGAAGAAGAAGAGGAGGAGTTTGGATTTGATATCCCGCCTTTCACTCCCCTTCAGGAGTCTCAAAGCGGCTAACATTCTCCTTTCCCTTCCTCCCCCACAACAAACACTCTGTGAGGTGAGTGGGGCTGAGAGACTTCAGAGAAGTGTGACTAGCCCAAGGTCACCCAGCAGCTGCATGTGGAGGAGCGGGGAATCGAACCCGGTTCCCCAGATTACGAGACTACCGCTCTTAACCACTACACCACACTGGCTCTGCACACTGGGAGAGTGCAGTATGCCTTTTGTCTAGTCCTGCTATAAGATGACAGCATGAAATGACCTGAAACTAGCTTTCTGTGTTGGAACGGATATGTAAATAGCCACTCAGAGTAAATATCTATCCAGAATTCAGCCTCACTGAGTTCACTGTCTCAGGTAAATATGCCAGGGATACAGTGGTACCTTGGTACTCAAATGCCCTGGTTCCCAAACATCGAAAACCCAGAAATAAGTGTTCTGGTTTTTGAATGTTTTTAGGAAGCTGAATGTCAGGCTATTGTTTCCAGGGCACCTGCACCAATCAGAAGCTGCGCCTTGGTTTTCAAACATTTCGGAAGTCAAACGGTCTTCTGGAATAGATTAAGTTCGGCACTGTTGTTTTTGCTATTTATTTTGCGTTTTTGAGGCTTTTTTGGTTAAATTGTTTTTGTGACAGTGTGGAACATAGTTCAGCTACTGATTAATTGATTGTGTGACTGCAGAAATGGATGAAAGCCCCCCATCCAAACAATGACTATCATCAGTGCAGGTAAGAAAAAAAAATAATGTTAATTTTTATCATCTACAAAACTGTCTTATTTATTTTATAGTACAGTACATTGATTACTGCATTCATTTTATGGATCAATGGTCTTGTTAGATAGTAAAATTCATGTTAAATTGCTGTTTTAGGGGTTGTTTTTAAAAGTCGGGAACTGATTAATCCATTTTGCATTACTTTCTATGGGAAAGCACGCCTTGGTTTTGGAACACTTTGGTTTTGGAACAGACTTCCGGAACGGATTAAGTTTGAAAATCAAGGTACCACTGTACTCTGAAAAGGCAGTGATTTGGAGGAAAGCACCATATTGACAACTGAGAATTAATGGAGGTACAGGAAGAAACATATTGAACGACAGTATGGACGAGCCCTTACTTCAGTGTAAGGAGCTGAGATGCATGATCATTAAAGGGGATTATGACAATCTCTCCTTTCAAATGCTCATTGAAAGAATGGAGAAAAACCCATCCATACAACATGCTTACAGGTGAAACTCAGAAAAGTAGAATATCGTGGAAAAGTTCATGACATGGCTCCCCAAATCAACACAGACTGTGGAAAATTCACACTGGACTTCAAGCATCTGGTATTGTGTGCCTCCCCATTCTTCCTCCAGACTCTGGGTCCTTGGTTTCCAAATGAGATGCAAAAACTGCTCTCATCAGAAAAGAGATTTGGGGAGCCATGTCACCAGCTGGTGTTGGTCCACTGTGCTTCATTAAGTCCAGGGTCAACGCAGCCGTCTACCAGGAGATTTTGGAGCACTTCATGCTTCCTTCCACAGACGAGCTTTATGGGGATGCTGACTTCATTTTCCAGAAGGACTTTTGCACCTGCCCACACTGCCAAAAGTACCAAAACCTGGTTCAATGCCCATGGGATTGAACCTCATAGGGAATCTATGGGGCATTGCCAAGAGAAAGATGAGAGACATGAGACCGAGCAATGCAGAAGAGCTGAAGGCTGCTATTGAAGCATCCTGGTCTTCCATAACACCTCAGCAGTGCCACAGGCTGATAGCATCCATGCCACACCGCATTGAGGCAGTAATTGATGCAAAAGGGGCCCAAACCAAGTACTGAGTACATATGCATGCTTCTATTTCTCAGAGGTCCAATATTGCTCTATTTGCAATCCTTGTTTTGCTGATTTCATTTAATAGTCTAATTTTCTGAGATTAACAATCTCAGAAAACAAATTAACAATTTGGGGTTTTCATCAGCTGCACGCTATAATATCACAATTATAACAAATAAAGGCTTGACATATCTCGCTTTGCATGTCATGAGTCTATCTCATATATTAGATTCACCTTTTAAGTTGAATTCCTGAAATAAATGAACTTTTCCACGATATTCTAATTTTCCGAGTTTCTCCTGAAGATGTTCAGGGGTGCAAAAGGAAGACAGGAAAAATGAAAGACAGACAGACAGACAAACAGAACAATTTGTTGCAAAATATCTGTGTCATCGGTTGATGACATGGCTTTGTATTCATTTCTGTATTTTTGCTTTTGCTCTGTACAAAGCCGTGTGCCTCCCACTGGCTTCGTGCCTTCGGTACAGCATTTCGGGGAATTGCCCTTGTGACAAGATTTCAGCACCACGGACAGAGTTTTGCATTCTCTGGCCTTGCTCACTCTAGCAGAGAGCAATCGGCTTGACACTATGACATTTATAAGGAGAAATTGTTGCACTTACACACTGAGGCCTCTGCTTGTGTGTCTCCCCCCCCCCGCCCCCATCCTTTCCTTATGTCTTCCCACCAAATAAAATTTGTCTGGTGGCCACAGTTTCTACCTCCAAGACACAGCAGGAGTTTTGCTTTACAGGATCTTAAAATATTTATTTCTGGTTTTTTGAATGCCAGGAACAGGCTAGAGAATATGGGATAGTTGCCGCCAAAGAACATACAGCCCAGTAAACAAAATTTCAAAGCACATGAGAAAGGGAACAAGCCCCAGGTAAACATCCACCCAACGAAGATTTTGAAGCATATGGGCTCAGCTAGTAATTTATTCCATGTTTAATATATAAGTAGCAGAGACTTGGGGAATGATAACATTGCAAATTGGCCTCATTGATTTTGATTGTTTGTTTATTCATGGTTTTGTTTTTTCTCCAAATGGACCAAAGATCTCAAAGTAATTCAGCTAGTGAGCCTTCAAACTGTGCAACCTCATTCATCAAAGGAAAAGCAAGCAAGTATATTGTCCTAGAGATATCACCTTGCCAACAAAGGTCCGTATAGTTAAAGCCATGGTTTTCCCAGTAGTGATGTATGGAAGTGAGAGCTGGACCATAAAGAAGGCTGGTCGCCAAAGAATTGATGCTTTTGAATTCTGGTGCTGGAGGAGACACTTGAGAGTCCCATGGACTGCAAGAAGATCAAACCTAGTCATTCTGAAGGAAATCAGCCCTGAGTGCTCACTGGAAGGACAGATCCTGAAGCTGAGGCTCCAATACTTTGGCCACCTCATGAGAAGAGAAGACTCCCTGGAAAAGACCCTGATGTTGGGAAAGATGGAGGGCACAAGGAGAAGGGGGTTGGAACAGAGGACGAGATGGTTGGACAGTGTTTTCGAAGTGACAAACATGAGTCTGACCAAATTGCGGGAGGCAGTGGAAGACAGGAGTGCCTGGCGTGCTCTGGTCCAGGGGGTCACGAAGAGTCGGACATGACTAAACGACTAAACAACAACAACATATTGTCCTAGAGTGATCGAATTGCAGAGTTGGAAGGGATCCCAAGGGTCATCTAGTCCAACCCGCTCCAATGCAGAAATGTCAGCTGAAGTATCCATGACAGATGGCACACTTATCCTTTATAGAGGTTGACACTACTTCAACTTCCTGCTATAAACACAATGAAATAATGTGGGCCAGGTTTACAATGAAGTAATAACAGGTGACCTAGTATGGATATTATCTTGCCATAATACCTAGGAAGTGTGGAATTAATGACCTGCAAATATAACAGTGTTTTAGCCGGACACTTTGGCCACAATCCAGCACATAGTTAGGCAATCTTCATAATCCCTCAGAGGATGTCAGCGGCCTGGAGGAGTCTAATGGTGTAGAACACACATCATCTCATATCTAATTATTTATGCCTGAAAATAAACATACATCTTTCCACTTGCTGGACATCCACCAGTGAATAATGAACATCACATTTAGGCAACTGTCAACGCTCACCGGTGTATCTCTCGAGTTTTGGGCCATTTGCAAAAATTCATATTGAGCTGTCAACATTCTCGGACTGTCTTTATTTATCAAATTTTGAACCTTCACTGTAATGTCAGCTTTGCTGACAAAGACAAGCAAGACAAATCTGTACGTTATGGAATACCTCCAAGAAACCTATATGTATTCATGCCATACAAATCTGTTTTATTATCACAGTACACTATTCAAGCAGCACAGTGTGAAACCCAATGAAACGTAATCTGCACAAGACAAAACTATCAGGGCGCTGTATCTTATGGCTCCATTCCACACACGTTTATTTGGACATATGTCTCTGTATAAACAATAGTACTTGTTCCTGGAAAGGAATCCAAGGATATGAGCTGAAGGCATGCAATGTGGAGCTAAGCAGGCCTGGGCCTGATCAGTGCATGGATGGGAAACTGCTCTGGAAGCCCATGTATGTGCCATGAAGAAAAAAGGTGCATAAATATGTAAAATAGGAGGGTGGGAACTTGTGGACTTTCAGATGTCACTGGACTACAACTCCCATCAACCCCTTTCAGCATGGCCAGGCATGATGGGAGTTGTAGGCCAGCAACACCTGACCACAGGCTCCCCACCCTGGAATAAGATAAATGTGCACAGGATTGATATCATAATGTTGTAACGTATCATTGCACTACAGTGTGTACCAAACTGCATCACACAATGCGGTACAGATTGCACTTTTCCTGCTCATGATCTCCACCAACAGCCTCTGATAGTGGCATCTATAGCTATTGCGACAAGTAGCCAATGATGGCTTTTCTCCTCCACAAATTAGCCTAATCCTCTTTGGAAGCTGGTCCGAGTTGGCAGCCATCACGGTGTCGTGCGCTAGCGGATTCCATAGTTTCATGTCCAATGTGTGAATAAGTGCTTACTCTTCTCTGCCCTGAATCTCCCAACCTTTAGCTTGGATGATCCCAAGTTCTAGAGATGGAGAACAACTTCTGTGATGCCAGCAGTTGCATTTTCTAATTTGTTTCCCAATTACCAAAGTGTGCTTCTTTTGCTTCTTCTTCTGCATACTAGTTTCATGTTTTCATTGAGCTATTGGTCAAGACATCTGTGGCACAATAGGTCAGTGCATCTGGGTGTAAATCAGAAGGCTGGTGGTTCCAGCCCACCCAGGGATGGCTGTGGGCAGGGGGTTGGAGTAGAAGACCCCCGGGATCCCTTCTAACTCTGTTATTCTATAATTCTATCATAAAAGTGCAAACGTTGACATGGGTCTCCCTGAACTCTCTCTACAATTCCTTTTGTTTGTAGCCCATGTAAAAATTCCAGACACAGCCCCCCACGTCAAAGGAGCCAGTGGTGTTTTCTCTGGCAAATTAGTCTATTGGATTTCCATGCAAATCGTGCCCTGCATGATCTTCCTGCTGTAGGACAGAATGTAAATTTCCAAACGCCTAGCAAGGAAGGCAAACAAAAGCCAACGAGCTTTCAACGTGGGACAAATGAGAATGTGCACGCTCCCAAGGTCTGTTGCGTGTTGCATCGAAACACAACTTCCAAGGTGAACGGTCCTCGCACAACAACCATAATGTGCGTGAGGCAGTGCAGCGCAGCACAGCAACAATGCAGCGAACCACAGCATTGCCGAATGCAAAGCAGAGCACACACACACACACACCGGGCAATGGATAAGCCACCCAAGGGCCAGTTAACATGTGTATGTAAAGCAGCACAATCGTCAAGGATGTTCAACGTGTTGAAATCCCAGGGAAGCTGCATAATTTAATGAGTGACTATAATGCAATGCAAGATGGCACAACTCAGGAAAACTACAACATATACCCCTTGTTTTTTTTTTTATTAAGAGAGAGATGAAAGAACTGTCAGGAGTGCGTGCAGGAGCCAGGCCCTGTGACCAGTAGGGCTTCGCAGGACTGGGGCCTTCCTAAGTTTGTTCTGGAGAGGCAAGGCACGGCCGCACAGGTGAGGCCGCTTGGTAACTCACTGCACCTGGTGGCAAGAGCCAGGAAGGGATATAAGGTCAGCATCTCGCTTCAGCTCTTTGCCACAGCAACATGTTTCCTGCCTTGCTGTGTTTGGCTTCTTGCTTCCTGATCCTCGGACCTCGGCTTCTCGACCCTTTGCTTCTTCTTTTTTAAAAAAAATAATAATTAATTTTTATTCAGTTTCCAACATACATTCCATCCATATTTAACATTTGCCTTTTACATATACATCTTTTGGACTTCCCTCAGCCTATCTGACAATTCTCCATATTATCACTACTACTCACCCTTCTTAAATTTATATTGCACTTTACCAATCTTAATCTTATCATATCATTCAAGCAACATTTCAATCAATCTTTTTCACAAAGCTTCTTGAAAGCCAACAAGCATTAGTTGCTCCTCACATACATTTTTGATATATTCTGTAAATTTATTCCAGTCCTCGGTAAATCTCTGATTGCGTTGGTTCCGAATTTTTCCAGTCAATTTGTCCATCTCTGCATACTCCAACAGCTTCATTTTCCATTCTTCCCTAGTCGGCATTTCTTCCTGTTTCCATTTCTGGGCCATCAAAATTCTTGCTGCTGTCACTGCATACCTAAATAATTTCACCCTTTGCTTCTTGACCCTTGGACCTTTGACTTCGTGACTCCTTGCTTCTCAACCCTCGGACCCTTGACTTTGTGACTCCCTGCTTCCTGACTCTCAGACCCCTGGCTGTTGAACACTCGTTCCTCCTCCCACCCCGCCATCTTGCCCCCAGTCCCAACGTCCTCAGCCGGGATTTTGATTTCCTGTAGATTCCATGACAGGAATCCTGTGAATGGATTGGCTGTAAACAGATGCTGCACTGTTGTAGAGGCTGGGCCCAGGGAAGAGGAGCACCCCTGCCCCCAAAATAAGGATAGACAGACAGATAGAAAGATAGATTTCAGACCGCTGGAACCATTAGGGGCAGGCTTTTGCACCTGCCTTGCCCCATCCTCTTGCCTGGGACCCTGAGAAGGAGGAGCTTCTGCCTAGACTAGGGCCCTTCAGGATTTAACCTCCTTCCGTCGGGCCTGTAAGACAGAGCTATTCCACCTGACCTTTAATTTTTATTCAGCCTGATCTTTTATTTCCCTTCTCTTCCCTCCCCCTCCCCTTTTATGAAGATCACCCGCTCCGAGACCCCACAGCTAATTCTCCCCTGGTCTCCTCGCTGGCCCAAGTAGGACCAATTCAGCCAGCTAGTCCTGGGGATTATCCAATGCTTATTTCCCCTAAATTGATTTTTGAATTTTATTGTTAATGTTTTTATACTGTATTTTATGCTGCTTTTATAATTAAGTGTTTTAAATTTGTTGTTAGCCGCCCTGAGCTCGGTTTTTGAACCGGGAAGGGCAGGGTATAGATAAAAATTTATTATTATTATTATTATTATTATTAGCAAAGGAGAAACTGCTGGAAGTCTCCACAGGAACCATATTTACTCTTGCTCTCAACATTTTATTTTATTTTTGCATGGGGAATGTCCTTTGCCTTTCCGGCACACAGATGCATTTTGTCCCCCGCTCTTTAGGAAGTGTTCAGATCTTGTTTTTCATTTTCATTTGTTGGTATTGGCGTTTGCGTGTCATTTCTTTGCGAGCTGCTTTGCGGGACATTTTTGGGCTGACATTTTTGGGCGGCATATAAATAAATAGTAACGTCACTTTAAGATAACAGTTAAATCCAGATTCAAGTAGGTAGCCGTGTTGGTCTGCCATGGACAAAATAAATTAAAGCCATTCTTTAGAAAGATAGTTAAAAAGCCTCTTCTTAAATCCAGTTAAAATCCACGGGGACACAGGAAGCCGTCAAGATCCCATCACACCATGGGTCAACCTAGTTGAATATTTTTTACTCTACCTGGCAGCATCTGGAGACATGAGGGATTAAATCTCAGAGATTCTGCATGGAGGGCAGATGCTCTGTCACTGAGCTATGGTCTTTCCATAAAAGACTGAAGCCTGAATATCTCCTAAATGGTTATAATGCAATAGCTCCTATTGTCCAAAGGACATAATTTTAACCACTGGGGCGCACTAGAGCATGATTATGGAGCATCAGGTTTGAAGAGAATAAATTATCCTTTGGACACATTAATGTCACCTGTAAGTTACCAGATTGTTGTAACCTATGCTGCCTATTTATGCTCTCTCGTTTCACCCTTAAGTCACCCAGAAGTGTCCTGCTTGTTGTTGTTGTTTAGTCGTGTCCGCCTCTTTGTGACCCCCTGGGCCAGAGCACGCCAGGCACTCCTGTCTTCCACTGCCTCCCGCAGTTTGGTCAAACTCATGCTGGTAGCTTCGAGGACGCTGTCCAACCATCTCGTCCTCTGTCGTCCCCTTCTCCTTGTGCCCTCCATCTTTCCCAACATCAGGGTCTTTTCCAGTGAGTCTTCTCTTCTCATGAGGTGGCCAAAGTATTGGAGCCTCAGCTTCAGGACCTGTCCTTCCAGTGAGCACTCAGGGCTGATTTCCTTAAGAATGGATAGTTTGATCTTCTTGCAGTCCATGGGACTCTCAAGAGTCTCCTCCAGCACCAGAATTCAAAAGCATCAATTCTTTGGCGATCAGCCTTCTTTATGGTCCAGCTCTTACTTCCATACATCACTACTGGGAAAACCATAGCTTTTACAATACGGACCTTTGTTGGCAAGGTGATGTCTCGACTTTTTAAGATGCTGTCTAGGTTTGTCAGTGTCCTGCTTACTCCACCCTTTCTCCCATGCTTGCAGCCCTTTCCCAGAACACTTGCATGGCTCCCCCTCTTCCGCTTCCTTCTAACCCCTCCAAAAACCTGCCTTTAGCAGAGGCCTTTGCCTTAACCCCTTAATTGCCACCCCAAGTGTGGGCCGTTGAATTTGCTCACATTCAGCTCTCCTTGTTCCCTTTCCTCCTCTTCCCTCTCTCCACTGCTGTCAACACTTTTGACTGTAAGATCCTTGGGGGAAGAGAACTGTCTTCTTCAATAGCCTTCCTGGGAACATCTTGCTCCATAAAGCAGGCACACTAAGAGCACTCTGGCAAGAAAGATGCTAACCAGAATGGCGATGATTCTCCTCCACACCCAACCCACCCTCATCATGCGTGTCTGTATTTGTGGATCACTCCCTTCTTCACTCCATGGTGTTGCTGAACAGGTTCATCTGCCATCAACTGCCTCCTCCCACACCACCCTCTCTGCCTTCCTCCTGGCTGGTGATGATGCCTAGAAAAGCCTCCCCCTCTATATTTGCCACCTCCTGCTCCTTCTTCCAAGTCCCTCCCCAGACCTGCAGTTTTTCCTAGTCCTCTTTACCTAACTCTCCACTCTCTGCCCTCCACACACTGCCCTTTGCCATTTACTTGTCAAACCCTTCATGGCTCCCTCAACCAACTACATTCTTTCTGAGGCTCCCCTGTGGGGCTCAGGAACCCAGTTAGGTCCCCCCTTGCCTGCAGAGCTGGCATCCTCCCACCCTTTCTCAAACACCCTCCCTTGTGGAGTGTTCCGTCAGCCTCCTCTCCCCTCTCCTTGGGCGTCCTCTGGGCAGCCGCAGCCGCAGCTGCCCCTATAATAGTAATTTATTTGTACTCCGCCCATCTACTGGGTTTCCCCAACCACTCTGGGCAGCTCCCAACCGAATATTGAAAACAATACAGCATTAAACATTTAAAACTTTCCTAAACAGGGCTGCCTTCAGATGTCTTCTAAAAGTCTGGTAGTTGTTGTTCTCTTTGACATCTGATGGGAGGGTGTTCCACAGGGCAGGTGCCACTACCAAGAAGGCCCTCTGCCTGGTTCCCCGTAGCTTTGCTTCTCGCAGTGAGGGAACTGCCAGAAGGCCTTCGGTGCTGGATCTCAACATCCAGGCAGAACGATGGAGGTGGAGATGCTCCTTCAGGTATATTGGGCCGAGGGCGTTTAGGGCTTTAAAGGTCAGCACCAACACTTTGAACTGTGCTCGGAAACGTCCTGGGAGCCAATGTAGGTCTTTCAGGACCACTGTTATATGGTCTCGGTGGCCGCTCCCAGTCACCAGTCTAGCTGCCGCATTCTGGATTACTTGTAGTTTCCTGGTCACCTTCAAAGGTAGCCCCACATAGAGCACATTGCAGTGGTCTTGTCTGTCCATACTCCATTCCCAACAGCAAGGGCTGGTGGACCAAGCTGGCTGGGCTCCCTCACCCACTTGTCTGCTTATTCTGAGACCACCTCTCAGCTCCTGGCAACCAGCACCCTCTGGCCAGTCCCAGAAGGCACCATTCTCCTGGGGAGCTTGTAGCCAGGGCTGCTGCAACAAACAGTTGTGAAAGCCTTTGGGAGGCAGAGATCTGAGAAGCATCAGAGGAGAGGGGAGGAAAGAGGGACAGAGGCCAGTGTTGCCCAGGGCCTCCCTGACCATCATTCAAGGCAGCCCAGGGTGGCACGGCACACTGGTTAAAAACCACTGCCTTAAGCTCTTCCTCTACTTCTGTCTTTTCCATCTAACACAACAGAGACTTCTGTATTCTCAGGGTGGTGTATTGATTAGAATGCTAGACTGCGACTGGGGAGACAAAGGTTCATTCATATCTCCACTTAGCCATGAATGACCAGTCTCTCTCTCCCTCAGCCTAATGTACCTCACAGGGTTGTTGTGCAGATAAGATGAGGCAGCACAGCCATGCGCAGCGCCTGGAGCTTCTTGAAGTGTAAAATACATGATGTTGTTGGCATCCGTCAGTGCGCCTTCAGGGCCGAAGTCAAACCATAGGAGCATTACAGCAGCTGCTGTGGCTATAGAGACCGATATGGGAGAGACGTCTTTTATTGCAGGTGGGGCAGATAAAGGCGTCCAGTTTTGCTGCTACAAGTACACCATAGTATCTCTTCTCTCTGCACTCCTCCCAGCCGTCATTCCTCCTCTGGTCATTGTTGTGGATACACAGCCTATCTGTCTCCAGGTGCTGCAGTTGTCTGCAAGGGATTCCCACACGGTGGGATTCATGTTGCCAGTCTTTGTGTCATGTTTGCAGACATATTTACTCATAAGGCAGTCTTGGTCTACCAACAGGCCTGGTACCTGAAACCAGCTCCCACAGAGCACGTCCTTGCGGATCCTGACATCTTACCTCCTGTGTACATGACCAAGGCAGTGTAGACACCGCCGAGATAGGAGTCCGAATATGTTGCAATGTAATCTCTGATATATTTTGGGAAGTTGTTTGCCTATGCATTTGGGGCACCTCTTAAGATAAAGTAAAGGTAAAGGGACCCCTGACCATTAGGTCCAGCCGTGACCGACTCTGGGGTTGCGGTGCTCATCTCGCTTTATTGGCCGAGGGAGCCGGCGTACAGCTTCCGGGTCATGTGGCCAGCAGGACTAAGCCGCTTCTGGCGAACCGGAGCAGTGCAGGGAAATGCCGTTTACCTTCCCGCCGGAGTGGTACCTATTGATCTACTTGCACTTTGACGTGCTTTCGAACTGCTAGGTTGGCAGCAGGGACCGAGCAACGGGAGCTCACCCCGTCACGGGGATTCGAACCGCCAACCTTCTGATCGGCACGTCCTAGGCTCTGTGGTTTAACCCACAGCGCCACCCGCGTCCCAACCTCTTAAGATACCATAACCAAATTTGGCAGGATGGTTCCAGAAAGAAAAGAGGTGGTTTCCATCTCTGTTTGGATACAATTGGACACCATTTTGAATCAAGATGGCAGAATGAACTATCAAAGTGCACTGATTTTTTTGGTTTCTTAGAATCCCCAAGCAACGGCAGGTGCAAGGCTGCTAGTAATAAATGAAACACATTTTTAAAAGGCTTACACAAGCACACATGCATGTAAAGCTCCATTCTCGTCCAGTTTCCCCATCCCTGCTCGCGAGCATCCATGTCCCAGGACTGCAATGAGGGAGTGCCATGAATGGAGGAAAGCTGGGACAGAAATGTAATAATGAATACATAGCAGGCCGTCATCTGTTTCCAGGGTCCCTCACTGAGCTCTCCCTGGACTCAGCTCTAAATCCGTGTGGCTGTGCTGAGATTTGCATTACGAGAGTCAAGCTTAGCCAAAATACTTAATTAAGGCAGCGATTTTATACACACCTACCATATCTGGGAACTCAGTGGAACTGAGGACAGGGTTGTAAATAGCAAATTTCTGCGATCTCAAAAATAGCAGGAAATGTTTGTTCTGGTTAAGTCCTACTCAAATGTGTGGGACATACACTGCAATCCTAAACTCCTTTACCCAAAACTATTCCTGCTGAGTTCAGTGGAATGTGTCCATGCCGTAGTGTGTTTAGGATTGCAGCCTTAAAGGTAAAGGTACCCCTGCCCGTACGGGCCAGTCTTGACAGACTCTAGGGTTGTGCGCCCATCTCACTCAAGAGGCCGGGGGGCAGCGCTGTCCGGAGACACTTCCGGGTCACGTGGCTAGCATGACATCGCTGCTCTGGCGAGCCAGAGCCGCACACGGAAACGCCGTTTACCTTCCCGCTAGTAAGCGGTCCCTATTTATCTACTTGCCCCTGGGGGTGCTTTCGAACTGCTAGGTTGGCAGGCGCTGGGGCCGAGCAACGGGAGCACACCCCGCCGCGGGGATTCGAACCACCGACCTTTCGATCGGCAAGTCCTAGGCGCTGAGGCTTTTACCCACAGCGCCACCCGCGTCCCTATTTGCAGCCTTAGTTGCAAATAATGTGCCTCATTGACAGCGGCCCTGAGAGCGGGGAATAAATGCTTTGGCTAAGTAAGAAGGAACACATTTCAATGGGACTTAAACCAGGCATGGAATTTGGTGGAGGGGGGCTCAGTTGGGCCTAAACTACCCTGTTATTTCTATATTGGGGTCTTGATACTTAACCTTTTACAGGACTCTCCATATGTTTTGAACTGTAATTTTCCCCATCCCTGGGCACTGGCCATGTTGGCTGCAGCTGAAGGAAGCTGCAAGCCAGCAACATCTGGAAGGCAACATGTTGGCTACCCCTGGGTAAACAGAAAACAATAGAAATAGTTAGAAAATGAACAATCGGTTTAGACACACACCCAGCCCCATTTACATCAGGCTCTGTTTTTTAAAAATACATTTTTGGGGGGCTGGGTATTTAATGTCAAGTGTTTGGTGGCCTGTGAGAAACTAGAATTGTACATGCCTGGTGTCATCTGTGGGCGCTCAGAATTATTGAGTTAAATTGCACCCCTGACTTAAAGCAGGTTTCTCTGGATTACCCAAACCTCTACTCTAACAGAGAAGACAGCTGTCATTCGTTTTTTGTCATGTGATTGGGAGAGCAATTCAGCCTTGTAACGGATGCTGACATTGTTTTGGGAAGGATCCTTGTCAAATTTTGATTCTGACACGCTTGCCAAACTTCATGTTTCAGCTCTAAAGCAGTGAGGCGAGGCTGAGGACGGGATGCCATATGCCTCTCTTTCGGCACCCCCACCCCAAATAAAAATCTGTGTCATTATGGATATCTCAAGTCTCTTTGTTCTTAAGCACCACACCCTGAGCTCCATATGCATAGTGAGACATATATGGAGCTTTGGCAGGTGGAGGCAAATTCCTATTCCGATAGTTCAGTAGAAGTGGAATCCTACACACAGGATTGGCCAAGGTGCAAACTGGGTCAGGGCGCAAATACTGCGAGTCTCCTTCCTCCTGGGGAAGGGAAAGGTACGTTGCTGGTTTCTAGTGGGGTTTTTTCCGCTGATTCCAACCATCTCTCCAAACGGTCGAATTTCGAGATGTGATTTTATCAGCCAGATGGATATAGCAAGCCGGTTTTCTTAAAAAATAAAATAAAAACAAAAATGTAACATAAAATAAAATGGCTTCTTTCTCTCCCCCACCCCGAAACCCCTCCCCTGCCTCTATCTAGGAATCTCTCAGATGTGTCTGGATGGGGGGAAAGGGGAGGAGGACGTCTGCCCGGGCACTTTTCACATTTCCCGGGGACTCGTTTTTCTCCCCCCTCCACGTGGTCGAGGTCGGTGGCGCAGCGGTTACGCACCAGCCCCTCGGTTTGGGGCCGCCGCCGGCCCGCCTCTGAGTCCCGGAGTCCCCTCCCCGCGCAGACATCCAGCCATCCAGCCACCCGCTCCGCGCTCTCGCTCGCTCTCCTCCCGAAATGTTTTATTTAACATGCTGTACCGGAAGGAGAAGCCATATTCCCCAGCCTTGAGCCGCCGCCGCCGCCGCTGCCGCCACCGTTGCCATCCGGGCTGCCGCGCGCCCCAGCCCCCGGACCTCGGGGGCGGCTGCAGGAGGCTGCGTAGGGGCCGCTGGCAACCCCGCGCGGTGGGGGGCGCCCGGGGACGAAGCCCTGTTGCATGCCGGGGGGCGGCCGTATAAAGAGCCGCGGCTTCGCCAGGGGCCGCCGCAGAACCGGAGCCGCGCGCCCCGCGCCGACGCCGACACCCAATCCAGGCGAGCCAAGCTTGGGGCCGAACGCCCGCCCGCCTGCCTGCCTTCCTGCGGGAGATCGGCTCGAGCGGAGCCGGGATGCGGCTTCTCCAGGCCCGCTGGCGCGGCTGCGGCTGCAGGAGGGAGCGGACATGCCCGTAGCTCTGCAGACAAAAGAGCCGCCTGCGATTGCAGCTGCCCAGCCGGCCCCCCGAGGGGAGGAGGCGGCGGACAAGGGCCTGGCGGCGGCGGCTAGGCGCGCTCCGCGTCCCGGAGAGTAAGAGACGCCTCGTCCGCGCCCGGCAGCAGTGGAAGAGCCGAGAGGAGAAGGAGCGATCGCGGCGCGCTGGCTGCTGGAGCCTCGGCCGCCTCCACCCACCCGGCCCCCGTTCCGCGCTCCTCTGCGGAGCCGCTCGCAGGCCCCGGACGCCCGGAAAGCTTTCCTCTCGCGCTGCCAGCCATGGCCCCCGCGAATCCGGACGCGGGCTGTCCGAGAGGGGTCCGAGAGGGACCTACGGAACGCGCCGCGTCCTAGGGGAGGCAGACCCGCCCCGGGAGGGAGCGGAGCGCGCCGCTCGCCCACCGCGGCCGCCTTTGCGCCTCCGCCTTCGCCCCAGCGCATCCCCTGCGCCTCTGGCCAGGCCCACCCGTCGTACACCCTTCTCACCCCCCTGCCCTTCTCCCAGACCCCCAGCAACAGACCCCCCCCCCCCGTCCCAGGATTAACCCCCTCGCCATCACCCCTCCGGAAGGCCTTTCTTCTCCTCGCCCCCGGCTGCGCCCCTCCGTTCCTTCCCTGCGCCCCATCACCCCGGGTACCCTGCACACACCTGTAAACGCGCATCCTTCCTTTCTCCCAGCGCCGGCGCCTTTTGTGCCCGAGATGTGGGTCCCGAGGCTGGCCCCCAGCTCGCCCCTCTGCGGCCCCCGGTGCTCCCCATTGCCGCTCCTCTCCTCCGCTTCTTCCCCGTCCCCCGATGCGGGGCAGGGGCACAGCTAGGCGCCCTTGGCCCCTTACCCTTCTCGTCCCCCCCCCCTCCTGCCGCCCCCCAAGAAAGCTAAACACTGCCGCCGCCGCCGCCGTCGTCGTTGCTGCTTCTGCTGCTGCCGCCGCCACCGGGGGAGGTAAATGATGTTCAAGTACCGGATCCGCATGTTCTTCAACGAGCTGAAGCTGCTGGTGTTGATGCGGCGGGGCCGCCCGGAGCCCGAGCCGGGAGCCGGGGGAAGCCGCGGGGCGCTGGGCGGCAGCGGCTGCGGCTGGCCCCCCTTCGCCGACTGCTCGGCCCGGCAGGACGATGAGGCCGAATACTACGGCGGCGGAGGCGCCGAGACCCGGCCGCGGAGCCTGGCCCTGGAGGAGAAGGACCCCCGACCCCAACCCCCCGGGCAACAGCCCGGGCAGCAGCCCGCGGCGGGCGGGGCAGGGGGAGCTTTGGACTCGGTGTCGCTTAGCAGCAGCTTGGATAGTGGCATGAGGACCCCGCAGTGCCGGATTTGCTTCCAGGGACCTGAACAGGTCAGTGGGGCAGAAGTGCGGGTGGGGGGGACTGGTGGGGGGGTTGCAGCGGGCTGAGTGTGGGGTGCAGCCGGATATGGGGAAGGCCCCCCTGCCCCTGGCACCATGGCCTAGTGGTGGGGGTGCCCAGGTACCGACCTGGTGGTGGGATGCCAGGGGATCTGGGTACCAGGGAGGAGGGTGAGCAAACCCAGCTGTAGCCCAGGGACTGGGAGCCTGTGGCCTGCCAGATTTTGCTGGACTTCCATCATCCCTTGAGTCCAACAGCATCAGAGAGGCCACAGGTTCCCCACCTCAGGTGTGGCCTGTATTGCTTACCTGGCCTTTAAAAACAGGGGCATGGTTTCAGACGATCTGGGCTCAGATGAAAAACACACACACACACACACACACTTATACTAGGCCAAGATGGGCCAAGGGTGTTGGTTGGCACCTCATCAACAAAGTTCCCAAAGTGTGGACCAGGTTCTTCACTTATGAAGTGGCTGTCAAGGCTGCAGATGATCTGGGTATGAGAGACACTGACCCAATGGAGGAGGATGGTCTGGCCAGTGGGTGGGCCAGACCATTGACTTGTGACTTCGCTTCTAGGATGCCAGGTGATTTGATATATAGGAGCACAGACTGGGGTGTGTGCTGTGAGGTTCATATGGGAGAGACGTAGTGATGCTACAGTAACGTTGGCCAAGTTGGTGGCATTACAGTGGTACCTCGGGTTACAGACGCTTCAGGTTACAGACTCCGCTAACCCAGAAATAGTACCTCAGCTTAATAACTTTGCTTCAGGATGAGAACAGAAATCACGTGGTGGCGGCGGGAGGCCCCATTGGCTAAAGTGGTACCTCAGGTTAAGAACATACCTCCAGAACGAATTAAGTTCTTAACCCGAGGTACCAGTGTACACCCTTTTAGGAAATGTTGTACATCAGGAAGGGCGACCAGATGTTAATGGAGTCCAGCTCCCATCAGCCCCAGATTATTGGAGTTGTAGTGCAACAACATCTGGAGGACCACAGCTGCCCTTCTCTTGTTGTATGCCCAGGTGACTATGGTTCTTGGGTACTGGGTATATGGGGAAATAGCATACATGTAGAGCAAGGTTTCCCAAACTGCTATTTCCAGCTGCTGTTGGACTACAACTCCCATCATCCCCAGCTAGCAGGACCAGTGGTCAAGGATGATGAGAATTGTAGTCCCAAGAACCGCTGGAGACCCAAAGTTTTGGGAAACCCTGATGTACAGGATGCGGAACCTAGGCTCGCTTGAGCTGAGACATGATCGCCTGCCTGTCCTCATGGTCATATAGGTAGCTAGCAGTCTGTGGGAGGGCGTCACCTGTAGATATGGGTTGCATTGGCATTTGGGGACTGGAGAGTGCTTTGAAACTATAAACAAGGCCCCTCCTTGCATGGACCAAAAGGTGTGTGGTGTTTGGGATGCTTAGAAAGGTTGCATTTCTCTAAGCAGGGAGGATCAGAGCTGGAAGCTGCCATCCTTAGCACGCTTACCAAGGAGTAATGCCCTCTGAACATACATAGTGAGATTTGGAGTAAACATGCAGAGGATCTCAACACGAATCCCTTTTACTTGCATGGACGTTTGAATGTGCCCTGCTTTCTTATCTCCAGGAATTTCTCCTCCCTCCTCCCCCAAAACATCTGCCTTAAGGAGTGCAGAGAGATGGTTTTCTACGCTGTAAGACAAAGAAGGAGGCTTCTTCTTTGAATAGTGCAAAGGCGGAGGGGTGGCTGGGGTGGGGGGGGGGGAGAGCTGTTTCAAGAAGACAAGAAGACTGTAATTAGCTGCTGGAACAGTGTATGATGGAGAATTTTGGAATTCCGGCAGACAGCAAGCGGCAGGGGTGTTTCAAAGCTGAACCTGGGAAGAAGACCACACCTCCAGGAATAGTCTGGTTGGCTCGGAGGCATGCCTCCGATTGATCTCTGTTGCCACCTCTTGCAGCAAGGAGGTGTTTTCTATTTCAGACATTTCAGCAATGGTCACACCAGCGGCCTGGGCTGAAGCTTTTTGAAACGCACACAGAGGAGGAGAGCACCGGTTTGCAAAGGGGGACTGACTGTGTGTGCGTCTCTGTGTCTTTCTCCCCCTCCCCCCCCGCCGTTGTGCATGAGAAACCGTACTGTAGACAATGGGAGCATCTTCCTAAGGGTCTCAATGCCCTAGTTAAGAGGAACTAGAATGTAGGAAGTTGACATAGCTTGTAGCATTTTCTGGAGGATAAAAGGAAGGTGGCCATTGTTTACCTTTGAAATCCTTGGGGATGCTGGAAGATGTGTGAGGCAGGGCCCTATCCTGCTTCATCCTTCCCTCATGGGAACTCATTTAAATACAGACAGAAACTGGAGTGAAGATTAATTTTGTGTGTGTGTGGTAGAACCCGTAATTAATCATGTTCTCAGAGATCAGGCAGCCACAGTATTTAATATTGACAATTCCCCCGTGCGGGTTGTCTAAGACAAGGAAGGGTGTATTCAGAATGTGCTCGCACTGCTGCACTTGGAGAAGTTTGGTCTGGGGAGTCTTGTCTCAAGCTCTTGATGCCAGAGCTTGCAGGTAAAAGCCTTTTTTGGCAAGGTGGGGGGGGGGGCAGAGGCAAGCAGCTTTGCGCACAGTAAGGAGAGAACAGTCATGTTGGGGCAGTGGCGTAGCGTGGGTTGTCAGCACCCGGGGCAAGGCAAGTAATTTGCGCCCCCTAACCCGTGGATTTGCGCCCCCTAACCCTAACCCCCAGATGTTGCGGCCGGTGCGGCCGCCCCCCCCTGCACCCCCACGCTACGCCACTGTGTTGGGGGAAGTGTCATGTTTGTGAAGGGCCCTCAAGGAAAACACCATACCAATGGCAACATTGAAGGTTATACTGGGGGAAGTCGGTCACTTTTAGGAATGGTTTAAAAAGGTTGCGGAGCCCAATAGAATGGCACCTTTTCAAAAGTTAACCTGGAATGACCAGCACTCTGTTTCCATGCTTGTGATTGCTGTTCTAGCTCCGAATCACTTTGAAAGAGTTGATTTATGTGCGTGTAAGACTAGTGGGACGCAGGTGGCGCTGTGGGTTAAACCACAGAGTCTAGGACTTGCCAATCAGAAGGTCGGCGGTTCGAATCCCCACGACGGGGTGAGCTCCCATTGCTCGGTCCCTGCTCCTGCCAACCTAGCAGTTCGAAAGCACATCAAAGTGCAAGTAGATAAATAGGTACCCCTCCGGCGGGAAGGTAAACAGCGTTTCCGTGCACTGCTCTGGTTCACCAGAAGCGGTTTGTCATGCTGGCCACATGACCCGGAAGCTGTACGCCAGCTCCCTCGGCCAATAAAGCAAGATGAGTGTCGTAACCCTAGAGTCGGTCACGACTGGACCTAATGTTCAGGGGTCCCTTTACCTTTCCTTTAAGACTAGATGAGGCTGTTGGTTCTTCTTCACCCAGTGCTGTCTCCTCAGACTGGCAGTGGCTGCCCACGATCTCAGGTAGGAGTCTTACCTGTCCCTTGCTCCCTGATCATTTTCAGTGGCGATGACCTGGAGCAAAGTTTGTGCTCATCCACTTAGTATAAAAGGTAAAGGTACCCCTGCCTGTACGGGCCAGTCTTGCCAGACTCTAGGGTTGTGCGCTCATCTCACTCTAGAGGCCGGGAGCCAGCGCTGTCCGTAGACACTTCCGGGTCACGTGGCCAGCGTGACAAGCTGCATCTGGCGAGCCAGCGCAGCACACGGAACGCCATTTACTTTCCCACTGGTAAGCGGTCCCTATTTATCTACTTGCACCGGGGGTGCTTTCGAACTGCTAGGTTGGCAGGCGCTGGGACCGAACGATGGGAGCGCACCCTGCTGCGGGGATTCGAACCGCCGACCATGCGATCGGCAAGTCCTAGGCGCTGAGGTTTTACCAACAGCGCCACCCGCATCCCTATCCACTTAGTGTAGCCCCCTCAAAAATAGGAAAGTTGAAGTGTGCCAAGGAGTTTCTCATCTGTGTTAAGTGCCGTGTGTGTGTGTACAAGAGAGGAAGATGAAGCACCGTAGGCGAAGAGTTTGGTAGTGTGAGCTGGAGAGAGGCAGCTGAACCTTCCATGGATGGATTGTTTATAATTCTCAGCTGAGATGAAGGCACAGGGATAAGTTGGGAGTGTCGGTAGCCCATGCAGAAAATCCATTTTCAGATCCCCCATCTTGCATACCTTTGAAGAAAGGAGTCTCTTGTGCAAAGGATGGGCACTTTGTTTGCTTCCATCATTATACTGAATGATTGTGAACGAAGGAAACCCAGGTGGCTGTGCTGGTGTGTGTGTGTGTGTGTCCGGTGTGGTTGGTTTTATGTTTCTGTGGCTATGCACACGTCTGTTCTAATTTGAAGGGCAGGAAAAATAATTATACATTTCCCTTTGTCTGTACATTCAGATTTGGAAAATACTTGAAGATTTCCACATCTGTGTATGTGCTTCTGAAGAAGCTCCTGCGTTTATCTGTTCTCACTTCCTGCATTAATAGCTGTGTGTGTGTGTGTGTGTGTGTGTGTAGTTGAATTCACATTTCCAAATATATATATGTGTGCATATTTCACACTTAGTGCATTAGTAAAAATGGGCCTGATTTGGGGGTGGAAGAAGAGTCTAGATGTGGAGAATTTCTATGAGTATATGCACATATACAGTCAATTGGCTTTTGTTCTGTATCCATATAATCACACCTCCATGTGGCCATTTATTAGCATGAATGTGCACTTATTGTAAATGATGTGAGTTCCGTTTTCTTTTGCTCTTGGCCTGCCATGACCTGGATGATGTCTCTGCGGCTTAATTTGAGCCAGGATTCGCTGGCATTTAGCCCCTGGGACCTGTTAGTAGTGCCAAGTCTCAGCCCTTTCAAAGTAATGAAATAACACATGGTCAGCTGAAGACATTTTGGTGACTGTAGAGAAGAACCAGGTGGCACCCCGCCCTCCAATAATTAACTTGAGGTGGAACCCAGTTAGCCGCCTTGTGCAGTTCCCTTTGTTTCAGTGGAGCTTGTGCAGGAGAACTTCCCTGTTGGCACGTGACACACTAGCATCTGCTCTGCCTCCCTTACAGCCTCATCCTGTGTCTCTTTTTACTCTCTAGTAAGCCCCACTGTATTCAGTTGGGTTCCCACCCCAGTAAGCATGGGGACGCGGGTGGCGCTGTGGGTAAAACCTCAGTGCCTAGGACTTGCCGATCCCATGGTTGGCGGTTCGAATCCCCGTGGCGGGGTGAGCTCCCGTTGCTTGGTCCCAGCTCCTGACCACCTAGCAATTCGAAAGCACTCTTAAGTGCAAGTAGATAAATAGGGACCGCTTTATAGCGGGAAGGTAAACGGCGTTTCCGTGTGCTGCTCTGGTGCCGGTTCGCCGGAGCAGCTTTGTCACGCTGGCCACGTGACCCGGAAGTGTCTGCGGACAGCGCTGGCTCCCGGCCTCTAGAGTGAGATGAGCGCACAATCCTAGAGTCTGTCAAGACTGGCCCGTACGGGCAGGGGTACCTTTACCTTTACCTTAAGCATGCATAGCATAACAGGCTTCGGACTTGACACTTGTTACTATTGGGGGCTTTCATCCCATTGCGAAAAAGCAGGTGTGGGAGCCTCCAGTTTGGCTTGTCTCCTCCGCACAAGCCCTGTACCAGCTCTTTATTTTAAGCGCATCATCCATGCCAGGGCTAACACATGTGAGATCTAGTTTGGCCCTTAATGGCATTCAGTCTTGCCTCTCCATGCCTTAGGGTGGTGCCTACTGGGGCCGCTTCACATACTGCAGGGGTCAGCAGACTTTTTCAGCAGGGGGCCGGTCCACTGTCCCTCAGACCTTGTGGGGGGGGGGCCGGACTATATTTTGGAAGAAAAAAAAATGGACAAATTCCCATGCCCCACAAATAACCCAGAGATGCATTTTAAATAAAAGCACACATTCTACTCATGTAAAAACATGCTGATTCCTGGACCGTCCGTGGACCGGATTTAGAAGGTGATTGGGCCGGATCCAGCCCCCGGGCCTTAGCTTGCCTACCCATGACATATTGCATTGTTTAGATGCATGTTTGTGTACGTATGCATGCAGCTGCAACAAGCAGGTGTTTTGCAAACATGTATATTGTGGAGGCATGCTAGTCGGACCTGCGATGGGCTGCAGGCTCCCTGCTGAGTGCACACTCAGTGACCGACCTAGGTTTCCCTCTGCATAATGTATGAAAAAGCACTCCGCTTAACAATGAGGATAAATTAAAGGTTGAAAGGCCTGCCCTGAACTATCGAATTGACTGTGATTGGCTCAGGACAGCAGCCTGAAAGGAAAAGTGTTGCTGGCTTCACGGGAGGGCCAGAAGGAGAGTATGTATTCTGAGCAGCAAGTGGCAGGATTGTGGGGAAATTAATTGGAACTTGATGCTTACGAACGAACAAATGAATATTCCTTGCTGCAAAGTTCAGAGGACACAGCCTGGGAATGCTGGGACCTTAGCTAGCTGGGCTGACCTGCAAAGCAAGTGCTTAAGTTTTGTATAAAAGGTGAAGGACCCCTGACAGTTAAGTCCAGTCACAAATGACTCTGAGGTTGCGGCGCTCATCTCGCTTTACTGGCTGAGGGAGCCGACATTTGTCCACAGACAGTTTTTCCGGGTCATGTGGCCAGCATGACTAAGCCGCTTCAGAGCAACATCGTTTACCTTTCCGCTGGAGTGGTACCTATTTATCTACTTGCGCTTTGACATGCTTTCGAACTGCTAGGTTGGCAGGAGCAGGGACCGAGCAACGGGAGCTCACCCCGTTGCGGGGATTCAAACCGCTGACCTTCTGATCGGCAAGTCCTAGGCTCTGTGGTTTAACCCACAGCGCTACCCACGTCCTTAGGTTTTGTATAGCACCTGATTATTTAGGAATATTATGAATGAATTAGGGACTGTTTAGCAACTGCCGCCTGGGGCTGATAGGATCTGGCGTCCAACAAGATTCGGAGTCCACAGGCTCTCCATTCTTGCCCTCAGGCTCGGATTGGGAATCTTCAGGATTTTGCACAACTACCCCACATAGCAAGCCACTCTCGGTCTGCAGGTAAGAGTGTTCTCCGGATAATGAAATAGTTCTGTGCCGTGTTGTGACCTGCCTACTCTCACTTGCCATTGGTTCTTTCACCTGAAAGGACTATACAGTGGTGCCCTGCAAGACGAATGCCTCGCAAGACGGAAAACCCGCTAGACGAAAGGGTTTTCCGTTTTGGAGGTGCTTCGCAGGACGAATTTGCTATGGGCTTGCTTCGCAAGACGAAAATGCCTTGCGATTCCTGGGGTTTTTTTTCCGCTCCCCACCCCCTTTTTCTAAGGCACTAAGATGCTAATAGCCTTTTAGCAGCTAATCCGCTAATCCCTTAAACCTTTAATAGCCGCTAATAGCCGCTAATAGTGCTAATCCGCTAATGGGCTTGCTTCGCAAGACGAAAAAAACGCTAGACGAAGAGACTCATGGAACAGATTCTTTTCGTCTTGCGAGGCACCACTGTAAAATGTTCTCGGTCAGGCAGGCCTTAGTGACAGTAGTTTCCACTGTGCCTACCCAGTTGCAAGATCGAATGTCTGCCACCTTAGAATCATTTAATCATAGAGCTAGAAGGGGTCAGAAGGGTCATCTAGGTCAGCTCCCTGCAATGCCGGAATCTTTTGTCCAAAGTGGGGCTCAGACCCACGGCACTGCGATTAAGAGTCTCCTGCTCTACCGACTGAGCAACTCTGAGCTATTTGACACTATCCTGCAGTAGGTCTGAATGATTTGAACCCATGTCTCCCAGCCTGGCCTTGGGAAGTGTTGTTTTCTTCAGGCCCCTCGCTTTGAGTCGGAAGAGTTTCGGAGAAGAGCGACAAGAACGATTAGAGGAACAAACAATTTCCCTCGTGAGGAAAGATTAAATGTGAATATGTTGTGTCTGAGAGAGGGTGCGTAAGAGCATTTTCTACAGATAGATCAAAAGGGGCAAGAAAGCTGTGAGTACAAGATATAACACACCCCAAAACGGATAGCAAATAGATTTAGATCATAAATCCGGCCCTCTAAGCATGCCTGACTGGATTATGGGTTTAGGCTAGAAATCAGAACCATGAATCGCTGCAAACCATGATGGCAACAAGGAACATCATTGGGTCTGTTTATTTATTTATTGCACTTGTATTCTGCACTTTTGCAGAAAGGTCTAGGCAACATATAAGCATGTAGACCAAGACCACATCCTTGTTGTGGTGGCTACCCCAAGTGTGGGGAATCTGTGGTTGTCGGTCATGCTTGCTGGGGATGATGGGTGTTGTAGTTCAGGGACAAAGATTGCCCACACCTGGGCTACCCGTTGCCAACATAGAGTCGACTGTCATTTTCCTCCTAACTCATCAGCCTCACATATTAACAGAGATTCCAGCTGGGCCTTGGAAGTCTGGATTTAGTGTCTGGTGTTTTCTTCTGTAGCGCGTATAGAAGAGAAAAGTCTTTCTGGAATGCAACAAAAAGCCAAGTTTCAGGACTCATGGGCTCTGCTTTTTGGAAGTACGGATGGGTTGAAACAATTTTTTGGATGTTTGGGTGCAAGAATCGAATCTTCAGAGTGCCCAAGCGGTTAGGTGGGAGATGTCAGCAAGCTTTTTACTGCTGCCATTTTGCAGAGCCAATTAGACACTGAGCAACTTAATGCCCACAGATACTTCTCGATAGTGGTAATTAGTGTATGGAATTCACTGTCACATGACAAGCAAACCATGATCTGTAGCCGGGGCTTGTTGCAGTGAAAGAAACCACAAGCACTAGTTTGGACACATAGCTGTCAACTTTTCCCTTTTCTTATGAGGAATCCTATTCAGTATAAGGGAATTTCCCTAAAAAAAAAAAAAAAAAGGGAAAGGTTGACAGCTATGGTTTGGACAGGACACTTAGTCAAGGACTGTGATTTGTTTCCTCCGTGCACTCAAGGGAAGGAGCAAAGTTGCCCAGGTTGCCGTCTTAAATCATGACCTTTTGCTTTACTGTGATGCACAAATTATTGATAAGGAATATTAAGGTGCTTCCACCGCAGACTGAAGGCTGAAATGGAAGTAACCTACTATGCTGGTAATTCGGGGCCTCTTTAATAGGTGGGATCCCAGTTTCGGAATGCTCTCCCTAAGGAAACTCGCCTGGTGCATGCATTGCTATCTTTGCAGCATCAAGTTAAGACTTGTCGGTTGTTGTCCAGGCCTTTTACAATCTGCCTTTAAGTCCCTTTGGTGTGGTTGGTGGTTTTAGTACCTGGTGGCTTTTTTTAGTTTTGCGCTGTGCATCGTATGTTGTGTTGCTGCTGCTGCTGTTGGTTTTTTAATGTGGTTGCTTCTCATGTTTATTGTGCTTTTATGGAAGTATGGCTTTATGGTTACGTTTTTATTCTGATTTTTTTTTGGGAGGGGTCTATATACAACGTCTAGGGGATTTGTTTTATAACGAATAAATAAAAAATGTGAAAGCTCACACGATGCTATGCATTCCTTACCTTTTCAAACACTGTTGAAATATTTAAATGTTTACGTTATCCAACTCACACAGGTTTGCACCCACCATTGCATCCTCCCAATTGCTTTGCAGTTTTTAAAATTAATATTATTTCATGCAGGCTATTCAAATAACTTTTTTCTGCTGTTGAGGCTTGTTGGCGGAGGGTAGGACTTGGATCTAGGCATTTTGGCCCAGCCGGCGATGTCCAGAGCAGCTGTGTGGCCAAAGGGAGGCCTTTCCCTCCGTTCATCAGCTTCCATAGGCTACAGTCCCCAGAAGCTTTGCGGGGAGTGGCGTCCAGCGGAGGAATGAGTCATTGGTGAGGCACAATGCACACTGAAATGTCACTTTAATTGTAGGCTTGACTTACCATCCCAGCTTCGGGGCAGCGGGCAAAACGTTTTCCATCCCACGCAGAGCTGTCCCTGTGGGAGGTTTGGCTAGCCAATCAGCAGGCAAGGCTAAAGCGGAATCAGTGTACATTCTGGCTGCCTGGGTTCCAGCTTGGAAAAAGGAGGCCATGCCTTTGAGCATGTGCAGAGTGCCATGTAACCAGCACCCGCATTTCTGGGATGCCGGCAGTGGAGTAGAGCAGTATTAGAAACTGTTTTGTTGTTTAGTCGTGTCCGACTCTTCATGACCCCCTGGACCAGAGCACGCCAGGCACTCCTGTCTTCCACTGCCTCCCGCAGTTTGGTCAAATTCATGTTCTTAGCTTCGAGAACACTGTCCAACCATCTCGTCCTCTGTCGTCCCCGTCTCCTTGTGTCTTCCATCTTTCCCAACATCAGGGTCTTTTCCAGGGAGTCTTCTCTTCTCATGAGGTGGCCAAAGTATTGGAGCCTCAGCTTCAGGATCTGTCCTTCCAGTGAGCATTCAGGGCTGATTTCCTTCAGCATGGCTAGGTTTGATCTTCTTGCAGTCCATAGGACTCTCAAGAGTCTCCTCCAGCACCATAATTCAAAAGCATCAATTCTTCGGCGATCAGCCTTCTTTATGGTCCAGCTCTCACTTCCATACATCACTACTGGGAAAACCATAGCTTTTACTATACGCACCTTTGTTGGCAAGGTGATGTCTCTACTTTTTAAGATGATGAAAGATTAGCCCTTGAAGAATCCAGACGAGGGTTTTAAGGCTCTCTCTGTCCCATTGTTCTGATGTCACTTGCTGCTTTGCATTGCCAGAGCCCACAATTTCATTGCTTATGGGGAAGACCTATGCATTCACCTTTTCCTCCCGTAGCAAATCTGGCTGAACTTGTTCTGGAAGCTGGCAGTGCTGAGCAACTGAGTTAGGGGACGCCCGGAGGCAAGTGTTAATTGAGGGAATATTAATAATGATGAAATGAATACATATTAATGTCCCACTGCCACTCCAAAGGCTTTTGCCCAACCTGGAGTTGAATGTATTAAATTTTATTTTTATTTTTAATAATTCATGTCCCACATTCCTTTCATCAGGAAGCGGCTCACAATATTTTTTCCAAAAAAATTTAAAATCAATAAAACATTGTGCAACAATAAATACAAAATCTTTTTCCTGCATTCAAGCCCAAGAAGTGCTTACAAAAGGATCAATGGACCAATGCTCCTATTTCCATAGTTTCGTTGTGAACCTGAGTACCCCAGTGTCTCAGGGTAAATACTGATAATATTTGCAATGTTAATTCTCCTTCCTCTTCCTCTTCCTGTATATTAATTATATCACTAATGCCTGCAAATGATTAGCTCAAATTCTGCATTGGTGTACTTGGTATTTGTGTATTTGGGGAAAGGATGTAGCTCAGTGGTACAAGGTTCTGGGTCCAAGCTTCTGTGGACCCAGGGAAGAATTACCGGTACCCATGTCTGAAACCCTGGAGAGCGCAGCTGATCAGTGTAGGCAGTACTTAACGTGATGGCAGCTTCCCATGTCTCTAGCCATCTTGGGATGAGAGGTGGCTCTTTCAGCCAGGAAATGGATTTTTATAGCCAGATGGTGGCATAGAAATAAGGGGTCGCAAAGGGGCAGCAGCAGGGAAAATAAAAACCCATTCCCAGGGAGGGTTGAAACCCAGTCAACCCACAAGCCAGTGGAATATTTGGATTTTAGGCCAAGTAGTCAAGTGTCAGGGATGCAGGTGGTCATGAGGGTTAAACCACAGAGCCTAGGGCTTGCTGATCAGAAGGTCGGCAGTTCAAATCCCCACGACGGGGTGAGCTCCCGTTGCTCAGTCCCTGCTCCTGCCAACCTAGCAGTTCAAAAGCACATCAAAGTGCAAGTAGATAAATAGGTACCACTCCGGCGGGAAGGTAAACGGCGTTGCGCTGCTCTAGTTTGCCAGAAGTGGCTTAGTCATGCTGGCCACATGACCCGGAAGCTGTACGCCAATAAAGCGAGATGAGCGCCGCAACCCCAGAGTCATCCGCGACTGGACCTTTACCTTGCCTAGTCAAGTGACACTCTGGAAGCTTAAATCCAAATCTTCTGTTCTATTTTCTTTTAGTCCAGTGGCTGGTAATTCCAGACCCTCCAAGTGTCCCTATTTTCCAGGGGTGCCTCTGATTTAGAGAAGCCGTCCCGGTTTCTGATTTGATCATGGAATGTCCCACTTTTCCTTAGGATGTCCTTATTTCCATTGGAGAAATGTTGGAGGGTATGGAGTTATCTGCCCCCAAGCCGTCTGAAGATAATATTGTATAGGGAAGCTTTTCAATGTTTTATTATGTTTTTATATATGTTGGAAGCTGCCCAGAGTGGCTGGGGCAACCCAGTAAAACGGGTAGGGTATAAATAGTAAAATTATCATTGTGGAATGGGACGTCCCTATTTTCATCGGAGAGATGTTGGAGAGTATGTCATTCCGTTTGCAGATCGAAAGACAATTGGGGGTGGACCTGGTGGGCAAAAAGTCAACATTGCCTTAAGAACAGGGCTCCCAAAACTTCTTGGCCTTTCGTCTCTGGAGAACCAAAATGGCCGACCCACATCTTCTACTGTTGCTTGGAGGACATAACTACAACCTCTGCGTGAGGGCTTGCTTTACTACCGTTTAACATGTATTTAGTGCCAACAGTTTGCCAGAAGTTGTACAGAACATTGAAGTGACAGTTCTTTGCCTGAGGGACTGACAGCCTTAAAGTTGTATGCGTACTGCTACTCAAAGTCTTGGTGAGGCCTTGCTGTTGAGTGGTCCAAAAACGGTGGTCTGATTCTGCGCTGTCACTATGGTGTAGTTGCTGTTGAAAAAGCACACGACAGGGGGAGAGGGAACCTTCAGCATCTGGGGCTAACCTGCCCCACAGCCCCACATTATTGCTGTGATGCGGTTGTCGCCTGTGTCACAGCTTGTATCAGTACGATGGGGTGTGGGCAGTGTTAGAAACTCAGATATATAAGGTAGGCACTAAATGGCTCCTTAAACCAAAGGTAAAGGTAAAGGGACCCCTGGCTTTTAGGTCCAGTCGTGACCGATTCTGGGGTTGCAGCGCTCATCTCGCTTTATTGGCCAAGGGAACCATACAGCTTCCGGGTCATGTGGCCAGCAGGACTAAGCCGCTTCTGGCGAACCAGAGCAGCACACGGAAACACCGTTTACCTTCCCGCCAGAGCGGTACCTATTTATCTACTTGAACTTTGACGTGCTTTCGAACTGCTAGGTTGGCAGGAGCTGGGACCGAGCAACGGGAGCTCACCCAATCGCAGGGATTTGAACCGCAGACCTTCTGATCAGCAAGCCCTAGGTTTTGTGGTTTAACCCACAGCGCCACCCGCGTCTCCCAAATTGAATGTCTAGCTACCATTTTGGGGCAAGGCAGCTCTAAGGTCTCATTTTTCAAATGATGGATGCGATTATCAGTTAAACACCTGGCTGGTACAGATGACAACCTTTGAGCTAGGTCAAGAACTTTGAGAACTTAAAGAAGAAAAGTCAATTTATCCAGGGACCGTCCGTATATCTATTGGCCTATTCCGACTTCTTTTTCTTAATGGTGACACAGTCGGACCATTCATAACATAAGAATATTCTTCACAACTGTGAGCAGGGCAGTGAGGTGGGGTGCGTGAAGACAAGCTACGACCATTAACTAGAATGTTGTTCACTGCTCCTGCTCAGGCTGCACAGAAAAAGCATTTTGGTACCAGAAATTAATTCTGAATGTGCAGATAAAATATAACAGATAGAATTCTACCAGGTGGGGCATTAGTGTGTGAAAACAGTCAAGATCCAATGATCCCCATACTGGAGCCCAGCATATTCACTTGGTCGCAAGTGGTCAATAGCTCGGTGCAAAATGTGGCTGGCGCCTGGCTAATTTCAGACACCGGCCACATTTAATGGGGCGCCAGCATGCACATCCACCAGTGATTTGTGTGCAGTGCTAGCACACTGGCATTTAAGCCCCACTGCTAGTGACATGTGAACAGGGTGCTGCTCTTTGGACACCCAGTGCAAGTCACCTTTCACACAGAAATCCACTCCTGTCTAGCTATTTCAGCAGCCTAATGTAGGTGGCATTGGTTGTCTTGTTGTTGCTGTTGTGAAACAGTTGAGAGATGGAAACCCTTGCAGATCTACTGCAAATTGTCGGTCGATCCTGATCAACTTTCTCACACCCCACACACCCAAAGCACATTGCTTGCTTAAAGAATGCCACAGAACTCAGTGCCATCCTAGGGAGGATGGTGTTTATTTGTTCTGCAGTTACACCATTCAAGTGGAAAACTGGCTTGCATCGACGAGAGTCAACAGAAGCTTTGCAGACAATAGACTCATTGCAGGGAATGAGTCATTTTGCTGGGCGCAGAATTCAGCATCCTGAGAACTTATTTTTTAAATGTCCCTGGGTCTTAAAGCTGTGCCTTGGAAGTCTGGGTGCAGAGTAAATTTTTTTTTATTTACTGTATTTAATTAATTAATGGCCTTGGCAGTGCTGTGTGCACGTGTGTGTGTGTGTTTGTGCAACTCCAAGTGAAATTTCAGAAGCCAGAAGAGGAACCGGGCAGGATTTCAAGCAGCCAGGGCTTGTGGGCCACAGATAACTTTTTGATCCTCCTCTTCTCTGCAAGAGAAGCAAAACGAAAGGAAGGAAAATGGGCATTCCTGTGCCTCTGAATCCATACTTGCCAATTTCCCCTCCTGTCATGACTGACACCCTGCCCAGTGCCCAAACTGCTCTGGAGTTCCTGCTGTTGGCAGTGTGGTTGTTGTAACATCTGGAGAGAGCTTAGTAGCATGGGGAAATGGCATCTTGTTGGGCCCGTTAATTCATGGTGTTGATGAGTTTTGAACTGGGACTGAGCACAGCAAAGCTACCTTAGATCTTGCATGTGGCTCAGGTTCCCGAACCCTCTTTAGTTATGCAGGAAGCATGCAACTTTTATGCCTGAGATTGGCAGAAGTTATGAGCCCTCCTGGTTGGCCAGACAGGGCTGGCATTTACCGTATTTTTCACTCTATAGGACGCACCCGACCATAGGACGCACCTTGTTTTAGAGGGGGAGAACAAGAAAAAAAAAATTCTCCCCCTCTCTGCTTGGTGCCCCTTCAGCGAAGCGGCAGGAGAAACGGAGGGGGAGAATTTTTTTTCTTGTTCTCCCCCTCTAAAACAAGGTGCGTTCAAGGTGCGTTCACCCAAAGCGTTCCCACTGCGCTCTGGAGGCTTCAGGCAGCTACCTTGGAAGCCTGGAGAGCGAGAGGAGTCGGTGCGCACCGACCCCTCTCGCTCTCCAGGCTTCAGCGAAAGCAACGCGAAGCCTCCGGAGCGCAGAGGGAGCGCTCTCTCTGCGCTTTGGAGGCTTCGCGTTGCTATCGCTGAAGCCAAGGAGCCTGCATTCGCTCCATAGGACGCACACACATTTCCCCTTAATTTTTGGAGGGGGAAAAGTGCGTCCTATAGAGCGAAAAATACGATAGTTGGTGCAAGCTGCATAGCTGCCAAGATCCAGCACCTCAAAAGGGCGCACTAATACCAATCCATGTCTAGCTGCCATCAAGACACCACAAACACCAGAATTGGCAAGAGGATCCATTGGTGGGTCTTTGGAAGCTCTTTGGAAGCAGCTAGGCATGCCAGCGAGTGATGGTGGTGTTGTAAAAAATAAAAACGGGGTTCACTTTTGCAGCCCAGCTCCCCAAAGGACTCTGAGTCCCCTGGTCAGAGGACAATGGCTGGAGGCAGGAACCAGTAGAAGGAAAGCAAGGAATATATTAATTTTCCTGTTGCAACAGAGACCCCCACCCCCACCCTTTGCGAGGAGGTGAGGACCCAGAACAAAGGTGTTCAGGAACCTTCAAAAACCAGCCCCTTAGCCAAGACCACTCAAAAAGCATCATACATGTTTCACAGAAAGAAGAGGTCTACAACAGAAATTTGAGAGTGTGGCTTGTCTCCTGTTTGTCAAGGTAATGCTTGCTGACTGAAAATTACCTGGCCATTCCTTTGAGATGGTAAATGCCTTAGTTCTTGAATCCAGGTCACAGACCTACCCGATTCATACACAAAATATGCCTCGAGGACAGGAATTGAAGGATTTGTAAACAGAAGAATGACCGGGAAAGGTTTCCCCAAGAGATTTCCTTCTGCAGAGAGAATATTTAAGAGTCGTTTGGAGAGCCAAGATAGCATTTGGGATTGTTCTGTGTGCTAAAATAAAGTGCGATTTTCTCAGGGAATATTTCCTAAATTCTGAAGGGTTGTTTTTCTGCTATGTGTCTGCACCCTAAAACTTTATAACAGTGGCAGGGAGCAGTCTCTGCTTGCTGGCCTGTCCTTTCTTTCTTGGCCTGATCCTAGCCACCCTATTGCCCAGGGAGAGAGAGAGTGTTATCAAGTAAGTGGGTGCAGAAAGGAGGCCTTTTCCTGGGCCAACTTGGGGGTGCCAGGGATGGAAACTGGTACCTTCCCCATGCAAATTAGATGCTCCAGAGCTACCTCAGCAGTCTAGTTAGGCTTTAGATCAAGCTCCCTTTCACCCTACCTGTGGCGGCAACAGCAGCAGCAGCAGCAGGTAGTTTGAGGTGAGGAGCGGAACTGAACAGAGCCAGCAGGTCTATGCGCCATGCTGCGAGCCCCTGAAATGTTTCCACTGTTGCCTCCCACATCCCATGTGCTATCGGCAGCCCTGCAGCTCTGCGGGTGAGTTGTGTGTGTGCGAGAGAGAGAGTGTGTGTGCGTGCGCACGAGTGAGTGTAAGCAAGGCAGCAGCAAAGGGAATTAGCCAGCCGTGAAATTGCCGATTACAATAGCCGGCCGAGCCAATGGTATGTTCCTGGCCTGAGCTGGCAGATGAGTCCCCAGCACACCTTTTCAGGGAAGAGTCACTGTTCCATGCAGCAATGGGTAGCCTGGATAGCTCAGTAGGAAGCCTGGATAGCTCAGTTATAGAATCATAGAATCATAGAATCATAGAGTTGGAAGAGACCACAAGGGCCATCGAGTCCAACCCCCTGCCAAGCAGGAAACACCATCAGAGCACTCCTGACATATGGTTGTCAAGCCTCTGCTTAAAGACCTCCAAAGAAGGAGACTCCACCACACTCCTTGGCAGCAAATTCCACTGTCGAACAGCTCTTACTGTCAGGAAGTTCTTCCTAATGTTTAGGTGGAATCTTCTTTCTTGTAGTTTGGATCCATTGCTCCGTGTCCGCTTCTCTGGAGCAGCAGAAAACAACCTTTCTCCCTCCTCTATGTGACATCCTTTTATATATTTGAACATGGCTATCATATCACCCCTTAACCTCCTCTTCTCCAGGCTAAACATGCCCAGCTCCCTTAGCCGTTCCTCATAAGGCATCGTTTCCAGGCCTTTGACCATTTTGGTTGCCCTCCTCTGGACACGTTCCAGTTTGTCAGTGTCCTTCTTGAACTGTGGTGCCCAGAACTGGACACAGTACTCCAGGTGAGGTCTGACCAGAGCAGAATACAGTGGCACTATAACTTCCCTTGATCTAGATGCTATACTCCTATTGATGCAGCCCAGAATTGCATTGGCTTTTTTAGCTGCCGCGTCACACTGTTGGCTCATGTCAAGTTTGTGGTCAACCAAGACTCCTAGATCCTTTTCACATGTACTGCTCTCAAGCCAGGTGTCACCCATCTTGTATTTGTGCCTCTCATTTTTTTTGCCCAAGTGCAATACTTTACATTTCTCCCTGTTAAAATTCATCTTGTTTGTTTTGGCCCAGTTCTCTAATCTGTCAAGGTCATTTTGAAGTGTGATCCTGTCCTCTGGGGTGTTAGCCACCCCTCCCAGTTTGGTGTCATCTGCAAATTTGATCAGGATGCCCTTGAGTCCATCATCCAAGTCGTTGATAAAGATGTTGAATAAGACTGGGCCCAAGACAGAACCCTGTGGCACCCCACTAGTCACTCTTCTCCAGGATGAAGAGGAACCATTGATGAGCACCCTTTGGGTCCGGTCAGTCAGCCAGTTACAAATCCATTTAGTGGTAGCAGAGTCAAGACCGCATTTTACCAGCTTCTTTACAAGAATATCATGGGGCACCTTGTCAAATGCCTTGCTGAAATCAAGGTAGACTACATCCACTGTGTTCCCTTCATCTACCAGGCTTGTAATTCTGTCAAAAAATGAGATCAGGTTCGTCTGACATGACTTATTTTTCAGAAATCCATGCTGACTATTGGTGATCACAGCATTCCTTTCTAGGTGCTCACAGACTGTTCGCTTAATGATCTGCTCCAGAATCTTCCCTGGTATTGATGTCAGACTGACTGGGCGGTAATTATTTGGGTCCTCTCTTTTCCCCTTTTTGAAAATAGGGACAACATTTGCCCTCCTCCAGTCTGCTGGGACTTCGCCTGTTCTCCAGGAATTCTCAAAGATGATTGCCAGTGGTTCTGAGATCACATCTGCCAGTTCTTTTAATACTCTTGGATGCAGTTCATCTGGCCCTGGAGACTTGAATACATCTAAACCAGCCAAGTATTCTTGTACTATCTCCTTAGTTATTCTGGGCTGTGTTTTCTCTGCTGAATCATTTGCTCCAAATTCTTCAGGTCGGGCATTGTTTTCTTTATCGGAGAAGACTGAGGCAAAGAAGGCATTGAGGAGTTCAGCCCTTTCTGTGTCCCCTGTTTGCATTTCACCATCTTCTCCTCTGAGTGACCCCACTGTTTCTTTGTTCTTCCTTTTGCTACGAACATACCCATAGAAGCCTTTTTTGTTGCTTTTAACCTCTCTAGCAAGCCTGAGTTCATTCTGTGCTTTAGCTTTTCTGACTTTGTGTCTACACGTTCTGGCTATTTGTTTGAATTCCTCTTTGGTGGTTTCCCCCCTTTTCCATTTTTTGTACACATCCTTTTTTAATCTTAACTCAGTTAAAAGTTCTTTAGATAGCCACCCTGGCTTCTTTAGGCACCTTCCATGTTTCCGTCTCATTGGTATTGCCTGAAGTTGTGCTTTTACTATCTCCCTCTTAACAAACTCCCAGCCATCATGAACTCCCTTTCCTTTTAGTATTACTGTCCATGGGATCTCACCCAGCACTTCCCTAAGTTTTATGAAGTTGGCTTTCTTAAAGTCAAGAAATTGAGTCCTAGTATGCTTGGCTGCTCCTTTCCGTTGTATAGTAAACTTCAGAAGAGCATGATCACTTGCGCCTAATGATCCTTCCACTTCTACCCCATTAACCAGGTCATCGACATTGGTTAGGACCAGATCTAAAATGGCTGTTCCTCTTGTTGCTTCTCCCACTTTCTGGACAATGAAGTTGTCTGCAAGGCCAGTGAGGAATCTGTTTGACCTTATGCTCTTGGCTGAGTTTGACATCCAACAAATATCTGGGTAATTGAAGTCCCCCATTACTACTATCTCCCTTCCTTTTGCATGCTTGGCCATCTGTTCCAGGAAGGCATCATCTATGTCCTCCGTTTGGCTTGGGGATCTATAGTAAACTCCCACAATGAGGTCACTATTATTCTTCTCTCCCTTAATTTTGACCCAAATGCTCTCACTTTGGCTTTGAGGTTCAAAGTTGGTTAGACCATGGTGCTGATAACACCAAGGTTGCAGGTTCGATCCCCGTATGGACCAGCTGCATATTCCTGCATTGCAGGGGGTTAGACTAGATGATCCTTAGGGTCCCTTCCAACTCTACAGTTCTGTGATTCTGTGATTCTGGGTTCAGAGGAGGGCTGTGAGGTTTGGGGGCTTCCAGCTCACCTGCGGGAGGGAAGAGGAAGAATGCCGTTTGGCACCCGATGGACAGAGGGAGTTGTGTGGGAATGCACAGGTATGCTGATCTTCAGAAAGAAAGCTAATAAACAGAAGAGCGGTGTAAATGACCTGTAAGAGCTGTGCTGGATCACACCAAAAGCCCAGCATCTCACAGGGGCAAGTAAGATCTGAGTGCAACTGCCCTCCCTTGCAATAGCTAGAAACTAGTACAGTGGTACCTTGGTTGTCAAACTTAATCCGTTCTGGGAATCCGTTTGACTCCCAGAACGGTTCAAAAACAAAGGCACTCAATCGGAAGCCATGGACGTCCAGAAAACGTTCGCAAACCGGAACACTCACTTCTGGTTTTGGGGCGCTTGGGAGCCAATTTGTTCAGCAGCTAAGCCGTTTGACAACCAAGGTACAACTGTATATAGAGACGTACGGGCTCTGGAGGTGACACGTGGCCATCATAGATAGCTGCCATTGATATCCCTTATACTACTTTAATTTAAAAACCTGTTTTTAACTGTCTTTTATGGGTAATTTTAATGCCTTACTCTTTTTGCCAGCCACTTAGAGGTTTTATTGCAATCAAACGATCATATACCTTTTGTTAAATAAAGAAATCCTCCATGAATTCAGCTAAACCCTTTTTAAAGGATTGAACCTTATAGCATTCAACACTTAGCAGAGGGACATAGACACACATTTCTTACCTCTTTCCATTGTAGGAAATGTCAGTTTATTCTTCCTGTTTCCTTCCTGTTCTTTACCCAGTTACTGATCCAAAAGTGGACCTGCTGTCTTATATCATGGCTGCTAAGCATACTCAGAAGTTTTTGGCAAGAGACTTGCCTTGCAGGGGGTTGGACTAGATGACCCTTTGGTCCCTTCCAGCTTTACAATGCTATGATACTATGACTTTACTGAAAGCTTACTGAAAGTCTTTTTAAAAATAATAATAATAATATTTATTGCTTTTTGAACAATTTAAACATTGAAAAACCAAACAAAAACAGAAAAATAAAAACCAATACAATACAATACAATACAATAAAAAGACACTACATAACACTAAACACATTAAACTAAACTAAACCAAACAAAACAATTTAAAACACTCAAACAATTTCAATATCTTTCATTCACTTGTTTCACCGACCTCCTCACACCTCCCTTTTTGTATTCCACTTCTGCCAAATGTTTCAGCAATTCCTTTCCATCTTCCTCTGTTATCTGTCAAATAATTATCTTAACACATTCTAACCTTATTTTACTTTTAAAATTCCATTAATCTATTTATACTTAAGTCCTTATAACATTTCTACTAAAGCCATATAACATCATTCCAACATTTTAACATTCATTAATTTTGCAGTATTTCTGTAAATAATATTTAAACTTCCCAGTCTTCTTCCTCTGACTCCTCTCCCTGGTCTCGGATTCTGCCAGTCATTTCCGCCAGTTCCATGTAGTCCATCAACTTCATCTGCCATTCTTCCTGGGTGGGTAGATCTTGTGTCTTCCAATACTTCACAATAAGTATTCTTGCTGCTGTTGTTGCATACATGAAAGCTTACTGAAAGTCTTGCGTACACAGGGGCTACTGCATTCACACACCTTCCTCCCACCCACATTTGACACTCTGAAAGAACTTTAAAAGGCTAGCTGGGGTGTTTTTAGATGAGGGTTCATTCAGATATCTCAAATGGGTTGCTGGCACCAGTTGTTTGTTTGTTTTTAAACTTACTGGATTTCCCCCAGAAAGCGTGAATCTGGATTAAATGAAGGGTGAGGGTTAGGGACAGGAATAGGGACTGTCATTTTGATGCTGATGACATTGTGTGGATACTGCAAGAATTTGGCATGCATGAGGAATACTCATCCGACAATAAATATCCACCTAGAAGCACCTTAAAGTCTTACCCTTGCGGAAGCCATGCTGCTTCTGCTCAGCAAGACTTGTTCTTCCATACAATTGGCAATTCTACCTTTAATAATGCTATCTACCAGTTTTCCTAGAACTGACCTGAAATTTCCGGGATCCCACCTCCATCCCTTTTTCACAATTGGTGTTATGTTAATCATTTCCCTGTCCTTGGTTATGGAGATTGTTTTTCAGGACAAGTTATACCTTTCTGTTAAAAGATCAGCAATTTCACTTCTTTTATGAACGTACAGACCTAGTGATTTGTCCTTTTTAAACTTGTCAATGGGACGCGGGTGGTGCTGTGGGTTAAACCACAGAGCCTAGGACTTGCCGATCAGAAGGTCAGCAGTTCGAATCCCCGTGACGGGGTGAGCTCCCGTTGCTCGGTCCCTGCTCCTGCCAACCTAGCAGTTCGAAAGCACGCCAAAGTGCAAGTAGATATATAGGTACCACTCCAGCGGGAAGGTAAACTGTGTTTCCGTGCGCTGCTCTGGTTCACCAGAAGTGGCTTAGTCATGCTGGCCACAAGACCCAGAAGCTGTATGCCGGTTCCCTCGGCCAATAAAGCGAGATGAGCGCCACAACCCCAGAGTCGGCTATGACTGGACCTAATGGTCAGGGGTCCCTTTACCTTTTAAACTTGTCAATAAGACTTCAAACTTGTCTCTTGTCACCGCTGTTTATCTCAGTTCCTCTGATTCCTTACCTATGGAACTTAGTTCAGCCATCGGAATCTGCCCTACTTCTTCCACAGTGGAGACAGATGCAGAGAATTCGTTCTGCTTCTCTGCATTCTCCTTTTTCTAATACCCAGTATTTTTCCTGTAGTCTGAAACAGACCCCATTATACCAGAAGGTCCTACGTCATCTAAAATCAAGAGAAGCCAAGCAATGTGGTTATCACATGGTAATAATCATACAGGGGAGAATTGATTTAGATGAACAATTGATGGCCCTTTCGTATTGTAATGAATGCATCACAGACTAACATTTTCCCCATCGACAGCCACTGCCTGCTGATTACATGGCTGTTGTTGTTATTTTAAAGCTCAGATCCATATATGTTTGCAGGAAAGGGAGAAATCTTTATTTCCTGTTCCCTATGGCCTGGTTAGAACTAATTGAAAAGCGAGTGTTCTGTGAAATAGTTCTTCTCACGTGGAAGATCTGAATTTGCTGTTGTGAGTCAAGTTAACTGCCCTTTCGTTACGTTTGGCCTGGCCTAGTCATTGACGGCAGGCAGTGGATAGTAATAGCTGACCGGAGAATTATGTGAAAATGATACACAGGTGGTATTTAACTCCGAGTAGGTTGGCTAAGAGGTATAGAGCAGAATCGGATATGTGTTGGAAATGTAAAGAAATGAAGGGAACGTTTTTTCGTATGTTGTTGGCCTCGTAAAAGGTAAAAGAATACTGGGAAATGATCTATAATGAGTTGAAAAAAATGTTTAAAATACCTTTCCCAAAAAGACTGGAATCTTTTTTGTTGGGAATAATCCAAGTGTCAACAAAATGTATTTATGTATGCAACAACGGCGGCCTGAGTCTTGATAGCCCAAAAATGGAAAGTGAGGGAGGTCCCAGGCAAAGAGGACTGCCAAGTTAAGATGGCAGAATATGCAGATCTTGCAGGTTTAACATATAGAATAAAAGAGCAAGAAGAACACACATTCAAAGAAGACTGGAAAATATTTATTGAGTATATGGAAAATAGCTGTACACAGCTGAAAACGCTGGCAGCATTAAGATAAAGTCAACAGTGTAATTAACGCCTGAGTGATGTAAAAGTGGATAACTGATTAATATAGTTATAGCAAAATATGCAGGAATGAAAGATTAAGAAAACGAAACAAGGAAAGAGAAGGTGGGATGTCATTGGATATTTAACAGTATGTAAAATGTTTATTTTCAGATGTAGAAACGGAAAACGTAATAAAAATTATACATACATATGTGGGTTAAACCACAGAGCCTAGGACTTGCCGATCAGAAGGTTGGTGGTTCGAATCCCCGCGATGGGGTGAGCTCCCGTTGTTCGGTCCCTGCTCCTGCCAACCTAGCAGTTCGAAAGCACGTCAAAGTGCAAGTAGATAAATAGGTACCGCTCCGGCGGGAAGGTAAACGGCGTTTCCGTGCGCTGCTCTGGTTCGGCAGAAGCGGCTTAGTCCTGCTGGCCACATGACCCGGAAGCTGTACGCCGGCTCCCTCAGCCAATAAAGCGAGATGAGCGCCCCAACCCCAGAGTTGTCCGCGACTGGACCTAATGGTCAGGGGTCCCCTTTACCTTTTACTTTTTATGTTTCACTGCCCTGTTTGAAATTAGCCAGGTGCCAGGCGCATTTGGCAACTACAACTACGTGGAAATTTCTGAGCGCCAGCCAGGCTGGCGACCACAGTTCAAAAACCTCTGTCTTAGTCTACTGTTAGTAACCTCCATATCGTTAATACCATTTCCATTTCCACTGTTTGTGTTTCTCTTTCTTGTACTGGGACAAGGGAATTGTTGTAGGAGTTAAGCAACAGAATCATAGAATTGTAGCATTGGAAGAGACCCTGGGGATAATTGGAGAAGAAATTAAAAAGGAAGACCAAACACTTTTCCAATATGCAACAGTGGCTGCTAGAACATTAATAGCACAAAACTGGAAAACATCAAAAATCCCAACTATTAATGAGTGACAATCTAAACTATTTGATTATATAGAATTGGCAAAAATGACACAGAAAATAAGAAACCAAAAAGGTACAAAGTTTAATAATGAATGGAATAAATTTATGACATACATTGAAACAGATGTAAAAAATTTAAAAATCACAGTAGGCTCGATATAACGCTTGCGACGTAAAGAGTTTTAAGAAAATGAAACTGCAGATAGAAAATCTTTTGTAACATATTCCGAAACCGAGATGAAGGGAAGTCAATTATTGTTGTGTGATTTAGTTATTTGTTACTGTAAGTTTAATTTGTTGGTGTTTTATGTTATGTAATGTTTTTCTTTCTTTGTTTGTTTCTTTTTTTTTTTGGTGCTTTGTTTGTCTTTTTTGTTGTTTTAATGTTTGATGTTGTATAATGAATTGAAACTAATAAAAATCATTGGGGGGGGGGGGGAGGAAAAGACCCTGCCCTTTAGTCCAAGCCCCTGGTGAAAAGACATTCAGTTGTGGCGACCACAACCTAGATTTAAGGTGCTATTGGGCGCCTTTTTTTCTGTACCCAAGTTTCTAGCCCTGTTTACTGGAATAGGCAATAAGGACAAGACTATCGGCAGCTGCTAGTCAGGATGGCTGTTTGCTGCTTCCAGTACCAGCAGCAATGTGAATACCAGTTCCCATGTGCTATTGCACCCATATCCTGGTGGTGGGCCTTGCAGGAATCATCTGGGTGGGCAGTGTGTAAACAGAATGCCGGAATTAGATGGTAACTTTTGCTCCAATACTCCAAATATATCTAAAACAATGGGAGAAATTGGAAGGATATCAGAAGAGAAGCCAGACAGGGACTGGAAGGATACTTGCAAAACCATATCGAAAAATCAGAACTCCTATTAGAATAAACAAGTTCCGTTTAAAATACTGAAATACTAAATAAGATGGATTACAATGTGTAATAGAAAAAGGAGCATGAAATTAGGTTACAGGTGTGTGAAAGAAAGTAATAGAAGTGGAAAGAAATTGCAATTGAGTAGATTGGAAGTCTTAACACAAAGGGTGAGGGGTGGTGGATGGTGGTGGGAAAAGGAATTATCTGTGGGATTGAGTGTAGGTATGTTTGAATATTTTTAAGGATTGTATAAAATGTATGTTTGTATGCTTGTATATTTGCAATATGTGTGTATTAATGCTGAATTATTTTAACAATAAAAACTAAAAAAAAAAAAAAAAGATGGGAGCTTTTGCGTGATCTAGCTGGGCTCTCCTTGTGTCGTTAGCAATGCCTGCCTGCCTGCCTGTGTGCTTGCTTCTGTGCCCCTAGAATAACTGCCCAACCTATGGAGGCACCGTAAGTTGCTCTCCTCCTCCAAAGGAAACATTTGGCGCTGTTACCGGAAAAATCCGAGGGCTCCCTTGGACAAAAAGTAAAGACACCAACCAGAGTAAATTGGAGCAAATCAGCAGCCTGTAGGCTTGGCCTTTATTGAACTGTTGCAGCAGGGTGTTCCCCTCACTCGCAGGAGAGAGGAAAGGCCCAGAAAAATGGTGTGCAAGACCTTATAAAAACTTTTGAAATTCCCCTCCTCTAGGTCAAGCCCACCCCCAGAAGCATCATGCATACATTACAGAAAGGAGGGGTTGAGGGAGGAGTTGTGGTGGGAACCTGAGTGTCCTGTCACCTGGCTGGTTCCCTTCTCCCCCTCCCCATGAGTCATTTTCTCAAGACAAAAGGTAGTCACAGTTTCGTGCCCCCTGAGGGAAATCTGATCATGCTGAATCCACTCCCATATGCAAGTTCTTTGTGATTTTGATTGTCTTCTGTCTGGGATCATCAGGGTTGGCATAGCAACTGGGCAGGGCTCCTGTGGATGTGCTGGGATGGTGAAGGGATTATGGCGCCCTGTATCAAACCTTCCCCATTTTGTAGTCTTTGCTTCATGGAGTAAAATAAAAGTGGAACAGTGCAAATCCGATGTATGGTTGATTTTCTATGAAATTATAACAAAAGTGTAGCGTATGTAGTGTGTGAGTGTGAGTGTGTGTGAAGTTTGTACAAACTGAATGATGGGGGGGGGGGTTTCTGCTACAGGTGCAAAGGCAGCCTTGAGTTTTCTCCATTGCTTGGGGGGGAAGGGGGAAGCGCAAAACAAGACGACTCAGCCTTTGCTGTGCGAAATGTGAGTTTCATTTGTATCTTCATAGTGAGTTATAGTCAAGAAGATCTGCATTCCACCACCACCCCGAGCCTCAAGAATATAGCAATGCTCAATATTGTTGGCTCGTATCATTGCTCCCCCCCCCCCTTTTTAAAAGCCATTGTAAAACATATTATCATTAAAACGGAACATATGAAGGAAAGGGTCATAATTCTGTAGCAGGACACATGTTTTTGAAGCAGAAGGCACCAAGATCTCCAGGAACAAGACATTCACTGCCTGTAGAAAACATGCGGTTAGAGAAAAGGGGTCAAGACTAACTCTCACCCAGAGATACTACAGTGGTACCTCAGGTTACATATGCTTCAGGTTACATACGCTTCAGGTTACACACTCCGCTAACCCAGAAATAGTACCTCGGGTTAAGAACTTTGCTTCAGAATAAGAATGGAAATCGGGCTCTGGCGGTGCGGCAGCAGCAGGAGGCCTCATTAGCTAAAGTGGTGCTTCAGGTTAAAAACAGTTTCAGGTTAGAAACAGACCTCCGGAACGAATTACAGTGGTGCCCCGCAAGACAAATGCCTCGCAAGACGGAAAACCCGCAAGACGAAAGGGTTTTCTGTTTTCAGAGGTGCTTCGCAGGACGAATTTCCCTATTGGCTTGCTTCGCAAGACGAAAATGTCTTGCGATTCTTGCGATTTCCCCCCCCTCCCCAACCCCTTTTTCTGAAGCGCTAAGCTGCTAGTAGCCTTTTAGCAGCTAATCCGCTAATCCCTTAAGCCTTTAATAGGCGTTAATAGCCCTTAAACTGCTAATAGCGCTAATCCGCTAATGGGCTTGCTTCGCAAGACGAAAAAACCGCAAGACGAAAAGACTTGCGGAACGGATTCTTTTCGTCTTGCGAGGCACCACTGTAAATACTTAACCTGAGGTGCCACTGTATAGGTATGTGATGGAAGGGGTGTGTGTGTTTGTGTGTTCCATCTTGTGAAGTTCAGACACAACCTGACCATCTTAGTGACAAGTCAGGCCTGCATGCTACGGACCTGAAAGCTTTATAGCAGCTCATGTTCTTGGCTCTTGGAATCACTTGCATCCCAGAACCAAGAGGATTTGTGGGCAGTCAACTCTTGTCAACCTGCCTGCCGTTTCATCTTCCACCATCTGGCCCCGGGGGGTGCAGGGAACAGAGAATTGGTGACAGCGCCCCCATTGAAACTGGTCCAGAGAGGGCCTCCCTTTATCTTTTATGCTGGCTCCCCTTGCTGCAAGGTTGTTGTTATTTTCACTGGAGGCTCCTCCCACATTCTCTCTTCTGGCCTATCACTGACACTTCCTTCACCTGTCAAAGCTTGTCATCTCATCCATAAGGACTAGGAACCTGTTCTCGTCTTTTGAAGTGAAGACTTCTCTGGAATGTGATGGGTGCTCCATGGCATCCACAAATAAAGTCCAGGGAATGTCGGGAGGTGGGAGGCTGCGGGCAACATCAAATGCCTCTGTGAGCAGAGCCTGCTTCCTCCCCATAGCTGTCAACCTTCCTTTTTTTTTGCGGGAAATTCCAGCGCCATTTCCCGCTGCTATCCCAGATTGTTAGATATCCCGTAGACTGTCCCCGCGATAGGTGAGGCTGCTAATCCCTTATTTTCGAGGCTCCCCAAGACAGATGAGGCTGCTAATCACCTCCAGAATGGATTATTGTAACTTGCTCTACATGGGGCTGCCCTTGAGACTGATCGAGAATCTCCAGCGGGTGCAGAATGCCGCTGCGAGACTCCTTACGGGGTCCTCACTGCGAGATCACATTCACCCGGTGCTATACCAGCTGCACTGGCTCCCGGTGGAGTACAAGATCAGGTTTAAGGTCCTGGTTTTAACCTTTAAAGCCCTATACGGCCTAGGATCCTCGTACCTACAGGACCGCCTCTCCTGGTATGTCCCACAGAGGAACTTACAGTCTTCAAACAAAAACATCTTGAAGGTCCCAGGCCACAGAGAAGTTACGCTGGCCTCAACTAGAGCCAGGGCTTTTTCGGCTGTGGCTCCGATCTGGTGGAACGCTCTGCCACAAGAGACTAGGGCCCTGCGGGACTTGACATCTTTCCGCAGGGCCTGCAAGACAGAGCTGTTCCACCAGGCCTTTGGCCAGGGCACAGCCTGACTCCCTCCTTTGGCAATCTTCACAGAATTCCAGCCCAATGGTTGCCATCAATTTGATTTGAATTAATTTTTTAATGAAATGATTTTTGAATGTTGTATTATTTTATTGTTGTTAGCCGCCTTGAGCCCGGCTTCAGCTGGGGAGGGTGGGATATAAATAAAATTTATTTACAGTGGTACCCCGCAAGACGAATGCCTCGGAAGATGAAAAACTCGCTAGACGAAAGGGTTTTTCGTTTTCTGAGGTGCTTCGCAAGACGGATTTTCCTAAGGGCTTGCTTCGCTAGACAAAACGGCCCTGCCTCTCGTGTCATGGCGACGGTCACTGCACGCACGCACGCTTCCCCGCTCCTCTGGCTCCCTCCCACCTTCCGGCTGACGGCCGATCTTCCGGCTGCCTCGCGCCGCTGCCCACCCCCCTCGCGCGCTCCCCTCAAAGAGCCGTTGCCGCCAGCAGCCAGCGTTGCAGCCGGAGTCGCGCTCCTGAGCCCCGCCGCCCTCCAGCAGCCGCATTGCGCGGTGGCCACAACACGCGGGTGAGTCTGAGGTATCGGCTGCGGCAGCTGTCCTGCTTCTCCCTGCCCCTCCCCGCCGTTGTCAGTGTTTAAATGCAGTGGTGCTTCACAAGACGAAAAAACTCGCACAACGAAAAAACTCACGGAACGAATTAATTTCGTCTTGCGAGGCACCACTGTATATTATTATTATTATTATTATTATTATTATTATTATTATTATTTTCGAGGCTGCTGATCCGTTATTTTCAAATCTGAAAGTTGACAGCTAGGTTCCTCCCCCTTCCTAAAACAATGGGAGACGTGTCTCTCTTGACTTCAGAGCCACAACCCACTCCTTGTATACGGCTCCCTGCAGCCTTGCTACCCTTCTCTCTCTCTCCCCGCCCCCCCAATCTCAGTTAATTACATCCTCCAAATGGCCCCCCCAGCCTGCTGCTTCCTGCCTTGCTTAAGCATGCCCTGAACTGCAGCCATGGTTCTGTGGAGGGGGGTGGCTGGGTTGCAAGGAGGGCAGACAAGCTAAGTGTGCAACGGATTAAGGAGGAAAGCCAGACACCCCTCCTGTTTTCCCTTTGTTGGATACAGTGACCCAATTTAGGAACTCTGTCTGTGCCCCCCCCCCCCCGATCCTCCAATTTGATTCTGCATTGTGCTTCAGTCAACCCAGGCTGTGAGCACAGTAGCACATAGCAGCTGTATCACCTGGGGGTGGGGAGGGTCCATTTTTCTCTTTTGTAGTCCTTTTTTTTTTAATTCTAGCCCTAGAACCTGGGGGACGCGGGTGGCGCTGTGGGTTAAAGCCTCAGTGCCTAGGGCTTGCCGATCGAAAGGTCGGCGGTTCGAATCCCCGCGGTGGGGTGCGCTCCCGCTGTTCGGTCCCAGCGCCTGCCAACCTAGCAGTTCGAAAGCACTCCCGGGTGCAAGTAGATAAATAGGGACCACTTACTGGCGGGAAGGTAAATGGCGTTTCCGTGTGCGGCTCTGGCTCGCCAGAGCAGCAATGTCACGCTGGCCATGTGACCTGGAAGTGTCTTCAGACAGCGCTGGCCCTTGGCCTCTTTGAGTGAGATGGGCGCACAACCCTAGAGTCTGTCAAGACTGGCCCGTACGGGCAGGGGTACCTTTACCTTTTACTAGAACCTGGGAGGGTGTAGAAATAAGCAACTGCACAGAGGGAGACCCCTCCCCCCCGGGGGGGGGGACACTGTTTAAATCACCTAGTGAGAGGAGTCCTTTGTTGCCCATATTCTTTGCTAGATCACCAGCATCACTTTCTGGCAGCCAAAAGAGCAGCATCCCATGAGATCAAGGCAACAACAACAACAACAACAACAAACAACAACAACTTATTATTTATACCCTGCCCATCTGGCTGGGTTTCCCCAGCCACTCTGGGCGGCTTCCAACAGAACACTAAAATACAATAACCTATTAAACATTAAAAGCTTCCCTGAACAGGGCTGCCTTCAGATGTCTTCTAAAAGTTTGGTAGTTATTTTTCTCTTCGACATCTGGTGGGAGGGCGTTCCACAGGGCGGGTGCCACTACCGAGAAGGCCCTCTGCCTGGTTCCCTGTAACTTGGCTTCTCGTAGCGAGGGAACCGCCAGAAGGCCCTCGGCGCTGGACCTCAGTGTCCGGGCAGAACGATGGAGAATGTCTACTCAGTTACTCTGCTGCCCCTTTCCCACTGCTCAGAACAAGACTTGGGTTTATAACATGGTGCCCTCTGCCGTTGGACTCCCAGCTCCCACCAACCCTTGCTGACCGGGGCTGATGGGAGTCGGAGTCCAGCAACATCTGGAAGACACAGTGTTAGCAACCCCTGTGCAGCATGTTTGCTTTATTTGTGTTTAGCAAACACTGAGTATTGAACCATCCCACATATCAGCTGGTGTGTGAGGTGTGTGTGTGTTCATGTTCATCATGCTTGGATTGGCTGTGCGCTCCAGTTGCCTCTGGGAAACTGGCATGAGCAGCTGAACCAAGCAGGATTGATGGGTTCGATGGTGCTTTCTGCAGGGGTTGGCTGAACCCATTGAACCGAGCCATCAGCTGCCATCAGGATGGTGTCACCTGATTGACACGTGGGGTGCTTTCAGAAAAATGGCTGAGCAGGTCAGATTGGAACCCCTAGTAGCCCAAGACTGCCCCATGGGATGAAGGTTCCCCACTGGCAACAATGAAGAAATCATGGGAGAACGACAGGATTGCATGAAAAGGACTGTGCCACCTCTCTCTATGTTTTTGGTGGTGGTTTGAAGATCAGAAATGAGTGTCCACGTGGCCTAAGCAAAGTTGCAATGCAGACTTAGAATAGGGATCAGCCTCCAGGACGAATTTACCGTATTTTTCGCTCTATAGGATGCACTTTTTCCCCTCCAAAAATGAAGGGGAAATGTGTGTGCGTCCTATGGGGCGAATGCAGGCTTTCGCTGAAGCCTGGAGAGCGAGAGGGGTCGGTGCGCACCGACCCCACTCACTCTTCAGGCTTCAGGAAGCTATCCGCAAGACTTGCAAGCCTGGCGGCAGGTCCCGCGGGCTCGCAAGGCTTGCAGGCAGCAGGCAGCAGCCCAAAAGCTCGGGGGACAGCGGGGAGGTGCAGCGCCGCCACCCCGCTATTCCTCGACCTGGTCTGGAGGACGGCGGGGAGAAGCAAGCTTGCTTCTCACCCCCCCCCCCCGCCAGCTCCACAAGCTCGGGGCATAGCGGGGAGGCGGAGTGCCGCCACCCCGCTATTGCCCGACCTGATCTGGAGGCTGGCGGGGGGCGGGGAGAAGCAAGCTTGCTTCTCCCCCCTGCCAGCCCCACAAGCTCGGGGGACAGCAGGGCAAGCCGCTGCCCCACGGAGGCTAGAGAGGCTGTCCCTGAAGGCAGAAGAGGGAGACGGAGCGCTCCGTCTCCCTCTTCTAGCTTGGGGATGGCTGCGCAAACCTGGGGGGAAAATAATTTTTTTCCCCTTGATTCTCCCCCCCCCAAAAAAATAGGTGCGTCCTATGGGCCGGTGCGTCCTATAGGGCGAAAAATACGGTATTGTGTAGAGCACAAAGCAGTAGAAAGCAGGCTCTGTTGAGTAACGGTGATTTTCCTAAGGCTGCTTCGAGCTGCTTCATGTGTTAGGTTTTCTTTGCACAGAACATTGGGAAACGGTGCAAAACTTGCATGTAGAGTGACAGGTGTGGCACACCTTCACAATATCCTTGCCAATGGCCTTCCTAGTACAGTGGCTAAAATTTAGGAGCAAACTTCTACGATGGGCTACCTGTGGCAAGGAGTTTCCAAGAGAAAGGTACCATTCTGGAGAAAGCCCTGGATGTCAGGTCCATCCTCTGAGCCTCAGACAACAGGGGCATATATATACTTGATGAACTTAAGGTACAAGGAGTGCCCAGGATCCAGACTGGGAATTTGTATTATATTACATGTTGCATTGTGGTAGGCATGATGGGAAGCCACAGCCAACTGTGGTCTAAGCCACAGAGCCTAGGGTTTGCCGATCAGAAGGTTGGCAGTTCAAATTATCATGATGGGGTGAGCTCCCGTTGCTTGGTCCCTGCTCCTGCCAACCTATCAGTTCAAAAGCACGTCAACGTGCAAGTAGATAAATAGGTACCTCTCTGGCGGGAAGGTAAATGGCGTTTCCGTGCGCTGCTCTGGTTCGCCAGAAGCGGCTTAGTCATGCTGGCTCCCTCAGCCTGTAAAGCATGCAACCCCAGAGTCATCCACGACTGGACCTAACAGTCTGGGGTACCTTTACCTTTACCTACTGTAGCATCTATACACAAGAAAAAAGGCTTTGCGATGCTACCATGATGTATAGTTTCATGAGGATTTCATGAAAACTCAATGTGTTTTTTAACCTGTTACTTTCTGGTGTGCTTTGAGCATAGGCAGCACCTGCCATGAACCGTCACTCTTAACTCCTTGAGGAAAACTCATCCCCATCTCCTTTACCTCTTTTTAAATCTTCCCCTGTCTTGTCTCATCTTCCTGCTTAAATGACTGAAAATAGAAGGCTGGATTTTTAATAATTCCGCAGAGGCCCACGACTGTAACAATAGGGACATAATTGAATTATTCAAAGCCGCTTTTCTTCCCAACAGTTTTGTGCCACTCAAAGGTCTGACGTTAAACTTTGAAACGTTCTTCTAATTTTGCTTATCTTTCTATTTCATTCTCTGCTTATTGTTACTGTGCTAGATCAGGGATGGGGGCACTTTTCCTCAGCCTAAGGGCCACATTCCCTTCTAGGGAACCTTTTGAGGGCCACATGGCAGTGGGGGGTCACTTAATAGGGCTAGGTGACATACTGATTATCCTCCCAAACTGGTTTGAAGTCCACATCGTGATATCGGTTTCACCATTTTTGACCAGGCAGTACATCACAAATCATTGTGGGTGGGTTGTGCAAAAATCACAACGTGAGGAAAACCGCGAAGTCAGCCAGTTGCCTCTACATAGCTCCATCGTTACTTCAGGCATTGTGATACATCAGTATATCGCAATGTTTAAAAGGTAAAGGGACCCCTGACCATTAGGTGCAGTCGTGACCGACTCTGGGGTTGCAGCGCTCATCTCGCTTTACTGGCCGAGGGAACCGGCGTTTGTCCGAAGACAGCTTCTGGGTCATGTGGCCAGCATGACTAAGCCGCTTGTGGCAAAACCAGAGCAGCGCATGGAAATGCCATTTACCTTCCTGCCAGAGTGGTACCTATTTATCTACTTGCACTTTGAGATGCTTTCGAAATGCTAGGTTGGCAGGAGCAGGGACCAAGCAACGGGAGCTCACCCCGTCGTGGGAATTCAAACTGCCGACCTTCTGATCGGCAAGTCCTAGGCTCTGTGGTTTAACCCACAGCACCACCCGCATCCCTTATCACAATGTTTAGCTGGTGATATATCACAATGTTGAAAACCAGATATCGCCCAGCTAATGTAATTTTTACCTTTTGTACAGTAGGCTACTTTTTATACATGCACGCCCCTCTGTATCTTCCACCCATGCAGGCAAGAGTCAACATCAGAATTCGAGAACCGCTTCTGTTAGCTAATGGCGGGGGTGGGGGGCAGGGAGGGAGTGCCTCCACAGGGGAAGCAGAACTGTAAAACAATCCCCAGTAAAGTCATCGCTAGAGAGAGATTGGAACTTGGGTCTCCCACATCCAAAGCTCACCCTCTGCCCACTGGCCCTCCGAGCTAGGGCCAAACGACACAGATACAGTGGTGCCCCGCAAGACGAATGCCTTGCAAGACGAAAAACTCGCTAGACAAAAGAGTTTTACATTTTTTGAGTCGTTCCGCAAGACGAATTTCCCTATGGGCTTGCTTCGCAAGACAAAATGTCTTGCGAGTTCTTGTGAGTTTGTTTCCTTTTTCTTAAAGCCGCTAAGCCGTTAATAGCCGCTAAGCCACTAATAGGCACTAAGCCGCTAATGGGCTTGCTTCGCAAGACGAAAAAACCGCAAGACGAAGAGACTCGCGGAACGGATTAATTTCGTCTTGCGAGGCACCACTGTATAGGGAGGGTGCTGTTGTGCTCTTTGTGGCCTTCTGGTCAGCCACCAGCAGAACAGGATGCTGGAATATATGGGCCACTGGGCTGGCCCAGTGTGGCTTGGCCTGTGTTAAGCTTGCCACTTAAGTTGGAAGGGAAAGCAGCTGTGTGGGGCCCTGGTGTGGGTCCTTGTCTTGCTCTTTATTTGGGCCCAGCGCCAGATGTTTGCCAAGCCCCATCCTCTGACCGCTATTGGGGGCACGTCATTCTCTTTTTTATATACTGTATATAATTTTTATTACATTTTCTGTTAGAATACTCGTTTAAACACCCTTAAAATATCAGTGACTTCCCTTCTTCTCTTTCCATGGTTCATTTTGCATATCATAAAATCCCTGCATGTTTTACATAAACTAAACCACTCAGTATTCCATTATTACATCCATCAAAACTTATTTACACTGTTGAATTTATCTTAATGCTGCCCACGTTTTCAAGTGTACACAATTCCCCCCATTTTCACTAAACACTTTCCAATCTTCTCTAAACATATGCTCTTCTTGTTTTTCTTGTTCCATGTGTTAAGTCCGCAAGCAGCGCATATTCCATCAGCTTATGTTGCCATTCTTCTTTAGTTGGGACCTCGCTCGTTTTCCATTCTTGGGCAGGGGCAGGTCATTCTCCGTGGAAAGCCAGCCTTGAGCCACATGACTCCCTAGGTAAAGGTAAAGGGACCCCTGACCATTAGGTCCAGTTGTGGCCAACTCTGGGGTTGCGGCGCTCATCTCGCTTTATTGCCCGACGGAGCCGGCGTACAGCTTCCGGGTCATGTGGCCAGCATGACTAAGCCGCTTCTGGCGAACCGGAACAGCGCATGGAAATGCCATTTACCTTCCCGCTGGAGCGGTACCTATTTATCTACTTGCACTTTGACGTGCTTTCGAACTGCTAGGTGGGCAGGAGCAGGGACCAAGAAACGGGAGCTCACCCCGTTGCGGGGATTCGAACCGCTGACCTTCTGATTGGCAAATCCTAGGCTCTGTGGTTTAACCCACAGCGCCACCCGCGTCCCTACATGACTCCCTACCTCCTTTCAATATCAAAGTTAGCAACTTAAGCCCACATGTTTAAGGTAATGCCAAGCACCAACAGGCCACTCCATCCAGCTGAGAGCTTGCTCCTAATTTCCTTTACCAATTGACTAATCCAGTCATTGGCTACCCTGCTTGCTTGCTTTCTCTCTGCACCCTGCCCCTTTCCTCCTTTGTTGCTGTGTTCTTAGCAACGGGATTCTGCTTCTGTTGGGATACGTGGCCAGAGACCCAGTAGTGACCTCTTGCTCTGCCCCCCCCCCCAGCTGACAGGAATCCACAGCAATTTCCTTGTACAGGCATATATCCCTAACCTATCATTAATACTTCCTGCAAGCGAGCTTGAAATATTGATGCTAATTGCTCTCCTTGCCAGCACATTAAGCAGGCAGCACTAACGAACCAGGCTCACTTCTGTGGTGTGCTGGTGGTGGTTTCTTAAATAGAGGAGACCTAATGGATCGGCAGAGCCTAGGACTTGCCGATCAGAAGGTCGGCGGTTCGAATCCCTACGATGGGGTGAGCTCGGTACCTGCTCCTGCCAACCTAGCAGTTCAAAAACACGTCAAAGTGCTAGTAGATAAATAGGTACCACTCCAGCAGGAAGGTAAACAGCATTTCCAGGCGCTGCTCTGGTTCGCCAGAAGCGGCTTAGTCATGCTTGCCACATGACCCAGAAGCTGTACGCCAGCTCCCTCGGCCACTAAAGCGAGATGAGTGTCGCAACCCCAGAGTCGGCCATGACTGGACCTAATGGTCAGGGGTCCATTTACCTTTAATGGACTCTTGGCTTAGAGATGGCTGGTGTTACCCAGAATCCTCTTTGTTGTAGTGATGGTTTGTCATGATTGGTACTCCTACAGGCCTGAGTAGCTTCCATGAAGTCTCAGCAGCGGGGTCCAGGAAGCCTGTAGCCAATAAGCGAAGACCTCCCTGACTCTCCTATGCTTTTTTCCTTGCAGGGGGAGCTGTTAAGCCCATGTCGCTGCGACGGGTCTGTCCGCTGCACCCACCAGCCCTGCCTGATTCGCTGGATCAGCGAGAGAGGTTCTTGGAGCTGCGAGCTGTGCTACTTCAAATACCAGGTCTTAGCCATTAGCACAAAGAATCCCTTGCAGGTAAGCACCGAAACAGCCAAAGCCATACCCTACAACATTTCTCTGATGAAAATTTTACTATTTATACCCTGTCCACCTGACTGGGCTGCCCCAGCAATTCTGGGTAGCTTCGAACATAACAAACAAACAATAAAACATTAAACATTTTTTAAAAAACGTCCCTATTCAGGGCTGCCTTCTGATGTCTTGTATAGCTACTTATCTGCTTGGTTCGGGGGTCACATAATTCCATACCCTCTAACATATCTCCAATGAAAATAAGGACGTCCTAAGGAAAAGCGGGACATTCTGGGGTCAAATCGGAAACCGGGACTGCTTCTGTAAATCTGAGACTGTTCCTGCAATATAGGGACACTTGGAGGGTCTGCTAAAACCCTGGTTGGTGAATTATGTTTTTACCAGCAGGCCACATGTTCCAGGGAGGAGGGGAGTCAACAGCAAAGCATGGCAGATGATGCGCATGTGTGTGAGCCCACATACACATCTAGGCCTGCCAAGCAGTCTTAACTACCTCAACAAAGATTCTGATGGCCACACATTCCTCACCCATTGTGCTGTGCTGTGTACATTTCACCTGGTGAAGCCTTTATTGCGCTTCAGCAATTCTCCACAAACTGAGGGTATGACTTTGGAAGCACTCAGTGCGCCCCCTGTGATTGCACATTGGAGAAACCTGTTTGCCGTTCTCAAGCCTTCCTCAGTAAGGAGATTAGTAAGTTCTCAAGGAACCTGAGGATATATCCTGCAGCACATTCCAAAAACCACTATCCTGTGGCATCCCGCCCCCCACTCCCCGTTCTATTCCCATTATCTGGTTTGGTCACAGGGTGTGGAAAGGAAGCCATGGGAAACAGCAAGCATGGGGAATAGTCCTAGGAGTAGACCCATTGAAATTGATGGGTCTAAATTAGTCATGTCTATCAATTTCAGTGCTCGCTTCGGCAGCACATATACTAAAGTCTATCAATTTCAGTGGTTCCTTTCTGAACAGGGTTAGCACTGGCTACAACCCTTGGAATTGGCCGTAAATAATAATAATAATAATAATAACAACAATAATAATAATAATACCGTATTTTTTGCTCTATAAGACTCACTTTTTCCCTCCTAAAAAGTAAGGGGAAATGTGTGTGTGCGTCTTATGGAGCGAATGCAGGCTGCGCAGCTATCCCAGAAGCCAGAACAGCAAGAGGGATTGCTACTTTCGCTGCGCAGCGATCCCTCTTGCTGTTCTGGCTTCTGAGATTCAGAATATTTTTTTTCTTGTTTTCCTTCTCCAAAAACTAGGTGCGTCTTATGGTCTGGTGTGTCTTATAGAGTGAAAAATACGGTAATAATAATGATTGTTGATGATGATGATTGATGATGATGATGATGTATTTTTTATACCTTGCCCATCTGGCTGGGTTCCCCCAACCACTCTGGGCAGCTCCCAACCCCCTTAAAAACAGAATAAAACATAAAACATTAAAAACTTCCCTAAACATTTGTATATTTGTAGCAGAATGATTTTTGCCAATGCCCAAGCTCTCTGTATTGCATTTGTTGTGCATCGACACCCTAAGATTCTGCACCCCTCGGCCTCATGGGAAAACCCCATCTTGGCTTGTTCTGCCCATCCTTTGGCAAAAGCACCCTACCGGCATTCGCTCCCATGTGCTGTTTTTCCTCCCCGCCCCCAGTGGCAGGCGATTTCCCTGACGGTGATCGAAAAGGTACAGATCGCAGCCATCATCCTGGGTTCCCTCTTCCTCATCGCCAGCATCTCGTGGCTCATCTGGTCGTCGCTCAGCCCCTCGGCCAAGTGGCAGCGGCAGGACCTCCTCTTCCAGATCTGCTATGGGATGTACGGCTTTATGGACATCGTCTGCATAGGTGAGTGAGTCCAGCCAGCCAAGCCTGCTTCCGTTGCTTAAAAAAAACAAACGGGAGGCTTCCCCCTGTTTTGCTCTCTCCGCTAGCATGACCCCTGCAGCTTGCTGGATGCAGGGAAAAGGAAAATCAATGCTTCGTCCGCTCTGTGATTCCCTTGTGGAACTCGATGCAAAGGAATTTGATGGTAGATTTCAGGAGATTTCTAACCATTAGGAAAGGCCAGTTCTGAAGTAGTGCCTCCTGGCAATAGTCTTGGCAGCCCAGTAACACAGGAAATGAGATTAGGATGGAGAATGTATGCTTCTATTGAGGTCAGAAAGCAGCTCTCGGTAGACAAGTTTTCTTGCATCCTACTTTTGCTTGAGATTGTAACGATTAGCCACCGTGTGTTAAAATCTCTTTCACCCACCTTCCCCAGCCCCTCTGGCGTTATTAAATTGCAGAGCTGTTTGTATTCCTGGACATCATGCAAGCCTATTGTTACCGCGTTCAGAATTTGTCAACCCAAAAATCTAAGTAAATCATATATACAGAGAGGGAGAGTTTAAGGATGTGGAAATGGTAAATAGTTACCAATATCTCAATGGGTCTCAGGTGCAGAGCTGGGAGGGGCTGAATGAGATTTCCTTTGGGAAGGACGTGGGCTCTAGTTCTTTGCTTTGCTATTTGCTATATGGGGTGCAGGTGGCGCTGTGGGGTAAACCACAGAGCCTAGGGCAGGGGTCAGCAACCTTTTTCAGCCGTGGGCCAGTCCACCGTCCCTTAGACCATCTAGTGGACCGGACTATATTTTGAAAAAATAAATAAATGAATTCCTATGCCCCACAAATAACCCAGAGATGTATTTTAAATAAAAGCACACATTCTACTCATGTAAATACACGCTGATTCCCGGACCATCCGCGGGCCGGATTGAGAAGGCGATTGGGCCACATCTGGCCCACGGGCCTTAGTTGTCTACCCCTGGCCTAGGGCTTGCCAATCAGAAGGTCGGCAGTTCGAATCCCTGCGACGGGGTGAGCTCCCGTTGCTCGGTCCCAGCTCTTGCCAACCTAGCAGTTCGAAAGCACGTCAAAGTGCAAGTAGATAAATAGGTACCGCTCTGGCGGGAAGGTAAATGGTGTTTCCGTGCAGTGCTCTGGTTCTCCAGAAGCGGCTTAGTCATGCTGGCCATGTGACCTGGAAGCTGTACGCCGGCTCCGTCGGCCAGTAAAGCGAGATGAGCGCCGCAACCCCAGAGTCGTCCGCAACTGGACCTAACGGTCAGGGGTCCCTTTACCCTAGGGGGAAATATACAAAACGAACTGTATCGGTGTTCTTAATTTGCATAGTTTATATAGGGCAATGAATGTATACATACATTCTAGACACAGAATTTTCAAGCCCCCAAACTCAGCCCCAGAACCTTTATTCAGAGCCTGGGACCAGCCCCATGCCTGGTAATGATATTGTGGAGAGTGGTTTCTGAGCCTCTGCAGAGTGCCTTGCTTTCGCCACTGATGGCCAGTTGCAGCTTGCCTGAGAATAAGAATAAAAACCTGAGAGGAGGGAAGTTTGGCTTCCCTGCTGAAGTTAGCCCCAGCACCTTTTATTTTAGAAATTAGCCACTGCTTCTGTGGGAACCATTTGTTTTCCTAGAACAGGAACATAGGAAGCTGGCTTTATACTGAGTCTGCCCACTGGCCAATCTACCATTGTATCCACAGCTTGCCAGTCGCTCTCCAGGGTTTCACGCCGGAGACATTCCCTGCCCTGCTTGGAAATGTCAGAGATTGAATCTGGGACTTCCTACATGCTCTGCCAGTGACCTGCATCTTTCCCCTATAAGTGGCAGGGTCAGTCAAAGCTTAGAATGATTACAGCGCATTGCAACGTCTCGCCTATCCACACACACAAACATCCCAAGGTGCTTGGAGGTGTTCGGAAAATCATTTGGAAGCAGGAAAAAGAAAACACACCCACACTCTGAACACAGGGGGAAATGACAGCAAGTTGTAAGACGTAGGTCTCCACAGATCTGTATGGGTAAAATGTTGGAATTGGCTCTTAGCGCAGGCTTAACAGGCACAAACCAGCCAGCAATGAAATGTTAACAAAAGCCTCAGTGTAGCCTTATTTGAGTTCACCGATTGGGTCTGCGTTGCTCCGGGACAGGAGGAAGGAAGTCAAATGACACTGAGGTTGGTTCGAAGAAAGAGTTTATTCTGCTCTCCGGATAGCAGAAGGCACTTGCGTGATCAAGTCCACAGCAAGTCCAAAGAAATGACAAGTTTCATGCAGTATATATATCCTCCAGGCACCCTCTCCCTCCTTCCCATATACAGTGGTGCCCCGCAAGACAAATGCCTCGCAAGACGGAAAACCCGCTAGACGAAAGGGTTTTCCGTTTTGGAGGTGCTTCGCAGGACGAATTTGCTATGGGCTTGCTTTGCAAGACGAAAATGTCTTGCGATTCCTGGGGTTTTCCCTCCGCTCCCCACCCCCTTTTTCTAAGGCACTAAACTGCTAATAGCCTTTTAGCAGCTAATCCACTAATCCCTTAAGCCTTTAATAGCCGCTAATAGCCGCTAAACCGCTAATAGCGCTAATCCACTAATCCGCTAATGGGCTTGCTTCACAAGACGAAAAAACCGCTAGACGAAGAGACTCACGGAACGGATTTTTTTCGTCTTGAGAGGCACCACTGTAAATCCAACCATGTAAGCCTATGTACGCAGGTTGACATCACATATGTTCTTGCTCTGGTATTCTTAACCATTAAAGGGAATTCCTTCCTATACTTCTGACCATAAAAGGATCTTCCTCTTCCTACTCTTATCTTGGAGGAAGAGGTCGTCATCTCCGAGAACGCGCTTTGGCGTTGTTCCGGACTTAGGTCTGTGCATCTTTTGTGATCAGCACATACGATAAGGTACAGATGTGTCTTTCTCTGTTCTGCTGGTGCAGTCAAGGTCATCCCTGCCGTCACAAACTGATAAAGGAGAGGGCTCTGAGCACAGCCGGGTTTTTGTTTATACATTGACTCAGAGCCCAAGTTAATGGGTTTTAGCTAAGGAAAAATAGGGATTTTGGTGCAGTTTCAAACTGCCTGCACAGTCAGTTTTGGGAAACCCATTCTTTCATCAGGAGGCCACAGGCTTTAGAAACCCAGCTCTCCTCTCTTAAGGTTTCTAGGTCTCACGGCTACAGAGTTGAGTCTTGAAAATGGGATGGCAAAAATTGCTGAAGGATCTGAAACCGTGAGACAGCAGAAGCCCAGACCCATTAAGTAGCTCAAGGGCCAATAGCAGGATTTAATTTAAAGGGGAAATAAATGTTAAGGTGTAAGCCACAAATTGTACTTTGACGCACACCACACAAAGTGGTAACACAAATTACAGTGGTGCCTCGCAAGACGAAATTAATCCGTTCCGCGAGTCTCTTCGTCTAGCGGTTTTTTCGTCTTGCGAAGCAACCCTATTAGCGGATTAGCGCTATTAGCGGTTTAGCGGCTATTAGCGGCTATTAAAGGCTTAAGGGATTAGCGGATTAGCTACTAAAAGGCTATTAGCAGCTTAGTGCCTTAGAAAAAGGGGGTGGGGAGCGGAAAAAAACCCCCAGGAATCGCAAGACATTTTCGTCTTGCGAAGCAAGTCCATAGAAATTCGTCCTGCGAAGCACCTCTGAAAACGGAAAACCCTTTCGTCTAGCGGGTTTTCCGTCATGCGAGGCATTCGTCTTGCGGGGCACCACTGTATATCAATTGCCCAATGCCGTAATACACAAATTAGTCCCAGGCCTCTAACTCATGCAGTGTTTCTGTAGTGACCCTTGGAGCTAATATCCTCAGAGGAATTATCTAGGCTGGCATGTCATAGTGTAGTTTACTAACCATCCAGGCCTCATCCTTTCCCCAATCTCAACCTCAGCACAACCTTCTGGATCCATCTGCCCCCTCACTTCTGTTTCCCCTCTTGCGTGCCAAGCCATATATGGTGATATCAAGTGCAATAAGCCAATCATCGCCCTCTAAATCCCTGGGTGATTTACATAACACAATTCCAGTACTTTTAATATTCAACATGATGATGAGTTCGGGGGGGGGGGGCAGAGAAATAATGCTTCAATAACCCCTGGGTGGGGGGAAATTGGGAACTCAATTGAACCCATTGTAATGATGATGTGTCAAAGGCTATACGTAGCATAGCAAACTGCTTTTCAGAACCAGAGACTTGGAGGCACAGCCACATTCATTTCGTGGTGCATGCATCCATTTACCGTATTTTTCGCTCTATAAGACGCACTTTTCCTCCTTCAAAAATTAAGGGGAAATGTGTGTGCGTCTTATGGAGCGAATGTAGGCTCCTTGGCTTCAGCAATAGCAACGCAAAGCCTCCGAAGCGCAGAGGGAGAGCTCCCCCCGCGCTCCAGAGGCTTTGCGTTGCTTTCGCGTTGCGCTTCGGGGGCTTCAGGCAGCTATCCGCAAGCCTTCGGAGCGCAGCAGGAGTTTCCGCTGTGCTCTGAAGGCTTGCAGATAACAGCCTGAAGCCTGGAGAGCGAGAGGGGTCGGTGCACACCGATCGCTCTAGCTCTCCAGGCTTCGCTTCGCTGAAGAGGCGCTGCACAGTTTTCCCGCTCTGCACAGCACCCCTTCAGCGAAGCGGGAGGAGAAATGGAAGGGGCTCCGTTTCTCCTCCCACTTCGCTGAAGGGGCGCTGCGCAGAGAGGGGGAGAATTTTTTTCCCCTGTTCTCCCCCTCTAAAACAAGGTGCATCCTATGGTCTGGTGCACCCTATAGAGCGAAAAATACGGTCAATATCTATGGTGTTCTGTGGGGCTGCCTGTGGCCACCCATTCAGGGGATGGGCCAGGCCCTCGCTGGCTGCAGCATCAGATAGTCCCAGACCATTCAATGGCGCTGGTCACACACATTCATTTAATTGTGTCTTCCCGTGATCTCTGGACGTTTGGACCTGACTTCCTTTCTGAGCGAAGATGTTAATCCAAGTGCCAGATTTATGTTTGTTTTGCGTGTTTGTGTTTTGAAATAGTTCATAAAATACCTTGGGAATGAAGCCTGATTGCTGACAGAATAAAGTTTATGCTTCAACAGCATGGGAAAGATGGGAGACAACTGCTTACAGCAGACGTCCGTGTTGGGCTCAATATGGCCTAGTTGCCATAGTGCCATAAAACCCCTAAATCTGCCTACCTCGATCGGAGCACGCCAATTTTACAGGTTTTCATGCACAATCTGTCCCCAGTAAAAGCTGTGAGCAGCTAAGGAAATTGAAGGATGCCTGCCCAATTCAGACCAAAGTTCCACTTTAGTCTGCCATTCTGTTTGTCACAGTGCCAACCCAGATTCTTCCACTGAAGCTCAGAAGCAGGGCATGAAAGAAGTAATAATAATAATAATAATAATAATAATAATAATAATAATAATTTATTATTTGTACCCCGCCCATCTAGCTGGGTCTCCCCAGCCACTCTGGGCAGCTTCCACAAAAACCAAAAATACACTAATATGTCATACATTGAAAACTTCCCTGAAGATGTCTTCTGCCTTAAGATGTCTTCTGAATGTCAGGTAGTTGTTTATTTCTTTGACATCTTATGGGAGGGTGTTCCACAGGGTGGGCGCCACTACCAAGAAGGCCCTCTGCCTGGTTCCCTGTAGCTTTGCTTCTCGCAATGAGGGAACCGTCAGAAGGCCCTCGGTGCTGGACCTCAGCATCCGGGCAGAACGATGTGGGTGGAGACGCTCCTTCAGGTATACTGGGCCGAGGCCGTTTAGGGCTTTAAAGGTCAACACCAACACTTTGAATTGTGCTCGGAAACGTACTGGGAGCCAATATAGGTCTTTCAAGACAGGTGTTATGTGGTCTCGGCCGCCACCCCCAGTCACCAGTCTAGCTGCTGCATTCTGGATTAGTTGTAGTTTCCAGGCGACCTTCAAAGGTAGCCCCACGTAGAGTGCATTGCAGTAGTCCAAGCGGGAGATAACTAGAGCATGCACCACTCTGGTGAGGCAGTCCGCAGGCAGGTAGGGTCTTAGCCTGCGTACCAGGTGGAGCTGGTAGACATGCAAAGCCTTGCACTCTGCCACTGAGCTTAATAGCCACTAGGTTCTCAGAGCCAAGGTCCCTGGTTCAAGCGCTGTGCTCCTGGGCACCCGTGATATTATTTAGATGCATGTTTAATCTGTTCAGTGGGCCACAGTTATCCTTTTCTCCAAAGGTGTGTCCTGATGAGAAGATTGCCGGCAGCTTTTGTTGTGTCACGTGCCTTTGTCGATGGCCTCGTGCGTGGTTGAAGGCGTGGGCGGCATAATTAGGGCTCGGTACGCCCTGTGGCTGCCTTTGCCTTTGGGTTCCTCAGCAGATGGCTAGAGATTTTACCTCCAGCACTGCACACCGTCAAAGGGAGAGAAAGCCTTTTTTAATTGGAAGCCAATGACATTCACTAAAGAGGCCGAGCCGCCTTTGTGGCACTGATGGATGAGCTCTGGCGAGACAGAATGATAACAGCTAGGCCCCTTGTGGGAAGCGAGCGGTGCGCTGTCATTGGGAAATGAATGAATGACTTTTCCATTTCCCATTGATTCAACAGGGACACGTGTCGCATGGTAATGACCCACGTTAGAGGATGGCGGGAGCACAATTGATTGTCACTGGGTGGCATCCAGTTGGGAGATGGTATTTATAACTCGCTGGTCTCTTGGAGTTCCAGAATATGTTGCGGGAGGGGGGGGAGGGATTATTTTTCAACACACACAGAAATAAGGAAACAAAAAAAAAAGGCGTTACAGACATATCGCCCTCTAGGTAAAGGTAAAGGGGCCCCTGACCATTAGGTCCAGTCATGGCCGACTCTGGGGTTGCAGCGCTCATCTTGTTTTATTGGCCGAGGGAGCCGGCATACAGCTTCCGGGTCATGTGGCCAGCATGACTAGGCCGCTTCTGGTGAACCAGAGCAGCGCACGGAAACTCCGTTTACCTTCCCGCCGGAGCGGTACCTATTTATCTACTTGCACTTTGATGTGCTTTCGAACTGCTAGGTTGGCAGGAGCAGGGACCGAGCAACGGGAGCTCACCCCCTTGCGGGGATTTGAACCACTGACCTTCTGATCGGCAAGTCCTAGGCTCTGTGGTTTAACCCACAGCGCTACCCACGCCCCCCATGTCACCCTCTGTATGCATGTTATTATCTATCAAACTTCTGTCACAACCTTATTCCAAAACACGGAATGAATGCAGCCTGCATCCCTCAGAAATTCCTGTAAATAAACCTTCCCAGACTCTGCACCTTCCTGATGTTCTGGACTATACCTGTCATTAACCCCAGCCAAAGGGCCTGACTGGCTGAGACTGTTGCATGTTGTACCACACAAGGGCCTTGCTAATGGGGGTCAACACTCAAGGGCACCAATTCCGCTGTAATTGTACCAACATTGCTAATTTATTGATATGCATAGTTCACAAAGACTCGTGATGCTGCTTTAGCCAGGTTTTCAATATTTTGGGAAAGTTTCCCTGCAACATTCAGTCTTGCGGAATTATTTTATGTGCCAATTCCCTAAGCGTGACGTTAACATAATATTTTGGCATGCCCCAAAGAAGAGGAGACAGGTGGAACTTACTTGATTATCTCCGAAATAATGATATTTACCTATTTCTAAAGGTTTCATATTTTTTCACACTCCCGCCAAATATATTTCATATTTGCTTAATCACAAAACCAACATTTCCTAGATGTTTGTTTATTCACTCTCCTGAGCCTGCACGATCCGTAAAGGCAGTTTCCATGTCATGAAATAATACATTTACACCCTTTTGTTACCAAGAATCTGGTCTGTGCATTATCATAGGGAGGAAAGGGTCCTTTTTACATGTACAGTGGTGCCTCGCAAGACGAAAAGAATCCGTTCCGTGAGTCTCTTCATCTAGCGGTTTTTTCGTCTTGCGAAGCAAGCCCATTAGCGGATTAGCGCTATTAGCGGTTTAGCGGCTATTAGTGGCTATTAAAGGCTTAAGAGATTAGCGGATTAGCTGCTAAAAGGCTATTAGCAGCTTAGTGCCTTAGAAAAAGGGGGTGAGGAGCGGGAAAAAAACCCCAGGAATCGCAAGACATTTTCGTCTTGCGAAGCAAGCCCATAGAGAAATTCGTCCTGCGAAGCACCTCCAAAATGGAAAACCCTTTCGTCTAGCGGGTTTTCCGTCTTGCGAGGCATTCGTCTTGCGGGGCACCACTGTAATATTATGTCTCTGCCACCATCATTTGTACATTTGTAGTGACTTGCTCAAAGCCACCCAGTTAGTTTCATGGCCAGTTGGGGATTTGAACCCTGTTTTCTTCCAGGTTCTAATTTGATACTCTAACCACTATGCCCAGTGGCATACCTAGGGGTTGGCCTCTGCCAAGAGTGGGGGCCCAGGAGGGTGCAAAAATCGCACCTCTCTGCTCTGGCTTGGAGTGGCTCAGAGCTCACCTGCCTGTCCGCACACTCCTTGGGGAGTCCTCCACTGCTCTGGGTGGCTGGGCAAGGTGCATAGGCTCGTCTGCAAAGGGCACAAGGGACGTGGGCACAGATACATCTCCTTGCCAAGGGTGCAAGGGAGCCTGGGTACGCTTCTGACTATGCTACATGTTATGCCACAGAGTGATATACCGTATTTTTCGCTCTATAAGATGCACGAGACCACAAGACGCACCTAATTTTTGGAGGAGGAAAACAAGAAAAGAAAAAATTCTGAAACTCAGAAGCCAGAACAGCAAGAGGGATCGCTGCGCAGCGAAAGCAGCGATCCCTCTTGCTGTTCTGGCTTCTGGGATAGGTGCGCAGCCTGCATTCGCTCCATAAGACGCACACATAGAATCATAGAACAGAATCATAGAGTTGGAAGAGACCACAAGGGGCATCGAGTCCAACCCCCTGCCAAGCAGGAAACACCATCAGAGCACTCCTGACATATGGTTGTCAAGCCTCTGCTTAAAGACCTCCAAAGAAGGAGACTCCACCATACTCCTTAGCAGCAAATTCCACTGTCGAACAGCTCTTACTGTCAGGAAGTTCTTCCTAAAGTGTGTGGAAGTTCTTCCACACACATTTCCCCTTACTTTTTAGGAGGGGAAAAGTGAGTCTTATAGAGCAAAAGACAAGTCCCTGCCCCAAGGGCCTTCAGATTTAAATTTCAGCACATGGGAAAGAAAGGGAAGGGAAGGAGGTGAGATGGAGAGAGTATGCAGCATAAAGCAGTTATGTCTTCTTGAGCTTTTGTTGCCCTTAGTTCATGAATGCCAGGCTAAAACCGATTCTTGGCCTGGGTAGCCATTCCATGAAAATGGAAAAGGAAAGCTGATGTTTTGTTTTGTTTTTTAATCGGGATGGGGAATAGGAGTAAAACGGCACATAACTTAATTCAAAATCTACCCAGGGAACTGCCAGGAAAGCTCAACACCCCACACTCAAGAAATACATCCATGCAGAACCATATAATGCATGCAAATATGCTTAACTTAAACGGTTCGATATGCAGGTTTTATTTTGGGTAGGTGGTTGGGGCGTAGGAAAAGATGCGGCCTAATAACTAGAGGAGGGACGCGGGTGGCGCTGTGGGTTAAACCACAGAGCCTAGGACTTGCTGATCAGAAGGTCGGCGGTTCGAATCCTCACGACAGGGTGAGCTCCCATTGCTCGGTCCCTGCTCCTGCCAACCTAGCAGTTCGAAAGCACGTCAAAGTGCAAGTAGATAAATAGGTACCGCTCCGGCGGGAAGGTAAACAGCGTTTCTGTGCGCTGCTCTGGTTCACCAGAAGCAGCTAAGTCATGCTGGCCACATGACCCGGAAGCTGTACGCCGGCTCCCTCGGCCAATAAAGCGAGATGAGCGCCGCAACCCCAGAGTCAGCCACGACTGGACCTAATGGTCAGGGGTCCCTTTACCTTTACCTTTAATAACTAGAAGCCAGGAGAAACAGCTAGGTGACAAGTCTTGCAAGACAGAGGATCTGTGCCCTGTGGATACTTTTCCAATATCCCTTCACAAATCATGAGGACTAGCTACAAAGAGAATTACTTCGCCATGTAAATGATTGTGCAAGGCACAGTCTATTCTTGTACAGCAGCCCTGTGAAATGGCTTTGGGTTGAGTGATGGTACCTTGCCCAAAACCACCCTGAAAGCTTTGTTCCTGAGCAGAGACTTGAACCTGGGTCTCCCCCATCCAAACGCATATGTGCTGGACATCGCATGAGCATGCGCAGAGAATATTATTCCAGTGACACGGGTGCTTTGTAGCAAAGTGACGAACTCAAGCTAAGCTGGAGGTGGAAATGGATCGAGGTGCAATCCAGATGGACTCAGATCTCACCTCTTAACATTCATATACAGTGGTACCTTGGTTCTCAAACTTAATCCGTTCTAGGAGTCCGTTCCAAAACCAAAGCGTTCCAAAACCAAGTGCATTTTCCCATAGAAAGTAAAGCAAAATGCATTAATCCATCCCAGACTTTTGAAAACAACCCCTAGAACAGCAATTTAACATGCATTTTACTATCTAGCGAGACCACTGATCCATAAAATGAAAGCAATAAACAATGTACTGCAGTCACACAATCAATCAATCAGTAGCTGAACTGGGTTCCACACAGTAACAAAAAAAAGAGCCGCAAAAACAAAATGCAAAATAAATAGCAAAAACAGACAGACCTCAGCGTAACACTCAAAACGGAAGCGTAACACTCAAAACAGAGCACGTTCAGCTTCTGAAAAAGTTGCCAAACCAGAACACTTCCAGGTTTGCAGTGTTTGGGTTCCAAATTGTTTGAGTACCAAGGCATTTGAGAACCAAGGTACCACTGTACAGTGGTGCCCCGCAAGACGAATGCCTCGCAAGACGGAAAACCCGCTAGATGAAAGGGTTTTCCGTTTTGGAGGTGCTTCGCAAAACGAATTTCCTATGGGCTTGCTTTGCAAGACGAAAATGTCTTGCGAGTTCCTGCGATTTTTCCCCGCTCCCCACCCCCTTTTTCTAAGGCACTAAACTGCTAATAGCCTTTTAGCAGCTAATCCGCTAATCCCTTAAGCCTTTAATAGCCGCTAATAGCCGCTAATAGCGCTAATCCGCTAATGGGGTTGCTTCGCAAGACGAAAAAACCGCTAGACGAAGAGACTCGCGGAATGGATTCTTTTCGTCTTGCGAGGCACCACTGTATTCATTTGTTCATTTGCTTATGTAGTACCCTCAACCTGTGTGGTGCAAGAAGGCCCTGAGGAGCATCCAATCTGAAGTTTGATAGAAGAAAGGGGGGGGGAGTGGCAAGTGGGGAAAATAATGTACCATCACTCCAATTGCATGTGCTTGGCCTTGGTTAGAGGCTTAGGCTGCAGTCCTAAACCTGCTTAACCAGTGAGGAAGCTCCATTGACATACTGTATTTTTCACTCCATAAGATGCACCTAGTTTTTAGAGGAGGAAAACAAGAAAAAAAATATTCTGAATGAAACAGTGGGTGTATGATTTTTGTGGTTCATGCTGTGGCCACAGACATGATATGTGATTTGATGGTGAGTTTGGTGCAGCCGAATGCAAAAATCCTGAGAAAACTAGTGCTTTGCAACCACGTTTTTGTGCCATTGCGGCCCCACGAAACAATGGATGCGTGATTTTTTGGTGCAGGCTGTACCCATGGACATGCTATGTGATCTGATGGTGAATTTGGGGTGACCCAGTACAAACATCCTGAGGATAAATGTGCTTTTACCTCCCCCCTCCCAGGTAGCCTCCTTTATTGCTAGAGTCCCTTATCTCCCCTCCCGATCGCTTGCTGATCAGCGGCTTTGTTTCAACACCCCCTTTCCCTCTTTCTAAACAAACAAAAAAAAAGCACGATCTGCTTTTTGCCCCTGGGCAATTCGGCTCCAGGGACGACGCATTCGCTCCATAAGACGCACAGACACTTCCCCTTACTTTTTAGGAGGAAAAAAGTGCGTCTTATGGAGTGAAAAATACAGGTACTTCTAGGTAGACAAGCTTAGGACTGTGCCCTAAAGTGTAGCAAGAGAACTTGGGTTGTGCCAAAGGCTTCAAGGGATGGATTGAGGAAGGATTTGGTGCAAGTGAGAGCGAGGGGCCACACAGGTGTGTGCTGGGAGGCAGTTCCGAGCTTATGGGGCAGCAAGGGAGAAAGGCAATTGGAATTGCTTGCGGGAGCAAGAGCGGTGACTGGTGGTGGTGGAGGGGCTTTGGACTTAGGCAGGGATTTGTTGCTGGGATGATATGAACAAAGAGATCGACCACAAAGCAGACTGGAAGCCAACGTAGCAATTTCAGGGCATATGGGTCAGAGCAAGGAGTGAGGCGAATGCGTTTGTCAGAGTGCCTGATAAAAGGGACGTAGGTAAAACCACAGAAGGGTGGAGAGGAGAAGGTTGCAAGAGAAGATGAAAAGCAGGGTGAGGGTCAGAGTTTCTTGAGTCTTTGCTGAAGAGCAGAAGAGACAAAGAAGGGCTGTATTTTTGTGATGTGCTTGCAGTGGCGTAGCGTGGGGGGTGCAGGGGGGGCCGGCCGCAGCGGGCGCAACATCTGGGGATTAGGGTTAGGCGGTGCAAGTCCACGGGTTAGGAGGCACAAATTACTTGCCTTGCCCCGGGTGCTGACAACCCACGCTACGCCACTGTGTGCTTGAATATGGGGAACAAAGGAGAGTGAGGAGTCAAAGATCAACCCAACATGATGAGAGGCTGAAAGAAACTGAGGTGCCTTATTGGACCCTATTTTCAGAGTTCCCCCAGCCCTGAACCCAGGCAACCATCTTATATTTCCTTCCTTCTTTCGACAGGCTTGATTATCCACGAAGGCTCCTCGGTGTATCGAATATTCAAGCGTTGGCAAGCGGTGAACCAGCAGTGGAAGGTGCTGAACTACGACAAAGCCAAGGACCTAGGGGAACCAATTGGCGGGAGCACAAAGCCCGGAGGGCGGAATTCACGGACGAACCCCTCCTCGGGGAGTGAGAGGACCTCCCAGCGGGGCCAGCGGGTTAGGACTATTTTGAACCATCACTGTGGTTATACAATTCTGCACATTCTCAGCCACCTGCGGCCTAACGAACATCGCGGGGGCTCCAGTTCCAGCCGCGAGGTTGTCATGAGGGTCACGACGGTATAATAACAGCCTACGGGGCCTTTGCCAGGAGGGAGAGGCTCCACGGTTCCAATGGAAGGAAGAAGCCGATGCCTTCATCTTCCGCACAGGCTCCATTCCGAGCCCTTACGGGGCGGGCCGCACGCTGTATACTGTCCGACGCAGGAGGTTGCCTGGTTCCGTGGTGTTGCCGCCACCGCAGACCCCCCCCGCCTCTTCCTTGTTGTGCGTGGGGAGTGCCTCAACTTGGTTGCACCTTCCTACCCTCCCATCAATGTGAATTTTTTTTCTTTCTCTCTCCATCCAGCTTGTGGTGAAAGGAGAGACAACCCGCCTCCCCCCCCCAACCCCCCCCCCCAAACCCTCCTTTGTTATGACTAAACTCCTTGGAAGTGTGGTGGGGTTTTTATTTATTTATTTAAATTTTTTAAAAATCAAAACAACAACAACACACACACAAAAAAACACAACAACCAGCCCCTGCCTGGTTCCTTCTGAACGAGTCTTGGCGCCAACCAATCCAGATATTTGAAAACATTTTTACCTCATCTTTCAAAGGAAATCCTGCCAGAAGACCCGTCCTGCCTTTCCAACCCATCCCATTGGTCTCTCTGACTGGGAGACACCAACCAGAGAGGTTCTGAACTTTGACCCATCCCTCCAAAATAATAATGGTGCAATAAACATGTTTCTTAAAGCAAAATGGCATCTTGCAATAAGATATATTACCTGTGCATTTCATCTTTAATTTAATGCATGGAGATCTCCTTCTCTTCCTCCCTCTGCCCCTCTTCTTTTCTCCTTCTCTCTGACAATGGAAGGATAAAGAATTGTTTATATACATGAAGGTGTCCTTCAGTTGCGTTGTTCACTTTCCGTTCAAAAAGTCTGTTCCAGTCAGGTCAGGGTATGTGCAATGTGTCGTCTAGTGGGCATGTGGAGATGATGGGGATGTTTATACTGCGAAGGGATGCTTGTGTTAACTTTTAGGACAGGGATGGGGAATCTGTGGCCCTACAAATGTTGCTGAACTGCAACTCCTGTTATTCTTGACCGTTCGCCATGCTGGCAGGGGCTGATGGCAGACCCACAGGGCCCTCATCCCTATTTTACGGAAGGTTCTGGCAAGAAAGAAACTAAAGCCTTAAGAACGACCGTTGCTGCCTTGGTTTTAAGGACCCAAACACATTTATGGCCCAATCCTATGCTTGCTGACTTGGAAGTACACCTCTTCATTGGGGCTCGCTCCTGATCACGCCTAGCAATAGCAGCTGGTGTGTTGAGGCAGAGCTGACTGGTGTCACTTCAACTTCATTGCATGGCCTGGGGCAGAGCAGGGCATTGGCAAGCTCAGGGTGGCACAGATTCACCAGTGCGAGTGCTGGTTTGGCTCTGCTGGCACATCGGTGTGGCCCTGACCTCACTACTGCTCTGCTCCACCCCAGCCCCATCCAGGTAAGCTGGCTTAGGAGGACGCTTCCGTCATTCTGCCCCACCACACCTACCCTAACCGGTGCCTAGGACTGCAGCCTTGGCAGCCCCAGGCAACTACCGTATTTTTTGCTCTATAGGACTCACTTTTTCCCTCCTAAGAAGTAAGGGGAAATGTGTGTGCGTCTTATGGAGCGAATGCAGGCTGCGCAGCTATCACAGAAGCCAGAACAGCAAGCGCAGCGATCCCTCTTGCTGTTCTGGCTTCTGAGATTCAGAATATTTTTTTTCTTGTTTTCCTCCTCCAAAAACTAGGTGCGTCTTGTGGTCTGGGGCGTCTTATAGGGCAAAAAATACGGTATCTCTCACCTCTTTCTTGCCTGTACTGCATCAGGGCAGAGTTCATGAGAAACTTGAAATGATCCACTGGAAGAATTCCCAGCGAATTTTCAATCACATGTCCACATTTTGGAATTTATGCTCTCTACACGCAGGTTGTTTTGTTTCCTCAAGTCACTGTGCAAACATGGGATCTGTTGCATTTAGGAATTTTCAGCTCTGTGCTTTTTGAAAAGGGGGTGTGTTTAAGTTCATACGGTTACAGAAGGAAAGTTTGCTGTCTTGTTTATGGGGAAACCCAATGGAGATTTGGGAGAAGCTGGAGGTGTTAAGAGGAGTGGAACTTTGTGTGCCTTGACCAGTGTCCCTTCTACTGTAGCTGCTGTGATCAGGGCCAGGCTAGATGTTTGCTAGGTACATACCGTATTTTTCGCTCTGTAGGACGCACCCGACCATAGGACGCACCTTGTTTTAGAGGGGGAGAACAAGAAAAAAAAATTCTCCCCCTCTCTGCTCAGCGCCCCTTCAGCGAAGCGGCAGGAGAAACAGATCCCCTTCCATTTCTCCTCCCGCTTTGCTGAAGGGGCGCTGCGCAGCTCTCCCTCTCTGCTGAAGCCAGGAGAGTCTTGCTCTCCCGGCTTCAGCAAAAGGAACCCGAAGTCTTCAGAGTGCAGTGCGAGTTCCCGCTGCGGCCCCAAAGCAAAAGGAACCCGAAGCCTTTGGGGTGAGGTCCCGCTGCGTTCCAAAGGCTTCAGGTGGCTATCCCTGAAGCCTGGAGAGCGAGAGGGGTTGGTGCGCACCCCTTCGTAGCCTCCGGAGCACGGAGGGAGCGCTTCCTCTGCGCTTTGGAGGCTTCGTGTTGCTTTCGCTGAAGCCAAGGAGCCTGCATTCGCTCCATAGGATGCACAAACATTTCCCCTTAACTTTTGGAGGGGGAAAAGTGTGTCCTATAGAGCGAAAAATACTGCAGGATACAGCTACACGTCTAGCTTTGTTTATTCAATTACAGACATGGAGAAAGTGGAGGGTATCTCTTCACTCCCCAGTGCAATTGGAATTGCATGGTGATCTGCCATGTTGTCCTTGATGGTGAGGGATTGGAAGTGGTAAAAGCCAATCTTGTATGCATAGCCAGGAGCTAGTGGGGAGTCCAATTTAATGTCAAAGGGAACATTTTCATAAGAGCCCCTCATATACTGTGGTGCCCCGCAAGACGAATGCCTCGCAAGACGAAAAACCCGCTAGACGAAAGGGTTTTCCATTTTTCAATGCGCTTCGCAGGACGAATTTCTCTATGGGCTTGCTTCGCAAGACGAAAATGTCTTGCGATTCTTGCGATTTTTTTCCACTCCCCACCCCCTTTTTCTAAGGCACTAAGCTGCTAATAGCCTTTTAGCAGCTAATCCGCTAATCCCTTAAGCCTTTAATAGCCGCTAAACCGCTAATAGCGCTAATCCGCTAATCCGCTAATAGGGTTGCTTCGCAAGACGAAAAAACCGCTAGACGAAGAGACTCGCGGAACGGATTCTTTTCGTCTTGCGAGGCACCACTGTATTTGTGAGTTGGGGGACGGATGGCATTTCAGTCACACTGCAGAGGGATGAGATAAGCCTCTCCACCTTTTGTCTTCCCAGTAAGGACTCGCCCCCACTTTTAAATAAGCAAGGAAAACACACGCCCTAGATGTTTTCCTGCATGCTATGGATATAACAGTCATCTAGCTCAGTGCTCCCCAACCTTTTTATCGCCGCGGACCGGTGAATGTTTGATCATTTTTCCGTGGCCCGCTTGTTTTGAGCTGAGTCCCCCCCCCCCCGTGCACTTACCTCACGGCAGCTTCTCTTCAGTCCCCGCGTCTCCGACCTCGAGTCCTCAGTCCTCCCGTGGCGCCTCCTCCTCGGCCAATGGCGTGAGGTTTGCCTTTCGGCCAATCAGGAAGCGGGAGGACCCGCTCCCTGATTGGCCAGGAGGAGCATCAGTGTAACAATAGCGAATTTTCATTCGCTATTGTCACACAATGGGCGGGCTTGAGAGGGCGCAATGCTCTGCGCCTCGGTTGCCCGCCACAGTGAAATGTTTTGAAGTTCCTCGGGCGGCCCGGTGCCAATTGATCCACGGACCGGCACCGGTCCGCGGCCCGGGCGTTGGGGAACACTGATCTTGCTTAGTTCGGCACCTCTGCCATTCTTTCGCTGTAACATACTTCCAGAATCCTTGCCTTTCCCCGTATCCATTCCCGTGTGGTTCTCACTTCTGCGTCTATCAAAATGGGGCAATATGCATATTCAGGAAAAACAGCTACTGAAATAGTACTACTTCAAAACGTAGGGGTTGCGTAAGGAGCATTCAATGTCAAAAACTCTATTTGTGGGGAAATAATACATTAGTGAGGGACGCGGGTGGCGCTGTGGGTAAAAGCCTCAGCGCCTAGGGCTTGCTGATCGAAAGGTCGGCGGTTCGAATCCCCGCGGCGGGGTGCGCTCCCGCTGTTCGGTCCCAGCGCCTGCCAACCTAGCAGTTTGAAAGCACCCCTGGGTGCAAGTAGATAAATAGGGACCGCTTACTAGCGGGAAGGTAAACGGCGTTTCCGTGTGCGGCTCTGGCTCGCCAGAGCAGCGATGTCACGCTGGCCACGTGACCCGGAAGTGTCTTCGGACAGCGCTGGCCCTTGGCCTCTTTGAGTGAGATGGGCGCACAACCCTAGAGTCTGTCAAGACTGGCCCGTACGGGCAGGGGTACCTTTACCTTTACCTTTAATACATTAGTGAGGAGTTCCAGGCTAACCTCCCTGATATCTTAGAATTTTACATTCAGGGAGGGTTTCCTTAAACAAAAAAAAGTGCAGACACATCCATACAATTTAAGAGCTGGAACACCCTGCATTCTGAAGTTGTTTGGTCCCAAGAGAGCTCTACTGTATGCGTGTCTGAATCTCACAACTGCCTTGACGATATGAAAACCTAGTAGCCATTATACAAAGTGAATACATGCCCGGGTGCAAACCTTGCGTACTTGATTCTTCTGAGTGTGATTCTGAGTTGCGTTGGCATATCATACAGTATTTTAAAGGCAGCCTAAACATCCAGCCCGATCTGCACGCCTGAAAGAATATTCGCCACTAAGAGGAAGATTCTGCAACCGGAATGCATTTATGCAAATTAAGCATGTTATGCAAATTTTTGCGACATTGTTAAGACTGGCTGTATGGAATGTGGAGTTTCTTTTCTGAATAAAAGATTAGGCTGGGGGTTCTCAATGCAACAGAAACACCAAGGTGATGGAAGAATGGAGTAGGAGTGGGCCTTGTGCTTTATAAACACGATCCCAGAGCCACAACCCTACTTTCTTTCTGAAAGCAGCCACAAAATGACCCAAAATACAGGTCCTTGCAGTATAGGAATGGATGGTGTATGTGATGTGAATTTTCTTAGTCCCACGACAGTCTCTGCAGTTTACACATCTCGTCCTCTAGTCTGAAATACAAAATAGGTGAATTTCTATCTTTTATTGGGTCAGCACAGAGATTGCAGCTGGAGATGGCTGCTGATCCTAATCTTTGACTATCGTGTAGCTATCAATAGGTTTCTTCAGGAAGTCTGTATCTGTAGGAACCTCTGGAAATGCAGATGTTCATGGAACAGTTGAGTCTATGTAGCCCCAGGCAGCTGTTTCCAAAGCATCGATTTCGGTTCTAAGGATATCAGGGAAAAGAGTCTCGCTCAATGTGGGTGATGAGGAGGGGGAGACAGGCAGTGGAACCAAACAGCAAGGGATCTTTCAGAAACCCCATCAGTGAATGTATAAAAAAGTTGACTAGATCATTGCTTGTGAGGGATGGTCTAGGTAGAATTAATCCTCTTGGGAAGTTGTGAGGGGAGAAATCAGATGAGAGATACCCCCTTCATGAAGCGTGGGGGTAAGCACCCGGTCCAACAATCCCCATCATGAGACCTTATAGCATGGGTAGGCAAACTAAGGCCCAGGGGCCGGGGCCGGCCCAATCTCCTTCTCAATCCGGCCCGCGGACGGTCTGGGAATCCGCCTGTTTTTACATGAGTAGAATGTGTGCTTTTATTTAAAATGCATCTCTGGGTTATTTGTGGAGCATAGGAATTTGTTCACACCCCCCCCCCCCGAATATAGCCTGGCCCCCCACAAGGTCCTGGCCCCCCACAGTGGACCGGCCCCCTGCTGTAAAAGTTTGCTAACCCCTGCCTTATAGCATACGCATTTTTAAAACGGGCTGGGGGAGGGTAAATTCAAGCAGTAGGTAAAAAAAATCAACAGTAGCAAACAACAGTCACCCCTGGACTCAGGATTGGGGCCAGCATGTGATATCCTCGGGCAGCTTCCCAGTGCTCCAGCAGTGACCCACCTGACATGCTTGCAAGAGGCTTTCTTAACCAGTCCTTTTGCCCTGATTAAATGCCAGGCTGCTAGGTCTGAGAGCTGCCATTTTAACTTTTCCCATTGCCCTGAACGTACTGTCGCTCCAGGACACTGGAAATTAAAATGCCAGCTTCATTGCAGCACGGCTGCTTTCTGCTGTGGTGCCACCCACTAAGATTACTGGGCTGACATCGGAAGGGGAAACTTAAGAGGGTATTTTGCTAAGCGCCTCACTCAAATGAACTGGCCACCCCTTGGGTGGGGCAGGTAAGATCCGAGGGGAGTTCAGGAAAAATCAATCTCTTCATTGCTCTCAGTGACCAGTACTGAGTTATGGACAGCTGACAGCTTTTACGGCCACTGCTGCTGAAATCCCAATTTCCTACTGCTCAGAGGAATAGCCTCCATTTCCCATCCCTAGAAGCTGTTGTCTGAAACAATGACAACAATGCCACTGCTGTTGAATCAGCAGCGTTTGGTTCATCTTGGCTTGGTGGCTGAATGTGCTCTACTGTGGTAGAGGGATGCGGGTGGCGCTGTGGTCTAAACCACTGAGCCTCTCGGGCTTGCTGATCGGAATGTCGGTGGTTTGAATCCCCGCAGCGGGGTGAGTTCCCGTTGCTCGGTCCCAGCTCCTGCCAACCTAGCAGTTTGAAAGCATGCCAGTGCAAGTAGATAAATAGATACCGCTGCGGCGGGAAGGTAAACGGTGTTTCCGTGCGCTCTGGCACTCATCGCAGTCCTCCGTGCACCAGTAGCAGTTTAGTCATGCTGGCCACATGACCCGGAAAGCTGTCTGTGGACAAACACCGGCTCCCTCGGCCTGAAAGCGAGATGAGTGCCGCAACCCCATAGTCGCCTTTGACTGGACTTAACCATCCAGGGGTCCTTTACCTTTCTTACGGTGGTAGGCTGGCAGCACAGAGCCAATGAGAAGTGGCAGTGGTGCCTCTGAGTGAGCTGAGACCTCGCCTTTCCTCTGGCCAAGTGGTTCCAAACTGGAAGGAAAGCATGGCATGGAGCGAACATAATTTTAATCACTGTCGTTACCTTGCTTGGGCTTTTTTATTTTTTTGCCTGCTTTGTACCCTTTTCAAGGGCTTGTGGGGCAGGTGCCCCTATCGCTCTGCCTTTGTTACACAACCCTTTGGAATCCTTTGAGCCAGAGTATTCTCGCTGCTGCAACTCCTGCACTGTGATCGACAGAGAAAGAGAGCGAGGGGGAGAGAGAACTTTAAAAAGACTGAGCTATGCTGAACGCTTCCCTTTTAAGAAATGTCAATGGAGCCCTGCAAACTGCTTATGATGATCTGAGGCCCCCACAAAGGATTGGCTGGGAGGAAGGAGGAGCAGACCAGCCACAGCTCTCAGGCGGAAGCAAATGGTCAATACTCCCACTAGGGACAAACCACTACACAAGAGCGGCTGAAAATGCTGAGGCAGTATTTCTGTAGCAGAGCGAAGCTCCAGCGGGACAAGGCTAGCAGAGGATGAAGGAGGCAGCCGTGCTTTTTTTGCTTTCCACACCAGCTCCCTCGTGTGGGTCTTGTTTGTTCTCAGCACCTTGGGAGGTAGTTTTACGATAGGATTCGGCTCCAATTAAAGCAGAGCGAATCTGCCCAATCATGCACAGATCAGGACTTTCTATTACTGTACTGGTGTTGCCATGAGCCCAGAACTATTGATACATGAATCTGTCTGTAATCCGCAGCCGTGCTTCAAATCTAGCAGCATCTCCTGGAGAAGCTTTTCTCTAATTCAGAACATAAGATTCTGAGCAGGTGTGGTCAGCAGTCAAAGCCATCTGTAGTGCTCCTGAATGTGAATCCCTCTTGCTCCAGTGAAACTTCCAGTTGTTTCCTGTGAATTTATGACCAGACCACCTACTGGGGACGACGACCTCCAGATGTTTCTGTTCCTTGACCTTTGGCTATGCTTGCTGAGGCTGATGAAAGCTGGGAGTCCACCAACACCTGAAGAACTATGCGTTCCCCACTCTTGACCTACCTTTCAGTTTACGAGCGTTTGTTTATTACATTCACTTGTCACCTTTCCTCCAGGGAGCTTAAGGTTGTGTCCCTCCATTTTATCTTCACAATGACCATATGAGGTAGGATAAGCAGAGAAAGAATGTGTGTGCATTTGTGTATGGCCCAAGGTCACTCAGAGAACCTCACCACCAAGTGGGAATTCGAACCTGGCTTTCCCTGATTGTGGCTTGACTCTGCACCAAATGGGACCCTTCTGTGCTCAGGTCAATCAGTTTTGCTTCTTTTGTTTCTTGGGGCAAGGGTGGGGAATCTGTGGTCTTCCAGATATTGATGGGCTACAACTCCCATCATCCCTGACCCCTGGCCATGCTGGCTGGGACTGATAGGAGTTGGAAGAACTTTAGGAAGAACATTAGGAAGAACTTCCTGACAGTAAGAGCTGTTTGACAGTGGAATTTGCTGCCAAGGAGTATGGTGGAGTCTCCTTCTTTGGAGGTCTTTAAGCAGAGGCTTGACAACCATATGTCAGGAGTGCTCTGATGGTGTTTCCTGCTTGGCAGGGGGTTGGACTCGATGGCCCTTGTGGTCTCTTTCAACTCTATGATTCTATGGATTCCAACAACACCTGGGAGGTTCCACATCTCAGGTGGTGGTGGTTTTCCATCCAGAGCTAAAGCCCTCTATTGTTCCTGGGTGTGGTTAGTTGAGTGGTGAGTTCCCACCTCCCACCAGTAGGAATCAAGACACGTGACACAATTATATTAGGTTAATGGGCTAAAATTGGCCACAACTTTATTGGTTACAGGTAAAGATTGGCTTAGGCATTGGTCCTATCCACCTATCTGGCTTCAGCCTGTTTGCTTGAAGACCGGGAAGGGTTAACACCAGCAGGGGCAGCCCTGCTGATGCACATCAACTAGGGACTCCCCTGGGGTCACCGCTCGGGGGCCCTGACCTCCATAGGCTTCGGAGGAGGCCAGTGTAACCAAAGTAGCTGAGTGACCAAAAAGGGAGATCCCGGGCTGCACTTGCCTTAAATGAGGCAAGCCACACCCCCTGAGCCAGCCGATTAGCTGGCCAGGGGATGACAAGGCCCAAGGATTCCGCTGATCGCACGGGGGCTGGAAGCCAGCCTCCGCATGCGTGTTGGGGGCGTGAAGTCCGCAACACCACTTCCTCCCCAGGTCGGAAGTGGCTTTGAGAGACAGCTGGTGGAATTTCCAGGTGGTTCTCAGTCCCGGCTGTTGTTAGGAAGCAGGTGGAGGACAGGTGAAACCAGACTACATCTCTGGAGAGTAGGAGGATATCAAAATGTGCACATATACAGCAACATCAGCACACATGCACCAGTACAGTGGTACCTCAGGTTAAGAACTTAATTCGTTCTGGTGGTCTGTTCTTAACTTGAAACTGTTCTTAACCTGAAGCACCACTTTAGCTAATGGGGCCTCCTGCTGCTGCCACACTGCCGGAGCATGATTTCTGTTCTCATCCTGAATCAAAGTTCTTAACCCGAGGTACTATTTCTGGGTTAGCGGAGTCTGTAACCTGTAGCGTATGTAACCTGAAGCGTCTGTAACCTGAGGTACCACTGTATTACAAGGAAGGAGAGAATGCTCAGAAGCACGGGCCTTTCCCAAATGCTCACAGAGGGCACTTGTAAATATTGAGCCTATGGAGCTGAGCAGAACTTTCCTGTGCTATGCAATGGAGATAGAGAACCTTTGCCCCTCCAGACGTTGTCAGATTCCAGCTTCCATCAGCCAGTGCAGCCAACATGAGGAATGATGGGAGTTGTAGTTCCAACCATTTGGAGGTTTCCCCGTCCCTGCTATAGGAAAGCGGTGTCCACTGACAACCCATCAGATGAATGGAGGCAGCAGAGAGCCATGGTGCTTTGCTGGATCAAGAGAGAGAGCTTGAGCTGTCGGAAGAAGGCTATGAGGGAGTGACACATTGGGGCCATTTCTCAGTGTGCAACTCCTGGGTGATGCCCCAAGCTGCAATTATTCTCCAGGCATGCAGCATGGAAGTAAAACAAATTTAGCCTTTCATCTATGCGCGAAGAAAGAGTGATCCATTTCATCACAGTAGCACCGACTTATAAATAGCTATTTGCCTTGTTGCTTGTGAAGAGTAGGGAAAATCCCCTGTAATGGAATCTTTCCAAAAGTTGTTTTAAGCCATGGATCACTAGCTTTGGCATATGTGGGCAACTGGATTACGGGGATGTCTGCGAGTTATTTGCAAGGCTGAATTCAGAAACATCTGAGCATCTTCATGACCGTGAGGTTAGGCTATGTAGTAGTCTCAAAGAATAATCAAGTTGGAATTGTACCTGTTATTAACATAAGAAGGGCCTTGCTGGATCAGGCCAGTGGCCCAACCAGTCCAGACGCTATGGGGAAGGTCACAAGCAAGACCTGAGCACAACAGCACTCCTGCTGTTTCCAGCAACTGGCATACGGAAGCACGCTGCCCCTGACAAGAGGTAAACCATAGTCACCATAGCTAGTCGCCATTGATAGTCCTGTTGTTGTTGTTGTTTAGTCGTTTAGTCGTGTCCGACTCTTCGTGACCCCATGGACCAGAGCACGCCAGGCACTCCTGTCTTCCACTGCCTCCCGCAGTTTGGTCAAACTCATGCTGGAAGCTTTGAGAACACTGTCCAACCATCTCGTCCCCTTCTCCTTGTGCCCTCCACCTTTCCCAACATCAGGGTCTTTTCCAGGGAGTCTTCTCTTCTCATGAGGTGGCCAAAGTATTGGAGCCTCAGCTTCAGGATCTGTCCTTCCAGTGAGCACTCAGGGCTGATTTCCTTCAGAATGGAGAGGTTTGATCTTCTTGCAGTCCATGGGACTCTCAAGAGTCTCCTCCAGCACCATAATTCAAAAGCATCAATTCTTCGGCGATCAGCCTTCTTTATGGTCCAGCTCTCACTTCCGCACATCAGTACTTTAACTATATGGACCTTTGTTGGCAAGGTGATGTCTCTGCTTTTTAAGATGCTGTCTAGGTTTGTCATTGCTGTCTAGGTTTGTCATTGCTAGTCCTATTCTCCATAAATTCACCTAATCCTCTTTTAAAGCCATCCAAGTTGGCAGCTGCCTCTTGCAGGAATGAATTCCATAGTTTAAGTTGTGTGAAGAAGTCCTTTCCAACATTCAGCTCCATTAGATGTTGCAGCAAAATTTGAGAGCAATGGTCACATCATAGGAATCTATTGGTGCCGCGTGAAATGGCCGTTGCGCTGCCTGTTCACCATGTTTCTCTTTGTCCAGTTGCTTTAAATAGTCTGCAAACCAGCAGCTGGCTTATTAGCAAAGAGCAGTGTCCTAATCTGTGCCATTTTCATCCCCCCCCCATCCCATGCTCCTCACAATGACCTCTCCCGCTTTCCTCATTGCTGATTTTTTTGTTTATGACTTGCAGGGAGCAACTGTGTGTGCCTTTTGGCAGCATGTGTCTTGGTGAGCTGGTTCCTAGCTAGGCCATTGGCTGGTGGGATAGCCTGGAGAGAGGAAGTGCTCAGAAAATATTTGGATAAGCAAGAGGCAAGGGCTGAACTGGACCACTGAGTTGATTGGCTTTGGCAAGTCCTAATTTCCTCCCCTTAATCTTAGCCCCACACATCAGGGGATTTTTGCATCTCATGTGGCTTTTAATATCTAAGGCCTGAGGGTCGCTTTATTACCCTCTTCACCTCTGCCCAATAGGTTTATTTCTCTTTGTGTTTTTGCAAATCTCTTGAAAAGACAGAAGGCTAGGCTTCAGAATGTTTCCATTCAGAGACTCATGAAGCTGCTCTGAGGCCATTCAAGGCTTCAGTGTAACAACGTCTTTGACATTTTTTTATGTGCAATGTGCATCCTTTGCCCAATGGGTTCTTAACCAATGTCAACAGGGATTGAGGCGCTTGGCAAAGAAGGAATTATCTGCTATAAACGGCAAGCGCTGTCCGTGGTGCTGAAACAGCAGCTAGGCTCATGAGAAGGAAACCGGTTCCCTTGTTGCAGGGCAAAATGCAAGCCTTTCTCCACGACTGCTTCTTCTACCAGGGGTAGGGATAGGAAGGTTGGGTGGCAATCCTTAAGAACCAAGCTTTGGAACAATGGTGAGATAACGATACCAGCATTAAAGGTCTGCTGATATTGCACAACTTTCTCTGTGTACCAGCTCTGAATGGCTGTATCCAGATGGCAGCATCCTACACAGCCAGTTGTGAATTTTAGTTATGAATTATAAAGCCATAATCCAGCACAGAATTGGGTAACCTTGAACCCCATGGTGCTAACTCCTATACAGTAGCAATATTGGACACCTTAGCAAGATGAACAGCAGCTAAAGAGGTATGCTTAACTGTGTATTGGAGTGTATTGAAAGCAGTGCACAGACAACAGGAGTCTTAGCTGGATCCCAGGGTTGTGCAACACTCTCTCATTTTACACCTCTGCAAATCACATGGTCAGCGGTTCACAGAGATGTTTGGCCTGTTGGCTTCAGGGGGCTTTGAATCAAGATGCCCGTACCTTAGGACACACCTGTAGCTGCAACTAGGAGCAGAGGCGGCAACAGAGGGAGCAAGTGGAGGCAAGCACTTTCCACCCCCACCCACTCCAAGCAAGTAGCTTGCCCTCCCACCCATTGCTGGACCTCTGAGGTTACTTGAAGGAATGGTACTCTCCCCATACAAATGATAACGGAATCACAAACTGGAAATTAAGACTGCAGTCGTAAGTGTGCTCACCTGAAAATTAGCAATCAAATCAATAGGACACGTTAGAGGAAAGGTGGAAGCAGAAACGTGAAATCTGTCATGATCTCTCTTTCAGAAATCTTAATATGTGGGACAAACCTCTCTCTCCCCTCCCCCCCATCAGAATGCACTTTCCTTCTGTGTTCCCCCCCGGTGTTACTGTTGACCATTTGAAGGGAATAAACATAGTATCTTTATACTAATTTGGCATAGGCCAGTGCCATCTTGAATTACTTATAATGTGCTTTTAAAAAACCCACCCATATTTCATGGGAAATGGTGTAAGAGAGTGTGTGTGTGTGTGTGTGTGTGTGTTACAACACAGGAAGATGGATAGGAAAGAGTCAAAATCTGACTACTTCATTAGACAGCACATTCCCTCTTCCCCACCCCATCCCCTTTCATTGAAGTAATTGGTTGATAAATAGGTTTATACACTGACTGTAAGTGTATTACAGACTGTTGAGGTGACTTGCAAGCTAAAGCAAGAAAAAAGGATGATGGAAAAATCTTTTTTTAAAAAGAACAGCAAATCAGAAGCATAAAAAAATCAGCATAAGCTGTATAATAAATAATAATAATGCAAATCAAACAACAAACCAGCAGCCAGACTTTAATAAATGCATTTCTGCAATGACCAGGTTCTAGTTCAAAAGGTGAGGTCTGTAGTCATTTAATTTTTGTGTCCCGTTGGTTCATTGCACAGCTGTCTGTGTCCACAAATCGTACCAATCTCCATACATTTGCAAACCAGAAGCCATGGACAGGTATCCACAGGGGACAGAACAGTTGCCATTCCTAAGGTGTCAGTAACTCAGATCGATGCAGGCAGGGAACAATTTTGCATGCTGTCACCTAAAATAAAAGAAGGCCCTTTGTTGGGAGCTAAGACCATACACAAGAGAAAGCAAGTTTAGCTGTAATGCTAAACTCTGTTGAATGCTTATGTACACATTGCTTCTAGAGCTGTCCTCTGATATAATTGGCAGGGCTTCCCCCTTCTACTTATTCTGGGACCTGTAGCTCTGCAATAGCTCAAACAACGTTCCCTGCACCCTTGCAAGACCACAATTTCCTTATGCCTGCAAAGCATATGGCCCCTTTTCCGGGTACCACTTTTGTCCTCTGCCTGGCCTTTAGCATCCCAGCCTCATGTAGCAACAAGAGGCCCACAGGCATTTTCATCCAAAGACTGATGTAATGCTGGGGGGAATGCCAGCAGCGTAGGATGGAGTCACCTAGTAGCTGAGAATCAGGAATCGGCTGATGTGGGAGGCAGCAGGTGGCTGAATGAAGTAAGCCCAGACAGCCTCATTAGAAAACAGACGGGTGGCTCATCTATCTCCCAGCTTCAAGTTCTCACAAAGGCAGGTGCTGAGGCTGAGCCATTAACCCTGGAAGGAAATTTATTGTTGCTGGAAAAGACAGAGCAAGGTTATGAGTATATTTGCCCCTGAAGTATGAAGGTAGAGAACACCTTAACAAGGCTGGGCAGGCAGTAATGGTGGGGTGTGAGGACTTTACAGATTCCTTTCAAATGTCAACCCTTGGGGCATGCAAAGTAGTCCAACAGTGCTTCTGAGCATGTGCAGAGTGCATTCACACACATACACCCTTGCCATTCACATATGTGGCTGGATAAGGCAAGGGTTCCAGAGGCTTGCTTTTTGGAAAATGAAACACAGAAGGGTGGATTTTGTGGTTTGAATATTTGGAGCAATGTAATGGTGAAAGCTGACATCACCTTGCCGACAAAGGTCCGTATAGTTAAAGCTGTGGTTTGCCCAGTAGTGATGTATGGAAGTGAGAGCTAGACCATAAAGAAGGCTGGTTGCTGTAGAATTGATGCTTTTGAATTATGGTGCTGGAGGAGACTCTTGAGAGTCCCATGGACTGCATGAAGATCAAACCTATCCATTCTGAAGGAAATCAGCCCTGAGTGCTCACGGGAAGGACAGATCCTGAAGCTGAGGCTCCAATACTTTGGCCACCTCATGAGAAGAGGAGACTCCCTGGAAAAGACCCTGATGTTGGAAAAGATGGAGGGCACAAGGAGAAGGGGACGACAGAGGACGGGATGGTTGGACAGTGTTCTCGAAGCTACCAGCATGAGTCTGACCAAGCTGCTGGAGGCAGTGGAAGACAGGAGTGCCTGGCGTGCTCTCGTCCATGGGGTCACGAAGAGTCGGACACGACTAAACGACAACAACAATGGTGAAAGGGTAAGGAGAGCTACTCTCCTAGTAAAGGGACACATATTTGGGGATGGCTGGCCAAGCTAGAACTCTGGCCTGATAAGTAGGGCCAAATTTATCAACAGTCATGAGAAATATGCAACAGAAGCCTGCCTGTCTCTCCCACTCCAGACTGCAGCTGGGGGATATCATATGCTTAGCTGCGCCCCCACATTAAAACACCCCCACACACAACTCTCTCATGGTGGGTAGAAAGTAAACATATAGGGAGGAGATTAAGGAAAAGCCTTTCTCGATGGGCTAAGTTTTAGATTTATTTATATGGGGGAGCATTCAAATGTGTCGTTTCTGCCGCCACCCATTCAAAGTGATACAGTACAAGAAGAATTCTTTCAGGGGCTAACTTTGCACAGTTGGTCTGGTCCGTAGCCTGGGAGGAAGGATGAACTCCCAGAAGCACTCAGCAGCATGCAAGGCATGTTTTTTCACACTCTCCCATCCCATGTGATGGTGCCTACCCCAAAAAACAGGCTTGCATGCCTGGCAAGAACAGGTGATGACACATTGGATGAGTCAGCCCATTAAGTCTCAGCGCTGACATGACTCAGCTCCTGGGAATGGCTGTTCTTAAACATATGTGTAGAAGAAGCAGAAATGCTCTCTCCCCCCCCCCCCAACCCATCTAAATTAGGCTGCTGAAATAAAGAGAGCTTGGAGTGGGGGGGGGGGACAAGGGATGCGTTTTTGTGTGACAGGAGTATGAGCACAATTCCGGTAGTGAAAACAAATTCCTGGACTCAGAGGCTCCCTGTTCGTAAATTCCAAAAGTCTGTTGTTCCCTATAGAACACTACTTTGCATTTGATTCCAGTATACCTGAAGGAGCGTCTCCACCTCCATCGTTCAGCCCGGACACTGAGGTCCAGCGCCGAGGGCCTTCTGGCGGTTCCCTCGCTATGAAAAGCCAAGTTACAGGGATCCAGGCAGAGGGCCTTCTCAGTAGTGGCACCCACCCTGTGGAACGCCCTCCCATCAGATGAGATGATTCTGGCGCTCATCTCGCTTTATTGGCCAAGGGAGCCGGCGTACAGCTTCCGGGTCTTGTGGCCAGCATGACTAAGCCGCTTCTGGCGAACCAGAGCAGCACACGGAAATGCCGCTTACTTTCCCGCTGGAGTGGTACCTATTTATCTACTTGCACTTTGACGTGCTTTCGAACTGCTAGGTTGGCAGGAGCAGGAACAGAGCAATGGGAGCTCACCCTGTCGCGGCGATTCAAACCGCCGACCTTCTGATCAGCAAGTCCTAGGCTCTGTGGTTTAACCCACAGTATGTAGCGCTGGATAGTGTGATATGGTGAACAGTTCCTCTTAAAGGGGTCCTCCACATTTGCCCTCTTTACAACTGATTCTTGTTGAGTGGGAAGCAAGAAAGGAAAGGAAAGATAACTCCTGGGCAGCAAGAGCCAAGTATCCTCGTTAGCAATACTAATGGGATTAACGCAGGAACTGGCGTCCGAATGTTGCAGCGAGTCTCAGCTCCGCTCCAGGTGCCCAAATGCCCTGGAAAGCACGGCTTTCCGATGGAGCCAGTTCACAAGAGTTCACCAAGCACCAAGAGGTCAAGAGCCATTTCACAGGGAGCCTCGTGGGGCCTGCCTTATGCCTCCCTCTCATGGCCGCTGCTGCTTCTGGGGGGGGAACTGGCCTCGCTCCACATTACAAGGGTTAAAGTCGATGCCATCCGGATTACTGTCTCCTTCCCTCCTAATTTCCTGATGCTACAAGATGGGGGTGGGAGGGAAGGAGGGGGTTGGGGAGACGATTAAATTACTATGCTATTATCTCCCCCTCATCAAGCTGCACTAAACCTCCTTGCCTGGAAATGGAAGAGACAGAAACTGACTCAACTTAATGGACTCCTTGGTTCAGAGAGAGAGAGAGAAAAGAGAATAGAGTTGGGTCCTCCGGGCAGGAGATAATTTGCCGCCCGCCCAGGCAACATGAACAAGTTCAGCACCAGGGGCACCGTCTCCACTGCTTTTTCCCTTTTGCTAAAATCCAATTATCTTCCAGATGACGAGACTGCGCAAGAGGCCCCTTGATCCCTAGGCTGAGGCACGAGTGCAGGGGGCTGGGGGGGGGGCAGGAAGGCTGCCAGAGCACAGGCCAGGACAGCCACTTCCTACTGTTTATTAATCTCTGGGATGTGGCTGTTATGTGGCTTGTATGACGGACCAATGCTGGGATGAGCGGGAGCTGAGTCGAGTCCCATCTCCAGTCTGTGGGGGAGAAATTCAGTTCCATCTGCGTTTTCTTTTTCTTTTTTTAAAAATAATATTTATTGGGATTTTAAAGTTACAAAAGAAAAGAAAGGAAAAAAGACAAGAAAAGCAAACAAACAAAGTTAACAATACAGATCAATGATAAAAAAGAAAAAAGAAAATACAACATACCAACATCAAAAAAATAAAAACAAAAAAAGATAAATTTAAAAACAAATCCAATAATTCCATATTCTTATCTTCATTAATTTATTTCCTTGACCTCCTCACACCTCCCTCTTTTGTATTCTAATTATCAATTTTCTCAGCGAATCCTTTCCATCTTTCACTATATTCTGTCCTTTAATTATCTTAATTTATTTTAACCTTATCTCACCCTAAAAAGAAAAAACCTTAGCATTTAAAAAGTTATTTGTACATAACTCCTTATAACATTTCTACTAAAGCCTAATGCCACCTGCGTTTTCATGACAGCCTGCCCCATTCACGCATTGTCTTTCTTTTCTTAAAATCATTTTTATTTGGTTTTACAAATACAAAATTATTTTTTGAAAAACCAGATATATATCCATATAGAGTGGTTGTGCTGGTCCCAGGGGGATGGTTACCATTGGCGTGGTCAAAGTCTGGTCCTGGGTCACGAGTCTGGAAACAGTTCACAAAGAGCGAGGCGGGGTCCGAAGAAGGAAGCCGGGCGGGGACGGGAACTCTGGAAGGACAGGACTGGGTCCGGGCAGAAGCAGGTATTCAATGACGTTGCTCCCGCAACCTGGGACCGGGCTGACTGGCCTTGATCTTCTCTGAGGCCAGGGGCGGTCCCGGCCCCCAGGAGACCCGCCTCTCCTGGCCTTAAGGCGAGCACTCCTCCTGGGAGAAACCAGTTCCCTCCGCCTCTCTGCCCTGAGCCTCTGCAGTTCAGGAGAGGCTGAAGGGTTACTGGACCCAGGGGAGACTCACCTGTAGGCACTGTGTCCTCAACCACCTCCGGAGCCAGAGTGGATTCACCTGGTGCCTGCTCCTGAGGATCCGGCACAGGTGCAGGTGCTTCAGATCCAAGGCCCTGCCCCAGCTCAGCCGGCCCTGGAGGCGGGGACTCCTGTGCAGGCTGGGGTTCCTCCGGTTCAGCCTCTGAATCGGATTCCCAGGCCATCACAGTGATACCTCGGGTTACAGACACTTCAGGTTACAGACTCCGCTAACCCAGAAATAGTACCTCGGGTTAAGAACTTTGCTTCAGGATGAGAACAGAAATCGCGCGGCGGCAGCAGGAGGCCCCATTAGCTAAAGTGTTACCTCAGGTTAAGAACAGTTTCAGGTTAAGAACGGACCTCCAGAACGAATTAAGTTCTTAACCCGAGGTACCACTGTACAGAGATTCATCCAAATCTCATGACTTCCCTCCACCCCCTCCATGGGGTCCCATTTTAAACATTTAGAACTGCACATTCTTCCACACTCTGACTTTTATATCAATTCTTATTATCCATGTTAATTATTACACTACAAGTGAAATCAAAATCCTGCCAATGTTTCCATCTGCTTACAACGGTCTCCTAAGTAACTTATACATTTCCCCCATTCTTTTATAAAGTTTTTGTCCTCTTGGTTTCTGCGTTTTCCAGTCAGTTTTGTCATCTCCACATAGTCCATCATCTTGGTTTGCCATTCCTCTCTGGCAGGGACTTTGTCTTCTTTCCATCTCTGGGCTAGTAACATCCATACATAACATCCATTATGTTGTTCCATACATAAAAAAGTATTTCCTACTCCCTTGGAATGTTGGCACCTGTAATTCCTAATAAAAACGCTTCTGGTTTCTTAACAAAGGTTATTTTAAGCATTTTTTTTCCATTTCATTATATATCATCTCCCAGAAAGCTTTTGTTACCTTACATGGCCACCACATATGATAAAAGGTACCTTCTTTTTCTTTACATTTCCAGCAGGTATTTCTACTTGTCCTATACATTTTTGCCAACTTACTAGGAGTCAAATACCACCGGCACATCATTTTCATATACAGTGGTGCCTCGCAAGACGAAAAGAATCCGTTCCGGGAGTCTTTTCGTCTTGCGGTTTTTTCGTCTTGCGAAGCAAGCCCATTGACGGAGTAGCGCTATTAGCGCTATTGACATTTTAAGGGCTAAAAATGGCTTTTTAAGGCTTGGGGGATTAGCGGTTTTGCTGCTAAAATGCTTTTAGCAGCTTAGCGATTCAGAAAAAGGGGTTTTGGAGCGGAAAAAACCCCCCGAAAATTTTCGTCAAGTTTCGTCTTGCGAAGCAAGCCCATAGGGAAATTCGTCTTGCGAAGCGCCTCTGCAGACGGAAAACCCTTTCGTCTTGCGGGTTTTCCGTCTTGCGAGGCATTCGTCTTGCGGGGCACCACTGTAATTTTCTTTCAATGTACAACATGCCGTAAATTTCAAGTCTGTTTCCCATAACCTTTCCCAACTTGCCATTTGGATATTATATCCTGAATCCTTTGCCCAGTGTATCATTCATGCTTTGTCTAAACATTTGAAGGACTTGCCACCGGGGCGTCTCAAACAGCAACACAAGCATCTTTCAAATTTTGCACTTCTCCGAATTTTGCAATGAATTTCTGCAACCAGAACATGTTTATGAAGATGCACATGTCAGGGGAAGGTGTGCATAGGTTGGTGAAAATAACATACAAAGCAACATTATATGGGGGGGGGGGACCTGTTTGAAAAAATATGTATATCAGGAGGTAAAGGTAAAGATCCCCCTGACCATTAGGTCCAGTCACGGATGACTCTGGGGTTGTGGCGCTCATCTCGCTTTATTGGCCGAGGGAGCCGGCATACAGCTTCCAGTTCATGTGGCCAGCATGACTAAGCCGCTTCTGGCGAACCAGAGCAGAGCATGGAAATGCCATTTACCTTCCCGCTGGAGCGGTACCTATTTATCTACTTGCACTTTGACGTGCTTTCGAACTGCTAGGTTGGCAGGAGCAGGGACCGAGCAACGGGAGCTCACCCCGTCACGGGGATTCGAACCACCGACCTTCTGATTGGTAAGTCCTAGGCTCTGTGGTTTAACCCACAGCGCCACCCGCGTCCCAGATATCAGGAGGTATCCACAATTAAATGCTAGCAAAATTTTCGAAGGATTCCGCCCCCCAACCCAAATAAAACAAATCACAAATTGCTGTGGAAATGTGGGAAACTGAGAGAAGCCAAAACCAACAGATTCATCCATCACTAATGGAACAATACCAGAGCTTATTAAGGGCACAATTTGGGTAGCTGTCCAGGACCCCCACAGGAAAATGAGCTGGGGGGTGGTGGGCAAAGCAGCATGGCTGGCTTAGCTTGTTTAAAGTAAATTACCGTAAGTCATTCACACTGATACCATCTAAAGCAGCTATGGGCCAAACTTGGTCCTCCAGCTGTTCTGGGACTACAATTCTCATCATCCCTGGCCACTGGTACTGTTAGCTAGGGATGATGGGAATTGTAGTCCAAAAACAGTTGGAGGGCCAAGTTTGGCCACCACTGATCTAAAGGGTTGTGGGGAGCCTTCGGTAAGGTAGAGTCTAAAGTTACTTTAAATGCACTACTGGAGCTTTCAACTGAATGTGAGCCTGTCCTTTCTATGAAGATGCAAGTGGAATCAGGAACTGAGCTGGCTTGGTCTCTGTGCAGGATTATATATTTAATTACTTGTGGCATTTTTATCCCTCTGGGCAACTTACAGAAATTATGAATCAGTAAAAAATTCAAACATTTAGTCAAGCAGCATCAACATACATATAATAACAGTCCCAATGCTACCAACAAGAAAGAAAGAGTCTTCTTCTGAGTATATTCCAAAGGTGGCGCTGTGGTCTAAACCATTGAGCCTCTTGGGCTTGCTGATCAGAAGGTTGGCGGTTCGAATCCCTGCAACGGGGTGAGCTCCCATTGCCCTGTCCCAGCTCCTGCCAACCTAGCAGTTCAAAAGCACGCCAGCGCAAGTAGATAAATAGGTACCACTCCAGCGGGAAGGTAAATGGCATTTTCGTGCACTCTGGTTTTCATCATGGTATTCTGTTGCACCAGAAGCAGTTTAGTCATGTTGGCCACATGACCCAGAAAGCTGTCTGTGGACAAACGCCGGCTCCCTCGGCCTGAAAGCGAGATGAGCACCACAACCCCATAGTCACCTTTGACTGGACTTAATCGTCCATCGCCTTTACCTTTGTTACCTATTTCAAAGACTCTAAGAAAACACAATCTGCCTTTGGTTGTGGAAATTCTTGGAAAGAGACAATGACAAGATCACCTGGGGACAACTTCAGAGCAAATCAACTATTGAATAGTTCAATAGGTATTCTGTTCCTAAAACTGTTGGATGACTGATTTACCCATCAACACTGCCCAAAGTCTTTGCCAGTTTTCACTATTTTCCCCTTGCCCAAGTGTCCACCATTTAGGCTGTAACTATCAGGCTCAACCAGTTCACATTCCACCTCCCTAGCAAAGGAGGTAAGGGACGAGTCAGTGATGCATCCAGCCCAACTATGGGCTCAGGGTCCTGCTTCAGTTGGTGTGCACAGGTCCTTCTCTTCATTGCACAATGGGGCTTTCAATTAAGTCTGACTCATTCGTTTCCAAATGGGCTGAGGCCGTTTAGGACTGTAAAGGTCAGCACCAACACTTTGAATTGTGCTCTGAAACGTACTGAGAGCCAATGTAAGTCTTTCAGGACCGATGTTATGTGGTCTCGGTGGCCACTCCCAGTCACCAGTCTAGCTGCCGCATTCTGGATTTCTTGTAGTTTCTGGGTCACCTTCAAAGGTTGCCCCACGTAGAGCGCATTGCAGTTGTCCAAGTGGGTGATAACTAGAGCAAGCACCACGCTGGGGAGACAGTCTGTGGGCAGGTAGCGTCTCAGCCTGTGTACCAGATGGAACTGATAGACAGCTGCCCTGGAGAAAGAATTAACCTGCACCTCCATGGACAGCTATGAGTCCAAAATGACTCCCCGGAGCTGCTGGGCTCTTGGCTGGGCTCTTGGCCCACGTGATACATGCATCGAAGGAGAGTAGATTCCATAGGCCACAGGAAAGATTCACCAGAGAAGCCCTTTGTGCTTGTGTGTCCACTCCTGTCCTTATCCCCACTGCTTCTTAAAGGATTCCCTCGGAAGGAAATCCCATTATTTCAACCACCCAAGTAGGTTTAGTGAGCAAGACAGATGCTTCAAATCTGTATATTTATGCCGTCAGATCAAAAGCAGCGGCTTGAGCCTTGAGTGGCTTGCTTTGCAGAATGAAAGGCTGGGAAGATTTGCTGCCTCCCTTACAACATCTACAAAATGGCTCATGAGCAAGTTTAGGCTCCTTGGCGAGGTGCCTTTTAAAAGTACAGCATCTCTCGCAACTCTGCCATTGGACTGGTGGAACAAGCCTCTTCGGACCTTTCTGCTTGAGAGCATGACCTGAGGCCCACCCCATGGGCTACACAGTAATAATAATAATAATAATAATAATAATAATAATAATAATAATAATAATTTTTATTTATACCCCGCCCTCCCCAGCCAAGGCCGGGCTCAGGGTGGCTAACAAGCAATAATAAAAACAAGTTGAATGAATACAACTTAAAAACAAGATTAAAATACAACATTAAAATATTGAAACATTAAAATATTAAAATGCAAAAATGCAACCTCATCACAGGAGGAGAAAGGAAAAAGAAAGAGGGGGAGGGAATCAAATTGGCTCCAAGCCAAAGGCCAGGCGGAACAACTCTGTCTTACAGGCCCTGCGGAAAGAAATCAGATCCTGCAGGGCCCTGGTCTCATGAGACAGAGCATTCCACCAGGCCGGGGCTAGTGTTGAAAAGGCCCTGGCCCTGGCTGAGGCTAATTGACTTCCTTAGGTCCCGGGACCTCTAGGGTGTTGCTATTTATGGACCTTGAGGCTCTCCGTGGGGCATACCGGGAGAGGTGGTCCCGTAGGTACGAGGGTCCTAGGTCCTAGTACTGCCCCATCTTGTGCATTCATGGCAAAATTGCAAAAGGCCACCACCCTGGGAGTCCCATCTGCGTGGGGCACTGTGTCTCTCTGTGTCTGTGCAGCTGTGGGCGCATAGGCACCCCTTTGAACATGTGCACAGCAATGGGGCAGAGACAGCAGAGCGCATGACGTCAGTGCCTGCAGCAAGGTCTATCTTCCCACTTCTCTGTGCATTTAGCATATGGTTGAGGAAGGCCTGGAGCAGAAAAGTGTCTTCCTCCTTCTTGAAGGCTCCAGATTCAAAGGCTGCTAAGATTCCCTAATCATCTCTTGAAGAGTTGCAAGTCTTCATCACATCGGGAGAGTCGAGTAGGTGTCAGACCCTGGCACTTGAGCCTCATGGTTTCCCAATGTAATCTGCAAGTGCCTTGTGTCAGACTAAGGTGCCGTAGTTTAATGGGTGGCGCTGTGGGTTAAACCACAGAGCCTAGGACGTGCCGATCAGAAGGTCGGTGGTTCGAATCCCTGCGATGGGGTAAGCTCCCGTTGCTCGGTCCCTGCTCCTGCCAACCTAGCAGTTCGAAAGCACGTCAAAGTGCAAGTAGATAAATAGGTACCGCTCCGGTGGGAAGGTAAACAGCGTTTCTGTGCGCTGCTCTGGTTGGCCAGAAGCAGCTTAGTCATGCTGGCCACATGACCCGGAAGCTGTATGCCAGCTCCCTCAGCCAATAAAGTGAGATGAGCGCTTCAATCCCAGAGTCGGTCACGACTGGACCTAATGGTCAGGGGTCCCTTTACCTTTACCTTTAGGGTGATACCGTCTATGTCCTATTCCACCAAGAAAGTGTCTCCACCTAGTGGAGCCCAGAGAGACTCGGTTTTCCTTGAGAATGATGAAAGGCAGACCCAGACCTATACCCCGAGAGTGAAAAGGAGATAAAAATGCATTTTCTGTTCCAGCATCCCAGAAAGTAACAAGCAACCAAGAGTGAGAAAGCTACATCTTCATTTGGAGTAATATCATTCAAGACCCTGGCATCCGAAAGCGGTTTGGAGAAAAACAATACGGGAATGAAGAAAGCAGAAAGACATGAAATAAAAAAAATAAGGTCTTATGTAATAATAATAACAATAATTTATTATTTGTACCCCGCCCATCTGGCTGGGTTTCCCCAGCCACTCTGGGCGGCTTCCAACAAAGATGAAAAATACACTAAAATGTCACATATTAAAAACTTCCCTGAACAGGGCTGCCTTCAGATGTCTTCTGAATGTCAGGTAGTTATCGCTTTGACATCTGATGGGAGGGCGTTCCACAGGGCGGGCGCCACTACCGAGAAGGCCCTCTGCCTGGTTCCCTGTAACTTGGCCCCTCGCAGTGAGGGAACCGCCAGAAGGCCCTCGGAGCTGGACCTCAGTGTATGTGTATAATAAAGGTTCATAAATGTACCAAGCAAACACATACATAAATATATAAACCACATGTCTGGGGCAGCGCAGGGGAGCAGCCATGAAGCCATTTTGACTCCCAAACTGACCAAATGTTTTCTCTGCAAAGGCAAATGGAAAAGCCTCCCCATTGTCTTTTCCTTCACAAATCCTGTCTTAAGGGTATGTCTGTGTATAAATAGGGTGAGCCTATGACCTGGCTCAGGAACTAAGTATTTATCATTACAAAAGACTGGCCAGGCTCCCCGGGGTATCCAATCAAGTAAGCATTAACAGGTACCGTATTTTTCGCTCTATAGGACGCTCCGGAGGCTTCGGGTTCCTTTTGACCTGCTCTTTGGGGCTGACGCTGCTTTCCCCCACTGCCAGCCTCAAAGATCCCTGAAACCTTTGGAGCGCAGCAGGACCTCGCACTGAGCTCCAAAGGCTTCAGGCGGCTATCCCTGAAGCCTGGAGAGCGAGAGGGGTCAGTGCGCACCGACCCCTCTCACTCTCCGGGCTTCAGCGAAAGCAATGCGTAGCCTCCGGAGCGTGGAGGGAGCGCTCCCTCTGCGCTTTGGAGGCTTCGCGTTGCTATCGCTGAAGCCAAGGAGCCTGCATTCGCTCCACAGGACGCACACACATTTCCCCTTAATTTTTGGAGGGGAAATGTGTCTGCGTCCTATAGAGCGAGAAATACGGTAACTTGCCAGACAGGAGGTAAACAACCCACTCAGATTTCTGCAGTAGCCCGCCCTTTCTGTGGTGTAGGTATGATGTTTCTGGGGGTGGTCTTGGCGGCCAATTTAAAATGTCTATATAAGGGTGGGCACACCCTGGGTCCTCCTTCTTTATCCTGCGTGTGAGGGGAGCACCCTGTTGCAACAGTTCAATAAAGATCAAGCTTACTAGCTGCTTTGCTTTGCAATATTCTCTGGTTGGCCTCTGTTATTTTCTCTGACCGATGGAGAACCTACAAATGGCTCTTGTGTCCCCCATAAGGGAATAAGGCCATATTTTCGTTTATTACCGTATTTTTTGCTGTATAAGACTCACTTTTTCCCTCCTAAAAAGTAAGACTGTGCAGCTATCCCAGAAGCCAGAACAGCAAGAGGGATTGCTGCTTTCACTGTGCAGCGATCCCTCTTCCTGTTCTGGCTTCTGAGATTCAGAATATTTTTTTTCCCTTGTTTTCCTCCTCCAAAAACTAGGTGCGTCTTCTGGTCTGGTGTGTCTTATAGAGCGAAAAATACGGTATTTCCTCACACCCGTAGCCTCTTACAGATCCCATCACCACTGGTTGGGGATTATGATAGTTTATTAAGATTGGGCAAGCCTCTGGTTCCCCACAACTGGTGCCTTGGGCACATGTTGGGCTACAGTGCTCCTCAGGCCCAGCTAATGGTCAGGGATGATGGGATTTGTAGTCCAAAACCATCTGGGGCGCAGGGCAGGAGTTGTTGGCAACCCTTCTAGAGATGCAAACTGTGGAGGATGGCTGCAATTGAATATTGTGTCCTGAAAGTGGCAGCAGAGACCAGGGTTTCCGTGATGAGTTGCCCTTCTGTCACTTTATAGTGCATACAGATCTGTCGGGAGTCATTCAGCCTTCCTTTTAAAGGGGCTTTCACTTTTCCTAGCACTCTCCAACCACAATATTTTGTCAATGGCAAAATTACATTTCCCCAGACGCTGCACATCAGTTCCAGTCGTTTAATGCTTTGTGGACCATGCCTGAATATCCCTAAGCCATGAGCCACACTCCTCCTGGCTTAGCATGACTTTGCTGTTTTGTGATTTGAGTTCCTTTGTCATTTTTTTAAATTAATAAAAACAGTTTTAAGAGATGGGCTGCCCTTGGCTGCATGGCTTAAGCACAGCTGTGCAGATTTAGCTGTTTAGGAAAGGAAGACAGTAGCATACACAGCAAAATTAACCCTTCACACACTCAGTTCTTTGCCTTTCTTTTTTTCCAAGTTCGTTCCAAAACCAAAGCATTCCAAAACCAAGGCGCGCTTTCCCATAGAAAGTAATGCAAAATGGATTAATCCATTCCAGACTTTTAAAAACAACCCCTAAAATGGCAATTTAATATGAATTTTGCTGTCTAACGAGACCACTGATCCATAAAATGAAAGTAATAAACAATGTACTGCAGTCACACAATCAATCAGTCAGTAGCTGAACTGGGTTCCACACAGTCACAAAAACACAAAGCCACAAAAACGCAAAATAAATAGCAAAAACAGACAGACCTCAGCGTAACACTCATAACGGAAGTGTGGCACTCAAAACGGAAGCATAGCACTCAAAACGGAGCACGTTCGGCTTCCGAAAAAAGGTCGCAAACTGAAACACTTCTAGGTTTGCAGTGTTTGGGTTCCAAGTTGTTTGAATGCCAAGGCATTTGAAAGCCAAGGTACCACTGTAGCTTGTTGCTGCCCTGAAGCCACCCTTGTGAATTCGAGGCCAAGATTAGATTTCAACCAGTGATTCCTCCAGATTGTATCCTTCACCGTTATATTATGCCAGGGTTCTCAACTGCCTCTTCTAATTTGCAGAGAAACGATCGATATGGCTAATGACCTCAAAGGCTAGGGGGTGGGCAATGCCTGCCTCTTATTTGTCAAATGCAGGCTGCTGCTTGCGCCACACTTGATATCGAAATGCATATCAAAAGATGATCTGTGAGGCCTAGCTTATTTGGGGACAGATAACCAAGTTGAAAGGATCACCCCCTGCCTGATTCTAAAATTTTGTCTAAAATGTATAAACTGCTGCTTGAATGGCATTTGAAGGACGAGGAGGTTAAGTCGGTTCTGATTCACTGGGCCAAAGATTTTGGGTATAATATACAGCTGAGTGATTGGGTAAAATTATGGAAAGAAGGTTTAAAATTTACTGCATGCAATGCCCTAAAAGAAAATGTGATGAAAATGACGTATAGATGGTATATTACACCTGTCAAATTGCGTGTCGAGGTCCCCAAGCCACCCTCCAAATAACTCACAATGCACACTTAATTTTTGTTGAAGGTTTTTGGCATAGTTTTGGCCACAACTTTATTTAAATACAAAACCGTGAGTGGTTGTTTAGGCATTGGTTAAGACTATCTGTCCCCCCGCCTGGGGACAGAACTGACTTCCGGGCACCACCGAAAGACAGTGCAGGGGAAAGCAAGTCGGGGAGAAATGGAGCTGAGTCACAGACCCTCAATTCTCATCCGCATGCTCCCCGAAGGCTTGCGGGCCTTAGTCCCATTCCAGGGATTGGACGAAAAGATGGCAAGCCCCAGGATTCCTTTAACAGAATTCCCTTTCCGCAGCAGCCATGGAGGGGCAGGCACAGCCTATCCTAACCCCTCCTCCATTTATAACCAATGCCTAACTGCAACCTTACAAGTTGTGATGATTTGCTACGCAGTAGGCAAAAACCAAATGGCCCAGCCAATCAGCCAGATGGACGAAATTCCTACCAGGCCCCTGCCCCAACGGTAGACAACCCCATGACAGGCATAGCAAGGTCAATGCAACAACCCCTTACTGAAGGGCGGGTGGGCGGGTGATCCGTTGCACGCAGCAAAGAGAAAGCTCCAGGCTGTGTGCAGAGTATTTAAACATTTTACCCCTCCCACCAAAATTGCAACATAACTTTTACCCCAGCAACCCAGTGAACCAATCACTGCCCCAGGCCATCTTTAGAGACCCTGCCTGGTAACAGAGGGGTGGCTCAGCAGACCCCACCGCAACACGTGCTCTCCATGAAGGAGAACACGCTTTAGCGAAAATGTATAGAGTCAGTAATAAATGTTGGAAATGTAAAGAAAAAGAGGGAACATTTTATCACATGTGGTGGGAATGTAAAAAGGTGAAATGCTTCTGGGAGATGATATATAATGAGATGAAAAAAATGTTGAAATATACATTCATAAAGAAACCAGAAGTATTTTTACTGGGCATTGTGGAGAGTGATATAAATAGAAAGGAATGTAAGCTCTTTTTATATGCAATAACAGCAGCAAGAATATTACTGGCCCAAAAATGGAAGCAAGAAGAATTACCGACAATTGAAGAATGGAGGATGAAGTTAATGGACTATGCAGAACTAGATAAACTAACAGGAAGGATTCGAAACCGGTGGGACCAGAAATTCACGGAAGACTGGAGTAAATTTACGGACTACTTGAAAAGTATTTTTGAAGATCAGACAACGTTTGTAGGTTTGCAAGAAGTTTTGTGAGGAGTATTATTGGAAGTATTGCAAAATTGAAGAAGCAGAAGGATGATTTGTTAAGAGATGTAAAGGCAATATAAAGTTAAGAAATGCATAAGAAGTGGTTAAAACGGTGGATCATCAGAAGTGCTGATGGAAGTCTAAAAAGATTGTATAAGTGATAAGTTTTGTGGTACATTTTATAATTTATATGTTAAAATCAATAAAAATTTAAAAAAGAAAAGAAAGGGTCACCCCTGCCTTGAGCCGGGGACAGAATCCCTACACTCCATCTTTCCACTGACGGTATCCTATGGCAGGTCACCGGAAAGCTCAGCCGTGGCGACGCTGGAAAAAAACCCTCTGCTTAATGGTTAACCAGCCAAGCTCGCCTAAAAGATGCTACTTGACATTTCCCCAGCTGCCCTTCCGAGCCTGTTAATGCCACACCGTGGACCGTAGGAGTGCTGTTGAGGGAGGGCGAGGGCGAGAGAGAAATAGCTGACTAGCTGACGTCAATTCTCTGGGACTCTGGACTCTAAATGAGCCGGGCCTGCTACAAAGCAACGTCCCTCTGATACCCATTCAACCATATGTGGACGTCACTGCTCCTTTTCCCCTGAAGAGACATTTCAAATGCCACCTCCCCTTTGCTCAGCCTTCCCTGTGAGCGAAGTTCTTCCCATAGCCAAACGTAAAAAAAAAGACGACACACTGCAGGTAGACAGGATGCATTTCTAACAGTGGTACCTCGGGTTACATACGCTTCAGGTTACAGACTCCGCTAACCCAGAAATAGTGTTTCAGGTTAAGAAATTTGTTTCAGGATAAGAACAGAAATCGTGCTCTGGCGGCGTGGCAGCAGCAGCAGGAGGCCCCGTTAGCTAAAGTGGTGCTTCAGGTTAAGAACAGTTTCAGGTTAAGAACGGACCTCCGGAACAAATTAAGTACAAAGGTCCGTATAGTAAAAGCTATGGTTTTCCCAGTAGTGATGTATGGAAGTGAGAGCTGGACCATAAAGAAGGCTGATCACCAAAGAATTGATGCTTTTGAATTCTGGTGCTGGAGGAGACTCTTGAGAGTCCCATGGAGTTTGACCAAGCTGCGGGAGGCAGTAGAAGACAGGAGTGCCTGGCGTGCTCTGGTCCATGGGGTCACGAAGTCGGACACGACTAAACGACTAAACAACAACAACAACAACAACCACTGTAGTTCATCATGTCTCCATGGTTTCTCCCCCATCCTTGCAGTGCTATGCTGTGGCAATTCAACAGATACATCTCTCCCCCCTGCCCCTGGCAGCATGGGAGGTGCACCTTTGGCACTTATACCTTTTCATGCAGACAGAGACACAGGAGCCCTGGTGGGGACAAGGGAGCTTGGGTGAAATCTTTACTCCAGCGTCGCTCTCCCCATAATAATCCCTGGGAAGTTCGCAAGTAAGGGATGATGGAGACAGCCATCTTCTATTGCTTGTCCCCATCAACTGGTAATTGCAAGAATGCTGCCACCAAACAGGTGCAACCACACTTATTAGGGCTAAGAAGGGGAGCTGCAAAATATTGCAGCATGGAATTCTACTGTTTGAGATATTTTATGTGGTTCCTTCTCTCTCCTGCTTTTCCATTTCCCCACAAAAATTCAGTTAGCTTTCCAAGGCAACTAAATGTGCACTGGACAAATTGGGCTATTTTGGGATCCTCCCACTTTGGGTTTCCCCCTTAATCTTTTTTTTAAAAAAAAAACCTCATGAAAACTGGGGTTTCCTTGAGCCTGTTGATACCTCCCTCTTTTATTTGTTTGTTCCATTCAAAATACTGAAACAAATGGCCAAGCAATGAGATTAACAGCCGGGGGAAATTAGCAGACAGCAAATTCCTGAACAAATATGTTTTTAAATAAGTGTTTGTTCTGTGTTTAGCAAATGTGTCTATATGCACATGAATTGTGCCCTTTCAGCTACATAAGAAGTGGCAGGCTTCCCCATTTAGTTTGATTATACCCCCTGTACCCAATCACATTCATTCAAATCAGAGATGAACCATTATGAGAAGAGGATATGTAATCAGAATATATATATAATGTACAGGAGTTCCTTTATATGTAATATTAATTGACATGGCAGTTGGCATGGCTTGTTTCTGTCAGAGAAAAGATAAACCTGATTGTTCTCATAAATGACACACACAAAATTATCACATACAATAACTTAAGAAGATTTCTGTTAAATGACACACAAAATTATCACATACAATAACTTAAGAAGATTTCTGGGTTTGGGGTGTTTGCTACTTCCTGTGGGCCCTTGTGCAATATAAAGCCATATGGTTGCCCATAGGAATCGGGGAGAAATCTATTTGGTTCACATTTAAGGCCAGATCATTCAAATTTGCACGTTCCAAAACAATATGAGAATCGAAACGCAGTCATCCTTTGAAATTCACAGCTGTCTGAATTTTCCGAATGCAGTTTTCCAACCAATATTTACAAAGTAGAGACATCACCTTGCCAACAAAGGTCCGTATTGTCAAAGCTATGGTTTTCCCAGTAGTGATGTATGGAAGTGAGAGCTGGACCATAAAGAAGGCTGATCGCCAAAGAATTGATGCTTTTGAATTATGGTGCTGGAGGAGACTCTTGAGAGTCCCATGGACTGCAAGAAGATCAAACCTATCCATTATGAAGGAAATCAGCCCTGTGTGCTCACTGGAAGGACAGATCATGAAGCTGAGGCTCCAATACTTTGGCCACCTCATGAGAAGAGAAGACTCCCTGGAAAAGACCCTGATGTTGGGAAAGATGGAGGGCACAAGGAGAAGGGGACGACAGAGGACGAGATGGTTGGACAGTGTTGTCGAAGCTACCGGCATGAGTTTGACCAAGCTGCGGGAGGCAGTGGAAGACAGGAGTGCCTGGCATGCTCTGGTCCATGGGGTCACGAAGAGTCAGATACGACTAAACAACTAAACAACAACAAACAAATTTCTAGCAAAGATATGGACATTAGTCAAAACCGCATGCCAAAATGGGCTTATTAGGAGGAATTTCCCACTAAAATGCCGAAGAGAAAATTGAAAATTACGGCAGAAATGTGGCAAACTGAATTGAAGACTGAAAAAAATGAGAAGCTGAGAGAACTGAAATTGTCAGACCTTTCCATCCTTCGCTGCCAGTATGCAGTGATCGTAGGAAACAGAAGGAATGACGCTCATTGCTTAGCAACCTTTCCCTCCATGAATTTGCCCTGCCTTTTCTAAAAGCCTTTTATGTATGTCCCAATGAATGCTGCTTCAAGTGGTGCAGTATATAGTTCCACTGTGTTTGCTTCTACAACAGTGTTATTGTATGGATTTACCGTCCACTTTGTTGGGATGGTTTGCATGCCCAGGGATAACCACTGATCAGCTTTTGTTTGATCAGCTTTTACCAGCAGCTTAGGAGGCCGATGAGAAGCTGCCTTATTCCAGATCAAACCATTGCTCCCTCTAGCTCACCACCATCTGCACTGACCGCAGAGTTTCAGGCCAGAATCTTTCCCAGCCCTTCCTGGAGAGCCCATCAGGGTTTGAACTCAAGCCCTTCTGCATGCAAAGCAGGTGTCCTGCTGCTACAGAGACACCTGCCCTTTGTCTGAAGACATTAGGTAAAGGTAAAGGGACCCCTGACCATTAGGTCCAGTCGTGGCCGACTCTGGGGTTGCGGCGCTCATCTCGCTTTATTGGCCGAGGGAGCCAGCGTACAGCTTCCGGGTCATGTGGCCAGCATGACTAAGCCGCTTCTGGCGAACCAGAGCAGTGCACGGAAACGCCATTTACCTTCCCACCAGAGCGGTACCTATTTATCTACTTGCACTTTGACGTGCTTTTGAACTGCTAGGTTGGCAGGAGCAGGGACCGAGCAACGGGAGCTTACCCCGTCACAGGGATTCGAACTGCCGACCTTCTGATCAGCAAGTCCTAGGCTCTGTGGTTTAACTCACAGTGCCACCCGCGTCCCATAGCAGTCAAAAAATGCTGCTCTCTCAGCAGGCAAAAGGCATCTTTATCATTTACATTGCTATTAAAAGGTGCAGAAGCGGAGCAGGCCAGGTTTTTTTGTTGTTGTTGTTTTCCTGGTTAATTGGCAAGCTCACACATAATATAAAACAGGGGTGTTCACACCCAAACCAACTTGTTACATCCTAGTATTTTCTTGATAAATCGGGAGTTTGGGGATGGTTTCAATGTACCCAAATAGGAACAACTAAGCTACTTTGGTTGCACACAAAGCAGGTTAGAGGTAGGTGAAGCAGCAGCTGCAAGCTATTGGTTCTCTTTTTCCGTTCCTCCTCGTGCCCTTTCACAACCTCTCCGTACCTCCCTTCCTACCTCTCACCCTTGGCTCTGAGCCCTCTGGCACAAGAACGATGCGCATCGTTTCCAATGGCCCTTCCTTCACCTTTCCAGCAGGGACCCCAGGCGGACTCCTTCCCTGCCCTCCTCTCACCAGAACGTTGCCTTGTCAGCAGCAGCAAGAGGCAGCATGTGTCAGAGGGGAAAAAAGAGAGGGGCAATAAAGATTCACTGTAGATTTATTAACCACAGTCTTTTTGTGGCATCCTGTTACTCTTTGCTTTGGACCGTAGGCAAGGACACTTGTATGAGATCCAAGGAGACGGTTTATTCAAAGAGCCCGTGCATAATATCACAGAGCTAGAAAAGCGATAGTAAACGGCAACTCAAGGTGCATGCAGACTGCGTTTTGCAGGAGGGATCCAAGCACATAACCAGAACTTCAGGTTTGTGGAACTGAAGTGGATTAAATCGGAAGTGGATTAATCTGTTGCCTTCACACCAAGGTGCCTTCCTCCTGAGTTCTACAGTGGCAATGTTGAGTCTGTGTACACATTACAGTGGTACCTCGGGTTACATATGCTTCAGGTTACATACGCTTCAGGTTACAGACTCAGCTAACCCAGAAATAGTGCTTCAGGTTAAGAACTTTGCTTCAGGATGAGAACAGAAATCGGGCTCTGGCAGCACGGCAGCAGCAGGAGGCCCCATTAGCTAAAGTGGTGCTTCAGGTTAAGAACAGTTCAGGTTAAGAACGGACCTCCGGAACGAATTAAGTACTTAACCTGAGGTACCACTGTATATGCTTTCTTTCCCCTCAAAGAATTATGGGCATTGTGGTTTGCCAAGGTTTGCTGGGAACTGAGGAGTAAACTACAGTTCCCAGAATTCTTTGAGGGAAAGAGCATCCTTTGAATGTGCCAGTGTGGTGTAGTGGTTAAGAGCGGTAGTCTCGTAATCTGGGGAACCGGGTTCGTGTCTCCACTCCTCCACATGCAGCTGCTGGGTGACCTTGGGCTAGTCACACTTCCTTGAAGTCTCTCAGCCCCACTCACCTCAAAGAGTGTTTGTTGTGGGGGAGGAAGGGAAAAAGAGAATGTTAGCCGCTTTGAGACTCCTTAAAGGGAGTGAAAGGCGGGATATCAAATCCAAACTCTTCTTCTTCTTCTTCTTTAAAGGAATGGTGTGCACACAGCAAGCTCACATCTTCTCAGGCAACAGCTCTTGTCTCCATTTTAAGAAAGATGACTTTTTGTAGAGGCTGGGCATGTGGACTGCTTTGTTCCAGAGGCAAGTCCTCTCTTTGATGGGCTTCCAGAGGACAGTCCTCTACTGGAACACATCCTCTGTTTGGACAGCTGTCCCGTATAAGTCTGGTTTAAAGATAAATGACTCTAAGAAAGGAGAGCAGGAAGGAAGGGCATTGAAGATACCAGTCCACAGTTAGCTCCTGGATCGAAGATGGGGCGGTCCCTTGGTCCCAGTTCCCCCCCTTGATGGTGCATGCAGAAGGGCTTGAGTAACTATTTCTATATCTGCATCTACACATATAACATGTTCGCATTTAATGGGAATGTGCCCTCGTTTATCCTCTTTCCCCATCCCCTGTTGCGATGATGTGTAAATGGCCACCCAAGCCCAAAGGAGCTGAGGATGCCTGGAGGAGAGGTAGGCCTCAATCCATGGAGAGCAGGCACCTCAGTTGCTTAAACCGTGCCAAGAGGAAATGATCGCAATCTTCTCTGGCTGTGCTCTAGAAGACAGGAGGAAGAGCCTCAAGGAGAGCGAGAAAAAGGGCCGGATCCATGCAAGTCCCTTCACAGCAACCAGTGGGATCCTTTGGCAGCCAAAATCCAGCACATTTACCTAGCCCCCGCCTGTTCCAAGGGGAAAAAAAATGTTTCTGCAGCAAGCACACCAAGCCTGTGCTTGCAGGGTCTCACCACCATCAATTTGCTGAGATAGGGAATTGTTGAACTTGTGATTTGCTGCAGCCTCCCTGGGAAATGGCTGCCGGGCCGTTCCCAAGCCGGTGAAGGCCCAGGTGCTGTGGCTGCAGCAGCAACAGCCTCCATTGATGTTCATTCCCATTCCGTGTTCCATTGTTATCAGCATCAATCGCTATAAATCAGTACTGCTGCCCTGGGCTCCTTTGAATGAAGGGCAGGCTGTAAATCTAATGAACAAACAGATAAAGAAATGTTGGGGTGTATGGCATAGGTGCTGGCTCCCTGAGTGCCTGAGCACCCACAAAATTCTACATGATTAGGCCAGGCACCCACAAATTTCCATGCAATAGTACCCATAGCCCCGGGTATCCATGGCCAAGCTGTCACTTGGTGTACCTCTGGTGGAGGACATGTGCTCCTTCTGGAGTTCTTTGTCCACCTTTCGTCTGCACCCTCCCTCAGCTCTCATCTGTGGCTCCTTGAATCTGTCTACTTCCAACCGTGGTCCAACCCCAGGAATGACTTGGACTGGCCGGCTAAACCAGGTGAGGGTACCTGATGGGTCTCAAACCCTCGGTGAGTTAGGGACTTTTCTTGCATGTGGAAACAGGCTCTGGTCGATTGAGCAAACGAGACCAGTAATGGGTCCAATGGTGGAGAAGGTGATTTCTGCACGTGCTGTTTTGGTATGTGAAGGGAAAATGGCACTCATCAACCTGGGAATGTAGCCCATCCCAGAGAAGAAAACTCTGTGGAACTGGCGGAAATGACTGGCAGAATCCGAGACCAGGGAGAAGAGTCGGTGGAAGAAGACTGGGAAAAGTTTAAAGACTATCTACTGAAATACTGTAAAATTAATGAATGCTAGAACAAAGTTGGAATGAAGTTATATGGCTTTAGTAGAAATGTTTAAGGAATTAAGTATAAATAGATTAATAGAGTGTTAAAGGAAAAAATGTTAGAATGTCTTAAGATAACTATAGGATAGAAAACAGGAAGATGGAAAGGAATTGCTGAAACAATTAATAGAAGTGGAATACAAAAAGGGAGGTGTGAGGAGGTCGTTGAAATAAGTGAATGGAAGATAAGATATTGAAATTGTTTGATGTGTTTTAAATTTTTTTTGTTTTGTTCTGTTACTTTAATGTGTTAGTGTTAGTGTTAGCGTTAGTGTTATGTAGTGTTTTTGTATTATATTGTATTGTCCATTTTTATTTCTTCTATGTAGTGTTTAAATTGTTGAAAAAGTAATAAATATTATTTTTTTTAAAAAAAGAGAAGAAAACTCTGATCCTAAGCCTCCACATTCTTGCATGGTATCTTCAGGAGAAGAAAAGGCTATGTAGTAAATCTTACACAAATCTAGAGTGGAGTCCCTAAGACAATTTTTTTTTAATTCAAAATTATAACAAGACATATTATCCAAAAACATATCATCCTTGTCCCCCCCCCCCATTTTTCCTCCCTCCCCCCTCCCACACAAAACCCCACCCCACCCCCTGGCTTCCCTCAGTTCCAGTCTTTGGTTTCTCTAAGAATGCTGTTTTCTGCATGTTACAAAGTTGTATAGGTCCTCAAACTATTTAGCTGATTATTATTAATAAAAGGTTTGTGAATGTTTATTCAACACCTGCCAAGGAGTCCAGTTCGCTTTGTTGCATCTTCAGATACTTTGTGAAAGGTTCCCATTCATCCTTAAAGTCACAGTTATCCTTGTCCCGTAGCTTGTATGTCAATTTTGCCAGTTCTGCATAGTCCGTCAATTTTTCTTGCCATGATTCTTTAGTTGGGGTTTCTTCAGTCTTCCATCCTTGTGCTACCAGAACTCTCGCGGCCATTGTCGCATACATGAAGATGTTTTTCAACTTTTTTGGCAGGTCTTTCCCTGCAATCCCCAACAAAAATGCCTCGGGTTTTTTAAACAAATGTTAAATGGAACATTTTCTTCAATTTGTTGTAAATCATTTCCCAAATTTTTTTAATTACCTTACAATCCCACCACGTATGATAAAATGTCCCCTCCTTTCCCTTATACTTCCAACATTCATTTGAACTAGTTTTGTACATTTTCCCTAACTGGACTGGTGTTGTGTACCATCTGTACATTATCTTCATGGAGTCCCTAAGACAATTTGATGGTGCCTTGTATACCTCCTTCCAGCAACTCCTGCAACCCGACTGGTGCCAAACATATTGTTCTACTTTCAGTGAGACCGAGGGGAGAGGAGGTCTTGAGAGCCAGTGTGGTGTAGTGGTTAAGAGTGGTAGTCTCGTAATCTGGGGAACTGGGTTCGCGTCTCCGTTCCTCCACATGCAGCTGCTGGGTGACCTTGGGCTAGTCACACTTCTCTGAAGTCTCTCAGCCCCACTCACCTCACAGAGTGTTTGTTGTGGGGGAGGAAGGGAAAGGAGAATGTGAGCCGCTTTGAGACTCCTGAAGGGGAGTGAAAGGCGGGATATCAAATCCAAACTCTTCTTCTTCTTCTTGTCATCTGGGCAGCCCAGGACCTCCACACGCAGGGCAGAAATATGTGGAACAAAGGAAATTGTTTCGGTCACACAAGGGCATGGTACTTCAATTTTCACCTAAACTGTAAACTCCCAGCTAATCCATGTAGAAACCCGTCGCTCTCCTCCAGGGATATGTGTAACTATCAATCACATCCTATGAGGTGTGGCACTAACGAGGTGGTGGTTGCCTGGGGCATTCCAAGCTAGGACGCCTGTCATGAACATCACCTGCGTGATCAGAGCTGCATAGCTTGATCTATTTAGTTACTGTTATTTACAGAACATCGTTCTCTGGGAGGCTCACAACAGAAAGCGGTACAATGCATTTAAAACACAAATATCCTAAAACAGCAGCAGGCTGCGCTAAATAGTGTAAAAATTGCAAATGTGCGCCTGTGCTTGCACTGGTCCATAAAAACTCATCCTTGTGAGGAGGGAAGGGTTAACGTTTTATTTCGATGGATGCGATAGGGTAAGCAAGGTCACACCTCTGGCCTTGCCTTATTCTTCAGCGCAGTTGCCACCTGAAAGATCTCTCTGCGTTCATTAACATCCCTTTTATATCTGTTGCCCAAACTGTGGGAGGCAGTGGAAGACAGGAGTGCCTGGCGTGCTCTGGTCCATGGGGTCACAAAGAGTCGGACAAGACTAAACGACTAAACGACAACACCTTCTAAACAGTTGCAAAGTATTCTTAAGGTCTTTTGAACAGCTCTTTGTTAAAAGTTGAGAGGACGATGCAGAAAGGAGCTAGCGAAGGGATGTGCAGGAAACCACTGCCAGAGGGTGTATCTGAATTGCATACCAGCTCCCCAAATGATATGCTGCTACCTTTCATAACCTGATACACTCCCTGTTTCCAGAAGTGATGATTCACTACTTTGCTTTCCTGGCATGACAATGCGGGAACTCAGCCATGGCTTCTCATCTTTATTTGTGCGTCTGTTCTATTGTGGTTTAATTTTCCATATGGCTGAAATTATGGTTGTAAATTTTTTAGTAATAGTCTTATTGTTTTATCCTTTTTTTGTAAATTGCGGTGTATTAATTTTATGAAGTAAATGGAATTATGAAATAAAGGTGCTAAATGCTCTCAGCAAAGATGCTGCTACCTCTTTTTTTTTAATAACTTTTTTATTCAAAATTAAAACAAAACATATTATCCAGAAACATATCATCCTTATTTCCCCCCCCCATTTTTCCTCCCTCCCCCTCCCTCCCCCCACAGAACCCACCCACCCCCACCCCCCAACTTCCCTCAGTTCCAGTCTTTGATTTCTCTAAAAATGCTGTTTTCTGCATGTTACACAGTTGTAGAGATCCTCAAACTATTAAGCTGATTATTATCAATAAAAAGTTTGTGAATGTTCATTAAATGCTGCTACCTCTCACCTCCAAGAAAGAGAAGTAATATAGAATGTGTTAAGATAATTATAGGACAGAAAACAGAGGAAGATGGAAAGGAATTGCTGAAATAATTGATAGAAGTGGAATACAAAAAGGGAGGTGTGAGGAGGTCGGTGAAATAAGTGAATGAAAGATAAGATATTGAAACTGTTTGAGTGTTTTAAATTGTTTTTGTTTGGTTTTGTTAGTTTAATGTGTTAGTGTTATGTAGTGTTTTTGTGTTGTATTGTATTGCTCTTTTTTTGTTCTTGTTTTTGTTTTGTTTTGTAGTGTTTAAATTGTTCAAAAAGTAACAAATATTATTTTAAAAAGAAAAAGAAAGAGAAGTAATAGTACTGTACTGCTCTATTCTGCCTTGGTCAGACTACACCTGGAATACTGTGTCCAGTTCTGAGCACCACAATTTACAAAGGACATTGACAAGCTGGAAGGTGTGCAGAGAAGGGTGATGATCAAGGGCCTGGAAACCAAGTCTTATGAGGAATGGTTGAGGGAGCTGGGTATGTTTAGCCTGCAGAAGAGGAGATTGAGAGGAGATGTGATAGCCACATTCAATTATCTAAAGGGCTGTCACATGGAAGATGGAGAAGGCTTGTTTTCTCCTGCTGTGGAGGTTAGGACCAGAACTAATGGATTCAAGTTACAAGAAAGGTGTTTCCGATTAAACATCAGGAAGAACTTTCTGACAGTAAGAGCTGTTCAACAGTAGAGGTTGTGGACTATCCTTCACTGGAGGTTTTTAAGCAGAGGTTGGATGGCCAACTGCCAGAGATGCTTTAGCTGAGATTCCTGCATTGCAGGGGGTTGGACTAGATGACCCCTGGGGTCCCTTCCAACTACTAGTCTATTATTCAATTCTATGATTTTATGAAAGCATTAAGTAAATTCTCCCTCTCTCCCCTCCTCTCATTCTCATCTCTCTCTCTCTCTCTCTCTCTCTCTCTCTCACACACACACACACACACACACACACACACTGGGGCAAGCATAGGCAAACTCAACCCTCCAGATGTTTTGGGACTACAACTCCCATCATCCCTGACCACTGGTCCTGTTAGCTAGGGATGATGGGAGTTGTAGTCCCAAAACATCTGGAGGGCCGAGTTTGCTTATGGCTGCACGGGGGTTTCCCAGTGATATGTCCAACACACAAGGAAGTAAAGTAAATAGCCACCATCTCTTTGTCTCTGTCTCCCTACAAGGGATGAAGGGTAAGTCTGAGCGCAAAGTATCGCTACAGTAACACAAGGTTCTGGTTTGGGCATGTTTGGATGCTGAGCTTTCCTCAATCGATGTTTCCAGCAAGTAGGCACTACAGTGGCGTAGCGTGGGGGGTGCAGGGGGGGCCGGCCGCACTGGGCGCAACATCTGGGGGGGCGCGCTCGCACTTGCAGCTCTCTGCCCCTGGAGGGGGGTGCCAGGCGTGCGTTGCGGTGCGGTGCGGAGAGAGAGCGAGGGACTATCTGGGGGAGGGACAGTGCAGCGGGGGGGGGGGCAAATTACTTGCCTTGCCCCGGGTTAGGGGGCGCAAATTACTTGCCTTGCCCCGGGTGCTGACAACCCACGCTACGCCACTGAGGCACTATAAAAGACTGGAAGGAATAGGAGCTATGTTTTCCTGCTGATGCACTAAGCTCTGGTTTTGCTGGTTTTGTTGCATGTGCACTCTATCGTTTTGTTCCTCTGTTCCTGGTCTCCCTTCCCCCTTGGCCGCCAGTAGGGAGGTTAGCGGGGCTCTGTTTTCAAAGATTCTTAATAAATCTATTCCTTTCTTTGAGAATAGATTTCTTGTTCTAAAGATAAAGCTGACCAGATTATGATCCGTAAAAGTGATCAGGGCGCGGACTGAATGTCCTTTGATGCTATGGCCTGTCGGCTACGCAAATAAAGTTTACTACTAACTACTAACTGGAAGGAACAGTCAGCAGGAAAGGCAATTGAATCATGTTCCAGTTTGGCCCAGGCAAGGGGACGTCTGCACCACTTGGCTTCTGTGTGCTTTGAATCAGAGATAGCAGGAGTAGCCTGGGCACTGCTTATTGCTTAGGGCCCTTGTATTTACGGGACTGCCTCTCCTGGTATGCCCCGCAGAGGACCTTAAGGTCCATGAATAATCATAGTTTAGAGGTCCCGGGCCCTAAGGAAGTCAGATTATCCTCCACCAGGGCCAGGGCCTTCTCAGTGATGGCTCCTACCTGGTGGAATGCTCTGTCCCATGAGACCAGGGCCCTGCAGGATTTAACTTCCTTCCACAGGGCCTGTAAGACAGAGCTATTCCGCCTGGTTTTCAATTTGAACTTAGCCTGATCTTTTATTCCCCTTCCTTCCCTCCCCCTCCCCTTTTTATGAAGATTACCCGCTCTGGGATCCCACAGCTAATTCTCCCCTGGTCTCCTCGCTGGCCCAAGTAGGACCAATTCAGCCAGCTAGCCCTGGGGATTATCTAATGTTTATTGGATGTATTTCCCCCCTAAACTGATTTTTGAATTCTGAATTTATTGTTATTCACGTTTTTATGCTGTTTTTTGTTGCATCAATTAAGTGTTTTAAATTTGTTGTTAGCTGCCCTGAGCCTGGCTTTCTGAACCGGGAAGGGCGGGGTATAAATAAAAATTTATTTATATTATTTATTTATCCCACGTCTTGGCCTCTTATTAACACTCTGCTTCAGATAGTGTTATTTCCCCTTTATACAAGCCTTTCTTTTCCTGCCCCTGTTGCACTGCCTTACCAGAGAGGGGTGGATCCAGGGGGCGTGGCTCCACTGTCTGATGTGGAGACAGTGACATAGCTGTCAACCGTCCCTTATTTGGCGGGAAACTCCCTTATCCCAGCACCGTGTCCCACTGCTGTCCCTTATTGATGGATGTCCCTTAAATTTCCTGGGTTTCAAAGGAAGCAGCTCCTTTCCCTCCCACCTTCCTTGCCGGCCAGGGAGGAGGGAGGCTCCAACTGTGTTGCTTGGCTCCCCGGCCCACCCCCCTCCAGCCTCCTCTCACCAGCCTCGACCCCCGGGAGCCCCTCCCCGCCGGGACTGGCGGGCGCCTCGGGCCCTTCCACTGCCATCCTCCTCGCGGCCGCCAAACTGAGCGTCTCTGCCTGAGGCCTCCCCTCTGCCCGCCGCCGCCGCTCCCACTAGACTGTACTACGGCTGCACCGCTGAAGGACCCGGATGAGATGGGCAGCCTGGCACTACCTATGAATTGCTGAGGAGCCTTGAGAGGAGAGCGAGGGCAACCATAGAGAAAGCAGTTCAGAGAGAGGAGGCGGAGGCGCGGGCAGGTGTCCCAAGGGCTAAGCATAGAGGGGGAAAGCGGAGGAAAGATCCCAAACGCTTCTCCCATAGATTTGTAGTGGTAGACTAGCATAGATGGTCTGATCTGCGGGTTTACTTTGGGCGCTATTTCCCCCCCCCTTCCTCCAGCCCCACCTGATGGAACTGGGAGCTGCAGATGGAGCACGAGAGAAAAGATACAGAACTGCAGCAGCATCTTCGTAGCTTGGACTTCGTTTTGCACGAAAAGCGGTTGCTGCTTGCAGTTATTTAATTGCAGTGTTTCATCAGCTGGTGTCTTGAGCAGCAACCTCTGGAAACGAAGGGCTAAAAACCGGAGCTGCTCTCCAAAATTATCTGGTCCCTTTTAACTTCGCATTTCAGCTGGTTGCCAAAAATCCATTATTTTGCCTGCTGATCCCTTATTTTCGAGGCTGCTGGTCCCTTATTTTCAAATCTGTAAGTTGACAGCTATGGGCAGTGATGGAGAGCAGCAATGCTGCAACCATTGGGTGGCTGGGTCTATCTGCCATTCACATTGACCCAGAGTGATGCTACAGTGCGGGGGGTGGGAATTTAAGGGTTTGTCAGAGCCAGCCTCCTGGCTCAGGGCAGGGGTCAGCTGTGGGTCCTGCTTGGGCACTGGGGCTTCAGCAACTGCCCAGGTTTCCTGGATGTGGGTGCCAGCCCTTCCGAGCCCTCCATGGTGCATTTCCTTGGGGTTTAAAAATGGGCTGTTTGTCAGGTGCGCTAACCTAGACAGACTTGGTATAACTACACTACGGGTGGGGAAGGGAAAGGATTTTGCACTGTGAGTGGCTGCTCCATGGAACTCTGTAGGAGGAAAAAGCTTTTTGGCACACTGGTTAATGATAAGGTGTAGGAGAGAACAAGTCATGAGCTGCTTTGTAATGTTGGAACTCTTTTAGAATTATGTCTGCCACTTCAGTTTAACCATGATGGCTTGGCCACCTTGGGAGTTGCGCTGTGATGGGTGCTGGGAGTTAACCATCAGTGACCCCCTATAACACTCACAAGCATAAGGAGACCATAAGGAGAAGTTGCTAGAAAGCAAATTTCAAGTTTCCAGACTAGATAATGCTCACCCAGCCATTACCATTAGAGAGTCAGTGTGGTGTTGAGTGTTGGAACTAGGACCAGGGAAACCAGAGTTCAAAGCTATGAAGCTCACTGGGTGATTGTGGGCCAGTAACTCACTCTCAGCCTACCCAACCTTACAGGGTTGTTGTGAAGTTACAATAGAGGAGGGGAACGATGTATGCCACCTTGAGCGGCGTGGAGGAAAGGTGGGATCAAAAGTGCAATCAATCAATCAATCAATCAATCACAATCTCTCTGTTTGGCATTTCAGCTCAAAGTCACAGATAAACAAGTCAGATTTTTTTTAAAAAAAAACCAGTTCATGTTTATTATCCAGAGATAATAAATAACATTTAAACATAGCACCAAAGAAACAGCCTTTAAGGTAGACAGCTTTGGTTACAGGAACTGTTCTGATGCAGCTGTTTTTAAAATACAGAACATTTGTACACATAATTTATAGGTTATAAAAATATAAATATGTAGGGGAAGGGTATTAAATATAAATGATTATATTTAAAATACAAAAGATTAGCATAATAACAATATTAATAATAATAAATAATAAGGCTCTTAAATACATTCCTGTTCTCCATTCCCACAGCTCCAAACAGGGAAGATCTGTATAACTGCCTCAACTTCAGTGATTGAAAACAAACACATATAATTTGAAATGAAGTTTGGCTTGCTTTTGGGGGTCTTTTCACACACCTGGGTGGGGATATAAATAGTGTCCCTGCATCTAGAAACCAGCTTTTCCACTCTGAGAAGGAAACTAAATATCACTTTCAAGATACAAGCGAGAGATAACCTGGGTGACTGCATTCTGACAGTGATCCAACACTGATCTAATATGGACGATTTACATATGCCAATGGCACCTAATGGACAATGTTGTGGTGGAGAAGATGCAAAAACTTCACCCGCATTGCTTCATTTTTGGATGGCCTTCCTTGAGGTTGCTGTCATGGAGCATTGGGCACGCACACATGAGCTCACAGTTGCACAGATATCACATTGGCAGTTTGGTATACAGTACAGTCACACCTGCCAGTGGGTTAATGGGCTCATTGCTCTCCGTCCAATTTCCTGAAAGTTCTGGGAACTATCAAACTGAGTGAGAAAAGCAGAGCAAAACTGCTCTTCCCACAGTTCCCCTCTGTTTATTTTAAGTGCACATTGATACTCTATATAATGTGCTGGGAAACTCTGGCTCTGGAGAAATCACCTTTAGCAAGACCTCCAAGACACAGCGGAGGGTGCCACTTAAGAGAAGAAGCACCAGTGGCCCCTTTGCCTGACTTCAGTCAATGTCACTGCTCTACAGCCGTTCTTCAAGCAGACTCCAAAGAATCCAGAAGATTAGCTTTGCCACACCCAGCCTCAAGGCCTAGTGTGCTTTGATGGGAAGACCAGCATCAGTTGTTCTGCTTCGTCCTGATTAGCGGCTCAGAAATTGCAGGTTGATTTCCTTCTCTGGAACCAGCAGAGTGCGTGTCATGGGTCTCACGATGTGGCCTTCTTGTTCTGGCTTCACTTCAAAATGCATCAGGATCTGCAAGACAAGAGGAGCGATGGCTTGTTAGCAGGGCAGCTACTGAGCAAGGAACAGCAAGGCATAAAACAAAGATGTCATCTGGAAAAAGGCCAAAGGAGCTTGCCCAGAGGAGAGCAAGAGAGACAAGATCTGAATGCATTCACTTTCCACTGGGATTCAGGAAACCTTGCAAATCTAGGCCCACTAGATTTGGCTCCTGCCAAACTTCTACCTGACTGTGCTGGTCCCTTTAAGAAGGACCAGGATCAGCAAGAGGGATGGTGGTGTAAAAGCTGGCAGAAGGTGAACGCAACCTCTTGTCCCTCCAAGAACAGGGCTTTTGGGATAAACCCACCCACTGTGTCTCAGTTCCATAAGATGAAAACAGCCCCTTAGGATCATTCACATTTTCTCCATCAGTATTGACCTAGGGTTTTCTCCTTGCAGACACTCACCCTAGACAGGGCGAGATACACTTCCAGCTCTGCAATGCGTCGTCCAATGCAACTGCGCTTGCCGAAGCCGAAGGGGATAGAGGCGTACGGGTGGTGAGCATCGTCCTTTCGCAGCCATCGCTCTGGCTGGAATGAGTTGGGATTGGAGAAGTACTTCGCGTCGCGTGACGTAGCATAATGGCAGAGGGTGATCAAGGTCTGAAAGAGCAGGGAAAGGGAACATCATGAGAAAAACAGCCCAGGAACCCTAGGTTTAGGGTGCACGTGGCCAAAAGACCCATCCCTAAGAAGCATGCCTTCATAGCTTCATCCTGGTCCTTCCTCCCTTTCTCATTTGGAGAGCAAAGCTTCTGCGCTGCAGCCTTAACCTCATTCTGCCTGCATCTCTACTGCCATTCCTCTTTCTCCTGCGCTAGTTTTCTCTCCTGCAAGGACCCCTTTGCACGTGCATCAGTTTGCTGAGGATACCTATGTGCCTGAGATGTTGCAAGAGGATGCTGAGAAGCATTTTTATTCCATTCACTTGGGTTCACCTGCCAGGCTTGCTTTTAAGACTTCTTCAGGACCCTGCACAGATTGAGTGCATGTCCAACACTTCCAAGCAATGACCACCTGATCCACACACATGTTTTCTTGGCCAGATATCGTAAGTGTTGGGATTTCCTACTCCAGATTTGCAGCAGTTCTCTGCCTGCAGCATTGCTGACCTAAAGGAGCAGTTGCACATCATAGGCCAGAGGAGCCTTGTGTAGGATGAAGCAGAAGACAAGGCAATCCCTCCTGCCAGGGCCATCTGCTCACCACCAACCTATGTGGCTGAGGACCACAGTGTGCCAGAAGCAGATGCACTGCAGAGCCAGAATGCTCCAGAGGACTCAAGCAAGGAAGCCAAGCTACACTTCCCAGGCTTGCTTCCTTTATGAACAAGGAACATGCCTTCTACCAAGTCTTGATGCTGGTCCAGTCAGCTCAGCATTGTCTACATCTACTGGCAGTGGCTATCCGGGATTTCAGACACAAGTCTTGGCTGGCCGTTCTGGGAGCTGCTGGGGCATTGAACCTGTGACCTTCTGCATAGTACTGAGCTACGGCCCTTTAGGAGCCATGCATATCCCAGAATGGATGTTGCCTTCTTAAAGCTACTGCTTCTCTTTAGCTCCACCCAGAGAACGATGGCTATCACCCGTCCCCATCCCCTCTTTGCATCCAATTTTGTAACACGCTCACCTTTTTGGGGATCAGATAGTCTCCCACTTGGATGTCCCTGTCTGAGATGACGCGGGCATTGCCAGGAATCACAGGGTACAACCTGCAGGAAAACAGAGCAGCCAAAGTGAATATAAAGGAATTGATTCCCCACAACATGTCGCAATGTTTACTCAGCTCCCTAACCTTTTCCTGTTTGAGTGCAAATCTCCCAGCTGGCTAAGTGACTATGCTGCTGCTGCAGCTGTTGCAGCACAAAGGAAGCACCCGATTTTCTTACTTAGGTGCACAGAGCTAGAAAAGTGCAGCAGATAAGTTTAAATCTTCCTGGCCTTTAGGATCATCAGGATGAATGCTAGTGGCCAAATCACAGGGAATCTGCCTCCTTTTCCTATACAGCTGCCCAAGGCTCCATCCTTGGTCCTCACCTGAATGTCAGCTTCAATGCAACTTTTAAAAGGATTAGACTGACTTTTCTCGACCTGGTGCTCTGCTGATGTTGTTGGGAATAGAGCTCCCAACAGTTCCAGCCAGCATGGCCAATGTCACAGAATAATAGAGTTGGAAGGGACCCCAGGGGTCATCTAGCCCAGCCCCCTGCAATGCAGGAATCTCAGGATAAGGTTGGTGGGATAGTGGTATTCTAGGCAATGGCAGACCTGGTCACATTTTATGCTTTCCCCAGCAACCTCAGCAAGCAACCTCCCCATGCACTCTCCCATCTGTTCCCAAAATGAGGCTCACCTCAGCGCCTCCTTCACCACCGCCTTCAGCAAGGGCATTTGGGCTACATCAGCTGCCGTTGGGATGGCATTGCCCTTCATCACTGCTGCAATTTCTTTGTGGAGGGCTGTTTGCACCTCCGGGTGACGGGACAACTCATACAGGCTCCAGGACAAAGTGCTCGAGATCTGCAGGGATAGAGACCAGCACAGGGTTCATCGTTAGGCTATTAGGAGTAGGACCCCAGTCAGAATGGGATTTCTGCAGCAGAGTAATTCCTCCTTTGCATGGCAGAAGAGTAAATATTAGCAGGGCAATCCTATACGTGCCTACTCAGAAGTTAAAGTCCCATTGAGTTCAATAGGGTAAGGGGATATAGGGTTCTTGTTCTGCCAATCACATTGCACAGGACAGCCAAGATATTACGCTGCAATTATTACCAATTAAGAGAAAGGGAGTGTTTCTAGCCTTCGGTCCAAGAGAGAGAAAGAGGTGTGTGCAGCGTCCCATGCCGCAGAACCAGGAAATTTACTTTGTATTTGCATAGAGGTGTTCTTTTAAAACAAAAACAAAAACCCATCTACTTCATATTCTAGGGCTAGGCCTTGGCACAGAAAATAAGTTCCGGGCTCAAATTAAGCTCCACTTAATAGCTGTAAAAGGGACGTGGGTGGTGCTGTGGGTTAAACCACAGAGCCTAGGACTTGCCGATCAGAAGGTCGGCGGTTCGAATCCCCGCGATGGGGTGAGCTCCTGTTGCTCAGTCCCTGCTCCTGCCCACCTAGCAGTTCAAAAGCACATCAAAGTGCAAGTAGATAAATAGGTACCGCTCCAGCGGGAAGGTAAACGGCATTACTGTGCACTGCTCTGGTTCGCTAGAAGCGGCTTAGTCATGCTGGCCACCTGACCCAGAAGCTGTATGCCGGCTCCCTCGGCCAATAAAGCGAGATGAGCGCCGCAACCCCAGAGTCGGTCACGACTGGACCTAATGGTCAGGGGTCCAGCTGTAAAATTGCCCTCTTGCAAGAGGAGATAGAAGTGAAAAAGAGGCACAAAGGCCAAAGAAAATCCTCAAACTAGGGGTCAGTACATAGGATTCCATGGCATGGCACTGTTAACCAGAGTGGGTTATCAGAAGCCGCTGTCTGTCTCACAGGAAAGCACAGCATGCCAGCCAGCCACTACCAGGGCCTTCTGTTATTTTTCCATCTCAGAGACCTACTTCACTTAGTGCCCAATTGTGTAAGGGGGCTGTAAGAAGCGCTCCCCGCCCCCCAGTGTTTTCCAAAAGGCTTACCGTGTCCACGCCGGCTAGCAGAAGCTCAGTCACGTTCCCATAGATGGATTTCATGGACAGCTTCTCCTGTGCCAGGTAGTAAGTCAGGTATTTTCCTTCCACCTTCTCCCCCCGTGAGATTTTCTCCGAAACTTCAGCCATCCGCTTGTCAATGTGTCCTTTGGCTGGAAAGGAATTGGCACGAGATGAGCACTTGGTCTCCAGGGAGAGCCGCCAAGCAAGGCATTCAGTCACCCGTCGCGGACATATCAGCCTGGGCCAATTGCTTCTTGCAGGAAGACAGCTCAGACAGTGATTTCAGAGGCTTCTAGGCTGCCCTTTCTTTGAATTCTCATGGCATTGCTATCTAGACAGGAGAGTTGCTGCATGATCTAGCCGCAAGGAGGCTAAATGGCTGGTTATGCATGGGTCACATCCTCATCACATGTCTAAAGCACTTTAACAGTCGTGGCTTCTCCCCCAGAAGTGAATCTAGTGGTTTGTTTTTACCAGTGGCATCAGTACTAATGCATTTCTGGGAAAAGGTTGTTATTAAATCTGGATCCTATCAATATCTAGAAAACCCTATAAAAATATTCCTTTTCATAGAATCATAGAGTTGGAAGAGACCACAAGGGCCATCGAGTCCAACCCCCTGCCAAGCAGGAAACACCATCAGAGCACTCCTGACATAGTTGTCAAGCCTCTGCTTAAAGACCTCCAAAGAAGGAGACTCCACCACACTCCTTGGCAGCAAATTCCACTGTCGAACTGCTCTTACTGTCAGGAAGTTTTACAAAGGCCTTCTCTGCCATGTAATTATTGGTAAGTGTTGCAGGCGGCTTTCTTGGTCCTGCTATTAAAACCTACGTCGATTAATCTTTTCTTTCTTTCCAGAATTGGAACGGTGGTTGCATCAGTTTTAAACCACCCTTCAGAGCCATATGGAATTAAGCAGCACATACATTTAACCTGTAATCTCCAAGCACGACAAAAACTGTGCAACTTCTTGCAGGAGGGGGAAATAACCCCAACACACACACACACACACACAGGTGTAGGGAGAATGAAATGCTACGATTTATGCCAAGCTTGCTTAGTGAGCGACAAAGATTCTGGTTGGTGCTACAGCAACCGGCCACTGAGCTCCTCTTCAAGGTGCTGAGAAGCTCTGGTGGCAACACTCACCAAATTCAAACATATAGTCCCAGGATTCACAGAACTTCTGCCATGGCTTGGGAAAGATGCGATGTAAGACCTTGGGCATTGCCATCGTCAGCAGAGTCATGATGAACATGGTGTTGATGGAGCTAATGAAGTTCTCCGTTTCCTGGGGGACTTTGGGCTCCAGGCAACCAATGCGGGACTCAAAGAGGACGGAAGAGATGCCTAGAACAAAAGCAATTAAATGGATTAAGCCACGAGAGGAGATGCTATCTGGCCTGGCTCCTTTTGCTGCTTTGCCCAACCGTGCGGAAGTGACTTTCAGGGGGACTCTAATAAACATCTGCTGCAACAGGGATGGGGAACATGTGGCCACACTGCACATTGTTGGACTGATCGCTAACCATTGGTCCTGCTGGTTGGGGCTGATGGGATTTTGAGTCCAACATCATCTACAGGGGCCACAGATTTCCCCAACTCTTCAACAACTTGAGTCAGACCAAGATATGGATCTTTCACAATACCTGTTTGGCACACCCATGGTGAATGACAGGTGTGGGGGGGTGGGGGAGAACTCTTTTAATATATCCATATAAGGACAGTTAAATATTGCGAATGTGTTGGTGGAGCAGCACCCTGGTCAACCCAAAAAATTCTCAGAATTCCATTGCAAGATCTGGAGTTTGCAATTCATGCAAACTAAGCCAATTCAGTTACACCTTTCACAACTGTTTCCACTAGATAGGAGAAAGATCAATTAACTATGTAAAGCACGATAGTCCCAGCTCCTGGCTCTAGTCAATCCTCCCTCACAAAACCTCACACTTTGGCTTCTGTTTTCAAGTCCATCTTTGCAGCCACAAGGGCTAAAAACTTAGAATTTGTTGTCATTTAAGAAACAAAAATGAAAGCTGGGATTTTTCTTTAAAAGGATGCTGGAGGATTCTGCATTCAGTGCCAGTTTCTGCAGAACACATTGTTCTGGCTTATGGTACGAAAGGAATTTTGAAGTAGGGACACCAGGAGAGGTTCTGAGGTTTTGTGAAGTGGCAAATGCAGCTTTGCAGGAGCCGAGTTGGATGAGGCGTTCCTGACATAATCTCACTGAATTATCACCCTGTCCTAAAACAAAAAACATTCCCAAACAAATCCAACCCAGAACCTGCTCAAAATGACCACCTTAGCTGTCGCAACCAGAACAATAGATGAATCCCGGCTTCCCCCGATGCTTAAATGTCAACCGATATAACTCTGGGCTGCGCGGTTTACTAGGGTGACACACAGAAAATGCGGTAAGCAAAACACATACCTTCCAATCCAAACTTGTAAAATTCGTCAGCCACATTCTTGACCACATGCTGATCGTGGAAACTCCGCTGGTGCTCCAGCCGTCGGATCAGATCACCGACCACATCATTCAGAGTGCCAGTGTAGGACTCGACTTCTTTGGGCTTCAGCATATGCTTCCCAAGGAGGCTGCGAGTTTTCTGCCACTCCTCGCCTTCTCTGCATGGAAGAGAGAGGCCTCCGTTAGCTCCCTGGGCAGGAGATATGTCCAAACCCTGTGCAAGGGGCAGCCACAAGCACCTCAAAAAACAAGGGACCCCAAGTCCTCAAGCTTTAGGAATCTAAGCATGTTCCCTGCACAAGGGAAGGATAAAAGTCCCGCTGAAATTGATGAGCAGTGCTTCGAAAGAGAAAAACTGCCAGTGGCTTTGTTCTTCCGCTTCTCCTCATTACTCACATCCTGTGTCTAAACTGCAGAAGCAGCAGCCCAGCTGATGAGAAAACGCCCACCAAGAGGAGCCTTGAGTCATAGAATTGCTCTAGCTATTTCTCACTCCCAGCTAGCACTTTTGTGCAAGCCCCGGAAGGATCCCGGAGTTCCTGCCTGACACATTTCCGGGAAATAAAAAAAACCACGAGAGCGAGGAACAGGAAACCGCAGCGAGCAGGGTTGCAAAAAACGGATGGAAGGTGGGGAAGGGGGACACCCTTTTTTCTGTTTACCACACCGGTGCTCTACAGTAGGAAAGGCAAGCTCAGAATCTGGAGTTAAAGGCTGCCGAAGGAGCAGTACAAAACCCAAGCAAAGCAATAATGGAGAGATCTTCTGTGAAACTGCTGATAAGAGTCAGGCCAGGGATTGTTGCTCAGGGAGCAGCTTGCAAACATTGTAGTTCTTTCCTTGGAAAACAGCACTTTGGAGAGAGACTCTTCCCTTCATCCCAGCTTTATGGTGATGATGAAGCACCAGGAGCTCTGGCCCATTCGTCCAGCAGTCCGACTCCTCGGCCCAAACTCTTACCACAGTGGCAGACAAGTGGCAAGCCTGCCACTTGTCTAGAGCGTGGGGGAATGTCACTCTGGTGCATGCGAGAACATAAACAGGCCTGCCCTGATCAATCTTCACCTCAGATATGGAGCCGTCCACAAGGTAGCACTAGGCAAGACAAGTCAAGCTAGAGTTGCAGGTCTTAATCCCTTGAGCTGAAATGTCAGGGCTTTAGCATCCTTCTCAAGGACTCCAGGGGACACAGGCCCTCTCTTGGCAAGTGTCATTGGGCTCTATCTACTTCCTCAACTCCAGCCAATGTCTCACAGGAGACCCAGCAATCCTGTGGACCTGCACACCAATGTCAGGCCTAAAGGCCTTCATTCTCCCGTTTAGGATTGCCAGAGGTCTCTGCTGTAGGTTGTCCACCCTGTAAAAGCTGTGGCTCTCTAGATGTTGCTAGACCAGAACTCCCATCACGCCTGACTACGTTGGCTGGGGGAGATCAGAGCTGTATTTTCACAGGTTTCCCCTCCCCTTATGTGTAAGAGTCAGGTGGTTGCTACTTCATTCATCAGGGAAGAGTGCCAAATACCATATACGACAGGGAGAGCAGGAAATGGACGTTACGTGCAACTCCTTTAAAGCGAGCTGCTTACACACCGCGTGTAGGTGGTAGATTATGTAACTGCCTACTGTGGGGACTTTCATAAACGTTCATGTCACAGGAACTGAAAACCATGTCGGGTCCCACACTGTTTCCCAAGCTCTCAATTCTTTCCCATCGGAAACGGTAGGGTCTCACGATCGCTCCCAAAATGGCCTCCACGTCACATGGCTCCATGTAACGAAGATCATCTTGAACAGACAAGACTAGAGAGAGCTGCTGAATGGGCTTCACAAGCCCCACACCAGCATGCAAATTCCGAATTGTCATGGTATAAATAAAGAGGATAAAAAGGATTCTCTTTTGACTAGACAATGAGATCTCTCTCCTGCAACATCTGTTCCCCCTCAGCCCCACATGTAGAGAGAGAGAAGAAGAAGAATTAACACTTACGCAGTAAGGAGCCCATACGCATGGCCGCGACACTCCCGATAATCCTTCCAGGAGGAGATGGCGGAGCGAATGGGGTGTTTGCCCTCTTGCCGTAACACCTGCTCAATCAGGCTGGGATCTGCAACGTGGACCGTCAGGATGGGTCCAAAGCTGGCCTTCCACATTGGGCCATACTTGGCTTTGCCTTCGATCTAGGACAGAAGCAGGGTGGAAACTTATTAGATAACACAGAACGCTCTACAAAGAAGAGGAGAAGTCTAGTTCCCTCCCGGCTTACTATGGTCCATGCACACAAGTTTTTAATTTCACCTGCTGGATTGCTTCCAACCTTATATAGAAAGAAGATTTCAGGTGGGGTTACCACCTGGCATGGTTTTTGTTCTGAACTGCATCGGTCTTTTAAAACAGCTGCATGAAAGGCACATATTCAACAGGTGAAGCTTTGCACAATACCATGTTCCCATACTAGGAAGGCTTTGCATACTGAATTTCAGTCCCCTCATACCAGGGCAGAGAAGCAGTATCGGGAAGGATATTGTTTCGTTTTTGTTCTAACTATTGATTTGAGATTTTATCCTGTGAACTGTCCTGAGAACTTCAGGTGAAAGGTGGTACAGAAATGGAATTAATTAATTAATTAATTAATTAAGATAGGCTTCCTTGCAGGGTGAGAGTTAAGAGATCTCATTAAGCCCTTGCACAGTGCACTGGCTCTCTGGCAAAAACGGTTTGCTGTTTATGGCCATATAGAGCAGTCGTGGTGATTAGCTGACATACAAACGGATTGCGTTTCTGTGATTCCGTCATTCAGAAGTGGGTGCCTTTTCTGGGTGTGTGGGTGGGACAGGAAGCTCTGTTGCAAGAACCCCACATCATAGAAACTGCCACAAGAAATCTCACTCTGCCATCCTGGCATAGCTCTGGGGCATCAGGAACCTGACTAAATTGTATTAAGATGCAGCATGTGTTACTCTGGTGCTGAAGCCAGATACAGTAGGCTAAATGAATGATTCATTGCCTTAATTAGGCTTGGGAGGGGCCTGTTTCAAACAGAAGTTTTCAGTCTCACTCACGGTTCCAACCATCACACCTGATGCAGCCCAAAGGGGAAGTTATTCATTGCTGAGTTACGTTTCAGCAAAAAACAAAAATAAAAGCAACCTTTCATTTACATAGTACTTTCACATGCAAATTGTGCTTTACAAGCTGTATCACGCTCATCCTCACAACAGAACACTATCCAGGGAAAAGTTCAACACATTTCAAGTGCCACTGATATGGAAGAAAATTACTGAACAACCCTCTACATGCCTATTCTGAAACTGAGTTCATGGGGCTTACTCTAAGCACTAAAGAAAGCAGCAAGCAGCAGGACAAGAAGAGGATTAGCCCCTCATTATGTAATTGCAGTCTTAAACACCTGCCTTACTCTCCCTTTCAATGGGATTTTGTGTGCATAAGACTACATTGGATCACAGATTAGACTTTGGCAAACTTAAATTCGACTGATCTGTCTTGGAGCGGGGAAGGGAATAAGCTGAGATTTTGTATTTATTTTCCATTTTTGTAATTGTTGTTATATATTGGGAATCTATAGAACTATGTTTAGTAAAAGGGAAAAGAAGGGGAAAGACTACATTGGAGTAAGTCCCAGTAACTCAGTGGGACTAACTTCTGAGTAAACATACCTGCCTCGGTTTGCCGCCCAAGTTACTTTCTCTATGCCTAAATTCCCACAAAGGTCTGTTGAAAGGACGAATAAGAACTATACATTCCTGTTCATGTTGAATGTACAGTATAAAGCTATCAACAAAGTTGGAAGGCAAGCAAGTTTTGGAAGTACAAGGCACGGAAATTGTCACCAGATTAGTGAACTGGCCAATTAAGATCCGTCCTCAGCTTCAAGCAATTCTCTCACTTTCAGGACGTGTGTGAGCAAGTGAAGGCTAATATAATGATCATTTTTAGTTTTTTTAAAAGGTTTTAACATTCTTGTCGAGATGACTAAATCACACAACCTTTGTCATGCAGTCAAAGCAAGCATTATGGGTTAAACTGCCTCCATTTATACACGTCGCTGCAGAAGTGTGGGCTTTAAACGCACAGAGATGGTATTTAAGGGACACCAATGGTTTACACTGCAAAGCGAAAAAAGAACGAAACACCTGGAGTTGTGTCAACCTGCCTTACTGCCAAGCTTTCACAGGGCTGTGTTGACAAGCAAGCCAAGGAATGGAAAGCTTAGTCTACATTATTTAAATAGCTTTTTACAAGCCTTGCTGGAGACGAGTGGTGTTCATCGGAAATGTTAAGTACACCTGAGGGAAGATCCTTGTACCTCGCTTTATTCTCCTTGCAGGGCGTGTGTTTAAATTGCATAAACAAAGTCAAACAAAATATGCTCCCATTCAGTAGGGATGGGGCTCTCCATATGCTATCGGACTACAACTCCCATCATCCCTAGCCACAGAATATGCTGGCTGATGTTGGTTAGAGTTAGAATCCAGAAACATCTGGATTCTAACTTTTGGAAAGAAATTTCCGGTGCTCATTGAAGATATAGTTATAGATATAGATACAGATATATAGATACAGTCAGGATTTTCAACAGATGTGTTGGAGTGTTCTTTATCAGAATCTCCTGGAATTTTTTTAGGAATTGACCTTAACTTTGAGGCTCACTTTCTCTTTAGTCTCCAGGATGAAAAATATCTGGTTACCTCACCACATTCAAGCATGCAAACTTTTTGATGAAGCCAAGGTAACAGAGAAAGAAAAACTGGGGTGCCATTAGTTTTTGAACTATTTGTAAGGAAATTCGCCAAAATCTACACTTCCAACATGCAGTATGTGTGTGTTTTAATGAATCAAAGTTTGCACATACAGTAATGTTATTCCATTCCACAGAGGAAGATTTCTGTGAAACTCAAAAGCTTGCAGAATTCTACAGCCCTACCATCTGATTCAAGAGACACTTCGAACTAAAGAAAAAGGAAAAAAAAACTACTTTGCATCTACTCCTACCCTTTGAAACCAAAGCAATCCACTACTAAATTTAAGCAGATGTGACTAGAAAAATGTTCAAGCCTCAAGGCACTAAGAGGAAGAACTTAGTGACCGTTTTAATGTGCCTTTCCTGCCATAAACATACGATCCTAGACAAATCAATGGTAAAAAAAGAAGGAAAAAGTGGAGAGGATATTCAACGCCCTTTACTTTTACGCTTACCTGGAGTTCGTGCAGCCGTGACAGCCCCTTTTTGCAGAAGAGGTCGTTGAAGAAACTCAGAGCGCTGGGTCCCGGCATCTCGTCCAGGGTCTTGTGGCTTTTGATCACCCTGACCGGAGCTTTGAGGACAGGATCAGCCCAAATCTCAGGGAAGCACCTCGCCAGCAAGGATGCTCTGCCGGCCAGCTTGAGCGTCTGAGGCATCTTTGCTTTCCAAAGCCGAAATACTTCGAGAGTCGGGTGCGGGTGGCGAAGTTCTGTTGGAGGAGCATCTTGGGGCGCCTTCTATTTATGGAGAAAACATGTGGAAGCCGGCAGGGCACGCCCCTGCCATGCCTCATACCTTGTCCCCGCCCCGATTCTTGGTCCAGCACCTCATCCTGCCGCAGGGTGCCAAGGGTGGCCAATCAGGGCGCGTGGGTGGGGATGGCGTCCCGTGCGCTTTTGCAAGAGTCGGGCAGGCGCGCGCGATGAACTGGAGAGGGCGCGCCTGATCTGCGGCTCCTCGGCCCTGCAAAAGAGTCATTGCGCCTGGTTTTAAAGAGTTCCGGGAAGGCTTCTTCGGGACACGAGAGGAGCCATGCCGAGCTTTTTGCTCATAAAAGCAAGCGCGCAAAAGCGCCACCGTCCCTGTCCCTGCAGATTCATTCCGTCCGCAAGAGCGTCACGCGGATGAGAAACCTGCGCTGGCGCTCTTAACGCGGGCCGACCCCAAGTGGGAATAATATACCCCCAAAATGTTCCTGAAGCCCTGCCATTTGAGAAAGCAAAAGACAGGTTGTAAACCGCTCTGCACGAACGTGCAAAAGATCCGGCTGCCCGAGGGTTAGAATTAACGGTTTTTCTTATCTTCGCGCCAGCCGATTTTATTTTTGGTTTTGGTTTTTGCTGAACAGCGCAAAGAAGGAATAAAAACAATAAAGCGAAAGAGAAAGGTCAGCAATGGTTCGTAGAGATTTGCGGTACAGTATCATGCAGTGAAAGGAAATGCAATCAGAATAAAACTAGAAAAAGGAAGGGGGGTTGCAGGGAGGGACACCCCCCCCCCCCAGCAGAGGCAAGCAATTCCAAGTACAGTACCAATTCCCAAAGTCTGCCTGTGCCGCCTGCCAAAAGTAGCTTTTTCATAGCCTACAAGAGTACGGAAGTCTTTTTACCAGGAAGTTAACATTAAGATAAGAGAGGAGGGTAAGAAATCTCTACTGATGCCAAAAAATCACTAGGAATGATAACTAAGTAGAGTCTTCTGAGGATAGATTAGCCATAAATAATGTTGCAATAAGCATAGCAATGAATTATGATACATTTTAATCCTGCATTTCCACTGTATCATAAATTATGAAGACGATGTGTTGAATAGTAGAAATGGGCAAAAATTGCCTTTGGTTTTTTTATTTGAATCTCTGAGAGGAAGTGCATTTTTTTCATTTTCTCTGTTTCTGAGTGATTTCTGATTTAATATTTGTGTACTGGTTGCAAGTTGTTGATCTGATGGCAATTGAGTTGGTTTTCATCCTTGTAAACTACCCAGAGAAATTTGGGTAGAAGGCAGCCCAGAAGTTACATGGATGCAGAAAGTAAAACAAAAAGCAGATCCCTGCCTTGCCAAGGTTAGAATCTAAATTTTTGGTGGGGAGGCAACAGAGGAAAGAATCAGTGATGCCTTCAAGGAAGGGCTGGGGGGGAAGGGGCAGAAGTCCAGGATCTGACTCAGCCAAATGTGCAAAGGTTCTCCCAAGCGGAGCAGGGATGGTTTAGCACATTTCAAAATAAGGCACATGAACATCCAATGGGCTGTTTGGCAGGGAGGAGAACAAGACCATTAAATTCAATTACCTAACAGCACCACTGCAGGGAAAGGTCTCCTGTAGGGCTCATGGAACAACTCACGAGAGCTCCTAGTTCTGGAGAATTTACATGGATTTGTAAAACCGAGCACTGAACTGCTTCCCATATGTATGTATGGGTGCGCCAAAAACACAAGGCGTTTTCTTCAGAATTGACGTCAAGCGCTCGCCCAAATGTTCCAGAGAAATCCAACCGACGTCATCACTGCGCTGTTGGTTCCACTGTTTTTCCTGTTGTCCTCTCATCACCCGCTTTGAGGCCAATCCCCCCCAAATTCAGTGCCGTTGCAGCACCAGCAATCGGCTGAGGCTGCCATTGACACAGCAAGGCTGCTGCACACATGCCCTGCTGGTGGGCTTTCCTGAAGCATGTTCTGGGGAGGGTGGCCATAGCCAGCTTTGTCCCTTTCTCTCCGGGACATTGCGCCGTGTGGGGCCAAAGGTGAGTGAATGCGCAGGTGAGGAGGAGATGAGCATTTCCCCCCCATGGGCCATGGTGGGGAACTTCCAGCCCATGGACCCAATTTGGCCCACCTCATTTGGCACATGGAGCCATTTTTCACAATCCGCACCCACCTGCCCCACACACCTAATGCCATTTGTGGGCAGGTAGAGACGTAGTCAGATAAGGATCTGGCCCACTGGGCCAAAACAGTTCCTCACACCTGCAAGGGCCTCTCAGAACCTGCAAGTGGTACTGCCAGAGAGGAAAGGTACTAAACATGATCTATGGTTACAGGTAAATTACTCAACACAAGATGTTTTTAAAAATCTTCAGTACTTCTGAGGGTGTGTGCACACGTAATTTGTTAATGTACAGTGGTACCTCGGGTTAAGTACTTAATTTGTTCCGGAGGTCCATTCTTAACCTGAAACTGTTCTTAACCTGAAGCACCACTTTAGCTAATGGGGCCTCCCACTGCCGCCATGCCGCCGGAGCACGATTTCTGTTCTCATCCTGAAGCAAAGTTCTTAACCTGAGGTAATATTTCTGGGTTATCGGAATCTGTAACCTGAAGCGTATGTAACCCAAGGTACCACTGGATTCATGTACAGTATGTATATGTGTGTGTGTGTGTATAATTAAAACATATACCTTAATAATAATGATAATTTATTGTTACATTTATTATTTGCTTTTTTCATAAAATTGACCCAATGCAACTTACAAAAATAGTATAAATTCTAAAACCAATTGCTACAACCAATACAAGACTAACAAGGCATCTCTTGCAGTTATATGAGTGTTATGTAGTGAGTTGAATAGGATCCAAAATGCAGCAGTCTGATTGGTCCTAGAACAATAGGATCCAGAATGCAGCAGTCTGATTGGTCCACAGGAGCCACCCAATCCAGCTCCAGGTGGAAGTGAATCTGCAATTAGCCAATCACGTGGGGCCCATTGTGTAAATAATGTATATAAAGCAGACATTCTGGGGGAATTTCTATTCCTCCTCACCACTATGAACTGAATAAAGAGCATGAAATCCACTCTCGACTCCGAGTATATTTCAGTGAGCTACTAGGGACTGCCAACCCTGCTTGCTCGACTCACTTTTCAAAGGAGGCAGAAGGCGATTCACAGAGTGTCCTGCTAAGCTGCTGTATGAACCCCCTCTCCCGCTCTGTTAACCCTCACTGCGAGTGTGTTTAACAGAGTGTGGAGGCTTACTGAACCACTGTATGAAGTACCTTCCCCTCTCCGTTAGACCTCACTACAGTGCTTCCCACTTTGTTAAACCGCTCACCTGGGCCACCTGCCTCTGCGTTGTTCCAAGGGCCTGCTATATGCCACACTACAGCTGGTGGGGTTGCCTATTGGTGGCCGCACCAACTGCAGAGTGACGACAGCCTTACATTTTTATGTGTATAGGAAGATATATGCTAATATATCATTATAACACATTCTCTCTCTCTATATATATAATGTTATAATAATATACTATAATTAATATACATAAATTCAAAGCTTTGAAGTAAATTAATATGTGAAGGACCCAGGGCTCCAGTGCTTGCTTTCCCTTTTCCGTTTCTGTTTGTATTGCATCTATAAGATTGTGAGCTTGGAAGCAGGGCTTGTGTTATCTTTTAATACCTCCTGGGCTTAGAAAATGTGAGAACATGACCTCAGATTAGGGGCATGCATTAGATAACGCTACCTTTTGAATGTTAGGTTTTGATTTTAAAAAAATCTTTGTGCTAAAATTTGCAAAGGAACGAAGATTTACACTTTTATTCTAACACTATCACACACACACACACACACACATATATATATATATACCGTATTTTTTGCTCTATAAGACGCACCAGACCACAAGACGCACCTAGTTTTTGGAGGAGGAAAGCAATAAAAAAAATATTCTGAATCTCAGAAGCCAGAACATCAAGAGGGATCGCTGTGCAGTGAAAGCAGCAATCCCTCTTGCTGTTCTGGCTTCTGGGATAGCTGCGCAGCCTGCATTCGCTCCATAAGACGCACACACATTCCCCCTTACTATTTAGGAGGGAAAAAGTGAGTCTTATAGAGCAAAAAATACGGTATATACAATTTTGTTTAGGACTGGTCTCCCCAGATAAACAGAATCCTGCTGGTTTCACTGTGCTGAAGAGGTTGCACAATCGAATGAAATCATTCTATAATTTCACCACATTGAAGTTTTCACATATAGAAAGGAGATAACAGGATGCATCTGACGTGAGTCATACTCAGGGTAAACCCGTTGAAATTAATGGAGATGACTAACTTAGGTCCATTCATTTCAATGAATCTACTCTGAGTAGAATTTAGCTGGCCACAGCCCACCATTTGTGATGTGCTTTTTACTCCTAATGGTCAGAAATGCTATCTAAATTTGTACTAATAATACTTGGAAATTTTAAAAAAGACTCAAGTTAGCCTATGTGTAATTGTTTACAATTAAAATTACAAATGTGTAATTGATTTTGACTTATTCGCATCCCTCATTCTTGATGACTCCTGCAACCCACTAAAGTCTGTATATTGCATTATTTGCTGCCTTCCTGGATTAACAATGTGTTGTCATTGCCTTTGTTTAAACTGGGGATTAACCATTCTAATTTTGCCTTATTTATATCGTTATTAGCCAGCTTGAGGTATTTAGTGACGAAGTGAGAACAAATTTCCAGAAACTAAATAAATGCGTACTGTGTTGGGGCACTGTGTAGTAATTTGCGGCCACTTCCATTTCAGGCACATTGTTTAGAAAACGTCTCTTTGTAATGGAAGCCAGAACCTCTACAAGCTTTTTAAAAGCCAGAAATACCCCGGAAACTGAATTCTGTACTAATTACCACATTCTGTAGTTTTTCCACACTCCCACAGAATCACAATCCCGCTCATTTCCCACAGGCAACAGAACTGATCTTCACAGCCAGCAAAAGGCATGCCAATCAGACTGATCTTTAGAGATCCACAATATTTGAGAGTGCCTGTTTTGATCTGTCCATCAAGCTCAGTATTGTCTATTTTGACTGCTAGCACCTCTCTAGACTCTCAGGCAGAGAGAAGTCTTTCACATCACCTGTGAGTTGCCTCAGATGCTTTGAAGACAACTTTGAAATTGCCTGGGAATAAATGTGGGAAATTCCTTATGTATATAAGCATGTGTTCTAACACTCAGCACCAGCTGATTCTCAATCCTGTCTTCTGCAGCGTTTAAGCACACCATGTTCTTGAACCAAGCAAGATCGAACTTTTGGGTGGAGAGCTCTGCCCTTTTTACAGCCATGTCCCACCTGACATCGCATATGACTTTAAGCGTGGGTAGGTGGGCATGGTTTGGGGTGAATGCCCTGGCTGACCAACTGGGGATATGTGGTGGGTCACATTTGGACCACGGGCCAGAGATTCGCCCCCCACTCTTAAGTTCTTCATCTCTACATGGTGGTGGTTACTCAAGACAGGGATGGGGCCTTCTAGAGCAATGTTCTTCAATCTTGGATTCCCAAATGTTATCGGATTCCAAGTCCCATCACCCCCAGCCACCCTAGCTAATTATCAAAGATGGTGGAAGCTGAAGTCCAGCAACACCTGGGAAGGCAAGGTAGAAGTACACTGTTCTGAAGACTCTGGAATTCAATACCCAGGCACTTTTGCTATGCTTCATTCGCCCTGCCCACACGTTGCTCACTTAGGGCATTTCGCTGTTGACTGTGGAGTGGGAGGGGGGCAACTTCTTTATGCTACAACTGTGTGTTGCATTGTAAAAAGGTAAAGGACCCCAGACCCTTAGGTCCAGTCGTGGCCGACTCTGGGTTGCTGCGCTCATCTCGCTTTATTGGCCGAGGGAGCCGGCGTACAACTTCCGGGTCATGTGGCCAGCATGACTAAGCTGCTTCTGGCAAACCAGAGCAGCGCACGGAAATGCCGTTTACCTTCCTGCCGGAGCGGTGCCTATTTATCTACTTGCACTTTGATGTGCTTTCGAACTGCTAGGTGGGCAGGAGAAGGGACCGAGCAACGGGAGCTCACCCCGTCGTGGGGATTTGAACCACCGACCTTCTGATCGGCAAGTCCTAGGCTCTGTGGTTTAACCCACAGTGCCACCCACACCCCTGTGTTGCATTGTAGCTGTCTGCAAAGAAATGCCAGGATGTGAATGCTTGGGGAAGGGTTTTCTTTGCAGAGTTCTGCCCAGTCAGGACTCCAGTATCAGGTCACTGGGCTTTACATTAGTTTCCGGGCACAGTTCAGAGTGCTAGTTTTTGTGAGAAATGTTGAAATCCAACTCAGCTCCCGATGGAGTACAGGATCATGTTTAAGGTGCTGGTTTTAACCTTTAAAGCCCTATACGGCCTAGGACCCTCATACCTACGGGACCGCCTCTCCTGGTATGTCCCACGGAGGACATTACAGTATTCAAACAAAAACATCTTGGAGGTCCCGGGCTACAGGGAGGTTAGGCTAGCCTCAACCAGAGCCAGGGCTTTTTCGGCCGTGGCCCCGATCTGGTGGAACGCTCTGTCACAAGAGACTAGGGCCCTGTGGGACTTGACATCTTTCTGCAAGGCCTGCAAGACAGAGCTGTTCCACCAGGTCTTTGGCCAAGGCACAGTCTGACCCCCTCCTTTGGTAATCCTCACAGAACTCTAGCCCGATGGTTGCCATTAATTTGATTTTGAATTGATTTTAGAATGAGTTGATTTTAGAATGCTGTATTACTTTTACTGTTGTTAGCCGCTCTGAGCCCGGCTTCAGCTGGGGAGGGCAGAATATAAATAAATTGTTGTTGTTGTTGTTATGTCTGTTGGGTTTGCATGTGGGAAAAGATAGACAGGGGTAGATAGATAGACTGTCTGTCTAACCTAACCTGTGTTGACTTTCTCCCGGATAGTAGACTGATGTCCCTTACAGTTATTGACCTCATTTCCTGCTACTTTCTCCTTTGTGGCTTGGAACCTCAGTACCAAATGGAATGAGTACCCTTGGGTCATTTGCAGAGACTTTTCTATGTACCCTTGCAATCTGAAATATGGAGGATGGCCACAAGAAAGAGAGGGCTTATTTGGTGGCTAATACCCCCACTCTGCCTACAGATTACTCTCCCTAGGAAAGCTTGTTTAGTGCCCCCACTGCTGTCTTCCTAGCATCAGGTTAAGACCTTTTTGCTCTCTCTCACGACTTTTGGGCTCTGCTTCTCAGTTCCTTTGTTACAGCTAGCGGTTTTAATGTATTGCCATGAATGTGACAGCTTTTTTCCTTCCATGATGCATATTGCATTTTTTCCCCTGCTGGCTTTGTATTTGGGTTTTAATGCTGGTTATCTTTTATGTGTGTTGTGGTTCTTTTATTGCTTGAATATGGTTTTTACTGCGATGTTTTTGTTTTGTATTTTTAACATCGCCTAGAGACGTGATTTTTAGGAGACATTTCATAACACAATAATTCAATAAAACGATCAAACTCATACATTGACCACCATGACAATCATGTGTTGTAGATTTTTGTTGTTGCCATCTGTCTGACTTGAGAGACAATGGAGTGTGCATTTGAGAGCGAAGACAAACTGCTGTGTTAGCAGCACCAAAGTGACTTCTCCGGGACACAAGCCTGGACAGTGTCTATAGAGGTTCTGGGGTTCTCAAATGTCAAGACCCCACTTTCGGCCTTGCTGATGTGGTCCAAAGGAAAACTTTTGTCACCAGGTGGCCTGCAGGAGTTGCTGGAAGCAGGTGAGCCATCCAACTTTGTGAGGGACCCAACTCCATATTTGTCAAGGGTTTGCTCCTAGACAAGATACCTCACAAGGCAGCAGAGGTTTAGAATCACGAGTTTTCCTTCTCCTAGATGGGCTCCCTTCCCAGGTTGACAAGCCCCATGTGCCTCTCACTTCCCTCTACATCACATGCAGAGACCGCTTTCTTGACCCTTGGACCCATCTACTGGTCTCATCCACTCAATCTGCAGGAGCCTGTCTTTGCATGCTGGGGAAGTCCCTAACTCACCACGGGTTTGAGACTCTTCCATTATAAAATACTGAAATACTCAATAAGATGGATAACAATGTGTAACAGAAAAAGAAGTAGAAAGTTGGTTTAAAAGTGTGTGAAAGAAAGTAATAGAAGTGGAAAGAAATTGCAATTGAGTAGATTGAAAGTCTAACACAAGAGTGGGGTGAGGGGTGGTGGATGGTGGTGGGAAAAGGAAGTATCTGTGGGATGGAGTGTGGGTATGTATGAATATTTTTAAGGATTGTATGAAATGTATGTTTGTCTGTATATTCGTAATATGTATGTATTAATGTTGAATTATTTTAATAAAATAAAAAACAGTGGTGCCTCGCAAGACGAAAAGAATCCGTTCCGCGAGTCTCTTCGTCTTGCGGTTTTTTCCGTCTTGCAAAGCAAGCCCATTAGCGGCTTAGCGGCTTAGCGCTATTAGCGGCTTAGCGGGCTTAGCAGATCAGCTGTTAGGCGGCTTAGCGGATCAGCTGTTAAGCGGCTTAGCGGCTTGGGAAAAAGGGGGGGGGGAGGAAAAAAACCCCGCAGGAACTTGCAAGACATTTTTGTCTTGCGAAGCAAGCCCATAGGAAATTCGTTTTGCGAAGCACCTCCAAAATGGAAAACCCTTTCATCTAGCGGGTTTTCCGTCTTGCGAGGCATTCGTCTTGCGGGGCACCACTGTAAATTTTAAAAAAAAACACGAGGTTGAGACTCTTCAGCTACCCCCACCTCGTTTAGCCGGCCAGTCAATTCTGTTCCCAGGGTGGCCGCTGTCACATGCTGACAGCTTCTTTGAGACCAGGTGAAAACTCGGTGCAGGGTGGGGACCGAAGGTCGACAAACTACCCCAGAAGAAGCTTGTGCCCCTCATCAGAGGTATTACCTCTCCCCATTGTAGATATTACGGCAAATTTTATTATGCTATTTTTGTGATATACAAATGGCTTGGGAAGACTTGGTCTATTTCAGTGGTGTCCAAACTTTTTTCAAAGAGGGCCAGATTTGATGAAGTGAAGGGCCATGGGGGCTGACCAAAGTTGTTGACCTTTTTTTAGGATTGAAGTTGTTGAGCTTCTTTTATGATTCGAGTTGTTGAGGTTTTTTTTATGATTTTACCCCAAGAAATAAACTGCCACAGGGGCCAGATTAAACTGACCAGTGGGCCGGATTAGGCCCCCAAAACAGACTTTGGACATGCCTGGTCTATTTATTATCCCCGTGATCCTTGTTTTTAAAACCCAATAAAAAGTTATTCAAAAAACACAAAAACCCCACCAAATTCACCCCTAGATTTTTAGTCTCCAACCCAACACGCCTCTGTGTAACCAGAGATCTTTTGCACAAGGCTCAGTTCTTACCTAATTAATCTGCAACACCTCCTTCCATCATTATTTTAAGACTGAAACCAGTCGGAGTCATGGCTTAACATCAAACATTTCCCCTGAAACACCCATCTCCTCTCCCCACCTCTTTGATTTTGCCTGTGGAAGAGCTCTGAAGATACACGTTACTTTGGGATTATTCTCAATAAAGGTATTGTTTCACTCACTATCCTTGTCTGAATTCCATGGACCAAGACAACTACAGTGGACCAACACAACTACAGCCCCGCAAGACGAATGCCTCGGAAGACGAAAAACTCGCAAGACGAAAGAGTTTTCCGTTTTCCGAGTTGCTTCGCAAGACGGATTTCCCTATGGGCTTGTTTCGCAAGACGAAACGTCTTGAGCCCTTTTTTAAAAAACCACCAATGCATTCCTATGGGAAACCGTCAATACACATTGGTGCTTCGCAAGATGAAAAAACTCGTAGAACGAAAAAACTCGCATTAATTTCGTCTTGCGGGGCACCACTGTACCTGCTCTTAGCTAGATAATCTAGCATTGTGTGAGCCTATATGTGTCGATTCAGAAGCAAGCTCCATTTAATTCAGTGGGATTTGCTCCCAGGCAAGTGGGCACAGGATTGCAGACTGGGACACTTCACTGGGCGTGATGCAGTGCTTTAAGCTTCTGATAGAATGCTGTCATATCAACACTTTTGCAAAGTGAGCACGGAAGAGAGAAACGGCAAGCTGTCCTAAGGCCGCCACCCCTTGAACTTTGCAGCTGCAGAGAGAATTTGAGCCTAAACCTCTATTAGAAAGGACTGGGCTGCACCGCTAGGTAGAAAGGTTTGCGCTCAGCCGCCACGGTGCCCTCAAGCACAGCTTTCCCCCACAAGAGCAAATTGAAACTAAACTTGATAGAAACCAGAGGCCTTTCTCCTGGGCATGGTTGGCCAATTGGTGTCAAAGAAGGATAGAACTTTATGTATGCCACAACAGCAGCAAGAATACTTATTGCAAAGTATTGGAAGACACAAGATTTACCCACTCTGGAAGAATGGCAGATGAAGGTGATGGACTATATGGAATTGGCGGAAATAAAAAAAGAAAAAGAAAAAAAAAGAAAGGAATTGGCGGAAATGACCGGCAGAATCCGAGACCAGGGAGAAGAGTTGGTGGAAGAAGATTGGAAGAAATTTAAAGACTATCTACAGAAATATTGCAAAATTAATGAATGTTAGAATGATGTTGGATTGAAGTTAAGTGGTTTTTTAGCAGCAATGTTATAAAGGAATATGTAAAAATGGACTGTTAACAGGTGATAATCTAAAGCTACAATATATTAAGATCAAAGATTAAATCAAAGAGGGAAAGGATTTGCTGAATTAACTAACTGAACTGGAATACAAGGAAGGGAGGTGTGAGGAGGTCAGGGAAACAAGCAAATGAAAGATAAGATATGGAAAGACTGATTTGTTTTTAACTGTTTTCATTTTGTATTTTCTTTTTCTTTTTACTCTTTTTTATTTTTGTAACGTGTTGAAATTTCAATAAATATCTTTTAAAAAAAAAAGAAACTAAACTTGATAGCTAGTGAGGAACCTCAACTTCTCTGTGATCTTCTGAGATTTCACTAACTGAGTTTTACCTGGTTTCTATATGCTAGTGCTACAGTTAAGTAATTCTGGACTCTGGACCCAATGGACTTAAACCACCCGCAACCTCCAACCCCGTTTAGATGTTAATGTGTGCTCTATTCCTTCGCTTGCTTCAAAATCTGGTAAGCAGATCTGCTGCATTTTGCCCCCCCTCCTCATTCTGCTAAATGGGTCCCTGTGCATTTCTCCCCCCAAATCCCCGTGTCCTAATGGAGCAGCTTCTTTCTCGGTTGTCCATCCTGTTTCTTCCATGTCCATATTAAGGCCAAACAGCAGGAGGGACTTTTCACATTTCCAATAAACAATCTTCTCTGCTTCCCCCCACCCCCGGTTTCGCGTAAACCATCACTAGGGGCTCATCTGTAACGGGAAACGCAAGTTGTGGGCCAATTGTTCTCTGAGGGAAAAGTGCTCTCGACAACAAGAGATAGTTGGTATTCTTTCACCTTTAAATGCAAACATGTGCAACTTGTTGAGAACAGGAGCAGTTAGTAATTGTTTACTTAAAACATCTTTTGTTTTCTTAAGGTGATGAGAAACCTATGACTACATGTTCCCACCAAGGCTGTGGTTTAAAATTGTGGTTTTCGCAGATTGCTTTGACCCGTTATATATGAAAAGGGGAATGTAAGTTGAGCAGTTAATGTGCACCACAGCCAGCAAGTGTGCACATTTACCAGTCTTCATGGAGAATGTGCACATAAGCCATTCAGGAAGAAGGAATTGTGCATATTTCCCAGTCAATACAGCACCCCAACAGGTATTGCAGAATGCGCATATATTGTCTGAATTTTGCACCCAACCATTATGTATAATCCATGCATCTTACGTTTTATGATATTTTAACATCATTTTAAATTGATCTTTGCAATAGCCAGTGGCTATGCAATGCACTGAATGGCTGTTTTGATTAAATAGACCTACCAATGAATTGTTAATATATGCCAGTTAATAAATAAGGCTTTGGCCAAAGCGGGTATCTGACCAGCATCCCATGGGATAGACAACAATTCAGTTACAAACGGGCATTGAAATTATTCTTCCCTGGCTGTACTGATCTTCCCGTTCATTGTCATGTCATGCAATTGTGTGACCCTAAGACTGTGGAAATTAATGAAACTGTACTTAAGTTAATGGAAAGATTTGTTTATATATATGTATTCCCTCACCCCCACAGGAGAGGCTTTTTCATTGATCTTTGGGGTTTCCTTGAAGCTCATAATATTATGGCTTATTTTCACTGTGTATCTGAGCTATATTACTTCAGCTCAAGCTTCACAAATACTTCTCCATACAAAAATTTCCCTCTGCACAGAAAGTTAATATGTCACGGAGAAAGCTAGGCTACAGCGAACCACTTTCTTGTAACATACTAGCTTTCTGTGTGTGCAATGGGATTGTGTGTCTGCCTCTCTTCTATAGGAATCAGCTGCTTCCTTTCCTTTCCTTTCCTTTCCTTTCCTTTCCTTTTTCCTTTCTGTACAGTTTTTCCTCCCAAGCCCAGACTGAATATTGAGGGCCTTTCATTCATGTGAGAACCTACCTGTAGTCTGATGTAGTTCAACTCAGAAACAGGTTTATCACAACAAGAACTTAGGTCAGGATAATCTGGCTACAATTAATAATAATAATAATAATAATAATAATAATAATAATAATAATTTATGTATACTCCACCCATCTGGCTGAGTTTCCCCAGCCACTCTGGGCGGCTCCCAATCAAGTATTAAAAACAATACAGCGTTAAATATTAAAAACGTCCCTGAACAGGGCTGCCTTCAGATGACTTTTAAAAATAGGATAGCTACTTATTTCCTTCACATCTGAAGGGAGGGTGTTCCACAGGGTGGGCGCCACTACCGAGAAGGCCCTCTGTCTGGTTCCCTGTAACCCTATAACCTTACTTCTTGCAACGAGGGAACCGCCAGAAGGCCCTCGACGCTGGATCTCAGTGTCCGGGCTGAACGATGCGGGTGGAGACGCTCCTTCAGGTATACAGGACCGAGGCAGTTTAGGGCTTTAAAGGTCAGCACCAACACTTTGAATTGTGCTCGGAATCAATCGCCATGAAAAAAAGCTACAATCCTATTTTTACTTCTTGGGAAGCAAACCCCATTGATCCCAGGGGTGTAGAAAATAGGATTACAGTCCATGTCATTGAAAGTAGCAGTTGGGCTGCCTGCTCTGGTCTGAAGTCAAGAGCCTTGCTTGACACCTTTTGCTTTTCTGATGTGCTAGCTGATCTGGATCAGGGCCGCAGCAAAGGCAAAGGGTTAAATATCTTCCCTCTCCCCCACAGAACATTGCTGCATCTGACTGGGCTTCCCCCATGGCTGGAGATAAACTAACCACACAAATGTCAAGTCGCACGCTTATTGCGAGATCTAGCTGAGTCACATCCCATTGGGTTTTAATATTTGTCCATCTCTTTGTAGACCTCTTGTTTTTCAATGGAAAGGCAGAATATAAAAGTTTTAAGTGAGTAAACCATAGCCACAGACACTAAATGGACCCACGTTCTATGTTAGGGGCATCGCCAGGGATTCCTTCATCTTGAAGCGCTGGCATCCTATAAGGGCCTGTCTACACAGAAATAAGTCCCATTGGGATCAAGTAAGGATAGGATTGGCGCTGTGGGTTAAACCACAGAGCCTAGAACTTGCCGATCAGAAGGTTGGCAGTTCGAATCCCCGCGACGGGGTGAGCTCCCGTTGCTCGGTCCCTGCTCCTGCCCACCTAGCAGTTCGAAAGCACATCAAAGTGCAAGTAGATAAATAGGTACCGCTCTGGCGGGAAGATAAACGGCATTTCCGTGTGCTGCTCTGGTTCGCCAGAAGCAGCTTAGTCATGCTGGCCACATGACCCAGAGGCTGTACGCTGGCTCCCTCAGCCAATAAAGGAGATGAGCGCCACAACCCCAGAGTCGGTCACGACTGGACCTAGTGGTCAGGGTCCCTTTACCTTTAAGGATAGGATTGTAGTGGGGGTGGGTGGGTGAGGGCACCCCTTTGCAAACTGCAATTATTCCAGATGTGTTCATTTAGCCCTGATGTAGCAGCCACTTCTCCTGGCCTCACATCGCCCTTCTAGTTCGGGATGGAAGGAGCAGTCCATTTCCAGACCACAACAAATTCATATGCTTTCCTTTCTTTGCCCCCATTTGCACTATGCATTTAAAGCTGTATCACACCACTTTAAACCGTTGTGGCTTCTGCCCAAAAATCCTGGGAACTGTGGTACAAGAGTTGTTAAAAGGTAAAGGTACCCCTGCCCGGACGGGCCAGTCTTGACAGACTCTAGGGTTGTGCGCCCATCTCACTCAAAGAGGCCGGGGGCCAGCGCTGTCCAGAGACACTTCCGGGTCACGTGGCCAGCGTGACATCACTGCTCTGGCGAGCCAGAGCCGCACACGGAAACGCCGTTTACCTTCCCGCTAGTAAGCGGTCCTTATTTATCTACTTGCCCCCGGGAGTGCTTTCGAACTGCTAGGTTGGCAGGCGCTGGGACTGAACAACGGGAGCGCACCCCGCCGCAGGGATTCGAACTGCCGACCTTTCGATCGGCAAGCCCTAGGCGCTGAGGCTTTTACCCACAGCGCCACCCGCGTCCTACGAGACTTGTTAGGAGACCCCTGTTCCCCCTCCCAGAACTACAATTACCAGAGTGGTTTAACAGCCAATGCATTGTCCCAGGGAACTCTGGGAATTTTGTGAGAGGAACAGGGGTCTTCTAACAACTCTCAGCACCCTTGGCAAACTAAAGTCCCCAAGATTCTTTGGGGAAGCCACGGGGGCTTAAAGCGGTATCATGCTGCTTTAAATATATAGCGCAGTTGGGACCTGATTCTGTTCTTTCCCATTACCATATTTACCTGTGCTTTCTTTCTAAAAAAACATAACAGAACTACACAGCATTGTTTTGAAATTTAAATACATATTTTAATTACGCATTCCCATCTCAAAAATCAGCATATCTAAACAGCACAATTTATTTCATGCATTCTGGTACTTTTTTGGGGGGTAAGGGAAGCTAAGAAAGGGTACTGCAAAGTCTGGAGAAAGTCTACGTGTGCAGGACATGCTGAAAAATCTGCTAGCATCAGATTCCACAGAAATTCAAATTCCCCAAGAATCCCTTCTTTCCCTAATGAAGCTCATCTGAGCCAGTGTGTTTGGATGACACAGCCAGCCTCTGTGAATGGGGAAGGCTGCCTTGCCTGCCTCCTCCCCTCAGGAGCCCCCCACTCTGCCGACAGGAGACATCTGTCGGGAGACAAAAAACGATGGGACCAACAGACATCACCCCGCTATAAGATCCTTGGGATGCTGGCTTCAGCTTGCTGTGCCAAATAACCCTGCAGGACAGTGTCTGCTTTAAACAGTGGACTATAGGCCAAACATCCAATCAAATCCAGCTGTGGGACTGGGAAGGGGTTTTTCCTTAAAAACCCAAGTCAGGTGACATCATCTTGGTTCCTCTTATCAGCATGATACACACTCCCGTGTCTGGAGCATTGGGTGGGCGGAGGGAGGCGACTTCAAATCCCAGTCTGGATGTGTTCTGTTCCCGAGACTGCCAAGTTCCCTTGTGCGCTAGGAATTACCCGGCTTGCCACACCAGGTACTTGGCAACGAGGTTCACCTGCCTCCCCAACCCGCAGTCCTCCAATCGTCAAGTATGCAGACCACCCTTGGGGCAGAAACAACAGGCTGTTCCGGCTCCGCTTACGAGGCGAGTGAAAAAAAAGGATGACTCAGGCTTAGCTCATGCAACTCTGAAGTTTGGGGAGTGCTCTGTGAATGTGCACAGCCTATCCACCTTGCGTTGCCCTTTGGCGATGACTCATTATCACACCGTGGCAAAGGTTCCAGACCTAGCGATCTTTTTATGCACCTTAGGAAACGATGTACAGTGGTGCCCCGCAAGACGAATGCCTCGGAAGACGAAAAACTCGCAAGACGAAAGAGTTTTTCGTTTTCTGAGTTGCTTCGCAAGACGGATTTCCCTGTGGGCTTGCTTCGCAAGACAAAACGTCTTGCGCCTTTTTTTTTAAAACCGCCAATGCATTCCTACGGGAAACCATCAATACGCAGTGGTGCTTCGCAAGACGAAAAAACTCGTAGAACGAAAAAATTCGCAGAACGAATTAATTTCGTCTTGCGAGGCACCACTGTATTTACCAAGAGAAAGGAACCTTAGGAAAAGATTCATCCCTGTATATTCTCCCAATTCCATGGTAGCTTGAGCATCCTGGGTTTTGATGCTCTCAAAAACAAGTTCCTAGCCCTTATGGATGCTGGCTTGAAATGGTTTTGGTTCTTTAACAAACCTGCCAAATCCATGGGGGCTGCTTTGGATGTCCAGTGGTGGGAATCCTGCCCCCTCACTTGTAAGAGTTGAATCAACAATGGAAAATATTGCCTAATTTATAGGTCACACTTCTCTTTGGGCAGATTATTACAGTCACACCTCAGGTTGTGAATGCCGCGGGCTGCGCATTTTCGGGTTACGGACCGCACTGAACCCAAAAGTACCGGAATGGATTACTTCCGGTTTTCGGCACTCACGCATGCACAGAAGCACTAAATCGTGCTTTGTGCATAAGCACGCACATGCGCAGACGTGGTGCTGCGGGTTGGGAACATGCCTCCTGCACGGATCACGTTCGCAACCCGAGGTTCCACTGTAATGCATGGCAGAGACATATCCAAGTGTATATTTATGGAGCATCTTTGCAATGACATGCTCCCTATAAGCTAAATGCAGACGTGGAGAACCACCTGGCCCAGTGGCCAAATGCAGCTTTCTGGACCTCTCTGTCTGGCTCGTGGGACTCTCCCAGCCCCCCCAGTCCTTGCTCCACAACCTCCTCGAGTGTCTTTGCCTGGTCATGATTCTTGCTCACCTGGGTGGAAGATACAGAAGTCGAGTGTGCAGAAGCTGTCCTACTGCACATGGGTAACAACTGGAGTCATTTCCCTACAATCCTAGGCTACTAGTGAGGGCATGATTCTTGCAAGAAGACCAAAGTACAGTGGTGCCCCGCAAGACGAATGCCTCGCAAGACGGAAAACCCGCAAGACGAAAGGGTTTTCCGTTTGCAGAGGCACTTCGCAAGACGAATTTCCCTATGGGCTTGCTTCGCAAGACGAAAATGTATTGCGATTTTTGAGGGGGTTTTTCGCTCCCCAACCCCTTTTTCTAAAGCGCTAAGCTGCTAATAGCCTTTTAGCAGCTAATCCGCTAATCCCTTAAGCCTTTAATAGCCGTTAATAGCCCTTAAACTGCTAATAGCGCTAATCCGCTAATAGGCTTGCTTCGCAAGACGAAAAAACCGCAAGACGAAGAAACTCGCGGAACGGATTCTTTTTGTCTTGCGAGGCACCACTGTACTCAAAGAGAGGTGATTGACAAATTTCAGAATCTCCCCCATCTGAGGCTCTCTGCACTGGGGGTTAGGTGCATGATGCCTTAGCCCAGCTGATCTCTACATAGCATGGGGATGGGGAGATGCAGTCCAGCTACATCTATGGCCTGCTTTAAGAAAGGCACAGGTTCTCATAGTGGCAGGGCTCTCTCTCTAACACACACACACCCCTAAGAGCCAGGGGTTCACACCTGGCACTGATCTGGGGAAGGAGATGGAAGACCGCAGCTCCAAAGCACAACTGCGGGCTAAGCTCAGCAGCTAGGCTGAACCTGACAACTCACAATGCCTGATAGTTCTTTCTTCCTGTTTATTATTCATTCACAAAATGAAAGTGACTGATGGTTCAATAGAGTGGGAAGCACCTCCCAGATCACTCATCCTGCTACGTGGGGGGCTGATGCTTACCCCGGTACAGCTGGGACAAGGCACCCCCGTCCTTCTACGGGCAAAACAAGAAGCAAACAAAGCAGGCAATCCCTTACTCAACCGTTCAGCCGAGTTACCCCAGAAGGGGAATCCCCAGCTGTGTTAATAGAAGGCTGACCCCAGCGTGACCAGAGTCCGTCCCACTCTTGATGCAATCCCTGCCCTCAACACCTCCCTTTCGCCACACGAGTTGGGACGACGTGAATTTTCTCAGGCCCCGGAAATTCCCCGGTCATGATCCTGGCGCTTCCTGTTCCTCTGTGGTGTCCCTGATGCGCCGGAAGACAGCCGGGAAGGTTTTGCCTCCGTTCCTCTGGACCTTCTTCCCCTCCTCAGTTGAGGTGTCCAGGAGGCCGACGATAGGATCACTGGCCTGTTGGGAGAGGAGGAGGAGGTGTGGCTGCTTATTAAAAAAAAGGACGGTCACAACGCAAAAACACACACAGCACTGGGAGAACTTCTCTTTCACCTTGTGGAAGCTGAAACTATCCATCTAGCTGGTTTATCAGAAAAAATAAAGAATAAATCAAAACAGGAATTTGTTTCTAAATGGGAGGTTTTCAAAGAATATCTGAAACATAAATATAGTAGTTTAAATTCTGTTGCAGCATTCGAGGAACTTCAGTATTAGTTGTAAGGTAGATATAAGAAATTAGATTTAATGAGAATAAGTTTAATTATAAAAAAAAAGTGTATTGGCAATAAGTAATATGAATTTGAAGTATGGAATAGACGGGAGGTTGGGTCTTTAGTGTTAAGACCAATAGATGTTTTATTGTTTGCTAAGAATATTATGTGTCTCTGGTTATTTTTGTAATTTGTGTATAATTTGGTATTTGTGTTTTTTGTTTTTCTTGTTGTATAAATAAAAAACTTTAAAAAAAAAAAAAAAGAAACTATCCATCTAGCACTAAGTTGCACAGAGCAGGGAAATAAAAGTGCACAGACCTTGCTATGCCAAAGCTGTCTGCGGACAAACGCCGGCTCCCTCAGCCTGAAAACGGAGATGAGTGCTGCACCCCACAGTAAAATTCGACTGGACTTAACTGTCCAGGGGTCCTTGACCTTACCAGGGCGGCAAGGAACACTGGGCTCCTACTTCCACCAGGCATTTTCTGCGCATACACCCCCAAAAGGGGAAATTGTCCCACAATAGCAGTGGACCAAGAAATTTACAGTTCTCCTCTCAGTCCTGCACTACAGCATGGATGAGTTGTGTGTTTGTGTCCGAGAGAGTTATATGCCTGCATCTGTGGCAAGTTTGGGCACATTCGCGGGCCTTTTGGGCCAACCTTTAATGCCTCTCTCAGGTTGAAAATGTTAGGATATTGATATTCCGTTCCACCTTAAGTACAGGCATGACTGTTGTGTGTCACATGTCTGTTTACACTCCAGCACAGCTTGCTGGGAACTTCCGGTTTGCTATCGCTTTTGCTGCTTGCTCTTGGACACGAAGGGAGAAGACATGTTTTTCCTTTGTCCTATGCTGAATAAACTGCTTGTAGATATGCTCTCACAGCCGTCTCCTGCCACTTCTGTTTGCGCAGGAGACAGCTGGGGGCTTGCAAACTGCCCCTGTTCCCTTGGTTGCACTCCAACAGAAAAATGTTAACCACAACAGAGTGTAAAGGGGAATAACTGAACTTCTTCAAGGACTTCCACAACCTGAGATCACAGTGGCAAAACGGAAGACGGCCTTTTAAGCAGGGCTCCCCTCCAGTCAGGGAATGCCCTCCTCCAGAGAGACTCGCCCGCTGCTGACTTTTAAAGCCTCTTTTTATTTCGCTAGTCCTCTTAAAACCATTGAGGCCGTTTTCATCTCTGCATTTCACTTCGGCTTTCAGTTGTGGCTTCTCACCTCAACACTGATGACTTTTGGCGCTCCCTGTAATAAAAGATCAGGGCTGGAACGGCACACATCCATACTGTTGTTCTGCTCTATAGAATTTGGGGGCAGCTGCGGAATGGCGTTTCATTGGGATGGTGATGTTAATCTGCTTTAACTGGTACATCAGAGCTCAAACTACGGGGCAACTAAGAACAGGTTGGCTCAGAGTGAAGATGGGGAGGGAGGGGGCAGGATCAGTCCAGCTATTCCCAAATGACAGGGTGGGGAAGCTTTAGGACAGGACATGTCTCTCGTTTTTCCTACAAGTCAATGAACACGTGCAGCAGAAAGAGTAAGACTTTTGTGGATTAATAACTTTACTTCTGGGTCTGTTTTATACATCTGTGTCGAAGGGTGCAATCCTGTGCACACTTAGCAAGGAGCAGACACCCCACTCAACTCAGTAGGACTGACTTCTAGGCATGCACATGTCAGATTTATGCCATGAAACTTTTATGCATTTATTGGGCTCCAGCGATCCCTTACATGTTTGTTGCATTTTTCTCCTCTTTAGGTCTGTATACTTTTAACAAGTGCTGAAATTTAAGATTGAAAGTGCAAGTGCCGATCTGTCACTGGGGCGGTTTCCTCAGAGGCTATATCTGGAACCTGGAAGTTCATCGGGTGGTGACCTAATTCCAAGAGAGCAGGCTGGGAGCATTATGAAACCTTTTCATGCAGGTTGCTTCGAAAGCCTGTCTGGAACTGCAAAAAACCCTTACATCAGAGGTGATGCACTTGCATGGATGTGCCCGCTCCCTTGCACTCACCAGTTCTTTCAAGGACACCTGCTCAAAAAGCGGGTGTTCCCTGAAATGCTTCACCATCCACCTGTGCACCTCTTCCACATCCGTGATGGTGTAGACGAGCCCCTGGGAGAGATAAGGGAGATGTTACAAGGAGCAAGATGCAGCGGACTCTCTCTATTCCCTTGGCGTAACGGGACTCCCCGCCTCCCCAAATCTGATCTGGAGGGTTGGAGAATGCCCCAGGACAGATCTGGCAGTGCTTGTGGTGTGGGGGGAAAGATGGGCAAGTCCCACTGTGCAAGCAGGAAAGCTGACGGGACAATTGCTTAGCACTACATGGGACAGAGAGGGAAGCGGGTGGTGCTGTGGGTTAAACCACAGAGCCTAGGACTTGCTGATCAGAAGGTCAGCGGTTCAAATCCCTGCGACGGGGTGAGCTCCCGTTGCTCAGTCCCAGCTCCTGCCAACCTAGCAGTTCGAAAGTACGTCCAAGTGCAAGTAGATAAATAGGTACCACTCCGGCGGGAAGGTAAACGGCGTTTCCATGTGGTTTTGCCAGAAGCGGCTTAGTCCTGCTGGCCACATAACCCGGAAGCTGTACGCCAGCTCCCTCGGCCAATAAAGCGAGATGAGCACCGCAACCCCAGAGTCGACCACGACTGGACCTAATGGTCAGGGGTCCCCCTTTACCTTTACATGGGACAGAAGCCAGAACAGTTTGCTATTTGGGGTTGGGGCAAAACATTCCAATGCAAATGGAGGGGGAAGGTTTTCAGCAGAAAAAGATTTTCCCAAACCACTGGAAGCTTCCTGTTAAAAGTTGGATCTCGGGCTCATTTCCGAAAAGGAGTAATTACTGGGTATTCTGAAGCCCCAACTTCCTTGCAGCCTGGGGCTCAGCAATTGCAGCCGTCACGATTGTTGAGGGCGCTGCTGCCCTGCCGCCTCTGGCGCTGTGCCAGACTCCTCCTTAGCCTTGGGAAAGCTACCTGGAGATTTGTGGGGTGACTCACGCTGACTCTGGGTGAGGCCTGGTGCTGATTCATCACAAAGACTGGCTCCCTTTTGCGTCCAACCCCAAAAGCGGCGACGCAAGAAGCAGCAGCAGCAAGGATGCTCTCCATCTTTCCCGCCCACCCCTCTGGCAGGTGAAAGGAGAGTCAGCCAGGGTGCCCTGGGGAGAAGCTGCCAGGACAAAGTCAGGGGCTGGAAGTGGCGCAATGCTCGCCCGGCTGCCAGGACGTTTGCCAGCACAAGCCTCCTGCTAGGAGCTGGGAGAACAGTGTTGCCTTCAGCACTAATTAGCACCCGTCCCTAAATCTTGGGAGTGAAATTCCCAAGCGATCCAGAGCGTCTCATTTTTCCCTAGGCTCCAGGGCACGATGACGCACCTGGAGTTTTGATAAAAGAGAGTGATTATTTCTGGAGTATGAAGATGGCGTAGCTTACTCTGGGAAGGCCTATCCTCAGGAAGTAATTGGGATCGGCGGAATTAGCACAGAAGGGCGCCTAAGCCGGAGGGCAGACACATTCCTCCTCCGTTCACGCATCCTCTTGGAATGCTGAGGTGGAAGGGAATGTCTAGACAGAGACCTCTGTGGTGCAACGCAGCCCAAGAAAGGCACCTCCAGAACCTTCACTGTCCCTCTTCATGGAGCCCATCGCTCGCCAATCTCAGCTGCCACGGAACCCCCATGCGTCTGCCTCAGAAGCCTGACGTCCTGGAGAAATACCTGGGGATTGGGGTGGTTCCAGGGCATGCTCCCAGGTCTCAGGGACAGCTAGCCCAATCCTAGGTAGCTGCTTTATTACCTGGTCAGATTACCTGTCTACTCTGGCTGGTAGCGGCTCACCTCTCAGACAGAGGTCATCCAGAAAATGGAATTCTACTCAATATTGATCCAGAGCAGATTCCAACGTATAGTTAGCAGAGTAAAAACTTAAAACACGTTGCAGGATTCCCAAAAAATAGACCAGAGGCAATTAATATTCCAGTCAGCAGAGCTTTACTCCTACTGAAGGCAAATGTGCATAATGGTCACAAATCCAATACATTCAGGGTTGGCACTGTTCATAAGAAATTCAGTTGCAGCAGACTTAACTTACAATAACTTATAATAAGACTAAACCTTAACACTATCTATGTACAGAACACCACATCAGAAGGAAGAGATAGAAGGTGAAAGTGAAACTCTGGCTTCTTCTAGTCCTACTTTTACAGCCAACATGATCTTAACAGAAGAGATAAGAGAACCAGTTTAAGTCAGCTGTACTCTGCTTCTCAAAATATGGTCTGAAGCTCAACATCAAAAAAACGAAGATCATGGCCACTGGTCCCATCACCTCCTGGCAAACAGAAGGGGAAGAAATGGAGGCAGTAAGAGATTTTACTTTCTTGGGGTCCATGATCACTGCAGATGGTGACAGCAGCCACGAAATTAAAAGACGCCTGCTTCTTGGGAGAAAAGCAATGACAAACCTAGACAGCATCTTAAAAAGTAGAGATACCACCTTGCCAACAAAGGTCTGTATAGTTAAGGCTATGGTTTTCTCAGTAGTGATGTATGGAAGTGAAAGCTGGACCATAAAGAAGGCTGATCACCGAAGAATTGATGCTTTTGAATTATGGTGCTGGAGGAGACTCTTGAGAGTCCCATGGACTGCAAGAAGATGAAACCTAGCCATTCTGAAGGAAATCAGCCCTGAGTGCTCACTGGAAGGACAGATCCTGAAGCTGAGGCTCCAATACTTTGGCCACCTCATGAGAAGAGAAGACTCCCTGGAAAAGACCCTGGTGTTGGGAAAGATGGAGGGCACAAGGAGAAGCGGACGACAGAGGACGAGATGGTTGGATAGTGTCTTCGAAGCTACCAGCATGAGTCTGACCAAACTGCGGGAGGCAGTGGAAGACAGGAGTGCCTGGCGTGCTCTGGCCCAGGGGTCACGAAGAGTCGTACACAACTAAACAAGAACAACTCTGCTTCTCTGAAGGTATAACCCAAACATCATGAACCTTCTGCTTCTTTCTTTCACACAGAGAAGCTTCCAGAACCCTCTTGAATTAATGAGAATAGGAAAGATCTCTACACATCAGATCAATACTTTCTGCACTAAGAAATGCAAACTGACAGATCTTGCTGAACTACAACGGCCATCATTCCCAGCCACTGACAATGCTCACCGAGGCTGATGGGAGTTGTAGTTCAGCGACTTCTGACAGGCCACAGGATCCCCACAGCGGATGCCCGGCTGTGTATGCTAAGTAATAAAAGCCTCCAGCAAGGAAGTGTCACAAAAGTTACTGCTTCTTCCCTCGCACGTCTTAGACTGCAAATGACCACCAGAGATGTTCGTAGACATATGGGAGATATTGGAAAAAAACAACAACCAACCAACCAACCAAAAACTACTCTAGTTATCTCCCGCTTGGACTACTGCAATGCGCTCTACGTCGGGCTACCTTTGAAGGTGACCCAGAAACTACAACTAATCCAGAATGGGGCAGCTAGACTGGTGACTGGGAGCGGCCGCAGAGACCACATAACACCAGTCTTAAAAGACCTACATTGGCTCCCAGTACGTTTCCGAGCACAATTCAAAGTGTTGGTGCTGACCTTTAAAGCCCTAAATGGCCTCGGTCCTGTATACCTGAAGGAGCGTCTCCACCCCCATCGTTCAGCCCGGACACTGAGATCCAGCGCCGAGGGCCTTCTGGCGGTTCCCTCATTGCGAGAAGTGAGGTTACAGGGAACCAGACAGAGGGCCTTCTCGGTGGTGGCGCCCACCCTGTGGAACACCCTCCCTTCAGATGTGAAGGAAATAAGCAGCTATCCTATCTTTAAAAGACATCTGAAGGCAGCCCTGTTCAGGGAAGTTTTTAACATTTAATGCTGTATTGTTTTTAACGCTTGACTGGAAGCCGCCCAGAGTGGCTGGGGAAACAGCCAGATAGGCGGGGTATAAATAATAAATTATTATTATATTATTACTGCCCTTGCAGTAGATGGAAAATGTTTTGAATTCAGTGTTTATTAATGTGAGATGTTTGTTTGTCCTACTGATATTAGTGTGATTTTTGCTTAAATTGTCCGTCTCTTTTGGTTTTTGCCTTGAAATGTTGTTACCTTTTATTCAGGAGGTTGTTTGTGAGCTGCTCTGAGCATGGTTCTGCCACAGAAAAGCGGCAGACAATGCCTTCCTGTTGAAAGGGGCTCGGAAGAGGCTACACCCCCCTTGAGAGCAATGCACTCACCTCCTCGCGCAGAACATAGGCGTATTCTGCCAGCAAAGTGGTGCTGATAATCCGCCATTTGTGTTTCGTCTTCTTGAAGTGAGGATCGGGGAAGAGGAAAAACATTTTGCTCAGCTGGATTTTTTATGCAAAAAAGAACAAGAAAGAGATGCCTCACCACCAGAAGGAATGGAAGAGGTTAGCCTGTCAGCAGCCTGCAAATTAAACAAAACCCCTAATCTGCATTTGGCCTGGCTAGGGAATATCCAGGGCCAACAAAGCCTTTGTTGTCTCCCTCCCATCCCCAAAGGAATGAGACTGGCACTCAGCGAGAGGTCACACATTCTGCCTGTAGAAAGCTCCAGAATCAAACTCTGGATGCACCGCCAGATAAACAAAACCTTGGGCAGCACAGCTGGGGAGGACCTCAGTGAAGCCTTGGTGAACCATTAGACTAGAGCAGGGATGAGAAGCCTATGGGCCTCCTGATGTTGTTGAACTACAACTCCCAACATCCCTGACCACTGGCCATGGTGGGAATTGTAGACTGTGCACCCACCATATTTCCCCCAAAGAACCATGGGATTTGTAGTTTGTTAGGGGTTGCTGGAATTGTAGCGCTGAGGGGGTGAACTATAGTTCCCATGATTTTTTGGAGGAAGCCACATGCTTTAAATGTACAGTGGTACCTCGGGTTACATACGCTTCAGGTTACAGACTCCGCTAACCCAGAAATAGTGCTTCAGGTTAAGAACTTTGCTTCAGGATGAGAACAGGAATTGTGCTCCGGCAGCGCGGCGGCAGCAGGAGGCCCCATTAGCTAAAGTGGTGATTCAGGTTAAGAACAGTTTCAGGTTAAGTACGGACCCCCGGAACAAATTAAGTACTTAACCTGAGGTACCACTGTACTTTAAATGCATTATGTGTACACAGCCAGAGTCCAGCAAAAAAAGGGGGCCACAGATTCCTTATCTCTGTAATGGATATCACCAACAGTTTGACAGGACAAAGCAATTTTGTAGGGGACATTGTTTTTTAAAACACAAGGATCTATCCTAAAGATCCATGAAAAAGCAGCATCAGATGACAGAGGTTTCTCTCTCAGAGGAAATGGTGAGAACCTCAAATGTCCAGGGTGGGAGCGACGCAGGCATCTTTAAAAGTGTGTACACAAATAATTTTTAAAACTCCAAATAGGGAGAGATTGCTTTTTCCATGCGACACTCTTTGGAAACTCACCTGCCCCTTGCGGAAAAAGTTGGGCAGGTGTTTCATGGCATTGCTGCGGATGCAGCCGATGTTCTGGAACTGCCCGGGGTGAGATGCTCTCAGAGACTGGATCCTGTCCCGCACGTAGTCAGAGACCTTCACTCGGATTTCCAGTCCCAGCATTAAAGTCTTGGGAAACAGGGGAGACAGTGCAACTGCAAAAGAGAACAGGCAGCCAGTAACTTAAAGAGGACAGAGATTTTTTTTTGTTGATTAATCAATATATAAATCTTGTTCAATAAAATCAGCACAAGGTGGCCATAAAGTCAAAGAAGCTTTATCTCCCTGCTCCCCCTGCAACTCCACATTTCAAAGCCATAGAGATGCTTTTTAACCCCTCTGCTAGACTTAACTTCCTTTTCTCCCACTGTCTTTGCATCATTCCTCTGTTTAGAAGTCCACAGAAATATATGGGACTTCCTTCTTCAGTAAGCTTAGCTGGGACCAGTCCTGCCAAGAGTAGGCCTACTCATAATTTCTTTACTAGAATGCTGACGGTCAACAAATATGATGCAAATTTCCAAAGCAAAGGACACGATGTGAAAATCTCTTAATAGAAAACAGCGTAACTAACCAGAGTACGAGCTTGCTATATCCTCTTGCTTAAGAACACAGGAGTGTCTTGCTAGAGCACAGCAAGGTCTACAAAGTTTAGCACTTTTTGCAAGAATCTACCAGGAGCGGGGAAGTCCACCCAAAACCAGCTTTGGTTCACTTTTTGTAGCACTCTCAACATTCTCAGTGTGTGCCTCTATTGTTATTGCATAAGGCAGCCCAAGTGAAAGCCTCTAGATTCTTTGGACTACAACTCCCATCAGCCCCACTCAACATGGCCAGAGGTCAAGGATGCTGGGAGCTGTAGTCCCCCAAAACTGGAGGGCACAGGGTTGGCTACCTCCAGTGCTTAGGGAAGTTTTTAATGTTTGAAGTTTTATTCTGTTTTTAATGCCGCCCAGAGTGACTAGGGAAACCCAGCCAAATGGGCGAGGGATAGAAATAATAAATTATTATTATTATTGCAAAACATTATTTAGATGAGGCTTTGCAAAACTTACTCTTTAAATTTCAGTGTTAAGAGAGGACAAAGCAATGTGAAAAACAAGAATGGCCAGCAATGAATTTAAGCGAGTGACACCGATTGAGGAACACAGCGCAACCCTATGCGTATTTCCTTGGAAGTAAATTTCAGTGGAACATAACACACAAGGAAGTGCGTGTTGGATTTTGCAAGCCTGGTCTTATGCAGGCTGACTTGGAAAGCAGTCCAGCTGCGTTCAGTCCAGCTTGCTCCAAGGGAAGAGCACACACAGAACTGCAGCCTTAGTTTCACAGAGGGCAGACTTCCCCAGCCTGCTGCCTTCCAGATGTTTTGGACGCCTATCAGTCAGCACAGATGTCCAAAACATCTGGAGGACACTTAAGAACAAAGACTCGACCCTAGACGCTCTTTTGGGGCTAAGAGATAAGATTGCAGTGGGAAGCCAGTCCCACTGAACTCATGATTTCCACGCAAATAGGGGGCTGTAACTTCCCTGAATTCAGTGGGACTCACTTTCAATTCAGATTGCAGTTCTTTTTACCTCCATCCAACACATTCCTGCCTGTGGATTCACAAGATGGTCAAGGAGTGGCAATTAATCATGTGAAAAACTTGCCGCAAGCTTCTTTCCTGAGTAAAGGGGTTTGGTTTTTTTTTAATGTAGATAACCGGCAGATCATGACTCTTTATAAACTCAGACTGTCGCATGATAGCCGCCCTCATTATAAGGAAAACACCACAGTAGAAATCAATCCATCGCCTTCCGATCACTGTGAATCAGCAAGAATGAATTCTAAAAATATAGACAATGGTCTTTGCAAGAGCCAGGCCCTATTCATGCTTAATAAATGACACATTTCTCACTGGGAATTCCACGGCGAGCATCTGTTTGCCAAATGAAGCAGATGTGTCGCCATCTCAATAAATTATTCTGCTTCTACTGATCATGAGGAAGGATCACTAGAATCTCCGGGTTCCAAGATTACATCGGTCACAGCCTGCATCTTTTGAATCCATCGCATCCATGAGGACTGCACACTTGATTTTTCAAATGAAGGCTGACAATTCTCAGGCGGTGGAATTACAGTACCGCCTGTTACAAATGCAGAAAATACTACCAGCATCCACCCCATTTGCTTTCTTTCCTCCAGCATGAATGGAAACTCTAACTCAAATGTGTTCTACGCAGACCCCTCGAAAATTGCAGATGGACTTGGCGGACCACCTAATGATTTTTCTGCCTGTTGTAGCCATCGTAATGCACTGTGCAGATACTGTATGGTTTTCCATTGTGTTTCCATCAGTTCTTCTATTTCTCATATACAGTGGTGCCTCGCAAGACGAAATTAATTCGTTCTGCGAGTTTTTTCATCTTATAAATTTTTTCGTCTTGCGAAGCACCAATGTGTATTGACGGTTTCCCATAGGAATGCATTGGCGGTTTTTTAAAAAAAGGCGCAAGACGTTTTCGTCTTGCGAAGCAAGCCCATAGGGAAATCCGTCTTGCGAAGCAACTCAGAAAACGAAAAACTCTTTCGTCTTGCGAGTTTTTCGTCTTCCGAGGCATTCGTCTTGCGGGGTACCACTGTATTGTATTTTATAGTGTAGAATTCAAACTGCAATACAACAATTTGCACAGGGTCTCGCTATCCAAAACACGATGTGTCCTCAGGAAATCTTTTGTTGGGCAAGCATTCACATGACAAGTCAATGATTTCCACTGATTCCTATGGGGGAAATTCTAATGCATTCCTGACCACAGAATTTTTACCCCAGGAAAACCCCCTGAAACCTTGCAAAAGGAAAAAGAAGGAAGGAAAAAATACTCTCTTATTTGTCCAATCTCTCCCGCTTCCTCCCTCCTACCATGGTTTCTGAATAAACAGCTGCTGCAGACCAGGGAGAGAAGGAAAGCATTTGGAAAGGACTGTTTTATAGTCTTTTACAGGCTTGTAACGCGTAGAAAACCTTAACCACCAGCTAACTCTCATTGGGGAGAAATTACCAAGCAAGCCCCCATAACCGCAGCCGATATCAGCAAACTCTACTTGAGACGCAGGCTTAGTTCTCTCTTCTGCATCCTTCAGGTCATCGTGTTGATTGTCTGCCGTTAAAGGGGCAAAAAACTCGGGGTAGATCTCTGACCAGTCCATTTCTTCAGGCTTGGCAGGACTATCAGGAAAGAAACCGGAGGACTTCATGAAGTAAGAGTGAAGAACAGTAATTATACGTTGACCCTAGAAAAACCACCACCCAAGGTAATATGCATTGGTACATATGAGGCAAAAAAACCTTGCAGTTGGGCAATTCATTTATTAAGACCAACTAAAATGTCACAAAATAGCGGCAAGCCATCTCCAGAACTCTGCACCAGGCAAGGTAATTACACAAACAAAGGGGTGACCGAAAAAGTGGGAAATGGAGATTGTAGTCTAAGGCTGCAGACATGCCATACATTTAAAGTACAAGATCACCCCCCAATATATATATATATATATAGAGAGAGAGAGAGAGAATTATAGTTTGTTTAGGGTGCTGGGAATTGTAACTCTGTGAGGTGTAAAACTACAGTTCCCAAGATTCTTTGAGGGGGAGCAATGTACTTTAAATGTATGGTGTATATGCAACCTGCATTGTTGTTATATGCTACAGTTATCAGAATATAAACGTAGTATTTTAGTACGAAGCAACAATGGCTGTTTTCCCAAGAGGCAACCATGAGGAACAACTTCTGTGGGACACAATTTATTACAGGTTTCAAAAACTGAATTGGGCAAGAAGTCAGGGCTGGCATGCCCTGTTGACACAGAGAAATATTCCCATGATTTGCATCTCCGGAAACATTCCAAAGACTTATGTCGTAAACAAGGAAAATGACAATTTGTCCATCTGGAAGAAGTGGGGGTGGGGGTGGGAGGGAGATCCAGACAATAAAATTTAGGGGACCACAGTCAAATTCTAACCACAATTATTTGGAAGCAAGTTCCATTGATGTCACTGGAAATTTCTGTCACCGGAAATTGCTTTGTACATGAATTGTATTACGGCACACTTAACTTATGAGCAAGTCCCACTGAATGCAATGACGCTTACCTTCAAGTAAAGACATAACTGAGTTGCAGACTGCAATTCATGCTGCCTCAGTCGTATGCACAGGACACAGAGAAGCTCCCTTTCATTCAATTATCAATATGCCCAAACAAGCGTGCATGAGATCGCAGCTTTAAGTATCCTTACTTGGAAGCAAGTCCCATTGGTCTGGTTCCCATATAACATAGAGCCATAGCTTATTAAACCAAAGTTACATAAATCATGCTTTAGGTTTACTTGCAAACCTTGCCCAACAGCTTAACTATGGTTTGTCTATTCCCAAATCAAATCATGATCTGAAGTGGCGGATTGATGTTGGCTTACACACCTTAGCTTGTTTTAACTGTGGCTTGGCATTAGGTGTGAACACAGCACTCTTCCTTGTCCATAGTTTGGTTGGCCAACCCACCCCAGATGCTCACCAAATTAAAAAGACACAAGGCAAAACAGGAGAAACTTGGGAGAAACAAACCACAGTTTGTAGGACAAGCTGCAGTTTGTTGAACAATAATAGTGAAGCGTTATGTGCCAGGCAGGCCACTGATTATCAAGTAGCCTTGTTTCTAAGCAGAGTTAGAACCATTACAGCTGAATTCAATGGGGCTTGCTTTTGAGCAAACATGTATGTAGGACTGCAGTGCCATCATCTCACAGTTCACCATGAAGAGGGGTGAGCCAAGACAGTTTGTCACTGATGAATATAAACTCCAGAGCAGGGATGGGGAACTAGAGCCCCACCCCCACCCCACCCCCAAGATATTGCTGGCTGTGGCTGACGGGAGTCCAACATCTGGAAGGTTAGAAATTAGAGATCACCTTGTAAATTATTTTTATATGCAATGACGGCAGCAAGAATATTATTGGCACAAAATTGGAAGCAAGAAGAATTACCGACAAAAGAGGAATGGAGGATGAAACTGAGGGACTATGCAGAATTAGACAAATTAATAGGAAGAATTTGAAACCTGCGGGACCAGAGATTCACAGAATTAGACAAATTAATAGGAAGAATTCGAAACCTGCGGGACCAGAGATTCACAGAAGACTGGTGTAATTTTACGGACTATTAGAAAAGTAACTGTGATGATCAGATTACACTTGTAGGTTTGTGAGAAGTTTTGTAAGGTGAACTATTCGAAATATTGCAAAAAAAGGTAATGAGGAGGACTGTTAGTTAAGATAATTAAAGGCAATATGAACCTAAGAAATGCAGAATAAGTGATAAGAATGGAGGATCATCAGAGGTGCTGATGGAAGTCCAAAAAGACTGTATAAGAAGTGAAGTTTGGTTGTATGAATGATAATTAATATGTTAAAATTAATAAAAAATTATTATTAAAAAAAAAAGAAATTAGAGATCACCAAAACGTGTGCCCAAGAAGCAGGTAAGCCAGACCAGTGGCCAATGTTTTGCATGCAGAAACCCCCCAGGTTCCTTATCCCCTCCCACAAAAGCAACTCCGGTTGCCATACGGGGAAAGCCGCAGAGATTCCTCTGCCATTCATAAGAGACAACAGCGGCCCGAACAGACCAATGCGCGGTGTGACTCCCTATGGGGTCCATATTCCCTGAGTCAAGGGACGGGAGGTGCGAATTTCGACACGGGAGGCTCACTCATAAGGGAATTCAACAGCAAGACACGTCAGCACCGTAAAATCGGGGTGCGTCCGGCAAAGCGGACAGACGTCTCTGCGAGCCCGTGGGGAGCCTACGGAAACGGGGCGATCGCGGGGTTGTTGCTGCTTCCCTATCCCGCCCGCACTCACTAGCGCAGCGTGTGATCCGCCAGCGGGTTGGAATGCGCTCTCTGCCGGTAGAAGCGCTTCTGCGGCGGCGGCGGCGGAGCCGCCTTTGCCGCCACCGGCCCCTCCATCGCGATCACAGCGCCGGAGCCACGTGGAGCACCCAGTGGACAGGAGTCGCGGGAGACGCGCGTCATCGCGTCGCGCCCTCCGCCTTAAAGGGCCCGCAGCGGCCGGCGCGCCCCCGCCTGTTTCCATGGCGACGTTTGGGCTGGCTTTCTGGCAGTTGCAACAGACTCCCACGAGAGGTGGTGGGCTCTCCTTCCCTGTTATGGATGCTTTAGCTGAGATTCCTGCGTTGCAGGCGGGGTTGGGCTAGATGACCCCTCGGGGTCCCTTCCAGCTCAAATCAGTTCTTAGAATTGTAGGGCTGGAAAGGGCACCGAAGGTCATCTGCCCCCCCCCCCCCGCAATGCAGGAGTCTTTTCCCCAACATGGGGTTCAGACCCACAACCCTGAAATTAAGCGTCTCATGCTCTAGTCTAGGTCCTCTTTCCTAACAGCCTGAAATTCAGGAATCACAAGATCACAGAGCAGGTTTTCACCTAGGTTTGCATGAGATTGGGACACCCATTTTGAACCAAGGTGGCGGACTGAACCTTTCAAAAACTGCACCGATTCTCTTAGAATTCCCAAGCACTCCTGGGTGTGAGGTTGCTAGAACAGTATGTGTGTATGTTTACACACAGAGACGCAGACACACACCCCACACTCATTTCCGAATCACGCAATGCAGCCTGGTTTCCTCTCTGCTGCCAGTTCTTTTCAATTCCGTCTTTGACATTACTATTTTATTAAATTTGTATGCCTCGTTTCATCTGAAAATTGCAGGGCATAAAAACAGGAAATACATAAAAGTAATAACGACAGCAACAAAACAATAACACCCACAAACATATTTAAAAGGCCATAGGTTGTTTAATCAAACGAAGGCCGGGATGAAGAGGATTGTTTCCACCTGGCAACTTCTGTTTTTACAGATGGGATGTTAATGTATGAGACAGATGTGTAATGGCTTGCCTAAGTCCCACACCCCATCTGCCAACTAATAATAAATACTAAGGGAAACAGGGTTTTCGAATGGCCATTGTAGGAGGAACCCCCCCCCCCCATCACTCAGTTTGTACAAACTTCACACACACTCACCCACACACTACATACGCTACACTTCTGTTATAAATTCATAGAAAATCAACCATACATCAGATTTGCACTGTTCCACTTTTATTTTACTCCATGAAGGAAAGACTATAAAATGGGGAAGGTTTGATACAGGGCGCCATAATCCCTTCACCATACCAGCACATCCACAGAAGCCCTGCCCAGTTGCTATGCCAACCCTGATGATCCCAGACAGAAGACAATCAAGATCACAAAGAACTTGCATATGGGAGTGGATTCAGCAAAGGACAATGATCAGATCTTCCCTCAGGGGGCAGGAAACTGCGACTACCTTTTGTCTTCAGAAAATGGCTCATGGGGAGGGGTAGAAGGGAACCAGCCAGGTGACAGGACACTCAGGTTACCACCACAACTCCTCCCTCAACCCCTCCTTTCTGTAATGTATGCATGATGTTTCTGGGGGTGGGCTTGACCTAGAGGATGGGAATTTCCAAAGTTTTTATAAGGTCTTGCACACCATTTTTCTGTGTCTTTCCTCTCTCCTGCGAGTGAGCGGAACACCCTGCTGCAACAGTTCAATAAAGGCCAAGCCTACAGGCTGCTGATTTGCTCCAATTTACTCTGGTTGGTGTCTTTACTTTTTGTCCAAGGGAGCCCTCGGATTTTTCCGGTAACACCATGCAATCTATGCAGCGGTCCCCGACACTTTCATGTATCAAAAGGTCATCCCTTGACTGGAGGATGTATCTCATGCAACAAAAATTAACATTTCAGACTTGCTAGAAATGGTATCCCTTACCAACATAATGTGGAGCTGCCTGGCTGGAAGCACATTTAGGGGTCTTGCTAATCCATTTTGGTCCTGGAAACCTTACTACATTTCAAAGATGTGCATGCTTTGTTGAATTACCTCCCCAATAATAGGGAGAATTACCACCAAGCCATGGGTCATGAACCAACGTCAGCCAAATGCATGGTGTTTCAACACTGGAATGAGAAGTTATCTGCTTCCTTGCAGCAATGGGTTAATGATTTGCACTCCCTGTCCCTGTTTGAACTGGCCATGCATTGAATTGACATGAGTGCAAAGAAGGGAAATACAAGAACATTTTATCGGATTTTCTTGAGACTTTTGCATCGTACTAGTTGACCATCCACTATATTTGTGTTTTCAGTATATATGGTTCAAACACCCTAACCCATCCCCCTCTTCCATATTTCAACTCTCCCCTTTTAATTCTTGTTTAGGTGTCAATTTATTTGCTTTGGTGTAAACACTATAATTGAATATTCTTCAATTTAAAAAAAACAACCCACCCCTTAATATTTGCATTGTGCTTTCAGGTGCTCAAAGCAGTTTACATGTCTTATCTAAGTATAATCTTCACAACTGCCCTGTATGTCAGTATTATTATCCCCCCATGTTGCAAAACAGAGAGGAGACTGAAGATGAGAGAGGGGATCACTAGGAAGTTCACGGCAGTGATGAGATTCATACCAGGCCCTTTGTGATTCACAGCTAGTCTGTTCAAATTCCCACATGTTTTGCGATGGGTGCTGTCTATCACTTCACCCCCTACTTCTGTTGTTGAGGGGCTCCTCGCTGAGTTTGGGGTTGGACCAGTTGCAACACACGTTGTTTTTTTTTAACCCACCGTTTTGTGCAAGTCTGGCATTTGTTGTTTAGTCGTTTAGTCGTGTCCGACTATTCGTGACCCCATGGACCAGAGCACGCCAGGCACTTCTGTCTTCCACTGCCTCCCGCAGTTTGGTCAGACTCATGTTTGTAGCTTCGAAGACACTATCCAACCATCTCGCCCTCTGTCGTCCCCTTCTCCTTGTGCCCTCCATCTTTCCCAACATCAGGGTCTTTTCCAGGGAGTCTTCTCTTCTCATGAGGTGGCCAAAGTCTTGGAGCCTCAGCTTCAGGATCTGTCCTTCCAGTGAGCACTCAGGGCTGATTTCCTTCAGAATGGATAGGTTTGATCTTCTTTCAGTCCATGGGACTCTCAATAGTCTCCTCCAGCACCATAATTCAAAAGCATCAATTATTCGGCGATCAGCCTTCTTTATGGTCCAGCTCTCACTTCCATACATCACTACTGGGAAAACCATAGCTTTTACTATACGGACCTTTGTTGGCAAGGTGATGTCAAAATGCAAAAACAAAAACATGCACACGTATTGAATCCCATTTAAACTGCTATGTTTATACACCCTACGATAATGCAAAGGGGCGATTTATCAGTTCTTTGCTGCCTTGATTACGGCAAAGAAGGCTGATTGGCTCTGAGTTTTCCACCAGCTGCATTTTAACCAACATCCCATCTGTATCATCACCCCCAGGTCCCCAAGAAACCACAGGCCTGAATGAGCTCGTGTCAGTGGGAAAGGATGATTAGAGTGTCTTTTTCATTTGCCCTGGTCATCTCTCAACCAGGGCACTGAGAGAGAACAAACCATGCCCACAGGAAACTCCTTGAGGGCTCACAGGAATAGCAGCCACACAGGGTGCAACAAAGGTCAGGTAAAACCAAAAGGAACTTCAATGCCACCTTGGTCAACCAAATCATTGCTATTTGGAGGGCCATGCCGCCATAACGGATGTGAGAAAAAGATGGGAAGAGGGTGTGTTGTAAATAAAAATATGCCCTTTTCCCTTATGGGGTATCCAAGAGCCCATATAGTGTCCTTACATAGGTTCCCTATTGGTAGGAGAAAATAACAAGAGGCCAACCAGAGAATATTGAGAAGCAAAGCAGCTAGTAAGCTTGATCTTTATTGATCTGTTGCAACAGGGTGCTCCCCTCACACGCAGGAGAGGAAGAGGACCCCCAAAATTGCTGTGCAAGGGCTTATAAAGACTTTTGAAATTCCCATTCTGTAGATCAAGACCACCCCCAGAAACATTATGCATACATCACAGAAGGGGTGTAACCTGAGACCACCCCTCAGATACATCCCACCTACATCACAGAAATTTAAATGTTGTTTTTCTCCTGTCACAGTTTATCTCCTGTCTGGCAAGTTACTTGATTGGATTTCCTGGGGAGCCTGGCCATTCTTTTGTAGTGGTAAAATACTTATTTCCTGGGCCAGGTCACAGGCTCACACCTTATTCAAACAGACATATCTTGTGAGGAAAGAGACAATGGGGAGGCTTTTCCAGTTTAACCTTGCAGAGAAAGGATTTGGTCAGTTTAGGAATCAAAATGGTTCCAGGTTGGTCTTCCTGTGTTGATCTATGTATGTGCAGTTATGAACATTGCCATATATCTAATACCATAAAATTCCTATCACAGGTGCAAAGGGTGGGTCAAGGCTCTTTCCCCAAACCAACTCCTGCTTCTTCTTGTCATTGATGTGGCATTGATAAAGTGGCAGGCAGCTCGTTTACTGGAAGCACGGCCACACAGGGGAATTTTGATATGTAACTGATAGTGACTCATGCAGTCGCTAGATATCCGTTTCCAGTTAATGAAGCTGTTAGCTGCTTCGGCAAATATTTCACAGCTACACGGTATGGCATGTTCTATTCTCATCAGAAAACCCAGGGTCCCAGAAGAGCGCAATGTTACATTTTAAAAAATAATACTTTCAAAAGGGATTCCAACTTGTACTGGAAATACATTTTCAAACTAATGGTAAAGAGTGGTTAGAAGAATTAGAAGCTCACTCCTCAGGGCCCAACCTCTTCCATCTCAGCTTCTTATGCATGAGTGATATTTACGCATCTGGACAAGAGTGGTAAAGAGGTCTTGTGCAAGTCAACCATATAGAAACATTTTAAAAGCCCACTGTATGTGCTGCAAATAGCCTCTGGTGTAATCCTTCCTACAGCTATGTGAGAGACCAGCACCTCTGAACCAGAACTCCTTTCAACATGTGGCAGTAAATGGAAATTGGCGTCTTTGCTAGTTGGCAAAGAGAGGAGGAAGGTTTTTGCTTGGCACCTGAACATATGTGACAAAGGCAAGCCTCCCTGGGGGGAGTATTCTACAAACAGGGAGAAACTGATTGTGTATAATTTACAGCAGCAAAAAAGGTGGGCTCCCAAAACTTGGTAAAAGTCTAGTGTTCTATCTATGGAACATAATCTCTCTCTCTCTCTTTTTAAGTTGTAACTTAAAAAGTTGTAACTATTATTTATAGCTGAGAAGAACATGCTTGGCAACTGATTGTAGACATATGGAGGTCTTTCCTGGGTTATTGGAAACACATTTACAAAAACTTACAGAAATGTCCTGGGGTGAGGGTTAATTCCAGAGGCTGCCATGGATGGGGCTGAGGAACTTGTGACACTATGGCAGTAGGAAGCAGATGTCCTACTTATCTGAAGCAGGAATTTAGTATTGGAACTTCAGCTGAGAGGAGGTGGTTGTTGTAGATCCAAGAGAGAGAGTTGGATTTTCAGCTATTGGGGACACTGAGAGGAGTGGAAACCAGGAAACGTGAGAGCCCTGCTGGATGGGCCAATTGAACCATGCAAAGCAATCCAAGGCTATCTCCTTTTCCCGCTACTCTGTGCAAACGCCTGACAGGTGTCTAGCTTCCTCTACCACTCAGATCTGCTGAGACTTCCCTCCTGCCTGCCTGTTTTAATTATCAGGCCCTCTCCGATTCCCAGGCAGCATTTAACATATTTTATGCGTTGCAGATCTTTTCTATGAAAAGGAGAGGTCAACACAGAAATTCCGGGCGTGAAGGTTCTTTGGCACAGGACGCTTTCTTTTTGAAAGCATTCTTGAAAAACGTACATCACCCTAATTCAAACATTTTTCGAGGAATACTCTCAAGGGACGATTCCTGAATCTGTTTGCAACAAAACATCCTGCCCTTAAGTCATTTTGCAGAAATTTTGTGGATTGTTAGAAAGGAAAGAAGTTTGCCAGAGTCAAATCATTGCTACAAGCAAGCAATCAAAATCTCCCGGTTGGCTTATTTGAATCATTTAGGGCGAGTGTTCTACCCTCCAGACTTCTTTTTCCAGTCCTTGGGACTCTCTCTAAGGCCTCACCAGCTCACCTGTGTCATATCTCTCACCAGCCCCTCCCTACAACCACCATTTGTCATTCAGCTGTCATAATGCTTCTTGCTTGCCTCCATGGAGACCTTTGCATGGCTGGATCGCAGCCTACTGTTGAAAGGCAAAAGCCACATCCATTGCCTTGCCCATTTTTGCCCCTGGCCTCATCCACCTACTCCTGCTATGTAGCCCCTGGAATAATAATAATAATAATTTATTATTTATACCCCACCCATCTGGCTGAGTTTCCCCAGCCACTCTGGGCAGCTTCCAATCAAGCGTTAAAAACAATACAGCATTAAATATTAAAAACTTCCTTAAACAGGGCTGCCTTCAGATGTCTCTTAAAGATAAGATAGCTGCTTATTTCCTTCACATCTGAAGGGAGGGCGTTCCACAGGGCGGGCGCCACTACCAAGAAGACCCTCTGTCTGGTTCCCTGTAACCTCACTTCTCGCAATGAGGGAACCGCCAAAAGGCCCTCGGTGCTGGACCTCAGTGACCGGGCAAAACGATGGGGGTGGAGACGCTCCTTCAGATATACTGGACTGAGGCCGTTTAGGGCTTTAAAGGTCAGCACCAACACTTTGAACTGTGCTCGGAAACGTAGTGGGAGCCAATGCAGATCTCTAAGGACCGGTGTTATGTGGTCCCGGTGGCCATTCCCAGTCACCAGTCTAGCTGCCGCATTCTGGATTAATTGCAGTTTCTGGGTCGCCTTCAAAGATAGCCCCACGTAGAGTGCATTGCAGTAGTCCAAGTGGGAGATACCTAGAGCATGCACCACTCTGGCAAGATAGTCCACAGGCAGGTAGGGTCTCAGCCTGTGTACCAGATGGAGTTGGTTGACAGCTGCCCTGGATACAGAATTGACCTGGATAGCTGTGAGTCCAAAATGACTCACATGCTGTGCACCTGGTCCCTCAGGGACACAGTTACCCCATTCAGGACCAGGGAGTCTCCCATACCCGCCCACCCCCTGTCCCCCCAAAACAGTACTTCTGCCTTGTCAGGATTCATCCTCAATCTGTTAGCCACCATCCATCCTCCAACCACCTACAGGAACTCACACAGGACCTTCACCGCCTTCACATAGGAGTGGAACATAGCAGCCAACTCCTAGGGGTCTTCACCCTCCCTAATAAAATATTTGAGGGGGTGGAAGGCAGTGGAGGGGTGCAGCAGGGCAGGGTGGCACCAAGTTTCCCCCCTCAAGCAGCCATGCTGCTCAACAAAAACAGATTATCCAAAAGCAACCTGCCTCAGTTTGCATCAGAATGAACAGAAGTTGAATTCTCAAGCATACCTACTTCCAAATCGGTCTGATGGGTCAAACTAGTTCCTCTCTTATCTGCCTTTAAGGCCATATATAATCCATTGCATCTTAAAAAGCAGAGACATCACCTTGCCAACAAAGTTCCGTATAGTTAAAGCTATGGTTTGTCCCAGTAGTGATGTATGGAAGTGACAGCTGGACCATAAAGAAGGCTGATTGCTGAAGAATTGATGCTTTTGAATTATGGTGTTGGAGGAGACTCTGGAGAGTCCCATGGACTGCAAGAAGATCAAACCTCTCCATTCTGAAGGAAATCAGCCCTGAATGCTCACTGGAAGGACAGATCCTGAAGCTGAGGCTCCAATACTTTGGCCACCTCATGAGAAGAGAAGACTCCCTGGAAAAGACCCTGATGTTGGGAAAGATGGAGGGCACAAGGAGAAGGGGACGACAGAGGACGAGATGGTTGGATAGTGTTCTCGAAGCTACCAGCATGAGTTTGACCAAACTGCAGGAGGCAGTGGAATACACGAGTGCCTGGCGTGCTCTGGTCCAGGGGGTCACGTAGAGTCAGACACAACTAAACGACTAAACAGCAACATAATCCACTGCCTATGCAAAGTGAACACCTAGTCTTGTCTAACCATAGAACCCCTTTCCAAAGAGACTGAAATGTGGCTTCTATGTGTTCTTATCTTCCATAGGCAACTTGTGCCCATTCATTCCCTTACTTTGTGTACACACATTGTATGATTGTGGTTACAAGCATTAGGGAACTTCAAGCTATTGTTTTTTACAACCAATCACCCTGACTTCTGCTTGTTTTCCTTGTAAGACAGGATCTTATGTTCTTGGAAGAGTGCTTCCTCTTTGTGCTGTTCGTAACCACTGAGCTCTACCAGTAATGGCCAGTTGTCTAACAGCTGTATGGGAACAAGGCCCATATTTTTCTTAGGGATTTAAGTGAATCACATCATTTTTGGGGACGCGGGTGGCGCTGTGGTCTAAACCACTGAGCCAGGGCCGGATTTGTAGGTTTGATGAGGCCCTAAGCTACTGAAGGTAATGGGGCCCTCTATATGTCCAGCTGTCCTTTGTCAACAACAAATTGTCACTGTTTTTTGTGTTGAATATATGCTATATATATAGATCAAACCTCTCCATTCTTAAGGAAATCAACCCTGAGTGCTCACTGGAAGGACAGATCCTGAAGTTGAGACTCCAATACTTTGGCCACCTCATGAGAAGAGAAGACTCCCTGGAAAAGACCCTGATGTTGGGGAAGATGGAGGGCACAAGGAGAAGGGGACGACAGAGGACAAGATTGTTGGGCAGTGTTCTCGAAGCTAAGAACATGAGTTTGACCAAACTGCGGGTGGCAGTGGAAGACCGGAGTGCCTGGCGTGCTCTGGTCCATGGGGTCACGAAGAGTCGGACACGACTAAACGACAACAACAACAACAGCAACATATGCTATATGGTAATTTATGGAGCTAATAGATATCTAAAGCCTCTTGCACATAACAAATAGGAGCCTACACAACACAAAACACTGATGCTGTATGTAGGTTTTATTTTGTTTGTTTTTTATCTTATATTTTGGAAATGTACAACCAGTGTTTTTTCTTTTAAATTTTTTTGGGGGCCCCGAGAGAGTGGGGCCCTAAGCTATAGTTTGTTCAGCTTATACATAAATCCTACACTGCACTGAGCCTCTTGGGCTTGCTGATCAGAAGGTTGGCAGTTCGAATCCCCACGATGGGGTGAGCTCCCATTGCTGTGTCCCAGCTCCTGCCAACCTAGCAGTTCAAAAGCACACCAGTGCAAGTAGATAAATAGGTACCACTGTGGCCAGAAGGTAAACAGCATTTCCGTGCTCTCTGGTTTCCGTCATGGTGTCGCGTTGCGCCAGAAGCGGTTTAGTCATGCTGGCCACATGACCTGGAAAAGCTGTCTGTGGACAAACGCCGGCTCCCTCAGCCTGAAAGCAAGATTAGCGCCGCAAGCCCATAGTCCCCTTTGACTGGCCTTTACTGTCCAGGGGTCCTTTACCTTTTACCTTTTACCTTCACATCATCTTCAGGAAGGAAAGCAAGTTGTATTAATTGAAGCAAGGGCTGTTGTTACATCATAGAAGTGAAATGCAGCCTCTTTCACAGTATCAGCTTCCATATAATCAGGTTTCTTCAGAAGCCTAGAAACTGGCTTGAAATTGTTATCTTGTTTTGCAGAATAATAATCTAGAAACACATTGTTTTGCTTTGTACAGGTTCATAGAGGTTCTTCCGTGCTCATGTTATTCATCTTTCCAAGTCATTTCTCAGGAACAATATTGTCAGGGAACTTGAAAGCGCAAGCTGAACATCACAGAATTTACTTCTGCAAATCTGGCTGTGCATTTCTGCTCAGAAGTGAGTACCATTGAATTTAATGGGTGAGAAAAACACACAGGCCAATTGGCAGACATCTCAGGGAGCTTTGGTGACAGTGGTGAGCCTTCAGACCGCCTGTGACCTTCACATGTCCATCTCCACACCCCTCAGCCTCGCGGCTCCCTCAGTGACCCTGCCTTTTCTCCCCTGTTGCCCCTCAGCCTCTGAGATACCATCCCTATAAATTCCTTCACAATCCCTCCTTGAAACCCCCCTTTCCCATGAAGGTTTTGCCACAATCTCTTTAATTCACACAACTGGTTTCAGTGCTGTTCTAAATTGCTGTAGTTCTGTCGAGCTTATTGCATTTTGTAACTGTGGATGTTTCTTTTTTTAAAAAAATAAAATATTTATTAGATTTTCCACAAATACAAAAACAAAATTGCAAAAACAAAAGGATCAAATACAACAAAGTAAAAAGAGGAAAAAAGGGGGGGGGAAGCAAAAACCCAAAGATACATAAAAAACACCCTCCCTCCACCCCACCAACACAAAAAGAGAACAAAAGACAAAAACATTCCAAAAGAAAAAATTCCATTTTTCAAATTCCATCTTTCAATAATTTATTTCCTCGGCCTCCTCCCACCTCCCTTTTTGTATCCCAGTTATTAATCAGATCAGCAATTCTTTCCCTCTTTCACTGCTTACTCACTTATTTACCTTAATCCATTTAAACCTCATTCTCTCATCAGCATCACAAAGTAAGTAAGCATCTAAAAAAATTTATCCAAACTCCAATTCACTAAATGAAAAAAAAGAAAAGAAAAAACCTTAGATCTTATACTCTTAAATCCTAATATCATATACCCTTATATCCTAATATCTTAAATCTTTATCTTATTTCCACTAAAGCCAAATAGAATCATCCACCATCTCCCAAAAGTTCTTAATCATATGAAATTGTTTTACCCTGTGTTTTGATTATGTGTGAAGACTTTTTTTTTTTTTTGTAAATTGGATTTATATTTATTTGTAAGCTGCTGAAGTCGCAACCACATCACAGACCCTTCAAGGGCCCCTATTTTCCAGGTACATCCCTAATTTAGAGAAACCGTTCCAGTTTCTGATTTGATCCCGGAATGTCCCACTTTTCCTTAGGATGTCCCTATTTTTATTGGAGAAACGTTGGGAGGGCATGGAGTTATCTGACCCCTGAGCCGTCTCAGGGTGGATTTGATTCAAATAAAATCAATTTAAATCACGATTTAAATCACTAGTCATTAAGACTTCATTTAAATCATTAGTCAGTAAGACTTGATTTAAATCATTTTTTTACAGAAAGACTCATTCTTGCTGGTATAATCTTAATATTTACAACCAGATGAAGGTTTCATTTTTGGAATAATAAATTTTCGGAGTAGTTTTTACAGTTATATCAAAAATTACTGATGTGGTTATACTATTAGAATAGTATAATTATGAAATTATTGTGGGGTTTAATAAATTAACAGTTTATATTTGGACAACTTTTCTGCCAGACTTTTTTGGAAAGAGAACAATAATCATTTCCTTAATAACAATTTAAACAATTTATTTAACTAAGACAATAACATTATAGCATATGTATCCATGTTTGTTAACTGATGTGGTTAAATGATTTTTTAAAAAAAAAAACTTAGACTGAGTTTTAGCACACATGAAAAACTTAAAACAAATCCTTATTTTCTGATGAATAGCCTTTGGACTATAATATAACTTAAACAGAAAACTACCTTTAGAAAGATTTTCTCCTCCAAAAGAATTTTATTTTAAAAATCTGATTTAAATTTTAAAAAAATCCAATTTAAATAAAGAAATCTGTTTAAAATAAATTTAAAAATCTGATTTTTTGGATTTTTTTTTTTAAAAAAACCATTGGTTTTTATCCAACCTGTGTTGGAAGCTACCCAGTGTGGCTGGAGCAAGCCAGTAAGATGTGTGGGGTATAAATAGCAAAATTATCGTTATGGAATGGGATGTCCCTATTTTCATCAGAAAAATGTTGGAGGGTATGACATCATACAGTTATGGCTTCCCTCAAAGAATCTAGGAAATGGCAGTTTGTCAAGGGTGCTGGGAATTGTAGCTTTGTGAGGGTCTCCTAACAACTCTCACTACCCTTAACAAAACAATCGTTCCCAGAGTTGTTGCAAGGGAGGAAGCCATGGCTGTGACAGTCGTATGAGAGTACACTAAGTGTATAATGTATAGTGTGGTTGTTATTATTGTTATATCAATAATACATCACATCTTTAACTAAGCTAAAGGATGTGTAACTGCATTAATCGGTTATTCTTTCCTTTGCTGTCTCTGTATTCTAGACACAAGGAGAACAAGGTTCTTTGCAGTGGCGTAGCGTGGGGGGTGCAGGGGGGGCCGGCCGCACCGGGCGCAACATCTGGGGGGGGGGCGCTCGCACTCGTAGCTCTCTGCCCCTACCTGGCTCACTCACTCTCTCTCACTGCAGTGCTGGCTGTGCGAATCCAATCCGAGCCGCCGGGTCGCCACCCACTGTGGAGGGGGTGGTGCCAGGCGTGCGGTGCGGTGCGGAGAGAGAGCAAGGGACTATCTGGGGGAGGGACAGTGCAGCGGGGGGGGGGCGCAAATTACTTGCCTTGCCCCGGGTTAGGGGGCGCAAATTACTTGCCTTGCCCCGGGTGCTGACAACCCACGCTACGCCACTGGTTCTTTGTGAAGTGTTATGTACATGGATGGAATTACATTACAGTAATCCTAATCAGCTGGGACGCGGGTGGCGCTGTGGGTTAAACCACAGAGCCTAGGACTTGCTGATCAGAAGGTTGGCAGTTCGAATCCCCGCGACGGGGTGAGCTCCCGTTGCTCGGTGCCAGCTGCTGCCAACCTAGCATTTTGAAAGCACGTCAAAGTGCAAGTGAACAGGATTTTTATTTGAAGTGCATATGCAAAACAAAGATACAGGGCCATCAGTACGCAACCTGTACACAGTAGTCAGGGTGCGCCCCCTTTATATAGATTTGCAAAATAGAATACCACCTGATCTTTTGTAAGTCACCTGATTTCTTGTAAACCACCTGATTTCTGGGAAATCGAAACTTATCATAAGTTCCTATTACCATATAAGGTGTTGGTCTTCTCTCCCTCCTTCCTGCAACCTCCCTCATCCTGGTATTACAAGAAATCCTTGTTCCTTATCTCTATCTGCCCAAGCTAGACATTCCGAGAGGCCCATTTGAAATGTAACATTTAAGCATGTCCTTCAATAATAGAACTATTATATTGTAATATGCTCCTTCACAAGTAGATAAATAGGTACCGCTCTGGTGGGAAGGTAAACGGCATTTCCGTGCGCTGCTCTAGTTCGCCAGAAGCGGCTTAGTCATGCTGGCCACATGACCCGGAAGCTGTACGTCGGCTCCCTCGGCCAATAAAGCGAGAGGAGCGCCACAACCCCAGAGTCGGTTATGACTGGACCTAATGTTCAGGGGTCCCTTTACCTTTAATCCTAATCAGCAAAGTAATAATAATCACAGTGGTTATAATAATATAGTAGTCCTGCATGTAGCAATATTTATTTCAGGCTCCAGGCTGTGTTGTGGTTTTCAAACCAAGTGGTTCCACTTGCAGAAGTGTCCCCCCAAGTCCAAAATCTTCAAATCATCTTTAGCATCTTATTTTTATATACTTTATTTTTGATAGGACTTTATGGGCCATGTGTTGTATTTGCGAAGAAGCTGCGTTTGTAGCCCTCTGTTCCATTGAACGCTCATTAGCATTGTTTCAATTATTCTGCTGAGAACCTCTGGTTTACTCCACTGTCTAACATATTAGCTTCGGAAAATAACCTTCAGAGGTTTCCCTGCCAAAGATCCGCTTCAGCACACTGGAGTGACCTGTGGCTTTGACGCACATTGACAAAGATGGATGAACGGTTTGGCTACTTCCAACAGGAAACTGAAAGAACAGTAGTTAAAGAGTAATAGTACAATTGACAGCCTCTTGTTCGTGAAGAGATGTGGATTAATGAACACAGCGGACCTTGATTTGACAGACATTGAGATATTGGAGCTGCTTTTCCCCTCCTAAAACAAATGAAAATATCAGCAGAATTTCCCTCTGCTGCCACCAGCTCTCCTCCACCTGCATGTTATCCTGGCTGCGACAAGGATATAACTTTATGAAGAAATAATCCAAATAATAATTCTGGTCATTAAAGCCTCAACTTTCATGAGCTAAAAATTACATGTTGCAAAATTTTGAAGTTCTGCATTTTTTTTTTAGAATTCACTATTTTGAAGAAGACATTTGATCTCAAAATATAATATTGAAATTTGACATTAAAAATCAATAGATGTGATTGATTGATTGATTGGATGGATGGATGAATGAATGGTTGAATGAATGAACAAATGAATGAACGAGGCACTCTGAACAGTCCTGTGATGTCCATGAAGCTCTGTTTCCACATAAGGGCCCTTTGGAGCAGCTGGGATCTTGTCTTCCTGTAAATGGATGGAAACTGAATTATAACAGTGGTTATACACATCAATATAAAGCTATAATATCAGGCAATGCCCATCCTGATGGCCAACATGATTTTATTCGTAAGTAAGTTTCCTTCAACAGATGTCCTTTGCAACTTCAGTTAGAAACTTCCTCCTTGCAGCTTTGCTTCCTGTCAATTGCAGCCCCACCACTGCAGATGAAATACTGATGAATTGCCACATTATTGCAACAAAATTAGTTCATTCCATTTCCCAGCTGTGGGGTGCAATTATTGGTTTCCACTCATGAATTTTTCCTTCTTTCCTTTGCTTTGGTATGAAATAACACTAGTCACTAAAAGAACAGAATGAATCAGCTGCAGTCCTACCCATGTCTACTCAGAAGTCCTTTTGAATTCAATGGGTTTACTAAGTGGTGTTAGGATTGTGGCTTTATTTCTGAATAGTTCTTATAGGCTTGCACTGAAGACCTCTCTCTCTCCAGTGTTCTTCTGTTTTTGTTTTTTTTTATAAAATATTTATTAAGATTTTCAGAACATTACAAAAAGAAAAGGAAAAAAAAGAAAAATACAAAAATAAAAGACAATTAAAAACAATTCAATCTTTCATAACTTATCTTGCATTTGCTTGTTTCCCGGACCTCCTTTCCCTTTTTTGTATTCCAGTTCAATTTATTTATTCAGCAAATCCTTTCCCTCTTTACTTTTATCCTTATCTTTGATCTTAGTATATTGTAACTTTGAATTTTCACCTGTTAACAATCCGTTTTTACATATTCCTTCATAACATTATTACTAAAAACCACTTAACCTCAATCCAACATCATTCTAACATTCATTAATTTTGCAATATTTCTGTAAGTAGTCTTTAAACTTCTTCCAGTCTTCTTCCACCAACTCTTCTCCCTGGTCTCGGATTCTGCCGGTCATTTCTGCCAATTCCATATAGTCCATCACCTTCATCTGCCATTCTTCCAAGGTGGGTACATCTTGTGTCTTCCAATACTTTGCAATAAGTATTCTTGCTGCTGTTGTGGCATACATAAAGAAAGTTCTATCCTTCTTTAACACCAAATGGCCGACCATGCCCAGGAGGAAGGCCTCTGGTTTCTCTCTCTCCAGTGTTCTTCTGAATACCAGTTGCTAGACACCACAGCAAGAAAACATTGTTGCCCTCAATCTAGCGGGGCTGTTCTTGTGGTTGCAATTCATCTGAAATGCAAAACATGCTGAACAGAAAGCATGGAGGCAAGAGAAGCTATTCCTTACAGAGGAGGAATCTTCTAATTAAACAGCACAGTAACCTGGAAAATGACGCGGGACGCGGGTGGCGTTGTGGGTTAAACCACAGAGCCTAGGACTTGCCGATCAGAAGGTTGGCGGTTCGAATCCCTGCGATGTGGGTGAGCTCCCGTTGCTCGGTCCCTGCTCCTGCCAACCTAGCAGTTCGAAAGGACGTCAAAGTGAAAGTACATAAATAGGTACCGCTCCAGTGGGAAGGTAAACAGCATTTCCGTGCGCTGCTCTGGTTCGCCAGAAGCGGCTTAGTCATGCTGGCCACATGACCCGGAAGCTGTACGCCGGCTCCCTCGGCCAGTAAAGCGAGATGAGCACAGCAACCCCAGAGTCGGTCACAACTGGACCTAATGGTCAGGGGTACCTTTACTTTTAACCTGGAAAATCAGCAGCGGCACAGTGCCAGTCACAAAGCACAGGCTGACACAGTTAAAGGAGTTTGAAAAAGCTATGGGAGAATAACACAGAAAAAGAGTGTCATGCAATGGCCTGACAGGCACCATAAAACGTCAGTGGCTACGCTAGGCTAACAGAGCAATACTGTACATGTCTACTCAGCAGTAAGCCCCGATGAGTTTAATGGAACGTAATCCCAGGTAACCAGGTACAGTGGTACCTTGGTTTAAGAACAGCTTAGTTTATGAACAACTTGGATTAAGAACGCTGCAAACGCGGAAGGAGGTGTTTTGGTTCGTGCACTTTGCCTTGGAATAAGAACATGTTCCGCTTCCTGTTGAGTGTGTTCCATTTGTAAATTGAGTCCCCCGCTGCTATGGGAAAACACGCCTTGGTTTAAGAATGCTTTGGTTTAAGAAAGGACTTGGATTAATGGATTAAGTTCAAAAACCAAGATACCACTGTACTGTATACAGTTCCACCCTAAGTAGCTAGCGTGACTTGTCCAAAGTTATCTATTGATCCTGATACTGTGGGTTTGAATCAGATATTCCAAAACTAAGGACAACACATTTGCCGTCAAACTGCAGTTACACTAGGGGAATCTCTAATCTACAACTCTATCTATTTAAAATTCTGGAACCAAATATAATCCGTAGCAGAAAACATTATCTGCCTGATCATTATAGATGTGAATTATTTTGTATTGGAGTGTAACATCATAATTATTGTGGGTTGCTAGCCCTACTCAAGTGTAAAGCCATTGAAATTAATAGATGACTAACTTTGCTCCATTAATTTCAATGGGTCTATTCTAACTTACTTGGATACAATTTACTATTTTAAATGTTATTCTCTCCCTCCCACCCCCCCTTTCTCTTCCTGTAAAAATAGGGTCTGGTAAGGATCAAAATAAAGAAAATGATTTTTTTAAGCAAGAGGTTATTGTGGGAATATTGTGTGAGTAGCCAAGCACATAATCAAAATGAGAAAACAGAGTCCAAATAAAAACAAATCTATAAAAAAACTAATATAATGAAGCCACTGAGAAATCAAAGAATAGCCACGTTAAGACGTAATAGGGATTTGATGGGGCTTTTAATCTTTAACTCTGTGCTGGCTTCAGTTTACAGCTGTCGCTGGTTCACCCAAACAAGTGTTTCCTTCTCTGTATGGGAGTCATGCCAAGCTAACATTTAACTGTGTTGTGCGTCAAGGGACGGCTTCAGTCCTCAAAGCTCAGCAGGCAGCCGTAAGCAGGTGACTTTGCTCCCTCGGTAAACGTGGGAATAACTAACTTCATTTCTCTGTCCTAAAACCCCTAGTCTTGTGCAGCAGGCGGAAACGGGTCAGGGAACATCCTTCAGACACTTTAGTGAAATGGGTCAAAACCTAGCGAGCGACAGTGTTATTATTTTACTAGTCAAACGTACGTAATGACGATAGAGGGGCAAGGGCCTGCAAGACCCACAGCCAAATAGTTAATGTTGCCAGGGATGTCAGTGATGTGTGTCTGTTTGTGAATCACTGCGGAACAAACAGCCAGAGCTTAAATGCAGGTTGCCTAATAGAGTAAAGGAGGGTGATGCGTGAATTTATTAAAGGGGCGTACATTTTCATGAAAGAAATAATAGTTTTGAGATTATATTTTCTAGTAGGCACTATGGATGTGTTCACATTACTGCCTTACTTTGGACTCGGCTACACTGGCAAAGAAAAATCGCTTTATACATACAGTATTATGGACTGGTCATTTCTTCGTCAGTGGGCAAACGGGCAAATTTAGCAGGGGATCAAATACTCCCCCCCCCCTCACTGTATGTGTTGTTTACGCATTCTAACACTATGACACCAGATGGCTAACCCGATCTCTCATACAAAGTTTGCAGCGTGTTTAACTGCAACATTTCTGTGATGTGTCTGGATGCAGCCTTAGAGCGCAGTGAAGCTCTCCCACCCCCTGTGCAATGCACAGCTCATAGCTGTCAACTTACAGATTTGAAAATAAGGGACCAGCGGCCTCAAAAATAAGGGATCAGCAGTCAAAATAAGGGATTTTGCTAAGCTTATACAGAAATCCAGCACTGATGGAGCCATGCTGCTTTTGCTGCCACTGACTGTGTTTTGCAGGGGGTTGGACTAGATGATTCTAAGGGTCTACAACTCCCACCAAAGAAGAGTGGCAGACAAAACTGATGAACGACGTCCAGATGGCAAAGCTTACAGGCAGAATTAGAAACCAGGAAGAGGACCTCTTTAATAAAGAATGGCGAAAGTTTATAATTTAGTTGAAAAACTATTGTAAAGAGTTACATACATTGGTAGGATTGACAGAAAACTTGTAGTAAAAATTTGAACTATGGATGGATAAATGATTTATAAAAATAGAGTTATGAAAGGGATGCAGAGGGGGAAATCACTACATTAAGATGCTGCACTGGTTGGATGGTATGCTAAGCAGCACGTCGGGGCTGTCGTCGTCCTGGTGCGAGGAGTTCCATCGGCCCTTCCCCGCCTGAGGGGGGGGAGGGAGAGAGACTCTCGCCCACGCCACCCACGAGCCCGGCATGAGGCGGTCGCGGCGCCCGCTGAAGCGCCGTCCTTCTGCGTCCCTCCCCATCCCCTCCTCTTCCTCCTCCCTCAGGCCGCCTCTGGCTTCCCCTGGCAGCATGGTGGAAGTCTCGCAAGAGAGGGGCTGCCTACCCGCCGGCCGCCACCCGTCTCCTCACGATGCGCCCCTGAGGGGGAAAAGGGAGAGACGGAGATGCGGCAGCTCGCGCACGTGCTCTCTCTCACGGCGGAGGACCCCGAGCCGCTGCTTCCCTCCTGAGCCGGGCGAGCATGAAACCTGGGAAATTTAAGGGACATCATCAATCCAGGACAGCAGCGGGACACGGCACTGGGATAAGGGAGTTTCCCGCCAAATAAGGGACGGTTGACAGCTATGTCACAGCTCTTTCTCCCACCCACCAGCTGTTCACATCAGCATGATTTCATTAGTGTCATATTCACCTCTGTCTGTGTACCAAGGGGCTTTGAGGGGATGTATTTACCCAATGCAAAGATGCTCACACCATGACTAAAGATGAATTAGAAACAGCTTAAGGACTCCAGTCCGTCTGTAGCTCTTTTGAGAAAGAACACATCAAACGGTAGTATTTTAGAACAAAATACACTACATGCAAGCATTTTGGATAAGGTCCTGTGAACAAGGATTTAAAAACCCAGCACTAGAAAGTGGAGTGCACGCGGCCTCCCTGGTCCACCCAGCAGCATCCTACTTGCTTGTAAGTAACTTTGGGTCGCCTTGAGTGAGATAAATCGAAATAATAATAATAATGGTGGTGATGCCCAGCGGCCTCTAGAGGCGGCAGATCCGTGCAGCCCAACTGCGAAAGGGCCTCCTCCGTCCCGCCCCCGGGAAAGGTACGAAGATGGCCGCGCTCGCCGCCGACGTGGAGGCCGGGCTGGAGTCGGTGTTCCCGCAGGAGCTGGGGCTCTTTGCGGATGCTTTCCCGGCAGAGTCCCGTTACCGGTTCTGCGGGCACGAGCTGAGCATCGCGCAGCACCACGGCGCCCAGCTGGGGGTGGCTGCGCCGGTTTGGGAGGCGGTGAGTAGTCCGGGCGCAGCTGGATCCGTCCGGGGCCAGAGATTTGCACGAGGCTTGGAGGAAGGGCTTAGTAGCGCAGCCCTGTGCAGGTCTACTTGGAAGTAAGCAGGGCTTACTTCCAGGTAAGTGCGCAGGCAGCTGGGCTATTGCTTCAGGTAGATCTTGGCACATCCGTGCAGGAGTCTTCTTAAAACAGGTAGAAATCTTGCCCTTGCATATTTACGTTTTCCAAGTGGTCGCCTCTGAGCTTTTTTTTAATGGCATGCATCCAGGCTCAAAGCAATGATCTCCGCAGGAACTTTTCGGCGCATCTCTTGCACAAGCCTGCCCCAACGTGCCTGTTTCAAAAGGGGCGAAGCAGTCTGCACTGAAAATAGATCTAGGCAGGGCTTCCCAAACTTGGGTCGCCAGCAGTTTTGGGACTACAACTCCCAGCATCCCTAGCTAGCAGGACCAGTGGTCAGGGATGATGGGAGTTGTAGTCCAACAGCTGGAGACCCGGTTTTGGATACCCTGGTCTACGCTGTTGACTTTATAGGATCTAATCTGCACATGCAGTAGAATTGAGGACTTGTTGTTATTGTTGTCAGCATATAATTACTATTACTATTCAAACTGAGCTGCCGACAACAAACAAATGCTCCCAGCCTTCTTTGCCCTGCTCCTACTTTGCCTTCCTCTTAGCAAAGAAACTCTTAAAGCATCAAAAAAAGTAAGCCTGCAAGTTTTCCCTGCAAGTACAGTAATTGCTGCTTGATGTTGATGGTGTGGACTATGGTGATCAGCGCTGTGGCACAAAGTAAAACGTTTAGACCAGCCTTTCTCAACCTCTCTGTGGCTCGGTCTACACCACAGTTTCTCAAACTTGGGTCTCCAGATATTGATGGACTACAGCTCCCATCATCCCTAGCAAGCAAGACCAGCGGGCAGGGATGATGGGAACTGAAGCCCCAAAACAGCTGGAGATGTTCAAGTTTGGGAAACCCAGCAAGGAAATAAAGACTGGTGTATGTGCGTATGTATGTACAGTGGTATCTTGGGTTACATATGCTTCAGGTTACAGACTCCGCTAACCCAGAAATAGTGCTTCAGGTTAAGAACTTTGCTTCAGGATTAGAACAGAAATTGTGTTCCGGCGGCGCGGCAGCAGAAGGAGGCCCCATTAGCTAAAGTGGTGCTTCAGGTTAAGAACAGTTTCAGGTTAAGAACGGACCTCTGGAACGAATTAAGCACTTAACCCGAGGTACCACTGTACTGTAATGTGAAAGTGTTGCTTTAGTTCCTCTAAAAATGGGCAGCTGCTTTTTGGTGTCCTGTGAAGCAGTGCCAGATTTAGGGAGGTGTGGGTGGTTCCCTTGCACAGGGTGCTCTGCTGAGGGGGCACAAAATAATAATAATAATAATAATAATAACAACAATAATAATATTTTTAAAAAACCTATATTGATACAGAATAAAAAGAATTTTAAAAGAACTGAATAAAAAGCCAACTGTATCAAAAGGAATTATTGTGAAAATGAGAAATATTTTTTTTTGGGGGGGTGCCAAATTTTGTCCTCGCTAAGGGTGCCATATCACCAAAATCCACCCTTGACATGAGCATGAGATGGACCTGTGTTCAGTGCAGGCTGCTCTGCTGTTGAACATCATCTTTTCCTTCCTCATTACAGCAGCATCTTAATCCCTAAATGTCAAATGCTTCACAGGTACAATTACAATTCTTCCCTACTCCACTGCATACATTGGCAGTCGTTGTGAAATAATCCCGTTATCAGCAGGGACACTAGCAATCATTATTATTATTATTATTATTATTATTATTATTAATTTAAACCCCACCCATCTGGCTGGGCTTCCCCAGCCACTCTGGGCAGCTTTAAACAAAATATTAAAATACAGTAATGTATCAAACATTAAAAACTTCCCTAAACAGGGCTGCCTTCAGATGTCTTCTAAAAGTCTGGTAGTTGTTGTTCTCTTTGACATCTGGTGGGGAACCGCTAGAAGGCCCTCGGCGCTGGACCTCAACGTCCGGGTAGAATGGTGGTTGTGGAGGCGCTCCTTCAGGTATACTGGACCGAGGCCTACTAGTTCTGTTGTCAAAGGTGGAATGGGAAAGTTTGCATCACCTACAGATGTGCTTGGCATACTGAATGTATCCTTGGGATCTTTAATTCACTCCTCATTTACTTTTCATTCTCTCTCTTTCTTCCCATGTCTAAGGCTCTAACCCTCTGCGAGTATTTTGAGGCACAGAAACTGAATTTCTGGGGCAAGAAGGTTATAGAACTGGGTGCTGGGACGGGCGTCGTGGGCATCCTTGCAGCCCTTCTTGGTATGTAGGATCACTTATTGATTATTTATTTGTTAAATTTATATACCGCCCTTCATCCAAAGATCTCATGGTTGATTCACAGCATAAAGATGCAAGTCACAACACAAAATAAAAGCAAAAGCAACCGATAATCCGCTCCTCTCCCACAAAACACATTTAAACGGACATAGAAAGTTATTCAGCCGAAGGCCTGGTTCAAGAGGAGCGTTTTTGCATGGTGTCTAAAGTTGTGTAAGTGATGGTTGCAGGTGAGCCTTGCTGGGGTGAGCATCCCACAATTGGGGAGCCACCACAGAAAAGGCCCTTTCTCATGTTGCCATCCTCTGGACCTCCCGTGGAGGAGGCACACAAAGAACGGCCTCAGGTGATGATCGCAGGGTCTGGTTTGGTTCATATGGAGAGAGGCAGATCTTGAGGTATTGTGGTCCTGAGCTGTTTAAGGTTTCATAGGTCAAAACCAGCACTTTGAATTGGGCCTGGGAACTACTTGGCAGCCAGGCCAGGATTAGTGTAACGTGTTCAGACTGTCTTCCCCAGTGAGCATCCTGGCTGCGAAATTCTGCACCAGCTGAAGTTTCCAAACCATCCTCAGAGGCAGCCCTACATATAACACATTGCACTAATCTAACCTTGAGGTCACCAGAGCATAGACAACAGTAGATAGGCTATCCCTGTCCAGTTGGGGGTGCAGCTGGGCCACCAGCCAAAGCTGATGGAAGGCACTCCGGGCCACTGAGGCCACCTGAGCCTCAAGCAACATTATGAGTAATGCACATGGTACCAAACTGAATTTGTCGCTAACAGTTTCCTTTCTTCCAGGCGGTGATGTGACCATCACAGATCTTCCTGTGGCCATGAAGCAGATAGAGGAGAATGTCCGCCGGAACGTGCCTGCCGAATGCGTGACACGAACCAGAGTTTGTGCTCTGTCGTGGGGTGTGGACCACAAAGAGTTCCCCCCAAATTATGACTTCATCCTGGGGGCGGATATTGTCTATCTCAAGCACACCTACCCCTTGTTGATCAGGACTCTCCAGCATCTATGTGGTGCTCAGTCTACCATCTACCTGTCTTCCAAGATGCGCCAGGAGCATAGTACGGCGCTGTTCTTTGAGACTCTGCTTCCTGTGCACTTCACCTCAAAGCTGGTCTTTAGAGATGAGGTTGAGAATATTAATATCTACAAAGTGACCTGCAAAAGTGACATCAGACCGTGAGCTTCTTGGTTTACCAATGAGTGTAGCAAACACTGCCTTTACGTAATTTTTTTTAACAGAGTGTTTTTAATCCAGAAGTCTGGAGTGGGGTGAAGCATTCATCCGTGGTAGCTAATATCCAGAGTTCTCTATCCATCTGCAAATGGTAATACACTGGTACCTCGGTTTTTGAAACTTCTCCATTGACGAACATTTTGGTTTCGAACGATGTAAAGCTGGAAGTAAATGCTTCGGCTTTCAAACACTTTTCGGAAGCTGGACGTGCCATCTGGCTTCCGTATTGAGCTTTCGGTTTTTGAACATCTCAGAACTCGAATAGTCTTCTGGAATGGACTACGTATGAAAACTGAGGTACCACTGTATTTGTAGTAACTTATCATTGCTGGACTGTTGCAGTAAGAAAATCCCAGTACAGTGGTACCTCGGGTTACATACGCTTCAGGTTACAGACTCCGCTAACCCAGAAATAGTACCTCAGGTTAAGAACTTTGCTTCAGGATGAGAACAGAAATCATGCTCCGACGGCGTGGTGGCAGCAGGAGGCCCCATTAGCGAAAGTGGTGCTTCAGGTTAAGAACAGTTTCAGGTTAAGAACGGACCTCCAGAACGAATTAAGTACTTAACCCGAGGTACCACTGTATACATGTGAAAGGTCATGCTCCCTCAAAAGGCAATGTTTTCTGAGAGAGATATTGTGATTATTATTATTATTATTATTATTATTATTATTATTATTAGCATACTGTCCTACATCTGTGAATCTCAGGGCAGTGTCCTGGTTGGGGGCTTCCTGGTGACATCTGGTTGGCTACTGTGAGAACAGAATGATGGCCTAGACAGACGTTTGTTCTGATCCATCAAGCTCTTCCTAAGTGTTTATGTGACATGCATTTCCATTCTGTTCCCTAGCTATGTCAGGGCAGTACCATCCCCACTGCTATGATTCTCAAGGCCTTCAAAAGGCTTCACTGATCACGGCCACATTGTTTGTTGTGAAAAAGTGACATGTTAGTGAAGGCTACTGAACCATTTCTGCTTTGTTCCAGCCTTCCTAGAGCGCCCAGCCATGCGCTTCGGCTTACGGTCACATGTTCCGCCAAACAAATCCCAGTTGGTAAGCCGGGAGCAAGCGTGGTAAGCCAAGCTTCAGTTTGTTGCTCCAGGGATGGTGGAACAAGAATTGGAGCAATTCGGCAGCATTCGCTTGTTTCTGATTTACCATGATACACGAATGAGTCCATTCCTAGGTAAATGCAGAGGGATGCGGGTGGCGCTGTGGGTTAAACCACAGAGCCTAGGGCTTGCCGATCAGAAGGTCGGCGGTTCGAATCCCCGCGACGGGGTGAGCTCCCGTTGCTCTGTCCCAGCTCCTGCCAACCTAGCAGTTCGAAAGCACACCAGTGCAAGTAGATAAATAGGTACCGCTCTGGCGGGAAGGTAAACGGCGTTTCTGTGCGCTGCTCTGGTTCACCAGAAGTGGCTTAGTCATGCTGGCCACATGACCTGTATGCCGACTCCCTCGGCCAATAAAGCGAGATGAACGCCACAACCCCAGAGTCGGCCACGACTGGACCTAACGGTCAAGGGTCCCTTTACCTTTACCTAGGTAAATGCAGAGATAAATCTGGAGCTCTGTGCACAGGAGAGCAGGCACTACAGAATGTGATCTGGCTGACAGGAGTCGTTTACTTCTTTGCCCCTGTGGTGTAATATTTTGCAAGTGTGTGGCATCTGTGGCACCAAGCAGAGAAGCCATGCGTTCTCGGATGTGCCCTTAGATTTAATGTGTTTGGCACTCTGGTATTCTTTTCTAAGTGAAATTTGTAAAACTACTTTTTTTACCTTTAATAATGATTCTGGTTCAAAAAAGAAAATATTATTTTAGTAACTCCAGGGCAAGGGACCTGAATCATTACACAAGTGCATTACACTTAAGATGCCTTTTCTCATTTTAAGAGATGCTTTTTTAAAATGACAATTTTGTGATTGCATAGAAAGATGGATATATCATTTCTACAAGGATAATGTTATCTTTTTAAAGATGGCTTAACATCATACATGCCTATGCACTATGTATTTCTATTTTGCACTAAGGTACTATCTCATCAATTTCCTGATTATGTAAATTATCAATAGGTAGCATTTTTAGGGACCCTGGTTTCAGTTCAATTTGTATAATATCTTAAGGAAGCTATGCATGTAAATACTCTGGGTAAGATTTTACTCAACATGTGAATTACAGAAGCTATTTAAAGTAATATTCTATGTTTCCATTTTTTTAAAAAAGTGGGGTTAGCAAAAATCCCCCGTTTCCAGGGACAGTCCCCAGATTCACAAATCTGTCCCCAGAATGTCCCGGATTTATGCCTCGGGACTTCCGGAGAGGCAACATATGGGCGTCATGGCAGCGAGCAACACCAGAGGTCTCACCCACGTCAGAGTTCCAGCCAGCCAATCCGCTGGCTGGGGGGGGGGGGGCTATTTAAACCGAAGCGCGAGCCAGAGAGGTTCTTTCTGACTCACTTCCTTGATCAACGCTCCCCCCGAAATCGCGCAGAGCCGCCCGTAGCAGAAGAGTCCGCTGCGCTCTTCTGCTGCAGGCTCTGCGCGCACGAGTTTGGGGGGGGGGACGAGAGAGGTGCTGAGGTGGTGAAAAAGAGGAGGAGAAGCATAGAAAATAGCTGTGTCGCATTGCAAGATAGAGAGACACCACCACCACCAGTGAAATCTCTATAGAGACTGCACTCTCCCTCCAGCGGTCTCCCAGTTATGGGAAGCCGGTGCCTTGTGTGTGTGTTTTAATGCGTGTTTTCCCAAGACCAGCAAGTGCCTTTACTCAATCTCTCTCTCTCCACCCCCCCTTTTTTTTTGGCGTTTGTGTGTTTGTAGACAGGCTTCTCCACCTGACTTGTGTCGAGGTGCGCACCCAACAACTTTGGCATCCCTGCCCCCCCAAAAAAACTCTGGGCAACCCTTTCCTAAAATAAAGCATGAAATTCCCAAAAAAAAGTGTCCCCGGATTCCTTGAAAAAAATCTGGTAACCATATTTTAAAGTGTCTCAGAGCTGCATCTCTGAGACCATTAGGATTTATAGATGATTAGCTGAAGGGATGTTTCTGTGCAGTACATGGTTCCCTCCTCTTGTCTGTCCGTTATTTAATTGCTTGTATTTCTATATATTTTTTTCAAATAATATTTTATTAAAATTTTCACAAAAGAGAAAAAGAAAAATACAAAAATAATGAAGAAAAACAATTAAAAACAATTAAAATTTTCATAACACATCTTACATTTGCTTGGTTCCCGGACCGCCCCACTTGTATTCCAATTCAGTTTATTTATTCAGCAAATCCTTCCCCTGTTTACTTTATCCTTATCTTAATCTGAATAGATTATACCTTTAAATTTTCACCTGTTAATATTCCGTTTTTACATATTCCTTCATGCCGTTGTTACTAAAAATCCCTTAACCTCAATCCAACATCATTCTAACATTCATTGATTTTATAATATTTCTGTAAATAGTCTTTAAATTTCTTCCAATCTTCCTCCACCAACTCTAATTGCTTGTATTTCTAAGCACTTACTACAGTATGGTACTTCTTAAGTTATCAAATAACTTTGCGTATATTACATCATTAGTCCTTACAATGACCCTGTAGAGTAGATTAGTCCTGATCTTTCTGTATGAGGGAGAATGCTGAACAACAGGCTTCCCAACCCATGCTGTTAATCATGGATATGGGAAGTGCAACATTGCTCAGTTGCCGTGGGCCTGATGCTGTTGCGGTCCAGAAATAGTACAGAGGAAAGGCATATGAAACTGCAATTGTGGAATGAACCATCTCCAGAAACCACAACCTCAAAAGCTTGCTTAATGTCTCTTCCACATATGTGGATACAACCAGTGCAGCCAAACCAGGAGATAAGCTTGCAAGAATAAGGACTGATTAGCTTGCAAGACAATCAGGTTATGTTTAATTGCTATGGAAAATGCAAGCTAAAATATATGATGGGAGTGGAAGTAAAGAGAAAAGTGGGTGGTCTTCAAAAAGCAGGTCTTCTGTATGAAAACACAGACAGGGAGGCTGTGTGCAACCTATGTTGCAGGTTGGGGTGGGGAAGAAACCAGCGGCTAAGAGAGGAGATGACTTAACACAGTCCAAAATGTAGTCTTGTATCACCCCCCCCCCCAAAAAAAAACTGGGGCTGCTTATAATGACGCTTCCCAGTAGTTCAGTGTTATCAGCATTGCCAGCCCACCCATGGAGCAAGGTGAGGCGACTGTCTCAGGCAGCAGGATCCATGAAATATACTCAGAGTCGCAAAGTGATTTCATGCTCTTTATTCAGCTCATAGTGGTGAGGAGGAATGAATGAATGTCCCCTCAAAGTATCTGCTTTATATACATTATTTACACAATGGGCTGCACATGATTGGCTAATTCTGGAATTCTACTGTAAGCCAATCAGGTTGTGGATTCACTTATATCTGGAGCATGATTGGGTGGTTCCTGCCAACCAATCATACTGCTGCATTGTTCTAGAACCAATCAGACTGCTGCATTCTGAATCCTATTGTTCTAGGACCAATCAGACTGCTGCAATTTGGATCCTATTGTTCTAGGACCGATCAGACTGCTGCAGTTTGGATCCTATTCAACTCAGTACATAACACCCCACAAGGGCAGCAGATCTTTACCCTCACCCCTTTTTCCTGACGTGGATCTTCACTCACCCCTTCTCCCCTGCAGGGGAGGGGGGGGCCATTTTGTGCCAAAATGTCTTGGGCCAGCCCTGGGCATTAGGGATATTTGATGCAGGGTGTCCATCTTTTTGTACAATGACTCAAGGGTGTTCAGTGGTGCTTAATGGAGCTGCAGTGGAAAGGAAGCCAGCGGGGGATATAAGGACGGCTTCCACCAAAAACACTTCGGCTGCAGCAAGAATAAGGCTGCAATCCTAGACCCCATTGAATTCAATGGGTCTTACTTCTGAGTAGACCTGGTGAGGGTTGCACTGAGAAGCCGCCTCAGCCCTTTCCACTCTCACTTGGAATCGGAGGCGCGGCCTTTGCGCGGTTCTCTTTTCTATCACTTCTGCATTATAAATATATCTTTGGATTGCTTTTACCACGAGGTGAAACTAGAGGTCCGAAGCAAACCCGGAATCTGGACCGTTGAGCGCTGCTCTATCAGTTTCATTCTCCTCGGCGGCATCTTGACCCCACCCTCCAGCTGCTACAGCCAATGGCGTGCGTCGCGCGAACTAGAACCCGGCAGGGCGGATGGGCGGAAGTGACGAGCGGCACCGCGCGTGCGCGGCCTCAGCCCAAAGGTCGCGTCGCGCGCGTAGTGACGCGTAATGGCAAGCGCCTTGAAGATGCAGCGGATGGCTGGGCTGGCAAGGGCGCTGCTGCCCTTGCGGAAAAGGGGTTCTCTAGCCGGGCAAGTGAGTGCGAAAGTCTTTCGTTGGGCGTCGCTGCCTCTGCTTCTCCCTGCTTAGATCCGTCTCTGTCGTCTAGGGCAAGCACGGGGAGGGCACGGAGTGTGATGATGGAGCTCAGGCTCGCAGGGTCTGCATTTTAATTTAATTTAATTTATTCATAAAATTTAATAAACCTCTAAATCATGAAAGCAGTTCACTCAAAAAGGAAAAAACGATGAAATCAAAGGGAAAGGGAAAAGTCAAAACCACACTTTAAAAACCGCAAAAAAGTTAAAATACTACAACAGAGGTTTAAATTCACACCAGCATTTATAAGCACCTGGGTGGGCAGTGTCTAAACAAGAGTGGTTTCTAGCAGGCGCCAAAAAGAGTTCAATGAAAGTGCCTGCTTGATAGCTGTAGTTACAACATACAGAGCGCAAGCACATTCAAGGACTGTGTAATATATGAACTCAAACAAGAATGTATTAAGATTGAAAGAAATATACAGTGGTACCTCGGGTTACATATGCTTCAGGTTACATACACTTCAGGTTACAGACTCTGCTAACCCAGAAATAGTACCTCAGATTTCAGGATGAGAACAGAAATCGGGCTCCGGCGGCGCGGCAGCAGCAGCAGCAGGAGGTCCCATTAGCTAAAGTGGTTAAGAACAGACCTCCAGAATGAATTAAGTACATAACCCCAGGTACCACTGTATCTGCATTGGATTTAATTAATAGGTTATATACCTTGCTTAAGGGTTGTATATGGTGTACATCCTGGACTTGATTTGTAGGTTAGGAAGTAACCAGTAAAGAAATTTGTTACAAACATTACCATTCAGCCAATTGCGCTCTATATGTTGTAACTATTGCATCTGCGTAACAAGGTACAGTGGTGCCCCGCAAGACGAATGCCTCAGAAGACGAAAAACTCGCAAGACGAAAGAGTTTTTCATTTTCTGAGTTGCTTCGCAAGACGGATTTCCCTATGGGCTTGCTTCGCAAGATGAAAACGTCTTGCGCCTTTTTTTTTAACCGCCAATGCATTCCTATGGGAAACCGTCAATACACAGTGGTGCTTCGCAAGACGAAAAAATTCACAAGACGAAAAAACTCACAGAACGAATTAATTTCGTCTTGCGAGGCACCACTGTATTGCATTTGTTTTGCTTGATAGCAGTAGGCAGCGAGTTTAAAGGTTTAAAAAGAGTTCAATGAAAGTGTCTGCTTGATAGCAGTTCCAAAGTTTAGGTGCTGACACACTAAACAATCACGTTCTTTCATATGCGGGGTGGGAGTTATGTGGCACCTGTACAGTTGGGGGTTCCTGACTCCCAAAGACCACTAGCTGGAGCACAGTGCAAAATAGTGGTCAAGAAAGGGGTTGGACGTGCATGTAAGACTGAGGAGCAAGGCACGTGGGAGTTTATCTTAAGACAAAAATTCGTTTCTGTGTCAGAGATTGCAGCACACAAACATCTGTTACTGATCCCCCTCCCCAAAGTTCTTAATTTAGCAACTTAATGGGAGGCGGTGTGGTCAAGATGTTGCTGCTATTAAACAATTAAGAGTCAAAAGTGCTGAGCTGGTAAATGCATGTGTAGATCCTTGGGAATGCGTCTTCCCCAGAAAATAGCCCTTAAAAGAGGTAGTTGCACCAGAACTTACTCTGATTCTATGCAGAGTGGTGCCTCGCAAGACGAAAAGAATCCGTTCCGTGAGTCTCTTCGTCTAGCGGGTTTTTCGTCTTGCGAAGCAAGCCCATTAGCGGATTAGCGCTATTAGCGGCTATTAAAGGCTTAAGGGATTAGCAGATTAGCTGCTAAAAGGCTATTAGCAGCTTAGTGCCTTAGAAAAAGGGGGTGGGGAGCGAAAAAAACACCCCAGGAATCGCAAGACATTTTCGTCTTGTGAAGCAAGCCCATAGCAAATTCGTCCTGCGAAGCACCTCCAAAACGGAAAACCCTTTCGTCTAGCGGGTTTTCCGTCTTGCGAGGCATTCGTCTTGCGGGGCACCACTGTATTTGGAGAAAGGGTCTTGTGAGATCAGTGGGGCTGACACCCAAGTAAGCATGTGTGGGGTTGCTCTTTAAATCTTCCTCTGCTCCTTGGTGGTTGGATCCTTTTCACTTATTTTTGTCTTGCTTTCCCCTTGTAGTTTGATTTGCATCTAGTTCGTTTCCTTCATGCTGGCATTCCAGTTCTAGCAGCAAAAGAAGCTCTGGTGAAGCTCAGAAAGAAAACTGGCTACTCGTTTGTGAACTGCAAGAAAGCCTTGGAGAAATTTGATGATGTCAGTGAGGTGCGAACAAATGTTTCGGTGATATAAAATGCAAGTTTAATTTTAGTTTTTTGCCTGAGTGTTTCAAGTACTTTCGGGGAAATAATGGTGTTGTAAGCAATTTTTGCAAGTCTTATGTTAAGGTTGCAGTCCAATGCGTACTGGCAGCGGGGTAAATCACATTGAGATGTGGTTGCAAGTGAGTTCAGAGGCCAGAATGTTTTATCCTGTGTGTCTTCAGTCAGTGTAGGCAAAGGGTAAGGACTCTTTTCTTGCTGCCCACCCAGCCCCACAAAAAGACAACCAGGAGATGTTTCCATGCCAGATGAATTATTGTGAAGAAGAAGAACTTGGGAAAGGAACCCAAAAGTTCAGGGAAAAACAAAATGCATTGTGATTCATAAAAACACTGTGCATTTCAAAATGTGTTTCAGTCAGTGGGAATTGCTTCCAAATAAACAGCTAACTCTTATCTTTGGTCAGACAGAGAAACCTTAGTAAACTGATGATACCTTAACAACACTCTCTGTGAATGGCACCAGAGGAGGGGCCAAAACAGTTTAGCCTCCTGTTGGAAGTAGATATGGATCCTGTGACTTCTAGAACCTGCAATGGATCTTATCAGCATATTTCTAATGGTTGATCTGAAGTTTATATTTACACGCAAGGATGCCAATGGACCAAATATTTTTATATTCTTACATTCTCCTTTCCATCTGCAAGACATTTAAAAAATAAAATATATGAGGCCATATTTATAATAATATTTGAACACCCCCCATTTTATTCTACAGTGGTATAATACTGGGAGAATACTTGTGCTTTTATTTGGGGTTTGAATTGATTTGTTGTGTTGTCCTTGGCAATAGTATCTCAGTTTATGGGTTTGCATTTGTCTTTCAAGGCTGAAGCCTGGCTACATGAGCAAGCCCAAAAGGAAGGATGGAGCAAAGCTTCCAAACTGCAAGGACGGAAGACACAAGAAGGGCTTATTGGGCTGCTGCAAGAGGGAAGATCTGCAGTGATGGTAGAGGTGAGCATTTTCCTTTTGACAAAAACTTTTTTTAAAAAATAAAAAACTACTTTTTATTTAAAAAAGAACATACACTTTAATAACACACAGCAACAAAGAAACACAACTGAATGTAAGGTAATATTAAACATAACACATATATGCAAAGTACAAATTTGGATTGTTTCATTCATTTTCCCTAGAAAAAAGTTATTGTTATTGGTGCTGAGGGGTAGTAACATTTTTTAAAGATTACTTTTTAAAATAAATATGAGGATATTGCCCTCGAGATCTTACGACATTTCTTGTTTAAAACTGAGAAATTGCTAAGAATTCTAAATGGTAGCATATTTCACAGGAGGCATTTGACCATTGTTATCATCATTAAATTTTTGCCATGTTGCTGAAGATAATCTTTTTTGTTTGCCCTCCTGTATATCTTAATTTTTGAGTTAATTTTTCACCCACAGCTATGGACCACAAATCCTCCTCTGATCCCTCTAAAGATTTCTATTTTCTTATGATAACCATTCTAGCAGCTCACAATACATACAGAATCAATTCTTTGTCCAAACAGAACTCATTGATAATAGAAAGTCAGTTTGCTGTTGGAGCAAAGAATGTATTTGGGCCGCTCAGGTGTAATTCCCGCATGACTCTACGAAAAGCATAGCTACATGGGCCTCTTCTTTTAAGAACTGACGCTTCACATTATTCCTCAGAGCGAACATGGCTCTTTGGGAGACGTGCCTCTGGGGGTTTGTCCTGCGAGTGCCTGCTCTTGAGAAAAGGGCTGTTGTTTAGGCTTACCATGATGGATCAGAGCAGATCTGAAAACACAAGTGCTTCCTTTTTTTCTTTTTTTAAAAAAGATATTTATTGAAGTTTCAACATATTACAAAAATAAAAAAGAATAAAAGGAAAAGGAAAATACAAAATAAAAACAATTAAAAACAAATCAGTCTTTCCATATCTTATCTTTCATTTGCTTGTTTCCCTGACCTCCTCACACCTCCCTTTCTTGTATTCCAGTTCAGTTGGTTAATTCAGCAAATCCTTTCCCTCTTTAATTTTATCTTAATCTTTTATCTTAATATATTATAACTTTAGATTATCACCCGTTAACAATCCATTTTTACATGTTCCTTAACATTGCTGCTAAAAACCCCCACTTAACTTCAATCCAGCATCGTTCTAACATTCATTAATTTTGCAGTGTTTCTGTAAATAGTCTTTAAATTTCTTCCAATCTTCTTCCACTGACTCTTCTCCCTGGTCTCGGATTCTGCCGGTCATTTCCACCAATTCCATATAGTCCATCACCTTCATCTGCCATTCTTCCAGAGTGGGTCACAAGTGCTTCTTTCTGTGTCTCCTAAACCAATTTCAGCAAGCAGCCCTAAAAAGTACCCTGGAGAATCAAGATGGGGAACCCTGCAGTAATTTTATCCCAACAGCGGGAATGTGTTTATTTCTGTGCCATTTGCACCAATTCACAGAAGTGTTTTAAGCTGCTGTTTTTTTCTTCATTTCTTTTGCCCCCATTGTGGCTATCTTGGCATTAAATAAAAGGGATTCAAAGGATGCTGCTGCCTCTTGCAAAGGATATTCTGCCCAACAGTTCATGCCCCAGGGGACCAAGCTTGCTGCCTTCTTATCAGTGTGTATTTGCACTTTCTCTTACACCCGACCCAGAGGAAACTACTGCAGGATCTTTTCAGCAGTAATTCCATACCACACTGTCGCTGCTCAAGTGCAAAGATCCCACAGGGGCAGGGGCACCTCTAGCAGTAGTTTCAGTGTTAAACCTGCTAGTGTGACTACATGGGTACAAGAGTTCAAATCATTCATAGGGAAGTCTTAATTTGATTGAAAGACAGCTTTTTTGTGGCTGCCTTAAAAACTTAGTTGTACTAGCTTTGATTTTAGAATTGGTTTAGGACAGGGCTTAGGTGTGGAACCTGTGTTGCTGGACTACAACTCCCATCATCCCTGCCACTGCTTATGCTGGTTGATGGGAGTTATAGCACAAGAGCATCAGGAGGACTGCAGGTTCCCTATCCATGGTTTAGGGATAACATCTGGCTGGCTCAGTTTAGGACATGGATATTGTTTCACCAGTGCTGACAATTGTCCCAGGCCTGCCTTCTCTCAGATTCCATCCAATTAATTTTTTTTGGAGGGAGTAGAAAATTGTTAATAATGGATGTGCAGACTCTTGGGAATTTAAGGAAGGGGTTGCATGTCCTAATGTGCATTCCCTTGAAAGTCATGGACACCATTTGCATGCCATTGTGCTTTTGATTTTATGTCCCCTATTCCAAAAAAAGACTATGTGGAGCACCCTGAGTTTCTGTGGGTATACCATGTCCAAGATTGTGGAGTGAAAAAATGTATAATTTTATGGTAGCGAAAGAACTGGTGTCTCACATTCCTAATATTTTCGAAAAAGACTAGAGAGCGAGCAAACAATGATTTTCTTATGGACAAGAAAACAATGTGATGGAGGCAAGCAGATTAAGAAGCTGCAGGGAATTATAGAGAGGGTAGCTTCATTTGCATTTCTGAGAAAGCATTGACAAAATTAAACTGTAGAAGGACACCTAGTGAATATGAACAAACAATATAGATGTGTTAAGAATAAATTATGCTACGCCAGCATATTATCTTACAGAAATCACACAGCAATCAAGATTGCCTGCTAGATCTTCTTGATTTCAAAGCAGCCTCTGAATGTTAATGTAAAGATTCTTGCTAAAATGTTGCCTTCATGCTGATATGCTGCCTGAAAATGAATGGGTAAAATTATATGCTTAATGGGAATATCCATGTGTTCATCAGTAGTTTGATGCTTTACGACACAAATCTACACCTGAGTGGTTTGCAGGGATATTTTCACTCTCAGATGACAAAATCAGTGACGACTAATCTTAGTATTAAAATGCACACGCTAGCATAATAAGTGGATCCATGGGGGAGGGGTGTTAAATGGAACAGAACCAGAGCTGTAGCCATTTTTATTTTATTTTCAAAAATCTCTATACTGCCAACAGTATAGAAAAAAATTCAAAAAAATAGGGCAGCGGATAGTACAAAATTAACAATAAAAATACAGTCATAAAACAAATTGAAAATACATAACAAATAATTAGATCAGGTTAATACATCAGCAGAGCTTGGATCCCCTCTCAGGGAAAGCCTGGGTGAAAAAGTTGGGTGCCTTATCTTCCCCGCCTGTGCTTTTGCAAAACAAGATGTCATCTCATCCTCTAATTGCCACTTCTGATTTTATTCCTGCATCTTGAGCACCATAGAAGTCGGTGACCAAGGCAGTTGAAAGTTAGCTATGCTTCTTTGCCAGGTGAACTGCGAGACTGACTTTGTGGCCCGAAATGTCAAGTTCCAGCATCTGATTCAGCAGGCAGCGATTGGAACGATGCTGCATTATCAGGGGACCAGGGACCAGCTGAGCACCTACGCCAAGGTGAGAGTGGCACAAAAGGCTCCGTAGCTTAAACCTCCTGGCACATTTTAATAGCAGTTATCAGAGTTGTGCATTTAAGTGCAAAGTGCACCCTTTCTGCTGAATGAATCTTAATAAGCAAATTATACAAAGGGAGGTCACAGAATAGGGGATAGAGGGGCTTGTTGCACTGTTTCTGACCAAACCTGGTAGGTTGATTCCCCCACAAAGCAAATGCTCCCAGGAAGTTTCTGCAGGAGTAAAAAGGACTCTTAAGGGATGTTCTTTGTCTGTATATGCTGTCCCTTTGCCGCAAACTGACCCCAGTGCATCTGGGTTCTGAGGAAGATTGCCTTGCCTTAGATTGAAATAACTGGGGAAAGAGCACTTTGGGGCTTTTCATCTGCACCCCTTCAAGAGGGCTGTGAGTTGCTGTTCCTGTGTGCTTGCCTACAGACAGTCGTCATGAGTGCAGACACTTTGTTTAGCTGGGAATATAGTTTAAACAGCAAGTGAAGGAAACTTGTGTTTGCATGCACATGCATTATACATAAACACATATTTGGAAGTCCAGGTTGGCTTGAGGCTCCACAGTGAGTGTGTTTTCGAGTGGCAAACCAGCAACTACTGCTGCATTTGTAGATCGAGTCTTACTCTTCTCCTCCCCAGCCCCCAAAAACCCATTTTAGCAGTTGCCTAAACAGCTTTTCTAATTAACTGTGAAGGTTATAAATCTCGCTGTGCTTGATAGAGAAGTGCTTGATAAGTTTGTAGATTTATAATGCACAATATACTTATTTTGCAGTGTTTCTTAAACTCAAATGAGCTTTCTCAGCTCAGGATAGGACCTGATGGCTCCTTGCTTGTGGACCAGCTGGCTCTGGCAATTGGTGAGTGTTCTAGTGCTACATTTCAATTGTCTGTGATTTGGTTTCTCTATTTTAATTTTTTTCAATTTACTGTTGTAAACCAGTTTGACAGTTCTTTTTTATGTAAGCAATATAGAAAGATTATTCCTAAATAAGACCAAGAAAGGGGGGAGGACATAAGAAACCTGCCTTACACTGAGTCACACCATTTGGTTCATCTCACCCAGTATTGTCTATTGGGCACCAGGGTTTTTGGCAGGGTGCAGTTCCTAGTCCTACCTAGAGATGCCAGGCATTGAAGGATCTGCAAGGCAGATGCTCTACTACTGAGCCAACAGTCCTTTTCTGCCTGAATACCCTTTCTCTAATTTGTAGGTGTGTCCAGGGGACACGGGTGGCGCAGGGACGCAGGTGGCGCTGTGGGTTAAACCACAGAGCCTAGGACTTGCCGATCAGAAGGTCGCGGTTCGAATCCCCGCGATGGGGTGAGCTCCCGTTGCTCAGTTCCTGCTCTTGCCAACCTTGCAGTTCGAAAGCACACCAGTGCAAGTAGATAAATAGGTACCGCTCCGGTGGGAAAGTAAACGGCGTTTCCGTGCGCTGCTCTGGTTCTCCAGAAGCGGCTTAGTCATGCTGGCCATATGACCCGGAAGCTGTACGCTGGCTAATAAAGCGAGATGAGTGCCGCAACTCCAGAGTCAGCCATGACTGGACCTAATGGACAGGGGTCCCTTTACCTTTACCAGGCGATTAAGTTGCCAAGAATGCAATGCTTACTGCAAGGGCCACTTCCTTTTCAGAATGTAGCTGATTGCCATAGGCATAGCTCAGCCCTTAAAACATCACCTATGCTCCTAATGGTTAATGCTACCTTTTTGCCTTCTCTCTTTCTATGCAGGCAAGCTGGGGGAGAACATGGTCATTAAGAGAGCAGTGTGGATATCGGTGCCAGAGAAATTTTTCATCGGCTCTTACGTGCACGGGGCTCTCCCAGAAGGAAACCCGTCACTTTCTAACATGATGTTTGGCAAATACGGAGCTCTGGTGATCTGCCGCCCCTCTGAGCCATGTGAAAAGCCGGACTTTGCTGAACTGGGCTGGAGGCTGGGCCAGCATGTGGTGGGCATGGCCCCCCTCTCTGTAGGCTCTCTGGAGGATGAACCCGGCGATGATTCTGAAACCAAGATGCTTGCCCAGCCCTTCCTGCTGGACCCTGCTATTTCCCTGGGACAGTACATTCAGCCCACGGGTGTATCTGTACTAGACTTTGTGCGGTTTGAATGCGGAGAGGATATAGAACTGTCAGCATCAGAGTAAGCAGTACTGGCGGCGCTGGGACAAGTGAACTGTTCCCAGTTCCCGTTTGGGCCCTGCCGTGGTTAACAGACCTCACCCGTCACGAATTAAACTCTGTGTTGGGTCGGTCATGGAAGCCGAATACTAATCATGGAATCTCATTTCAAAGCTCCAGAGCGACTCTGCCCAGGTCTGGAAGACAGCTGTCAATGTTACAAATAAAACTAGCTGGCAGCAAGGAGCGGAACGGTGTCTGCTGGTTCAAGTGCATCTGTTGAATTGTCGTGAACCCCAGTGGTCTAGGCTAGGTCTGTGAGGTAACTGGGCAGCTCTTGAAGTATGCAGAAAGTCCTTGGGGGCTACTAGAAACCCATCAGAGCCCCACTCTCTTCTTGAAATGAGTAGTCCCGGTCCACCTTGTCAAGGGTTTTCATGGTGAGCTTGGGTGGCCTTGTTTTTCCTTATGGGAAGCACGACCTCGGCACCCTCTTCTATTGCAGCAGAAGTCTAAAGGCTTAAAGTCTGAACAGACTTCTCACCATTTAGTAAGCCAAGGTCCCTGGTAATTATTGCTGGAGGTACCTGCTCCTTTCTTCCGCCCAGCCACCCAAGCATTAATAGGCAAGGGGGCACTAGGAGATGGGCCAGAAAGACATCTGATCTGCCCGCAGACAGCTTCCCTTGTCCAGCTTCGTAGAACAGTCTGTGCTACTTCTGCTGTAGTTGGCAATGCTTGGTTGGCCATGAGTGGCAAGTGTAGCTACTGTGGTACCCAACGAGCAAGTCAATGAACAAGGCTTGTGTGTTCTGTAACACATATTGAAAACAAGCCGACTTCTGCTGCCGGGTTGCAGAAGTTGTCGGACAGCCCGCCTGCATTCATCCACACCTGTCTTGAATGCCTTACGGCATCTTGGACAGGCAAGTCATCTTCCTGGACTAGGAGAGTGTCTCCTTCACTTTCCTTGCTACTGGGGTATGCACATTGTTCCCTGTTGCATCTGACAGCCCCTGTTAAGCAGTAAGCCCAGACCTCCTGTGATCACACGCCCAAATTCTGTGATATTTGCAGATGCGCACCACATACATGACATAAACTCTTCTGCTACTAGTCAACTTGGGTGGAGGTCTACTCTTTGACCGTAGAAGACAGCTCCCCCATCACCTACACACCCTGATTCTCTTGGGAATGAGTGGTTCACATGCTTTAAAAGCAAGGGTGCAGAATCCTTTTTTGACCCAAGGGCCAGTTGATAGAGTCAAAGCAGGTGGAGCAATGAATGTAAATGTTACCTTAGTATAGCAGGCTAGTTTCTGCAGTCACCCCCCACCCCCTTCTCCTCCATCCAGGCAAACCAAGAGGCATTACCAGAGTTTAAGGACATATTCCAGCCAGGAAGGTGCAGATTAGGGCCGGTGTGGGATGTGTTTGAGGAGGTGTAGCCAGGAGGGTGCAGCACTATGGGTCAGATAAGCCTGGAGGTCAATGTCTGGACCCTAGGCCTGCAGTTTCCATTCCTGCTTGAAAGTCTCTTGCTAGTCTTGGGGAGAAAGTGAGATTCTTGTGATGCTGAACTTTGCATGCTATAGCTGTTTCTGTGCTTTCCTTTGTGGAATTGTTGTACAGTGGTGCCCCGCAAGACGAATGCCTCGCAAGACAGAAAACCCGCAAGACGAAAGGGTTTTCCGTTTTCAGAGGCGCTTCGCAAGACGAATTTCCCTATGGGCTTGCTTCGCAAGACAAAAATGTCTTGCAATTTTTGAGGGTTTTTTTTGCTCCCCAACCCCTTTTTCTAAAGCGCTAAGCTGCTAATAGCCTTTTAGCAGCTAATCCGCTAATCCCTTAAGCCTTTAATAGCCGTTAATAGCCCTTAAACTGCTAATAGCGCTAATCCGCTAATGGGCTTGCTTCGCAAGACGAAAAGACTCGCGGAACAGATTCTTTTCGTCTTGCGAGGCACCACTGTATATGGTATGTACCAGATAAGTACTATGTTGAACGCTTCTATGGAAACATCTGTGGAGGAGCGTGTTACTTAATTTGAGGTAACAGAGCCAGCCTGTCTCTTGTCATACCTCATGGTACATCCGCTTCATGTTACATTCTTTCAGGTTACGACCTGGAAGTACCGGAAAGGGTTACTTCCGGGTTTCGCCGCATGCGTAGAAGCGCAAAATGATGTCACACACATGTGCAGAAGCGGCGAATCACAACCCGCGCATGCGCAGACGCGGCGCTGCGGGTTGCGCTCTTTTCATGTTGCGAACGGGCCTCCGGAACAGATCCCGTTCGCAACCAGAGGTACCATTGTAGTTTCGCAGGATGTGTTTCAGAAACAAGGAATCGCTTGGCTCTAGAGAACTGAGGACTGGCTGTGTTAAACTCCAAACTCCCTTAGGCAGGAAGGAATAGAGGAATGAATACCTCCAAGCAAGGAAACTGGTGCTTCTCAACTCTCTTGGGTTGGCTCAACACCAAGCACGAAGTAGCTGCTCAGAAGTCCTGTTTGGTGACAGCAGAGATAGCCAACAAGGTACCCTCCAAATGTTGGACCAACTCCCATCAGCCCCCATGGGCTAGGGATGATGGGAATTGTCCAGCAACATCTGGAGGTTGCATGTTGCCTGCCCCTCTCTTTCAGTGTGGCTAGGTGGAGAGGGTGCTAGTGGCACATTGCTTGATACTGGATTGTTATTATATTTCCTCTTAGCTCCTCTTTCTCACCAGCAGTTGCAGTGGGAAGCTAGGCTCTATCAGTGACACAGCACATTCCCCAATACAGTGGTACCCCGCAAGACGAATGCCTCGGAAGACAAAAAACTCGCTAGACGAAAGGGTTTTTTCGTTTTCTGAGGTGATTCGCAAGACGGATTTTCCTAAGGGCTTGCTTCGCTAGACAAAACGGCCCTGCCTCTCATGTCATGGCGACGGTCACTGCACACATGCACGCTCGCTTCCCCGCTCCTCCGGCTCCCTCCCACCTTCCGGCTGACGGCCGACCTTCCGGCTGCCTCGCGCCGCTGCCCACCGCCCTCGCACGCTCCTCTCAGAGAGCCATTGCCGCCAGCAGCCAGCGTTGCAGCCGGAGTCGCGCTCCTGAGCCCTGCCGCCCTCCAGCAGCCGCGTCGCGCGGTGGCCACAACGCGCGGGTGAGTCTGAGGTACCGGCTGCGGCAGCTGTCCTGCTTCTCTCCCCCCTCCCCGCCGTTGTTAGTGTTTAAATGCAGTGGTGCTTCGCAAGATGAAAAAACTCGCACAACGAAAAAACTCGCGGAACGAATTAATTTCGTCTTGCGAGGCACCACTGTAGTTGACTAGACCACAGTGGCGCTGGAGTTGGGGAAGGCAAAGCAGCCCATCAATATAGTAGCTGTTAGTGTGCTTAAATCTCGTACCCGGTCCCCAAAATTAGAGCTTTCTGCACATGACCGTAAGCAATCATTGCAGAACTACAAGTCCCAGCGTTCCTTGAGGTCACAGGCAGGATGGAATGAGTTATTAAGGACAGTGAAGCCGGCTTTTAATGTTTGCAATATAGGTATGCACTCTACAAGGCCCAAGTCACACAAAACAGCCAGCCATCGCGTGGCTTGGATTTCTCACTGCCACAGCGTGGCTACTTAATTTGCACCAAGCGCAGCCAATAGCCAAGAGCAGAGACGGCTGTTGCCTGTGGATCTTCTGAAATTCAGTTCTGCCTGCTTCATTTGAGTTGGGTTTTCTCACCACTGTAGACTTGCAACGGTGAAGCCGTTTTTGTTGTTTTTTAAAGTTCCTGGACAGCAGCAGCCTTGAGTAAAAGATACGAAACCAACCTTCAAAGCGCAATTTAGGCACAAACGTGATACATAACGCAGCTCCCTTCGCAGGCTCAGCTGCTTCTGGCTAGGGGGTCCTGCCCCCAAATCGATAGGAATTGAGTGCGGGTGTCGTCTTTTCCACCTCGAGAAACGCTTATTCTTCAGAAAAGCCCCTTCTCTTTCTTCATGTTGAGTTGCTTCCAAGCAGGGAGAGCAGCAAACTTTTCCCTGGGGATCCCAAAGACTTGGAGGAAGTCTTGCGCTGACAGGAAATTCTGTTGATGAGGGGGGGAAAAGACCACAGTGACTAGATGAGTAAAGGCAAGATAGGATTTGAGCAGTGAGTGCACACAATGAGGCAGAATCATAGCCCTGTAGAGTTGGAAGGGACCCTGAGGGTCATCTAGTCCAACCCGCTGCAATGCAGGAATATGCAGCTGGTCCATACAGGGATCGAACCTGCAACCTTGAGTGTTATCAGCACCATGGTCTAACCAACTGAGCTATCCACTCTAGGTCACGTTAGCACAAGAGAATCCAAGGAAGTAAGTTAATTCTGATGGATTGCTTTTGGCCGTAGTCTTCACAGGTATCAGCTGAGGTGGAAAACCTACTTCTGAATGTGGAACATCAGACTGCAGGTGTTTCGGGTGAGGGGATTGAACGCTCCTCTTTAGCAAATGAATGAGGTAGATTTACTTATAGATATTCCCAGCGCGGGTGGCGCTGTGGGTAAAAGCCTCAGCGCCTAGGGCTTGCCGATCAAAAGGTCGACGGTTCGAATCCCCGCGGCGGGGTGCGCTCCGGTTGTTCGGTCCCAGCGCCTGCCAACCTAGCAGTTCGAAAGCACCCCTGGGTGCAAGTAGATAAATAGGGACTGCTTACTAGCGGGAAGGTAAACTGCGTTTCCGTGTGCGGCTCTGGCTCGGCAGAGCAGCGATGTCACGCTGGCCACGTGACCCGGAAGTGTCTTCGGACAGCGCTGGCCCTTGGCCTCTTTGAGTGAGATGGGCGCACAACCCTAGAGTCTGTCAAGACTGGCCCGTACGGGCAGGGGTACCTTTACCTTTACCTTATTCCCACACATAGAGTTTTATTATTTATTAACCATGCGATTTATGTGAATGGTCATTTTACGGAGTACAACGATAGGCCCCTGCCCCAACCAGCTTACAATCTAAAACTAAACACAGGAAATGGAAGGGAGTGGTTTAACAGGCCGAGTTACAGTCGGGCATAAGAAAATAGCCCATCAGGGAGAAGGCTAAAGGGAGGCTCCTTCCCCCTGACATGTTGGTTTTCTGTGCGAAGGGGGTTTTATTTTTTTGTTTCGTTTTATATGAAGACACATTTAGTCCTGCAAGTCCCTATCTGCAGTCTGAAGCAGTACAGTTGAGAAACAAGTTTGCCTCTCCATCTTCTATTTGTGAGAATGGGTCTAACTTCAGTTCTACTGGAGTCTGGCCGCGTTACAAGCCTTCAGCGATTTCGCCAGGTATAGCCCATGTCATTTGAAGCCTGCCTCTGCAGCCAAGAGGACTGGGAACTTACTTTTATTTTTTATTTCCCCCCCAAAATTTTTATTAATTTTCCAAATGTATAACATAAAAAATAAACAAACAAACAAAACATAAATCCTAACTATAATAATTCCACTTTTGTTAACATTGTTAGGTGACTTCCTCGAATCCCCCTGGCTGAGTTTCTGTGTATATCATTGTAACAGTTTTCCAAAACTAATTTCTCATAAAATTTACTTAATTAACATCTTTCTTTCTTTCTTTTCATTTTAACTTTAGATATGTTATTCTATAACTTCACATATTTAAATCCTAAGCTAATCTGGTACTTGCAAGTATTTCTATTTAAATTATCTTAGCATGTATAGCTAAATAGTCTTTAAATTTCATCCATTCCTCTAGGAACTTACCTTTTAAAGCTTAAGACAATGAATTCTGCCCCCAATTCCAAAATGTAGGTTTGTATGGTACAATCATTGGTAGCCCTAGCGGGATGCATGTATGAATGAAATTTCCAGTCTGCTATTCCCAGCACTGTTTCCCAACCTGTGGATCGTAGACTTTTAGTGCTCTGGGTTTTTTTTCTGTTGGAAGGCTCCAGGAAGGAGGACAGGCATATTTGCTCACACTGTTGCTGCTTGGCAGCCACTTCCTTTTAAAAACAACACCAGGGAAGAAAGGAAGGAGCAGCAGCAGGGGGTATCCCTACATGCTCAAGCATGTGCCTTGCTGCTTAAGTACTGCAGAACAGACCTCATGCCATGCTAGGGACTGAAGGAGCTTGAGGCTAAAGCAGGGGTCTGCAACCTGCGGCTCCGGAGCCGCATGTGGCTCTCTTACACCTTTGCTGCGGCTCCGGAGCGGATACTAGTGAGGGGAGGAGGCGCATTGTGCGCCCCGACACTCCCCACTGTGGCAGGCGCTGTACTGGCTGTGACGTCACATGGGGGCGGTGCGTGCGTTAGTCACGCACCATCCCGACGTCGCCTTCCTGCCCGCCCGCCACATTGTAAGGGGCATGTACGCTGGTCACTGCATTGAAAGGGGGCATGTATGCTGGTCACTGTTTTGAAGGGGAGTGAAGAACACACACACAAAAAAAGGTAAATTGTTAATTTAACGTTTATTTCTATGAGGAGGAGTAATTCTGAGGGGTCAAACAAAGAGATAATAAAAAAGTGACAAAAAAGTTGTTTTTATAATGATGAGTTTTGCGGCTCCCAGTTTTTTTTCCAAGTGGCTCTTTTTGTCTTAAAGGTTGCAGACCCCTGGGCTAAAGAGTCTAGATGGGTGAAAGCCTAGCAACCCACAGGAATGCCATCTTGAGTTGCATGATGGAAGAAAGGTAAAGGTAAAGGGACCCCTGACCATTAGGTCCAGTCACGGACAACTGGGGTTGCGGCGCTCATCTTGCTTTATTGGCCGAGGGAGCCGGCGTTTGTCCACAGACAGCTTCCGGGTCATGTGGCGAACCAGAGCAGCGCACGGAAACGCCGTTTACCTTCCCACCGGAGCGGTACCTATTGATCTACTTGCACTTTGACGTGCTTTCGAACTGCTAACTTGGCAGGAGCAGGGACCGAGCAACGGGAGCTCTCCCCATCGCGGGGATTTGAACTGCCGACCTTTTGATCAGCAAGCCCTAGGCTCTGTGGTTTAGATCACAGCGCCACCCGCGCCCCTATGATGGAAGAAAACTGGGATATAAATGCAAGGAAACAAATAAACAACTCGCCTCCTTCTTAGCAGGATCCACATCTTCTGGTAGCTCATCCTGGCTGGACAGCAGGACCTCTAGAGGGTAGGTAGGGCAGTTGCTGCTGTTGAAGGTCCCAGGCTTTGGAGTGAGCGATGCGCCATTCAGATCCTGAGCAGAAAAGGGGCAGGTTTTTAAAAGGCCATCTGTAGAAGCAGACCCTATACAGTGGTACCTCAGAAGGCAAACGAAATCCATTCCGGAAGTCCGTTCAACTTCCAAAACGTTTGGAAATCAAGGCGCGGCTTCCAATTGGCTGCAGGAAGCTTCTGCAGCCAATCAGAAGCAGCGTCGGGCGTTCAGGTTCCAAAGAAGGTTTGCAGACTGGAACACTCACTTCCAGGTTTGGGAGCCAAAACGTTCGACTCGCAAGGCCTTTGGGAGCCAAGGTACGACTGTACAGGCTTCTTATATACAGAAATTTAATAAATAAATAGAGGCATTAATAAATAAATGCTATGCTTATGAGGAAGCAAAACTGAAAGCACTTTTAAAACTAGGAACTTATTTGACCCCAGAGAAATCCACCTCCTGTGTTTTTGTGAGATTCACTGCACGGGAGATGATGAGTACCTTGGCTGTTTCTCTCTGGATTTGAGGGGAGAATGAATGGAAGGAGTAGTGAATCTTGCAGACACACAGTGGGCAGGGTCCTCTGTGGGTGGGAATATTGAACTTGGGAGAACCCTTCAATTATTTAATAAATTTCTCATCCTCTGGTCACGGCACACTACTTTGGAAAGCCACCAGGGTACCAAAAGTAAATAAAGGCCGCAGGGATGGGTTTTCGTACAATGTTGCTGGAGGTGCAGTAGGAGAAGGCAGAACCTTAGCTCAGTTTTGACTGTGTCCAACAGAGAACTCATGCCGAAATTCCCAGGTAATAATTTTTGTTTCCTAACCAACAGATAATGTGAAATACTCTCTTCCTGAGACGCTAGTTGTAGCCAGTGCTAGTCTTACCCGGAGTAGTTCCATTGAAATTAACCAAGATGGCTAACTTGGGCACATTAAGTTCGGTGGGTCTACTCTAAGTAAAACTTAGCTGGCTGCAACCTAGATAGAACTTAGCTGGCTGCAACCTGTTTGCCTAGATAGAAGGTTCATGTGCAGAATTGAAGTCTCTGACTTTTTCACAGCTGGGATGTTGTCTGCTGTGGAAAGGTAGGTGTCTGTTGCCCCACCCACTTTTTCTTCATGATTTCCTACCCATGAAATAGATAATGCAGGGTTAGATTGGACAAACAACATGATCTGGTAGTTTTCTAGCTTCTTATGCACCCAGATTTCTCCCCCTACTTAGCCACTGACCTCGTTTCTCACTGGGGAAACCAAAGCGTCAACTTACAGCTGTGATTCTGACAATGTTGTTGGCATCTCCCAGTTCCTTCTTCAGCTGCTCATATGTCTTTCCTTCCTGAAAGGGTTCAAAAAAACCACTTATCTATAAGAGGGTTATGGCACCATAGCACCTTCCTGTGCTAGAAACAGGGTTTTACTCCGAAGCATTTCTCCCTGAGACCTGTTTTGAATCGAATTGCAACCAGTCTTTGGAAAAACATGGAGAACTAAGATGACCCGCTTGCACAAGACCAAAGTCCTTATCACAAATTCAGTAGAACTTAAGTCAGAGTAGGCATGGTTAAGACTGCAGTCAATGCATTGATCTTCCACATCTATAGCCTGGATATTCTCAAAGGAGCTCAGGGTGTTATCAGTGGCGTAGCGTGGGGGGTGCAGGGGGGGCCGGCCGCACCGGGCGCAACATCTGGGGGGGGGGACGCTCGCACTCGCAGCTCTCTGCCCCTACCTGGCTCGCTCACTCACTCTCACTGCAGTGCTGGCTGTGCGAAGCTGATCGGAGCCGCCGGGTCGCCGCCCACTGTGGAGGGGGGGTGCCAGGCGTGCTAAAATCGAGTGCTAAAATCCACGGGTTAGGGGGCGCAAATTACTTGCCTTGCCCCGGGTGCTGACAACCCACGCTACGCCACTGGGTGTTATGCATGAGGTTTAGCTGACACGCAGTATCCCAGTGGTTCAGATGTATCTGATAATCAACAGTGTACAAACTGAATGCCTGCCAAAATCAAAACAACAAAACGATCCCCCAAAGTAGCTTGCAAAGCACTTGGATTTTGAATGTTACAGTAAAATTTCACAATCAAAATTTATATGAGAAATTCCACATTCAAAAACTTAATTGACAAAACTGGACATACCTACAGATTTCAAATATTTGTCAGTATTTGTTTCAGCAAATGACCCAACTTATATCTGTTTTATTTATTTCAAAAAGTGGATGTGCCACACTCAATTTGGCACATGGGGTGAAATTCAACATCACACTGTCAATTCTGTCACCGCAAGCCTTTCGGTTTCCAGACACTGTTCTGGGGGTTCTCCTGACTGCCTCAGAGCCCATTTCAGGGGGTGCATTTTTTTTGGGGGGGGGGGAAGAAGCCCTATTGTGCAAGTGGATGTTGTTGCACAGGCCTCCGCTGACAAAACTCATTTGTTGAATTCCACTCGTGGTACAAATCACCCCCAGATCTCTAGAAAACAAAAGCGATTTGGTTCAGGCATGGATTCCACTTACACTCCACCGATATGGGTCCCAAGCCAGGAACCAGCCTGTGAAGTTGGGTGGCTCAAAACCTTGCTTGATTATGAGGATGGGGGTGTCGGTCTCCCTCCCGCTGGGGTGGGTCTGCAGGTATTCCTGAGCCATTGTCAATGCCTCCTTCCTCTCTGTCTCGTTGGCTTCTTTGCCAATCCATAGGAAAATCTGGGGAAAGAGAAGAGCAATGATTCAGAAGTTGCTCATTCGAGCAACAGAGAGCATTAGAGCGGGGGAACCTGCGATTTTCCAGATTCTTGGCTAAGGGAGCTGGGCATGTTTAGCCTGGAGAAGAGGAGGTTAAGGGGTGATATGGTAGCCATGTTCAAATATATAAAAGGATGTCACATAGAGGAGGGAGAAAGGTTGTTTTCTGCTGCTCCAGAGAAGCGGACACGGAGCAATGGATCCAAACTACAAGAAAGAAGATTCCACCTAAACATTAGGAAGAACTTCCTGACAGTAAGAGCTGTTCGACAGTGGAATTTGCTGCCAAGGAGTGTGGTGGAGTCTCCTTCTTTGGAGGTCTTTAAGCAGAGGCTTGACAACCGTATGTCAGGAGTGCTCTGATGGTGTTTCCTGCTTGGCAGGGGGTTGGACTCGATGGCCCTTGTGGTCTCTTCCAACTCTATGCTTCTATGATTCTAAGATGTTGTTGGGCCACAACTCTTGACAGTTGACCATTGGCCCTTCTGGCTGGGACAGATGGGAATTAGAGTCCAATGACAGCCACCCCTGGAGTCAGAACTAGGAAGCTTTTCTGAAACCAGACTGTAGTGATTTATCAGCAAAGGTTGATGCGTGTGTGCAGGACAACACGATATCTGTCCTGATCATAGTACTGTAGATAAAAGGAGCACACAGGAACTAAGCTCTGCCCCCATTCAGAGGTCTAGATTTAGTCTAAGGCAGGGGTCAGCAAACTTTTTCAGCAGGGGGCCGATCCACTGTCCCTCAGACCTTGTGGGGGGCCATTCGAATAATTTCAGTAGCAGTTTTAAGAATGGTGTAAAACCTATGAATGGACCAAGGGTTATTAAACTTGAACAAAACTAGCTGTGTAATGGCAGTGAACAAATAATATAGAATCTGTAATAATGAATAGACAGGAAGTCTGGTTGACAGAAAAAAAAACATTTTTATTTTATGGTCTGAAGACTCTTAGTTGATTCCTTTCTTTTTTGTTTGGTGGTGATGGAAATTTGTTTTCTTTTCTGTTTGGTGTGTTAAAGTGAATGATAACAATAAAATCATTAAAAAATAAATAAATGAACGAATTCCTATGCCCCACAAATAACCCAGAGATGCATTTTAAATTAAAGCACACATTCTACTCATGTAAAAACACCAGACAGACCCCACAAATAACTCAGAGATGCATTTTAAATAAAAGGACAAATTCTACTCATGTAAAAACATGCTGGACCATCTGCGGGGCGGATTGAGAAGGCGATTGGGTCGCATCTGGCCCCCGGGCCTTAGGTTGCCTACCCCTGGTCTAAGGTCACCCATTGCTTGTAGTATACAGCTGCCCTGGGAGAAAACTAGGGAAACATTAGTTTGGTTTTGACCATAGTTCGGCACACCAGTAAGGAAGCTAAACCAAGGCAAATGGCGGAAACTCCTGATTCCATCCCGATAGGCAGGTAAGTTAAGTGACTAAACTATATAGTGGCATTATCCACAGACTGTGGCAGTCCAAAGGCTCCTCCAAACCCAGAACTCCTAACAGTGGGGCAGTTAGATGCTGAAGGGGAGCAAAGCAAGTGGGTCAGGAGATGCATTCTATATTACATTCTTTCACCTTTGGTGGACGTGCCCAAGGATTAAGACCTTCTGGGAAATGATCTATAATGAAATGAAAAAGGTGTTTAAATACACCTTCCCGAAGAAACCAGAGGCCTTTCTCCTGGGCATGGTCGGCCATTTGGTGCTAAAGAAGGATAGAACTTTCTTTATGTATGCTACAACAGCAGCAAGAATACTTATCGCAAAGTATTGGAAGACACAAGAATTACCCACCCGGGAAGAATGGTAGATGAAGTTGATGGAGTATATGGAACTGGCGGAAATGACTGGCAGAATCAGAGACCAGGGAGAAGAGACGGTGGAGGAAGATTGGAAGAAATTTAAGGACTATTTACAGAAATATTATAAAATTAATGAATGTTAGAAGGACGTCGGATGGAGGTTAAGGGGTTATTAGCAATAATGTGGTGAAGGAGTATGGAAAATTCGAAGGTTAAAAATGAAGAATTAAAAATATAACATATTAAGATAAAGATAAAGATAAGACAGAGGGAAGGGATTTGCTGAATAAATATTTGATTGGGAATACAGAGAGGGGAGGGGAGGGGAGGGGAAGTCTGGGAAACAAGCAAATGTAAGAAATATTATGAAAATGGAACTGTTTTTATCTGTTTTTCTTTTTATTTTTGTACTTTTCTTTTTCTTTTTCTATGTGTAAAATATAATATAATATAATATACTATAATATAATATAATATAATATATATATTATATATATATATATATATATATGCAGGTTTTGGTGTCCTCGGGTGTCTTCCCGTGTAAAAGTTGGGGTGTCTAGGCGACGTTTCGACGAGGTCTCACTCGTCATCTTCAGGCTGGTGCTTTCGGCTTCTTGTTACTGGAACAGAGCAGGATCTCAGTGTTTGAGTTCCTATAAATACTGTTGAGGAGGTGTGGTGTATAGCCTCCAATGTTCTGGGCAGAGAGGAGGTTCCCAGGCTAGTGTGCCTTTTCTTCTTTTGTTCCTTAATTACTTGAGGGATATCTTGAGTGATTTCTTGAGTGATTTCCTGAATCCCACTTAGGTGGGTCATTAGGTGTGGATTAGTTGCTAAAGCCTTCGTGTCTTGAACTCTTGAACTTTGTGAAGAGTTTTTCTGAGAAGATGGCTGTGCTGCACTTGGTTGTGCTCTGGCTTGGCTTCGTGTATAGGGGCGAGCTGTGGTTTTGTGGCCTGTGCCAGCCAGATCTGTGTAGGGATTGCAGGGGGGTGCAGCATCCGGAGGTGCCACCCTGGTTTGGCTACTGGATGGTGTCTGTAATTTATCTGTGGAGAGGGTCTGGGTTTGGGTCTGGTGTGGTTGATTGGTGATGGCGTTCTGTGTGCCTCTGGATCTGGTGTCAGATTTTGTGGGGAGGGCTAATTTCCAGATGTCTGGCAAGCGGGATGTGTCGTCACGCTTGTTCATGTTGTGAGGGTGTTTCTCTATCTCGATGGCTTCCATGATTATTCTCTTGTGGTGATGTTCCATGTTAAAGAGCAATTTGGAATCTGCAAAATTAATTTCGTGTCCTGTTTCTTTCATGTGTTGGAAAAGAGAGGAAGTTTTTTCTTCTTTTTTGACGGCATTCTTGTGTTCTGCGATCCGTGCATTTATTCGTCTGTTTGTTTGTCCAATGTACGTGGCTGGGCAGACTTTGCAGGGTATTTCATAGACCCCTTGGTTTTCCAACTGAATTTTATCCTTGGGGTTTCTGAGGATATTGGCTATTTTTTGGTTGGTGCAAAAGGCTGTTTTGATATTGTGTTTATGGAGGATTTTGCTAATTTTATCTGTAGTGCCCTTGATATAAGGAAGGAGGGCTATGCCATTGTTTTCTTCTGTGTCTTGGTTTTTGGGGGGTGTTTCTTTTTGGATTAGCTTCGTAACCCTGTTTTGCTGGTATCCATTGGCAATTAACACATTTGAGAGATTCTGTAACTCAGTTGTCAAGTGGTCTTCGTCAGCCAGGCGTTTGGTTCTGGAGATGAGAGTCTTGGCTACGGAGTTTATTTGTGCAGGGTGGTGGTGTGATTGTGCATGTAAGTAGCGGTTGGTGTGTGTTTTTTTCCGGTAGATAGTGTGTCCTAGGGAGCCATCAGGTTTTTTGTAGATTAGGACGTCAAGGAAGGGAAGTTGGTTGTTGGCTTCTATTTCCATAGTGAATTGTATTTTGGGGTGTAGGCTGTTGAGATGTGTGAGGAAGCTATCCAGTTTTTCCTTCCCGTGTGGCCAAATTACAAAGGTGTCGTCAACATATCTGAGCCAAAGTTTGGGTTTGTGTTCTGACTTGTCTAAAGCATTGGTTTCAAAGTGTTCCATGTACAGGTTAGCGATGACCGGTGAGAGGGGTGATCCCATAGGTGCTCCTTCTATCTGTTTGTATCTTTGTCCATTGTGGATGAAGTACGTGTTGGTTAGGCAGTGGTTGGTCAGGTCCAAGATGTATTCGGGGGGATTGTATTTGTTTTGAATGGCTGTCAAGGCTTCATTAATGGGCACTTGTGTGAAGAGAGATCCAAATTGCTCTTTAACATGGAACATCACCACAAGAGAATAATCATGGAAGCCATCGAGATAGAGAAACACCCTCACAACATGAACAAGCGTGACGACACATCCCGCTTGCCAGACATCTGGAAATTAGCCCTCCCCACAAAATCTGACACCAGATCCAGAGGCACACAGAACGCCATCACCAATCAACCACACCAGACCCAAACCCAGACCCTCTCCACAGATAAATTACAGACACCATCCAGTAGCCAAACCAGGGTGGCACCTCCGGATGCTGCACCCCCCTGCAATCCCTACACAGATCTGGCTGGCACAGGCCACAAAACCACAGCTCGCCCCTATACACGAAGCCAAGCCAGAGCACAACCAAGTGCAGCACAGCCATCTTCTCACAAAAAACTCTTCACAAAGTTCAAGAGTTCAAGACACGAAGGCTTTAGCAACTAATCCACACCTAATGACCCACCTAAGTGGGATTCAGGAAATCACTCAAGAAATCACTCAAGATATCCCTCAAGTAATTAAGGAACAAAAGAAGAAAAGGCACACTAGCCTGGGAACCTCCTCTCTGCCCAGAACATTGGAGGCTATACACCACACCTCCTCAACAGTATTTATAGGAACTCAAACACTGAGATCCTGCTCTGTTCCAGTAACAAGAAGCCGAAAGCACCAGCCTGAAGATGACGAGTGAGACCTCGTCGAAACGTCGCCTAGACACCCCAACTTTTACACGGGAAGACACCCGAGGACACCAAAACCTGCATTCCTGTACCCGTGAAAATCTACGAAAGCAAATATATATATATATATATATATATATATATATGAGCAGCATTCTATTTTCTCTCTCCATATTATCAGTGGCACTAAGGGAAAAGGACCAGTCCTGGCTATTGTGGCTTATAACCATCAGCAGACATCCTTCATGAAGCTATTTTTGCATTTCTATAGTTCCTTTGCTAGTTCTAGAATCATAGAAACATAGAGTTGGAAGAGACCACAAGGGCCATCGAGTCCAACCCCCTGCCAAGCAGGAAACACCATCAGAGCACTCCTGACATATGGTTGTCAAGCCTCTGCTTAAAGACCTCCAAAGAAGGAGACTCCACCACACTCCTTGGCAGCAAATTCCACTGTCAAACAGCTCTTAATACGCTCTTTTGTGTGTGTGGGGGGGGGGGTATTTTGGAGCTCATTTATTCTGCCTTAGAACCAAGCTTACTGCCTTTGCCTTTTGCTAAGTGGGTGGCGCTGTGGTCTAAACCACTGAGCCTAGGGCTTGCTGATCAGAAGGTCAGCAGTTTGAATCCCCGTGACGGGGTGAGCTCCCGCTGCTCAGTCCCAGCTCCTGCCAACCTAGCAGTTCAAAAGCACGCCAAAAAGTGCAAATAGATAAATAGGTACTGTTCCGGCGGGGGAGGTAAACTGCTTTTCCATTCACTGCTCTGGTTTCGCCAGAAGCAGCTTAGTCATGCTGGCCACATGACCTGGAAAAACTGTCTGCGGACAAACGTCGGCTTCCTCAGCCAAAAAGCGAGATGAGCACCGCAACCCCAGAGTCGTTCGCGACTGGACTTAATTGTCAGGGGTCCTTTACCTTTTTAAGCCTTTCCAAACTACAATATTTTTAAGGTACTGCAAGCCTCCAATGCTCCACACTCCCTGCTCCGCAGAGTAATCATACCTTCAGGAGGCTGCCTTGTGCTCCTTAACACTCAAACAGAGTGAAAGGAAGTAGCCAGGGACTTTAAATCACACAGCCACCATAGAATGAGAGAGGCTAAGAAATTCAGGACGGTACTTCAGACTCCCCTGCCCCAGTCTCACCTGGTCCCAGGTATCCAGCATCATCACATCACTTTCACTGAGGTCATCTTGGGTAAAGTCTGTGATCTCGATGGCTACAAAGCATCCGGTCTTGTTGGAGCATTCAAAGAGCCGTGGAGGGTGGTCAGGGACCTCCTCCTGCAGCCTGTAAGACAGAGACTGTTTGAGAAAGTCCTTTGTGGGTCTCACTTCCAATGTGCTTATAAGGATGTGGAGATGTGGACCAAGATTATAAATCCCTTTATTTATTATTTTAATTCTACTTGCTTCTCTGCTGCCCTTCAACATAGCATATTGCCAAGGTGACTTACGTCTGCCTTTAACAATCAATGCACAAACTTTATGATGCACAAGTATTTCAGCATTGTAATAAAAAAATAATAGCAATAAAAATAATCACAACCCAATAGTGTTTTGCTTGTTTTTAAAAAGCCTAATAAAAACATATTGTATATTTAAAGCCTGGGTCGTTGAAAAGCTCTTGGAAGTAGTCGCTAGTTGAGTCCACCTCTCTAGATAATTCTTCATCTGTGATTACTGCATTGCAGGAAATTTTGCTAGATGACGCTTTGGGGGTCCCTTCTAACCCTACGATTCTGGGACGCTGATGTTGGGGACAGAGGGTGCTTCCAGGTGGGTGTTTATTATGGGATCAATGCATGCGGGTTTCTCACAGTATCCCTTTGATATCATTAGTATCAAAATACCAACCCATATCCTCCCCCTGCCCCATTTAATCCAGATTCACCCTTACTGGGGGGAATCTGGTAAGTAATATTTGTGATATCCGAACACCTGCTTGCAATATTAATTTATTTATTTTTAATAATATTTTATTAAGATTTCCACAAAAGAACAAAGAAAAACAAACAGAAAAAGGGAAAAGCAAAACAATACCAGAAAACATACAAAAAAATAACAATTAAAAACAATTCCATCTTTCAGAACATATCTTACATTTGCTTGTTTCTCGGACTTCCCCACACCTCCCCCCTTTGTATTCCAGTTCAGTTGTTTGTTCAGCAAATCCTTTCCCTCTTTACCTTTACAGTGGTGCCCCGCAAGACGAATGCCTCGCAAGATGGAAAACCCGCTAGACGAAAGGGTTTTCCGTTTTGGAGGTGCTTCGCAAAACGAATTTCCTATGGGCTTGCTTTGCAAGACGAAAATGTCTTGCGAGTTCCTGCGATTTTTTTCCGCTCCCCACCCCCTTTTTCTAAGGCACTAAGCTGCTAATAGCCTTTTAGCAGCTAATCCGCTAATCCCTTAAGCCTTTAATAGCCGCTAATAGCCGCTAAACCGCTAATAGCGGTAATCCGCTAATCGGGTTGCTTCGCAAGACGAAAAAAACGCTAGACGAAGAGACTCGCGGAACGGATTCTTTTCGTCTTGCGAGGCACCACTGTATCTTAATTTTGATCTTAATATTTTAACTTTACCTTTCCCTCTATTAACATTCCATTTTTCCTAGTCTTTCAAACATTATTGCTAAAAAACCCTTAACCTCAATCCAACATCATTCCATCATTCATTAATTTTACATTGTTTCTGTAAATAATCTTTAAATTTCTTCCAATCTTCTTCCACCAACCTGCTTGCAATATTTAAGCCCCCTGCCTAGAAGCACCCAGATACACAAGCAAGTACCAGAGTTTAGGGACAGGGCGCAAATACCTTTTCTCACTTGCATAGGGGGCTTTGCCTCCAAGCAGCTCCCAAAAGTCGGGGGGCTCCTGCCCTTCTGCTACCATCTCCTGAATCCCGTTGCAGAGGGTGGTGGCCAGCTCCTTGGCCATTTCCCGTTCATCGCCACTGGAACCCTGGAATGAAAACCCACAGAGCTAAGGCGGTGGAAGTGGAAGGGCAGCTTGCTGACCCACATCTAGGTGGGCTACGCAACAATCTTGAAAGATTTTGGTGTAAGGGGACGCCTGCAGTCATGCCTTGACAAGACACCATGGGAAGTACAATGAATAAATGCTTACCGTATTTTTTGCTCTATAAGACTCACTTTTTCCCTCCTAAAAAGTAAGGGGAAATGTGTGTGCGTCTTATGGAGCGAATGCAGGCTGTGCAGCTATCCCAGAAGCCAGAACAGCAAGAGGGATTGCTGCTTTCACTGCGCAGCAATCCCTCTTGCTGTTCTGGCTTCTGAGTTTCAGAATATTTTTTTCCTTGTTTTCCTCCTCCAAAAACTAGGTGCGTCTTGTGGTCTGGTGCGTCTTATAGAGCGAAAAATACGGTAAGTCAAGAAAGAACTTCGCATATGAAGTTGAATGTATGTAAATGCACCAAAATCTTGAGGGAGAATTTCCTGAAGAAAGAAATTAAATATTGTAGCTTAAGCCAAGAAGAAATGTAACATATGGACCTGAATGTTTAGAAATATATCAAAACCGTGAGAGAGAATTTACTGAAGAAGTCCGAGACTCTTCATGGGCGAAACAGGTGACCAACGCCAGCACCCTGTCTAACTCTGGTGCGTAACATCGCTGACACTTCGTTTGATCAAACTTATCTTCGTTGATATCTACAGGAGCCTGGCTAAAGGAACTTTAAAGACCGAATCTTCCTTTAGGACACAATTTGAATGAGTTTTCTGTTTGTGGCTTCTGTAGTAGATCTTGTACCTTGTTCTCTCAGTGTTTGGATTATTAATATAAGATTTAGAATGTAGAATGGTTTGGTAGTGTTTTGTGTGCCGCTTATGTGCTGCTTACTTCATACTGGTCTACTACTTGACAAGACACCAAACATTTCCCCCTGAGCTATCTGGGCAGTACAGGCCTTATGTACTTCTGCACTTGGAGCTAGAAGTCAACAATCTTGCCCCCTTCCATAAAAAGGGGCTGTGTTTGCACATAACACTAAACCCTGGTTTAGCATGATAAGAACAAGCTGTAGCAAGCCATTGACTGGTTTTGACAAACCATAGTTAAGATTAACCCTGGTTTGCCTGGGTTGTGACATCACGCAAAGCAGCATTTAAATCTAAAGTGGAAGCAAAAGCTTCCAAGTGAGATGTTTCTATTGTAGCCCAAGAGTTGCTACGGCTTGTCCTCATAAATGCAAATGCAGCCACTGCAGGGAGATGTTCTAGGAATAGAAGAAGTTTCCTTATGCAGAGTCAGCCCCCTGGTCCATCTAGCTCTGTATTGGCTATCCTAAACTGGATGACAGTGGCTCTCCAGGGGTAATAATAATAATAATAATTTTTATTTATATCCCGCCCTCCCCAGCTGAAGCCGGGCTCAGGGCGGCTAACAACAATAAAATAATACAACATTCTAAAACCATTTCATTATAAAATTAATTCAAATCAAATTGATAGCAACCATTGGGCTAGAGTTCTGTGAAGATTGCCAAAGGAGGGAGTCAGGCTATGCCCTGGCCAAAGGTCTGGTGGAACAGCTCTGTCTTGCAGGCCCTGCGGAAAGATGTCAAGTCCCGCAGGGCCCTAGTCTCTTGTGACAGAGCGTTCCACCAGATTGGGGCCACGGCCGAAAAGGCCATGGCTTTGGTCGAAGCCAGCCTAATCTCCCTGTGGCCTGGGACCTCCAAGATGTTTTTTCTCTGTAAGTTCCTCTGTGGGACATACCAGGAGAGGCGGTCCCGTAGGTACGAGGGTCCTAGGCCGTATAGGGCTTTAAAGCTTAAAACCAGCACCTTAAACCTGATCCTGTACTCCACTGGGAGCCAGTGCAGCTGGTTTTAGACAGGAGTCTTTTGTAAACCCACCTGGAGTTGCAGCAGATTGAATCTGGGACCTTGTGCATGCAAAATGTGTGCTCTATCACCTCTGAGATATAGGTAGGGTGCTCTTCCTCTGGAATTTGCTGCCCTAGGCAACTGCTACACTCTGCTCCGTGATAATCCTAGTTCTGTGTTCCTGGCCATGTGCACTTTCTCAAAGTGCCCTCTACAGTCACGGGGGCTTGTGACTTCCTTTCTCTATTTAATTTTAAGCTGCTACTCACTGTGTGCCAAAATCTGAATAGCATACCATAGCTGAAATGCTTTCGAAATTTATTCCTACGTTAGTATGTTTCAGAGCACAATTCAAAGTGTTGGTGCTGACTTTTAAAGCCCTAAATGGCCTTGGCCCAGTATACCTGAAGGAGTGTCTCCACCCCCATCGTTCAGCTCGGACACTGAGGTCCAGCTCCGAGGGCCTTCTGGCGGTTTCCTCACTGCAAGAAGCGAAGTTACAGGGAACCAGGGAGAGGGCCTTCTTGGTGGTGGCACCCGCCCTGTGGAATGCCCTCCCATCAGATGTCAAGGAAATAAACAACTATCTGACTTTTAGAAGACATCTGAAGACTCCCCTATTTACAGAAGTTTTTAATGATTGATGTTTTATTGTGTTTTTAATATTCTGTTGGGAGTCACCCAGATCGCCTGGGGAAACCCAGATGGGTGGGGTATTATTATTATTAATAATAATAAGTCACACATTTCCAAGTTATCTTTCACAACCATGAAAGACAGAGAATTGGGACTACTCTGCTGTTTTTAATGAAAGTTGGAGGTTCCCTCGCCACTGCAAGGAGTCCAAATTCTATACCAGACATTTGGTCTCACCAATTTTTCTTTTCTTAATTCCGACACCCACCTGTCCATGTAAAAACCTTTCTGGCGGGATGCCCCTGTGGCGGCCTGTTTGAAAAGCAAAGGATGGTGGGGTTCTGGATTCCCCCCCCCCGCCCTCCTGTTGACGTTGCCCTCATCCCTGCTCCGAGCCACCTTTCCTAGCCTCACCTTGCCATACCACAAGTAATGGTCCGTCTCGGTCTTCAGCAAGAAGACATCGTTGGAGTTGAGAGAGGCAGCTACAGAGGGCACTTCTACCGCCTTCGTGTTGGAGCTGTCCGTTCCACGGATCTGGAAGAGCCGCACTGGTGGTTCCGCTTCGCTCCTGCCTTTCCTGGATGTCCCGCCCTAAAGACCAAGTGAGGGAAGGGCAGAACAACAAACCGACATCGCTGCTAACCTAACAACACGACTGGAGCAATGGAACAGTTCACCTAAGTAACCTTAATGGCCTTACAGCAGTGGTGATGAATTAGATTGGGGTCAGCAACCTTTTGCAGCCATGGGCTGGTCCACCGTCCCTCAGACCATGTGGTGGGCCAGACTATATTTTGGGGGAAAAATAAATGAACAAATTCCTATGCCCCACAAATAACCCAGAGATGCATTTTAAATAAAAGGACACATTCTACTCATGTAAAAACACGCTGGCCGGATTGAGAAGGCGATTGGGCTGCATCCGGCCCACAGGCCTTAGGTTGCTTTCCCAGGATAAGATGATAATATTTATTCCTTCGCTCGCTGCTGCATGTGGGGAGCCTCCTCTTCATTCTCCTGACTGGGCCTCTGGTCTCCTACCCCAGAGTCCTACCCTGATGGCCGCACTGGCTATGCAGGTGAAAATTTACAAAATGCACATCTACTAGGAAAGAAGCTGGAGGGGCAAAGGTCTGGGATTATCAGTTCTCAACTGTGCAACAGACAAGTATTTTCAATGAGAAGCTTCTAGATGGGACTTGAGTTAAATACTTAAGGCAAAGGCGAAACCAACCCTGAGATTAATACCTGTGACCAGGGCTTTTTTTTTTTCTGGGGGCAGGCATACTCCTAAACATATTGTGAATCTATGTTTGACCTCCTAGAGGGGCAGTATTTCAATATGAGTAGGAAAATGAGAGTACCCCTAAACATTTTTTTCTTAGAAAAAAGCACTGCCTTTGACCGACACCTATTGAAACACTTCCTCTTTCTCATCCTATTAAATAAGTGCACAAATATTTCTGGAGGCAGACTCACTAGACTATTGGGAGTTCAGATACCTTTTCCACGCACTTCTGAATATTGATAAATTCATCATTAGCAGGGAAGCCTCAGAACAAGTATTTAATCTTCTGCTACATCTGACACCTGCCTGGATCAAAGGATTTCATTTGTATAAATGGGATTCTTCATCACTGATTCTGCAGATACCAGCTGGTGACATATTTAGTCCTAATTCCCAGTTTGTGGAGGAAATGAAATGCCTTTCTAACCCATGATTTGGTTACTATCTGTAAAACCTGTAAAACCAATAAGAACAATATTCAGCAATACTGTCCTGAAAATGCCTGGTTGGATTTTTTTAAAAAAGGCTTAAGAACAAATTGCTGGCACCATCCAACTTTGAGGTGAAGAATATCTCGAAGCATAGATGCTACCCCACTAAAAGCCTAGTTCCAGGTACTCATTAAATGAATGTCTGGACCATATGATCCCAACGAGAGGGTAGCTACCGCAATCGGTGCCAACTGCAAAAAAAAATTGTGAGCTGATCCTTATCCAGGTGTGCAATTATATATTTTTTTAAATCACACAGAGCAGAGTAAAAAAAAAAAATTGGTCAGCCAGAGTGGCTGGAACACTAGAATTTGGAATATTTTGCCAATCAGGTAAGGACAAGGAAAAACAGAGACAGCAGCAGATGAAGGGCAGGAAAGTCAGGACTGCCAAATTGTGAGATCGTGTGAATCCCTATTCCAAAGGCATTGAAATCCAGTTCCCATTTGTTTTTTTCAACTTTCAGAAGAGATTGCTTGCACAATGAGGACTATAACCTCTCTTATTTTTTTTCCTTTTTAAAGGAAAGGCAGGAGAAAGGGAAAAACACGAAAAGCCAAACCTGGTGCCTGATTTGGCATTTGGATTTCTCGAGTATCTAGGACTCCCTGCCTCCCTCTTCCCTTTTCTTACAGCAGGGATGACAGAGACAAGCTTCCATATTCATTCAAAGAAGGGAAGCTCCAACAAGGAATGAACTGTGGTGTCACTCTATGCCCTTCCCATCTTGGCTGCTGTAAGCGACAAGAATAAGACCCAAGGACAGACTGTTCCACTAAGACGTCAGGGAACCTGGATTCTGGTCTCCTCCTTCGCTCCTGACTTTTGCCCCTCAGAATATACCAGAAGGGCAAAGAGTTTGTGTTCAGGGAGAATCTGGCTGTGACTCACAATGGCCTTGAGCAGGTACAGCAGGGATGGGGAACGTGTGGCCCTACAGGTCCCATCACCCCCAACCATTGGGCTCAGGATTATGGGATGTGAAGTCCCAACAATATCTGGAGGGTCCCGGGATCCTTGCTTCTAAGCTGCAGCAACACGCTTAGCTGTAACAGGCCTGACGCCCAGTGGCGTAGCGTGGGTTGTCAGCACCCGGGGCAAGGCAAGTAATTTGCGCCCCCTAACCCGGGGCAAGGCAAGTAATTTGCGCGCCCCCCCGCTGCACTGTCCCTCCCCCAGATAGTCCCTCGCTCTCTCTCCGCACCACACCGCACGCCTGGCACCCTCCCCTCCACAGTGGGCGGCGACCCGGCGGCTCGGATCAGATTCGCACAGCCAGCACTGCAGTGAGAGAGAGAGGGTGAGCCAGGTAGGGGCAGAGAGCTGCGAGTGCGAGCGCGCCCCCCCCCAGATGTTGCGCCCGGTGCGGACGGCCACCCCTGCACCCCCCACGCTACGCCACTGCTGACGCCTGGGGAATTCAGTTTGTGGTTTTCCATGGTGCTCCTTAATCCTCCTCCATACCTCAAAGAAGACAAGCTTGCCTTTGAAGATGGCCAAGAAGTGGCGCGGCTCTTTGCCCATGTTCAGCCGCACCTGCACAGGCTCCCCGTTGTACTGCTGATCCAGCTCCACTGCATGGTAGGCTGAAGCCGCAAGCTCGTCCACCGTGGCATGGCGTCCCTGTTGAGTACAGCAATGGAGTTCACTGAAATTGAAAGTGCTTGTAGGCATTGCTATGGGTTTAAATTTGATTGGTTGGTAACTGAATTCTATAGTGTTCTCTAGCGGTTCTCAGAGACATCACCTTGCCAACAAAGGTCCGCATAGTTAAAGCCATGGTTTTCCCAGTAGTGATGTATGGAAGTGAGAGCTGAACCATAAAGAAGGCTGATGGCCGAAGAATTGATGCTTTTGAATTATGGTGTTGGAGGAGACTCTTGAGAGTCCCATGCAAGAAGATCAAACCAATCCATTCTGAAGGAAATCAGCCCTGAGCGCTCACTGGAAGGACAGATCGTGAAGCTGAGGCTCCAAGACTTTGGCCACCTCATGAGAAGAGAAGACTCCCTGGAAAAGACCCTGATGTTGGGAAAGATGGAGGGCACAAGGAGAAGGGGACAACAGAGGATGAGATGGTTGGAGAGTGTTCTCGAAGCTACCAGCATGAGTTTGACCAAACTGCGGGAGGCAGTGGAAGGCAGGAGTGCCTGGCGTGCTCTGGTCCACGGGGTCACGAAGAGTCGGACATGACTAAATGACAAAACAACAACAACAGCGGTTGTCATGTGATTAGTTAAGGTTGGTCACATGGGAGGGAAATAGTGAAGGAGAGACTTCATTTTATGGGAAGCAAGATGACTGTGTTTTAGAATCCACTGTGAACACTGCTCAGTTGAATAGAGTGTTAGAGTGTTTCTTCTCGGCTTAAGAGAGCAGGTAAAATGGAGAAGGTAAATCTCTCATAGGAGCTGCAAGGCATGGCCTAACTGAGAGACAGAAGGCTGAGTGCTGAGCTCTCGAAAGACAGGAAAACACAGCTGTTTGGAAGTTAGAAGAAGAGACTGTAATAATAATAAGAATTTTTAAATTTATATCCTGCCCATCTTGCTGGGTTTCGCAAGCCACTCTGGGCGGCTTACAACATATATAAAAACACAACAAAGCATCAAACATTAAAAAACAAAATATCCTATATGAGCAACAAACAAGCCAATAAATCAATAGAAACCAACAACAACAACCAGTTTATGGTTATACCCAAATTAAAAAAACTGCCAACCCCAACTAAACATTTAACCAACATCAACCTGACCAAAACAAAAAAGGAACAAAATTTAGAACCGTTTAAAACATTTTAAAACCTTTTAGCCAGTTGCCCCAACCCAAGAGTTGTTCCAGCAATGTCTGTCCGGCCTCCCAGGAGCCTCTTTTAGGAAGAACACAAAGTGGCTTCAAATCAGTGTGAAGTTAAATACAAATATGCATCCATGAATACAAGGGAATAATACAAAAATGAAATTAAAACAACGGCCACAATGTAAAAAATAAATAAATGTAGGCCCATGCTTGGATGAGCATGCAACTGTAAATATTATGTTTTAATTTATCTACAATCAGCAGTTACTGCAAGTAAAGTTTTTGAATGTTAGAGTCTGGACATTGGTTTAATTTCCAAAGAAGGGGGGTGTCAGTCATATATATGATTTGACCTTAGCTGCACTTTCACTACCCATATATTCAACAGTCCCTGAAGCACAGAGAGATCTAGCATGCGGTGAGTATAGCTGCACATTACGGCCACGCTGAGTGAGGGTCTCCAACGTAGGCTCTCATTAGCCATATTGGATTTAAGAGACTTAAGTACAAATCCTCAGGGAGCCCTGAAAGTTATTGGACGACTCTTAGCCAGTCAATTTCTCTCAGTCTCATCCATCCAAAAGGGTTGTGTCCTGGGAGTAACACAAGTAAAATCTATGCATGTCAAGCTTTATGGCGGGAGGGAGTGGAGCGCAAGGAGTGTGTGCGCTATATGCAGTTTGTGCACCAGCCAATTTCCCTAACCATAGTTTACAGCCACCATTACCTGTACACCATGGACAATTGAAAGGAACATTTGGTAGCAGCACCTAAGACTTCTGAAGCCAACTCCTTTGGGAAGTCAACAGAAACAGGGCCTTCCTCATCTGAAGCTGTTCACTTACCTGCCAAATGTACAAGATGTAATGGGGTTTCCTGTTGACCTCATAGGTGTACAGGATTAAGTAGCAGTCTCCACCGTAGAAGAATCCATGCCATCGATGGTCCACTGGCACCAGCTCCAGGTTCTCAACCCTCCAGACCTAGAGATAACAAGACAGAGGGTGGGACTCAGCAAATGGGCAGTCATAACCTAGAGAATGGTTAATCAACCTATTTCTGGCCCATATTTGGACATTTATCTGCTTTCTAAAAAATAAAACTGTACGAAAATTCGTATTTTAGTACGCATTTTATCAAAGGCGATGGATTCAAATACACATAATAAAAATGATTAGTGACGGTGGCATGCAAAAATGCATAAAATTAGGGAGGAAATGCTTGCGACAATATGGACAATAGTAAAAGCGGCATACAAAAAATTATTTATTGGGAGAAATTTGCACTAAAATGCTGATGAATTTTCATGAGGTTTTTTTAAAAAATGCAAATTGCTGCATTAAATGTGGAGAACTGAATTTAAGACTGGAAAAAAGGGAAGCCCAGAGAACCACAACTGACAGATCCTTTCATTGCTACCTTAACACTTGTTCTGCTGAGATTAATTGAAATGTAGGGCAAGGGGACTGATGCAGGATTAGACTGGCAGGTGAGCAGGTGGAAGCAACACATTATCCCTCTGGTGCTGGCACACCACTGATCCCCCCCAAAAAAAACATCCTCAGGGCTGCTTTTCCGGCCAGGCTTGCTCCGAGTTTCACAAGCTGACATGGCAGCAGGCAGTGGGAGAATTAAAAATAGCTGACAGTGGCACTTGCATAGCAGAATCAGTGAGCAGGGATAAGGATACGCACCTCTTCTTCTGCCCACCAATTCTCCCCCAAAACACTGGACAAGTTAAGCGCATGATTGGATCCCTGTGTTTCCTTCATTACATCTAGTGCTGCACGCAGAGATACTTTAGAGCAGGCATACTGTAGATTTCGGGTGGTGCTGTGGTCTAAACCACAGAGCCTAGGACTTGCCGATCAGAAGGTTGGCGGTTCGAATCCCCGCAATGGGGTGAGTTCCCGGTGCTTGGTCCCTGCTCCTGCCAACCTAGCAGTTCGAAAGCATGTCAAAGTGCAAGTAGATAAACAGGTACCGCTCTGGCGGGAAGGTAAACGGCGTTTCCGTGCGCTGCTCTGGTTCACCAGAAAGCAGTTTAGTCATGCTGGCCACATGACCCAGAAGCTGTACGCTGGCTCCCTCGGCCAATAAAGCGAGATGAGCGCCGCAACCCCAGAGTCGGCCACAACTGGACCTAATGGGCAGGGGTCCCTTTGCCTTTACCTTTTACTGTAGATTTCACACGTCCAACATCTCAGCTCTTGTGACTTGTGAATGAACACAAAATAAATTCCAAGGAACATCAACTCCTAAGAGCTAAACAATCGCATTCTGTACCCAGATTATATGGTGCCAATTAAGACAACAATGCAGTTTTTCCTACTCTGAACATTTCTGGCTGCAATGAAATTGCCTTTTCCTGCCACGAAATGGCAGTTATTATTTATTTTAAAAAACCTTTTGTAGAAACTTGGGGGAAGGGTGCAAAAGCAATATGGTAGAAACATTACAGATGAATGCTACTCGCATTCCTAAACAGCAAGTTTTCAGCAGTTTGTTGCTAATGACTTCTAAGGCTTTGCAAATCCTCTCCCCTCCGGTTGCTAAGCCTTAGGCTGCCAGACCCCTCTGTGTGACATCACAGCAGCTAAGCCAGGCATAGGCAAACTCCGGCCCTCCAGATGTTTGGGACTACAATTCCCATCATCCCTAGCTAACAGGACCACTGGTCAGGGATGATGGGAATTGTAGTCCCAAACATCTGGAGGGCCGGAGTTTGCCTATGCCTGCGCTAAGCCAAGGTGACTGTGACTCGCCCAACCTCACTTCCAGTATCAGAGTACCATAATCATTCACTACTGGAGCATATCAATCACCTCTGTGCTAGTATGTTATTTTGGAAATATAAAAGAAGAGAAAAATATTGTATGCAAATGTGGGGCACTTATACAGTGATACCTCGGGTTACAAACACCTTGGGTTCAAACTCCGCTAACCCGGAGGTAGTACCTCGGGTTACAAACTTTGCCCCAGGATGAGAACGAAAATCGCATGCTGGTGGCACGGCGGCAGCAGGAGGCCCCATTAGCGAAAGCGCGCCTCAGGTTAAGAACAGTTGTGAGTTAAGAATGGACCTCCGGGATATTTGTAGAATAAATTGGAAAGAAATTCTTCCAATTTTTCTTCTTATTTTTTCTTTTTCCTTTCTTCCTTTTTTCTTTTTTGTTCTTTTTTATATATGTGCGCTTATCTGAAAAATATATGTATGCATGTATTTGTATGTATTTTGCTTGTATTTTGTGATAATTATGTCAAATAAAATTTAATTAATAATAAAAAAAATGGCCCTCTGGAATGAATTAAATTCGTAACCTGAGGTACCAAGAGGCAGTGTGGTGTAGTGGTTAAGAGTGGCGGACTCGTAATCTGGTGAACCGGGTTCGCATCTCCGCTCCTCCACATGCAGCTGCTGGGTGACATTGGGCTAGTCACACTTCTTTGAAGTCTCTCAGCCCCACTCACCTCACAGAGTGTTTGTTGTGGGGGAGGAAGGGAAAGGAGAATGTTAGCCGCTTTGAGACTCCTTCAGGTAGTGATAAAGCGGGATATCAAATCCAAACTCTTCTTCTTCCACTGTACTCACTAGAGAGCCAACAAGAAATCGAGCTTCCATTCTGGGATTGGGGCTCATAACTCTTACCTCCACTTTTCCTTCCCCGCTATCAACCATTCTCTCCTGGGCTGCCAACTCTGGTCGGGCGTGCAAGAGGGTGGCATCAAATTTCTCTTGGGCGACCTTAGCTGGAAAGGAAACATCTGTCAAAGGGAGGAAGCAGCTGGCATCCATCAGAGCGAGGTTTTGCCAAGTGGGGCGCATGATCCCTTGGGCCTGGAGACAAGTACAAGGGTTGCAACAAGGCTAGGAGAAATTGCAACCTCTTGGCCAAAATTGCTGAAAACCTGAAGATGCTAATCATCCTAATAATGATAATAATAATAATTTATTATTTATATTCTGCCCATCTGGATTTCCTTGACGTCTGATGAGAGGGTGTTCCACAGGGTGAGCGCCACTACCCAGAAGGCCCTCTGACTTCTCGCGGTGAGGGAACTGCCAGAAGGCTCTCAGAGCTGGACCTCAATTTCCAGAACGATGGGGGTGGAGACGCTCCTTCAGGTATACTGCGTTGAGCCTGTTCAGGGCAGGCTTCCTCAAACTTGGCCCTCCAGATGTTTTTGGCCTACAACTCCCATGATCCCTAGCTAGCAGGACCAGTGGTCAGGGATGATGGGAACTGTGTCTCAAAACATCTGGAGGGCCAAGTTCGAGGGAGCCTGGTTTAGGGCTTTAAAGGTCAGCACCAACACTTTGAATTGTGCTCGGAAACGTACTGGGAGCCAATGTATGTCTTTCAGGCGGCCGCTCCCAGTCACCAGTCTAGCTGCTGCATTCTGGATTAATTGTATTTTCTGGGTCACCTTCAAAGCTAGCCCCACGCAGAGCACATTGCAGTAGTCTAAGCGGAAGATAACTAGAGCATGCACCACTCTGGCAAGACAGTCTGTGGGCAGGAAAGGTCTCAGCCTGCGTACCAGATGGAGCTGGTAGACAGCTCCCCTGGACACAGAATTGACCTGCGCTTCCAGACAATGACAACTGGGAATGACAGAATGCAAACCAGAATTGGCCTGAACCAGAGATGGAGAGGGAGGTGTCTACGCAGCTCCTTGCCAGTGGCCCAAAGGATCCGAGGCATGTCTCTGCACATCCTTACCAATTTTGCCAACATTGTACGTTCTTCCTAGCCCCACAGTCTGGTCCTGGACTGTCCATTTCTGGAACAGCTGCTTGAACATGGCTGACTCTGCCCCGTCATGAACCGTCTCCAGGTTAGTGCTCGGAGGGTAGCCTTTCATCTGAACGAATTCCTGTAACAAGCAAGGAAGGAAGGAAGGAAGGATAGGCTTTGGGTCCTGCCTCTAGCGCAGGTTTCCTCTGCAGCCTTTAGCATGTTGCTACTGAAAGAGAAAGGGACGCGGGTGGCGCTGTGGGTTAAAGCCTCAGCACCTAGGGCTTGCTGATCGGATGGTCGGCGGTTCGAATCCCCGTGGCGGGGTGCGCTCCCGTTGTTCGGTCCCAGCGCCTGCCAACCTAGCAGTTCGAAAGCACTCTCGGGTGCAAGTAGATAAATAGGGACCGCTTACTAGCGGGAAGGTAAACGGCGTTTCCGTGTGCGGCTCTGGCTCGCCAGAGCAGCGTTGTCACGCTGGCCATGTGACCCGGAAGTGTCTCCGGACAGCGCTGGCCCCCGGCCTCTTGAGTGAGATGGGCGCACAACCCTAGAGTCTGTCAAGACTGGCCCGTACGGGCAGGGGTACCTTTACCTTTTCCTTTACTGAAAGAGAACCAGTGTGGTGTTGGACTAGGAACTGGGAGGTAAAGGGACCCCTGACCATTAGGTCCAGTCATGACCGACTCTGGGGTTGCGTCGCTCATCTCGCTTTATTGGCCAAGGGAACCGGCGTACAGCTTCCGGGTCATGTGGCCAGCATGACTAAGCCGCTTCTGGCGAACCAGAGCAGCGCACAGAAATGCCGTTTACCTTCCCGCTGGAGTGGTACCTATTTATCTACTTGCACTTTGATGTGCTTTCGAACTGCTAGGTGGGCAGGAGCAGGGACCGAGCAACAGGGGCTCACCCCGTTGCGGGGATTTGAACTGCCAACCTTCTGATTGGCAAGTCCCAGGCTCTGTGGTTTAACCCACAGCGCCACCCGCGTCCCCAGGAACTGGGAGACCAGGCTCCAAATTCCCAGTCACCATCTCTCAGCCTAATTTATCTCCTCACAGTGTTGTTGTGAGGATAAAATTGGGAGCGAGAGAAGCACCCGTGCCACACTGAATTCCTTGGACATAAATGTAAAGCTGGGGACATAAAAGTGAAAAATAAATTTACAGCAGGGACAGTGAAACTCAGGACTGCCGGCTAAATGTGGTTCTACAGCTGATTAAAAACTGAGCTTGGGGGAAGAATAACAATCCCAGTAAATCTTCCGTTTCTGCCAACAGGCCTCAAATAAGCCACAGCAACTGCAGTCAGGCTGTGTGTTTTATGGTGGTTTGACAACCATGTTAAGCAATTACTGGCAGCGGCAAGAGGAGGGGGGGGGGCTGGAAGGGAAGTTAGCGCACCCTAACAAAAGCTCCTTAAAGGCACCTTCCACATATCCTCTGAAAGGCTAAATAAGGATAGTGACAAATACTAGAAAACAGGCAGTCCCTGGTAAATTGGAACATGCAAAACTGGTTCATCTTCCAACCTTGCATTTTTAAAAAAGAATTATATACACATCTTTCTGTCTCTGCATTTCCCATCTGCATACGACTGGGGCATTTGAAATTATAACAAAATTGCAGCTTAGCTGAATTCTCGTGCCATACCAAGGCCTTAGACATGGCTGTTTGCTTCTCCATCTTAGAGGCTCCTTTGCCCTTCCAGACGTAGATTTTCATCCCGCCGTGATCCAGAATGTAGCAGTCCTAAGGCACAAATGAGAAGTTTATCATTAGCACAGGAAGAATTTCTCGCAGCTCCCCGATTGGTTTCATGTCTTTCTGTGTAAAATGGGCGAAAACTATAAATCCTTGGTTCCCCACCCACCTCTTACGTAAACAGGCAAGAGGAATGTCTCAACCTGAGGCTGATGACAGGGGAAGAGAATCGAGACAAGATTTAAAAAAAAAAAAAAAATGTTGGGAGAGGCAATCTTATGCTTCTGACAATGGCCAGCAGCTGCCACTCTAGACCAGCTGTCTCAGGTTGCTGCCTAGTCAATTCACATGTGGCTCCTGAATGCCAGCCACGTCTTATGGCCAGCAGGTGGGGAAAGCAGAAGAAACACATGTGGCAGATTTACACGTGGTCTGATAGTAGAGCAGGCATGTCCAAAGCCTCTTTGGTCGGTCGGTTTATTTCCTGGGGTTGGTTTATTTCCTGGGGTAAAATCCTAAAAAAAGCTAAACAAATCACAAATCCAATCCTAAAAAAAGCAGCAACAAGTTTGGGGTAAAATCATAAAAAGTTCAACAACTTCAATCTTAAAAAAAAAAGGTCAACAACTTTGGTCGGCCCTCACGGCCCTTCACTTCATCAAATCTGGCCCTCTTTGGTAGTAGAGTATACTGGGGCTGTGCACACACTATGAAAGCACACTCAAAAGACATTCTTTCCGTTAATTCTGGGCACTGCAGTTTACAAATGGCAATTTCCAGCAATCATTAATGAGCTACAGTGCCCAGAATTCTTTGAGGGAAAGAATTGTGGTGTGTGAGAGCCATTTATGGGTTTCAGGAAATGTTTCCAAGAACATGTGCTCAGAATTGAGTACAGGCAGCTCCCATTTTGCACACATTCAAGGCATGTGCGACCGCTGACACTCACACCGTTTTTGGTCCTGGAAGGTGCAGGGGCTGGGACAGCATGGGGCAGGCGTATGCGCAACCCACCAATGACCTGGAACGCAACCCATGCGTGAATGGGAAGTTGCCTGTACAAGGTTGCAACCACAAGTGATTTATTCCGTAGAATTATAGCAATCTCAGTGTAAACGGTTTGTGGATTGCAGCTGCTAGGGGTGCAAAGAGGCAGCGATTTCTCTTCCATCCTGAGTTTATTGCGACCAGCACTGTTTCAGTTGGGCTACAGGTTGGCTTCTGCTATAACCTACATTGCTTAACCAAATTAATTTCAGTGGAAGGGAAATACAGAAAACAACACAGTTGTTTATGTAATGTTTGCAGGCTAAAAAACCTGCAGCGAAACCACTCGTTTTTGCTTGCATGGTTTCTGTTCCTGACTTCCAAGGAACACGTGAATCAAAGCAATTTCTATTTCTGTTTCTGACTGATTTCTCAAACACCCCTAACAGCTACAGGCTTGATTTTTAACATGGGCATTAGAAGAAGAAGAGTTTGGATTTGATATCCCGCCTTTCACTCCCTTTAAGGAGTCTCAGAGCGGCTAACATTCTCCTTTCCCTTCCTCCCCCACAACAAACACTCTGTGAGGTGAGTGGGGCTGAGAGACTGTGACTGGCCCAAGGTCACCCAGCAGCTGCATGTGGAGGAGCGGGGAATCGAACCTGGTTCACCAGGTTACAAGTCTACTGCTCTTAACCACCACACCACACCGAGGCCCCTGAAGAACCTGCACCCCCATTTCGGACTTACGTCATGGCTCAGCATATCCTGCATGAGGGGCCGTTTGGCTTCTTCTGTGACTTGCATTTTCCCTTCGGAGTCCGAGACACTAGAAGAGAGGCAAGAGGGAGGGAGGAAGAGAGATTTGTCTGCTCTTTCGCTTCTGCATTCAACATATTGGCCAACTCCCCCAAATATTTCCTCTAAAGCCCCCCTAAAATTTTACTCGTCTCCCTTCAAGTCCTTGTCCCTCCTAGAGTGACTTCATGTTTTCATGTTCATCATTCGATAGCTGCAATACCAACTGATGGTGTTATGTACTGAAGTTCTCACCCTGGGCCAACAGGGGGATACTGTAGATAGTTATGCAAAGAAGGGATCGAAAGTGGCGTTCAGTGATTGGATAGTTTTAGAAAGTTGCTACAGTTACGTTGTACTGGAGCTCTATATAAGCAGGCTGGCTGAACCCTTCAGTTCAGTTCTGTTCCGGCCTGTGAATAAACAAGAGCTGTTTGAAGAATCACTGTGTCGTCTGATATGTTCACCCACAACTTAACAGATGGCACATATGTGAAGGACAGCCATCACATCAAATATCACACCTCCACATGCTTTTTCACGCATTCTGCTGCAAATCACGGAATGGTCAAGTCATTGAGTGATGCACTTGTTTGCGTGAATCCACCCAAAGACTTGCCAGCACCCAAGGGAACCATCACTTATTTGCTTCGGTCAACCAGATCACATTGTGACTATTACTATTCATAAAGACTGATCTCAGTACCATGTTGAGGCTTTTCCTCTTCTTGCCGCTTCCTTGGGGGGGGGGGGGCTGCCCACCTCTTTCCTTCCCCCCTTCCTCTGTGCATGACCCAGCAGCTTCCAAAACGTCCCCTTCTCCTAGCTCTGCTAGCAGGCGGGATTTTTGAAAGCAAAAGGGGCAACCTTATTTTCCTTCTTTCAGTCTATTCCATGAGCACTAAACACCTCTTTCACTCCCGTGCTGCATCAGTGACAAAGCCACTTCTGACATAAGGAGGAGGTGGTGTTGCGGGCTCACGTCCCCAACAATCGCACGGGGCTGACTTCAGCCCCACGCGACCGGGGGAATCCTCGGGCCGCGTCAGCCCCAGGGCCAACCAATCGGCTGGCTCCGGGGGTGTGGCCTGGGTCATTTAAGGCCGGCACGGCCCCGGGATCTCCCCTTTTCGTCCTCGCAGCGGATTTGGTTTCCCACCCACCCACCCTCTAGGTTTTTCCTCTGACCTTGCTATGGACTTCGGTTGGTCTCTGTTAAGGGGCCTGGTAGGAATTTTTTCCACTTGGCGATTGGCACTGGCCATTCGATTTTTCGCCTACCTTGTAGCAAATCGTCACAACGCCTCTTGGTTATGGCGGTTAGGCATTGGTAGGGGTATTTTTATGTAGATGAGTTGGGGGGGAGCGCCATCATCTCCCCCAAATATTTAAGGGTAGTCCAGTAAAGGATTCCAGGTGGCATTGCCTTGTCCGAAACCTACGGAGGCCAGGGCCTAAAGCACTCCCCCGAGCGGTGACCCCTTGGGGAGTTCCTAGTGATGTGCATCTCAGGGCTCCCCCTGCTGGTGTTAACCCTTTCCGGTTTTCATGCTTACAGGCTGAAGCCGGATAGTCTGATAGGACCAATGTCTAAAGCCAATACCGCTCTTAATGGTAAAGGTAAAGGTACCCCTGCCCGTACAGGCCAGTCTTGACAGACTCTAGGGTTGTGCGCCCATCTCACTCTATAGGCCAGGGACCAGCACTGTCCAGAGACACTTCCGGATCACATGGCCAGCATGACATCGCTGCTCTGGCGAGCCAGAGCCGCACACGGAACGCCGTTTACCTTCCCGCTAGTAAGCGGACCCTATTTATCTAATTGCACCCGGGAGTGCTTTCAAACTGCTAGGTTGGCAGGCGCTGGCACCGAGCAACGGGAGCGCACCCCGCCGCGGGGATTCGAACCGCCGACCTTTCGATCGGCAAGCCCTAGGCGCTGAGGTTTTTACCCACAGCGCCACCCGCGTCCCAATACCGCTCTTACCTGTAACCAATAAAGTTGTGGCCAATTTTTGCCCATTAACCTAAACTAGTGGTGTTCTGTGTCTTTATTTTTTCCAACTGGTGGGAGGGGGGAATCGCCACGCAACTCCCACTGAGCTTCGCATGCAAAAGGGAAGTCTTATTGACGTACCGATAGAGTGAGACATTTGTCTTCCGCTGCTGGTCCACCACCTCATCAGGAATGGCAGGCTGGATTTCCTCCAACCTCTCCCCAAGCTCGTTCTCCATCACTTTCATCAAGTCTGGACTGGCTTCTTCCACCTCGCCCTCCACCACCCCGATCTCAGCCCGGCCCCCACGCTCTCGGTCGCGGATATCTTTGGCCAGAAGCATTGCCTAAGGAACACATGAGGAGCACAGGAAACAGCCCATGACCAAATCAGACCATGTAGTCCATCTAACAGTCTTGCCCACGCTGGAGATGTCAGAGATTGAATTCAGGGTGCCTTCTGAAATGCACAGCCTGTGCTCTGAGCTGTGGCCCTTCCACACTACTCATGTGTATACATGTATGTTTAGTTCCAGAAGTTTTAAATGCTCTGTGGCTTGGTTTACACCAGAGTTCCCCAAACTCCAGCTGCTGTTGGACTACAACTTCCATTATCCTTAGCTACAGGACCCGTCAGGTCAGGGATGATGGGAGTTGTAGTCCAACACCCAAGTTTGGGAAACCCTGGTCTACACTGTTGACTCTATAGGATCTAATCTGCACTTGCAGTAGAATTGAGGAGGTGTTATTGCTGTCAGCACATAATTACTATTACTCCTGGTGGAGTATAGGATCAGATCCAAAGTGCTGGTCTTGACCTTTAAAGCCCTTTGTGACTTAGGGCCCTCATTTTTATGGGACTGCCTCTCCTGGTATGCCCCGCAGAGGACCTTAAGGTCCATGAATGACCATAGTTTAGAGGTCCCGGGCCCTAAGGAAGTCAGACTATCCTCCACCAGGGCCTTTTCAGTGATGGCTCTGACCTGGTGGAATGCTCTGTCCCGTGAGACTAGGGCCCTTCAGGATTTAACCTCCTTCCGCTGGGCCTGTAAGACAGAGCTATTCCCTCTGAATTCAGCCTGATCTTTTATTTCCCTTTTCTTCCCTCCCCCTCCCCTTTTATGAAGATTACCTGCTCTGAGACCCCACAGCTAAATCTCCCCTGGCCTCCTCACTGGCCCAAGTAGGACAAATTCAGCCAGCTAGCCGTGGTGATTATCTAATGCTTATTAGATGGATTTCCCCTAAATTGATTTCTGAACTTTGAATTTTATTGTTATTCATGTTTTTATACTGTATTTTATGCTGCTTTTACAATTACAGTGGTGCCCCGCAAGACGAATGCCTCGCAAGACGGAAAACCCGCAAGACGAAAGGGTTTTCCGTTTGCAGAGGCACTTCGCAGGACGAATTTCCTTATGGGCTTGCTTTGCAAGACGAAAAATGACAAAAAAAATTGATTATTTTTTTTTGCTCCAAAACCCCTTATTTTGAATCGCTAAGCTGCTAAAAGCATTTTAGCAGCAAAACCGCTAATCCCCCACCCCTTAAAAAGCCGTTTTTAGCCCTTAAATCGCCAATAGCTCTAATAGCTCTACTCCGTCAATGGGCTTGCTCCACAAGACGAAAAAACCGCAAGACGAAAAGACCCGCGGAACGGATTCTTTTCGTCTTGCGAGGCACCACTGTAAATGTTTTAAATTTGTTGTTAGCCGCCCTGAGCCTGGTTTTTGAACTGGGAAGGGCGGGGTATAAATAAAAATTTATTATTTATTATTACTATTCAAACTGAGCAGCCGACAAATGCTCCCAGCCTTCTTCTTTTCCCTGCGCCTACTTTGCCTTCCTCTTAGCAAAGAAACTCTTAAAGCATCAAAAAAATGTAAGCCTGCAAGTTTTCCCTCTGTGAGTATAGTAACTGCAGCTTGATGTTGAGGGTGTGGACTATGGTGATCAGGGCTGTGGCACAAAGTAAAAGCTTTAGACCAGCCTTTCTCAACCTCTCTGTGGCTCGGTCTACACCACAGTTTCCCAAACTTGGGTCTCCAGATATTGATGGACTACAGCTCCCATCATCCCTAGCAAGCAGTGCCAGTGGGCAGGGATGATGGGAACTGTAGTCGAGCAACAGCTGGAGAACCAAGGCTAAGAAGGTTGGGTGGTTGGTACACAGGCTGAGACCCTACCTGCCCGCAGACTGCCTCGCCAGAGTGGTGCATGCTCTAGTTATCTCTCGCTTGGACTACTGCAATGCGCTTTATGTGGGGCTACCTTTGAAGGTGAACCGGAAACTACAACTAATCCAGAATGTGGCAGCTAGACTGGTGACTGGGGGCAGCCGCCGAGACCACATAACACCGGTCTTGAAAGACCTACATTGGCTCCCAGTACGTTTCCGAGCACAATTCAAAGTGTTGGTGCTGACCTTTAAAGCCCTAAATGGCCTCGGTCCTGTATACCTGAAGGAGCATCTCCACCCCCATCGTTCTACCCGGACACTGAGGTCCAGCACCGAGGGCCCTCTCAATAGTGGCACCCGCCCTGTGGAACGCCCTCCCACCAGATGTCAAAGAGAACAACAACTACCAGACCTTTAGAAGACATCTGAAGGCAGCCCTGTTTAGGGAAGCTTTTAATGTTTGACGTATTACAGTATTTTAATATTTTTTGGAAGCCACCCAGATGGGTGGGGTATAAATAATAAATTATTATTATTATTATTATTATTATTATTATTATTATTAAGACTGTTTTAGGCTGTTAAAAAACAACACCTCCAAACCTGGTGTGCCCACTTTAACATGTAGTTTGGCCCTCAGTCAGAACCTTAAGGAAGTATAAACTCAAGACAGCGCCTCCTGCTGGAGCTCACACCTTCATGCGCTCCTGCTTGTTGCTCTGTGGCCCATTCCATTGCACAATGACTTTGCCAAGGTCCAGTAGGAAAACGTCCCCGACGTTGAAGCTGTCCCAGCTCATCTCCACCTGCGAGTGTTGAAGGCAGGAGACAGGGGCAGGGAAGAGATGGAAGCGGTGAGTTAGAGCAAGGCAACCAGAAGCTGAGGGCACTTTCAGATGGGGGGGGGCAGGGACAACTCACCTCTGCAGCTATCACATTCCTCTTGCCCTTGACGTGCAACAGGCGCTTGACGTTGTAGACGTTGGTCTCCACGTGGTTCAGCCCAGACGCAACACCCCCTTTCTTGTAGCTGTTTGGGGGAGAGGGGTGTGAGAACTGTGCAGGCTGGGTAACTTACCTGTTCCAGAGAATTAGATCAATCTTCCGGCTACGGAGAACTAGCAAATGATGAGCAGAGAAATATCCAACCAATGCTGTGGTAAACATTTCACTGTGGCTTCAGATTTTAATTGATCAGTTAGATGTATTGATTTTAAATCTCTCTCTCTCTCTCTCTCTCTCTCTCTCTCTGTGTGTGTGTGTGTGAGAGAGAGAGAGAGAGAGAGAGAGGTACCTCAGTTTTCGAGCGTCTTGTTTTTTTTATATAATTTTTTTATTCAATTTTCAAATAAATAAAAATTAATACAAATCATACATCTTTTTTACATCCAATCTCTTTTTTTTTTGACTTCCCTCAACCTGACTGATACTCCTTCCCTTCTTAATTTCTTACACATTTCTAAAACCTCACCCAATATTTGTAAATTAAATCTTGTTTCACTCATATTCTAATATTTCTTTTTACAGAGCTTCATTAAAACTTACAAACGTTATTTGTTTTTCACTTAAGTTATGCATATACTCTGTAAACTTTTCCAAATCTTCTGTAAATCTCTTATCTCGTCGATTTCGAATCCTTCCTGTCAGTCTATCAAGTTCTGCAAAGTCCATCATCTTCATTCTCCATTCTTCCAATGTTGGTAACTCTTCATTCTTCCATTTCTGAGCCATTAATATTCTCGCTGCTGTCACTGAATATAAAAATAACTTCCTGTCTTTCTTATTTATCTCATTCCCTATAATACCAAGTAGGAGCGCTTCTGGTTTCTTAACAGAGGTATATTTAAACATTTTTTTCAGTTCATTATATATCATTTCCCAAAAACATTTTACTTTCTTACACTCCCACCACATATGAAGTTTTCGAGCGTCTTGAAAGCCGAACGTTTCGGTTTCCGTACACTGAAAACCTGGAAGTAAATGCTCCTGTTTTCGAACGTGCCTCGGAAGTCAAACAGCTTCCGCCGAGTTTTTTTTCAATTTTCCCCATTGAATTTGCAGGCCGCCCTTTGCGCCTCTGTTTTCAAACGTTTTGGAAGCTGAACGGTCTTCCGGAATGGATTACGTTCGAAAACCGAGGTACCACCGTAGCACCAATCAGGGACACCATCTCACCCTCAGAATTGTGGGTGCCCATCACCGTAATGAGGGCTCTTCCAAAAACGCAATTCCGTGGGGAAGAGCTCGGATGCGGAGGCAGAGAGCTTCTTCCTCTGCATCTGAGCCCCCCCAAAAAAGAATCTGGAAATGGGTGCCTCACCCGCTGGCTGCAGAGGGCAGAACTAGACTGCTTCTCTCTCAGATGCAGTGCCACAGAGGCTGAGTGGCTGCCTCTCTCTGGCTTTCCTCGTTGACTTTGAGGGTGCCTGGCCCCCACAGTTATACAGTGGTGCCTCGCAAGACGGAATTAATTCATTCCGCGAGTCTCTTCGTCTAGTGGTTTTTTCGTCTTGCGTAGCAACCCTATTAGCGGCTTAGCGGATTAGCACTATTAGCGGTTTAGCGGCTATTAGCGGCTATTAAAGGCTTAAGGGATTAGGGGATTAGCTGCTAAAAGGCTATTAGCGGTTTAGCGGCTTAGAAAAAGGGGGTGGGGAGCGGGGGAAAATCTCAAGACTCGCAAGACATTTTCGTCTTGCGAAGCAAGCCCATAGGGAAATTCGTCCTGCGAAGCTCATTGAAAAACGGAAAACCCTTTCGTCTAGGGGGTTTTCCGTCTTGCGAGGCATTCGTCTTGCGGGGTACCACTGTATTATTGTGGGTGCCCAAGCACCCATGGCCCCCTGGAGTTGGCTCCTATGACCCCAATTAATCATAAGGGAAAGGGAAAGGGACCCCTGACCACTAGGTCCGGTCGTGACCGGCTCTGGGGTTGCGGTGCTCATCTCGCTTTATTGGCTGAGGGAGCCGGCATACAGCTTCCGGGTCATGTGGCCAGCATGGCTAAACCGCTTCTGGCGAACCAGAGCAGTGCACGGAAACACCGTTTACCTTCCCACCAGAGCGGTACCTATTTATCTACTCGCACTTTGACGTGCTTTCGAACTGCTAGGTTGGCCAATTAATCATACAACACGTTTAAAAACCTGGCTATTTTTAATATACTTATAAGAACCGTGGTTGCCGGGTGCCATCTTGGAAGACACAGGAGGGAACGTGCCTATGCCAAGACCGTGGTTTCTGTGACACATCCATGCAACATCTAAAACAAAAAAGGGGGGCTTCCCTCCCCGCTTCGAAACTATTATATTGTTCATATGCAGTGGCGTAGCGTGGGTTGTCAGCACCCGGGGCAAGGCAAGTAATTTGCGCCCCCCCCGCTGCACTGTCCCTTCCCCAGATAGTCCCTCGCTCTCTCTCCGCACCGCACCACACGCCTGGCACCCTCCCCTCCACAGTGGGCGGCGACCCGGCGGCTCGGATCGGATTCGCACAGCCAGCACTGCAGTGAGAGAGAGTGAGTGAGCCAGGTAGGGGCAGAGAGCTGCGAGTGCGAGCGCGCCCCCCCCAGATGTTGCGCCCGGTGCGGCCGGCCCCCCCTGCACCCCCCACGCTACGCCACTGTTCATATGCAGATTTAGGCTCCCATCCTAAGCCTGTTCTCCTGAGAGCAAGCATCACTGGGTCTTCCTTCTGAGTAAGAAAGCATAGGGTTGCACTGTCAACCCAGTTATTCCCCCCCCCACGAGTAAACAATTTAAGGGGATGTGGGTGGCGCTGTGGGTTAAACCACAGAGCCTAGGGCTTGCCGATCAGAAGGTCAGTGGTTTGAATCCCCGTGAATGGGGTGAGCTCCCGTTGCTCAGTCCCTGCTCCTGCCAACCTAGCAGTTCAAAAGCACATCAAAGTGCAAGTAGATAAATAGGTACTGTTCCGGTGGGAAGGTAAACGGCGTTTCCGTGCGCTGCTCTGGTTCGCCAGAAGCAGCTTAGTCATGCTGGCCACATGACCCGGAAGCTGTATGCCGGCTCCCTCGGCCAATAAAGCGAGATGAGCGCCGCAACCCCAGAGTCATCCGCGACTGGACCTAATGGTCAGGGGTCCCTTTACCCTTTGCCTTTAAACAATTTAAGACGTCTTTATAAGATTCCTGCTGCTGCGGTAACCCGACTAAAGGCAAGGTCCATGGAAAATGGTTGAGCCAGCAAGTTAAATGACAGGGATTTTAAGGATGCTTTGGTTTTGGCTCATACAAAAGGATTTTCTTTAAAAAACAAGAAGGGTTGGGGAAATTTCCGCAGCAACGTGAAGCAAATATATGGCACTTTTCAGTAGGTAGGAACTTCAGCCCCGCAGAGACTTGGCGCTTTATCCCCATCTAGTGGAGTTAATAGGTAATGCAGAGTTCTTGGTGATCAGCCCTTCACAGACTACAGTGGTACCTCGGGTTACATACGCTTCAGGGTACAGACTCTGCTAACCCAGAAATAGTGCTTCAGGGTAAGAACTTTGCTTCAGGATGAGAACAGAAATCGTGCTCTGGCAGTGCGGCGGCAGCGGGAAGCCCCATTAGCTAAAGTGGTGCTTCAGGTTAAGAACAGTTTCAGACGCAAGAAAGCGAACTGGACTCCTCGGCAGGTTTTGAATAAACATTCACAAACTTTTTATTGGTAATAATCAGCTAAATAGTTTGAGGATCTATACAACTTTGTAACATGCAGAAAACAGCATTCTTAGAGAAACCAAAGACTGGAACTGAGGGAAGTTGGGGGGGGGGGTTTGTGGGGATGGGGAGGGAGGAAAAATTGGGGGGGAAACAAGGATGATATGTTTTTGGATAATATGTCTTGTTATAATTTTGAATTTAAAAAACAAAAAACTAAAAAAACTTAAAAACCCACAAAGAACAGTTTCAGGTTAAGAATGGACCTCCGGAACAAATTGAGTACTTAACCCAAGGTACCGCTGTATTTCTTTCTTTATTACATTTATATACCAACTTTAGTACACTTATATGCCACCTTTTCATCCAAGGAGCTCAAGGTGGTGTAGCATGGTTCTCGCCTTCCCGCTGTGTCATCACAACAAACCTGAGAGACAGTGACTGGCTCGAGGTCACCCAGTGAGCTTCTTCTTGGCAGAGTGGGGACTCAACATTTTAAGCAGGGGGGGCACTTACTTCTGAAGTAGATTTGAGGAGGGGGCACATGGGGGGAGGAGAGGAAGGAGAAGCTCGGTTGGGCAAATGGGAATGCTTCCGCTCACTGGCGTACGAAGGGGGGGGGCGGGGGAACACAGCGCACCGGGTTTCTGAGTACTTTGTCTTTCTGTACATTCCTTTCTCAACCACCCTGGCACCAGCTAGCCCGGAATGTTAAGTGATGTGCTGACCTTCTTATCTATCTGTATACATCCTCTCCTTATCACCCTGGACTGGAATGTTAAGTGCACTCTGTACGTTCCCTGAGTCTCACCATATCAATCACTATAAAGTGTTTACTAAGGAAGTCTCCATGCCTGTCTAACTCCGTGTTCCCTCTATCTAATGATGATTAATGTCTTATACGTAACCCTTGTAACTCTTGCATACACATTCATGTTAAACCAATCAGCAGCAAGCACACGCGAGGCAATGCTGTAATATTCAATAAAAGGGACTCTCCGAGACGTGCTCAAGGAGATGCCTCCCAGATGACACCCACTACTCGTCTGTCGTTTATTTCAACCCAACACCGGGTACCATTTGGGGAAAGGGTGCCATTGCGGCTGCCCCCCCCCCCCCGAACGCACACCACGCCCCTGCGAGCGATGCACCACGCCCCCGCACCACGCCCCCACGGGTGACGTGCCACGCCCTCGGGACGCACACCTGCACACCCTCCGGGGGCTGCAGCATGTTGCTGCGCCACTGCTTCTGCTAATGGTTGCACTTTGTCAGCCACAGTGAGAAAGCAAAGCCCATCAGCTTTCAGTGAGAAGATGTACATCAGCAGTCTGAACTTACGGTAATATTTTACAGGTTGGGGGAACTCCCTAGACTCGGCCCTCCAGCTGTTTTGGGACTACAACTCCCATCATCCATAGAATCATAGAGTTGGAAGAGACCACAAGGGCCATCGAGTCCAACCCCCTGCCAAGCAGGAAACACCATCGGAGCACTCCTGACATATGGTTGCCCTCCTCTGGACACGTTCCAGTTTGTCAGTGTCCTTCTTGAACTGTGGTGCCCAGAACTGGACAAAGTACTCCAGGTGAGGTCTGACCAGAGCAGAATACAGTGGCACTATTGCTTCCCTTGATCTAGATGCTATACTCCTATTGATGCAGCCCAGAATTGCATTGGCCTTTTTAGCTGCCATGTCACACTGTTGGCTCATGTCAATTTTGTGGTCAACCAAGACTCCTAGATCCTTTTCACATGAACTGCTCTCAAGCCAGGTGTCACCCATCTTGTATTTGTGCCTCTAATTTTTTTCCCCCCCAAAATGTAGCTAACAGGACCAGTGGTCAGGGATGATGGGAACTGTAGCCCCAAAACAGCTGGAGGGCCAAGTTTGGCCATGCCTGCCCTAGATGGCGATGTGTATGACATCACATAAATTGAAGTAACAAGCCAGTTCTACTGTCTTTGCAAGCAAGTTGAACACAGCCCATGGGCTCTTTGGTTTCCTGTTGATGCTTCTTAATAATGGTATGCAAACAGCTTTGTGAGGTCCACCTGAAAAGCTGTATATAAAGGGAGCACTATATATATATAAAAAAATCAGCTGGCCTTCAAACAGCCAGTTGGTACCTGCTGTTGGAAATCAAATTATGACAGAGGTGCCTCCACATCGGCCACGCTACTGCAAGGCCTGAGAGTCTGTTACACAACCATCTCTTCCATGTGGAAATGTTGTCAGAAGCACAACATCCACATCAGGAGGAGGCTGCTTTGAATAAGATGTAACCAGATTCTGGGAACAAGTAGCATCAGAGAATGGATCTCACTCCTTGCTTAAGAATACTTGTGGGTCATGTGGCTGAGCACCACCAGGAGACAGCATAGTAAAATGGTTTGCAGGTGCATTTGCCTAAACGAACAACATGTTGTTTGCTAAATGATAGGAAACAGTCATCTTCTTTATCCACCCTCTGGCATAACTTTACTCAGAAATGCAAATTTCATTGTATGATTTGTAGATACTATTACCTGCAAATATAACACCCCTTTGTTTTTAAAGCCTTGCACAAGAGGTGACCACTTTCTCCAGTTTTAAAAGAGGAGAACATCATTTCCCTGTTGATATGTCTGTCAAGAGCCCCAGATCATTTGAGGGATGGGGAAGACAAGTTCATTCACGCTTCTCAAAATGTGTGTTGAAACACAGCGATCCTTGAAATTGGCACTTCTCTGAATAAAACGATGCAGTTCTCCAACAAAAACCATGTACGAAAATGCATTCAATTGGGGCAAAGTATGCGAAAATGCGGGACGCGGGTGGTCCTGTGGTCTAAACCACAGAGCCTAGGGCTTGCCAATCAGAAGGTGGGCAGTTCGAAACCCCGCGACGGGGTGAGCCCCCGTTGCTCGGTCCCTGCTCCTGCCAACCTAGCAGTTTGAAAGCATGTCAAAGTTCAAGTAGATAAATAGGTACCCCTCCGGCGGGAAGGTAAATGGCGTTTCCGTGCGCTGCTCTGGTTCGCCAGAAGCGGCTTAGTCGTGCTGGCCACATGACCCGGAAGCTGTACGCCGGCTCCCTCGGCCAACAAAGCGAGATGAGCGGCGCAACCCCAGAGTCGGTCACGACTGGACCTAATCGTCAGGGGTCCCTTTACCTATGCAAAAATGCACATCTTAATCAAAATGACATACAGAGGTGCATTATTCAGGGGGGAAAGCTAGTTTGACCGAATATGTATATTAGGCAAATCTGCATACAAAAGAAAAATGTGCCGTCAAATGCTTTCCTTTCATGAGCACTCCCCCCCCCCCCCCAATTAATGCGGATATGTGATGAAACTGAGGTTGGGAGACTCAGGCAGCAAAACATCTTGGGCCGGCCATGCCTGGATTTACAAAGGCTGCCCGCCAAGCAGTGGCGTAGCGTGGGTTGTCAGCACCCGGGGCAAGGCAAGTAAGTTGCGCCCCCTAACCCGGGGCAAGGCAAGTAATTTGCGCCCCCCCCCCCGCTGCACTGTCCCTCCCGCAGATAGTCCCTCACTCTCTCTCCGCACCGCACCGCACGCCTGGCACCCTCCCCTCCACAGTGGGCGGCGACCCGGCGGCTCGGATCGGATTCGTACAGCCAGCAGTGAGAGAGAGTGAGCCAGGTAGGGGCAGAGAGCTGCGAGTGCAAGCGCGCCCCCCCCCAGATGTTGCGCCCGGTGCGGCCAGCCCCCCCGCACCCCCCACGCTACGCCACTGCCGCCAAGATGTTGCCATTCCCCCCCGCACCCCCCACGCTACGCCACTGCCGCCAAGATGTTGCCATTCCCCCCCGCACCCCCCACGCTACGCCACTGCCGCCAAGATGTTGCCATTCCCTTGACGACCCCTTACTCACATGAGACCTTGCTTGAAGTAGCCCTTGAAGAGCTCAGACTCGTGGCCCTGAACCTCACGGTGCTGCACGGGAAGCCCACCGAGGTAGTCGTCCAGCTGGGTGGTATAGATGGCAGCACAGCCCTGCTCGTCCAGCGAGGAACGTTTCCCAATCCAGTAGTGGATGTCATAGGACAGGGCGCTGCCCGATTTACGGGTCTGCAGGAAGGACAGACGTCATTGGGATAAATAAGTACAGTCATAGCGTCCGGGACTCCTGACTTGGAAGAGAGAATGTTCAGGGACTGGGTTAGTCCACTTGTAATAATAATAATAATAATAATAATAATAATAATAATAATAATAATTTATTATTATTTATACCCCGCCCATCTGGCTGGGTTTCTGCAGCCACTCTGGGCAGCTTCCAACAAAGATTAAAAATACATTAAAATGTCACACATTAAAAACTTCCCTAAACAGGGCTGCCTTCAGATGTCTCCTAAAAGTCTGGTAGTTGTTTTTTCCTTTGACATCTGGTAGGAGGGCATTCCACAGGGCGGGCGCCACTACCGAGAAGGCCCTCTGCCTGGTTCCCTGTAACTTGGCTTCTCGTAGTGAGGGAACCGCCAGAAGGCCCTCGGTGCTGGACCTCAGTGTCCGGGCAGAACGATGGGGGTGGAGACGCTCCTTCAGGTATACTGGACCGAGGCCGTTTAGGGCTTTAAAGGTCAGCACCAACACTTTGAATTGTGCTCGGAGGGGGGCCACTTGGTGGCGCGTTGGAAGATGGCCGACAATAACATCTCTCTGACCCATACGAGGTATTAAGGGGCTGCTATGGGAAGTTGGCAGCCTTCCTGGCCCCCCCAAGGGTATGGGGGGGACTGCCTTGCCAGCCGTGTTCATAATGCACCCCCTGATCCGAGAGACGGGGGTGCGGAACACTTGGCACAAGCCCTCGATGGAATCAGATCTTCCCGACGCCGATTCCAATCAGCGCGTGCTGGTTGCTTCAGCTTGGAATTATAATTGGAACTAATTGGAAATAACGGATTGGAAAGAAGGCTGAAGCACATATATCAAGTGAAGCTCGACGATAAGACTGCTGATTAATGCATCTCTGTGACCGGGAGTGACGGATGGATAAGTAAATCTTTTGATGAATTACCACTATGAGAATGTAAGGCTGGAACGAAGGGGGGGGGGTGGAGGAAAAAACTCTTTCTATTTCCTTTGCATGATATGACTATAATAATCCTCCACCCCAGAAAGAAATAAGATCGTCGCGTTTCAATAATCATAAACAGAACTTTAAGACTGTGTGGGAGGAAATAATTACAATAAGAGAAGATCGAATGGCGAGAAGGAGGAAAATTTCTATGACGCAGTTAAAAAAATATGGCGTCTCACCAAGACAGGCTGGCCGGAGAAGGAACAGAAGGAACAGGGGGAGGAGATTCAGGACTACTTGAAAGAGAAGGAAGGTTGGAATGCAAGTTTGACCTGACAGAGCCCCCTGATTTGTCTGATTTATTGGGCTAGCCTGAGGAAAAATAATGGACCGACCGAAGATTAACTTTGTTTATGGAAGTATTTAACAGAGGTCGTTCCTGAATAATATGAGCTTGGAAGAGCACAAAACCCACACAGAGACGCCAAATCTTCAATCTGTTTGTGAAAATCATCAGAGATCGCAAAGAAAGGAATAAATGATAACAACAAGAAGAGAAAGAAAGTAATAAAGGTCTATCCGAATCGAACTGGATGGAACTGTTTAATAAAAGCAGCAAATAAGTGATGTCTGGAGTCATCTGGAATTTTGGACTCGTGCGGAGCTTGATGTATGGGTACCCCCCAAAATTTTAACATTTGGCTGTATAATCTGGAACTAATGTGATTTGAACAATGTGATGTGATTGGCCTGTTAAGAAAAATTATTTCAAAAAAAAAGAAAAAAAAGAATTGTGCTCGGAAACATACTGGGAGCCAGTGTAGGCCTTTCAAGACCAGTGTTATATGGTCTCGGTGGCCGCTCCCAGTCACCATTCTAGCTGCCGCATTCCTGATTAGTGATAGTTTCCGAGTCACTTTCAAAGGTAGCCCCATGTAGAGCGCATTGCAGTAGTCCAAGCGAGAGATAACTAGAGCATGCACCACTCTGGCAAGACAGTCTGCGGGCAGATCGGGTCTCCACCTGCGTACCAGATGGAGCTGGTAGACAGCTGCCCTGGACACAGTTGCCCTGTTACAATCTGAAGCAACTGAAATCAGCCAGCACAAGCAGGACTTTCCTGTTAGCCTGCATGCCCAATTTATTTTAGACCTAAGATAAGGGTCAGCAGCTGGCAGACCCTAAACAAATCCCGGCCTCTGAAGGATGGCGTTTGGGCTTCCCAGATGCCAACATTGGAGGTGAATGGGGTATATGGCTGAGTGGCATCTCCAGAAACCGGATTTGGCAGGATGCTGTTGGGGCAGTGGCGTAGTGTGGGGGGTGCAGGGGGTGCCAGCCGCACCGGGCGCAACTTTGGGGGGGGGCGCTCGCACTCGCAGCTCTCTGCCCCTACCTGGCTCACTCACTCTCTCTCACTGCAGTGCTGGCTGTGCGAATCCGATCCGAGCTGCCGGGTCGCCGCCCACTGTGGAGGGGAGGGTGCCAGGCGTGCGGTGCGGTGCGGAGAGAGAGCGAGGGACTATCTGGGGGAGGGACAGTGCAGTGGGGGGGCACAAATTACTTGCCTTGCCCCGGGTTAGGGGGCGCAAATTACTTGCCTTGCCCCGGGTGCTGACAACCCACGCTACGCCACTGGTAAGCAAGGATCTCCACTCACCGAGAGGAGGACGTAGCAATCACCTTCGTAGAAGCTGCCATGAGCTTTCGGAGGCACCAACACCAGATCCATTTTCTAGGAAGGAGAAACACAGTACATGAAGCAACCCCCTGCCCCAATTTAGTGGCTTCAGTGACACAGCCTCCAACCATCAATGCCCCCAACCCTCTCTCAGGCATCCCATGGTGATGTAGACAATTTCCTTATTTAATACTTTCAATTTACACTTTCAATTCAAAACAAATGTTTAAAACTTTTTTAAAAAAGTTTCAGACTTATATGAATAAGTAAAGGTAAAGGTAAAGGGACCCCTGGCCATTAGGTCCAGTCGTGGCTGACTCTGGGGTTGCGGCGCTCATCTCACTTTATTGGCCGAGGGAATCTGCCGTACAGCTTCCGGGTCATGTGGCCAGCATGACTAAGCCGCTTCTGGTGAACCAGAGCAGTGCACGGAAACGCCGTTTACCTTCCCTCCAGGGCGGTACCTATTTATCTACTTGCACTTTGACGTGCTTTTGAACTGCTAGGTTGGCAGGAGCAGGGACTGAGGAACGGGAGCTCACCCCGTCACAGGGATTCGAACCGCCAACCTTCTGATCGGCAAGTCCTAGGCTCTGTGGTTTAACCCACAGCGCCACCCGCATCCCTTGTATGAATAAGTGCTTAACTCTAAAAAATTGATTAACAGCAGCACCCGGCTCCAAAAAAAATGACCTTCCCTATCTCCATCCATTGCTGCTATGTTATACTACAGGGGTCGGCAACCTTTTTCAGCCATGGGCTGGTCCACCGTCCCTCAGACCATGTGGTGGGCCGGACTATCTTTTTTGGGGGGGGGGGGAGAACGAATTCCTATGCCCCACAAATAACCCAGAGATGCGTTTTAAATTAAAGCACACATTCTACTCATGTAAAAACACGCTGATTCCCAGACTGTCCGCGGGCTGGATTGAGAAGGCAATTAGGCTGCATCCGGCCCACGGGCCTTAGGTTGCCTACCCCTGTTAATACTCAGTGGTTGTTGGGGAAAACAGTGGCGTAGCGTGTGGGGTGCAGGGGGGGCCGGCCGCACCGGGCACAACATCTGGGGGGGGGGGCGCGCTCGCACTCGCAGCTCTCTGCCCCTACCTGGCTCACTCACTCTCTCTCACTGCAGTGCTGGCTGTGCGAATCCGATCTGAGCCGCCGGGTCGCCGCCCACTGTGGAGGGGGGGGTGCCAGGCGTGCAGTGCGGTGCGGAGAGAGAGCGAGGGACTATCTGGGGGAGGGACAGTGCAGCAGGGGGCGCAAATTACTTGCCTTGCCCCGGGTTAGGGGGCGCAAATTACTTGCCTTGCCCCAGGTGCTGACAACCCACGCTACGCCACTGGGGGAAAAGAGATGCTCCCTTAGGTATCTTAGGCTTAAGCGATGTGAATTACAGGCAGAACTTGTGGAGTTCCCGTAGTTTCAGTATAATGTGCTCTAGACAAAATCCAAGCTGGACTAACTGCAGTTTCTGAACTATCTTCAAGGGCAGCTCCACATAATGCATGTTACAGCAGCCAATCAGTTGCCAGCACACGCAGGATAGAAATTAAGCAAACTGAAGCTTTCAGCAGCAGGTAAGTACAATCATAGGAGTGGTCTCCACCTTTGGAATTTCAGCCTCTCAAACAACTGTTAAAGCTCTGGGAGCCTTATGAGAAAGAAAGATGGCCACCTTGCCTAGCTAGTAAGAGTTACGTAGATGGCAGGTTCAGTACTCAAAGTGGAATTAATAACAAGTGAAAAGGTGGAACCCTGTCAGATAGGTCCCTACATAGCTTAGGAGAGGAGAGGAACCTTCCGCCTAGACCTGAGAAAATTTCATTGTCCCACCTCAATTCTCCAGATGATCAGTCCAGGTGTGTTGGTAACAGTCTTGAAGGCACTGGTCAGAGCCATGGTGGCTTTCAGTTTTTGGAATACTCAACAAAATCTGAGAAATAAGAACAAACAGGTTAGCCTGTTACCAAGGGCAGAATATGGGGTGCAGAGCCAGACTGAGGTTTTTTCCACAGAGTTGCTGTAAGGATAAAACGATGAGGGGGTGGAACACACCATGTACCTGAAAGAATGCATCCTTCCCTATGGGCCCTCTCAGTTGCTAAAATTTACAGGGGGAGGGGTGCCTCTTGGTTGTCCCACCACCCCAGAAGCCCAGGGGATGTCCCAGGACAGAGCCTTCTCTGTGGCAGCCCCCTAAGTTGTGGGCTTCCCTCTGCACTGAGTCAGGCACCTTCTTGTATTATGCAGCTTCTGACAAAAGCTGAAGATTGACTTTTTTATCCTAGCTTTTGACCCTTGAGATGTATGTTTTTAGGAACCTTCTTATTTCTGCAGTTTTAAATTGCTTCTAATATTGTAACCCACCCTGGGACCTTAAGGTGAAGGGCAGGTAAATAACAACAACAATCATGTACTTTGACTTGCGCTCTTTGGAGGTGTTAAGTTGTGGGTGAACATATCAGACGACACAGCGATTCTTCAAACAACTCTTGTTTATTCAGAGGCCAGAACAGAACTGAACTGAAGGGTTCAGTCAGCCCGCTTATATAGAGCTCTAGTACAACGTTACTGTAGCAACTTTCTAAAACTATCCAATCACAGAACGTCACTTTTCGGTCCTTCATTTGCATAACTATCTACAGTAGCCCCCTGCTGGCCCAGGGTGAGAACTTCAGTACATAACAGGAGGAAAGGCAGATGGGGTTTATCCAACGCAACCTGGAGACGCTGAGAATCGAACCTTGGACCTTCTGCATGCAAACTGGATGCTCTGTCACTGAGCTATAGCCTTTCTGACATTTTCCTTCTCTCTTGGGCATGGAGGGAGTCTCCCAGTTGGCAGGGCTTATCGAAACAGAGACAGGCATGGTTGCTAGAGCACTGCCATTTCTTTGCCACAAAGCCACTTCCGAGCTGGAGAGGAGGTGGGGTTGTGGGCCCACGCCCTCCCCACACACGCGGGGGCTGGCTTACAGCCTCTGCGAGAATGAGGGAATCCTCGGGCGTGTCAGCTCCCTGCCTAGCCAATCGGCTGGACAGGGAGGCATGGCCTGGGCTATTTATGCCCGGCGCGCCCTCTCTTCGCCTCTCCAGCTGATCAACTTCGGTTGGTTGCCATCAAGGGGCCTGGTATGAATTTTTTCCACTTGGCGAATTGAAACCGGCCATTTGGTTTCTTTGCCTACCTCATAGCAAAGGTCACAACTTTCCCGGTATTGGCATTGGCAGGGGTAAAGGTAAAGGTAAAGGTACCCCTGCCCGTACGGGCCAGTCTTGACAGACTCTAGGGTTGTGCGCCCATCTCACTCAAGAGGCCAGGGGCCAGCGCTGTCCGAAGACACTTCCGGGTCACGTGGCCAGCGTGACATTGCTGCTCTGGCGAGCCAGAGCCGCACACGGAAACACCATTTACCTTCCTGCTAGTAAGCGGTCCCTATTTATCTACTTGCACCCGGGAGTGCTATCGAACTGCTAGGTTGGCAGGCGCTGGGACCGAACAGCGGGAGCGCACCCCGCCGCGGGGATTCGAACCGCCGACCTTGCGATCAGCAAGTCCTAGGCGCTGAAGCTTTTACCCACAGCGCCACCCACGTCCCTTATCGGCAGGGGTATTGTTATGCAAATGAAGTGGGGGGGGGAGGAAGCAACATCACCTTCCCCCAAAGCGAAGGGTAGTCCGTTAAAGGATTCTGGGGGGCGTTGCTCTGTCCGAAGCCTATGGAGGTGTGGTCCTAAGGCACGCCCCCGAGCGGTGACACCCGGGGGGTCCTAGTTGACGTACTTCAGCAGGACTTCCCCCGCTGGTGGTTAACCCTCACCGGTCTTCATGCAATTGGGCTGAAGCCGGTTAGTCGATAGGAACCAATGCCTAAGCCAATACCTCTCAATTCCTGTAATCAATAAAGTTGTGGCCTTTTACGCCCATTAACCTTAAATAAAGAAGAAGAAGAAGAAGAAGAAGAAGAAGAAGAAGAAGAAGAAGAAGAAGAAGAAGAAGAGTTTGGATTTGAGATCCCGCCTTTCACTCCCTTTAAGGAGTCTCAAAGCGGCTAACATTCTCCTTTCCCTTCCTCCCCCACAACAAACACTCTGTGAGGTGAGTGGGGCTGAGAGACTTCAAAGAAGTGTGACTGGCCCAAGGTCACCCAGCAGCTGCATGTGGAGGAGCGGGGAAGCGAACCCGGTTCCCCAGATTACGAAACTACCGCTCTTAACCACTACACCACACTGGCTCTCAGTGTGGTGTCCTGTGCCTTTATTTCACAAGTGTCCTGTGCCTTTATTTCACAAGGGGGGAGGGGGACTTGCCACACAAGAATGGTGCCCACACCATGCTCAGTGCCACGCCACATTTTTAAGCGACATAATTTACACCCCGATTTCCCCTTGCCCTGCCTTGCTCCTCAACCAGGACCAGCTTTTAATGCCTAGTGTTTGCCAGCACGGACTTCCAGATGTTGTTGGACTGCAACCCCGTCATTCTTGACCAAGGGCCAATGCTGCCTGGGGCTGATGGGAGCTGGAATCCTGCACCTGGAGCCCAGCAGGTCCCTAATCTCTGTCCTAGAAGACGGGAAGGAAGAGCAAGAGCGGTGCTGAGCGTGTCCCTAGTTCCTTTCCCTCGACTCCGAGCAATCACAGCCAAGCCAGTTAAATGAGAGACAAAGAGTAGAGCTTCTTTGGCAAGGATCTCCTAGGCTGGATTGCATGCAGTTTTGCCCCAGTAGTTAAAAGCCCCTGGATACACCCTGTTCTCTATGGGCCCATGCGAGCCTCACTGCACAGGTAGACGGAGCCTCTCTTCTCATCCTTACAGCTGGGGCTCAAGTCACACATATAGAGGACATGCAGATACTTACAAATCAACTGTGAGGCAGTAGATGCTCAGTGCTAGTTCCTCTTGAATACGGCAGGGAGAGGCACACTCAAAAAGACCAGTAAAGCATTCTGGGAGATGCAAGGGCGGGCACGATCAGAGCGGCTGAACCCGCAGCGGCAGACTACACCCTCCTCCCCCTTTTCCATAACCCCCAATTGCTCAGTCATTGAAAGCAGATGGTGGGATTTAACAAGAGGAGTAGACCAGTCCTACAGACTCTCTTTGGGGCCTTGGAGGCATCCCAAAGGCTGGGATTGATTAGCCAGAATCATGCAGGGCTGAGCCAGCTCAAGTTCCAGAGAAAAAGGGCAGCCGTTTGGACTTTGCTCTGGAAAGAACTCTCTGGCCCTCTCCTCCTTTTGGCACAGAGGTCTGTGGTTCCGGCCTCCCCACCACCACCACCACTTCTGAAAGCTGAGGAATCTGCCTTTGATTTGCATAAAAGCTATAGGGGACCAACACAGATATAGTGGGTGGCTGCACTATAAACCTATCACTGCCTGGGCGATGTCTGGAGCGATTCCTGTAGCGAAACACACATGGAAACATTTGCAGCAGAGTGGGAAATCCTCCATGTGGATTCTGCAGGGAAGTAGGAAATTCAGAGTCTCCTTGCTTCCTTGTTTTTAAAATAATATTTATTACTTTTTGAACAATTTACACAAAACCAAATAAAAACAGAAAAAAACGCAATACAATATAAAGACACTACATAATACTAGACACATTAAACTAACAAAACCAAACAAAAACAATTTAAAACACTCAAACAATTTCAGTATCTTATCTTTCATTCACTTATTTCACCGACCTCCTCACACCTCCCTTTTTGTATTCCACTTCTGTCAAATGTTTCAGCAATTCCTTTCCATCTTCCTCTGTTATCTGACCTATAATTATCCTAGCACATTCTAACCTTATTTTACCTTTAAGATTCCATTAATCTATTTATACTTAAATCCTTATAACATTTCTACTAAAGCCATATAAGTTCATTCCAAGAATCTTTTAACATTCATTAATTTTACAATATTTTCTGTAAATAATCTTTAAACTTTTTCCAGTCTTCTTCCACCGACTCCTCTCCCTGGTCTCGGATTCTGCCAGTCATTTCCGCCAGTTCCATGTAGTCTATCAACAGAGTCTTCTTGCTTCCTGTTTGTGGATAATTCCTACAGAATACTTGTGGGATTTGCCATTCTTGCATAACAACTAAATATATATATATACTGGTGCAGTCATCCCAGTAAATTCAACACAGAAATATACAAAAAAATATAATTCTGGGCTCCATCAAACTTTTTGGTGCAATGGCTGGTGTGGGTGAAAATCTCCACTAGCTGTGATTACCAACCACAGAGAAGGACTGCAGTCTAGGCGTCCTCTGCAACGCAGTTAACTCTGCAGCCTTATTTCCAGGCCAGGTTTGTGTAATACAGAACCACTCTGTAGCCTTGAACTATGCCAGCTATTCCTGGCAGTGTCAAGAGCAACCATCATAGTCAAGTTGTGACTCCAGGGATGATAGGATTCCATGTTTTTCATGATTTGCTGGTTCAGCCAGGTTATAGATTGCATTCATATAACATATACCGTATTGGCCTGAATAGAAGCCTCACTTTTTTCTCTCTTCTAAATTCCAACCGTGTAAAGTTAAACTCACAACCTTACAAAAATTGGCTTTTACGGTATCGCTGCTGAAAAAGACATACGGTAAACTGGAACATGTGTGAGTGCCAGCAGAATTTTAAGGGAGCAGCTTATATTTGGGTGCGGCTTATATTCGGGCCTGTTTGGGATGCGGGTGGCGCTGTGGGTAAAACCTCAGCGCCTAGGACTTGCCGATCGCATGGTCGGCGGTTCGAATCCCCGCGGCGGGGTGCGATTCCGTCTTTCGGTCCCAGCGCCTGCCAACCTAGCAGTTCAAAAGCACCTCCGGGTGCAAGTAGATAAATAGGGACCGCTTACCAGCGGGAAGGTAAACGGCGTTCCGTGTACTGCGCTGGCTCGCCAGATGCAGCTTGTCACGCTGGCCACGTGACCCGGAAGTGTCTGCAGACAGCGCTGGCTCCCGGCCTGTAGAGTGAGATGGGCGCACAACCCTAGAGTCTGGCAAGACTGGCCCGTACGGCCAGGGGTACCTTTACCTTTATATTCGGGCCAATACAGTAATTCATATAACAGAGTTACATAATGACTCTACCCAGATTTAGTTCATGCCAGGGGTGCCAACTTGAATAAAATATTGGGGGCGGGGGCAGGCAAGCCATGGGTCACAAGGCACGGCATGCACACGCCATTTGCATGGCAATGCCCATCAACTTTGTGGGGGCCCCCTCAAGTATTTTATGGGGGGGGAGGGTCCAAAACCCTTCAGCCTAGCCTAGGAGTTGGCTGCACTCCTGAAACTGTGTAAGATTCATATTCCTTCCTGCATTGATATGCAGATTGTAATGCATGCTCTTACATCTCACAATGCAAAAGGGATCGTTGAGGATACTTTGCATCCCGATGCCTCTAATTTGTTTAATCAATAGCGCTAGTATTCATCCATTACAATATACCGTCCCAATTTCAATGGTGCAGCTTAGAACCAGGACTTAATAGTTTTATGGTAGGGGTAGGAGAAATTGGCTTCCTCATCCACTGTCTCTTCTGGACAAATGTTTTGTGGGCTGGGTGGGTGTCAAAGGTCAGAGGTGGGTGGGGGCAGAGGCAAAATTCGGAGGAGCAATGGCTGCAACAACATACAGAGGTACCTCGGGTTAAGTACTTAATTCGTTCCGGAGGTCTGTTCTTAACCTGAAACTGTTCTTAACCTGAAGCACCACTTTAGCTAATGGGGCCTCCCGCTGCTACCGCCGCACGATTTCTGTTCTCATCCTGAAGCAAAGTTCTTAACCCGAGGTACTATTTCTGGTTAGCAGAGTCTGTAACCTGAAGTGTATGTAACCCGAGGTACCACTGTACAGTAGTACCTCGGTTTACGAACTTAATCCGTTCCGGAAGTCCGTTCTTAAACCAAAAACATTCTTAAACCAAGGCACGCTTTCCCTAATGAGGCCTCCCGCCGCCAGTGCCCTTCCACGGTTCGGATTCCATTCTTAGATGGAGGTAAAGTTCTCAAACCAGGATACTATTTCCGGTTTGGGGAAGTTTGTAAACCAAATCGTTCTTAAACTGGACTGTTCTTAAACCGAGGTACCACTGTACTAGCTTTTACACAAACTCACACACCCTTCTTTCATCTCCCATCCAGTCAAGCAAAGAAGCATTACTGTATAGTCCAAAAGGTGAAGTGTTGTTAAATGTATCTTACAGAGAATATTTTAATAATAATAATAATAATAATAATAATAGGTAAAGGGACCCCTGACCATTAGGTCCAGTCGTGGCCAACCCTGGGGTTGAGGCGCTCATCTCGCTTTATTGGCCAAGGGAGGTGGCGTACAGCTTCTGGGTCATGTGGCCAGCATGACTAAGCCGCTCCTGGCAAACCAGAGCAGCGCACGGAAACACCGTTTACCTTCCCACTGGAGTGGCACCTATTTATCTACTTGCACTTTGACGTGCATTTGCATAATGCACTTGAAATGCACTTAAAGCGTTATATTTGCAGCTGTATAGCCGAGTCCTTTGGGAGAAACTACCGTATTGGCCCAAATATAGGCCGCACCCGCAAATAAGCCACACCTTTAAAACTTGGCGGCTTGGGGGAGGCTTGGGAGCCGTGGACGGGACGGGCGCCATTGCCCCATGCTCCCGGGCTGCTTCGCTGGCAGAGTAAGGTTGCAAATATAAGCAGCACTTTAACTTTTCACAATTGGAATTGGGGTGGGTGGGGAGTGTGGCTTATATTCAGGCCAACACGGTAAGCAGTTCCCCACTCCAGAAAAATTCCCTGCAGAGAACCATGTTGAAGTGCCCGGTGCTGTAGCTCCTAACCCTTCAGTGTGCTCACAGTAGCTCTTCCTTCCTTCCTATCGCTGTTGTTTAAATATTCTGCAGTCTGTAAAATGTCCATACTGTAATCAGAATAAACATAGCGCAAATGCAGAATTTGAGTTTCCTTGTCATTGGAATATGTGTGTGTGTGTGTGTTTTGTTTTGGGCCAGAACACAATCAGCCAGCCCTCATCCGAGAACATTCACTTCTGTTCCAAAATGCAGCAATCGTCTTGGCAGCTGTAATAGAACCACTAATTGACTTAACTTACAATCTGCTGCTTGTGATGTCACCTAATGGATGCCCAGAGTCACTGACTCATACCAGGTAGCCAGACAAGAACACGAAACTGGGGGAGACAAGCTTTGCCCAAGGAAAACAACTTCATTGCCAGGCTTCAGCCCTGGAATATGCGAAACGTGACTTTTGAGCATGTACAGAGTGCCTTTCGATTACCACCAAGGAACCGCAACCAGCCCACACCTGTTGTCTGGCAGACATGACCTGTATAAATATTTTTTTTTAAAAAACTCTGCTCAGCTGGAAAGCTGTCTCATCTACCTGACAGGGCTGTTGTGAGAAGATGAGTTCAGTCTCTGTCACCCTATGCTCCCTGGATAAAGGCCAAGATACAAATAAAATTCTCTTCAGCTCAGCCGTTTTCTTACGAGTCCAAATAAATTTCGGAAATCTGGGGTTGAAATCCCATGCGCAACTGGGAGTTAACTTAGGGGTGCTTGCTTCTGAACGGATAAACTGCAAGTTAAGCAGCTGTGTTTCAGAGTCCCTCTTGTGTCTTTGACTTACCGCTAGCAGAATCCGATTTTTCTCCAGAGGCTCTTCCAGAAAACCTAGATCAATCAGGTCCTCTTGACAACCACCCCTTATTTCAAGCCTTGCTTGGATAGTCCTCCCTCCCTCCTCTTGGTCTGACCACCCATAAATCAAGCAGCACTCACCTGGGTCTGCTGCTGACTCCTCTTGCACTGCAAGGCCCAGGGCTGAGGAGCACAAGCTCTTCAGGGTTGCTCCAGCTCCGAGTAGCACAGTCAGTCCAGAGGAACGATCTAGGCTCCTTCGCTAAGATTTGACTGCATTTGCATCTTGCCTTTATATCAGCTGCCTGGGCCAATCAGTGCTGGCCTAGCCCAACAGCATGGATTAGTTTAGGGAAAATATCTTTTATTTGTTTCTGACAAAAGGAGACTCCCAAGTCTGTTTTCTCTTCTCCGCATGCACTCCGCCCATGTCCACTCCACCCATTTCCCATTGATTTTTCTAAAGTGCAGCGCTGCATCAATAATGCAAAGAGATGGGGGCAGGAGATGGGGATCTAACCACATTAGAGTGGCTTGCTCGGAACTGAGGAGGAGAGGAATGCTGGGGGGAGAGGCAATGGCTTTGCCCTTCAGAGAGAAGGGTTGTCCGCCAGGGATAATCTCAATACTTCTGAGGTCTCCAGCAAATCTTTAAATGGTGCATTGGATATCAAGTGGGGTGGAGGCTTTGGGGCATCAAACGAGGTTCTCCAAGGCAAGGCAGGGCAGTCAATCAAGGAAGATAAAAGGACCACCGGCAGGAAGAATTCCACATGTCCCACCTTGCTCTCAGGCTAAGGGCGGCTGTCTTACCTGGGCCTACTTCTGCCCCCAAAATATAAAACACAGAGCAGTCAAGCCTTGTGATAACCAACCAAGTCCAGCAGTTGGTTTTGCACATGGAGTTCATTGGTTGGTACCGTGTTTTTCGCTCCACAAGACACACTTTTTTCCTCCTAAAAAGTAAGGGGAGGTGTCTGTGCGTCTTTTGGAGTAAATGTGTGGTCGATCGCTGGCTCCCTTTCTGGTCTCGCCCCCTTGCCCAGGTCTCCATTGTTGAATGTTCTACGGACGGAGGCGGTTTTCCCCAGTGACACGTGACTGGCTAATTAGATTATCTGTCTAGAAACTGTAGGAACGGCTCCCTTTCCTTTCCTGAAGAAGCTAAAGAACTATGAGTTGAGCCCCATGAAAACAGAATTTTTTTTCCCTTTGCAAAATAAGCTCAACAACTTTGAGCTGATCCCCAAAAAAGGGGGCTTTTCCCCTTTGCAAAAGAAGCTGCACAACTTTGAGCCCCAAAAACAAGGCTTTCCTCCTTTCCTCCTCTAAAAACTAGGTGCGTCTTATGGTCAGGTGCGTCTTTTGGAGCGAAAAATACGGTAAGCGAAAAATCAAGGGATGAAGTCGGGGGAGAGCAAACCTTCACAGTTCATAGATGAAGCTGCTAGATCCCATTCCCATCAGTTATCCCTCCTCTGAATTCTAAAAATTAAAATGCTTTCTGCTTCTCTCCACACACCCCTTCACTTCCCCCCCCGGGTAGTCTTATCCATGTTTTTGGATTATAGCACTCAGTAACTTTTAACAAACGACTCAAATCCCTCCAGTGAAATGTAATTGTCCATAGCTCCCCACCCCCAACACTGACTACCCTCTAGCTCTGATATGCTCCTGCATCACTTGATTTCTCATTTCGTAAAGGGCGGCAAATGTGCAAATTTGCTTTCCAAGGACAAGAACTGCATTGAGGTGCTCCTAAGCTCCCTTTGTGGCTCCTAAGCTCTCACCTGTTATTCCAGTTGTCATGTGCGAACCAGCCTTGTCTGCGGCGCTTGCAGAGCTAGATTCTTTTCTGCAGCCGGGGGAAGGAAGTTTTACCTCCCAAAATTTTGCCGCCCAGCTTCAAAAGAATATTGCATTAGACCTCCAGAACCCACTCTGCTCAAAGACTTGGGAAAAAGAGGAGACACACACCTGCTCTCTTTTATTATTTCTTTAATTTGCAGTTAATACAAAGATTCCAAAAATAGAAAGAGATCGAAATGGCAGCAGTGCCGGCTTCAAGTTTTGGGATATCTTTTTTTTTTTCAATTAAAACAAAATTTTAAAAAAGAAAAACCACCCAGCAAGTGAGGACACATGACTAAGGCAACTGATATTTTCATACTTCTATGAGGTGGGGACAGAAGGGGGAAGCCCTGGGCTCTGTTACTCAAAAGCCACCAGCTATGCATGTTTGAAAAGAAGGGATGAAGGAGGTACAGCAAAAGACTGTGTGTGTGTGTGTGTGTGTGTGTGTGTGTTTGCTTTTGTAGGAGGAGCATGCAAGGCACCCCTAAAAGGCACACCTTTTAGAGGTGCCCTGTATTAAGCATTAGCGCTGCCTCTTTGATGGGTTTGATCAAGGCACAATCCCAACATTGGCAATTGGACTCAGGTTATCATCATGGCTATTAAACAGGCCAAGGAAGCCTGCTGCAGAGTGAGAACGAGCATCAGCAGACTCCGCCCTCGAGTTAATTCACACAGCCAAGCTTGTTCCAGATGGGAGCCATCACTCGGCAGACTCTGTAGTTCCACATTACTTTCAACAAGCAAGCGTTCGCAGCTTGATGAAACTGGGAGTGCTCAGTTTAATTTATCATGTGTCGGCCAAAACCAGCTCCGCACAGATCCCACCACGCTGTGACTGACAAAACTTCCACCCGTTTGCCCAAATCTTAAGTCCCGTGACTGGGATGGAGGAGAAATTCTGGAGCACATTTCATCAGCCGAGGTGGAGGAGTGTAGAAAACAGGAGTGCAACGTTTCCCCATCGAGGGAAGGGGTTTCGGAGCTGAGCTGAGCAAAAGGAAAGGCGAGGGCAAGAGCGGGCAGGTTGCGTGAGAAGGAGAGGGAGGGAAATGGAGGTGACTTCTCCTCGGATGACACAAAGGGAAAAGACACAACTGCGAGGATAGCCTCAAACAGGAAGGAAAAACAAAGGGTTTTTGTTCTTTCTAGCACACATTAACTTCGCAGTGTTTAAAGCTCTCTCACTGTTGTGTGTTGTGGAGAAAACAGAATTAAGAGGAGAAAAAACTCTTCCCTCCACGGAGCTAGGGACTTGCGTGTCACCTCCATTACCCTCTCCACAGCTGCTGAGGCAAAGAGAGTAACGCCTCATAGTGGAAGCAAGGCCAGCAAGAGGAGGAAAGAAAAGTAGCAGCCGCAGGCTCGTCTCAAGCACCATTTGAGGCCTAACACACACACACACACACAGGTCAAGGAGTAGCCGATTCAGCACACTTAAAAAACGGCAACGGAAACTTCAAGAAGCACTTTGGCCAGGCTAAGAGCTGCCTGCTCACTCAGCCAACAAGAAGGATTGTAAAGCTTTGGTCCTGCTGAGCAGGGAGGAAGCCTTCCAGATGTTGTTGGGACCCAAACTCCTGTCAGCCACTATGGACAATTGTCAGGGGTGAGGAGAGTCCTAAGTCCAGCAGCAACATCTGGATGGGCCACAGGTTGCTCACCCCTGGTTTTGTTTTTTAGCTTCCTGCCCCAGGTGGTGAGGTGACCCCCCCCCCTGCGTCCAAACCAAGGAGGCAGCACCAGAAAGAAACAAAAAGAACCGTGAATGGCCCCATCCTGACCCCACAACGGCGAAGCATGGAGTCACTTGCAAATGTATTGCTTATGGGAGCGGGAGGGAGAGAAGCAAGCTGGCTGAGCGGAAGGTATTTGGTTGCCACCAATGGCACTTCGAAAGCACTTGTTCACAGCACGTTAAGAGACATGACTAGGAAAGGCAGCGTACCATATTGCTGGGGGGAGGTGGAGAAAGGGAGGGGCGACGGCCGCTCCCAAGTAATAGCGACACCTACGTTTGGTTTCTCGAGAGCTGGGGCCGCCGTGAAAATGCTGAGGGGAGGAGTGTGGCAAAAAGGCCCAGCTGCTTCTCTGGGGCTCGTTTCCTAAGAAAGCCTGGCAGAAAAGAGATGCACATGTCTCTTCATGCGCAGAGGCCGCAGCGACGTTCCTCCTCGCTCTCCCAATGAAGACAGCAAGGCAATGGAGCAGGCTGTCCCCTGCCCACCCCCCAGCTTCTAACACGCTAGTCCATGATTCCCTGAGGCCACCCGAGGGGCCGGGCTTTTCAAGTTACGACGATGGAGCCTAGAACGAGTCCTGAGTGGGAAAGGCAGGGCGCCTCTGCGGCACCCGCCCCCAGAAAGCAACCCACGGGCAAAACGCCAGCACCCTCCTGTCCTTCAAAGCTAGCAATGCGCACTGAAGGAGGGTGGGAGAACTGAACAGTGCTGAGGCAGGTTTATAGTAACCCTGTGACCTGGTCTGTGTGTCCCCCACACCCCACCCAAGAAGCAAAAATAGGCCAGAGCAAAGCAATAGGGCGATCTCTGCAGCATCGGTCCTCAACCAATGTGGAGTTTGTGGGAACGGGCCGGCTGACTTAGCCTTAGTCCTTTTCTACGCTCATGCCACTGTTTGTTTGTTTTAACGTTCGAGGGTTTCCGAAAGGGTTCCTTCCCCTCTGGGGCTGAACCCAAACCACAAGACACAGTATAAAAAGAAGTTAAAGGCTTCCCAAAAGCCAACAGGATAATTAGGGACCAAGACCCCTGAAACTGTGGGTTCACTACTGCTCTGAAGGGGAAACGCTGGAAGGGAATAGGGAAAAAGGAAAAAGGCCTCATTAAAAAATAAGACTTTCCCCCCTCTCTCTAACCAGGTATCCAAGGCAAGGAAAGCCTCTGCTCCGAGGAATCCAGTGGCCTGAGCAGCTGAAGGAGAGGATCCCTCCGAAAGACACCTGGCTAGGACAGAAGTATTGGGCAGCCAACTCAGTGCCCTGCCCTGCCTTGCCTGGGGGATAAGGTGGCAAAACTGCTAGGCCCCAGGTGCTGGGTAAGCAGCACTCTCAGGAGCATCTAAAAGGGAGCGAGGAGGCAGGTAGTTTTTTTAATAACAAAAGGAAAAGGGTCAGCCAAATCGTTTGGCATTGCTTTTGAGGAGAGGGTAGGCAGGAGGAACCGGCAGCTTGCACAGCACAAACCACACCCAGAACTAACCACCCTGCAGCGAATGGAGGAAGCCGAGCCCTGGAGAAATGGTGCGCCTTCACAATGCTCCCTGTATCCTCACAGTGCATAGATACGAGCGCTGTTGGGGACGGGGTCTTGGGCGACCCTGCTTTTGGAGGAAATGCCAGAGGCTCTGGGATCCTGCCAGACCCTGGATGGAAACTGCTCTGGCGCTGCCCAGTGGGCGGCCGTTCAGGTTATTGCCTCCAAAGTGCTTGCATCTGCCTTGCGGTGGGGTTGTGGAGAACCATCCCCACGGCTCCCCCTTCCCCTCCAGGCCAGTACTGAAGGCACTGAGTGAAAAAGGTCCTCTGTGGGCATAGGAAGGCCTCAGGGTGCCCTCAGCTGGCCAAGGCTGGTGTAGACATCCTCCGCTTCGCTCAGCTCCTCAAAGATCGGGATCAGGTTCAGCAGTTCGGTGTCGGCCATGTCATCAAACCAGGACTGGACTGGCACCTGCGGGGAAATCGAAAAGGGCAGGGAGAAGTCAGTCGGGAGCACTATGGAGCATGTAGACAGAAAGCAGAGACCTAATGTTTAAGGAACCAGGAAGACCTGGGAGCAGAATTCAAACCCTGCAGTACTCACTTGGCTATTAATATGAAGCATGGATACATCCCCTCAGAAGAGACAGATTTGCCCTCACATCAGGCACATATATACCGTATTTTTCGCTCTATAACACGCACCCGACCATAACACGCACATAGTTTTTAGAGGAGGAAAACAAGAAAAAAAATATTCTAAACGAAACAGTGGATGTATGATTTTTGTGGTTCATGCTGTGGCCACAGACATGTGATCTGACAGTGAGTTTGGAGTAGCCCAATGTAAAAATCCTGAGGATCCTTTGTAACCACGTTTTAAGTGGGGAGGGAAGGAAAAGCACTCAAGGGACAAGGAGCATGTGTGGGGTGGCTGGAGAAGGAAGCTGCTAATAATGAAGAGGAAGGGTATAAGGGGAGAAGGCTCCTCTCCTCTCCCACTTTGCTCCTTTAAAGCAAGCAGGCTCTGCTTTTCTCCCTCCTCCCCGCTCATCCTCGGCTTAGCGAGCTGAAAAACTTTGCTGCTATTTAGCTAGCTGAGTGGGGAGGAGAGAGGGACAGAGAGCCTGCTTGCTTTAAAGGAACCAACCGGACACTTGTGTAAGCTGCTCCTCTCCTCTCCCGCTTTGCTCCTTTAAAGAAGCAGGCTCTCTGTCCCTCTCTCCTCCCCACTCAGCGGCTCTTCTCCCGCTTTGCTGTTTCAAAGCGAGCCACGGAGGAGGGAAGGAAGGGGAACCATGGATCCTCTGCTCACGACTGCAGCAGATCCCCCCCGTCACCCGTAGGCATTCCCTCCATAACACGCACAGACATTTCCCCTTACTTTCTAGGAGGAAAAAAGTGAGTGTTATGGTGCAAAAAATACGGTATATAAAAAAAACTCCATGTAGTTAAAGGGCTTTGGAAAGTATTCGGGCAAATATTCAAAATACAGTGACAATACAAGACTTAGCTTTTAAACAGGGTGCACGAAAGGTAATCGTTGTGGACAAAACTAGTCGCACTAATACTAACTGCTCACTCACTCCTACAATTATGGCCACAGCTGTGAATTGTCACCTGGAAAACCTTGTAGATGTGCTCTGTTGGATAGGTTTGGAAGGATATTTCATGCGCTGGAGAACTTTTGGGGTTGAGCTGGCTAGAGTAGTGAGAAAAGGGAGGAAAAAAGTAGATTTGAAGGGGGAAATGATGTGGTACAGTCAGCCTTCCTGAGAATTTACCACTTCAGGTGTGTGTGTGTGTGTGTGTGTGTGTGAGAGAGAGAGAGAGAGAGAGAGAGAACATGTTTTGAATGGCCCTACCTAGCACATAAGGGACGCGGGTGGTGCTGTGGGTTAAACCACAGAGCCTAGGACTTGCCGATCAGAAGGTCGGCGGTTCAAATCCCCGCAACGGGGTGAGCTCCTGTTGCTCGGTCCCAGCTCCTGCCAACCTAGCAGTTCGAAAGCACGTCAAAGTGCAAGTAGATAAATAGGTACCGCTCTGGCGGGAAGGTAAACGGCGTTTCTGTGCGCTGCTCTGGTTCGCCAGAAGCGGCTTAGTCATGCTGGCCACATGACCCGGAAGCTGTCTGATGACAAACGCCGGCTCCCTCGGCCAATAAAGCGAGATGAGCGCCGCAACCCCAGAGTCGGCCACGACTGGACCTAATGGTCAGGGGTCCCTTTACCTTTACCTTTTTACCTAGCACACAAGTGTTGCAGTCAGCACCATCTTAAAAGGCAGGGGTGAGAAACAAAGGAGAATGCTTTATTTAAGAGAGCTTCTTTCACCTAGTGTCGATGTAACTATTGTTATTTTCTTTCTAACTAAATCCAGATCAAAAGATTTTTAAACCAATCAACCAACCTACCTACCTACCTACCTATCAAGAACTCAAGTCTTACACATGATTTAAAGGGTCTTTGCTGCTTTCCTGCCAAGGTAAGTCAAAAGTCAACACCAGCTACTATTGAATAACCACTTATGGGGGACACACCCACCCACCCCTCCTGAAGGCATGCTCACCGCATTCTCTGGATGGAAGATGTAGGAGGCAGGAGAATTGTCCAGGATCAAGGTTTTGCGCAGATCACGCCCCAAACGGCTGAGGTCCTTAACGTAACAGCCCTGGTGGAACACGCATGACTCTCGGAAGAGGCGGGCTCGGAAGACTCCACACTTGTCTAGCAGGTCAGTTACGGGGTCAGCATACTGAACAAAGTGATAAGAGGAGCGTGTGAAGACTAGGGCTCAGCATAAGAAAGCAAGAAACCCAACATGGGGGAATCAGGAGAACACAAAGGGCTCTGCCCACTTCTGGCCAGATAGTGCAAACATGGAATTTAGAATCTGGCATGGAATTCATTCATTCATTCATTCATTCATTCATTCATTCATTTAAAGTTTCAAGTCCCCATGGATTTGGAGATCTCAGTGATGCCCAATGCAATTTCAGAAGCCACCAAGGGCCTGAGCAGAACTTCCAGAGGTCAGTTAGTGGTGGAGATTTGAATACTCTGCATGGTCCTTCACTCTTCCTCACAGTTAGGAGAAGCAAAAACAAACAACTATATGCAAACTTGACATTTTGCACAATTTATTCAAGTACCAATAGGCCATGTGTTTCTTGCTGCAGCATTTGGGTTTTATACACGGGGTTATACACAGCTCTGAAGTTTCGGCAACACTCCGAGTTTAGCCCAAGTCAAAGCTGCTCCCAAACCAGTCTTCTAGCAAGACAGAGAGAGCGAATCGTCTATATTCACCTCCAGTTTATCTTCTGAGCTGAAAGTAACACAGCACACCATTGCCACCCTTTCTGCCTTAGCTTCTGCTGCCTTTGAAAGTATCAACCAATTCCCCAAGTCCATGTCCTCCTCCTCCTTCTCACCTTCGCCAAACTGGCAGTGAAGAGGACACACTCAAACAGCTCCCCCATCCGCCTCAGGAACTCATCGACAAATGGCCTCTTCAGCACGTACACCTAGAAGTGAGCAGCAGAAGTCAGCACAAAGGGGCTACTGGTTTTATTTATCTACAACCCACCTTACAGCTGGAGTGAACATGCTACTGTGAAAAACTGGATTCAGTGCTGCGTTGGCCAAAGCACATGACTGCAGGGAACATTTGTAGGGGAGAAGCGATGGGGGGGGGGAGAGGATTCCACCTGCTCATTGCTTTTCTCCCATAACCTCCCCCTTACACCAGTCTGCTTCCTCACTCCCACTTTGCGGAAAGGCAGAGTATCAATATAACAAACAGGATCCAGCCTCGTGAGCCAACTTTTGACAGGTAGGCAGAATGGCACTATTAGGATCACCAGCAGCAAACAGCCACTTCATAGTCCGATGTATACTGGCTAAGAAAGAGACTTTCAAGAGGGGCTGAAAGAGAGTTAAGGCACTGGGGTCTGACTGAGGCTGGAAGACTGAAAGACATCTTTGGTCTCTGGTTCTGTGTTCAGGAGGTGCCCACCCTGAGAATTAGCTGCATGGGCAGTGTGCTCATTTCAGAGAGTGCGGCACAAACCCACAACTTCCCAGTGGCTTGACATTTTAGTCCATTCAGTGTTAACCGTTTATCATTGAACAGGACATAAGCTCCACTCCTTTTTGTGTGACATGGCTATCATAAAAAAAAAACCTGAGGCAAGTAAAAGAATACCTCCCCTTTGGTAAAATTAAAAGGTTTAACATATTAAGACACTAAGAAAGGATTAGGATATATTAAGATATTAAGATAAAGATTAAGTGAAGACAGAGGGAAGGGATTTGCTGATTAAATATTTGAATTGGAATACAGTGAGGGGAGGTGTGGGGAAGTCTGGGAAATAAGTAAATGCGAGGAATATAAAGAAAATGGAATTGTTTTTATTTGTTTTTTTTCTGTGTTGTTGTTTTTGTACTTTTGTATTTTTGTATGTTGGTATTTTTCTTTTGTTTTTCCTGTTATGTAAAAACCCTAATAAAAAATATTATTAAAAAAAAAGAATACCTCCCCTTTAGTGGTGTAATGTGAACAATGGGTTAAATTACTGTGTGCTTGGACTCATTTCTTGAGGAGCACATCCCCTATGTCTGGATGTTCTGAGATAAGGGTACCAGGTGGACCGGGTTACCATAGCAAAATCAACTAGGTTGAGCGCATGAGTCATTCGCCCTCCCATTGCTTCAGGAAATATGAAGTGTGCATACAGATGGGTATAACAGTCTCTAGGGCATTGTTTTCATTATGCTGCCTTGTCTTGTCCATGCCCTGTCCTGTTTGCTGTCTGACTCTGAATCTGTGACAGTCAGAGGAAGAGGCTGTGAGTTTCACATAGCTAGCATGGTGATATAGTATTATTGGAATTCTCTGTACATATGCATCTTCAGAGACCAGAAGAGTTGTCTATAGTAGACAGTGCTGCTTAGCTTTGTCTTGTGTCTGTAGATAATGAACACTTTGCTACTTTGAAATGTATGGGAGAGGAGCTTTTTCCTTAACTGGGGGACTATGGAAGAAGCTGTCTTGCTGGTTGAGGTGTGTTGAACTAGCAGCTGACTTCTTCAAGTCACCAGCATCCTTATTGATGGAGAGGGAAACAACTGCCCTTTAGCATGCTTAAAGGTAAAGGTAAAGGGACCCCTGACCATTAGGTCCAGTCGCAGGCGACTCTGGGGTTGCGGCACTCATCTCGCTTTACTGGCCGAGGAAGCCGGCATACAGCTTCCAGGTCATGTGGCCAGCATGACTAAGCCGCTTCTGGCAAACCAGAGCAGCGCACGGAAATGCCGTTTACCTTCCCGCCGGAGTGGTACCTATTTATCTACTGGCACTTTGTGCTTTTGAACTGCTAGGTTGGCTGGAGCAGGGACTGAGCAACGGGAGCTCACCCCCCGTCACAGGGATTCAAACCGTTGACCTTCTGATCGGCAAGGCCTAGGCTCTGTAGTTTAACCCACGTCCCCCTTAGCGTGCTTAGACTAACCCTAATGCATTTTAAATGAATACAAGCTGCTACAGGCATTGTGGTGAGCGGAATACAGCAAAGAAGCGCAATTGCTGCAAAGCACATCAAGATTCCTCAAGGATTCCCCACCAGTTTTCAGCTGGTCACATTTCTCTCTCCCGGAGCTCTCGTTGCCACGCAGTCGATCCAAGCCATTCCTCCTTAAGCATCCGCTGGAAGCAGCTACCTCCTGAAACAAGTAATCAAGAATAGGCCGTGTTGCCTGGTAACAGCCTATCCTGGATTACTTGAACCAGGCCGAAGCCTTCATAGAATGGTCTTCCTCCTCTTCTTTACAGCACCAAAATGGGAGGCGGTCTCCTTGGCTCATAAAATGAGATTGCCCCCTCCCTCTGCTGCCCCACTTCCAGAACAGATGCCATTGAGAACCCAAAACTGTTGGCAAGGTGGGTGGGTGGGTGGGTAGGGGACCTTCCCCCAAGAGACAGAATTCTTACCTGGTGGGTTGTCCCCTCTATTTCAACAGGCACTATGAAGTCAGCATTGTTGATTGGCTGAGGAATGTTATAAAAGGTGAATGTTAGTTTTTGGAAGGTAACACAACACAATTCTGCCCCACTCTATCCATAAGTCGCGCCAATCTCTGCACACTATCTGATGCTCACTGGGTTTGGCTCGATTTACCAGTACTGAGCCATACACTTTTAAAATGACAGTCATGTCCACTCAAACCAGTGGCAGGGAATCTCCGGTTTAATAATAATAATAATAACAATAATAATAATTTCCCGCCCATCTGGTGGCTCTGGGCAGCTTCCAACAAAATATTAAAATACAGTGGTCTGTTAAACATTAAAAAGCTTCCCCAAACAGGGCTGCCTTCAGATGTCTGGCTGAATGAAGCCCCTCCATGTCCTTATATCTGGTCCTTTGAGACTTTGCCCAGGCCACATCCATCAATGCCAGGATGCATGTGTGGAAAACTCATTGATTTGCGTGGCTGGGATGTATTCTAGCATACAAAGGCTGGAGCCACATCTGTTGCCCTGTCCACTTTTGCTTCTTCCATGTGGCCCCTGGAAGGCTGCCACAATGGAATGTGGCCCTGTCTGAAACAATAAGGCACCTAACAACAGAATCAAATGATTTGTCAGGGAATCAATCGCTGAGTCCTTCTAACACCTGGTGCCTGTTTAGTCCCCTGATAGCTTCTTCAGAATTTGCTGGTCAGAATCAGAGACGCAAATATTATAAATTTCTTCCAGTGGCAGAGTTTACGTGTAGGAGTGAGGTAAGAAGGGTTCAAGCCACTTTCCCAGGGCAGAAATAGAAACAGCCGTGAATAAATAGGCTTCCTTCTCCGTTCCCAGGAATAACAGCACTGTGTGTCTGGTATGCAGTAGTAACTGGTTGTAGACACAGAACTAATTTATTAAAATAATGGGAGAACCAAGGAGATTCTTCAAAGAATCCACCACCATTCAAGTTCAAATATATAAAAGGATGTCACATAGAGGAGGGAGAAAGGTTGTTTTCTGCTGCTCCAGAGAAGCGGACACGGAGCAATGGATCCAAACTACAAGAAAGAAGATTCCACCTAAACATTAGGAAGAACTTCCTGACAGTTAGAGCTGTTCGACAGTGGAATTTGCTGCCAAGGAGTGTGGTGGAGTCTCCTTCTTTGGAGGTCTTTAAGCAGAGGCTTGACAACCATATGTCAGGAGTGCTCTGATGGTGTTTCCTGCTTGGCAGGGGGTTGGACTCGATGGCCCTTGTGGTCTCTTCCAACTCTATGATTCTATGATTCTAAGTGGACCTCATTGCTCTCTTTCCCCCTTGTAGCCTCCTGCAGAGACGTCAAAATCCGCTCCAGAAGATTCCACAACCATCTGGAACAGAATCTGAAGGTGCATGGCTGGGGTGTGTGGGTGGCTCTGAGGGGGGAGAAGGGGAAGTCCCACTGAATGAGCAGAAGTTCATTCTGTTGATGTACAGGCTGCACGGGAGACAACCCTCTGGGTTTAGAAAACTTCTAACCAGGAAAACAATGAAGTTGAGGTCCTTTTGTTTAACTACCAAAGCCCCAGTCCTATCCTTCACACTGATATTCCATAAGGCCCTCATCTCTTCATATGCCTTTGCAGCTGTTCTCAGAGGGAGCTGACTTGCACCAAGAAGAGGAGTTTGGATTTGATATCCCGCCTTTCACTCCCCTTCAGGAGTCTCAAAGCGGCTAACATTCTCCTTTCCCTTCCTCCCCCACAACAAACACTCTGTGAGGTGAGTGGGGCTGAGAGACTTCAGAGAAGTGTGACTGGCCCAAGGTCACCCAGCAGCTGCATGTGGAGGAGCGGAGACGCGAACCCGGTTCCCCAGATTACGAGACTACCGCTCTTAACCACTACACCACACTGGCTCTCCAAGCTGGTCCTCTCATGCACTGTCAGCAATGGAGAACCTGTGGTCCTCCGGGTGTTGCCGAACTACAACTCCCATCAGCCCCAACCAGATGGCCAGTGATGATGAGACTTGTAGTCCAGCAACGTCTGGTGGGCCAAGGATGCCTTCTGCCTCCCCCCCACACTTCTCAGAAAAGGAGGAGCATCCTTAGAACATCACCTTGAAGGAGCTGTGTACTAAGGTCTCGTCCAGATCAATCACCACACAGATTCGGCCCTGGTCTTGCAGAGTCACCTCAGGGAGAAGGCACGTCCCAGGAATCTAGAAGAAGAGAAGAAACTTAGCCACCATTGGCATGGTGAATCATGTTGCTGGAGGTATATTTAACAAGCTTCAAAGCCCTGGGGAAGCCCAATATGAAGTCCTTCAAAACTGACTTAGGAAACTTTCCCCATCTTTAGAGAATAGCACAGGCAATACCAACAAGGAGTAGAAACCCTATGCAAAAACTTTCAAATGGCCTAAGGCTCTGGTCCTCATGAATCTTTTCACATTTTTGCTAGAACTCTCAATTTTTATTTTTTAAAGGAAGGTTTTAAGACTACAGAGCAACTGGCAACCTCTGGTAAGAAAGTTCAGAGTTTGAAATGGTGCAGATCAGAATAAAGGGAAGTGTCATTTGGGTTAGTGTGTGTATGTGTGCTTTGCGTCGCTTTGTAGGTTGACCAGCAGCAACAGAGAATAAGGCTTCTGTGACTCTTCAATCATTGCACAGAAGAAAGGGATTTGAGAATTATTTGCTCTTCCATACAACCATTAAAGGTGCAAGAGGCCTGTGGACGAGAGCATTTGATCAGCTATGACCCCAAATGAAGAAACGGGTTATCGTCAAAAGTCACTTGAGCTAATGGCCATCGCTAGACCTCATGGCACGACATTCTTGAAGCTTTCCTGATAATGTGTGTGAGCTTCGGGTGGGAGGAGAATATGGGGCTGGCATTTTTATTTCACTGACATGTCAACGCTGCAAAAAACTTGCATGCATAACAAAGCATCAATCCTACAATGAACACCTTCCTGGAAGCAGCCCCAGTTGACATATTTAACAATCTCTGTACTGTACTGTGGTCCTAATATTTCTTTCCAGAAGACCCACCAGCCTACATATGAAAAGGTGGGATGAGTTGGCGTCGTCCCAACTTTGCACTCCCCTTACTTTGCAAATTTTAACAACAACCAAAATCTCAATCCTGGCCACAGTGATCCATGCGACAGTCACCTCCAGGCTTGACTACTGTAATTCGCTCTACGCGGGGCTGCCCTTGAAGCTGTCCCAGAAACTCCAGCGGGTGCAGAATGCTGCAGCGAGGCTCCCCACGGGGTCTCTGCCATGGGAGCATATTCACCCAGCTGCACTTTACAAGCTGCACTGGCTCCCGGTGGAGTACAGGGTCAGATTTAAGGTGCTGCTTTTGACCTTTAAAGTCCTTCATAGCCTAGGACCCTCGTACCTACGGGACCGCCTCTCCTGGTATGCCCCACGGAGAGCCTCAAGGTCCATAAATAGCAACACCCTAGTGGTCCCAGGCCCTAAAGAAGTTAGATTAGCTTCAACCAGAGCCAGGGCCTTTTCAGCTCTGGCTCTGGCCTGATGGAACGCTCTGCCTCATGAGACCAGGGCCCTGCAGGATCTGATTTCTTTCCGCAGGGCCTGTAAGACAGAGTTGTTCCACCTGGCCTTTGGCTTGGAGCCAGTTTGATTCCCTCCCCGTCTTTCTTTTTTCTTTTCCTTTCTCCTCCTGCGATGAGGCTACATTTTAATATTTTAATGTTTCAATATTTTAATGTTGTATTTTAATTTTGTTTTTAAGTTGTATTCATTCAAATTATTTTAATTATTGCTTGTTAGCTGCCCTGAGCCTGGCCTTGGCTGGGGAGGGTGGGGTATAAATAAAAAATATTGTTATTATTATTAATAATAATACTGTGGTACCTTGGTTCTCAAATGCCTTGGTACTCAAACAACTTGGAACTCAAACACTGCAAACCCAGAAGTAAGTGTTCCGGTTTGTGAATTTTTTTCCGGAAGCCAAACATGCTCTGTTTTGAGCGTTACACTTCCAATTTGAGTGCCACTCTTCCATTTTGAGTGTTACGCTGAGGTCTGTCAGTTTTTGCTTTCTATTTTGCATTTTTGTGGCTTTTTTGTTTTGTTTTTGTGTCTGTGTGGAACCCAGTTCAGCTACTGATTAATTGGTAGTGTGACTGTGTGATTGTTTATTGCTTTCATTTTATGGATCAAAGGTCTCATTAGATAGTAAAATTCATGTTAAATTGCTGTTTTAGGGACTGTTTTTAAAAGTCTGGAACGGATTAATCCATTTTGCATTACTCTCTATGGGAAAGTGCGCCTTGGTTTTGGAACGCTTTGGTTTTGGAACGGACTTCCGGAACGGATTAAGTTTGAGAACCAAGGTACCACTGTACTAACTCCTCTTTTGTTCTAACTGAGGTAAAAAGTCCTTGTTTTGCAGCTTCATCACTTCAATTTTGCGCCAGGAGACATTTTTATAGAAATTGGTCCTACGCCCAGTGGGGACCCTGTTGCTCCCCACATCTTGCTGGACTCAGGCTCCCATTAGCCAACATGGCAAATGGTCAAGAATAATGAGAGGTGCACCCGACAACATCTGGAGAGCCACATGTTCCCTATTTCTGCAGTACATCAGCACTGCTGAGGCTACCTCTTGCTTTGAACAGACCTTTCTTGATAGGGAAGTATGATTTTTCAAAAACGAACCCCACTGCAAAAGGAGTTGAGCACCTCAGAAATGCACGCACCAGGTCGAGCCCAATGAAAGCCAACCATGTTCCAAATTCAAAAATTGAATAAATAAAAATAGCCAACAGGTGGCTAGGGATCCCATTCCCTTCCAAAAGCCTACCATGCCGGTAGGGCAGGCATAGGCAAACTCTCCCCCCCTCCAGATGTTTGGGACTACAATTCCCATCATCCTTGACCACTGGTCCTGTTAGCTAGGGATGATGGGAATTGTAGTCCCAAACATCTGGAGGGCCGGAGTTTGCCTATGCCTGCGTTAGGGCGAGCAATATTCTCCACAATGGTGCATTTTTATTTTTGTTTGCCCTTGGAAGTTATTGGTATCGTGGGGGAAAATGTCTAGACTGCGTGGCAAGATTGTCGTGCCTGAAGCTCTTTCCATGCCTCGGACAGAAGATCACCAGGTTGATGGGCCATATAGATTGATAGAAAGGACTGACAGAATCCGAGACCAGGGAGAAGAGACGGTGGAAAAAGATTGGAAAAAAATATATAAAAATTTATTTTGAGAAATATTGTATAATTAATGAATGTTAGGAAATGTTGGAATGAAATTACATGACTTTAGTAGAAATACTATAAAGAGTTAAGTATAAATAAATTTCAAGGTTTTGATGCAGTGGCGTAGCGTGGGTTGTCAGCACCCGGGGCAAGGCAAGTAATTTGCACCCCCTAACCCGTGGATTTGTGCCCCCTAACCCTAACCCCCTGATGTTGCGGCCGGTGCGGCTGGCCCCCCCTGCACCCCCCACGCTACGCCACTGTTTTGATGGTAAGATAAGGTTAAAATAAATTAAGATAACTAAACGATAGAAAGCAGTGAAAGACAGAAAGGATTTGCTGATATAATTAATAACTGGAATACAAAAATGGGAGGTGTGAGGAGGTCGAGGAAATAAGTTAAGGAAAGATAAGGATAAATATTGGAGGTGTTTTTAATTGTTTTTGTGTTTCTCTATTTTTGTGTGTTTTGATGTATTGTGTCTTTCTTTGCTTCCTTTTTACGTAATTTTTTATTCTTCTCTCTGTTTCTTTTTTCTCCTCTTTTTTCTTTTTTGTGTAACTTCGAGACTTCTAATAAATATTATTATTATTATTTTAAAGAAGCTCTTTCCATGTGGAGGCACCCACCAGAGGGAACTACTTATAGCAATCTCCACATGGCTGACGTTGCAGAGGCGTTACAGTGAGGAGGAGGCAGTAGTTTGCATTCAGAAGCACTCTTGTCTGTTTGTGAAAACTGCGCTGCAATAAGGCCATTAGCCCCTTCACACAGGAAGAGAGCTGTCAAGAAGAGTTGCAGGCCAGCTTTCTCCCAGATGTGCTTGTCTGGTGCGTGTAGAAGTCCCCCCTCCCCGCCCATTGCAAAACATTCAACCATGTGACCGCTTCTCCTGCTGCCCCCATAAGAAGTCTGGCTCTTTGTACGAATGAGGTCTGCGACCGATACCTCTCTCGATAGCAGCGGGGCAGGGAAAGAAATTTGCTTAGTAAGTGAAGGTCTCTTTTCTCCCACACTCACAAACACAAATACCCACATGCACACACGCGCACACGTATGTACGGAGGACTGTGTGTACATTGCGCGCCCATGCAGAAGTGGAATTTGGTATCTAGAGCATCTTTTGGCATATTTCGTACGTCGCCTGGAGGCATGTATGTGGAAGGCAATTTTAAAAACCACTCTGTTTTTCTCTTTCTTTCCTTCTTTCACTCAAGAACATTTCTGGCCCTTGTTACTGTGGAGATTATCTAGCCTAGAACAATCAAGATTAAGTTACTTGCAATTAAGTCTCACTCAAACGCTGCAACGTTGAAAACAGTGGGATTTGTATTAGTTGTGACAAACTTGCTCCATTGGCTTCAAAAGGACTTAGGGGTGACTGGCTTTGCCTGGACTGGGGCAAATATGGGCAAAGGCTACTAGAGCAGGGGTGTGGAGCCTATGGCCCTCCAGATATTGCTGAACTACTGCTCCAATCATCCCTGACCACTGGGATGGGAACTGGAGTCCAACAAGGTCTGAAGGATCACAGGTTTCCACTCTGTCCTCAGCTGAGGCTGGTCCATTATGGCGAATGGGGCACTGCCCCATTAACCTCGGGCTGTCCTTGCTTACAACCAGTCAGGGGGTGGCTCTGCCTGTCATTGGATGCGGCTCCACCTAAAGTTAAGTCTCCCTGTCATCCACCTTACCAGTCCTAATTGACACCAGCCAGCACTACTTGTTTTAAGACTCAGAAGCTTTCCCTGTGAAAACCCGCTCTTTAAAGCTCAATCAGACCAAACAACCATCTGCGGAACTGACATTTGCTCCAGTTGAGTGTTAAAGAGCACTAAAGGAGGGACCCCTGACCTTTAGGTCCAGTCGTGGCCGACTCTGGGGTTGTGGCGCTCATCTTGCTTTATTGGCTGAGGGAGCCGGCGTACAGCTTCCGGGTCATGTGGCCAGCATGACTAAGCCGCTTCTGGCGAGCCAGAGCAGCGCACGGAAATGCTGTTTACCTTCCCGCCGGAACGGTACCTATTTATCTACTTGCACTTTGACGTGCTTTCGAACGGCTAGGTTGGCAGGAGCAGGGACCGAACAACGGGAGCTCACCCCGTCGCAGGGATTCGAACCGCCGACCTTCTGATCGGCAAGTCCTAGGCTCTGTGGTTTAACCCACAGCGCCACCCACATCCCTAAAGAGCACTAAGGAGCTGGCAAAAACCCCCAGCTCAGACATGGAGCTCCTAAAGCACAGACCTTTTCCTGGAAAGAGCAGGGCAAAGGGTTGGTGTGGAGTATGAAAAGCAGAACTTGCAGAGGTCAGAATGTGGAGCTTTGATTATATCTCCTTGTCCACTTCCCATGGCTAGCAGGAAAAGGTATGTAATGCAACCAAATGACGAGGAGATTTGCTTGCATTTATTCTGATGTCAGAATCGAAACGCAGCTTCATCTCAGTGGAGAATGTTTTTTTGCACTCTTGCGCACAAGGTAAACACAGTCCTGGCTAAAGAGGAGATGCCGATCTCCCTTGGCTTTGGAACAAAGACATACCTGGTAAAACTGGTATTGAAGACACTGCAACAGATCAGACTAAAAGGGGAGGGGAAAGAGGAAAGCAGAGATGTAGGTATCATGAGAAAGGCAAGGCTGTGTAATACTACTATCAGGGATCTCAGAAAGCCTCTGAATTTACCCACTAAGGTTTTAAGGAGCAGAATCCTAAAGGCTGCATTTTCTACCTAGAATGAAAGAGTGGTGGTAATGGACGAGTAGGTTCAGGTTGACACAAAGTGATCCTACAAGCCTCAAAAGCTTGGACTGTGATGGAGGCTGGTGGAGGATCAAGTCTTCAAAGAAAAGGTTTCTTGACTGAGAACAGTGTGGGAGCCCTGCTAACGGACCCAGAAGGAAGCCTCAGCTCCTTAACTCTAAAGTGTGGGGGGGACAGGCTGCAGAAATTCAGTGCTGAGAGGATGAGCACTCTATATATGTGATTAGCAGTAGTTTTCTTTACCATATGTAAAAAGGGTAAAGGGACCCCTGACCATTAGGTCCAGTCGTGACCGACTCTGGGGTTGTGGCGCTCATCTCGCTTTATTGGCCGAGGGAGCCAGCATACAGCTTCCGGGTCATGTGGCCAGCAGGACCAAGCCGCTTCTGGCGAACCAGAGTAGCACACGAAAATGCCATTTACCTTCCCACCAGAGCAGTACCTATTTATCTACTTGCACTTTGACATGCTTTTGAACGGCTAGGTTGGCAGGAGCAGGGACCGAGCAATGGGAGCTCACCCCGTCGCAGGGATTCGAACCGCCAACCTTCTGATCGACAAGTCTTAGGCTCTGTGGCTTAGACCACAGTGCCACCCGTGTCCCTTTTACCATATATAGCTTCATATATATTTCTTTTTTAAAAGTGGAGGAGGATATCTATAGATGGGGTGGCGGCAACAATGCGGTCAAATGCATATGTTTTGAGGAAGGATGGGGCTATGAGACCAGCAGCATCTACCTTGGTTTTCAAACGCTGCGATACTCAAACACCTTGGTTCCCAAACATCAAAAACCCGGAAGTAAGTGTTCCAGTTTTCAAAAGTTTTTCGGAAGCCAAACATCTGACGCAGCTGTCAGTTATTGTTTCCGGGGCACCTGCACCAATCAGAAGCTGCGCCTTGGTTTTCAAACATTTCAAAAGTCAAACGGACTTCCGGAATGGATTAAGTTTGGCACTTTTGTTTTTGCTATTTATTTCGCGTTTTTGAGGCTTTTTTGTTTAATTTGTTTTTGTGACTGCATGGAACCCATTTCAGCTACTGATTGATTGATTGTGTTATTGCGGAAATGGATAAAAGCCCCCCCTCAAAACAATGACTATCATCAGTGCAGGTAAGAAAAAAAATAATTTTAATTTTTATCATGTACAATACTGTCTTATTTATTTTATAGTACAGTATATTGATTATTGCTTTCAATTTATGGATCAATGGTCTCGTTAGATAGTAAAATTCATGTTAAATTGCCGTTTTAGGGGTTGTTTTTAAAAGTCTGGAACGGATTAATCCGCTTTGCATTACTTTCTATGGGAAAGCACGCCTTGGTTTTGGAACGCTTTGGTTTTGGAACAGACTTCCGAAACGGATTAAGTTTGAGAACCAAGGTACCACTGTACAAGAGTTTTCCTTCCCTGGATAGAAAATAGGCTGAAGCCCACTTATATGTCTTCCCACAGAGACTAGCCATGGCGTCCCAGCTCATTAGCAAGCAGTGAAATACTGATATTCACAATAGTCATGGATCATGCTCTGCGTGTGGGGTTTATGCTATTTCCCACACGGCACTTCTGCAATGTGTGAAATGGCCGTAGAAGCACTTGCTTCCGATCCAAAGTAACTGCTCCCTCCTGAAAGCCATTTTTGATTGGGAGAGAGCCAGCCAGATATAAACAGAGGCTAACAAAGGTATCTTGTGAACTCTGGTCAGCCGGGAGTTTAAAAAGTTAAAAATGCTGGTGAGAGGAAGTGTCAAGCGAGAGAGATCATTTAAACAGAGACAGGGACAATTTCAGGGTTTGGGTAGCTGGAGGACTAGGACAGAGTTGATATCCTAATGGGGCACACCCTAAACCTGGATAGCTAGAATACAGAAAGCTGCTAGAGAACAGAAGCTCAGATACAACTAGCACTGCCTGTTATATACTCTCTGGGTGTAATTCAGCGATCGCCGCGTCAGCCTCCACTCACCTTGGCAATGGTGCTGGTCTCCTCCTTGTGTGGGCCATGATCCCCACCAAAGCCCGACTGCCCGACATTCTGTGCGCGAAGGCAACAGAAGAAAGCCTTGAAGATGTTCCGGCCACGAGGCTTCTTCGGGGAGGATTTGGACACCAAGACTGAGAAGGGAAGGACAAAAAGAACTTGGTTAGATCTCAACGGCACTCGTCCAGGGCCAAAACACAGGAGCAGGCAAATCTTCATGCAGGGTAAGTGTTTGTGAATTAGGTCTCCGGCCTGCCTCCTTCTGGAGACCCTGGGGGTGGCCCATGAAGGAGGAAAGCTTCTTTGCTGGAACATTTTTTGATTGGCCCAAAAAAGTGACATGCAAGTTCTCCAAACCATGAGGGACAGAAAGGTCCGTGGTGCTTTGAGTAAGGTAAAGGGACCCCTGACCATTAGGTCCAGTCGTGGCCGACTCTGGGGTTGCGACGCTCATCTCGCTTTACTGGCCGAGGGAGCCGGCGTACAGCTTCGGGGTCATGTGGCCGGCATGACTAAGCCGCTTCTGGCAAACCAGAGCAGCGCATGGAAACGTTGTTTACCTTCCCCCCGGAGCTGTACCTATTTATTTACTTGCACTTTGACGTGCTTTCGGTTGGCAGGAGCTGGGACCGAGCAACGGGAGCTCACCCCGTTGCGGGAATTCGAACCGCTGACCTTCTGATCGGCAAGTCCTAGGCTCTGTGGTTTAACCCACAGTGCCACCCGTGTCCCACTGCTTTGAGTACCAACGTCCAATTAACAGGAATCTGCTAGGAGAAGGGCCCTGGCTCTGAGGTACAGTAGCTGCCTTGCATGCAGAAGGCATCTCCAGGTAGGGATGAAACAGACTTCTGCCTCAAACCTTGGAGAGTGGCTGCCAGCATCCTAGAGAAATGAACTGGGAATCTCATGCAACCGGACCTTAGCCAAATCTGCTCTCCCAAACTGTGTGGGCGACATTTAGCTACTGCAAACTTTACAAAATGATGCCACCGAAGAGTGAACTGCGCAACAAAAGCGACAGCTATGGACTCAGCTATACAACCGCAAATAAAACGTTTTAAGTGTTTTGCAAAGTGCAATATACAAATGTGACATTAGATGGCGATGGTGAGCTATGGCAAATCCAACATATTTTTCAAAACCTTTTTTAAAAAGCATTTTCACAGCATGTGTGTAGATTTCACCTAAGACACTCTTGCGACAGACAGTGGCTGAACTCAAAATGGCTGCTGCCTGAGGAGGTTTCAATTTGCTGCGGGCGTTCCCCCAGAACCCACCCTCACAGAACACTTTGGCTTCTACCATCAGCACAGTCTGGGGTCAGGCCAGACAGGAGATAGCACACAAAGGAAACAGGACGTTCCATATTGCCCCAGCAACTAGCAGGCAACCTGAAGCCTCGGCATTGTCCAGGCCTAGCATAAATTCATGGAACCTGATTTCTTCTGTCAACAAGAGCAGCATCTTCTGCCCACTGTAATTGTAATTTATTATTTGTCACACGTTAAAAACTTCCCTGAACAGGGCTGCCTTCAGATGTCTTCTAAATGTCAGGTAGTTGTTTATCTCTCTGACATCTGCATTTCTGGCTCCAGCTTTCTCAGCTCCAGTTCTAGCAACTGGTCTCAGGTACTTGGAGCTACCTGAGTGGGTGGCTCTGTGGGTTAAACCACAGAGCCTAGGACTTGCCGATCAGAAGGTCGGCGGTTCGAATCCCCGCAATGACGGGGTGAGCTCCTGTTGCTCAGTCCCTGCTCCTGCCAACCTAGCAGTTCGAAAGCACGTCAAACTGCAAGTAGATAAATAGGTACCACTCCGGTGGGAAGGGAAACGGCGTTTCCGTGCGCTGGTCTGGTTCGCCAGAAGCGGCTTAGTCATGCTGGTCACATGACCCGGAAGCTGTACGCCGGCTTCCTTGGCCAATAAAGCGAGATGAGCTCCGCAACCCCAGAGTTGTCTGCAACTAGACCTAATGGTCAGGGGTCGCTTTACTTTACTAGAAGAAGTAACCGTCTGGCCCTGCAATCTGCAGACCCCACAACTAGAGATCATCCCAAGATTTCTCCCAGAACATACAAATTATGTGTTCTCCTGCCAAGCTAAGGGACCCTTCTTCCCCCTCCCCTCTCGTCTGTTTTGCTTCCCTGGGAGACTCTGGGCCCAGAACATCTTATCATATTCTATGGGTCCATGGGGGCCTTGCTATCGTTTGTTCTGCTTGCAACGAACAAAGTGGCCCCAGATGAACTGCCTTTGTCTTTCCTTGTGCGCCTACAAAGGACTACTGTTGCATCAGTGCAGCCCAGCTGGCGTCCAGTGTCAGAACTGTACCTCCTCTATGCTAAAAACATTAAAATCCATCACCAATATAAGACTCAAATTCTGCAATTTGTTATGGTTTTAACACATGGATGGAGTTAATGTGCTTGCTCTTATTCTGCATACTTTATTGAGCAATGGTGGCCATTTTCACCTAATTTATTCTGGTTTTGCTAGCCATGGACAAAGATATTAATGCCCATTGACACCTGCTTTACCAAGAGGCTGCAAGTTATACCTGAGGAGGCCTGGCTCAACACGGCACCTGTCACAGGTACCGTATTTTTTGCACCATAACACTCACTTTTTTCCTCCTAGAAAGTAAGGGCAAATGTCTGTGTGTGTTATGGAGCGAATGCCTACGGGTGGCGGGGGGAATCTGCTGCAGTCGTGAGCAGAGGATCCATGGTTCCCCTTCCTTCCCTCCTCCGTGGTAACAAAGCATGGATCCACATGGATCCTCAGGATTTTTGCATTAGGCTACTCCAAACTCAGTCAGATCACATGTCTGTGGCCACAGCATGAACCACAAAAATCATATATCCACTATTTCGTTTAGAATATTTTTTTTCTTGTTTTCCTCCTCTAAAAACTACGTGCGTGTTATGGTCTGGTGCGTGTTATAGAGCGAAAAATACGGTAATATAAAGTACCACAGGGACAAAAGGTTGCAGGACTGAGGAGGATGTCGGCTGTGGCACAGAGTCCAAGAGAAGTTGCTGAAACGGGAGATGAAGGAGGAGGAAGAGGAAGAGGAAGCAGTGAGAATATCAGCACAAATGGACCCAAACCCAAGAGTTGTGCAAAGCATCAAGGAAATTGGTTCTAAACAGCCCCATCAGCTCAGTCCGGACAGTGAGATCCAGCTCCAAGGACCTTCTGGCAGTTCCCTCACTGTGAGAAGTAACATTACAAGGAACCAGGCAGAGGGCCTTCTCGGTAGAAGAAGAAGAAGAAGAGGAAGAGTTTGGATTTGATATCCCGCCTTTCACTCCCTTTAAGGAGTCTCAAAGCGGCTAACATTCTCCTTTCCCTTCCTCCCCCACAACAAACACTCTGTGAGGTGAGTGGGGCTGAGAGACTTCAGAGAAGTGTGACTGGCCCAAGGTCACCCAGCAGCTGCATGTGGAGGAGCGGAGACGCGAACCCGGTTCCCCAGATTACGAGACTACCGCTCTTAACCACTACACCACACTGGCTCACCACAGTGGCGCCCACCCTGTGGAACACCCTCCCATCAGTTGTCAAGGAAATAAAATATCTGACTTTTAGAAGACACCTGAAGGCAGCCCTGTTTGGGGAAGTTTTTAATGTTTGATGTTTTGTTGTGTTTTTAATATTCTGTTGGGAGCCGCCTAGAGTAGCTGGGGAAACCTAGCCAGATGGGTGGGGTATAAATAAATTATTATTATATTATTATCACCTCTCTGCCTACGCTGATTAGTGAAGCTGTCATGTAAGACCAATAATAAAGGTTTCACCAACTCCCAACAAAAGTAGATATGAAAATAGTAATGTCTCATTCGCAGCCACATCACCTTAAGTTCCACACTGCTGAGGGCTTTGCTTCAGCTGCCCCTGACTATCACAGCTTAGCTGGGTGATTGCTGGAAACACGGAATTGCACCCCCAAATTTGGAATCCCCACCAAATCCACATGCATCTGTGCCAAATAAAAACATGACTCTTTGCCCAACCTAGACTGGAAAGCAGGAAGGGGAAGACAGTAAAATGCCACCCCTCTCTCCCTCCTGGGTTGTGACCAGCTACACTCTAGAATTGCAAGTTCACCAGCCGTCAGTTCCTTTTGGATTACAGTGGGAGCTCTGGTTGTGAACGGGATCCGTTCCGGAGGCCCGTTCGCAACCTGAAAAGAACGCAACCCGCGTCTGCGCGCGTGGGTCGCGATTCGCCACTTCTGCACATGCGCGTGACGTCATTTTGCGCATCTGCGCATGCGCGAGCGGCAAAACCCAGAAGTAACCCTTTCCGGTATTTCTGGGACGCAACCTGAAAACGCACAACCTGAAGCAAACGTAACATGAGGTATGACTGTACGGTAAGGTAAAGGTAAAGGGACCCCTGACCATTAGGTCCAGTTGTGACCGACTCTGGGGTTGTGGCGCTCATCTCGCTTTATTGGCCGAGGGAGCTGGCGTACAGCTTCTGGGTCATGTGGCCAGCATGACTAAGCCGCTTCTGGCGAACCAGAGCAGCGCACGCCGTTTACCTTCCTGCCAGAGCGGTACCTATTTATCTACTTGCACTTTGACGTGCTTTCGAACTGCTAGGTTGGCAAGAGCAGGGACCTAGCAACGGGAGCTCGCCCCGTCGCGGGGATTCGAACCGCCGACCTTCTGATCGGCAAGTCCTAGGCTCTGTGGTTTAACCCACAGCACCACCCGCGTCCCATGACTGTACAGTACATAAGAACATATAAAGAGAGGTCTACCTAGTCCAGCATCCTGTTCTCTTAGTGGCCAGCCATATGCCTATGGGAAACTTGCAAGCAGGACCTGTGTGCAATTGCACTCACCTCCCCTGTAGTTTCCAGCAACTGGTGTTCAGAATCATTGCTGCTTCTGACTGTGGAGGTGGAGCCTAGCCATCACAGCTCATAGCCATGATTGCTCTGATCAACTCCTGCCCGGAAACCACTGTCCCCACTGTGGAAGGACGTGTGGATCCAGAATTGGCCTCCACAGTCACATACTGGGTCAATCTTACTTGGCTATGAGTGATTGCCAAAGAAGAAGAAGCAGCCCTAGATTTGGTAAAGTGAGATTTTGTTTTAAAAAATTAAAATAAGGTGTTGAAAAAGCACTTCATTAGCAAGTTACAAGTTGTTGTTCAACTTCTATCTCCCTTGTGGTTTATCCTCCTAGTGGTGCAGCAATAAAGCTGCTGGCACATTTGAAAAGCAAAGCAGGGTCCAGCCTGGTTTCAAATTGGATGGGAGACTGATTGTTGAGATTTGTGCATTGCAGGGGGTTGGTCTAGACAACCCTTGAGGTCCCTTCCAATTCTGCAATTCTGTAATAGTAAGATTTCTTAGAAAAGACAAAAGAACACCAAGGTTACCCTGACATTGACAAGATCAAACCATCGCTAAACATCAGTAAAATGTATAGACAGTTTGTGTATTTGTAAGGCACCAGCTCACTCAAAGCAAGATAAAGGCACCTTTCTCTCCAGTCTACTGGGGGCAGTTTGCTGGAAGAAGGAGCTACCCGCCTGTTAACTGCTGTGCTTTAGCACCAAGACTACAGAAAGGATGGATAGATCATGGCAGTGCAGCTACCCAGTCTGTAGATTAGGTGACATAAAGTGGCCAAAAGGATTCACTCTGGTGCTATAACGACAAGTGACAAGTCTGGCCAGAGCTGCCCTTGGATGTCACCATCTCTGTTTGCTTCAGGCCATGTCCCCTGACCCTAAACAGTTAATTAAGGTTGTAGAAACCCCAGGCTGGGAACAATTTGGAATCATGCATATAGCAGTGAAGAGCTTGATGCTTTTCCAACAGGTAGCTAGCTCTTCTCAATGTCTAGTTTAGTTTCTGAGACTTTGATCAGCGTCAGCTTGGAGTTCTGCAACCATATAGAGATTTGTGTGTGTGTGTTTTTTTGAATGAGTCAACAGTGTGATGCAGCAGCGAAAAAAGATAGTGCTATTCTAGAAGTATAATAATAATAATAAATTATTATTTGTACCCCGCCCATCTGGCTGGGTTTCCCCAGCCACTCTGGGCGGCTTCCAACAAAGATTAAAAATAGTGTCCAGATCAAGGGAAGTACTAGAACACTCTATTATGCCTTGGTCAGACCACACCTGGAATACAGTGCCCAATTCCGGGCACCACAATTTAAGGATGTTGACAAGCTGGAAAGTGTGCAGAGGAGGGCAAGCAAGATGATCAAGGAAACCAAACCTTAGAAGGAAAGGTTGAAGGAGCTGGGTATGTTTATCATGGAAAAGAGAAGATAGGATAGCCATCTTCAAATACCCAAAGGGCTGTCACACTGAAGATGGAGCAAGCTTGTTTTCTCCTGCTCTGGAGGATAGGACTCAAAGCAATGGATTCAAGTTACAAGAAAGGAGACTCTGAATTAACATCAAGAAGAACTTTCTGGCTGTAAGGGCTGTTCAACCATGGAACAGACTCCCTTGGAAGGTGGTAGAGGTTTTTAAGCTGAGGTTGGATGGTCATCTATCATGGATGCTTTAGCTGGTTGGTTGGACTAGATGACTCTCTGGGTTCCTTCCAACTCTACAATGCTATGCTTTCCAGAAAACCATACAGTTGTACCTTGGTTCATGAACGCCTTGGTGCTTGTACATTTTGGTTCCCGAATGCCGCAAACCTGGAAGTGAGTGTTCCGGTTTGCGAACATTTTTTGGAAGCTGAACATCTGACACAGCTTCCGATTGAGTGCAGGAAGCTTCTGCAGCCAACTGGAAGCCGTGCCTTGGTTTTTGAATGTTTTCAGAAGTAAAACAGACTTCCGGAACGGATTCCGTTCGAGAACCAAGGTACGGCTGTATTTTCCAAATTCTGCATACAAACACATAAACTAGCCCATGAATAGTACCATGGTGTACCCTCCCTCCATCAGCAAATCCATCATCCATAAACATGCCTAATCTTTCCCGCCCCCTGTATTATTAAAATGCATTCCACAAGTCGGTCGTGTGGGGGGCTGCGCCTCCTGTAAGTTAGCATGAAACCATCAGCGCATAGAAATGAAGAACGAGGAACTCTTGTGTCTGTGATGCTAAGGAGTCACCAGCAGGTGGCACTGCATGCCCACAAACTATACCCATCATTCTACCGTGTTGCTACTACTAGGTTCCCCCACCACTAGGAACTATGAGCTGGATTATATATACATATAGCATATACCACTAACGAGCACACCTCTTGGATTGGGGAGGCGGGGAATTGCCAAGAAACAGGGTGCGCATATTTGACATGCATTTGGGCCACAGCCACTGCAGACAGAACACCCAGATAGGATAAACAACAAAGAGGAGGCAGGAAGCTGTCAGGTCTCCGTGGGGAGGAAACTGGAGAATTTCAAAGGAGCCAGCAAGCAGCCCACCCAGGGAACAGAGTTTCCTCAGCCTTCACAGCAGGCCTTGGCACATGCTACCTATCTCACTCCGAAGGAATTTTGCCATCTGTCCACAACGTTAGACTACAGCACTTGATTTAAAAAGAGGGGAAAGGGGCATTTCTCAAGAGCTTGTTGGGAGAGGATCCTAGATTCAAAGACTGGTAATGGTGGGCAACGCGGGTGGCGCTGTGGGTTAAAGCCTCAGCACCTAGGGCTTGCCGATTGAAAGGTCGGCGGTTCGAATCCCAGCGGCGGGGTGCACTCCCGTTGTTCGGTCCCAGCGCCTGCCAACCTAGCAGTTCGAAAGCACCCCCGGGTGCAAGTAGATAAATAGGGACCGCTTACTAGCGGGAAGGTAAACAGCGTTTCCGTGTGCGGCTCTGGCTCGCCAGAGCAGCGATGTCACGCTGGCCACGTGACCCGGAAGTGTCTTCGGACAGCGCTGGCCCCTGGCCTCTTGAGTGAGATGGGCGCACAACCCTAGAGTCTGTCAAGACTGGCCCGTATGGGCAGGGGTACCTTTACCCTTTAATGGTGGGCAACCTTCCACCATTTTAAATAAAATCAAGGCAGTGAGACAAATACGGTTGCAGGTGATGGTTGAGTAGCGTTCTAGGGCGTATCGTCAGTTCACCCCTGGGCTGATGGTGAAACCCAAACAGGCCTGGGCTCATAGAACCATCCCACCAAACATACAACACAAGGCAACAAACCAACCTCAGCTAAACCCATATACCACAGACTGACAACTCTGCAACAACCACCACAGCCAAATGAAGCATAGGGAAATCACTTCAAATTGACGGACTGGTGACCCCCCCTCCTTTTCTCCTCCCCCTCAAGCCATTAATATTGTCAGCACCACCACTATCCCCCTACTCAACCCCTCCATAGAGACCCCCCAATCCCATCCCCACCCCAATATTCAGAAGACAACAATTCACCCTCTCCACTCCCCCCTCCTCAATCATCTCAACAACCCACAATCTCAGCCCCACCCCACCCCAAGAACCCCACCGGCGGCACAAAAAGAACCGTCACAAAAATAGACACACACACCCGCCAACCGCTCGGTCTCTTCCATCATCACACAAAGGCAACGAACGAAATCAGTAGGTACAAGAAAAGGATAACAAAGAAAGAAACCCATACAAACTAAAACAATACCCCCAACCTCAATAAAACAATCAACAAACAGGCTAAAATCCGACACACAACCAGCACAACGGTTGCGCCAGAGCGTGCCAATACCCATATCCCTGCCCTAACACGCCAACAAACCAATAATGTTATTAACAACACTGACAACATTGCTTATAAACCTTGTACCCAAACACAGGCGTCACAAAGGCACTTAACACCATTTCAATGACCATTCCCTATCGCAAACGACAGAGAGGACAGCCTGTTCTTAAACAAGGCCCTCCATGCCAGCTGAGACACGGTATCAACTGGTTGGAAGCAGACAGTCCACATTTTCCCAAACAAACACCTATATATAGGTTACTTTCTGTAATCTACCCCCCCACTCTTTAACCCAAATATAGTTCTAACCCCCCTCTTCCCCCACCCATCACACTTTATCCCAGTGCAACAAAATAGGTTTGATAGACAATATAAGGTGAGAGACACAGGACAGCCCAGACCGGGAGAAGAAGAAGAAGAGTTTGGATTTGATATCTCGCTTTATCACTACCTGAAGGCGTCTCAAAGCGGCTAACATTCTCCTTTCCCTTCCTCCCCCACAACACTCTGTGAGGTGAGTGAGGCTGAGACTTCAGAGAAGTGTGACTGGCCCAAGGTCACCCAGCAGCTGCATGTGGAGGAGCAGGGAATCGAACCCAGTTCACCAGATTACGAATCCACTGCTCTTAACCACTACACCACACTGATTCTCAGCAGGGAATCATCCTATAGAGTAGACAAGCAGAATGGCTAGCTTAAAAGCAATTGCACTAAACGTGAGGGGCTGGGGAAACCCTATCAAAAGAAAATGCATCGCCTTGTATGTGAACACCATGAAACCACGCATTGCCTTCCTACAAGAAATACACAATCCACCCAAAAGAAGCAAACTCCTGAGCGATCTCTGCTTCAGTCAACAATGGGTTGCACCTGGCCTAGGAAAGACCTGGGTAGTAGCCATATTACTCAGTAGAGACCTGAACTTCAAAGCCACGACAGTCCTAAATGACCAAAGAGGCAGATTCATTTTCGCTAAAGGGACACCGGATGGCAAAACTAAACTGACAATTAGCTCCATATTTGCCCCAAACTCGAAACAACTAGAGTTCATCCAGAAAACACTAAACAAATTCTTCTCCTTCTCCGATAGGGAAGCAATCCTGGGAGGTGACCTCACTAAAATATGAGAGGTATCTCCCTGAAAGACATCCACCCTGCAACCCCATGGGCAACCTTCTTCCAAAGGAAACCCCAAACAATTAGGGACTCTTACAAAATGCTAAAAAAAAGAAGATATCTCTATGGCATATGGGGCGAAGAAAACCCGGGAGACACCAGCCACACATTCCAGTCTGGGCGCCACGGCACAGTCTCCAAATTAGATAGCATTCTGCTCACACAAGGTCTGATTCCCTTGGTTGACTCAACAAACATAGGTAGCATTAAAATCACAGACCACGCCCCAGTAGAAGCTACACTTGAAATAGGAGAAGAAACATGAACCACCCCATCATGGTCCTTCAGTCTCATCCTAAACACAAATAAACTAATTAGAGAAAGTCTCACAAAAATTCTCCAGAACTACTTCAACGCATCCTCAAAGATTAGCAAAATAGAACAAGACCTCACGGCCCTCTCATCACAATACAAACAAACAGGAGCTAAAGGACACCTTAAACAAAAAGGAGGTAACTAGATTCTCTAGAAATCAGCCAAACAATGATCAACATTATATACTCAAAGCAATGCTTCTATGAGTATGGAGAGGGAAACTCCAGACTATTAGCAAACAGGTGTAGGAAAACATCACTCAAAACAAGAATACACAGCACCACCAAAATAGACGGCAAAGCAACATTCTCCCCCAAAGAAAACCTCAGAATTTTACTCCAACCTATACACTTTCCACAACCCACCTGAGGAGGAAATCAGAAATGTCCTAGCAGGACAGACCATGCCAACCTTAACTGATGAGGAACAAGAATTCATGGACAGTCCTATCACCCTGGAGGAAATACATGTGGTCCTCAAAAACCTGAAACCACACAAAGCCCCAGGCTTTACAGCAGAATTCTACAAGAAATTCCAAGAACCCCTCATGCCTTACATGACTTGCCTATTTAACGACATCATAAAAGGGGGGACCATTCCTAAAACCTGGACCGCCTCCAAAATACTCTCTATCCCAAAACTCACTCAAAGACAGCCTCAAAGTAGAATCCTACTACCCAATCTCATTAATAAACCTAGACAACAAGATCTTCACATCAATTTTTTTAGGCTAACTGCCTAAAAAAATTCCTACACAAATTAATAGCCCGAGACCAGATGGGCTTCATCCCTGGTCGCAATATAACAGGTCCCATAAGGAAACTACTGAATCTTATCGAACACAACTAAACTCCCACTGACAATTGTGTCCCTAGACATCCACAAAGCTTTTGATTGCCTAGAATGGGAATACCTATTAGCAGTACAAACTAGCATGAAATTTGGTCCCAACTTCTTACAAACTCCCAAACAAATCTACTCCCAAGCCTCAGGAAAATGCAGCACTAACAGTATGGACTCTAATACCATAGCAATCCAAAGAGGCACCAAACGAGGATGCCCACTGTCTCCCTTCTTATTCACCTTGGCTCTGGAACCTCTAGCAATCCAAATCCGAGCAGCCACAGACATCAAGGGAGCGGAAATAAAAAGCAGAACCTATAAATCAGGGCTCTTTGCAGATGACCGGATGGTCACAACACCAGACCCCATAAACACAGCAACCACCCTAACCAAATAACTCAACACATTTGCGATGGTATTGGGCCCACAAGTAAAGACAACAACAAGAATCTGCTGACAGCATAAGAATCAATATGGCTAACCTGACCCAAAAATCCACCCTCTCTCACACAATAATAAATCTCACTACAGCCAACCAAGGACAACTAACCACACCCTAGGCTACGCCAACTTCTCTCACCACCAAGGAAATATAACAAGCGAATAGAAAGAGAACCCACACAAGTGATGCTGACACAGAGCCCCACACATTCACTAAGCGGAAGAATAGAAGCATTGCCACCCCACCCAACCTTCACCTATTTCCCCCTATTTTCTTCTCAACCTAATACAGTCGTACCTTGGTTGATGAACACCTTGCGACTCGAACTTCTTGGCTCCTGATCGCCGCAAACCCGGAAGTGAGCGTTGCGGTTTGCGAACATTCTTTGGAACCCGAACGTCCGACGCGGCTTCCAATTGGCTGCAGGAGCTTCCTGCAGCCAATCAGAAGCCACACCTTGGTTTCTGAACGTTTTGGAAGTCAAACGGACTTCTGGAACAGATTCCTTTCGACTTCCAAGGTATGACTGTACTGCATGCAACACTAATGTCTCACAACAAATGAAACTGATCTGTAGAAAACACAACTTGAAAAAAGAGACAATGCACGTATTTTTGTAAACTAAGAAAACTTTAATAATTTTTTTTTTAAAAAAAAGTGGTTTGAAAGTCCCTATACACACAACAGGGGCAGAGCTTGGTAATACGGCACCTGAGCGAGCACAAAATTTGGTGTGTCCCCCATCACGAATATTTTTCACAATACAGTGGTACCCCGCAAGACGAATGCCTCGGAAGACGAAAAACCCGCTAGACGAAAGGGTTTTTCGTTTTCTGAGGTGCTTTGCAAGACAGATTTTTCTAAGGGCTTGCTTTGCTAGACGAAATAGCCCTGCCTCTCCTGTCATGGCGACGGTCGCACGCTCGCTTCCCCGCTCCTCCGGCTCCCTCCCACCTTCTGGCCAACCTTCCGGCTGCCTCGCACCGCTGCCCACCGCCCTCGCGCGCTCCCCTCAGGAGCCGTTGCTGCCAGCAGCCAGCGTTGCAGCCGGAGTCGCGCTCCTGAGCCCCGCCACCCTCCAGCAGCCGCGTCGCGCGGTGTCCACAAGGCGCGGATGAGTCCAAGGACCGGTTGCGGCAGCTGCCCTGCTTCTCCCCACCCCTCCCCACCGTGGTGCTTCGCAAGACGAAAAAACTTGCTCTACGAAAAAACTCGCAGAACGAATTAATTTCGTCTTGCGACGCACCACTTTAATTCCTTTCGGTACAATTGCTTTTTATGGAGCTTCTCAGTAGGTAATAGGTAAAGGAACCAGGATGGTTATGTCCTGTCAAATTTGATTATGGGGTGCGGCGCTCTTCTCTGCTTTCAGGCTGAGGGAGCCAGCGTTTGACCGCAGACAGCTTTTTCCGGGTCATGTGGCCAGCATGACTAAACCGCCTCTGGTGCAACGGGACATCGTGATGAGTGCCAGAGCACACAGAAATGCCATTTACCATTTTCAGTAATGTAAAGAGACGCCTGACCATGAGGTCCAGTCATGGCCGACTCTGGGGTTGGGGAGCTCATTTCGCTTTATTGGCCAAGGGAGCCGGTGTACAGCTTCCGCGTCATGTGACCAGCATGACTAAGTTGCTTCTGGAGAACCAAAGCAGCGCACGGAAACGCTGTTTACCTTCCCACTGGAGCGGTACCTAGTTATCTACTTTCACTTTGACGTGCTTTCGAACTGCTAGGTTGGCAGGAGCAGCGACCGAGCAATGGGAGCTCACCCCGTTACAGGGATTCGAACCGCTGACCTTCTGATCGGCAAGTCCTAGGCTCTGTGGTTTAACCCACAGCGCCACCCACGTATAAATATATGTATTGCGGGGGAACCTCCTGCACCGCACTAAAGCCAGCTCTGCATAAAAAGGTAAAGGTAAAGGTACCTCTGCCCGTACGGGCTAGTCGTGACCGACTCTAGGGTTGTGCGCTCATCTCACTCAAGAGGCCGGGAGCCGGCGCCGTCCGAGGACACTTCCGGTCACGTGGCCAGCGTGACGAAGCTGCACTGGTGAGCCAGCACCCGTGCCGCACACAGAAACACTGTTTACCTTCCCGCTATAAAGCGGTACCTATTTATCTACTTGCACTTAGGGGTGCTTTCGAACTGCTAGGTGGGCAGGAGCTGGGACCGAACGACAGGAGCTCACCCCGCCGCGGGGATTCGAACCGCCGACCTTACGATCAGCAAGTCCTAGGCACTGAGGTTTTACCCACAGCGCCACCAGCTCTGCATACATATCCCCAAAAAGATGATTTCATAACGCTACTTACAAACAAGAAGACTGTTTCTTTGCATTTCATTTCCCTCTGAACTTACTTCTCTATGTTCCCCATCCCATCTCACTCCACATTATGAATATCTATTTGCCAATTCAGGGTTACACACCATGATCTGGTGAAAACACGAACCAGGGGCAGCCAACATGGCAGCCTCCAGATGGTTTTGGACTCTTAGCTTCTATGAACCCAGGGATAAAGGGAGTTGTGGTCCATTAACACCTGGGTGGCTGCAGGTTAGCAACCCTTAGCTTGTGCCATACATAAGAAAACTGTATGTCTTTAAGCTGCTGCGAGAACAGAAATGGATTGGGTGTGTGCACGAGAGAGAGAGCTAGCTTTCTGTATTGTCATCTGTGCTTCGTTCTGCCTGCGATGAAAGCCCCAAGCAAAATGCTTCGGTTTGCCTCCTGCAAATAATGCTGAATGGCCATGAAAGTGAAAGGACATAAAGGAGCTTATAGTGCAGCTCACACACACTGTGTTACATCAACAGGGTCCAGCGCCTATTGACACTCATAAATCTGAAAGGCAAGGGAGACAGGACAGGTTCCCTCTTCTGCCACAGAAAAATGGCCAAAAGAATATGAACCCCTTATCCTCTAGGACAGCAGTAGGCAACCTAAGGCCTGGGGGCCGGATGCGGCTCAGTCGCCTTCTCAATCCGGCCCACAGACGGTCCAGGAATCAGCATGTTTTTACATGAGTAGAATGTGTCCTTTTATTTAAAATGCATCTCTGGGTTATTTGTGGGGCCTGCCTGGTGCTTTTACCTGAGTAGAATGTGTCCTTTTATTTAAAATGCACCTCTGGGTTATTTGTGGGGTCTGCCTGGTGTTTTTACCTGAGTAGAATGTGTCCTTTTATTTAAAATGCACCTCTGGGTTATTTGTGGGGTCTGCCTGGTGTTTTTACCTGAGTAGAATGTGTCCTTTTATTTAAAATGCACCTCTGGGTTATTTGTGGGGCTTGCCTGGTGTTTTTACCTGAGTAGAATGTGTCCTTTTATTTAAAATGCACCTCTGGGTTATTTGTGGGGCATAGGAATTCGTTCATTTTTATTTCAAAATATATTCCGGCCCCCCACAAGGTCTGAGGGACGGTGGACCGGCCCCCTGCTGAAAAAGGTTGCTGACCCCTGGGCTAGGAGGAGGCCCTGAAGGTGTGTGCATGGGTGCCGGGAGAGGAAGATCATCTCACTCCCTGTTTCTACTCTGCTTTCTCCTTTCTTTCTTAAAACAGGGAATTCCATGCAGGTGAGTGGGTAGGCTAACAATACATCAAGGAAGCGTCTCTGTCTCAGGAGCTGTGGGCATGGCAGGGCGTGAATGGCAGGGCGATGCCGTGCTTCTGCTTACAGGAATGGGCAAGGGTGGTGCAGGATGGCAGCAAGAGCCATGCAGGTGCAAAAGCAGCAGCACCAGATTGGCTCCGCCGACGCACTCACACAGCCCCAACCTCTTCGCCCTCCACTTTCCGCAGTACCCCAACAGAAGGGTGGCGGCGCAACACTGCCCCACCAGTCCACTTGGTTTCCATGCTAACTGTGGAGTAAGGAAAACCCCTTCCTCTGTGACCAGTTTGGAAACTGGCATGCCAGTGGAGTAGGAACGGAGAGCTGTGCTCCATCCCAGCCAACCCTACTTGACAGAAGGCACGGTGGTTGTTTTTTCTCGTTCTGCACTGCCACGCTGGTTGTGGAGCAGGGGCAAATTCTGCAGACTAAACTTCTATGCACTCATTTACTATTAATGGGTCACCCCCACATTATAGGAATTTATTAGATGCCTTTGTCATAAGCCTAACAAGCCTTTCTGGTGCTAAACATTGGGGTCAGAAAACAAGAGAGTTTATTTAACAAAGTTTGCATACTCTTTAACTGTAAATAAAACCCCTAAGCAGTTTACGAAGAATAACCATGGTTTACCTGCAAACCATGGTTTATAAACTATGCCAAAACGTTACTCCTCTTAGCAATCAACTGTTTTCAGTAAAGGCGCCATCTACTTGCCCACCCGACACAAATAGAATCTAATAATATATTTCACATTCGTATCATGTTGTTTTTTAAAGAAGTGCTTTCACACACCTTCTCAAAAGAATAATTCCAACTACCTTGTAAGGTAAACCAGTACGAATATCCACAGATCGCAGTTCCAAAGCTAAAGGGAAGAAATCAGCTTGCCAAACAGCTACCTACCAAATTAATGGAAGGAATTCGATTTAAACCGCGGATCCTGCCAGCGCACTGTCACATTCCAGAATGATGGAGAAATGCAATAGGTGGAGCCAAGCAAACAAAAGTATAGAAGCTTCCCAAAGAGTTTTGAAATAGATTCTTCTGCAGGAAACAGTACAGCAGCTTCAAAAGGGACACAAATTTGCATTCTCTTCCAGCACTCCATTTGAGTGAAACTTGGAAGCCGAGTCCTTTCTGAAATGGAGTGGGGGAAAGGAATGCAAAAACACTGGCTTCGCCAGTTGAATTTCTCTGTGCTGTTGCTATGCCCCCCCCCCTCTGCATTTGCTTGCAGTGTAACAGGAACAAATCCATCTGAAAGGGGCCTAAAATTCTGCATTAGAAATCATGAATTCAGCAGTGGGGATAGTTTGCAATTTTTTTTGAAACACCGTCTTTTTTGCTCTATAAGACCCACTTTTCCCCTCCTAAAAAGTAAGGGGAAATGTGTGTGCGTCTTATGGAGCGAATGCAGGCTATGCAGCTATCCCAGAAGCCAGAACAGCAAGAGGGATCACTGCACAGTGAAAGCAGCGATCCCTCTTGCTGTTCTGGCTTCTGGGATTCAGAATATTTTTTCTTTCTTGTTTTCCTCCTCCTAAAACTAGGTGTGTCTTATGGTCTGGTGCGTCTTATAGAGCGAAAAATACGGTCTGTCCCTACTCTTCCCCCTCCCAACCAACCCAGCTCCCTGGGTAGATCTGCAGAAATTGGGATTATTCTTTTCCCTAATTATCTGCTGGGACGCGGGTGGCGCTGTGGGTAAAAGCCTCAGCGCCTAGGGCTTGCCGATCGAAAGGTCAGCGGTTCGAATCCCCACGGCGGGGTGCACTCCCGTTGTTCGGTCCCAGCGCCTGCCAACCTAGCAGTTCGAAAGCACCCCCGGGTGCAAGTAGATAAATAGGGACCGCTTACTAGCGGGAAGGTAAATGGCATTCCGTGTGCGACTCTGGCTCGCCAGAGCAGCGATGTCACGCTGGCCACGTGACCCGGAAGTGTCTTCGGACAGCGCTGGCCCCCGGCCTCTTGAGTGAGATGGGCGCACAACCCTAGAGTCTGTCAAGACTGGCCCGTACGGGCAGGGGTACCTTTACCTTTACCTTAATTATCTGCTGCTCAGGAATTGAGACTTACAAACCATTAACAAGCAGCATTAAGGAACAAGGGGTTGCAATGCAGAAAGAAAAGCGTGCCCCCCCCCCTGCCAGGCCCTAATGGCTGCATCCTGGCTGCACAACGCAGCTCCTGCATTTGCTTGGGCCAATCCCAGGGCACCAATCTGCCTCTGACGGATGAGCTTTGGAGTGTGTGCCCACACACGGACAGGTTTTGTCAGAACAAATCATCCGTGTAAACTTGACGGAAGACAACTCTTTAAGCTGGGTCTATCCAGGAACGCAAGCCGCTACTCACAGGGGACCTGCCTTTTGAGCGAGTTCTGGGGATGGCCTGTTTCAGTGAAATACTTCCGTGTGCATTCATCCGCATGAAGCATCCTACCGAGTGCTCTCGCATGGAGGGAATGTGCCGCCCTGGAAATGGTCCCAAGCATGGCAGGTGCATGGCAGCGAAAAGATGGAGCTGTGAATCAGCAAGCCCATGTACTTTAAAAGCCTCACCTCTGCCATGAACAAAACAAACAAAAAAATCCTTCCAGTAGCACCTTAAAGGTAAAGGTACCCCTGACCGTTAGGTCCAGTAGCGGACGACTCTGGGGTTGTGCGCTCACCTCGCTCTATAGGCCAAGGGAGCCGGTGTTTGTCCGCAGACAGTTTTTCCAGGTCATGTGGCCAGCATGACCAAGCTGCTTCTGGCGAAATCAGAAACGCCGTTTACCTTCCCACCAGAGCGGTACCTATTTATCTACTTGCACTTTGACGTGGTTTCGAACTGCTAGGTTGGCAGGAGCTGGGACTGAGCAACAGGAGATCACCCCATTGCAGGGATTCGAACTGCTGACCTTCTGATCGGCAAGCCCTAGGCTCTGTGGTTTAGACCGCAGCACCACCCGTGTGCAAACTTTACAAAAGCTCATACCAATAACAAATTTAGTTGGTCTCTAAGGTGCTACAGGAATGAATTTTTTTGCTTTGTTTCGACTACGGCAGACCAACACGGCTACCTACCTGTAACTAACTCTGCCATGAACACAGATTTATACACACAGAGGTAGAACAGACCAAACCACTTCAGGTCGTTTGTAGGTCAGAGGTTGTCAACACTGTGCCCGTGGGCACACACGTGCCCGCAGAGGTCTTCCTTGATGCTCCAAAGGGCCCCTTCTCCATTGAAATTAGGCTTGGAAGAAAAATTCTACTGGAGATAGTATAGGCTTCAGTGTGTGCATGGTTGAAGGGTGTTTGCGGGGTGGGGTGGGGAGTCCACAACAGTTTCTCCAATGTGCCCCTGGGTCTAAACAAGTTGGCAACCTCTGAGAGAGATGGTCACAGTTTTGATTTGTTTCCCCAGCATTAAAAAACCCCATGCAATTAGAAAACAACACGGTAGACATGAAAGGACTGAGCCTGCACTTTTCTCCCTGGTTTGCTAGTTTTCTACCAGCAGGGAGGTGGGTGTTTAATGTGGAAACACAACCCAAAGTGTTTTCCCCCACTTGCAGCCTGAACATGGGACAGTCCATTCTGCATCTTGGCATTAATCCACCCCCACCTAATTCTGCTACATTGATCAACCCAGCCTTAAATTGGTGTCCTTAGGCAAACCATGTAATCAGCCTCTTTTCAAGTCTGACATAGGTGAAATGCTTTGGGGGCTCTGAAGGGCTAGCTCAGCTGTGGGGAAGCTGAAACCCTCCAAATTGTTAAGTTGTGGGTGAACATATCAGACGACACACCGATTCTTCAAACCGCTCTTGTTTATTCACAGGCCAGAACAGAACTGAACTGAAGGGTTCAGCCACCCTGCTTATATAGAGCTCCACTAGAACGCAACAGTAACCATTTGCTGTAGCTATCCAATCACTGAACGTCACTTTCAACCCCTTATTTGCATATGTGGACCTGAGTGAAAACTATCTACAGTATCCCCCTGCTGGCCCAGGGTGAGAACTTCAGTACATAACACAAATGTTGCTGAACTAGAACTCCCATCAGCCCCAGGAAGTATGCCCAATCTGAATAGCCACAGATTCACACACCTGGGCTAGACAAATGCTTTCTTCCTCAGCATGGTGCGCACTCAATGTTTTAGATGATAGCTCCCATCATTCCTGACCAGGCAGGCAGGCTGGGGCTGATGGGAATCATAGTTCAAAACAACAGGGAAGCGGCAGGTTGGCAAAACCTGTGCTATGTGTATAATAATAATAATAATAATAATAAAAAAAAAAAAAACACGTCATTTTCCCAGTTTCTTCTCTCCCATAACGAGCACTAGAAACTTGCCCTCTCTTCAGAAAATTAAAGCTGAGATTTGAGAAAGCAACAAGGAATTGGAAAGTCAATGACTGAGCTGGCTCAATATTGTGAACTCTGACTGGCAACAGATATTCAAGGTCTCAGAAGGAAAGTTACGCTGCTCCTCAAATTCCCTAACAGGAGACGCCAAAATGGTGCACTATAATATTGTGCAAGGCTCCTTACCGCTGAGTTTGGAAAATCCTCCCCAGCCATAATCTTACTTTTATGCTCTTAAAACCAGGATATTGCCGGCAGCCGGACTACATGATCCTCAGGGTCCATCCCATCTCTTTGATCTGGGCCTTTGCCCCAGCTTTACAGTGTCATTGTGCAACATAGAGGCACGTAGGTACACACACAAACACAAAAGTGGCAGCGGCAACTGGACCTTATGCCGGCCATTTAAGGACAAGGGCTGCCCCTCCAGCTCTGGGTTTTGTTAATGACAAACTTTTAGTTTGCTCCATTGAGAATCCAAAGATCCTTGCGCTGGGGAGAAGGGGCATGGGGGCAGCAGAAAGAGGAGAGACGAGACGTGAGATTGGGGGGTGGGAGGTGTCTGTAGAAACAGAAGCCTAGAGTGTGATGAGGAAGAGGAGAAGACAGTAGGTAGAACCATGACCCACCTATTGGCCAGTTATCACTGGCCTACCAAATACCTGCTAGTTGGTTAAGATCCTTGCAAAGAATTGAAATGAACTTTGCTCTGATTCCAGATCATTTACCGTATTTTTCGCCCTATAGGACGCACTTTTCCCCCTCCAAAAATGAAGGGGAAATGTGTGTGTGTCCTATGGGGCAAATGCAGGCTTCGCGCACCTCTCCGCAAGCAGTGGGAGCCCAGTGCTGGGCTCCCGCTGCTTGCGGAGAGTTGCCTACATGCTGAAGCGTGCCCGCGCTGAGCTCAGCGCGTCCAGGCTTCGCGGACCTCTCAGCAAGCAGCGGGAGCCAGCGCTGGGCTCCCACGGCTTGCAGAGAGCTGCCTGTTTGGGGGCCGGGGTTGGGGGAAGCTCGGGCTTCCCCCGCCCCAGCCCCGCACCTGGGGAGGGAATAATTTTTTTTCCTTTATTTCCCCCCCAAAAAACTAGGTGCACCTTATGGGACGGTGCATCCTATAGGGCGAAAAATACGGTAAGTTCAGAGATTGGGGGGGGGGGGTGCAGATCCACACACAGAATCAACACCAAATGGGGAAGCTGATTTTGTGGCACCCAAGATCTGCGGTGCCAGCTTAAGCTCACCCTGATCCTGAATCTATGGAGATGGCGGTGTCCTGTTCTCAGGATGGCTTGGGTGACACATGGCCCCCTAGGACAGGGAAGAAAAGATGTGATCTAGCTGCTCAGTTATTCCTTTTTCCGCATTTTGTGTCTCTGTGTTTTTGCTGCTGTCATCTTGTCCATCTGCAATTATACTTCTTGTAACCAATGGGTAACCAGTGGGGGGTGGCTTTTTAAAAAAATATTTTTTAAAAATGATTTAATTTTTAAAAAAATATTTTTAAAATGTTTAGTGATACTCCATTAGTATTTTTTAGTGCTATGTGTGAAATTGGATTCCTCTTATTAAGTTGCTTTTAGGTATCATTTGAACTGCTACAGAGAAGCGATGCGATTTTCCTTGAGGCTGCATTTTAATGTTGTATTTTAATCTTGTTTTTAAGTTGTATTTTAATCAATTCTTTTTATACCTGGTGTTAGCCGCCCTGAGCCCGGTCTTGTCTGGGGAGGGCGGGGTATAAATAATTTATTATTATTATTATTATTATTATTATTATTATTATTATACACTTTTGTCATTTCTGTGGGTTGTTAACTGCCTTGGGTACAGTAACTGGGGAGTGGGGGGCCCACAGCTGAGTGGTAAGGCAGCTACTTGCATGCAGGTGGTACCACGTATATTCCAGGTAGGATTGGGGGAACGACCCTACCTGAAGCAGTGGAGAGCTGCTGCCACTCAATTACTAAGCTGGAAAGACCAATGGACCGACTCAGTGGCGTAGTGTGGGGGGTGCAGGGGGGGCCGGCCGCACCGGGCGCAACATCGGGGGGGGGGCGCTCGCACTCGCAGCTCTCTGCCCCTACCTGGCTCACTCACTCACTCTCACTGCAGTGCTGGCTGTGCAATTCCAATCCGAGCCGCCGCCTACTGTGGAGGGGAGGGTGCCAGGCGTGCGGTGCGGTGCGGAGAGAGAGCGAGGGACTATCTGGGGGAGGGACAGTGCAGCGGGGGGGGGGGGCAAATTACTTGCCTTGCCCCGGGTGCTGACAACCCACGCTACGCCACTGGACCGACTCGATATAAAAGCAGTTTCCTGACATCCCAATTTAGAAAGGTGGCACACAAATTGAAATCAGAACAAATTGAAAAGGAGGCAAGGCTATATCGGGCTTTGCTGAAACCAACTTTCCCCTTCTTCCCAACCCCATAAACATCATTTCGCTTAATTTTTCGTGCCTTCAGTAATCTTTCTCCCTGGAGTTTAAAAGAAAAGGTTGCAGCGGTCTATTTCGCAACAGCAGCTGGAAGTACCGAAAGAATGCCTTCACTTCCTCCTCCTCCTCCTCCTCCCTGCTCCTTGCCTTTGCATCTCCCCGCCAGCTGCCAGGAACAGCTGAGAGACATCTGCTGGAGATATCATAGCTAGCCGGCAAGCAGGAATCTCCATGCCAAGCCGAAGCTGAAGGCTAGAGAGCCCAGACAGGCTGGCCCCATTCATAGCCCAACCACTCTGCTTGAGGCAGGCCCTTGCAGCGTGGAGGGGGGCAGCGGCCAAGATCCTCGGCTCATTAGAGCAGAATGGGAAGTAACACTCAGCACGCCAGCAAGAGGATTAATAGCAACAGGCTATTTGTCACCAGCAATTCAGGCAAAGCTATCCAGCTGCTCTCTCCACTACCAGCCAGGTAACTGGGGTCATGCGTACTCCGTTGCAAAGGTTACCGGAATTCCAAAACCTGTACAGATCAAGGGCATTTGCACATGTGCCATTTCTTTGCAGAATTCCCACCTGGCTATGCCTGTTACTATAGAGACATGGGTGGTGCTGTGGGTTAAACCACAGAGCCTAGGACTTGCCGATCAGAAGGTCGGCGGTTCAAATCCCCGCGACGGGGTGAGCTCCCGTTGCTCGGTCCCAGCTCCTGCCAACCTAGCAGTTCGAAAGCATTTCAAAGTGCAAGTAGATAAATAGGTGCCGCTCTAGCGGGAAAGTAAACGGCGTTTCCGTGCGCTGCTCTGGTTTGCCAGAAGCGGCTTAGTCATGCTGGCCACATGACCCGGAAGCTGCACGCCGGCTCCCTCGGCCAGTAAAGCGAGATGAGCGCCGCAACCCCAGAGTCGGCCACGACTGGACCTAATGGTCAGGGGTCCCTTTAGCTTTACGCCTGTTACAGATTCCAGAGAATCTGGGTAGTGTAGGTAAGGGAGATGTACACTGGAACCTGGTCTCATGTTGTTGTTGTTGTTTAGTCGTTTAGTCGTGTCTGACTCTTTGTGACACCATGGACCAGAGCACACCAGGCACTCCTGTCTTCCACTGCCTCCCGCAGTTTGGTCAAACTCATGCTGGTAGCTTCGAGAACACTATCCAACCATCTAGTCCTCTGTCTTCCCCTTCTCCTTGCGCCCTCCATCTTTCCCAATATCAGGGTCTTTTCCAGGAGTCTTCTCTTCTCATGAGGTGGCCAAAGTACTGGAGTCTCAGCTTCAGGATCTGTCCTTCCAGTGAGCACTCAGGGCTGATTTCCTTCAGAATGGAGAGGTTTGATCTTCTTACAGTCCATGGGACTCTCAAGAGTCTCCTCCAGCACCAGAATTCAAAAGCATCAATTCTTTGGCAATCAGCCTTCTTTATGGTCCAGCTCTCACTTCCATACATTACTACTGGGAAAACCATAGCTTTAACTATACGGACCTTTGTTGGCAAGGTGATGTCTCTGCTTTTTAAGATGCTGTCTAGGATTGGTTTTCTCCCAAGAAGAAGGCGTCTTTTAATTTCGTGGCTGCTGTCACCATCTGCAGTGACCATGGAGCCCAAGAAGGGAAAATCTCTCACTGCCTCCCTGGAGGAAGTCAAACTAATAAATCAAATTAGATTTCACAAGGGCTAAGGGCGATTCATCTGTAAAAGCTAGAAACTTTGTGTTTTATAAAAAGCTAGATTCCTTCCCAGCGCTGGGCATCCTTTCTATGCTTTCTTTAACACTTGCACAGAACTTGTAGGAGATACATAGCCTCTGCTTCTAGTGCTTTTGGTGGAATCAAAGGCTTTGTAGTCTTTCTGGTTGGCCGTTTCATTATAAGTCTTTGGGGTGGATGGGCTCCTTCCTAGGCAGTTGCCTGAAGCCAGCAGAGCATTGGGTCTCGAGGGGAGAACAACAAACCTCTCTCTAGAAGGAGCAGACAGTTACCACAGAGACACAGTCTCCTTGACGGCTCCCAAGTTTCCATCTCCACTGATTCAGGAAGAGCACAGCGCCATACCCCTATCCTGTCAGGAAAGGATGTCATGTGTTTCTCCTTTGCAGTTAATGCTAGTACAGTGGTAACTCGGGTTACAGCACTTCAGGTTACAGACGCTTCAGGTTACAGACTCCGCTAACCCAGAAATAGTACCTCGGGTTAAGAACTTTGCTTCAGGATGAGAACAGAAACCACGCGGCGGCAGCGGGAGGCCCCATTAGCTAAAGTGGTACTTCAGGTTAAGAACAGTTTCAGGTTAAGAACAGACCTCTGGAATGAATTAAGTTCTTAACCAGAGGTACCACTGTAGTGACATTAGATCAGAGATGAGCATCCTGGGCTGCCTCACTGCCTTCATGATACAGTTCGCATCAGCCTCGACCTCCAAGCTCAATGAATAGCTCTGGACTATGGGAGTTCTGATTCAGCAAACACCTAGATTAAATACATCAGGATGGTTGTGGTTTACCAGCTTTTGCTTCCCCAAGATCCCAAAACTGCACTACAGCTTACTTGTGCATCAACAGTTCCATTCTCCTGAGTAGCAGTATTGGAAAATCAGGTATTTAAGGTGATCTCCAAATGGTACCTTAAATCTAGGCCATGGTCATCACAATGAAATATCTAGGCACTTTTTTTTTGCAGCAGCAGCATTTATTGTTATTATTATTATTCATTTCATTTCTATGCCACTTTATATTTTAAAGGGGGGGAAATCTCAAAGCTGTTTACAACACATTAAAACCTCAAATAAAACAACCCAGAATAAAACAAATTCAAGCTTCAAGGAAAATACTGTATTTTTTGCTCTATAAGACTCACTTTTTCCCTCCTAAAAAGTAAGGGGAAATGTGTGTGCGTCTTATGGAGCAAATGCAGGCTGCGCAGCTATCCCAGAAGCCAGAACAGCAAGAGGGATTGCTGCTTTCACTGCGCAGCGATCCCTCTTGCTGTTCTGGCTTCTGAGATTCAGAATATTTTTTTTCTTGTTTTCCTCCTCCCAAAACTAGGTGTGTCTTGTGGTCTGGTGCGTTTTATAGAGCGAAAAATACGGTATATCAGATCCTTATCTAAGTGACATTTTGCTTTCCCCATATTTATTTAGCTACTTAATTTATATAGTTGCACCATAGCAGAAGCACTCTTAAGAAGCCAGTGTGGTGCAGTGGTTAGAGTTGGACTAGGACCTGGGAGATCAGGGTTCAAATCTCCACTCTGTCCTGAAGCTGACTGGGTGACCTTGGGCCAGTCACAGCCTCCTAACCTACCCCACAGGGTCCTTGTAGGGATTAACTGAGGAGAGGGGTGAACCATGTCATCCTTGGAGAAAAAGATGGGATATAAATGCAATAAATAAACTCTTCCGGGGACCTGCTTATGAAAGCTGGAAGGGCCAGCCAGATGGAGATGTCATTTGACAACCTGGTGCCGTGATCTCCACGTGGTCGCAATTGGACCTGCACCAGTCGCAAACAGGCTACACAAATCGTACAACCACTTGCACCGTGTGGGTATCCTGACCACATGCAGCTCCCTACATGAGCGTAGGTGCTTGTGTTCTGCATACAAGCACATGCAACATGCTGTTGTTGCAAGGAGACAGTGACCCCAGTCAGGACAGGGCTAAAAGCATGGACTTGCTTCACGATCCACACAGATTATGCCCTACACGACACAGCAGCAAAGGCTACTGTGAGCCTTCCGTCTACCTACGCACCCTTTGCTGCGTTTTATTTCCAAGCCATTAATAGGAGCACCAGAGTTTAGGATGTTATAAGTGCCTGGTATATTCCTGCAGATGCATTCTACACCTCAATCACTAGCGCAACCGTTTGTTGCAAGGGCACTGCATTGCACGGCATGACTTCCATGCTCAACACACACACACACAGCTGGGGAACGTATTTGCATGGGCATTTACTGCATCAGAGGCACTGACTCGCACCCAAGATTGAGGGGGTGCAAGGGCGTGCAGTGAATGTGTGTGAGATTGCACTGGCCACCAAACAAATGGCTGGCTTCCCCATAATCCTAAATCAATGTTTGTTTAACACACCACAGGTTCTCCCACAGGTGATCAAAGAAACCGCAATTTGTTTCTCTAATGTTTGGCTCGCTCCCCAGCTGTTCTTACCTCATGCCTTTGTGGTTTGATGAGCATTTGGAGTGGTCAAACAAACCATGGCTAAGAGAGGGTTCTGGGTTCAGACATGACACCAAGCTGCAACGGAAACAAACCAAAGTTTGTGCACCAACAACAAACCATAACTTCATACCATGGTTTGTTAATGGTAAGCAAGCCATAGTTACCGTATTTTTCACTCTATTGGATGCAGTTTTTCCCCTCCAAAAATTGAGGGGAAATGTGTGTGCGTCCTATGGAGCGAATGCAGGCTTGTGCCATAGCCGGCAGGGAGAGGCTGCACGGGGCTATGGCTTCTTTAGCCCTGCGCAGCGTCTCCCGGCAAGGAGAGGCTGCACGGGGCTAAAGGGGAAGCCAAAACAGCGAGCAGGATCCATCCCGCTCTCTGCCTTGGCTTCCTCCATAGCTGGGCGCAACCCCTCTGCAAGGAGAGGCTGCACGGGGCTATGGCTTCTTTAGCCCTGCGCAGCATCTCCCGGCAAGGAGAGGCTGCACGGGGCTAAAGGGGAAGCCAAAACAGCCTTGGCTTGTTCCATAGCTGCGCGCAACCCCTCTGGCAGGGAGAGGTTGTGTGCAGCCTGTACGCTGCTCTTTGGGGCTGGGGGGGGGAAATATTTTTTTCTTGACTCCCCCCCCCAAAAAAACTGGGTGCGCCCTATGGTCCGGTGCGCCCTATGGTGCAAAAAATACGGTAAGTTTGTGGGGCAGGGTTCAAATAGTACTAAACCATAGTTTAAAAAGCAGGCCTTTGAGTCAGGCAGCTTTCCTGCTGCTTCCAGATAACTAAGAGAACAGGGGAGCAAAAATGGTCACGTAAGCTGGGTATTTCCAAAGGAAATTTAACAACCACAGACCCTCCCAGTGTCCCTGTTTTCCAGGGACAGTCCTGGGTTTACAGAAGCAGTCCTGGTTTCTGATTTGGTCCCAGAACGTCCTGCTTTTCCTCAGGATGTCCCTATTTTCATTGGAGAAATGTTGGAGGGTACGCACTCAACCTCTCTTCCCGGAGAACTCTGGGATTTGTAGTTCTGTGACGGGAACGGAGGTCTCTTAAGAACTCTCAGCAGCCTTAAACTACAGTTCCCAGGATTCTTTTGGTTTGCATGAAGTGACATGATGAAGCGTCAAACGCTTAGCGCAGATGCCTGCATGGTGCATAAATTTAACAGCAAGAGAACCATTCTTTGGGGCAAACCTACGTTATACAACACACACACACACGGAGGGGGGAGGCCCGTCTTACAAGGTGGTCCAATTCTACTTTCGCAGGCGGAGGTTTGTTCACAAAAGCCGGCTTCACAGCAGAGGCAGCTCAAAGCGTATCGAGAACCTGCTCCTGCGATTCTGAATTTGCATTGCTGGCAAGCCAAGCAGGACAAAGGGACTCCGTATGGCAGCTGGGGGGTAGGGGGGGGGAGAGTGGGGTGCTCAGCTCAATTAGTGAATGCCCAGCAAGCAACTCGCTCAAGAAAAGACGGCAGTTGCTACATGGAGACAGGGTGGCCATAAATTGTGTTGAAGTTTTGCTTCGGGGCAAGCAATCTGTTCAACACCGGTAGCCGCCTTGCAAACTCAGTAAAAGGGTTGAAGGGCCAAACTTAAGTGTTTTCACTTGTACGTAATTAACATATTTTAATGAACTTGGAAGATGACCAAGCCTTTGATGGCCAGCGTATTGTCCTTTAAAAAAAAAGGCTCCTCTCGCTTTCAAATTATTACTGTATTGGCCAACTGTACTGGCTCAGGAAATCCCATCTTGTATAGGGGAGGGGAGGAATTTTGCGGGTCGGCGGAATTTGCAGGATCTGTTTTTGAGGCGGAAGCTTCTAGATGAAGAGGCTTCCCCTCCAGATTTCCGCCACCACAGACACCCTGTAGCAGAGCAACACGACATAATACTGGGGGTGGTTGGTGCTCTTTGGGGTTGGTAGGGCAGAAAGGAAGTGGACCAAGGGTAGGGGGAGTCAGAACCAATCACAGCCAGAGCCAATGGTATCCAAGTATCCTGATTTTCCAGGATCAGTCCCAGAATTACAGAAGCCACGCCTGCTTCTGATTGGATCCCGGAATGTCCCGCTTTCCCTTTTTCCTCTCCTCCGCGTCTCGGAGAGCAATTAAAAGTGGTGTGTGTGTGCAGGTGCAGAAACAGAGTCCTGTTTATCCTGAAACTAAAATCCCGGCACCAAATGAAGCAAATGGTGAAGCTGGCATATGAAGCCCTTCCTATAACTTTGAAGGAAAGTGTCACCGATCCACTTAAAATTCTTCCATTGCAAGCATTTCTTAGAAAATGCGGGGCCTATTTCTTCCTTTATTGTAAATGGAGCCTTACATTGTCTGCTCAGAAGTAAGCCCCACTGTATTCAATAGAGCTTACTCCCAGGTTACTGGGAAAAGACTGGGCACCCTTATATTGCAATCTGAAGCATTTTTACTCCAAACTAGGTCCCACTGAGTTCAGTAGGATTTATTTCTGGTCTATGTTCCCTCTGACCACTCATTGTTGTTCTACCACCAATCCCTGGCTCTGAGCTTCCTTCTATTGGTGGTTCCTTTTGGTTCCTTTTGGGGTTTCCCAGCCTCCCACCACTCCTCTGCAGCCAGCCAGTCCTGGCTGTCATCTTCCTCCCCTCGGTTTTGTCCTTGGAAAACTCAGCAAGGAGCTAGACGTAGACAGAACCAGAACTTGCTGACTCTTCCTGTCATCTTTGTTGGCCTCTTTGCTTTCTGCCCTACCAGTCCCAATGGGCACTAGCTGCCACTAGCCAGGAGGGCTACCATCTGGAGAAGACACCTGAGAGAGAGTGAAAGCAGGCTGCCAGCAGTTTGTGCTCAGAGCTCCTCGGCAAACCCTGCAACGACTCTCTGCAAAACCTGCTCGGTCTGTTTGACTGTGCAGGTTGGCATGATCCTGCCATGCCACCCTCGACCTGGTGTGCTCCCTGGCATCAAGTCACGTGTGGTGCCCAGCCCCAAACCAGATTTTCCCCATGCTGGTTTCCCCTCAGATTGTACAGATAGGAAATCACAGTCATTGCCTAGTCCTAGAGCAGCGATGGCCAAGAGACAGATAGTGATCCACTGGTAGATTGCGATGGCTCTGTGGTAAATCGCTGCCTCCCCCCAAAAAAGCCCAACAACTTTGGTAGATCACTGCCAGTTTTTTTATAATGGGAGTAGATGTCAATCTCTTGAAAGTTGGACACGCCTGTCCTAGAGGAATGTAGAAACCTCCCTTATACTGAGTGTGTGTATAAATGCCAATGAAAAGCATGACATAGAATTGTAGAGTTGGAAGGGACCACAAGGGCCAGGTGGTATGAATAGCCTGTCTATGCCCTGTGATTTCCCATTCATACATGCAAATCACAGTTTCCATCAAGTAATGAGAGCATGCATGTCTGAACCAGCCCTGAAAACTGATTTATGGGTGTACACTCTCTCGCTCTGGGATCACACACCAGAAGCCACATTCCAAGTCAAATTTAGCATGCAGAAAGCAGCACATCCTCAGATCATTTAAAATATTTTTATACCACCTTTAAAAGGGTTTTTAAAGTCTCAAGGCAACTTGCAATATAAAAACACGAAACACTGCCACACTACAAAATAAGACAGGATTACGATCACGTGCCAAATAAAAATCAGGAACTGTAAAAGCCATGAATGATATTGGAACACAGATCCCAGATCTGTTTAGAGCAGACCTGCCGGAGCAGACTAGCTTGATCCCTTTTCCATCATCACTGTTGTGGTTTTCTGAGTGGTATGTCAATAGCGGGTCGTCCCAAGGCCAGCCTCAATTTTAAATGTCAACCGTTTGTATCTCCCAGCTGCCCACCCTGCTGCTGCCGGCAGTGCCAATGTTGTGATGCAGACTCAGCCCAAGCCTAGAGGAAACGGATATCATTTTAATCTTGAAACCGCTTGTCAATCTTGCATAACGACCATGTGCGGGCATCGGTTCTCATGTGCTCTTTGCCCAGGACATGTGGGTCAGGTGAGCGTGAGCAGACCAGGCAAGCCAGAAGTGTTTTCGCAGCCCTCGCCCGTAGTATAAACAAGTGCAGGCCTGTCTGCCGAGGGGTGAGGCTGCAGCTCAGGGGAAGAGCACGTGCTTGGGACATACAATTTGCCAAATGCAATCCTGACCTCTTTTTTAAAAAAGATCTTGGGGAGCAAAGTTGGGGAAAACCTGTGCCTAGTCAGAGTAGACCATCTTAAAGGTAAAGGTACCCCTGCCCGTACGGGCCAGTCTTGACAGACTCTAGGGTTGTGCGCCCATCTCACTCAAGAGACACTTCCGGACAGCGTGACATCGCTGCTCTGGCGAGCCAGAGCCGCACACGGAAACGTCGTTTACCTTCCCGCTAGTAAGCGGTCCCTATTTATCTACTTGCACCCGGGAGTGCTTTCGAACTGCTAGGTTGGCAGGCGCTGGGACCGAACAACGGGAGCGCACCCCACCGCGGGGATTCGAACCGCCGACCTTTCGATCGGCAAGCCCTAGGCGCTGAGGCTTTTACCCACAGCACCACCCGCGTCCCTAGACCATCTTAGTAGGTCCGTATTATTATGTACACTGTCTTTATATATATTTTTGTATACACACACAGATACACTGTTGGGCACTGCACTCTGTGAATGAATGAGAAATTTGTGAAATTTGTTAGGATACTTAACAGAATCAGGGTAATGTGGTTGGCCAGAGTGCTGGATTGGAACCAGGGCTGCATCTCCACTCAGCCATGAAGCTCACTGGGTGACCATAGGCTTTTCACTCTTGGGCATCTCTAAATTGTTGTTGTTGTGGTTAGGCTAAAATGGGAAGGCCACTGTAATCCATTAATCTATGGTCCACTATGACGTGCGAACTGGAAGGGAGAGAAGGCCTTTGGCTACAGGAAAATGGTACAACGTGCCAATTTGCTTTTGTACAACACTGTTCTGAAACACCCTTAAAAAACAACAACAAACACACACAACCCTACTGCTTCTACAACTTTATATGAGATTTTTTTATTGTCCCAGATACTCTGACAAATATTTTTGTATACACAGAACTGCCAGCTGCACTGAACACAGGGGCTAGAACTTCTGGTCTTGAACACCACCAATCTATTGTCTTCCTAGAACCCCATGGGCACAAGTATTTTCCCACATTGGAGATATGCTGCACCCATGTATACGTACTAAGCTGGGAGGGAGGGGAGAGGAATCACAGGGCTGCCATACATCCAGACATTTCCCAGAAGTAACCGGAATACTGCAGTCGGCAGCCATGTCCGGACAGAAATAGGCCAAATGTCCTGGAAAATCCTTACATATGGCAGCCCATGTTGACAATGCCATTTTTGCCTATTTCCCATAAAAATAGCTAAAAAACGGCTCTTTGTGATTCTGCCAACAATTCTGGGCAAAACTTTGCAAAAAAGTTGCTCAACTTTTCTGCCTGAATTTTCACTGTTTGAAATATGGCAGCCCTAAGAATCATCACAAAGGCTATTCTGCTTTGACTCACAGTGGAAAATCATGTGTGTAATACACATGCTTATTTCTGCAAGTCACCCAATGATCAAAGAGTTTTGTGGGGTAGCCCCCTTTACAGCCCAGAAGGCTACAAGCTTGTTGCTGTTCTTGTTGGTAAGTTGCATTTTTTGGAGGCTGAGTTCTTTGCCAAGTGCCTCATTTCCCCCTTGACGCCCCACTTGCCTCATAAGCACCTTCCCAGTTAGAACCTTGCAAGCATTAATTCCAGCAACACGTGTGAGTGCAGAGAAAAAGTAATTTAATTTTCTCAGGGGGGGAAAGTCTTGCAAGAAACTGAGGCGGAAGCTATCTGACAACGCTTACGTGGACAAGTACTGTATTTTGTTCACAACTGCTGCCATGTTTCAACTGAGCCACAGTGTCCCAATTCAGAAGCAGTGCACCATGGGTAGATATTCCAGAATCCATAGTGTCACTGAAAACGAAAGGCAAACTCCACGGTGGGCTCTCTGGATGGCTCAAAAGACTCCTTGAGCAGGCAGGAACATGCAGATTTTCAGACCACCGGGTTATTGCTGAAGGTGGTAAGAAATTAAATGTTGCCCTCGTTTGAAAAAAAGGCCACATCTTCTCCCAACCTTTTGGATCTTTAAAGCACAGCAGCAAAATATTTATGAGGGGAAACCAGGAACCTATACATCTAGAGCAGGGGACAGCAGACTTTTTCATCAGGGGGCCAGTCCCTCAGACCTTGTGGGGGCCGGACCATATTTTGAAAAATATAAATATTCTGCAAGCAGGTCCTGCAGCTGCCTCCAGACTTGGAGGAGGAACGCACTCTGCACGCACTCAGGAGCCCGTCTCAGCACTGCCTGCTCACCGGCGTTGTTGACGAACATCAACTGCTCCATCGGCCTGTCCCCGCGGAGCTCCCAGGCAGTGTGCACCATGTGCTGCGGCCCATCATCGAAGGCCAGGTCAGCGGGCAGGCTGCGCATGTGGAGTGCCAGGCAGGTGTGTGCAGCTCGCCCTCCAGCTGCTCCAGCGCGGCCGCCGAGTGCGCCACCAGCAGCAGCGCCAAGCCAAGCACCAGGCGCACCAAGCTCCGGTTGAAGCCCCGCAATGTGCCCGTCACGATGCCCATGGCATGGCCCAGACCCGCCGCCCGCCCGCCGGCCTCTCCATCCATGGCCATGCCGGGTTTACCTCAGCACACGGGCAACGAGGCTTCAGATTGGCTGCAGGAACTTCCTGCAGATCTAGAGGCACATTGTAGGTGTTAAGTTGTGGGTGAACATATCAGACGACACAGCGATTCTTCAAGCAGCTCTTGTTTATTCACAGGCCAGAAGAGAACTGAACTGAAGGGTTCAGCCAGCCTGCTTATATAGAGCTCCACTACAACGCAACAGTAACCATTTTCTGTAACTATCCAATCACTGAACGTCACTTTCAATCCCTTATTTGCATATGTGGACCTGAACTAGCTACAGTATTCCCCTGCTGGCCCAGGGTGAGAACTTCAGTACATAACAGCAGGCAAACGTTTACACAGGGATCGTGGGCTGAGCTACAAGGCACTGGGAGCTCAGTTGGTTAGAGGCATGGTGCTGATAACATGTTTGATCCCTGTATGGGACAGCTGCATATCCTTGCATTGCAGGGGGTTGGACTAGATGATTCTCAGTGTCCCTTCCAACTCTTATCATTCTAAGCTAGACTAATATGGAAAGAAAAGAATCTGTATCCTTTTGAGCATTCACTGATTTAGAGGCCTGCCCTTCTCATTCCGGGATCAGCAAGTTCAGAGATCTTCATTATCATGCTTCTGTGACACAGTGAATGACAGCACTCTTACAGGAATGTTCCCCCTCTGAGTATCTGAAGCACGACAGGAGAAGCAGCAGACTGAGGAATGAAAAGTCGGCATCTGCTTTCAGTGCAACATTCGGGCATGCACTGGGTACACTGCACCGAAAGGACTTGGAAACAAAGTCAGGATCTCGCTGGACAGATCAGGCCTGAACAAGTTGTGACCTACCAGAGCTAAGCACAGCCCACATGCAGAGTCTATTAACCCAATGGGGGCTGTTAAACCTCCAAGGCTTTTTGCTGCCCGCCAGAGCAAGGCAGCCTGGCCAAGCACTACTCTAAAATTCCTTCTAAGCCCGTATGGTGGCTGCGGAAGTTTCTCCAGACTTTTCCCAACTGTTTTCAACCCTATCTTTACCATCTTAGGGACTACCACCTTGTTTGGTTTGCTTTCAGGACATATTCACAGGATTCTGAATTCGAGACCAAATAGCAGCTTCCGCATTGTGAAATTTCAGAATACATTGCATTCTGCCTCCAAGTTTGCACTGAAACCGTTTCTCCTTGGTTAGGCACTGGGGTCTGCTGCTGGGAGGAGAATGTTGTTGCTCTATGCAAAAGTGTTCACACCTGGGCCAGAGATGAATCAGGAACAAGCAAACCATGTGAAGCTGGTTTAAGAACAATGCCTCAAACAGTAGTATCTTATAACAAGGTACATCAATGGAACATATATTAAAAACCCAGTCCCGGGAATGCAGAGAATGAATGCACAGTGCAGGACCGGGTGAGCACAGCCTTCCTGTTTTCCATAATCATAAAAATTATCTCCCAAAGGAAACGCAAAGATGGGCAAAAACCCAGTATGAACTAAGGAATGATCTCCAAAGACCTTACTCAGCATGTGCTTTGTATTATACAGAATTGTAGCTAATCATGCCATAATTTTCTTTATAAAATTTGCAAATTGCAGCAGAGTTTTGCTGTATTGGGAAAATATGCTAAAAAGCAATCCACCATATATCAAAATGAATGCAACCTCTTGAAAGAAGCAAAAATAATAAAAATCCTGTTGGATGATGTCATCAGATGTTTCAGCTCTCCTCCGAAATGCAATACGCCAGAGAAAGGAGAAATATGTGAAATATATAAATAACAGCTGCAAATCCTTCCATACATTTCCTTTCGGGCCATTCAAACTGTGTCCAAACTGATTGTTTCCTTTGCAACCTATTTTTAACAAAAGTAAAGAAAAATACAATGCAACACCAGACAGGAAATGGATTCCAGAGCGCCCTTAGCGAGGAATGATCATTATTCCTCAAGTGAGGTTAGCAGAGCGGCCTGGTGGATATAAAAAAAGAGTGAGTTTCTCAGAAACAGCTCCTTTATATAGGCATGGAGACCAGTGACCTAGCTCAGCATCTCCTAAACATCTGATAGCAGAGACGTTTTCTCTGCTGTCCCAGATATACCAGAATTCCGCTCCCTTGGAAAAAGTCACCCATCATGGATCAGTGTTTGGAGTTCACAGAATCCCCCCAATTGCATTTTCCCGTTTAGTCCTCTCATGGTACCCTACAGCAGGGGCAGTGTTAGTGCTAAGTTGTGGGCGAACATATCAGACGACACAGCGATTCTTCAAACAGCTCTTGTTTATTCAAAGGCCAAACAGAACTGAACTGAAGAGCTCAGTCAGCCTGCTTATATAGAGCTCCAGAACAACGTCACTGTAGCAACTTTCTAAAACTATCCAATCACTGAACGTCACTTTCGATCCTTCATTTGCATACAAACTATCCAATCACTGAACGTCACTTTCGCCCCTTCATTTGCATAAGTATCTACAGTATCCCCCTGCTGGCCCAGGGTGAGAACTTCAGTACATAACAGTTAGAAACTCAGATACAGAAGCTAATTGCCAAATGACACTTTAAACATGAGTTACAGCCACCACAACGGAATGTCTAGGCCCTTTTCTTTCTTATTAGGATCATTAATTTCATTTCTATACCGCCTTATATTTTAAAGGGGGGAAATCTCAAATTACGTAATTTACAATTTATTCACTCATAGAATCATAGAGTTGGAAGAGACCACAAGGCCCATTAAGTCCAACCCCCTGCCAAGCAGGAAACACCATCAGAGCACTCCTGCGCTATGGTTGTCAAGCCTCTGCTTAAAGACCTCCAAAGAAGGAGACTCCACCACACTCCTTGGCAGCAAATTCCACTGTCAAACAGCTCTTACTGTCAGGAAGTTCTTCCTAATGTTTAGGTGGAATCTTCTCTCTTGTAATTTGGATCCATTGCTCCGTGTCTGCTTCTCTGGAGCAGCAGAAAACAACCTTTCTCCCTCCTCTATGTGACATCATTTTATATATTTGAACATGGCTATCATATCACCCCTTAACCTCCTTTTCTCCAGGCTAAACATGCCCAGCTCCCTTAGCCGTTCCTCCTTGGAGAAAAAGGGATATAAACACGATAAATCAGTTCTTCTGCTTACCTGCTTAAGAAAGTTTTCCAGCAATATGCAGGTGTCATTTGCCAACCTGCCATCCAGAGAGCTCCACATGGTCTCAACTGGACCCACCAGTAGCAAAACGGCACCTGGCAAATTTCTAACACTGAGCAGGGATTCTCAAACTCCACCTGTTTCATCCTGATGGTTTGCAGCCTGTCTCCATTAAACATTCACATTGATTTCTAATTGTAGTTTTACTGCGCCTTATTTATTATATTGTGTTTTACTGCGTCACAGTTTTAATTCCGCAGAATTTGAACAGTAACACGATAAAATACAATAAAAAAAATTAAAAAAGCAACGCAGGTACAATTAAAAATCATACAGTGTCTAGCATGGCAACTGCTACGACAGATGGAAAAATATCTCAGTGGTGTACCAAGACCCACAGGAGTTTTCAGCTGGGTCTGCGAGGTGGGGATGGCGGGGGTGAGTTTGGGAGCCACTGTAGGAGCATGTCTCTTGAGATACTTCACAAGGCAGGTTTGTGAAGACATCATCATTGACGTACTGCTCAGAGGACAAGCCAAGACCTTTTTAACTCTCTAAGGGTTTTCAATGGGCAATTTGTGTATCTCTGAGTTTTTACCCGACTCCTAATTGTTCCTTAACAATGGTAGAGGCTGCTTGTGAAGATTTTAGCCATACATTCTTACTGCACTTAACACAATTGTTTGCTGTTGTAAACTTCTTTGGCTATTCCCAATAGGAAAGCATTATAGTTTTAAATAAATACCTAGCTTATAATTCTCAGTAGGCCTTAAAGCCAGGTTTCAGAAACGTTTCCTAAGGCTCTTTCCATTTAGATATTTTAATAGGTGAAGTTACGAGGTTGGTCCCGATGTTCTCGACCTGCAAAGATCACCCTCTCCCAGAGCTTTGGCCAGTTTCACCATTGGGCTGCAAGCAGGTACATGCACAGCTACGTCCCAAATCTAGCATCTAGTAAACCCAAACCTTTTTAACTAACCCAAACCAAATTTTTAACTAACCCAAACCAAATTTTTTTTAAAACCTACATCTTTCCCTTCCTCCCAAAGAAGCCCAGGGGAGCAAACAACAAGCAATAAAAACACATTAAGCTCAGTTAGTAGAGTAAGGTAAAGGTAAAGGGACCCCTGACCATTAGGTCCAGTCGTGACCGACTCTGGGGTTGCGGTGCTCATCTCGCTTTATTGGACAAGGGAGCCGGCGTACAGCTTCCGGGTCATGTGGCCAGCATGACTAAGCCACTTCTGGCGAACCAGAGCAGCGCACGGAAACGTCGTTTACCTTCCCGCCGGAGCAGTACCTATTTATCTACTTGCACTTTGATGTGCTTTCGAACTGCTAGGTTGGTAGGAGCAGGGACCGAGCAACGGGAGCTCACCCCATCACGGGGATTCAAACTGCTGACCTTCTGATCAGCAAGTCCCAAGCTCTGTGGTTTAACCCACAGTGCCACCGGCGTCCCTACGTTAGTAGAGTATGAGACTGTTAATTTCAGAGTTGTGGGTTCGAGACCCACACTGGGCAAAAGACTCACTGCATTGCAAGGGGTTGGACAAGATTCATGGTTCCTTCCAACTCTACAATTCTATGAAATTTTAATATAGAAGCAGTCTGGGAAAGATTTGTTCAAATTATCATTAGCCTGCTACAAAAATAGTCTCTAAGAAACTTATAAAACATCAAACAGAGCGTAAAATCAGAAAGGGGGGGGGGGGGGAGAGAAATCCCAGTACATGACAATAAAACCATACAAAAATCCACAGAACAGGCACACTAAAACAGCAGCAGAAAAAAAACAACAGGCAGTAGTCAAAATGGCTCAATAAAGCTAACTATGAACCCACAATAAATAAAGCCTTGGCCTAGTGAACTCTTTTTATTATGAAAAATAAAATGACAAAGCAAAAATAAGGGACTGAAATGCCAAGCCTTTAACATAGGTATATCGTTTTATTTTGCAACCTATGTATTGCTTTAATGATACATGTATACTGCTTGCTCTTGACAGTGAGGCCAATGGAAGCTGCCCTTCCCTATACTCCCATTTTGCTCTTCAAAATGGGCTCCACATCTCTTGCTTTATAGGGGACAGATCTGGGTGCAGACAAACAGGTCAACCGCCATCTTGCTTGGTCTCAGAATACCAAACTTTGGGCCTGCGCTTGCGCTCAGTCTTTTTCCTGCTCAAATAATGCGCTCTACGTGGGGCTACCTTTGAAGGTGACCCAGAAACTACAACTAATCCAGAACGCGGCAGCTAGACTGGTGACTGGGAGCAGCCGCCGAGACCACATAACACCGGTCTTGAAAGACCTATATTGGCTTCCCAGTACGTTTCCGAGCACAGTTCAAAGTCTTGGTGCTGACCTTTAAAGCCCTAAACAGCCTCGGTCCAGGATACCTGAAGGAGCGTCTCCACCCCCATCATTCTGCCCGGACACTGAGGTCCAGCTCCGAGGGCCTTCTGGTGGTTCCCTCACTGCGAGAAGCCAAGCTACAGGAAACCAGGCAGAGGGCCTTCTCGGTAGTGGCGCCTGCCCTGTGGAACGCCCTCCCACCAGATGTCAAAGGAAAAAACAACTACCAGACTTTTAGGAGACATCTGAAGGCAGCCCTGTTTAGGGAAGCTTTTAATATCTGAAGGACTATTGTTGAAAGCCGCCCAGAGTGGCTGGGGGAACCCAGCCAGATGGGCGGGGAATAAATAATACATTATTATTATAAAACAAAAATCTCTCCCTCCCCATCCATCCACGCCAAGCTGCATTTTGACCTGCAGGATTGACAGGAGGGGAAAAGATATCAGGAATTCTATGCAGTTCGTTTGCACCATCCATGGGGAAGGGAGGTTGTATCTGGATACTGCAGGTTGTATCTGGATATTTTCTTATTCTCAGAGAGAGAGAGAGAGAGAGAGAGAGAGAGAGAGAGAGAGAACATTATCACTGCGGCGGTGGGGAGGGAGAGAATAAGGAAAGCAACAGTAATAGCTTTAGCCCAAGCCTCCAGCCTCTTCACCTAAAAGACATGAGGAAAAACAGGCAGGCACTTTTCAACTCAGTTGCCCAGCAAGTTAAACCAGTTCTGGGTGTCTCTGGCAACTCGTGCAAAGGTTTTAAGATGAATAAATATTCTATTGCATTCCTATCCCATCCTTCCTCTACAAAGCAGAGAAGAAAAGGGCTGTTTTCGCCACCATTTTATCCTCACAACAACCTAGATGTTGGGGCAACCGGACCCATCGCCCCTGCTGTAAACCTCAGGGTTTGGGCTGGGCAGAGATTGACCAGCACTTGGCTTGTAAATTTTATTGAAAGTTATTTAAGGAACTGCACACCACTTTCAACACATTATGCAAAGACTGTGTTTAAGCTTTTGTTCTTCCTCACAGGATTCCTTCTCCTCCCTCGGTGCAGCCATACGTCCCACTGCTGTCACAAAATTTCTAGCTCCAGGACACAACAGGGGACAGTTTCCTCACCGGCTGCCTCTTGCCACATCAGCCCATGCAATCCAGACCAACGTGTCACAACAGGCTACAGACACAGTCCTGTACGGTTCTCTACGCCTATGCACCTGGTGAACTCAAACAGTCCTAAATTGTACTCACTCTCTTCTTAGGATAACTCCTATACCTGTAACAGCAGGGGTGAGGAGCCTGCAACCCAGTGTGAGAGACTCAGATAAGGGTTACAGATAAGCTTACAGATAAGGCCAGTCTTGACAGACTCTAGGGTTGTGCGCTCACCTCACTCTAGAGGCCGGGAGCCAGCGCTGTCCGCAGACACTTCCGGGTCACGTGGCCAGTGTGACAAGCTGCATCTGGCGAGCCAGCGCAGCACACGGAACGCCGTTTACCTTCCCGCTTGCACCCGGGGGTGCTTTCGAACTGCTAGGTTAGCAGGCGCTGGGACCGAGCGACGGGAGCGCACCCCGCCATGGGGATTTGAACCGCCGACCTTTCGATCGGCAAGTCCTAGGCACTGAGGCTTTTACCCACAGCGCCACCCGGGTCCGGTACCGGTAAAGGCACCCCTGACCATTAAGTCTAGTCGTGGCCGACTCTGGGGTTGCAGCGCTCATCTCGCTTTATTGGCCGAGGGAGCCGGCGTACAGCTTCCGGGTCATGTGGCCAGCATGACTAAGCTGCTTCTGGCGAACCAGGGCAGCATACGGAAACACCGTTTACCTTCCCGCCAGAGCGGTACCTATTTATCTACTTGCACTTTGACGTGCTTTCGAACTGCTAGGTTGGCAGGGGCAGGGACTGAGCAACGGGAGCTCACCCCGTTGCGGGGATTCGAACCGCCGACCTTCTGATCAGCAAGTCCTAGGCTTTGTGGTTTAACCCACAGCAACCAAATGGCACAGGTAAGATCACAGGTTCCCCCGTCCAATAAAATGCAACCTAGAGAACATAACACATGTCATGAGACAATAGTCCAGATTAAGGGGACATTTCTAAGATGGTAAAAAAACCATAGAGTCAAAACAGGGGGGAAAGGTAGGGTGCCACACTTGAAAATCACTATGAGGGCATCAGAACCGTAATGCAATAAAGCGAGACTATGTCCCTATTGGGGTAAGTCCTATCTGGGTGGCCTTGGTTGCTACCCAAAAGGCTGACTGTAGCTGCAAGCAGGAGGTGCCAATCAAAATGAACTGCAGTTGGGAGACTGGGCAAGAATGTTAGTATTTCTACATAGATCCATCCACACGTCATCAGGCAGATGTATTAAATATCACACAGACAAGTGGCTCGAGTCACTCTGGCAAAAACAGCTCCAGGAGAGGACAGAATGAATTAAGAACAGTGTGGTCTAGGGAGCAGGTCCCTTAAATCCGATCCTGTAACTCCAGCTGGAAAAGCAGCTACAGCACAAAACTACTTTTGGAGCATCATGCAGCCCCCTGAATGAAAGTTGCGCATGTCCCAGGTTTCTGAGCAGAAGGCACACTAGGCCACACACTTGCTGAATTAAGCTGGTCTGGGTCTGGTCAGTGATGCTGTAGCCGTGATGTCCTCTTCCAAGGGTAGCTAGAGGGTGCCCTAAAGTTACTGCTGAACTGAAACTCCCATGATCCTTGAACATTGGCCAAGCTGGCTGGGGCTAACAGGAATAGAAGCCCAATAACATCTGTGAGGCATTAGACTGACTAGCCACAGAATAGACCAATCACTTATGCAAGTCATTATTTGATGATGATGATGATGATGCCACCATCAAGAGAGGAGCATGTGTATCTCAGCCCAGCCCTAAGTTCTGCACCATTTGCATACATTAAAGTTACAGGAGGAGGTATTCCCATTCCCTGGGTTCATCTGTCCATCTTCTGAATTTTAGCCTGCCTCGGGTTACGTAATATCGTGCAAAATAATATAGCACTACGTTACCCAATATGGAACAAGCTTGGTCACCAGAAGTTGGGAATCCAAATTCTGCGACATCTTGTTCCATTGGTGCGCAAACCCCTGCAGGATCATTAACCATGTGTTGAACGGAATACAAATGTCTGCCATGAAGGAAGAGTTTCTGTCACAGGAATTCCACATTTCACACACACACAAATCAGCATCCCCATTAAGAGTCCTATGTACAGCAGGATTGGAGAATTTGTGGCCTTCCAGATGTTGATGGACTACAACTCCTATTCCCCCTGACCACTGGGCCATGTTGGCTGGGGCTGATGGGAGTTGTTGCCAGACAGTGTCCCACTGTCTCCAGGAGAATTTTTGCTCTATAAGACTCACTTTTCCCCTCCTAAAAAGTAAGGGAAAATGTGTGTGCGTCTTATGGAGCGAATGCAGGCTAGGCAGCTATCCCAGAAGCCAGAACAGCAAGAAGGATTGCTGCTTTCACTGTGCAGCGATCCCTCTTGCTGTTCTGGCTTCTGAGATTCAGAATATTTTTTTTCTTGTTTTCCTCCTCTAAAAATCAGGTGCGTCTTGTGCGTCTTATAGGGCGAAAAATACGGTAGCTGAACTGGAACCAGAGCACTTCAATTGTCCATCCATAGGAGGGAACCAGCAACCTTACAGGGGGATTCTAATGTATTCTGGCTGGCTGTGTTTGGATGATCAAAGCTCAGCTTAACAATGAGATACGCATGAGGCTTTTGCCCCCACGAGCAGCCTATGGTGGAAGATGTAATTAAACCAGGATGCATCCAATTATCCTTAGTTTCCTGTTTCATCCAAACCGGGAAACCATGGTTACCAGTTTCAGAATGTGCCAGGATCCTGAAACATGAAGCAATGGTTAATTAGGGACTCCTGTGTTCATGCAAACTGCAAAAGAAGATGCGAAGGAGCCATGTGCACAGACCAACCGTTTGTTCTTAAGCCAAGATATATTCGTCTGAATCAGGGCACTGTGAAGATTTCCAGCATCACAGCAAAGGCAGCAGAGACACAAAAAGCCCAGAAATACATTCAGAATTACCACCAACATCTCGCTTCTCTCCAACCTTCATTGCCTGTGCTTAACGTCTTTTATTTTTAAACAGCCAGTCATGGTCATTCTTAAGCTACTAAGGCAGCTCCAGGGTTTGTTTGTTTTCCCCTACAGGTTTCGAGGAAGCAGAATATTCATGATAATCGACATTATTCACGAGAACCTACATTATTCTGCGATAATGGAAAGGGGAGTTTCTCCCCCGTCCCAATGTCACACAGCTTCAAATACAGCATCACCCTGTTGTTGTGGTGGTGGCAGCAGGTGGCTGGGCTTTGTTTTGCTGGCTGAAAGCTAGTGAGGTTGTCAGGTGGATCCAGTGGCGTAGCGTGGGGGGTGCAGGGGGGCCAGCCGCACCAGGCGCAACATCTGGGGGCGCGCTCTCGCACTCGCAGCTCTCTGCCCCTACCTGGCTCACTCACTCTCTCTCACTGCAGTGCTGGCTGTGCAAATCCGATCTGAGCCACCGGGTCACCGCCCACTGTGGAGTGGGGGTGCCAGGCGTGCGGTGCGGTGCGGAGAGAGAGCGAGGGACTATCTGGGGGAGGGTCAGTGCAGGGTGGGGCGCAAATTACTTGCCTTGCCCCGGGTGCTGACAACCCACGCTACGCCACTGGGTGGATCTTGCTAACCCCTCTCAAGGTGCAACTGGTTCTAGTTGGACCATATGCAGCAGCTGCCTCCTGCAAACTCTGGCAAGCAGTCAATCCTTTTCCTTCAGTCACCCTCAGCTTAACACCAATTGCTAGTTTCCTAGGAAGAGAACTTGGAGGTCTGCCAAAGTCAGAGCCTAGGCGTATTTCAGGAGAGATGCAAGACATCTCTCCCCCCCCCCAAAAAAAGAAATGTTAAACGTGCTTTTAGTTGCAAGGGAAGGGATAACAGGGGCATTTCTGTAGTGCTTTTAAAACTCTCTTAGCCCTGAACGTAAGGATTTTTTATTAAAAAATGAAATGTATGCCATTCTTTACCATTAAACATCAACATGGTAGGCAAATGGGGACTTCCTGCTTTGCAAAAAAGTGAAAAATCAAATGATCGTGCACAGTGGCGTAGCGTGGGGGGTGCAGGGGGGGGCGGCCACACCGGGCGCAACATCTGGGGGTTAGGGTTAGGGGGTGCAAATCCACGGGTTAGGGGGCGCAAATCCATGGGTTAGGGGGCGCAAATTACTTGCCTTGCCCCGGGTGCTGACAACCCACACTACGCCACTGATCGTGCATGAGGAACATAAATGAAACATGTGCTTTTTACACATGTCCTGCTTGTGGATTTTCCTGAACGTCGCAAACTCAAAAGCGAGTGTTCCAGTTTTCAAACAATGTTTGAAAGCCAAACATCCAGCACGGCTACCAATTGGCTGCAGGAGCTTCCTGCAGCCAATCAGAAGCCGCGCTTGGGTTTTGGAATGTTCTGTATAGTACGACTGTAAGGTACGACTGCAGTTAAGATATTAGGTCTAGGGTGGAATTCATCATAGTATTGTGGGGTATGCATGCAAGGAACAAAGCTTGCTCCTGCAATGGGACTTCTACCACCACCCATTCCTCCCTCTGTGCACCCCCTAAATCAGTTGGGGGAGGGCTTCCTCTAACCCTCCAGGGTAGATTTTAAGGGGGGGGTGCATTGAAAGCAGACCTTGTTCCGGACACACAACAACTTGGTTGAATTCCAACCCTAAGTTCAGAGACTGAGCAAGACCAGCCAGAGTGCCGTCCTCTGCCTTGACTCCTGCAGTCTAACACAGTAAAGCACATTTGGCCCTGTGTGCTACTTGTTTAATGGGCATGCAAGATGGGGCAGCGGTCGGGTTTTATTTATTCCTTGGCACGACAGCTTCTGAGCAATGAAAACTTTTTGTAAGAGTAGCCTTAAAAGCGCTCCACTGTTTGTAAGGCATCCTTAATTTCTGTGCACGCTGGGAACTTGCTAACGACACACAAATGAATAGTTACGTCACTGTTATGTGTAGAAGCATGCCCATCAAAGACACAGACATTCTTCAAATTCTTAGGCACCAGCAACGTATTTTTAGGCAGCCAAGCAATATATTGTGCACCTGGGATTTTGCAAGCTTTAGACCACAGTCCCCATTTGTCCACTAAAGTTGTATTAAGTTACAAGAATATAAACCCACTTGCACTTCAAGAGGGGCAGACAGAGAGAGAGAGGCAGAGAGAGATGGAAGCATCTGCAGAGCACAAACTTACAGTAGCATCTTCCAGGGGGTTCGCCGAATCACATCTTTTGCAGAAACAAAACAAATCCTATTGACACCTTATGGGTTAACAATATAAAGCTGGAACAGGGGTCACTTCATTCAATGCATGAAGCATTATTCTCACTTGGTGAGTGTGTACATTGCAGACGTATTTACTTGTTTATAAAAGGTATTTATACACTGACAGTCAGTGGCGTAGCGTGGGTTGTCAGCACCCGGGGCAAGGCAAGTAATTTGTGCCCCCTAACCCGTGGATTTGTGCCCCCTAACCCGTGGATTTGCGCCCCCTAACCCTAACCCCCAGATGTTGCGCCCGGTGCGCCCGGCCCCCCCTGCACCCCCCACGCTACGCCACTGCTGACAGTCCATATAACACAACCAAGTGATGTGCAGCAATTATGCTTTTGATCAGGCAATCATTTTGTGTTGCATACATATTTGGGGTTTTCAAGACACGCCTGAAAATGGAAAGCGAGGAGGGCGCCTCCCAAATCTCTGCTGGAAGATTGTTCCATTGCCTAGAGAAGATACAGATACACACAGATATAGAGGGTGGAGGGTGGCAAGGCAGTCAGTGACAATCCTACGTGAAGCTCAAATGTGTACAAGATATTGTGTGGACTTCTTGGGATTGGGAGTTCAGTTCTAGAGAGTATGTCCTAGACCTAGGGCAGGCATGGCCAAACTTGGCCCTTCAGATGTTTGGGGACTACAACTCCCATCATCCCTAGCTAACAGGACCAGTGGTCAGGGATGATGAGAACTGTAGTCCCAAAACATCAGGAGGGCCTCGTTTGGCCACACCTGTGGACCTAGGGTCTAGCAGTGTTCTTAAACTTGGGTCCCCAGCTGTTGTCAAACTCCCATCAGCCCTGACGGCTGGTCCTCCTAGCTATGGATGATGGGAGTTGTAGTCCAACAAGAACTGGAGATCCAAGTTTGAGAAAGTTGAGGGGCAAGCTCCCTCCTGTGGCAGGGGGTGGGGGGAGGCAGGGTCTTTACACGGCAAATTGACTACTTCCGGGACATCTGTGTCCTTTCCATTGAAATAAACCAAGTCTCAAGTCCAGGGATGGGGAAGCTTTTTGAGGTCAGGGACCACAATCCCTTCTGTTCAACCTTCTCGGGTCTGAGTTCCAGTGGTGGGAAGGGCCAGAGGGAAAAGTGGGTGGAGCAATGGGTGCAAATGTTATGCTTCATATTGTAGGCTAGTTTCTATGCATATACCTACACCCCTCTCTCTATCCCCCTACTCTTTGGATATAAAAGGGAGAGGAGACACAATGAAAGTATTTATCTAGGGTTGCCATACAGACATACTCAGAATACTGCAGTTGGAAGCTGTGTCTGGGCAGAAATCAGGTAAATGCCCGGGAAAATCCAGATGTATGGCAACTGACATTGTTAATGTCGTTTTTACCTATTTTCATTAAAAACAGCTTTTAAATGTCATTTTTTTTAGCCAAGAAGCTCAACATCTTTGGGCAAAACTAGAAAAACATCTTAAGCTCACAACTTTTCTGCCCGGATTTTCACTTTTTGAAATATGGCAACGCTCATACATCCAGTTTCAAACCCCAACCCCACCTCCCAGCCAATGAGTGCAAAGACATTGAGGAGAATGACAAGAGCTTTGCACCCCAGTTTTACTGAATGAATGTTCCTTGTGGTGCAGCGCTATATTGTGTGTGTTTTAGGGGCATGTGCAGAATTCAGCAGGACTCGCTGAACGTTAGACGCTCTAAACTCCCTCCGGGGATGGGCTTTGCGCAGGGTTACAATGCATGCGCACCCAGCTTCTCACTGCCTCACAATTCCTGGGGAGGGGCTTTCAAACTTTACTTGAAATGTGAACAGGGTGGAGGTGAAATAACTGGAGCTACAACCAAAGAAGCTGTAAGGTGTAGCACTCTCCAAGTATAGCATCTAGATCAAGGGAAGTAATAGTGCCACTGTATTCTTCTCTGGTCAGACCTCACCTGGAGTACTGTGTCCAGTTCTGGGCACCACAGTTCAAGAAGGACACTGACAAACTGGAACGTGTCCAGAGGAGGGCAACCAAAATGGTCAAAGGCCTGGAAACGATGCCTTATGAGGAACGGCTAAGGGAGCTGGGCATGTTTAGCCTGGAGAAGAGGAGGTTAAGGGGTGATATGATAGCCATGTTCAAATATATAAAAGGATGTCACCTAGAGGAGGGAGAAAGGTTGTTTTCTGCTGCTCCAGAGAAGCGGACACGGAGCAATGGATCCAAACTACAAGAAAAAAGATTCCACCTAAACATTAGGAAGAACTTCCTGACAGTAAGAGCTGTTCGACAGTGGAATTTGCTGCCAAGGAGTGTGGAGGTCTTTAAGCAGAGGCTTGACAACCATATGTCAGGAGTGCTCTGATGGTGTTTCCTGCTTGGCAGGGGGTTGGACTCGATGGCCCTTGTGGTCTCTTCCAACTCTATGATTCTATGATTCTAAGTCGACATTTCTCCCCTCCCCAAAAAGGTACCCAGCCAACCGGCTTGTCAGGAGACACTGCAAGCTACCAAGTGTAGAGAACTACAAACTTTGATAATAATTAGGAATGAACCTGTGTTGCTGCTACCAACCGATGATAACATCTCTACTCTCCTTTCCGCAGGATACAAAGCAAAACTCTCTTCTAGACAGACTGGGGGTGGGGAGGGAAAGTGGAAATGGGTATGTACAACCCAGACAAACCCTTCGCCACCCCCAACGTCTAGGCTTTGATATCAAATGCTTTGGCACCCGGCCAGCACAGAGTCCTGCATGTATGCGTGGAATTCTAGGCATCCCATTTTTATGTCGTTGGATATTCTCCTAAGGATATCTGATTGTATTGGAACTGATGTTTTAAATCCAGAAGCATGGATAAAGTACCGTATTTTTTGCTCTATAAGACTCACTTTTTCCCTCCTAAAAAGTAAGGGGAAATGTATGTGCGTCTTATGGAGCGAATGCAGGCTGCGCAGCTATCCCAGAAGCCAGAATGGCAAGAGGGATTGCTGCTTTCACTGTGCAGCGGATCAATCCCTCTTGCTGTTCTGGCTTCTGACATTCAGAATATTTTTTTTCTTGTTTTCCTCCCCCCAAAATTAGGTGCGTCTTGTGGTCTGGTGCGTCTTATAGAGCGAAAAATACGGCAGTTTGTTCAAAAGCCTTTCAAAAAAGATAATAAAGTAAAGCTGTAGAGCTGTGTTTCCCAAACTTGGGTCTACGGTTTCCCTCATCCCTGACCACTGGTCCTGCTAGCTAGGGATGATGGGAGTCGTAGTCCAAAAACAGCTGGAGACCCAAGTTTAGACAGGTCTATCAAAAGCTACAGACACGGGTGGCGCTGTGGGTTAAACCACACAGCCTAGGACTTGCCGATCAGAAGGTCAGCGGTTTGAATCCCTGTGACGGGGTGAGCTCCCGTTGCTCGGTCCCTGCTCCTGCCAACCTAGCAGTTCCAAAGCACGTCAAAGTGCAAGTAGATAAATAGATACCACTCTGGCGGGAAGGTAAACGGCGTTTCCGTGCGCTGCTCTGGCTCGCCAGAAGCGGCTTAGTCATGCTGGCCACATGATCCGGAAGCTGTACGCCGGCTCCCTCGGCCAATAAAGTGCCGCAACCCCAGAGTCGGTCACGACTGGACCTAATGGTCAGTAGTTCCTTTACCTTTACTATCAAAAGCTACAACTGATGAGAGTTAAACTCCCCAAACCCTTCACAAACTACAGTTCCCAGGATTCTCTGGGGCAGGAGGGAATGGGGTGACATGGATGTTTAAAGTGGCATGGTACCGCCATAGTGTGGACGGGGCCTTACATGGATGAGATTACATTCCTGGGTTCCCTGCCTGGGAAGGGAAGTGGGGCTGGAAGGAAGGAAAAGCTCAGGAAGGCTTGCAGCACCACTCATAGCCATGCCGGGATGTAGGGTGGGAGCAGGAGGACTTCCTTAGATGCTCTGGTGCCAATGTCAGAGGGGCCTTCCTCAGAACAGAGAACGGGGTCAGGGATAGCACTGGGGAAATTTTTGCCTCTGAGAACAAGAAAAGCTTTAGGCAGATGGTGGGTGGCGAACCCGCCATTTCCTGGAAGGAAGGAACCACACACAAGAATACCAGCGCTGCTCACTATGTCTTGGTGCAAGGCTTACAACAAAAGGACTCTGTGTGTGTATCACATATACATACAGCAGTACCTGGGGTTACAGGCACTTCAGGTTACAGACTCTGCTAACCCAGAAATAAATAGTACCTCAGATTAAGAACTCTGCTTCAGGATGAGAACAGAAATCGTGCTCCGGCAGCAGCAGGAGGCCCCATTAGCTAAAGTGGTGCTTCAGGTTAATAACAGTTTCAGGTTAAGAACGGGCCTCCAGAACGAATTAAGTTCTTAACCTGAGGTACCACTGTACATGTGAAACATCATCAGTAATTTGCTTCAAATGTGGGGGGGGGGGCAGCTGATCCACAAGACTGGACCCCATACCACTTAATTTCTGTTTTTGTATTATTTTACTGTTTTTATGTTGATCTGTACAACATTTACATTACACACACACACACACAAAAATCAATAAATATACGGAGAAACAAAACACAGTATTTCTGGTTAGCAAGTTGCCCGATGTGTTTTGAGTTATATTTTTCAACCAGCAAGGTACCTACCTATCTCTCTCTCTCTCTCTCTCTCTCTCTCTGAGGACAGCAGGCAAGATTTTGGGAAGGTCCTCCTTGACTCTTCCCCTACCCAGGGCTTGGCTTTCCTAGATACTGTATTGTCAAGACTTACATTGCTGACCTATTTCCTTTCCATTATGGGTGGGAGTTTCCTCTAAGCCCAGAGGAATCAATGATGCTTTCCCATAAGAACCATCCCCATCCCCATTTTCGGTTTTCCACCTTTGCTCAGTCCTTCATTTAAGCCCTGCCGACCTGTATTACCAGTCCTGGGACATATGCTTTAAATAACAGAGGCGTCTCTGAGTAGATTTCCATCACTGCCAGCTGACTACAGCCTGCCCGCACCCACCTAGGGTAAGAGGTAACATCTTGTGGGTCAAAATGTCTTTGTTTACATACGTACATGCTTGGTGTCTGCTCTTTTTAGAGACCAACCCACAGAGCTAGTGGCAAAAATCATGGTGCAGGCACCTTGGGATGTGAGATTTACACACAGAGAGACACACAGATACTTTCACTGTATGGTCCCGGTCCCTGACTATGCAAGAAGAGACTCAAGATTGGGGGAACCTGCGGCCTCCAAATCCCATCAGTTTCCACCAGCAAGGTCCATGGTGAGGGATGATGAGAGCTGGACTCCAGAAGCACATCAAGACGGCTACCTGGAGATGGAATAAGCACCCCTAAGGAGGTGTATAAGGGACGCGGGTGGCACTGTGGGTTAAACCACAGAGCCTAGGCCTTGCCGATCAGAAGGTCGGCGGTTCGAATCCCCGCGACGGGGTGAGCTCCTGTTGCTCGCTCCCTGCTCCTGCCAACCTAGCAGTTCGAAAGCACGTCAAAGTGCAAGTAGATAAATAGGTAAACGGTGTTTCCGTGCTCTGCTCTGGTTCGCCAGAAACGGCTTAGTCATGCTGGCCAAATGACCCGGAAGCTGTACGCCGGCTCCCATGGCCAATAAAGCGAGATGAGCGCTGAAACCCCAGAGTTAGTCACGACTGGACCTAATGGTCAGGGGTCCCTTTACCTTTACCTTTAAAGAGGTGTTTATGAGTGTGAAGAATGCTTGTATTGCCTGAGTATTTATGCATTTCTTTAAACTGGGAGGCGGGGAGGAAGAAAGCACGAAGGGGAGGGTCATGCAAGCATTCATATTCAACCCTACCCTTTAAGCCAGGGGTCAGCAACCTTTTTCAGCCATGGGCCGGTCCACCGTCCCCTCAGGCCATGTGGTGGGCCGGACTATATTTTGGGGGGGGGGAAATGAACGAATTCCTATGCCCCACAAAACCCAGAGATGCATTTTAAATAAAAGGACACATTCTACTCATGTAAAAACACGCTGATTCCCTGACCATCCGCAGGCCGGATTGAGAAGGCGATTTGGCCGCATCCGGCCCCTGGGCCTTAGGTTGCCTACCCCTGGTTTAACCCACCTTTATGCTTGAATACTGTATTGTGAGATATCTGCAACCATATTCAAAATAACAGCCTCAGTCTCCCCCACAACAATGGAAGTTACAGAGGAGGGCTTTGTTTATTCCTTGAAAAAAATAAAAATAATGCAGCTAGACTCTTCCATTTGGTTACATGGATTTCAAGGAAAGCCTTGCACAAAGGCTTGCAGCCTAGAGTTCGAGAACCACAAGACTCAACTGATTTTATCCTAAACAGTCCAAGAGAAACGACAGGCTATTCAGGTGGGAAATCTCCACGCAGATCCTAGCAGTAGCAATAACAAATCTCAATGGCCCAAATAGCAGATCCTGATCGTGGGAACATTTCCCACCCCAGTTTGAGACTCCAGGAGTCTCTCACCCATGTGTCAATGAACCAGTGACCTCCCTGAACTCTTAAGATACAGGAGGAAGGCCTTTTTGTGTTATCTGTGCTACATCTACATTTCACACCCATTTGCTTCTCATACACAAAATCATTTCTTTATTTTCATTTCCCCTTTCCAGCCAGCTTCTTCCTGGAATCCAAGGTGGCTTAAAACACACTAAGTTCCTAATAATAATAATGCAATTGGGAGAGGGAATCGGTTAATCAAATTTCTTCACATAATAGGGAAATTGAACCTGTTTGATCCCTAACCCAGCCATTCAGAGCTAAGTTCAGCCAAGGAACCATTCTGGGCTGACCTTTCCTAGACCTCGAAGGGAAGGGAGTTGTTCAGTCAAAGAGCAGGACTGAAAACAATGATCTATGAATTCCTTCCACCATCTTATCTTGCTGGACATCCGTTGCTCAATAGCTGAGAACTGTCAACATTACATTTTCTTTATCATTCCTCACCACCCAAAAGCCTTGGATAAATATCCCGAGTTCCTTCAGGATAGCTACTAGATCCTGCCAGCACAACCTCTCCTTGGTAAAATCTCTCTTCTGAGTTACTCCCTGCTCCGGTTGACACGAAACTCAAGCTTTTCTTCTGGGCCTTTTTGTAAATGTGAAATCCATAAGAAGGCGGTACTGTACTGAAAAGAGCAGCTCTTCCTTTCTCTAAGCGGCTGGCGAGGACCCAAAACCAAACAGGGGCACATTCCCACGATAAAGAGATTATAGCGAACCACTCAAAATCCTTGCCTGTTGCTGATCGGGCCAGTAAAAGTGACTTGCATTCTCAGTGCCACCCACAGAGACTGCACACATACACAGAGACATCTCCTCATTATCTATAGCCTCCACTTAAATGCATTGGCTATAAAAAGACCAGAAACCAGGACCAGTAAATACCCCTAATTTTGCTTATTAGTTTTACAAGAGTAACCTCTGACACCTGGAGAAAGCTGGAGTCATCTTGTCGCTAACTAGCGCACCTAAACACTCTGACCCCACGGGGCCTTCTCTGTTTTGCCTCTTGTTTCTCCGCAAGAGATTTCCACATCCAAGCTAGTCCTCTCCTCTCCTGGGCGACTGCCATCACAGCCTCCATTTTCCTTAACAGGGACAAGTCAAAAAAGCCTGGGAAATGGGACAGAGCTGAGATGTGCAAGAAGAAAAACTGAACCCCTTTCAGGCATCAACAGGAAGCAAAGAAACATGAAATGGAAAGACAAATAAAGAGATTTTTTTTCTTTACTCAAGTAACCAACAGTTAGCACTGTATTATTTGTTAATTTAATATATTTTTAAGTGCTTTTCAGGCAAACTCCACTAAGCAGTTTATAGAAAATGAAAAATAGTAAGCATGAATTAAGAATAGATAACACAAACAGCAAATACAAGCCGCAGGGAAAGCTTTTCCAAACTCCAGCTGCGTCCACCCCTCTTATACACAGCTTAATCCTATGTATGTTTACTCAAGACCTACTGAGTTCAGTGGGACTTGCTCCCAAGTATGCAGACATAGGATTATTGCAGCCTAAATCCTCAAAACCAGGCACTTTCGCTTCTCTAAACAGGTGGTCACTCAAGCTGAATGCAAAGCTCTCAAGTGGTCCAAAAGAGGACATAAAGCTTACCAAACATACCAGCACCCTACTTTCCCCAAATCAACACACTCCATAGAACTAAACTAAGGGCCTGGGATAGCTTAGTCCGTGGGTTCAAGCCCCATGTTGGGCAAATAATTCCTGCATTGCAGGGGGGTGGATGAGCTGAGCCTTGTGGTCCCTTCGCACTTGACAACTCTGATTCTATAAAGGGATGGCACTCATTAAATCACAATACATTAAAAAAGAGACACACAGCAACCCCTGTAGCCTTCCAGATGGCTGAAATTTAGATCTAGAAAAAATCTCCGTCAAGACCACAGACACTTCACAGGGTTCACATACAGACACACACAGGACCAGCACAAGAAAAAACAACAACCAAGCAGTAAATGACAAAAAATTCAGAAGCCAAGGACTTCTTGCCCAATGAGGTCCCAGAACTTCTGGGGTAAAAACTGGCATTCCACAACCTCTTTTGGAAAATCCTGTGTGTGTGTGTTTCCCCACCTTACCAAGAGTCAAGAGAAATTAAGAGAAAAATATGCCGTTTGCACTGTCCAGAAGTATAAATAACCACACCAAAAACACACACACACCCCAAAGAGTATTGTTTGTTTATTGTTATGACTTCTATTATTTTGCAAGCAGATCTGTCCAGGAGCATTTAGGGCAACAAACAAACCTGCAGCCTAAGCCTACAAAGAAGGCAAGGGAATGTCAGCATTGCTGTAAGACTGTGATCCCCTGCACACTGACTTGGGAATAAGTCCCGTGGGATGTTCTTGCAAGTAAAAAGCAATGCATTCGGGTCGGGCTGCCCAGCATCAAACAGGGCGATCAGTCAGATGCACCCAACAGAGGACAGCGTCCATCGCCCTCCCCCCTTTATACTCCATCCTGTGATGCTTAGCCCTTTGCAATAGGAATTCTAGAGGCCCCTTCTGTCAAGAACATAAGGGGAGGCGAAGCTGCCCGCCAATAGCGGAGAGGCAAAGGCTGGACAGCAAACATCAGCTGAATAAACACAGGCAGAAATAAAAGGGGGGGGAGAGAGAGAGAGAGAGGTTTGTGGCAAAGGAAAAAATGCCAGCACTTCCAATCAGGTCTTGGGAGCCACCTCCTCCAAGGAGGAAACTGGTTTTAAAACACACACACACCCCAAACAAGCCATCTTTTAAAAATATGAAACACGGTGCATTTCACCACTGAGGAAAATGCTGATTAAAAGGTGGAGTCAGTATTCTGGGGAAGAAACTGCAAGAAGCAGACCGGTTTCCTTGACACACTAAACCCAAAACTGTCGGCCTCAAATGCCCTTAATAGTACTCCCACTCGACTCCCTGCGCATCCTACGCATCGGGAGATGTGGAAAAGACGCGTGGAATATCCAGACACAGAACCACGTCCATTTTCGAGGACTCTGGTCCATAGGATTTAAAACAACAACATCATGTGGGGTGGTTTTTTTTTGGGAGGTTTGCCTGGTGAAGAACTTCGCTTTCACTCGAGTCCAGATTAAAGGGCGGCTACCCGACAGGTCGTCAGGAATTATGCCTATAGATGGGCATTTAAAATTTCCGACTTGAAGGGTGGGGGGGAGAGAAAAATCAAGACACGCTTCACATTCTGATCGGTTCGGAAGCAAAATGAGGGATTCGCGTGTCTTACGCACGCGCGCAAAAGAGCGCGCGCCGGGCGCGGGGGGGGGGGAGAGGAGGTCGTATGAAAAACAAACGTTGGGATGGCTCTTGCCACATAACTGGGATGGTTTTTTTGGGGGGGGAATCCCCCCAAATCCCAGCCTCTCAAGAACAGGCATTGGGGTAGCACGGGGGGGGGGGGGAGGCGGCGATTCGGAGCAACAAAAACAAGCCCCCCTCCCTCGCCTTTTCGCACCCACCCCGCTGGGGGAAACCAGCGCAGGAAGAAAGCACCATACTTCCCCCCCCCAAAAAAAAACAAAAACCTAGCGAGGAAGGGCGGGGTGAGGAGAGATCTAATTTTGGGGGACGACGACGACGTCTCTGCCAAAAGGGCTATCGATTTAGAAGAGATATTAGATGGGGAAATGACAGCAACATGGATCGTCCGTGTAAAAATGGGGACAGCGTTGTGTAAGAGGAGAGGCTTCCCCAGGAACTGGGGGGGTGAGAAGGGGTGTTTTTTGGGGGGGGGAATATGTGAGTGTTTTCAGGGCGCGTGCACGCCTTCCTCCCCCGCCAGGGTTCAAGGGATCTCCCTGCCCCGCAAGGATCGAGAGCAGAGCGCGCGCAAACAAACACACCCTCGCCAACCCCGCCGAAAGGGAAAAGCGAAAACCCGCACAAAACTTTCCAAGTCCCGCCGTCCCCTTACCTTGTTTCGAAAGCACCAAGGCTTCGTCCCTCTGCACTTGGGTGATGATGGACCGGCTTTCCATCTAACAATCCCACAGACCCTGGGGATCCTTTGGTCGGGAGGAGGAGGAGGAGGAAGGAGGAGGAGGGGGGTGGAAAGGAGGGAAATGTCCAGGGAGGAGGAGGAGGAGGAGGAGGAGCGGGGTGGGGTGGGGGGAGCGCAAGGGAGCACGATGTCGCCCACTCCCTCCCTAGTTGCCCAACCCCGGAGGAAGCCGCGCGCGAAGGCAGCTACGCAGATGCTCCTCAGATCAGGTCCAACATGGAGAATCCAGGGCTGGAGCGAGAGAGGGAGGGAGGGAGGGAGGAGAGGAAGGAGGGGGGGCCACACACTCTAACACACACACACACACACACACACGAGAGGAAATGGGACACAGGCGGTTTCCAGTCCCCCCGCCTCCTCCTTCCTCCAGATAAACAACCAGCCGCAGCAGCAGCTCCCTTTTTGCAGCTCGCCTCCCGCCTGACAGCTCCCCGGAACTGGGCACCGCGCCGGGCGCGCAGGGCGAAGGGCGCAGCTGCGGGGGGAGCCCCGCTCCGAGCTTGCAACGTTCCAAAGCTTTTGTTATTTTGTCGCCAGTCCGGGGGCTTCTCCACGCAGAGAGAGCAGCCTTGAAACCGCTCCGGCCTCGCGATTGGTCCGGCGCGAGGCGGGCGGGGGGGGGAAGAGCGGGGGTGGGCGGCGCCAGAAACTCTACTATGCGGTGTTTACCTAACAAACATTCCAGCTGCCGGAGGGAAAGGGAAGGGCGGCCCAGGCCACGCCTCCTCGGGGGTGGGCGGCCGGAGAGAGAGGAGCGGGGGGGGGGGGCTTCCTAGAGGCCGCCGCTCCGTGCGCTTGCTCTTTCCAGGCCGGCTGCAACGCCCTCCCCAAAATTAAAAGCTGAGCGCCAGAGCAAGGAGCGTTTGCAGCGCTCCAGGGAAATCAACGCATGCATTTATCGGCCGTGCAAAGCAATAAAAGAGGAGCAAGTTCTTGCCTGTCAATCAAGAGCAGTAAATTGATCAAACGTGGGGTTTTTAAAAAAAAGCTAGCTTGGTGAGCGCCTCCGAGTAGTCAGCGGAAGCTGCATGGGCGGGACCGTTTCCAAAGTTTTCAAAAACTATAATGAGAGCGCGATCTTCCTTAAAGTGCATAGCTGTCAACGTTTTCCCCCTTTTTTTAAAAAGGGACATTCCTATTCGGAATAAGGGAATTTCCCTTTTGAAAAAAGGGAAACGTTGACAGCTATGCTAAAGTGAGCGGGGGGAAGTTACTCAGGTGAGTAAACACGAGCCTGTTACAGAAATGGGAAGTCTTTCTGTACTACCGCCAACCTCCCCTCCGGCCTCCAAAGGCGAAGCCGTGATCACTAGGACCAGTTAAGACCGCGCAAAACAAACAGGACTTTCCTAGAAAAGAATTGGGTGTGGAAGAGGAAATGCATTTCTTTCCAGGCAAGGCTGGTGACTTCATATAGATCCAGCCCTCGTTATAGCTCTTGTTGTTTCCAACAGAGTCCAGTTGTTACATGCCTTTAATCCTAATTCTAAATATTTCCCTTCTTTCTATATGGCCCAAACATGATATCATCACCTATGCATGTACAGTGGTACCTCGCAAGACGAATGCCTCGCAAGACGAAAGAGTTTTTTGTTTTTTGAGTTGCTTCGCAAGACGAATTTCCCTATGGGCTTGCTTCACAAGACGAAAACGTCTTGCGCCTTTTTCTTAAAACCGTCAATGCATTCCTATGGGAAACCGTCAATACACAGTGGTGCTTCGCAAGACGAAAAAATTCACAAGACGAAAAAACTCGAAGAACGAATTAATTTCGTCTTGCGAGGCACCACTGTAAACTTCTCTGTCTTTGCTTTTGCCTTCTATGGAATGGTTCCCCCAGACCCAAATGGAAAATATATCACTGAAAAACTGGGGCTGGGCAGGGGCAGGGAGAGAGGTGGGGAGGTAAGAGATTTTGTTTGACGAACCTGTGATCTCTCCCCTGGCAGAACATTCTCCTTTCCTCAACTAGAAACATAGGAAAGAAAAACAGCAAGGTGCCCTGCATGTGCAAGTTTGACCAATCGCCTCCCTCCTCTCACACCAGTTTGTTTATTGCAAATGCCGCCACTACATTGACCAACAAACACGGGTTTCAGCATTTGGGTCACAACTAAAATGCAAACTCATAGATCGGATATTAAAATTTGGGTTCCCCGACAAATTCTAGAATTCATATTTGTACCAATAAATTAAGTTGCGGCTGCAATCCTTTACCACAGGGGTCAGCAAACTTTTTCACCAGGGGGCCGGTCCACTGTCCTTCAGACCTTGTGGGTGGCCAGACTATATTTTGAAAAAAAGAATGGATTCCTATGCCCCACAAATAACACAGAGATGCATTTTAAATAAAAGGACACATTCTACTCAGGTAAAAACATGCTGATTCCCGGACTGTCCACGGGCCGGATTTAGAAGGCGATTGGACCGGATCTGGCCCCCAGGCCTTCGTTTGCCTGCCCATGCTTTACACCTTAAAAGTAAAGGTAAAGGGGACCCTGACCATTAGGTCCAGTCATGGCTGACTCTGGGGTTGAGGCGCTCATCTCGCTTTATTGGCGTACAGCTTCCGGGTCATTTGGCCAGCATGACTAAGCCGCTTCTGGAGAACCAGAGCAGCGCATGGAAACGCCGTTGACTTTCCCGCCGGAGTGGTACCTATTTATCTACTTGCACTTTGACATGCTTTTGAACTGCTAGGTTGGCAGGAGCAGGGACCGAACAATGGGAGCTCACCCGTCACAGGGATTTGAACCGCCGACCTTCTGATCGGCAAGTCCTAGGCTTTGTGGTTTAACCCACAGCGCCACCCGTGTCCCTTTTTACACCCTTACCTTGGTGTAAAATATTGCTGCAGATCCTGACTCCGTTTGCTGTCTCATCGTTCCAGTTATTTCAAATCAGCAACTATATCGCCTGCAATGCAGAATGTTCTCTCCATCACACCTTCCACCCATTCCATCGCTGCGTCGCCTCCCCCATAAGCCGTAGAGGAAAACGGAAGCGCTGTTTGCCTCAGCAGATGGAAGAGAAGAGGAGGCAACATGGCTGGGGAGGAACGGGGGCCGAGAAACTGCTGCAACCTCTCCTGCTACTTATTATTATCATCCTTTATTGAACTTACTGGGGACACGGGTGGCGCTGTGGGTTAAAGCCTCAGTGCCTAGGGCTTGCCGATCAAGAGGTCAGCAGTTCAAATCCCCGCGGCGGGGTGTGCTCCCGCTGTTCGGTCCCAGCGCCTGCCAACCTAGCAGTTCGAAAGCACTCTTGGGTGCAAGTAGATAAATAGGGACCGCTTACTAGCGGGAAGGTAAACGGCGTTTCCGTGTGCGGCTCTGGCTCGCCAGAGCAGCGATGTCACGCTGGCCACGTGACCCGGAAGTGTCTCCGGACAGCGCTGGCCCTCGGCCTCTTTGAGTGAGATGGGCGCACAACCCTAGAGTCTGTCAAGACTGGCCCGTACGGGCAGGGGTACCTTTACCTTTACCTATTGAACTTACTAGTTGCTTTCTTTACCAATGTAACTCAAAGTGACAACGATAAGTAAATACAGTGGTACCTCGGGTTACATACGCTTCGGGTTGCATATGCTTCAGGTTACAGACTCCGCTAACCCAGAAATAGTGCTTCAGGTTAAGAACTTTGCTTCAGGATGAGAACACAAATCATGCTCCAGCGGCGTGGCGGCAGCAGGAGGCCCCATTAGCTAAAGTGGTGCTTCAGGTTAAGAACAGTTTCAGGTTAAGTACGGACCTCCAGAACGAATTAAGTACTTAACCCGAGGTACCACTGTAACACATACATTATAAACAGCGTGAAACACAACATGGCCAAATTTGAAATGCATTCATATTTTTAAAAGGAAGTATTAAAATATCCCACACACTGAAGGAGTCCGCAGATAATTAAAAGCCAAAGGCCTGGTGGGAAATAAATAATGTCGGGGACAGTTGAACCTCCCCGAGGAGAGCATTCCACAAGCAGTGTTACCACCCTCTAGACCTTCTGTGAAGGCGGCACACAAGGTTTGGGTTGTTCATATGGGACGAGGTGGTCCCTGAGGTCGTCTTCTTTGGCAATCACTTGTAGCTGAGTAAGATTGCCTTCCATGAAAACAGTCTTCACATTGAATCCGTAAGTGATTCTGGAGGCTTGAGCCACATAAAACCAGCCCTTGGAATTGGGCCTGGAAGCTCATTGGTAGCCAGTGCAGTTGGGCCACGATTTGTGTTCTGTGCTCAGACCGTCTTGCCCTGGCTGGCAAATTCTGCACCAGCTGCAGTTTCCAAACCATCTTTGAAGGCAGCCCCACATATAATGCATTGCAGTAATCTAATGTGTGAGGGATGAAGGTGGCGCTGTGGGTTAAACCACAGAGCCTAGGACTTGCCGATCAGAAGGTTGGCGGTTCGACTCCCCGCGATGGGGTGAGCTCCCGTTGCTCGGTCCCTGCTCCTGCCAACCTAGCAGTTCAAAAACACATCAAAGCGCAAGTAGATAAATAGGTACCACTCCGGCGGGAAAGTCAACGGTGTTTCCATGAGCTGCTCTGGTTCTCCAGAAGCGGCTTAGTCATGCTGGCCACATGACCTGGAAGCTGCCTGTGGACAAACACTGGCTTCCTCGGCCACTAAAGCAAGATGAGCGCCGCAGTCGCTCGCGACTGGACTTAACTGTCAGGGGTCCTTTACCTTTACCTAGTAATCTAATGTACCTAGAAACCCAAATGTTTCTGTCAAGCAATGGTGAGAAGCGTATTGTTAGAAGCAGAAAACCATGAGAGAGAAGAAGAAAAATACTGTAACTAGGGGACCCCTGATTATAATGCTGTGTTTTGGGGTTTTTTAAAATTCAGATTGTGGCAGCATTGCTTAAAAAAGCATCTCACACCTGTTCTGATGCCAAACTCAGTCTATTGATACTTTTTATTTTATTTTAGGGTGGTGTTATGAAAGAGAGCAGGATTATCGTACCTGTCATTTTTGCAACTTTCTCTAGCTAGTGCATCTGGTGCTGCCATTGTCTGAGACTGGCCACTGGGCTGAAGGAAACAATGGCTCTTCCAGTTTGGCAGCAGCCTCCATTTCCCTGTGGCCTTTGACCCCTTTGTCAAGAACAGTTACATAGCTAGAGCGGAGGGACTGGCCTGCCTGACCCCGGGGGACACAGATGGGCTTGTCGCTGCCATCTGGAGAAGAATGAGGCACAGTATGGAGCCAAACGGATCACTTCTGTATCTCCTCCTCCTCCTCTCCCCTGCCTCCTTGACCCCTAAAGTACTCCCACTCCTCGTTCTGCCTAGACCCCTTCTGTCTCACTTTATCCAGTTGCAAAAGAGAGAGGATTACCCCTGTACTTTGTCCAAAGAGCAACTGACAGCCCTTTTCGCCTCTCCCTCCTCAGGGGTCCATAGAAGGCTTTTAGCTGGTTAGTGTGTTTATGTATTTTCTTGGTTTACACGGCGTACCTTAGGAAACCTTGGCCCTTAAGCATACTTTGCAACCAACGTTCTGTTTCCATAAACAGTGCGTATATGTTCATACAGAGCGGTGGTTCCAAAATGCATCTGTCGGCACAGAAAGCAGGGGTTACGTTCTAGGTTAAATCAGCTAGAGAAAAACAATGAACTTGTGAATGTGCTTCTGGTTTAGTTGGACTTGGCATCCTCCTCCCTTCTTAATGTTAACTCTCCCCCCCCCCCCCCCCGCCGGCCACTAAACTTTAACTTGAACTGTGAAGCTTACATCAATAGTTCTTCCTTTAAAACCCTCCATGCTTCTTTTATGGACTCAGGAAAGTTTTACGGGATTTCTGCTGGGGCAACGAGAAGTAAACTCTTGCACGATAAGCAGAAGTCTGGTTTAGATACAGAAGGACACATCATTCCTGGCGAAAGCCATTCGAATGCTCTTTTGCATGGAATACGGAAAGGCATTTTTGCCCACAAAGAAATCTCCCCCCTTATAATCCACTCTTTAATCACCCAAGATCACAGAGAAAATGACCTAGTGGTATACCTCCACTGAACTTGTACTGGCATGTAAATGTATGCATATGTTTCACCATGTCATTCAATTGGATTGCCATTATTATTATTATTATTATTATTATTATTATTATTACATCTTGCCCTTCCCCCTCATGAGAGGCCAGAGCAGCCCCCCCCCAAAATATCCACCATTAAACATAAAATAAAACCGCAACATGAAGTATTTTATATGCTACCATTTAACAGCCAGTGTTACATTATAGTTACAATGCCAGTCTTGTCACACTCCCAAGACTTGTTTCTGAAGCAATTGGGGGGGGGGGCAGGGTTTTTTTTTGCCCCAGGTGAAGCCTCCAGAGGGGTGTCATTGAGGCTCCTAGCCTATGTCCGCAAATGTACATGAGGTGTGTGCCTAGGGTGGCTGCATTTTGGGAAGTAAAATTCAGGACACACAAGCTTTTTTTAGGAAATGAGTGACAATTCCCAGAGTTCCCTTTGAAGAAGGATTGGTTGTTAAATCACTCTAGGAGGGAGGGAACAGGGGTCTCCTAACAACTCTTGCACACCGTTAACAAACTACAGTTCCCATGATTCTTTGCCCCGAGAAACACAATCAGAAAAGGATTAGGATAATAATAATAATAATAATAATAATAATAATAATAATAATAATAGTTTATTTATACCCCGCCCATCTGGCTGGGCTTCCCCAGCCACTCTGGGTGGATTCCAACAGAACACTAAAATACAATAACCTATTAAACATTAAAAGCTTCCCTAAACAGAGCTGCCTTCAGATGTCTTCTAAAAGTCTGGTAGTTGTTTTTCTCTTTGACATCTGGTGGGAGGGCGTTCCACAGGGCAGGTGCCACTACCGAGAAGGCCCTCTGCCTGGTTCCTTGTAACTTCCCTTCTCGCAGCGAGGGAACCGCCAGAAGGCCCTCGACGCTGGACCTCAGTGTCCGGGCAGAACGATGGGGGGGGAGACGCTCCTTCAGATAAAGATGCAGGCGGACGCAGACTTGATTCTCAGGAGCTAGGATTGGGGAGGTCAGCAGGTCCACATGAAGCAAATTTAGCGGTGTCCCTGAGTACACATGTTTAAATAAATGTGAATGGCTGCTGCTCCTTCTTACTGGGAAGAGGTCATGTCCTGTGGTGAGAGATTCCAACCCCCGCAGTAGCTCTGGCATGGGGTAAGCTTGGCCACCAATGGCACAACCATAACTGGGGAGCATACATGCAGGCCATGTGTCTTTGAGCACAGACAAACCTCTCCCTGTCCGTTCAAATGCAGTCCTGCCCTCTCCATATAATGCTGGCCTTGGTGCTGGCAATGAATAAATATGCACCCCCTCAAGAGCTGAAATGAATAGCAGAGGACATCTGATTCTAGTTACTTGTTTCCTTGAGGAAAACACTATTTTTTTGCAGATATTTATATCTATATTTGGGTACTTTCAGTTCTCCAACTCCTGGGCAAGAGGAAGGTGGACAAGAAAAAACCAAAGCTATTTGTGTTCCAGCAGCATACATTGGTAATTTACCAGTTATAAAACACATACTCTCTCTCTCTCTCTCTCTCTCCCCCTCTCACATGATCGTACAGCAATTCTAGCTATTTAACCAGATTAAACAAATAAAAATGGCTCAAACCCTTTCACTTTAGAGAGATGCGTTATTTAGATTATTTTAAAGTTCCCTTCCTGAGCACTGAGTCCAGGCTCAAGGTGGTGAAGCTCCATTTGAAAGCCAAGGTGGTACAGTAGATTGTTGGACTAGGATCAGGGAGACCCGAGTTCAAATTCCCCACGCCACACTCAGCTATGAATGTAAGCAACTCTGCTTGCACCCATTAAAACTCTGACAGCTGAGTTCTGCATTAAATGAAGCTTCTGGGACATATTTGAGGGCAGTGTAATATATAATGTGAAATTAATCCATCTGGTAGGTTACCAAAGCATGGGTTTTAAAGATATATAAGTGGACAGCCTGCCACAAGTTTGAGGGGAGAAGCAAGTTACATCTCTGCGTACATTGCTTCAGTCTTGCTCTTGAACTTTGGAAATAATACCTGCAAATTTTGCAAAGATGTATTGGCAAATCACTTAGATCGACCAGAAAATCTCTATCAGTTTTTTTGCCCCCTCTTTAGCTAGTGGTAAAGGTAAAGGGACCCCTGACCATTAGGTCCAGTTGTGGCCGACTCTGGGGTTGCACCGCTTATCTCGCTTTATTGGCCGAGGGAGCCAGCATACAGCTTCCGGGTCATATGGCCAGCATGACTAAGCCTCTTCTGGCGAACCAGAGCAGCGCATGGAAACACCGTTGACTTTCCCGCCGGAGTGGTACCTATTTATCTACTTGCACTTTGACGTGCTTTGGAACTGCTAGGTTGGCAGGAGCAGGGACCGAGCAACAGGAGCTCACCCCGTCGTGGGGATTCGAACCGCTGACCTTCTGATCGGCAAGTCCTAGGCTCTGTGGTTTGGGCATAATGGGGCACTTGGCAAAGCCCATTCCCTGCTGTGGACCACTTCCAACTCTCTTTGCCCTCCTGGTCCACCATCCCTGCTATTACCTTCTCTCTTCAATCCTACAAGCAGTGAAGACGTAGCATCCTCAACTTCCCAATTACGCAGACCTGGGTCACATCCACACCAGACCTTCAAATTGTGCTTATATCACTCATGGCTCCCCCTCCCTCCAGGAATCCTGGGAACTGTAGTTTAAGGCTGCTGGGAATTGTTGTTGTTTAGTCGCTTAGTTGTGTCCGACTCTTCGTGACCCCATGGACCAGAGCACGCCAGGCACTCCTGTCTTCCACTGCCTCCCGCAGTTTGGTCAAACCCATGCTGGTCGCTTCGAGAACACTGCCCAACCATCTCATCCTCTGTCGTCCCCTTCTCCTTGTGCCCTCCATATTTCCCAACATCAGGGTCTTTTCCAGGGAGTCTTCTCTTCTCATGATGTGGCCAAAGTACTGGAGTCACAGCTTCAGGATCTGTCCTTCCAGTGAGCCCTCAGGGCTGATTTCCTTCAGAATGGAGAGGTTTGATCTTCTTGCAGTCCATGGGACTCTCCAGAGTCTCCTCCAGCACCATAATTCAAAAGCGATCAGCCTTCTTTATCGTCCAGCTCTCACTTCCATACCTCACCACTGGGAAAGCTATAGCTTTAACTATACGGACCTTTGTTGGCAAAGCGATGTCTCTGCTGGGAATTGTTAGGAAACCCTTAACAAACTACAGTTCCCATCGGGGGAAGCCATGCTTGATTAAAGTGGTACGTCACCATCATTTCATGCAGCCTTCGTTCCCTATTCCTTATGTTCCTTATGCTCTCCCCAAATTCAGGTCTTGGGAGGTTCAGTTTAGAAAGCGCAAGCAAAGGGTAATTTCTGAACAACACACAGAATGCACTCGCTATACTGGGTCTCTGTTTTGAGGGGGGGAGAGAGATTTTCCTTTCCTTTCGCCCTTCCTGAAAGCAGCAGGGTGGAGACTGTAATGCTCCTGCTCCCCTGGGGGCAGGGGGTCGAAATGTCTCCCATCAATCAGCGGCAATTCCTCGGGCCAATAAACAGCCATGACTAATGGGCTGTGAACTTTGGAACCGTGAGGCCCAAACTACATGTTACAGGGAGATATGTGGATGCCACCAGTCCACGTCTCCCTGGTAACACATAGCAGAAAAACACACACACATGACACGGCCTCATCACATTAGCATTTATCCTACTTCGCCATCACCCTGCTCGTTGGCATCCACCAGGATCCGTCAAGATCCACTGTGTGGCCAGAATTCTGGACGCCGTGTGAGCATTCATTTTACAGTGAGTTGTTGTTGTTGTTGTTGTTGTTGTTGTTGTTGTTGTTGTTGTTGTTGTTGTTTTAGGATGACAGATTTCTAGTAACACCAGAAGGGAGGAAGACAGCATCATCATCAGCAACATGGATTTGGAGTGCACATGCTAAGCATTATGATTCCACTTCAAAACGCCATGGCTTGTCCTAGATAATTCTGGGAGGTGTTGTTTGCTCTTCCCTTCGCAGAACTACAATTCCCAGAGTTCTCTAGGAAAAGGGATGGATTGTGAAACCACTGTGGGAACTGCAGCGCTGGGAGGGGAATAAAAAGGTACCCCTGCCCATACGGGCCAGTCTTGACAGACTCTAGGGTTGTGCGCCCATCTCACTCAAAGAGGCCAAGGGCCAGCGCTGTCCGAAGACACTTCCGGGTCACGTGGCCAGCGTGACATCGCTGCTCTGGCGAGCCAGAGCCGCACACGGAAACGCCATTTACCTTCCCGCTAGTAAGCGGTCCCTATTTATCTACTTGCACCCAGGGGTGCTTTCGAACTGCTAGGTTGGCAGGCGCTGGGACCGAGCAACGGGAGCGCACCCCGCTGCGGGGATTCGAACCGCCGACCTTTCGATCGGCAAGCCCTAGGCACTGAGGCTTTAACCCACAGCGCCACCCGCGTCCCAACGGGTGAAACCACTGTGGGAACTGCAGCGCTGGGAGGGGAATAGGAGTCTCCTAATAAACTGCAGCACCCTGAACAAACTACACCTCCTAGAATTTGTTGGGGGAAACCAAGGCTGTTTTAAAGGGGTATGCTACTACTTTAAATGTTTGGTGTGCATGTGGGCTACATGTTGCAGATATATCAGCAATGATGGGAGCTGGAGAGGGACAGCGGGGGGGGGGGGGCTGAGCAGTTTCTCCAGTGGCTTCAATGCCATGCATAGATCTTTGAACCCTGGTTCACCCAGAGGAGAAGCAGAATAAGCACAACTGTATAATAATAATAATAATAATAATAATAATAATAATAATAATAATAACAATTTATTATTTGTACCCCGCCCATCTGGCTGGGTTTCCCCAACCACTCTGGGCGGCTTCCAACAAAGATGAAAAATACACTAAAATGTCACATATTAAAAACTTCCCTGAACAGGGCTGCCTTCAGATGTCTTCTGAATGTCAGGTAGTTGTTTATCGCTTTGACATCTGATGGGAGGGCGTTCCACAGGGCGGGTGCCACTACCGAGAAGGCCCTCTGCCTGGTTGCCTGTAACTTGGCCTCTCGCAGTGAGGGAACCGCCAGAAGGCCCTCGGAGCTGGACCTCAGTGTCCGGGCAGAAGGATGGGGGTGGAGACGCTCCTTCAGATATACTGGACCGAGGCCGTTTAGGGCTTTAAAGGTCAGCAGCAACACTTTGAATTGTGCTCGGAAACGTACTGGGAGCCAATGTAGGTCTTTCAATTTGGCAGGACATAGTTTCAAACAAAGATGTTCTCTCCCAAGCCCACATTCCCAGCATGTTCACACTTCTGTCTCAGTGCCATCTATGCTCAGGTTACCAGGTTTTTTCAATGAATCCAGGGACACTTTTCAACTTCAATGGATTTTGTATGGGAAACGGGGACGTCCGGTAAACTTGATCTATGCTGGCTTGGTCATGTCCACAGAATGGAAGATGGCAGGATCCCCCAGGATGTGCTCTATGGGGAGCTGGCTTCAGGCACCAGGCATCTTTGCATTACAAAGATGCCTTCAAACGTGAAGTGAAGGCTGGCCACATCAACCCCGCCATGTGGGAATTCCCTGCAGACGACCACAGTGCCTGGAGACAGAGAGTCAGGTTGTACACCCATAGCAGTGACCAGAGGAGGAACAGCCTCTGGGAGGAGGAGCACAGAGAGCATAAACGCCTTGGTGGCTCTGCAGCAGCACAGCCGGACGCCTTCATCTGAAGTGTTCGGATTTGGATTTGATATCCCGCTTTATCACTACCCGAAGGAGCCTTAAAGCGGCTAACAATCTCCTTTCCCTTACTCCCCCACAACACACACTCTGTGAGGTGAGTGAGGCTGAGAGGCTTCAGAGAAGTGTGACTAGCCCAAGGTCACCCAGCAGCTGCATGTGGAGGAGCGGAGACGCGAACCCGGTTCACCAGATTACAAGTCTACCGCTCCTAACCACTACACCACACTGGCTCTCTGCCCCAGCTGCAACAAAACATATCGGTCTCTACAGACACAACTCTCCAATGGTTTGACTTCACCCCCTCCACACTCCCCCACTGTCTCCTGAGATAGAAGGAGGCCAGCAACACCACAAATTTGCTTGAAATTCAGTTGCAAACTGTGTTGCAGAATTGGGGGTGTATATCAAGTACAGTGGTACTTGGTTCTCGAACTTAATCCATTCCGGAAGACCTTTCGACTCCTGAAATGGTTCGAAAACCAAGGCACGGCTTCCGATTGGCTGCAATCAGAAGCTTCCGAAAAAGTCCGCAAACCGGAACACTCACTTCCGGGTTTGCGGCGTTCAGGAGCCAATTTGTTCGGTAGCCAAGCCGTTCAGGAACCAAGGTACCACTGTATATAGCTATGGCAGTACATCCTATTGACATACCATCTTGCCAAAACACTGCACTATCTGAGGAGCAGAGTCCGCCCCACCTGCCAATCTGTTTTATCCTTCAGTACCTTAAGATTCTTGCCATCATTGCTCTGCCGGCTCCTTCATGGCCCAAGAGGCAAGTGAGCTGAGAGTTGACTAGAACCTACAAAGTAAATAAATGCCTTCAGGTAAACGGTGCGGTCCTTAACAATTTGGAGATTGTCTCTCAGGGTTCATGCAGGAAGGCTCTGCTCCCCCAAGCCTTGGTGAACACAGGCAAAGGAACTGATTGGATTGGTGTGTTGTTGCTAGCGAAATGCGGGCAGACTGCTAGAAAGAGATGACTGACAAGGAGTGAAAGTCTTCCGCCTCAGGAGCCACGGTCCCCTGAGGCATCCAGGGGAGTAAGGAGAAGAAGATCAAGATGTGAAGAAGACTCCAGATTTAGAACTTGCCTTATCAAGAGACCTGTCACTTTTGACAGCTGAAAAGCCTTTCACGACAACAAACATCCACTCCCTTGCAAAGAGAATTGGAGAACCCTGAAAAACACATTTTGTTTCCTCAGTTTGGGGAATAGGAAAAGTAAGAAAAATAAAATATTTTAGCCTGGGAATGAAAAGGTAGAAAGTGGGGGGCAGGCAGCTGAACATTGATTAGCCAAAATAAAGATAAAAATGTCCCATTCCTTATAAAATCAGACCCTTGATCTAGTCCTACACAATTATGAGTGATTTGAGGGGTGGGTGGAGAATCAGAAGTTACACACACACACACACACACACACACACACACACACCACACACACAACTACTGTTAAACGTCTAAACAGTTTTACGATATTGATTTGTGAAGCTTGAGTGTTTCCAAATAAACAGCTTTAAAAATGAACCTCGTTTTTCACACACATATCGTAAAGTACCACATATCTACATGTTGTTCCAGAAACGTACTAATAAATTGTATGATCATATCTTTTCAGCAAATGAATCTTAACTAGGTTCTAAGAACAAGTATGTTTATGTAGGGGCTGACAACCGAGTAATTATCTGAGGTAAAGAATAAGCTGCGTAGTGTTTAGGCAGCCCTAGTCTAAAATCTCCCTAAAATCCCCACCGATCATGTCTGCAAACAAAAGAGGTCGTGTACACCCACCAAGTGCCCTGGGAAAATTGGGACACCCTTTTTTTGTGAGAGATCATTGTGGCCATTTTGAGTTCAGCCCGGACACTGAGGTCCAGTGGCGAGGGCCTTCTGGCAGTTCCCTCATTGCGAGAAGCAAAGCTACAGGGAACCAGGCAGAGGGCCTTCTTGGTAGTGGCGCCTGCCCTGTGGAACACCCTCCCATCAGATGTCAAGGCAATAAGCAATTATCTTACTTTTAAAAGACATCTGAAGGCAGCCCTGTTTAGGGATGTTTATAATGTTTAATGCTGTATTGTGTTTTTAATATTCAGTTGGGAACTGCCCAGAGTGGCTGGGGAAACCCAGTCAGACGGGCGGGGTATAAATAATAAATTATTATTATTATTATTATCATTATTATTATTGCTGTGCTCTTGCCTTGAAAAAAACATTTTTTCGAGACCACGATCTTGCACAGAACCCAGAAATGCACATTTTTGGGTGCTGTGCTAGATTGTGCCCCAAAACATTATTTTGGCTTCTTACACCTTCTAATCTAAGTCAGTTTCTGGGGAGCCCCTGGTGTTATCAGGCAATCACAACTATGCATGGCTGGATTCTGCAGAAAACAAGGAGAAACGGCATGGAAAGAACCAGTTGACTCTGTAGAAAAGACTTGTTTGCCTGTACAAAATGCCTTCTTTCCCAAAGGGCTGAAGGCTTATCTACATCCATACACAGCCTTGTGGGAGTTGCAAAAGCAACATTTGATGAGGCATCCCAGAGGAGAGGTCAATACTCATGGTGCGGTTTGTTGGCTTAAAGTCAAATGGTCCAAACCACAGATTTTTATGTCCAATCTGGGTTTTGAATTTAGACTTTCTAAAAGGGACATGGGTGGCGCTGTGGCTTAAACCACAGAGCCTAGGGCTTGCCGATCAGAAGGTCGGCGGTTCGAATCCCCGCGACGGGGTGAGCTCCCATTGCTCGGTTCCTGCTCCTGCCAACCTAGCAGTTCGAAAGCATGTCAAAGTGCAAGTAGATAAATAGGTACCACTCTGGTGGGAAGGTAAACGGCGTTTCCGTGCGCTGCTCTCGTTCGCCAGAAGCAGCTCTGTCATGCTGGCCACATGACCCGGAAGCTGTACGCCGGCTCCCTCAGCCAGTAAAGCGAGATGAGCGCTGCAACCCCAGAGTCGTCCACATCTGGACCTAACGGTCAGGGGTACCTTTACCTTTCAAAAGGTATAAAGCTTTTTGAATGTCTGTCTATTTTTGGTATGTTTACAAGAAAAGGAAGGCACACACCAGCCCCTCAGGCATACTTAACAGAGATCTCTGCAGCATGGTCAATATCTGACAATGGCACGGTGCACACAGACCGCTAAGCCAAACCATGTGGCAAACAATTAAATCTGAGGTAAATCCAATTGAGTTCAGTGTAATTTACTCCTAGGTAAGTGAGTGCAGGGTTGCAGCCAAAAGTTATTTCTTGTGTGACTTTTAAAGGGCTGCCTTTTTATTTATTTTTCCCAAACAGGGGAAATACTTCCATCTTATAAATTCTGAAATAAGGAATTTGGGGGAAAGCTAAAAAAGAAAGAAAGCGAGAGGGGGGGGGGAGAAAGAAAGAAAGAAAGAAAGAAAGAAAGAAAGAAAGAAAGAAAAGAGACAGTAACACTCCGCCTGAAATACACATTTTTCCTATTAGCAGTTTTATTGGGTTGTTCAAATGAACTCATGCATCCTAGGAATATTCATCAATACACTCCAATTAGACTGACTGCAGAGAATTCTAATGCAAACAATGCATAATAAACACTGGATTGTAAATGGCAATTGAGAAATGAAGGGTAAATAATGAACTTGTAATTGCAGATGATAAATTAGGCTGAATTAATTACCCTTTGGTGAGTCGTATAATCTTTCACAGTGCTGAGAACACAGCCCTTGAGCCCAAACACAATCATAGCCCCCATGGGGTTAGTGATTTGCCATAAGTTGCAGCTGTAATGTGGGACGTGTTGCGTCTGACTTGGAAAAAGCATAACCTCCCCTTTTGTTTAGTTGGGACATACTGGGAGGAGAGATTGCACAGCTCCTGACATCTATACTTTAGCCTACTGGAATGTCCTGGCTTCCTTTATTCCTGCATTCTGTGTCTTGGAGAACAACTAAAAGAAGTGAAAAAAATTAGACACACACACACACACACACACACACACACACATGGTCCTTTTTGGAACCAGGGGGCCTTTGCTGCAGGGGGGGGCAGGGGGCATGCAAAAACAGAGTCCTGTTTATACTGAAAATAAAATACCTGCATGAAACGAAGGAAATTGTGGTGCTGGCATACGAAGCCCTTCCTATAATTTTGAAGGAAAAGTTAACCAATCCACTGTACATTCTTTAATTGCGATGCTTTAGCAGCCCGCCATTTTTTAGGAAGCAAATGGGTCCGCACACTGCAAGCCTTTATTCGTCTACTCAGAAGTCTCACTGTATTCAATAGAGCTTACTCCCTGGTAACTGGGTAAAGACTGTGGAGCCTTACACTACAATCCTAAGCATTTTTACTCAGAAGTAAGTCCCACTGAATTCAATAGGATTTACTCTCTGGTATGTTCCTGATCACTGCCATAGTTTCTTTTTTCTTTTTCTGTTGTTGTTGTTGTTGTTGTTGTTGTTGTTTCCTGCCTTATCCCCTCACAGGGACTCAAGGAAGCTTACAGCCAAAATTCACCATATTTTTCGCTCTATAAGACGCACTTTTCCCTCCTAAAAGGTAAGGGGAAATGTGTGTGTGTCTTATGTAGCGAATGCAGGCTGCGCAGCTATCCCAGAAGCCAGAACAGCAACAGGGATAGCTGCGCTGCGCTCCTTCTTGCTGTTCTAGCTTCTGGCTTAGCCGCGCGAAGCCTCTTCAGGGCACGGGGAGCCTTCATCCCACTGTCCTGGAGAGGCTTCTGGGATTCAGAATATTTTTTTCTTGTTTTCCTCCTCCAAAAACTAGGTGCGTCTTATGGTCTGGTGCGCCTTATAGAGCAAAAAATATGGTAACTTCATTCCATTTATCTGTCCGAGGTATTGTGCACAATCCCTTGCCTTGCACATTTTTTCTTTGCAGCAATCTTGTGAGGTAGGTTCAGTGGAGAGGTTGCAATTGGCTCAAGGGGACAGGTGCGTATGTGTATATGACATATTTGTGTGCAGTGAGATCAAGTGCAGAAGAAGCCCCCTCGACAAACGACAATTCCCGGGTGGGGGGGTGTTCTTGTGAGGCGGGTGCTTAAAATGTATGGCTGCCTCCTTGGCTGCTGCAAGAACTGAAGCAGAAAGTGCCCAGGAGGGTTGGTTCACACAGTGGCGTAGCGTGGGTTGTCAGCACCCGGGGCAAGGCAAGTAATTTGGGCCCCCTAACCCGGGGCAAGGCAAGTAATTTGCGCCCCCCCCCCGCTGCACTGTCCCTCCCCCAGATAGTCCCTCGCTCTCTCTCCGCACCGCACCGCACCGCACGCCTGGCACCCCCCCCCCCCCCGCAGTGGGCAGCGACCTGACGGCTCGGATCGGATTTGCACAGCCAGCACTGCAGTGAGAGAGAGTGAGCCAGGTAGGGGCAGAGAGCTGCGAGTGCGAGCGCGCCCCCCCCAGATGTTACGCCCGGTGCGGCCGGGCCCCCCTGCACCCCCCACGCTACGCCACTGGGTTCACATACACGTTCATCATCTGATGATGACTGCACCATCAAGGGATGACATGCCAATACAGATTTTAACGCAATAAACAGAGCTTACGAATTGAGCCACTCCACACATTCATGAACCAGCATAATGTGAGAGAGAGAATTGAACAAAGCAAGAGGTTTTTTTATACGGTTGATGGTTATTAAAAAAGATTTTTCCATCTTCCATCTTATTTATCATAAACAAAGCAAGCGCATATGTGACCCAATCTTGAGTTGTGCATTTAGACGCTTCCGCTACAATATCAAAAGTGGAATGCATGATGATGATGATTATCAGTGTAAAATAATTTGTGAAAATTCATGTAAAATAATTTATTTTACATGCCGCCCATCTGACTGGTTTGCCCCAGCTACACTGGGTGGCTTCCAACAAATTATAAAACCACAGCAAAACATCAGCCATTATAAACTTCCTTGTACAGGGCTACCTTCAGATGTCTTCTGGAAGTCAAAGTATTGTTTATTTCCATGATATCTGATGGAAGGGTGATCCACTGCCGAGAAGTCCCTCTGCCTGGTTCTCTGTAACCTCACTTCTTGCAGTGAGGGAACTGCCAGAAGGCCCTTGGCGCTGGAACTGAGTGTCAGGGCTGAACGATGGGGGTGACGACACTTCTTCAGGTACCGTATTTTTTGCTCTATAAGACGCGCCAGACCACAAGACGCATCTAGTTTTTGGAGGAGGAAAACAAGGAAAAAAATATTCTGAATCTCAGAAGCCAGAACAGCAAGAGGGATCACTGCGCAGCGAAAGCAGCAATCCCTCTTGCTATTCTGGCTTCTGGGATAGCTGCACAGCCTGCATTCGCTCCATAAGACACACACACATTTCCCCTTACTTTTTAGGAGGGAAAAAGTGAGTCTTATAGAGCAAAAAATGCAGTATACTGGGCCGAGGCCGTTTAGGGCTTTAAAGGGCAGCACCCACACGTTGAACTGTGCTCGGAAATATACTGAGAGCCACTGGCAATCTTTTAGATCTGTGAGCGACTTCCTCCTCTTCCCTCTTTACAGCAGAATTGTGAAAAGAGGAGGCGTAATCCAAGCATGCTTTCAGTTTTTGAGTTTTCATTTCTTTCCAGACAACCGTGTCAGTCTGTTGCAGCAAAACCAGCAAATAGCTGTTGTCGTGCCACAGAACCCATTCTTGGGAAATGAGGAACGGAAGGGACTCCCTCTGATGGTCATGAGGGGCTCAACTTCAAAGTGCCCATGGACTGCCTTGTTGGGTCACAACATGGACTCAGCCCCAAACAGGCTGCTGCCTTAGGAGGACAAGATGAATCTTATTTCAGTAGTGATATAACAACAACAACAACAACAATTTATTTATACCCCGCCCATCTGGCTGGGTTTCCCCAGCCACTCTGGGCGGCTTCCAACAGAATATTAAAAAGAATAACCTATTAAACATTAAAAACTTCCCTAAACAGGGCTGCTTTCAGATGTCTTCTAAAAGTCTGGTAGTTGTTTTTCTCTTTGACATCTGGTAGGAGGGCATTCCACAGGGCGGCCGCCACTACCAAGAAGGCCCTCTGCCTGGTTCCCTGTAGCTTGGCTTTTCGCAGTGAGGGAGCCACCAGAAGGCCCTCGGAGCTGGACCTCAGCGTCCGGGCAGAATGATGGGAGTGGAGACGCTCCTTCAGGTATACTGGACCGAGGCCGTTTAGGGCTTTAACGGTCAGCACCAACACTTTGAACTGTGCTCGGAAACGTACTAGGAAGCCAATGTAGATCTTTCAAGACTGGTGTTATATGGTCTCGGCGTCCGCTCCCAGTCGCCGGTCTAGCTGCCGCATTCTGGCCAGGTCACCTTCAAAGGTAGCCCCACGTAGAGCGCATTGCAGTAGTCCAAGCGAGAGGTAACTAGAGCATGCACCATTCTGGTGAGACAGTCTGCGGGCAGATAGGGTCTCATCCTGCGTACCAGATAGAGCTGATAAACAGCTCTGGACACAGAATTGACCTGCGCCTCCATGGACATCTGTGAGTCCAGAATGACTCCCAGGCTGCGCACCTGGTCCTTCAGGGGCACAGTTACCCCATTCAGGACCAAGGAGTCCTCCACACCCACCCGCCTCCTGTTTCCCCAAAACAGTACTTCTGTCTTGTCAGGATTCAACCTCAATCTGTTAGCCATCATCTATCCTCCAACCGCCTCCAGACTCTGAGGACAGCAGGCTACCTTAGGAGGACCAGGACACATTGTCCTCCCAGCACATGACTGCTGCTGACCAGTCCACCCCTGAACATCTGCTGCCCGAGGCAGTTTGCCTAACGGTAGGGTTGGCCCTGCGTGAGTCCATCTAGCCCAGCATTCTGTTTTTGACTGGGGTCAGCCACATGTTTTCGGGAAGCTCAGAGGCAGGGCGTGATTCTCTGTAATTCAGACTATGCTTCTGAAGGCTTGAGTGCCCTTAAACAATATTATGCACTAATCCACTGCGCAAGGATGGCTGTTTCAACATATCATCAGCCGCTTTCCCCCAGCAACTGTGCTCTTATTATTTCACAGCACCTACTCATTACAGGGACTTTGTGTACTCTGCAGGCAGCACAGAACCCGGCAGAGTACATCAGATGGGCGAAAAGGCCTTTGGAGCAAGATAAGATGCTTCCCATAGGAGAGGAGGAGAGACAGAGAGGCCAGAAAAGGATATCATGACGTGTAGTTTTCAGACAGATGGAATTATGACATTTCTATACTACAGCTGAGCTGCCAGATTTGCATTTGAAAAGTCAAACATCGGCCTCTCAAATGACGAGGTCCGTGGTTCGTTTTGAGATTTGGGTAAAATAATGTTGTGTTTCTAAATGCATTCGCCTGTATTCTTTTGATCTTTAAGTGCATTTCGGTTTAACGCTTTTTAAAAAATGTTGATGGAAACTATTCAGCGTACAATACAAATAAAAAGCAAACTGATCTAAATAAAAATAATAAAAAAGAAAACAACAAAAATGGAGAAAGAGGAGGAAAAACCAAAACCAAGTCCTCTATCAGAGGTAGATCTTAACCCTCGTCTCACACAAAAAGGGATGGACCCTCCCACCTGTCACCTGGGAGCTCGTTTCAATTTAAAGTTTAAGGTGAATTCATGAGGACTTGCAAGTTTTGTTTGTTTGTTTAAGGTATTATTATTATTATTATTAAGGTGGAATTATAATGGTTTTGTGTGAGCTGCACAATACTAGTTTTCAAAAAGCCCGTTGAAAGCATCTGTGAACTGCCTTGAGACCCCCGGGTATAGGGCAGTATATAAATTCCATAAATCATCATCTCCTTCTTCTTCTTCAAAGGCTATGATTAAGACTGGGGAGAAACCGGAAACATGAAAGTGTGCACAAAGTCCCAGATCTAGAAGACTCTACATGGGCAGCAGTGGGATGTTGTGTCCTGGTTCTTCCTCACTGAGCCAGTGTGGTGTAGTGGTTAAGAGCGGTAGTCTCGTAATCTGGGGAACCGGGTTCGCGTCTCCGCTCCTCCACATGCAGCAGCTGGGTGACCTTGGGCCAATCACACTTCTCTGAAGTCTCTCAGCCCCACTCACCTCACAGAGTGTTTGTTGTGGGGGAGGAAGGGAAAGGAGAATGTTAGCCACTTTGAGACTACTTAGGGTAGTGATAAAGCGGGATATCAAATCCAAACTCTTCAAATCCAAACTTTCTCACTGAACCGATAGCTGATTCTGTCAGCTTTTGACAGTGCTGATCACTTGATGAAAAGGATGAGGGAAAGGAATCACTGGAATCTGTCTCCCCACCATCACGTAGGTTATTCCCCTAAGTTACCTGTTGTTGTTTAGTCATTTAGTCGTGTCCGACTCTTCGTGACCCCCTGGACCAGAGCACGCCAGGCACTTCTGTCTTCCACTGCCTCCCGCAGTTTGGTCAGACTCATGTTTGTAGCTTCGAAGACACTATCCAACCATCTCGTCCTCTGTCGTCCCCTTCTCCTTGTGCCCTCCATTTTTCCCAACATCAGGGTCTTTTCCAGGGAGTCTTCTCTTCTCATGAGGTGGCCAAAGTATTGGAGTCTCAGCTTCACGATCTGTCCTTCCAGTGAGCACTCAGGGCTGATTTCCTATGGGCAAATACGTCAATACTGGTTTTTTTCCTGTTTCTCAATTTTCATCATTTTAGTGCAAATTTCCCATTTCTTTGCAAACCAAGTCTCCCCAATTTTGTATGTGGCTTTCACTAACACATGCATTTATATATGCACACTTGACCCTAGTACATGCAATTTTGTACACGTTGCTTGGCTGGAGCACTGCACTGCAAAATTTGGAGAAGGGCAAATTTGGTGGATGGCTGTCTCCGTTAGCATACTGTCTTAGAAAGTGTGAATTTGTTCAGTTTGCCTTTAAATGCGCACTGAATCAAATCCCCTTCCATCCCCACCTACCTTGTGAGGAAACCAAGGGGCAGGGACGTGACTACATATAGTACAGCCAGTGTGGTGTAGTGGTTAAGAGTGGTAGTCTCGTAATCTGGGGAACCGGGTTCGCGTCTCTGTTCCTCCACATGCAGCTGCTGGGTGACCTTGGGCCAGTCACACTTCTCTGAAGTCTCTCAGCCCCACTCACCTCACAGAGTGTTTGTTGTGGGGGAGGAAGGGAAAGGAGAATGTTAGCCGCTTTGAGACTCCGGAAGGGGAGTGAAAGGCGGGATATCAAATCCAAACTCTTCTTCTTCTTCTACTCTGCTCCTTGCAGGAAAGGTAGGATAAATAAGAATGTGAACAATAAATAAATATATTGCGGAACCCTTGACAAGCTTCCAAGGAGCCCTAGGTTTACCCGGAGAATAGTTTGAACATCTAGACTGTATTATGCCTTGTACTTCAAGCTTATGTTCCTTTAAAGGGTAAAGGGACCCCTGACCATTAGGTCCAGACGTGGCCGACTCTGGGGTTGCGGCGCTCATCTCGCTTTATTGGCCAAGGGAGCCGGCATACAGCTTCCGGGTCATGTGGCCAGCATGACTAAGCCGCTTCTGGCAAACCAGAGCAGCGCACGTAAATGCCGTTTACCTTCCCACCGGAGTGGTACCTATTTATCTACTTGCACTTTGACGTGCTTTCAAACTGCTAGGTGGGCAGGAGCTGGAACTAAGCAACGGGAGCTCACCCCATCGTGGGGATTCGAACCACCGACCTTCTGATCGGCAAGTCCTAGGCTCTGTGGTTTAACCCACAGCGCCACCCGCGTCCCTAACGTTCCTTTATATAGTCCTTTATGTGCAACCAGTTCATGAGCATCCCAGGCAAAGGTGAGGGTGGTGGAAGGAAAACCAACATCAGGTTCCCTGTTCCCCCCGCACATTTACAATAGAATGTCATGTGGGAAATTATACCTTGGCTGTTATTTAAAGATCAGCATCAACAGAAATAAATAAGGAAGGCATGAGATCAGGCCCTGGCCTTCCCATTGGACACGTTTCTGGAATGAATGGTAACCTTATACCATAGAGGTCATGTGACATCATACCCCAGGAGTCAAGAGTTAATTTAGCAGCAAACAGCAGCGTATTCTCCTAAATAGGGAAGCCGCGCGAGGGCAGATTGTGTTTCGCCCTGCACTGTGTTTATGGGGCACTTCAGCAAAGCGTTAAGCAGCACTGACCTCCCGCCAGGCTCCTCCCATGGAGTGGCTGCCCTGCCCTCACCTTTGCCAAGTTAGCCGGAGGAGCAGGCTTCTCATTGTGGGAATTGCCGCAGCGCAGCCTGGGGGGCTGTGAATCCAGCCAGTTCTATCAATCAGGTTATGTGACCCGGATTTGTATGTGCGAATCACTATATGTTTATGAGAGAGGGGGGAGGAATGTGGGTTGTTGCTGCCACCCACTGCTGGTTCAGACCAGTGGCATAGCATGGGGGCGGTTGTCCCAGGCGCAAAAACTCAACAGCCGGTGCTGTGTGCTTCCGTCGCTGGGCTCCGTTGGAAACGGCTTCTCAGTGCGAACCAAGAAGTGACATCTCCAGACAACAGAACGACTCTTCTTTTCTTATCTCTGCAGCTGCGATCTTCTGGGTGGCATGGGCGCTGTTGAATGCACGCATGTGTACTCCATCTGTCACCCTCCAACCCCCTCCACATGGCCCCGGGAGCTGGCAACCCGCACTATGCCACTGGTTCCAACCACGCTCTGTGGCAGGGGTCAGCAACCTTTTTCAGCAGGGAGCCGGTCCACTGTCCCTCAGACCATGTGTGGGGCCGGACTATGTTTTGGAAAAAATAATGAACGAATTCCTATGCCCCACAAATAATCCAGAGATGCATTTTAAATAAAAGGACACATTCTACACATGTAAAAACATGCTGATTCCCGGACCTTCCGTGGGCCAGATTGAGAAGGCGATTGGGCTGCATCCGGCCCCCGGGCCTTAGGTTGCCTACCCCTGCTCTGTGGCATGGGGGCCCCAACTACCCACTAAACTACTGCATGTGGCCCTTAGAGGGGAAAGCTTCTCCCTCCGCCCCGCTTTTATATGGATTCCCTTTTTTAAAAAAAATATGGATTTCCATTTATATGGATTTCCCCCAAAGCCTCTTCTGACACAATGATGGGTTTCGACAAAAATAACTTTTAACCACAAAAGAAGTCCGGCCACTGTAGCTGCCTCAGCTGCTTTTAGATTCCAGTATGGGCTCCTCCCACTATCTCTGTTTCCCCCAGCAAAAAGAAGCCTCAAAAGGAGAGCACCTACAGATTCTGTTATTGCTGCCACTTCACCCGTGACATTTTTGAAGTGCGCACATAAATCATTTTATATGCACAGTTGGGGGAAACAAACCCCCCGAAATGTGAGAAGCTGCAACGACATCAGAATTTAAAACAGAATAAAATGTTTCACATGCGTGGACTGTGGCAAACGTAAGTTGTGTGCCAGGGAGTTGGGACTGACCCTGGCTCTCTCCTGGGGGCAACTGTGCTTGTAAAGAGGCGTTTGCAACATCACAACTTTCTTGCCTTCACGGGGAATGCTGGTGATTTGAACCATGGTCCTTCTGCATGCGAAGCAGCTGATCTACCACTGAGCTGCAGCTGCAGCGCTTGCAGAAAGTTTTGTTGTAAACACACAGCGGTCCTTGACAGAGCATGGGTACATATTGGATAGCTCAGGCCATGGGTAGGCAAACTAAGGCCCGAAGGCTGGATCCGGCCCAATCACCTTCTAAATCTTGCCCGCGGTTGGTCCAGAAATCAGCGTGCTTTTACATGAGTAGAATGTGTCCTTTTATTTAAAATGCATCTCTGGGTTATTTGTGGGACACGGGAATTCATTCTGTTATGTACTGAAGTTCTCACCCTGGGCCGGCAGGGGGATACTGTAGATAGTTATGCAAATGAAGGATTGAAAGTGACGTTCAGTGATTGGATAGTTTTAGAAAGTTGCTACAGTAACGTTGTACTGGAGCTCTATATAAGCAAGTGGACCGAGCCCTTCAGTTCAGTTCTGTTCCAGCTTACAAATAAAGAGCTGCTTTGGAAGAATCGTCTGTTCACCCACAACTTGACACATTCTTTCTTTCTTTCTTTTTCCAAAATATAGTCCGGCCCACCACAAGCTCTGAGGGACACTGGACTGGCCCCCTGCTGAAAAAGTTTGCTGACTCAGGTGGTGGAGCATGAGACTCTTAATCGCAGAGTCATAGGTGTGAGCCCTATATTGGGTGAAAGATTCCTGCATTGCAGGGGGTGGACTAGATGACTCTTGTGGCCCCTTCCAACTGTGATTCTACATAGAGTGCAAACTGAAGCTGATTGGAGGATGGGATACATCTAACCATTTACTAAGCAGGATGTTTTCACTCTTTCACGTAGCTGCTTCATATGCCTGTTATCTCTACGGCCTTGCCATGTTGTAAGAAGGATTTTGTCACATATTGTGGCTGCCACTGGGCCTTACCGTTGGTTAAGGGGAGCAGGAACAAGCAGGGGTGATGTGCCACTGCTCATATCCGTTTTAATCTGTTCTAATTGTGCGGACGTGGGTGGTGCTGTGGGTTAAACCACAGAGCCTAGGACTTGCTGATCAGAAGGTCGGCGGTTTGAATCCCCGTGACAGGGTGAGCTCCCGTTGCTCGGTCCCTGCTCCTGCCCACCTAGCAGTTTGAAAGCACGTCAAAGTGCAAGCAGATAAATAGGTACCGCTCCGGTGGGAAGGTAAACGGTGTTTCCATGCGCTGCTCTGGTTCGCCAGAAGCGGCTTAGTCATGCTGGCCACATGACCCGGAAGCTGTACACCGGCTCCCTCGGCCAGTAAAGCGAAATGAGTGCCGCAACCCCAGATTCGGTCACGACAGGACCTAATGGTCAGGGGTCCCTTTACCTTTACCTTTTAATTATGCAAAACTGATGTCCAGTATGCACTTGAACCTGTCTTGCAAAACGCTGACAGTCTAGAGGTGACCAGAAGTGGAGGACAAGATAGCACCCCTTCGTTCCATGTATAAAATCTGAACATATTGGCAGATGGATATATTTTTTCAGCCTCGCTGATGGGGAAGCCATTACTCGCCAACATTCCTCAGATGAAAATAGGAACATTTCTCACTCCCTCACCAACTGACCCTCCTTGACACCCCCCCCCCATTTTTGTGTCGTGCCCCCCCCCCCATAGCATTTTCTGACTGCAAAAACTCCAAACTTTGAGGGAAGCAGGTTTGTTGCTCAAGACCCCCAACCAACTGCAACCTGAATTTGCTGCTGGGTGACTGAACCCTATCTGAAAACAGAGACCACCTGGAAGCGCCTTTAGAAACTGCTCTTTAAAAATTCACCCGCAATGTGCATAACTTTTAAAAAGCAATCCTTGTTTGGGGAATTGGCTATCCTTTCCTGGAAAAATGAAATTCCCATGATTGTCCTTGTCCTGACAAGGACAGCATGAACCAGAGAATGAAAGAGAACGTCAGCCCTGGACTGGCAGCGTCCGGGTGTAGCAATTTTTACGCTCAGCTTGGATAGTCACAGTAGACTATTGACTAGGTTGGCAAATACTGTACTCCTGACCTCTATTTCTCACTCCGTGGCTTTGATCTCATTATGCTGCTTTATGCAAGTCTTTTTATAGACCCCTCGGTTTCATTTGATGTGAGCTGGAGGACAGTGACTTAACTTGAGTATTGTTTTGTTGAATAACTAGACAAGATGACAAGAGGTCTCTGTGGTTGGATCTTCCAACATTTTTTGGATTTACACAGTGTACATTTATAGCACTCTTATTCCACTTAATCAGTCATTACTTTCCCCAAAGAATCCTGGGAACTGCAGTTTGTTAGTGCTTCCTCCTACAGAACTATAATTCCCAACACCCTTAAATTACAGTTCCCAGGAATCTTTAAGGGGAGCCATGACTGTTATAGACCTTTAAACTATAGGGACCTTTGCCGACTAAGGTCCGTATAGTTAAAGCTATGGTTTTCCCAGTAGTGATGTATGGAAGTGACTGCTGGACCATAAAGAAGGCTGATCACCGAAGAATGGATGCTTTTGAATTCTGGTGCTGGAGGAGACTCTTGAGAGTCCCATGGACTGCAAGAAGATCAAACCTATCCATTCTGAAGGAAATCAGCCCTGAGTGCTCACTGGAAGGACAGATCCTGAAGCTGAGGCTCCAAGACTTTGGCCACCTCATGAGAAGAGAAGACTCCCTGGAAAAGACCCTGATGTTGGGAAAGATGAGGGGCACAAGGAGAAGGGGACGACAGAGGACGGGATGGTTGGACAGTGTTCTCGAAGCTACCAGCATGAGTTTGACCAAACTGCGGGAGGCAGTGGAAGACAGGAGTGCCTGGCGTGCTCTGGTCCATGGGGTCACGAAGAGTCGGACACGACTAAACGACAACAACGACTGTTAAAGTGGTAGGTAAAGGTAAAGGTACCCCTGCCCGTACGGGCCAGTCTTGACAGACTCTAGGGTTGTGCGCCCATCTCACTCAAGAGGCCGGGGGCCAGCGCTGTCCGAAGACACTTCCGGGTCACGTGGCCAGTGTGACATCGCTGCTCTGGCGAGCCAGAGCCGCACACGGAAACGCCGTTTACCTTCCCGCTAGTAAGCGGTCCCTATTTATCTACTTGCACCCGGGAGTGCTTTCGAACTGCTAGGTTGGCAGGCGCTGGGACTGAACAACGGGAGCGCACCCCGCCGCGGGGATTCGAACTGCCGACCTTTCGATCAGCAAGCCCTAGGCGCTGAGGCTTTTACCCACAGCGCCACCCGCGTCCCTTAAAATACGGCCGAGCCAGCCAGGAGTGGTATAAGAGTACTTTAAATGTATGGTGTGTGAATCCAAAGAGCTGAAAGAGGCAGTCACAGAGGTCTCCTATTAGGACCAGTCAACAAAACAAAACTCAAATTAAATATTTTAATGTACAGCATGTTAGCTGTCACAGGGAAAGATTCAGGTTGGGACCACAGTGCTAGGGGAGAGGCTGACATTCCCCCCCCCCCAGCACCATTTCCTAATGAAAATCACTTTTCTTGAAGCTGTTGTGTGTTCTTTGTATGCATTTAGAGAAAGCCGACATCTACACAGGGTGAAAACACAACTTTTCCCTAACAGGGAAAAAGCAGCAAGGGGACGGAGAGAGAAATATTCATCAGGGAAAATTGTGAGAGAAGAAAAGGTTACAATTTCTCTCTCCCAGTGTGGCAACCGAAATCCGCTCACCCATCTCATTAAAGCCAGTAGGGCGATCTCTAGAATTTGGACCACAGATCCCACCATCCTTGACCATTGTGCCATACTACCTGATGGGTGCTGGATTCCAATAGCGTCTGATCGCTTTAAAGAATCCTGATCGCTGATCTCCAACATTTTTTTTTGGTCCAGGTTGGCATCAAGAGTTTGCTTAAAACTTGCACAGTCCTTCCAGGATATTGTCCCGTGATGCTTTGGCCAATAGGATTTTTCAGGTCGTGACCTTGTGATTTGCTTTGTCCCTTTATAACCACCCATTAAACAGCAGATGCTGCAACTGTGGAAGCTTTCCCCATCTGTTTTGCTTTTTCCCAGGTCCTTTCCTCCTCCTCCCTCTGCTGCTGCAGCAAGCAGGTCCCCAGGTGTGCAACACAGTGGTGATGCTGGGGAGACAGAAAGGCCAGGAAAAGATTGACAGGAGAAGCCATAGCAGATGCATCTCTCAGTTATTTGAGGATTTTAAATGGAGAAGAATGAATTTCCAGGCTCCAATAAGGGATACCAACTGCTCAGAAATATTCTGGTCTGTTCAGTACTTTTGCTTTGGGGCCAGGGGCCTGAAATGGTACTAACTCCATTTCCTCCCAATTTTCAAAGCTGTACAGCTTTGTGCTAAAACTACCGACAATTGCTGTGCTCCATTTCCAGACACACACCCTTCAAACAATAAGACTGGGGTCTCCCCAGCCCTGTCTCAGAGAGAGCTGGGACGCAGCAGGTTAAACCGTAGAAATCCAGTGGCGTAGCGTGGGGGGTGCAGGGGGGGCCGGCAGCACCGGGCGCAACGTCTGGAGGTTAGGGTTAGGGGGCGCAAATCCACGGGTTAGGGGGCGCAAATTACTTGCCTTGCCCCGGGTGCTGACAACCCACGCTACGCCACTGTAGAAATCTTAGATCTTTTCGAGCCTGACATTGGATCTTTGTTTCACCTGGACTCCCCCCCCCCCCACACACATACTTTGGGAGCAAAAACACTTAATGATAAGACTGGTTGATTGACGTTAGTTTTATCCCACTCAGTACCCCAAAGCAGATTGCTGTGCCTTTGCATCAACTGCACCGGCAAAGTGCTCTAAAGATTTAGATCCTGGGGAGTTGGGTGGGCAGAGATTGGAAGCTAGCAGAGTTGTAGCCAGTGCTGTTTTCTAGAAAAGGAGGTGCCAGAACTAGCCATGAACACCTCCCTCGTGCTCTTAGAATGGCAATGGTGCCCGCCTGAGAGGTGCCAGAACTGAGTTCCGGTGAGTCCCAGCTGAAAAAAAGTCTGGTTGTAACTCCAGTTAGAACTTTCTCCTCATAAAACTCCTACAACTCTGCTCACTTGGTCAGTCAGGGATGGGGAATCTGTGGCTCTCCGAGTATTGTGGGACTACAAGTCCCATCATCCCTGACGTTGGGCCATGTTGGCCGGACTGATGGGAACAGTATTGGGAGAGCCACTGGTTCCCTGTCTGTGCAATAGGTGATAGCAGCTCATGATTTACTGGGCTGTTCATTGAGTAGGTGTAGTCCCAGTAGTAAAGTTGGGAACCCAACATCTGTTTAACTCCACTTACCTTGTGATCCCCGGGGGTGTAGGGTTGAGGAACCCAACAATGCCACGAGGTATGAAGACCCCCTGTTATGTACGAGTTGAATAGGATCCAAAATGCAGCAGTCTGATTGGTCCTAGAACAATAGGATTCAGAATGCAGCAGTCTGATTGGTCCTAGAACAATAGGATCCAGAATGCAGCAGTCTGATTGGTCCTAGAACAATAGGATCCAAAATGCAGCAGTCTGATTGGTCCTAGAACAATAGGATCCAGAATGCAGCAGTCCGATTGGTAGAAGAAGAAGAAGAAGAAGAGTTTGGATTTGATATCCCGCCTTTCACTCCCTTTAAGGAGTCTCAAAGCGGCTAACATTCTCCTTTCCCTTCCTCCCCCACAACAAACACTCTGTGAGGTGAGTGGGGCTGAGAGACTTCAGAGAAGTGTGACTGGCCCAAGGTCACCCAGCAGCTGCATGTGGAGGAGCGGAGACACGAACCCGGTTCCCCAGATTACGAGACTACCGCTCTTAACCACTACACCACACTGGTCCGCAGGAGCTACCCAATCCAACTCCAGGTGGAAGTGAATCCGCAACCTGATTGGCCTACAGGAGAATCCAAGAATTAGCCAATCACATGGGGCCCATTGTGTAAATAATGTATATAAAGCAGACATTTTGGGGGAACTTCCATTCCTCACTACTATGAGCTGAATAAAGAGCATGAAATCCACACTCGACTCCAAGTATATTTCACCCCTTTTCCCCAGAGAGTGCCTTTGGACACATGCCTGGGGGAGGCAAGCGAAGGGGAAGAGACTACAACCCGGGGGGGGGGGCAAGTTGCACTGTTCCACCATGAGGGAAAGGAGTGAATGGCTGAAAATGAACAGGTGGGCACACTCTTTTGATCTCCTCCTGCTCCAGGAGATTTTAAGGGTACTACCTGTCTGTGCTAAGAGATGGCAATTTCTGAGACACATCCTCATACTCTGCCAATAGGAGTATGGGCTGCAGAGAAGTTGAAGGAAGTATGGAATTTGTGAAAATTTGGATCAAAATTGTATATTTATGTTAAAAATTAATAAAAAGCATTTAAAAAAAAGGAGTATGGGTTGCAACCCATGGATCTGCTCTATCACTTTCAAAGTAAGGTGGCTAACCTGTGACCCTCTGGGCGTCAGTGGACTACAATTCCCATCATCCCTGGCCATTGGCCATGATGACTTGGGCTGATTGGAACTGGAGGGCCACAGGTTACTCATCCCTGCTTTAAAACTAGAGGTGTTAGGTTGTGGGTGAACATATCAGACGACACAGCGATTCTTCAAACAGCTCTTGTTTATTCACAGGCCAGAACAGAACTGAACTGAAGGGCTCAGCGAGCCTGCTTAAAGAGAGCTCCAGTACAACGTAACTGTAACAACTTTCTGTAACTATCCAATCACTGAACGTCGCTTTCGATCCCTTATTTGCATATGTGGGCCTGAACTATCTACAGTATCCCCCTGCTGGCCCAGGGTGAGAACTTCAGTACATAACAAGAGGTAAGGCAGGAAACAAAGTGATGATGTCTCTGTTTATTCCTTCCCGCAGTCCTGGTGTTTCTCCCCTGCTTTTTGTAGCTAGGATCCATTATATGCCAGACAGAAGAGGAGAGTGTTGGAGGGGGGAAGCATGGGGCTGCTCAGTTTCCTGCTGGAACTTGGAGGGACCACCTCCAGGCTGCAACTGTGCTGGTCCTGGGGGCAAGGTTACCGTTGGCATGGTCAAAGTCCGGTCCTGGGTCACTAGTCTGGAAACAGTTCACAAAGAGCGAGGCGGGGTCCGAAGCAGGAAGCCGGGTGGGGACGGGAACTCTGGAAGGACAGGTCTGGGTCCGGGCAGAAGCAGGTATTCAACGACGTTGCTCCCGCAACCTGGGACCGGGCTGACTGGCCTTTATCTTCTCTGAGGCCAGGGGCGGCCCCGGCCCCCAGGAGACCCGCCTCTCCTGGCCTTAAGGTGAGCACTCCTCCTGGGAGAAACCAGTTCCCTCCGCCTCTCTGCCCTGAGCCTCTGCAGCTCAGGAGAGGCTGGAGGGTTACTGGACCCAGGGGGAGACTCACCTTCCCCTGACAGGGCTGGGAGAGGCGCACCTGTAGGCTCTGTGTCCTCAACCACCTCCGGAGCCAGAGTGGATTCACCTGGTGCCTGCTCCTGAGGATCCGGCACAGGTGCAGGCGCTTCAGATCCAAGGCCCTGCCCCAGCTCAGCCGGCTCTGGAGGCGGGGACTCCTGTGCAGGCTGGGGTTCCTCCGGTTCAGCCTCTGAATCGGATTCCCAGGCCATCACAGCAACCTGGCAATCCTGTCCACCACTATTGCTTTAGCACGGACTAGAGAGGCAGTTTAATCATTTGCCGGAAAGATCTAGGGTTGTGCAACTCCTGTCTTTTGGCAGGGTGGCCTTTAAGCCCTCTGTTTTCAAGGCCCACGAGGCAGAAAAGGTTTATCCAGCCGTTCGGGCATTAACCTCGAGCATCGGAATTTCAAAACAAATCAGACTTCCGGAATAAGTCAAACTTGAAAGTGTCCTTCCTTCATCGGAGGCCGGTACCAGATGCTCAAAAAGGAAGTGAACAGGAAACAGAGACATGGTGGCTTGATGGCTTCCTTGTTCCATCTATTTCTGGCATGGCCAGCCTCCATCGGGCTCCATTCCCTGATAAAACTTTGGCAAACGGCCACTGGTGTTCCCGTCTTCCACAAATTTGCCTAATCTTTTCTGAACAGAGCCGACTATCGGTCTCCATAATATCACAACACAGCAAAATGAGCTCCAGGTCTTAACCCTGCGATAGACGCAAGGGGGGGATGCAACTTTCAAGAATGCAGCAAATCTTTTACTAGGGATCATAGCACTTTGCTGGGGTAGGGACAATCTGGGCAGATGCGTGGAGCTACATAGTGCTTTTGGGGTATGTTTCAGGTACTTCATTTCACACAGTAATCCTTACCACAACACTTTACAGCAGACCAGTGTTATTATCCCGATGTTTCAGGTGGAAGGTTGGGTCTCATTGTTGGTAGGTTGCCGGACGTTACCCGGCAAATTCTTGGCTGAGGGAGAAATTGGAACTTGTTATGTACTGAGTTGAATAGGATCCAAAAGCAGTCTGATCCAAAAGCAGTCTGATCCAAAAGCAGTCTGATTGGTCCTAGAATAATAGGATCCAAAATGCAGCAGTCTGATTGGTCCTAGAACAATAGGATTCAGAATGCAGCAGTCTGATTGGTCCTAGAACAATGTAGCAGTATGATTGGTCTGCAGGAGCCACCCAATCCAGCTCCAGATGGAAGTGAATCCACAACCTGATTGGCCTACAGGAGAATACCGGAATTAGCCAATAAGTGCAGCCCATTGTGTAAATAATGTATATAATGCAGATACTTTGGGGAAACTTTCATTCCTCCTCACCACTATGAGCTGAATAAAGAGCATGAAATCCACTCTCGACTCTGAGTATATTTCAGAACTGGAGGCTCCTGAGTTTGCAATTGAATCTCTCAGCCACCGTGGCAAAGTACCGGTAGTTTTTAGGTATGACCCAGAACATCTACCCAGCATTCAGTTTCTGCAGTATTGATGCAATGCTGTGGGCAATTTTTCCGTGGAGACCTGTGTGTTTGAGGCTGTGTGGCTGCAGTCCCAGGGAAGCCTGTTGGTGCAGGCAGTTTCTTTTCGGGTGAAATTTGCTCCGGAGTGGAATTTAATTCCTCTCCAACACTGGAGTTCTTTGTTTCGGGGGCATCACAACCAGCTTGACCCATGGGCTTCTGTGAAGCTCAACTGATTCCTGTGGCAAAGGCCACATTTAGAACAGCAGAAAAAGTGTGCGTGTCTCCGTTTCCAGCTGGCGTGAGAATGACTGTCATTCCGGTTAATCTCTTGATTCGATCCTCCTTCATTGCAACACTTTGGATTTGCTCCGTGCAAAATTCGTTATTTCTGCTCCTCTCTTTTGAAATTCAAAGGGTCGCTTAAGGCCGGCATCCTTCTCTCGTTGGCCCTGGAGAAAATGCAATGGGGAGAGAAAGAATAGCAGCGGCCCCTCCCTCCCTCCCTCCCCCTCCTCCCCAGAGCTTGCAGATCCCAAAAAGTGCATCTATATTCGGAGATGTCGTTAAAGCGTCTTGGACTCCACCTTTTGTTTGGAATCTGTGTCAGAGTAAGGATTTTGGTAGCGCATGAGAGAATAGTGTGGGTGGTGGTGGGGAGGGCAAGATCAAGCAGCTGTTGTGTGTCCCCCTTTCCTTCTCCCCCCCCCCCTTCGAGGTGGGTTCACCAAAGGACTTGTTTGTATAGGCTTCCAGTTCAGCGTCATTGTTATGCAACTCGTTTTGTCAGGAGAATGGATCTTTATCCAAGAGGCCTGTTCTGGACGAGATTTGTGCAGCAATTCACCTTCACTCTCTCACTCCCCCTCGCCTTGGTTTTGATGCATCTAAACCCTATAATTTTACAAACCTGCCTGTCCTGGTTTTTTGTTTTTTTAATCTTCTTTTTAACTCCCTGATACTTATGAGACTGAACTTGTGGAGATATGAGGAGAGGGATGCAGATCATTCAACCAAAGAGAGCCAGACATTTTTTAAAAAAAATAAATGCACGTCAGGAATTTGAGGATGTTTGGGTTTTCTTTGTTTTCCCTCTTTTCAAACTAAACTCCAACTGCATTGCTGATCTCCAGAAACGCTGGGGCTGTGTACGTATTACTGGCTTGAAAAACAGCTGGCTTGTTCTTTTTCTCAATTTGAATAGAAGCTGGTTTGCCGGGGGCGGGGAGTGGGATGTGTCTAAAAACAGAATTTCCTAAGAAACAAGATGATGGATACAGGAGTGTGGTACAACCACTTCCCCAAACCGTGGTGAGAACACACTGGACACAGAGTAAACAAGAGCTTGGATTTCTTGCAAAAGTAGTAGTGAAGTCACCTGAGACACACATACCTGCCCCCACTTAAAATGCAGCTTCAAAGGAAGAGAGATGTCTCAGGGCTAGACTTTGAACTGTCTTCACCTTGGGGGGGAGTGTGGCAATTTCCCATGGAAAGGGCTTGCAGGTGGGAGGACGGCAAATCTATTCCATGGCAGCAGCTGCCAGATGTACACCGTTTCATGTCAAGTGATGTTCAGAGCTGGGAAGAAGAGCACATGGAATGCCTTGGGAGGACGAGGCAAGGAAATGCCGAGGTTTCAGCACATCAGAGCATGAGATCTGCAATCAACTCAAAATAGTCCCGTCAGCAGAACTGCTCCTGGCTGTTCCCAGGAAGCACAGCTGCCAGCCCTACAGATCTCTGCGCCACTCCCCAGAGACAGCTGCTTTGAAATGCGGGTCCTCATCCCCTGCCCACCCCCAGGGGAAGCAGGAGGACTCCACACACACACACCCTGCAGGATCTGATTTACAAATCTCCAATACATTCAGGACAATGAGCAATGTTCAAACAGCAGGAATCTGAAGGATAGAACCTGGCTCCTCATCCCCATTTTGCTTGTCACAACAGTTCTTGCTTTTGTGGTGTTGGTAGCGAGATATTAGTGCTTTTCAATTCTCTTGTTTTGCACATGGGGAAGAACAGAAAACATCATGAAAGCTGTTCGAGACTGAACAGTGAAGGAGGGCTGCTTCACACATACGTCTGCTACACTTGCATGTGTGAACAGATCGTTGCAGTTCTAACACCAAAGATATAATCTTTATGTTGTTGTTTAGTCATGTCCGACTCTTCGTGACCCCATGGACCAGAGCACGCAAGGCACTCCTGTCTTCCACTGCCTCCCGCAGTTTGGTCAAACTCATGCTGGTAGCTTCGAGAACACTGTCCAACCATCTCGTCCTCTGTCGTCCCCTTCTCCTTGTGCCCTCCATCTTTCCCAACATCAGGGTCTTTTCCAGGGAGTCTTCTCTTCTCATGAGGTGGCCAAAGTACTGGAGCCTCAGCTTCAGGATCTGTCCTTCCAGTGAGCACTCAGGGCTGATTTCCTTCAGAATGGATAGGTTTGATCTTCTTGCAGTCCATTGGACTCTCAAGAGTCTCCTCCAGCACCATAATTCAAAAGCGTCAATTCTTCAGCTATAATCTTAATAGCATCTCACATCTTTCCAAAACATAGTGCTTGCATCTTCTGCTGCCAATCATTAAGTGTACAGTAATCAAGAAATGCACTGAGGATCTGCATGTGTGAGCTAAAGGTCAGTGTCCAAGTTGTGGTGGTGTTCCAAAGACTGGATGATCACTACCCAGATGTGCTGGGGTTTTTTTCAAAAAAAGAAGAAGGAAAGATATAAAGTAGCTTGCCAGCATCGCTCCTGCATCTGCATTGGACTAGCAGGAAAGGAGAGTGAGGAGTCTAGACAAAGCCTAATGAAGCACAAAAACTGAGAGCTGCAGTATGGAATCAAAGACCCAGAAGGAAAATAGTGTTATTATTGCATTAGATCACATGGCTGTAAGAGATGAGCTACATTCGAGGCAAAACATAAGCATTCACCATGTGATCAACCTTCAACTGCAAAGCTTGTTACCTTCCTTGGACATGTGCACTGTGAGCCCTAAGCAGGTTTACTTGGATGTAAGGCACACTTCCAGTGGATTTATTTCCAAGGGAGCATGAGATTGCAGCCTTAGTATACAGTCTTGTTTCATAGAATCATAGAGTTGGAAGAGACCACAAGGGCCATCGAGTCCAACCCCCTGCCAAGCAGGAAACACCATCAGAGCACTCCTGACATATGGTTGTCAAGCCTCCGCTTAAAGACCTCCAAAGAAGGAGACTCCACCACACTCCTTGGCAGCAAATTCCACTGTCGAACAGCTCTTACTGTCAGGAAGTTCTTCCTAATGTTTAGGTGGAATCTTCTTTCTTGTCGTTTGGATCCATTGCTCCGTGTCCGCTTCTCTGGAGCAGCAGAAAACAACCTTTCTCCCTCCTCTATGTGACATCCTTTTATATACAGTGGTGCCCCGCAAGACGAATGCCTCGCAAGACGGAAAACCCGCTAGACGAAAGGGTTTTCCGTTTTGGAGGTGCTTCGCAGGACGAATTTGCTATGGGCTTGCTTCGCAAGACGAAAATGTCTTGCGATTCCTGGTTTTTTTTCCCCTCCCCCCCTTTTTCCCAAGCCCCTAAGCCGCTTAACAGCTGTTCGCTAAGCCGCTTAACAGCTGATCTAAGCCGCTTATCAGCTGATCTAAGCCGCTAATAGCCTTTTATCAGCTAATCCGCTAATCCCTTAAGACTTTAATAGCTGCTAATAGCCTTTTAGCAGCTAATCCGCTAATCCCTTAAGCCTTTAATAGCCTTTAATAGCCGCTAAACCGCTAATAGCGCTAATCCGCTAATGGGCTTGCTTCGCAAGACGAAAAAAACCGCAAGACGAAGAGACTCGCGGAACGGATTCTTTTCGTCTTGCGATGCACCACTGTATTTGAACATGGCTATCATATCAGCTCCCTTAGCCGTTCCTCATAAGGCATCGTTTCCAGGCCTTCGACCATTTTGGTTGCCCTCCTCTGGACACGTTCCAGTTTGTCAGTGTCCTTCTTGAACTGCGGTCCCCAGAACTGGACACAGTACTCCAGGTGAGGTCTGACCAGAGCAGAATACAGTGGCACTATTACTTCCCTTGATCTAGATGCTATACTCCTATTGATGCAGCCCAGAATTGCATTGGCTTTTTTAGCTGCCGCGTCACACTGTTGGCTCATGTCAAGTTTGTGGTCAACCAAGACTCCTAGATCCTTTTCACATGTACTGCTCTCAAGCCAGGTGTCACCCATCTTGTATTTGTGCCTCTCATTTTTTTTGCCCAAGTGCAATAGTTTACATTTCTCCCTGTTAAAATTCATCTTGTTTGTTTTTGCCCAGTTCTCTAATCTGTCAAGGTCGTTTTGAAGTGTGATCCTGTCCTCTGGGGTGTTAGCCACCCAGTTTCTGTAGAAAGGAATCCAGGAGCATACTGAAAACTGTCTCTGGAATGAACAAGTACTGATAGCTTGATAGCAGGGACAAGGAATTTATGGCCTCTCAGATGTTACTGGACTCTAGCTTTCATCAGCCCTAGCCAGCATGTCCAATGGCCGATGATGATTTGAGTTGTAGGGCCACAGGCCCCCCCTCATCCTTATTTTATACAAAAAGAAAAGAAAAAAAGACATCCACATTCTGTCCAAAACAATACACAAGGGTATTAGCAGAGTTGCATAGCCTTTTGCACTGGACCTCTCCTGGGTTGACCCAGAGCTGGATGTCCCGGGCACAGCCTTTGCCTCTTGTGAATGAAAATGACTAGGGCTGAATAAAATGTTGGCAAGCTTTCTCGTTCTCATGCTCACACAGAACACAAGCCATTCAAAACTTCAGCTTCCGAGTCAAATGTCTGGGCAGCTGGTCTTTATGGATTGCACGTGAATTATGGCAGAATTCAATGGGTGGGCCCATCAGCACATGGGGCGATGGTGTGGACTGAAAAAGGCTTGCGTCTATGTTCAAGAAGCAAATGGCAAGTGTCCTGTCATATCCCACTGAGAAATAGAATCGTTCTCGTCATGCGCCCATTCCACTTTCCAAGAAGAGGGATGTTGCCGTCTTTGTTGTTTCCTTCAAGGGAACACTTGGAAAAGATTCTGCCCTTAGGACAAAACAGAATATTTGTTTCATTCAGCATTTCCTACCCCAATGAAGCTAGAGACCAGTTTAACCTTATTTATTTATTTTTTGCAAGTAAATTTTTATTAATATTGCTCATTTATACATAAGAACAAATACAAAATTTATACCATAACTTGCGCGTATCACATCAAATCAACAAATCAAAAATACAACACAAAGTTCTTTTAGGCTCCGCCGAGCCGTAGACTTCCTTCCACACTTTTGGTAAGTATCAGATAAATTTGTATTCACGTATTTTATTGTTTTAATCCTGTATCATTTACTGTTAGAGTTAATTCAGCCCCGCCAGTGTCGTCTGAAAATTAGTTCCAAGATAGGTCAAATATTTATTCCAATTGTCATGAAATTTCTGTTCGTCTTGATCCCTTAATCTTCCTGTTATTCTAGCGAACTCGGCATAATTTATCAACTTAACCTGCCAATCACTTATACTGGGTATAACTTCTGTTTTCCAGTTCTGCGCTAACAAGATTCTTGCGGCTGTAGTGGCATATAAGAATAGTATCTTATCTTCTTTTTTAATTTCTTTACCCATCATTTCTAACAGAAAGGCTTCAGGCTTTTTGGGGAAAGTATATTTAAAATTTTTTTTAAGTTCATTGTAAATCATTTCCCAAAAGCCCTTCACCTTACTGCATGCCCACCACATGTGGTAGAGGTCTCCCTCTGCCTCTCCACATTTCCAACATTTCTTATTTTTCAGCCTATAGATTTTGGCTAACTTCACTGGTGTATGGTACCATCTATATATCATTTTCCTTAGATTTTCCTTTAGTACCATACACGCCGTAAACTTCATATTGATGTTCCACAATTCCAGCCACTTCTCAAACTCAATATTATACCCAATATCCACTGCCCATTTAGTCATAGCCTCCTTCACCTCCTCGTCTTTTGTGTACCACTCCAGTAAAATATCATATATCTTAGCCAATATTTTATTTTAGACCAGTTTAACCATTTTATTTTATTATGTACTTGCACTCCTCCTCCATGAAAGGAGAAAATGAGAGAGTAGCATTTTCAACTTATTTATTTTTAATTAATTAATTAATTAATTAATTAATTATAGGCCACCTTTCTGAGCACAATTCTTTCAAGCCAGCTTACACAGTAAAGGCAGGATGTCAACAATAAAACCACTACAATAAATCAGCACTAAAACACAACCCGTCCACTAACAGCAATAAAAAACAATTACGTACAAACTGTTAAAAGCAAAAATTAACATCCCAGTCAGAAAACGTTGCATAGACCATCTAAAACCAACAGGCTTTCAAGGCATTCTGGAAGAACTGAAGTGTGGCAGCTTCCTGCAGAACCATTGGCAAAGAATGTCAGAATGTCAGAGCTGTGGGGCCACCACAGAGAAAGCCTTGTCCTTGTTCCCACTAATTTCAGCGATCCAAGTGGTGATAGGATAAGGTTACTCCAGATCACAGGTGAAATCCAAGGAGGCTCCAGATCACCAGATCACAGGTGAAATCCAAGTACATACAAATCTGATGTGGCTGCTTCCGGGGCATACCTAGGGGTTAGCCAGGCTAGCCCCTACCAAAGCTGCAGGCCTGGGGTGTGTGCAAAAATCTCGCCTCTCCACTCTGGCTCAGAGTTGCTAGGAGCCTGCCCATCTGTCTATGTGCTCCCCAGGCTGCACTTCTGCTGCTCTGGTTCTGCAGGCTCCTCTGGTCACCTTGGTGGAGGAATCATTGGCAGAAGAATCTAGTTGCTGGCCCAGGTCTTTTGACCCCATTGCCCCAAAGGTGATGAAAAGCAAACGTGTCGAGTTTCTGGTCCATGGTCTTTCCAACGGCGCAAGGGACTGAGGGATGGGACGCCAATACAACTCCTTGCCAGGAGCACAAGGGAGCCTAGATATGCCACTGGGTGCTTCGGAATTGGGCCCTCTGCTCCAGTTCCAGCCATGTACGTACTAATTTAGTTCTCCCATGTGATTGCATCAGACTGAAATTTGATGGGACTCTATGCTGTAAGGTAAAGGTACCCCTGCCCGTACGGGCCAGTCTTGACAGACTCTAGGGTTGTGCGCCCATCTCACTCAAGAGGCCGGGGGGCCAGCGCTGTCCGGAGACACTTCCGGGTCTCGTGGCCAGTGTGACATCGCTGCTCTGGCGAGCCAGAGCTGCACACAGAACGCCGTTTACCTTCCCGCTAGTAAGCGGTCCCTATTTATCTACTTGCACCTGGGAGTGCTTTCGAACTGCTAGGTTGGCAGGCGCTGGGACCGAACAACGGGAGCGCACCCTGCCGCGGGGATTCAAACCGCCGACCTTTCGATCGGCAAGCCCTAGGCGCTGAGGCTTTGAGCCACTACCAAATTCCAAGTATGTACAGTACAAATGGGGATGCGGGTGGCGCTGTGGTCTAAACCACAGAGTCTAGGGCTTGCCGATTAGAAGGTTGGCGGTTCAAATCCCCACGACGGGGTGAGCTGCCGTTGCTCGGTCCCTGCTCCTGCCAATCTAGCAGTTCGAAAGCATGAAGTGCAAGTAGATAAATAGTTACTGCTCTGGCGGGAAGGTAAATGGCATTTCCGCGTGCTGCTCTGGTTCGCCAGAAGCGGCTTAGTCATGCTGGCCACATGACCCGGAAGCTGTACGCAGGCTCCCTCGGCCAATAAAGCAAGATGAACGCCGCAACCGCAGAGTCGGTCACGCCTGGACCTAACGGTCAGGGGTCTCTTTACCCTTTACCTTTACAGCACAAATGTAGGATGCACACAGCTCCACCTAAACCCCAATTGTTATTTATTCATTACATTATTGCTGATGATGTTCTTGTTCCGTTATACTGCTTTTCTTGTCCGCTTTGAGTGTTTTACAATACGGTAGCCAGGTCACTACTCAGCAAGCTGCTAGAAAATTCTCCTGCACGCTGAGGATCCATTTCCAGAAACTGGTTTTGTTTTCCCCCTCCCAACATTTTTGCTGAGATCCAGTCGCAAAGGAAACAGAAAGGGGTACACACCTTACAGAGCTTTAAAGAAAAAATCCGATGAAAATGTTTTCTTCCGTATAAAACATGTCCTTCTCATGAATAAGGCCATTTGGTTTTGGACATTCAGTCACTGCACATGAAATTCAATCTCCATGAGGATGAATTTGCTTTGAAACAGGTCATGCCACCACTGTGCTTACATTTAATGGATTGCCTCTTTGCGCTGTTACTGCGCTTGTGGAAACGTGCAGATCTTTCATGCACCTTTCCTATGCATTACGCTTTGATGTCACCATTTTGAATTCATAGAATCCTAGAATGATATTGTGTCAAATATATTTGGAGGTCTTTAAGCAGAGGCTTGACAACCATATGTCAGGAGTGCTCTGATGGTGTTTCCTGCTTGGCAGGGGGTTGGACTTGATGGCCCTTGTGGTCTCTTCCAACTCTATGATTCTATGATTCTATATTCTGATGGTCTGCTTTCCCCTCTATCCAGTCTAGGATCCACAATGAAGCCCTGCAAAAAAAAAAAGTAATTGTACTGATATTTTTCTATGAATTTCTGGATCAGATAGCTTCAGAACTTGCTTGTGTAAACAAGATATATGCATTCAATGGCATTACAGCTTAGTCACTAGGGCTGGAGACTCTTAATCTCAAGGTTGTGGGTTTGAGTCCCATGTTGGACAAAAGATTGAACTAGAATCAGGGGTGGCCAACTCCCAAGAGACTGGAATCTACTCACAAGAGTTAAAAACTGACAGTGATCTATCCCCCTTTTTGGGGTTCAGGTCAAAGCTGTTAAGCTTTTTTTAGGAAGAAGGAAGGCCCATTCTGGGGGGGGGGGGTGTCAGGGAGCTACAGTTGTTCAGCTTCTTTGGGGGGAGCCAATTATCTACCAGTGATCTACTGCAGACGTCCAGTGATCTACCAGTAGATCACGATCTACCTGTTGGACATGCCTGGACTAGATGACCCTTGTAGTACAGTGGTACCTCGGGTTACATACACTTCAGGTTACATACGCTTCAGGTTACAGGCTCCGCTAACCCAGATATAGTGCTTCAGGTTAAGAACTTTGCTTCAGGATAAGAACAGAAATCAGGCTCCGGCGGCATGGCAGCAGCAGGAGGCCCCATTAGCTAAAGTGGTGCTTCAGGTTAAGAACAGTTTCAGGTTAAGAACGGTCCTCCGGAACGAATTAAGTACTTAACCCGAGGTACCACTGTATTTCCAACTCTACAATTCTAGGATTAATGCTGTATTAGCTGCCATTTTCTCAAATGGTGGGCATGTGAAGTTGGCTGATGAGCATTATTGTGGTGTTTTGTACATGGAGATGGTTCAGAAACTCCACTTTGTACAGTATGCAGCAGGTAATTACTGGCTGGGAAAACTGAATACCTCTCACCACTCTTGAAACGGCTTCCCTCACTTCCGATCCATTTCCAGGCCCAGTTCAAGGTGCTGGCCAAGGACTGCATATATCTTCATGAATCTGACCAGATATTAAGATCCCCAAAGGTTCTTTCTGTGGGATCTGTTCCATTTTTGCTGAAGTGGAGGCCACTTGGAGATCCTTTTCTGTTGTGGCAGCCTGCCACTAGTATGTGCTCCCAGGGAAGTGAAATGGTTGGAATTAATTAATTAACCGACTGTTGCCATTAGCTAGTTTGAGTGATGTGATGTTTAAAATCTTGTGTATATTTCGGTTTTTCTTTGTATTCTTTTATTACTGGGAGTAATAAAAGAATTGAATATACTTTTTTTCCTGCAGAAGAACAGCAAACACATGCAATAGTAAAACTATTTTTTAAATAAAAAAAATCACCAAAGGAAATTAAACACATCTATTAAAAGCTCTCTCAATCAAGCCCTTTTAAATCAGCCTGGGTATGGTCCCAAATGAAAGCTACCGTATTTTTTGCACCATAACACTCACTTTTTTCCTCCTAGAAAGTAAGGGGAAATGTCTGTGCGTGTTATGGAGCGAATGCCTGCGGGTGGCGGGGGGGGGGGGATCTGCTGCAGTCTTGAGCAGAGGATCCATGGTTCCCCTTCCTTCCCTCCTCCGTGGTTACAAAGCATGGATCCACATGGATCCTCAGGATTTTTGCATTGGGCTAGTCCAAACTCACTGTCAGATCACATGTCTGTGGCCACAGCATGAACCACAAAAATCATATATCCACTATTTCGTTTAGAATTTTTTTTTTCTTGTTTCCCTCCTCTAAAAACTACGTGCGTGTTATGGTCTGGTGCGTGTTATAGAGCGAAAAATACGGCAAATCAATCAAATGTGCTGGGGTGAATCTGGAATTTGCAACAGGTTTTAACAAAAGAGTGGGGACGCGGGTGGCGCTGTGGGTTAAAGCCTCAGTGCCTAGGGCTTGCCGATCGAAAGGTCGGTGGTTCGAATCCCCGCGGCGGGGTGCGCTCCCGCTGTTCGGTCCCAGCGCCTGCCAACCTAGCAGTTTGAAAGCACCCCTGGGTGCAAGTAGATAAATAGGGACCGCTTACTAGCGGGAAGGTAAACGGCGTTTCCGTGTGCGGCTCTGGCTCGCCAGATGCAGCGATGTCACGCTGGCCACGTGACCCGGAAGTGTCTTTGGACAGCGCTGGCCCCCGGCCTCTTTGAGTGAGATGGGCGCACAACCCTGTCAAGACTGGTCCGTACGGGCAGGGGTACCTTTACCTTTACCTTAACAAAAGAGTAGAGAACTGAAACAGTAGCACCTTAGTTTGGAACGTTCATGTTGATTCTTTGTTTTTCGTAATTTCTCTGTTGTACTCAATATTCCATCACAATCATCCACGGCCACTGCTCTTTTATAGCTGATTGACTATCAACAATGTCTAGACCAGCAGCTCTGACTCATTTGCAAATCTTGATGACCTGTGATGAACCTGTGAATAGGTTTAAGTGGAGCAAGAGGGGAAGTCAATTAGCAAGGCCGGTGCTTTCATATGTTCTGGTGAGCCTGGGATTGGGGGGAAAAGTGGCAGTCCAACATGCCAGTCTATTCTGGGACTGGCTTTTGATGGGATGCTGTCAGTCATAACTAAATATGAATATGCATGAGACAAGAAAAGGCAAAGTTCATTCAGATGCCGGAAAGAATACACATTAATTGTGCAATGCTTATAAGCTGAGCAGCACTAGTTGACTGGTTGGTTAATAACTGGAGGGATGGGGGTGGCGCTTTGGTCTAAACCACTGAGCCTCTTGGGCAGGGGTCAGCCACCTAAGGCCCATGGGCCAGAAGCGGCCCGCGGAGGTCGTTTGACCGGCCTACGAGCCGCCCCCGAACTGAGCAGCCTGCTCGTGCACTGCGCTAAACAGCCGCAGTGCGGGGACTCGCTTCCATGGCGCCAAATATCGTGTCTGCGCATGTGCAGATGCTGAAAATCACGTCTGCACAGACGCCGAAAATCGCATGCGCGTTCATGCAATCCGGCCCACAGAGGGATCTCCGTGGGACCGATCTGGCCCAGGCAAGATAAACCTTTGCTGACCCCTGCTCTTGAGCTTGCCGATCAGAAGGTTGGCGGTTTGAATCCCCATGATGGGGTGAGCTCCTGTTGCTCTGCCCAAGCTCCTGACAACTTAGTAGTTTGAAAGCACACCAGTGCAAGTAGATAAATAGGTACCACTGGGGTGGGAAGGTAAATGGCATTTCTGTGCACTTTGGTTTTTGTCACGGTGATCCGTTGTGCCAGAAGTGATTTAGTTCTGCTGGCCACATGACCCGGAAAGCTGTCTGTGGACAAACACCCGCTCCCTCGGCCTGAAAGCGAGATGAGCGCTGCAACCCCATAGTCGCCTTTGACTGGACTTAACCATCCAGGGGTCCTTTACCTTTACCTTACCTAAGTATTCTGTTCTCATACCGTACCCGAAATACCCCAACCATAATACTTTTGCTGGTCCCACATGGATATACAACACACTTCAAGATCCTTTGCAATGCATAAAGCGTTTTTCACAAGTTATTCTGAAAGTATATAGCTCTGGGGTGAATCATAGAATTGCATAGTTGGAAGGAACCTGGAGGGTCATTTAGTCCAACCCCCCTGCAATGTAGGAATCTCAACTAAAGCATCCGTGGCAGATGGCCCTCCAACCTCTGCTTAAAAACCTCCAAGGAAGGAGAGTCCACAGCTTCTTTTCTTTAAAACGGACCAATTTTGAAATTTGATCACTGCAGATGGTGACAGCAGCCACGAAATTAAGAGACGCCTGCTTTTTGGGAGGAAAGCAATGACAAACCTAGACAGCATCTTAAAAAGTAGAGACATCACCTTGCCAACAAAGGTCCGTATAGTAAAAGCTATGATTTTCCCAGTAGTGATATATGGAAGTGAGAGCTGGGCCATAAAGAAGGCTGTTCGCCGAAGAATTGACGCTTTTGAATTATGGTGCTGGAGGAGACTCTTGAGAGTCCCATGGACTGCAAGAAGATCAAACACATCCATTCTTAAGGAAATCAGCCCTGAGTGCTCACCGGAAGGACAGATCGTGAAGCTGAGGCTCCAATACTTTGGCCACCTCATGAGAAGAGAAGACTCACTGGAAAAGACCCTGATGTTGGGAAAGATGGAGGGCACAAGGAGAAGGGGACGACAGAGGACGAGATGGTTAGACAGTGTTCTCGAAGCTACAAACATGAATCTGACCAAACTGCGGGTGGCAGTGGAAGACAGGAGTGCCTGGCGTGCTCTGGTCCATGGAGTCACGAAGAGTCGGACACGACTGAACGACTAAACAACAACAACAACAACAAGTTTGAAAGGGCCGTATGTGCATGCAAGCTTCTTCCACGCAAGGGGGAATTCAGGGACAACCAGGTTTATTCCTCCTGTGGAGCAGCCCTATGTGTGTATTTAGCATACAGCTCCTTCTCAGTGATACTGAATATGTGTCCTTCCGGGTCTTCAGTTTGCCGGTGTGTTCCTGCCGCCGCCTCACACATTTCTAAACGCATGACATGGGAGAGATGAAACACACACTCCTGTCATCGGCATCTACATTTCGCAGCTTAGTTCTAAATGCATCTCTCTCACAGTTCAGAAAAAGGAAGCCGAGGGGAATAGGTGAAACATTTTAATAGGATTGTCCTATGATTAAAGAAGCCTTAGGAGCTTTAATCAACCGATTCATCAACTGAGACTGCTTATGCCCCATTCCCTAAAATGAAGGTACATAGTACCCAAGGCCTGTCAAGTCACTTTGCAAACTGAGGCAGAAAATCCCACTATGGAGCTCCTGCCTTGCAGGAGAAAAATACAATAAAATATGAATAACTAACAACTTGCTTCCCTTCCCTAACACCCAAAATTGGCTGCTGCAATTTGCCTAATGGTAGGCACCACCTCAGAAGAGAGGCATTCTGCTCCATGGGTGAGAGAAGAAGAAATACCTTCCACCCTGTTTTTATATTTTAAATAATTAAATTTTCTAAAATTTTGCATGACTGAATTAGCGTCGCAGTACATTTGTATCCCATCTATTTTTTTTAAAAAATTGATTAATCTTCCTGGTGTGTTTCTTTCACAACTACAGGCCTTTGCTGCTGCGAAATCTCTCAAGGAAGAAGTCCTGCAGCCTAAAGATGTTGTTTACATTCAGTCTGTGTTTTGAATTCACTGCCCCTTCGTGGCCCCCACTATAATCTCTGAGGTTATTTCCTATTGCTGTCACATTGGCTATGCATTCCTGAGCGTTGAGCAATAACTTTCCCCCATAGGCAGATGTTATGAAGCCGCCGCAGACTGCTAAGTGCGCAGGCCTGAAGCACATTTCTCAGTTTAGGGTGGAAAAATACCATTACACTTAAGATTGTACCTTGAGCCTGAAAGAGCTTCATTGATTATTCTGAATTGCCTGCTCGAGAATTGCCGCATACCCCCCCACACACACCCCAAGTTGTCCCTCTAACACACATTTAGAAAGCAAACAAATTATTCTTTGTATTGAGGAGGTGAAAGAAGGTATATGAAAAAGCCATTAAGCTAGCATGGTAATAATAGTTTATCTATTTCTGCCAAAGAAGGTTTATAAAAGAAGGTTTATGGAAATCAAGCAAGTAGAAATTGTGTTTTAACCTCTCTGAATATTCAGTGAATGCATGAGAGCAAAGCAGGAACTCACGTGCTGTTACACACACACACACACACACACACACACACACACCTGATACCCGTGTGCTTCTGGACATGTGACTGCTTGTTTAGTGTCAGGGAGGGGCAAAACATGATCATGTGAGGATTTACAAGTGAATTTGAAGCACAGCTGTCAACCTTCCCTTCTTTTGTGGGAAATTCCCTTATTCCAGCGCCATTTCCCGCTGCTTCCCCCTGCTATCCCGGATTGTTAGATATCCCGTAGACTGTCCCTGGGACAGGTGAGGCTGCTGGTCCCTTATTTTTGAGGCAGCAGATCCTTATTTTCAAATCCGAATGTTGGCAGCTATGATTTGAAGTGTTGCAAGATATATGATAATTACATACCCTCCCAATATTTCTCCAATGAAAATAGGGACATCCTAAACCACAGAGCCTAGGACTTGCCGATCAGAAGGTCGGCGGTTCGAATCCCCGTGACAGGGTGAGCTCCTGTTACTCGGTCCCAGCTCCTGCCAGCCTAGCAGTTTGAAAGCACATCAAAGTGCAAGTAGATAAATAGGCACCGCTCCGGCGGGAAGGTAAATGGTGTTTCCGTGTGCTGCTCTGGTTCGCCAGAAGCAGCTTAGTCATGCTGGACACATGACCTGGAAGCTGTACGCTGGCTCCCTCAGCCAATAAAGCGAGATGAGCGCCGCAACCCCAGAGTCGGCCACGACTGGACCTAATGGTCAGGGGTCCCTTTACCTTTAAGGGGGGGAGGAGGACATTATCGGATTAGATCAGAAATTGAGATGGCTCTGTATATCCAGGACTGTCCCTGGGACACTTGGAGGGTCTGTAATTAATGAAAGACTCCCGTGAGCCCAATGAACCTTTCTCCACAGAACCTTTCTCCTCTTCCTCCTGGAGAAGAGTGACTAGTGGGGTGCCACAGGGTTCTGTCTTGGGCCCGGTCTTATTCAACATCTTTATCAACGACTTGGATGATGGACTCAAGGGCATCCTGATCAAATTTACAGATGACACCAAACTGGGAGGGGTGGCTAACACCCCAGAGGACAGGATCACACTTCAAAACGACCTTGACAGATTAGAGAACTGGGCCAAAACAAACAATATGAATTTTAACAGGGAGAAATGTAAAGTATTGCACTTGGGCAAAAAAAATGAGAGGCACAAATACAAGATGGGTGACACCTGGCTTGAGAGCAGTACATGTGAAAAGGATCTAGGAGTCTTGGTTGACCACAAACTTGACATGAGTCAACAGTGTGACGCGGCAGCTAAAAAAGCCAATGCAATTCTGGGCTGCATCAATAGGAGTATAGCGTCTAGATCAAGGGAAGTTATAGTGCCACTGTATTCTGCTCTGGTCAGACCTCACCTGGAGTACTGTGTCCAGTTCAAGAAGGACACTGACAAACTGGAACGTGTACAGAGGAGGGCAACCAAAATGGTCAAAGGCCTGGAAACGATGCCTTATGAGGAACGGCTAAGGGAGCTGGGCATGTTTAGCCTGGAGAAGAGGAGGTTAAGGGGTGATATGATAGATAGCATGTTCAAATATATAAAAGGATGTCACATAGAGGCGGGAGAAAGGTTGTTTTCTGCTGCTCCAGAGAAGCGGAGACGGAGCAATGGATCCAAACTACAAGAAAGAAGATTCCACCTAAACGTTAGGAAGAACTTCCTGACAGTAAGAGCTGTTCGACAGTGGAATTTGCTGCCAAGGAGTGTGGTGGAGTCTCCTTCTTTGGAGGTCTTTAAGCAGAGGCTTGACAACCATATGTCAGGAGTGCTCTGATGGTGTTTCCTGCTTGGCAGGGGGTTGGACACGATGACCCTTGTGGTCTCTTCCAACTCTATGATTCTATTCTATTCTATTCTATTCTATTCTATTCTATTCTATTCTATTCTATTCCAGTGCACACTCTGCATGAGACGCATCTCTCCTAACCAGGCTCTCCTGGGAGCAAGTCTCTGCATTAGTGGTGGCTGGTGCCCATTAGGCAGGTAGCACAGAGACCAACAGTAGGTGGAGCCAGAGCCAATGACAGGCAGAGCCCACTAATCTCCCTCTCCTCTGCTGAGGGCAATGCTGAGGCTATGGAGGAAGAAGCTGCCAGGAAGTGGATGTAAGGAAGAAGGCAGACAGCTGTAAGTTGACTGAGGGCAGCCTCCACTGTTCTGCAGTGGGCCTGCTTGGACCATTCAGTCACTCCCAATGTAGAGATGCCACAGAATTACCCTTGGAAGATCATCTCCCTGTCTGGTGTGCCTGAATGAGTCACTGTTCCACACCTCCTTTGTTGCAATGAAAAGGCCCTTCCAGAACAGTGACTCAAGCACACAGGGGAGGACCTCTTCTGAAGGTGAGTCACTCCTCCACAACCTAAAAATAAACCTTCTTGGGTGTAAGAGTGAACATCTAGTCAGAGGAGAAAGTGTGCTTTGGCCATCAAAATTTTCGTGTGGGGTGGGGAACATGGCTTTTGCCATTTCCGCAAGTGGTTGGAGCTCTCAGTTGCAGTCTGTGACCCAGGTACTCACCCATGTAGTGGTGGAAAAACCATCAGTTGTCTTCTAACATGGCTTCAAAAAGTGTGCCAAATGGCACTCATGGACTGCAAGAAGAACAAACCTCTCCATTCTGAAGGAAATCAGCCCTGAGTGCTCACTGGAAGGACAGATCGTGAAGCTGAGGCTCCAATACTTTGGCCACCTCATGAGAAGAGAAGACACCCTGGAAAAGACCCTGGTGTTGGGAAAGATGGAGGGCACAAGGAGAAGGGGATGACAGAGGACGAGATGGTTGGACAGTGTTCTCGAAGCTACCAGCATGAGTTTGACCAAACTGCAGGAGGCAGTGGAAGACAGGAGTGCCTGGCGTGCTCTGGTCCAGGGGGTCACGAAGAGTCGGACACGACTAAATGACTAAACAACAACAATGAAACAGCTGCAGGGGTCAGCAAACTTTTTCAGCAGTGGGCTGATCCACTGTCCCTCAGACCTTGTCGGGGGCCGAACTAAATTTTGAAAAAAATAATAATGAACGAATTCCTATGCCCCACAAATAACCCAGAGATGCATTTTAAATAAAGGGACGCATTCTACTCATGTAAAAACATGCTGATTCCTGGACCGTCTGTGGGCCGGATTTAGAAGGCGATTGGGCCGGATCTGGCCCCCAGGCCTTAATTTGCCTAGGTAAAGGTAAAGGTACCCCTGCCCGTACGGGCCAGTCTTGACAGACTCTAGGGTTGTGCGCTCATCTCACTCAAGAGGCCAGGGGCCAGCGCTGTCCGCAGACACTTCCGGGTCACGTGGCCAGCGTGACATCGCTGCTCTGGCAAGCCAGAGCCGCACACGGAAACGCCGTTTACCTTCCCGCAAGTAAGCGGTCCCTATTTATCTACTTGCACCCGGGAGTGCTATCGAACTGCTAGGTTGGCATGGGCTGGGACCGAACGACGGGAGCGCACCCCGCCGCGGGGATTCGAACCGCCGACCTTTCGATCGGCAAGCCCTAGGCGCTGAGGCTTTTACCCACAGCGCCACCCGCGTCCCAATGGAAGGAAGGATACACTAGTTTAATTATTGTTTCTTTATGAACATTGATTCTTGAAAGTCAGTTAATAAATACATTTTTTAAAGAGGCCTGGAAACATATGGTGCATTTTATAAGATTCTCTCTTTTTTTTACTTCACACACTGAGCCAGAGGAGCGGGCAAGCATTCAGTGTGCCTTTAAGGCACCTTCGGTTCCCCCCAAAGGAAACAGCATGCTCTTACAGCCCCACGTCTCTGCTTCTTCTCTATAAAAACACCACTTCTGTCTTTCATCTACAAAACTGTTTCCCTCCGCCCTCTTTGAAACAACTAGGAGGTGCTCAGCAGCAGTGACAAGGAGCCATCAAAAGCCATCATCAATGCTCATTCAAGCAAGCAGCTATTAGCCATCAATGCCCATTGAGGCAGCATCTTTAGCTATTAACAAAACAAATCCCTAGAGAGAAGGTCATCTCTACAGGTGACAGCACAATAGTAGTCCTATTACATTATAGAGAGGGACCTTCACAGAATGATAGCTTAACCACTGTTTCCTACTTGCCTTCCAGGGTGAAGGGCTCTTTGATGGCACACTGCTACAAAGACATGCATACATCTGAAAGTATTTTATCCCGCTTGCTCTGGTCAGACTGGTTTGGGGTGCACTTCAGAGATGGGCAAATTTCTTTTCCTTCTTCAAGAATGCTAAAGGATTGCTATTTTAAAAAATAAGTTTCAGGGACACTTTAGAGCCGGTAACACATTTTATAATGGCACACGCTTTCAGGTTCTAGAGTCCGCTTCATCAGTAATCAGTTATGCACATGATTGTAAGATGTAGGGTGGGCAGCAAAATCACGGAGAAAAGAAATAAATGCAAGATAGTGCCAATTCTGCTAGAGCCGCTTGCAAAACAATCACAGCAACTCTTTACAACAGCAGTAATAGGTGATAAAACAACATGGCCATGCTAAGCTAATTAACATTAGCTTAGAAAAGGAAAGCTAGAAAAGGAAAGCATTGTCTCTATTCATATCCAGATGAACCGAGTGGAACTCCTTTATGAATTTTAATCCAGCAGTTTCATAATGGAGGCATCCTTTGAAAGTCCTTCGCTCAATTATGGCAATCTTAAGATCAGTGGCATAGACTGAAATGTTCATCTAGCGGTTTATTACCTTTGCCACTTGTGATGTTAGATTTGGGGTCTGGCATTATTGGGAAGGCTGATCGCCGAAGAATTGACGCTCTTGAATTATGGTGCTGGAGGAAACTCTTGAGAGTCCCATGGACTGCAAGAAGATCAAACGCATCCATTCTTAAGGAAATCAGCCCTGAGTGCTCACTGGAAGGACAGATCGTGAAGCTGAGGCTCCAATACTTTGGCCACCTCATGAGAAGAGAAGACTCACTGGAAAAGACCCTGATGTTGGGAAAGATGGAGAGCACAAGGAGAAGGGGACGACAGAGGACGAGATGGTTGGACAGTGTTCTCGAAGCTACAAACATGAGTCTGACCAAACTGCGGGTGGAGAGGAAGACAGGAGTGCCTGGCGTGCTCTGGTCCATGGGGTCACGAAGAGTCGGACACGACTGAACGACTAATCAACAACAACAATTATTGGGTCCTGTGTTGCGAAAAAAGTTACGAGGATAGATGTTTATTAGAGTTATACAGTTGGAAGGGACCCATAGGTCATCTCGTCCAATTATTTGTAGATCTCAAAGACCTGTTGGCACTACAGTGGTACCTCCTGCTAAGTACTTAATTCATTCCGCAGGTCCGTTCTTAACCTGAAACTGTTCTTAACCTGAGGTACCACTTTACCTAATGGGGCCTCCAGCTGCCACCACGCCGTCGGAGCATGATTTCTGTTCTCATCCTGAAGCAAAGTTCTTAACCCAAGGTACTATTTCTGGGTTAGCGGAGTCTGTAACCTGAAGCGTCTGTAACCTGAAGCGTATGTAACCCGAGGTAGCACTGTATAAGGCCCCAATCTAGAAGCACCCTTAGTGGAATTAGACAAAATGACAGTCCATTATTAAGGGGAAAGTGTATCTCAGATTTGCCAACCAGGTTAGAATATTAATTATAAAGGCTAAAGTTTTATCTGGATATTGTTGCAGAACGTAGACCAGCTGAGAAAAATGTCCCCCCTCAATTCCATATCTAGTTCAGTAGTCAGTGTTGGACCCTGATTAATGGGCTTCTGTGTCCAATGTCTGTTCTAAATTTGTAACACCCACCTGCTTGGTTGACAATGGGAGGTGAAAAGGATGATTTGGGCACTTTTGAGCTCAAACTGCAATCCTACGTGGGAGTAAGCTCCACTGAACGCAGTGGCGTAGCGTGGGGGGTGCAGGGGGGGCCGGCCGCACCGGGCGCAACATCTGGGGGGGGCGCTCCCACTCACAGCTCTCTGCCCCTGCTAAAATCCACGGGTTAGGGGGCGCAAATTACTTGCCTTGCCCCGGGTGCTGACAACCCACGCTACACCACTGACTGAACGCAGTGCAACTTCTGAGTAAATATGCATAGCATAGGAGCTAGCTCCTGGGGGCCAAGGGTTTTTTGGCCCCCACAATAAAATATTTGAGGGGGCTGGGGCCCCCAAAGTTGATGGGCATTGCCATTCAAATGGTGTGTGTGCTTGGGGCAACCCAGTAAGATGTGTGGGGTATAAATAATAAAATTATCATTATGAGGGGTGGGATGGTGTGTGTGCGCCATGTCTTATGATCAATTATGCTGGCCAGGGTTTACCTGGTCTCCCCCAATATTTTATTCAAGTTGGCACCCCTGATGCATACAATTGCATGTCAGAGAACAAGAAAACCATTTAAATTTTGAATCTAGCCAGGAAAGACTGCCAAGAGATTTCTAACTTATGAAACTGCATTTCAGGATCACAGAAGATGTTGCTTTAGGACAATTATGATATGTGTGTTTGTTTGCTTGTTTGCTTGCTTGCTACTAAATAAACAGTACAGTGGTACCTTGGTTCTGAAACTTAATCTGTTCCGGAAGTCTGTTCCAAAACCAAAACGTTCCAAAAGCAAGACACGCTTTCCCATAGAAAGTAATGCAAAGTAGATTAATCCGTTCCGGATTTTTAAAATCAACCCCTAAAACAGCAGTTTAACATGAATTTTATTATCTAACAAGACCATTGATCCATAAAATGAAAGCAATAATTAATGTACTGCCGTCACACAATCAGTCAATCAGTAGCTGATTCCACACAGTAGCAGTTCCACACAGTCACAAAAACAAAAGAGCCACAAAAACGCAAAATAAATAGCAAAAACAGACAGACCTCAGAGTAACACTCAAAACGGAAGTGTGGCACTCAAAACGGAACACATTCAGCTTCCAAAAAAGGTTCGCAAACCAGAACACTTACTTCTGGGTTTGCAGTGTTTGGGTTCCAAGGCGTTTGAGAACCAAGGTACCACTGCATGTTGCAAAAAAAAAACCAACAACTCCAATACTTTCTCATCCAGATGACTCTAGAGCACACTAAACATTTCACAGTCTGCAACCTCTTAGTTGAATAATTTGTTTTCACAAAAGCATATTTTTTTAAAAAAATCCTCACCATTGCAGCATGGACTAGTATCATAACTCCACTGAATTGTTTAAACAGAGTGTGTTTGCTTCACAATTTCATATAACCGTATCATATAAGTAAGTGGCTTTCAAACCGCAACCAGGGACACTTCAATTTCTACGTTTGAAAAATCAACAGTGGAAGACTTTTTTGAAACGCAGCTTGACCAGCATAGCAAATCATCTCCTGAAAGGCACAGCTGCAAATGTATGATGGACACAAATATAGAGGCACCTGCACATCACCAACTTAAAACAGGCTTAATATTTGTACCCTCTTCTCAAACAACCCCAGGGAGTGGTTTGGTGCTAGTGCTGGAGCCAAGGGAGCTGTAACTGAATTCTCAGCGCTCTCACCAAACTACACTTCCCAAGATTATTTGGGGATAAGCCAAGATTCCCTCTTCCTGCTTGGCAGGCGGTTGGACTCGATGGCCCTTGTGGTCTCTTCCAACTCTATGATTCTATGATTCAAGATGTCATACGTTTGTGGCCCCATTGCTGTGGATGACTACACCACCCTGGTCGTACCTAACTAGAGTGGGATTTGACAAAACAATGTTAATGTTTCTTAATGGGTGTGGATGGTCCCTTGAATGAGCAATTTATCTGCAGTGGGGAAGGTGACTGATGGGTTGATTGAAGGCAGGTTCAGTGCCTTTCCCTGACAATCTGATCCTGTGATGGAATAGATAGACTGCCTTGCCTGGATGCTTGTTTGCCTCCACTTATGCAGGTGACATTGTGGGTTAAACCACAGAGCCTAGGGCTTGCCGATCAGAAGGTCGGTGGTTCAAATCCCTGTGACGGGGTGAGCTCCCGTTGCTCGGTCCCTGCTCCTGCCCACCTAGCAGTTTGAAAGCATGAAAGCAAGTAGATAAATAGGGTACCTTTACCTTTACCTAGGCAAATTAAGGCCTGGGGGCCATATCCGGCCCAATCGCCTTCTAAATCCGGCCCACAGACGGTCCAGGAATCAGCATGTTTTTACATGAGTAGAATGCGTCCTTTTATTTAAAATGCATCTCTGGGTTATTTGTGGGGCATAGGAATTCGTTCATTATTACTTTTTTTCAAAATATAGTCCTGCCCCCGAAATAATAGATAAATAGGTACCATTCCAGCGGGAAATTAAATGGTGTTTCCGAGCACTGCTCTGGTTCGCCAGAAGGGCTTAGTCATGCTGGCCACATGACCCAGAAGCTGTATGCCGGCTCCCTCGGCCAATAAAGTGCCACAACCCCAGAGTCGGTCATGACTGGACCTAATGGTCAGCGGTCCCTTTACTTTTACCTTTATGCTCTGTTGTTAAATTTCTAAATAAATATTACAGAAAGACCCCGGTATAGTCTCCCACGATCCACTTCTCACCAAGCAGGCAGTGAGGGAATATTTAACAACCCAATATAAATTAGTGGTCTCAATCTGTAGGAGTCAGCCAAAGTTTGCACAGGGTCAAGGTGAGAAAACGCAACAGACCAGGACACGAACTTGAGTGAGCAGCCTAAAATGCACCCCAGAATCGTCCTTTGCATACAGAGATTTATCTTTTTTTAAAAAATAATAATAATATGTATTAGCATAAAGAGATTTATCAATGGCAAATCTAGAATCATAGAATCATAGAGTTGGAAGAGACCACAAGGGCCATCGAGTCCAACCCCCTGCCAAGCAGGAAACACCATCAGAGCACTCCTGACATATGGTTGTCAAGCCTCTGCTTAAAGACCTCCAAAGAAGGAGACTCCACCACACTCCTTGGCAGCAAATTCCACTGTCGAACAGCTCTTACTGTCAGGAAGTTCTTCCTAATGTTTAGGTGGAATCTTCTTTCTTGTAGTTTGGATCCATTGCTCCGTGTCTGCTTCTCTGGAGCAGCAGAAAACAACCTTTCTCCCTCCTCCATGTGACATCCCTTCATATATTTGAACATGGCTATCATATCACCCCTTAACCTCCTCTTCTCCAGGCTAAACATGCCCAGCTCCCTATCTATCCGGCAGAAGTTTAAAAATTACTTTAAAAAAATTAGCAGTGTATTATCCTACACTACAGAAACTGTCACTTCCTCCCTCCCCCCTCTCCTTTTTCTCTTATTGAACTCCCCCCACCTTCTTATTGATTTGCAAGTGTGTCGGACACACATGCTATCACAAAGGGCTCACAGCTGCCTGGGACAGCTGCACAGGCCATGCAAATGACTTGAGCTATTCAATCACAACGTGAGCCATGTGAGATATACAGACATCTCAGCTACTTCCTGGGGCCAGGCAAGGGAGAGGGTTTATGAGAAACTGCACACGTCTAAGCCAAGTCCTGGGTTGTGCAAAAGGACAGCTAAGCATGTTCTACAGCTGATGAATATGTAGCCTTCTGATTTTAAGATGCAGAAAATGAACTCCACAACAACAACTGGTTTGGATATTGACACCTCCCCATTTTCCACCAGTTTACAAAAATCTTTAGGCTCTGTGGACATTGCTTTGTGGTCAGCAGCCTCCTTGGCTCTCCTTCCCCATTTTGACCCCTTCCTAAGTTCATAAAATCATCTTACTCATGCAATCGCCATTTTTGTAGCTATTCCATGAACTTTAGATTAACTAATGAGACGCCTGCCATCGTGGTGCTTGGTGTACAATCATGGTGGTGTGATACATTTATCCTTTTGTCGCATACACCAATCCCAAAACAAAATAAAAACATTCCTTCCAGTAGCACCTTAGAGACCAACTAAGTTTGTTATTGGTATGAGATCTGAAGAAGTGTGCATGCACACAAAAGCTCATACCAATAACAAACTTGTTGTTGTTGTTGTTTAGTCGTTTAGTCGTGTCCAACTCTTCGTGACCCCATGGACCAGAGCACGCCAGGCACTCCTGTCTTCCACTGCCTCCCACAGTTTGGTCAAACTCATGCTCAAGAACACTGTCCAGCCATCTCGTCCTCTGTCATCCCCTTCTCCTTGTGCCCTCCATCTTCCCCAACATCAGGGTCTTTTCCAGTGAGTCTTCTCTTCTCATGAGGTCGCCAAAGTATTGGAACCTCAGCTTCAGGATCTGTCCTTCCAGTGAGCACTCAGGGCTGATTTCCTTCAGAAAAGATAGGTTTGATCTTCTTGCAGTCCATGGGACTCTCAAGAGTCTCCTCCAGCACCAGAATTCAAAAGCATCAATTCTTCGGCGATCAGCCTTCTTTATGGTCCAGCTCTCACTTCCATACATCACTACTGGGAAAACCATAGCTTTAACTATACAGTGGTACCTTGGGTTAAGTACTTAATTCATTCCGGAGGTCCGTTCTTAACCTGAAACTGTTCTTAACCTGAAGCACCACTTTAGCTAATGGGGCCTCCTGCTGCTGCTGCGCTGCCAGAGCCCGATTTCTGTGCTCATCCTGAAGCAAAGTTCTTAACCTGAAGCACTATTTCTGGGTTTGCGGAGTCTGTAACCTGAAACGTATGTAACCTGAACTGTATGTAACCCAAGGTACCACTGTACTGTAACAAACTTAGTTGGTCTCTAAGGCGCTACTGGGAGGATTTTTTTTTATTTTGTTTCGACTATGGCAGACCTATCTGTAACTACACCAATCCCTACTTATAGTTTGCCCCTTATCCTATTTATAGGGATTTGGGGGGGTGTCAAAGCACATCACATACAATGCTTCCATAATTCCAACAAGAATCCTGTAAATTTGGGTCAGTAACTTCATAATAGGGGACTAGCAGGGTTTACCACAAGCTGTATGGATGGTCACAAAAGGGACGCGGGTGGCGCTGTGGGTTAAAGCCTCAGTGCCTAGGGCTTGCCGATCGAAAGGTCGGCGGTTTGAATCCCCGTGGCGGGGTGCGCTCCCATTGCTCGGTCCCAGCGCCTGCCAACCTAGCAGTTCGAAAGCAGCTCCGGGTGCAAGTAGATAAATAGGGACCGCTCTGGCGGGAAGGTAAACGGCGTTTCCGTGTGCTGCGCTGGCTCGCCAGATGCGGCTTTGTCACGCTGGCCATGTGACCCGGAAGTGTCTTCGGACAGCGCTGGCCCCCGGCCTCTTGAGTGAGATGGGCGCACAACCCTAGAGTCTGTCAAGACTGGCCCGTACGGGCAGGGGTACCTTTACCTTTACCTTTTTAGTCTACTTTGAGGAACAGCAGAGGAATTGAGACAAGGAGCTTACGGAGCGGGAACAGCAGTTCTGAAAAACGAAGTCCCTTTGCCTGACTAGACCAATTGTATTACCTCCTTCACCTCTTTCCACAGCACAGAGGGTTATAAACCTGTCCCTCTTTTTAAATTAAGCAGGCTATCTCAAGTATCTGATGGAAGGGCTCAACAGCATTCTGAAAGCAAACTACCAGTTTGCACACACTTCACAGGCATGCAGTGAATTCATTTCCGTAGGCATCGTCTGAAAAACAAGCCGCAGTGATCTTTCTGCTTGCATGAAGCAGAGAGGGCACTGCAAAAATGGAATCTTCCCCCTGTGAATTCCCAGGAATAGAATTCTATAGACAGCTCCACTCTCGGATGCAGTGGTCTCAACCAGATGGTGGAGAAAGTCTGAAAGTATGCATTCTGTGTGCATGGGTGGGATTGAGAAGCATTGCCGGAAATCAGCAGCTCTGAACCAACTGCCCATCAGGCGGATGCTGTGCAACCAGGGTCCTGCTGAGCACACAGATGAGTCCAGCTGCTGAAAGCAGCAACAAGACTGAGGCCGACATTACTGCTAAGGTGCAAACTGTCTATCATTGTGATGAGTGGTGTTTGTGTGTGGAAGTACAGTGGTGCCCCGCAAGACGAATGCCTCGCAAGACGGAAAACCCGCTAGACAAAAGGGTTTTCCATTTTGGAGGTGCTTCGCAAAACGAATTTGCTATGGGCTTGCTTCGCAAGACGAAAATATCTTGCGATTCCTGGGGTTCCCCCCCCTTTTCCCAAGCCCCTAAGCCGCTTAACAGCTGTTCGCTAAGCCGCTTAACAGCTGATCTAAGCTGCTTATCAGCTGATCTAAGCCGCTAATAGCCTTTTAGCAGCTAATCCGCTAATCCCTTAAACCTTTAATAGCCGCTAATAGCCTTTTAGCAGCTAATCCGCTAATCCCTTAAGCCTTTAATAGCCGCTAATAGCCGCTAAACCGCTAATAGCGCTAATCTGCTAATGGGCTTGCTTCGCAAGACGAAAAAAACCGCGAAGAGACTCGCGGAACGGATTCTTTTCGTCTTGCGAGGCACCACTGTATTCTTCTTTCTTTGGCAATCCCTCGTAGCCGAGTAAGATTGTCTTCCATAAACACGGTTTTAACAATGAGTCCATAAGTGACTGTGGAGGCCAATTCTGGATCCACACGTCCTTCCACAGTGGGGACATTCGTTTCCGGGCGGGAGTTGATCCCGGTGTGGATTTGCCAAGCATGCCTTCATCTTAGCACATTTCTCCTTTGTGTCCTGAGTTCGAGTGTCATCAAAGCCCATGACACCTTTGGTAAAGGCTGTTCTCCAGCTGGAGCGCTCGCAGGCCAGTGTTTCCCAGTTGTCAGTGTTTATACTACATTTTTTTAGATTTGCCTTGAGACAGTAATGTGTATACTTCAGGGAAACCCTGGAATGTGTATATGCATGTACAAGGCATTTCTGTGTGCCAAGCACACATTGCATTGCCCATCCCTCCATGGAGTTAATGGAGGCTGAGGCATTCACTGCATAGCTGTCAACTTACAGATTTGAAAATAAGGGACCAGCAGCCAAAACAAGGGATTTTCAGCAATCAACTCAAATACGAAGTTAAAAGGGACCAGATAATTTGGGAGAGCAGTGCCAGTTTTTGGCCCTTTGTTTCCAGAGGTTGCTGCTCAAGACACCAGCCGATGAAACACTGCAATTAAATAACTACAGGCAGCAACCACTTTTCACGCAAAACGAAGTCCAAGCTACGAAGATGCTGCTGCAGTTCTGTATCTTTTCTCTTGTGCTCCATCTGCAGCTCTCAGTTCCATCAGGCAGGGCGGGAGGAGGGGGGGGGGAAATAGCGCCCAAAGTAAATCTGCAGATCAGACCATCTATGCTAGTCTACCACTACAAATCTATGGGAGAAGCGCTTACGGTCCTTCCTCCGCTTTCCCCATCTATGGTTAGCCCTTGGAACACCTGCCCGCGCCTCCGCCTCCTCTCTCTGAACTGCTTTCTCTATGGTTGCCCTCGCTCTCCTCTCAAGGCTCCTCAGTCCCGGCAGGGAGGGGCTCCCGGGGACCAAGCCCAGGGGGGGGGCAGGCAACACAGTTGGAGCCTCCCTCCTCCCTGGCCAGGGAGCTGCTTCCTTTGAAACCCAGGAAATTTAAGGGACATCATCAATAAAGGACAGCAGTGGGACACGGTGCTGGGATAAGGGTTTCCCGCCACATAAGGGACGGTTGACAGCTATGATTCACTGTCATAATTAGTAAGCATTTTTCGCCCCCAAGTACAGCACTATTGGAGTAATGTGATGCAAGAATTGCAATCAGATATAATTTAATTATTATTTTTCCATGCAACTCTCTATTAGTGAAACCAACCTCTCATCAGTCTGGTGTCCTCCGCCAGTGTGGTGTAGTGGTTAAGAGCGGTGGACTCGTAATCTGGTGAACTGGGTTTGCGTCTCCGCTCCTCCACATGCAGCTGCTGGGTGACCTTGGGCTAGTCACACTTCTCTGAAGCCTCTCAGCCTCACTCACCTCACAGAGTGTTTGTTGTGGGGGAGGAAGGGAAAGGAGATTGTTAGCCGCTTTGAGACTCCTTAAAGAGAGTAAAAGGCAGGATATCAAGTCCAAACTCTTCTTCTTCTTCTTCCGAATGTTTCTGAATATAACTCTGACTGGCTGGGGCTGATGGGAGCTGTAGACTAAAATGTCTGAAGGGACCAGGTTGGCAAAGACTGAGTTAAGCCTTCAGAATTTACTAATCTTTTCTTCATATGCAGTATCGGCCCATTACATTTTCAGATTTCCCTCTCTCCCTTCTTTCTGATCTCTTTATCCATTACGATACAAGCAATCCACTTTAGAGAAACGTATTTTTCTATTGTTAAGATATTCACAATCCAGTCACACTACACAGCCTACATTTTATCAGAGTGTGTCACAATGAGGGATTTGCTAGTTTAAACATGCTGCACTGCTTACCTTGAATGACAACCCCATTTTCTTCCTTAATTCTGTTAAATTCTTTTAAAACCCAATTAAAATGATTTTAAAATGGTTTAGAAGATCAGAGTTTTAAAAGAGTATTACATAAACATCTGAAAGATAAGTTCTCAAAAGTAGCAATTAATTTCACAATCAGGATGTGCCTGAATTCTACTTTCTATCACCCAGAAAAAGGGTAGTTGTTTTCAGAATCAGCACAAGACATTCCATACACAGAAACCAAACTGACTGGTAGTTCTGAGGGCAGCAGGCTAGTTTAGAGGGCACAAAACAGAGTGTAAGGCACACATAGCTCTGAACTCCAATGAAATGTGTTCTAATATGTTCCTGGTAAGACCCCTAAAAGAATAAAGACACCACAGTCTTATTCACAAGTAACAAAAAGTAGTTTTACTCACGATCAGGCAGAGCACAGTGTGATCCCTGAAGGCAGGCTTAAGGCTTAAAGTTACAAATATGTACAAACAGGTTTACCCCATATGGGAGATAACCTAGGGAAACTGCTTGGCTGGCAGCCAGCAGTACAGGAATTTCGCAGGACGAAAAGGAAGGTTGAAGAGAAGAAGGTGGCAGTGTGACTGGACTTTTTGTTAGATCAGGTAAGGTCACGCCCACCTACTAGTCACATGCAAGGAAGGATGCTCCAGGCGAGGAGAAACAGGAAGTTCGACTGGCTGGACCAAACATTCCCTTGCATGGCCACTCTAGCAAGACAAGGAATGTTGTACTTGACTGCTCCCGGTGGATTACATCCAACAACAGGATGAAGTGTTCCAGATGCCATCAAAGTGGTAGACCACGTCACCTGCCAAAGACAATATAAACAGCAAAGTTTATTGTCAATATGAAGTAGTAATGGTACATGGTTTTTTGGACTAGAGCTAGTATCAAAAAAGTTGGCTTCCCTATCTATGTCCTTCAAGACTCATTGTGGATTCTGAAACATTTTGGTAATGCATCCCAAATCAAATGCATGGCATAATAGTTAATAATGCTGTAGTGCACACTACTTTATCAATAGCTGGGAATCTGCCTGGTTTACCAATGTGAATGAGCAGTCATAGTGTTTGACAAAATAATGCTAATGTTTCTTAAATTCCAGAGGGGTAACTGTGCCAACCTAGCAGTTCGAAAGCACGGCAAAGTGCAAGTAGATAAATAGGTACCACTCCAGCGGGAAGGTAAACGGTGTTTCCGTGCGCTGCTCTGGTTCGCCAGAAGCAGCTTAGTCATGCTGGCCACATGACCCGGAAGCTGTACGCCGGCTCCCTCGGCCAATAAACCCCAGAGTCGGCCACGACTGAAACGTATGGTCAGGGGTCCCTTTACCTTTAACTGTGTTAGTCTACTGCAGCATAAACAACAAAACATATTGTGGCACTTTAAGACCACCACCCTACTACCCCAAGCATGTGTAGGGAGGAAAGAGGAAAAGCTGCATGTCTGGGTCTTCTGAGTGTGCTATAGCAAGTGTATACTGACAACAAGAGCTGCTTGAAAGCAAATATTGATCCATACCAATCTTGTCCTTAGGTTTCTTCTGATTCCTATTTGCTTGATTGCCTTATGACACTATAGTGGAGCAATGTTGCTTGCTCCTTCCTTTCTCTGCACCCTCGTTCCAGGTTCTCATTCATACTGGTAAAGGTACCCCTGACTGTTAGGTCCAGTCGTGGCCGACTCTCGGGTTGCAGCGCTCATCTCGCTTTATTGGCCAAGGGCCAATAAATACAGCTTCCGGGTCATGTGGCCAGCATGACTAAGCTGCTTCTGGTGAACCAGAGCAGCGCACCAAAATGCCATTTAGCTTCCCGCCGGAGTGGTACCTATTTATCTACTTGCACTTTGCTTTCGAACTGCTAGGTTGGCAGGAGCTGGGACCAAACAATGGGAGCTCACCCCGTCGCGGGGATTCGGACCAATGACCTTCCGATTGGCAAGCCCTAGGCTCTGTGGTTTAGACCACAGCGTCACCCGCGTCCCTTTTCATTCATACTTGAGGGCTATGCAAACTGTGATGACACCAGCCAGGTCAGAACATCAAGCAGAGTGCTGGACTTGTTCATCCGCTCTGCTCCTCTGTTAAGGACCGGTTTGATTACAGGGGATGCAAGTGCCCATCTGTCACAGCCTTTTCAAATGCTGCATCAAAGAGTCCGAATGGTCCCAAATATTCCCTTCTCTTTGTACCTCTGGGATATACCCTGTAATTGAGATCACAGCTCCTACTGAATAATTCAGGGAGGCACTGAGTGTCAAGTTTATAATAAACACGCAGATTACGATCCGCTCACTTTCCTTAGCAGAAACAAAGATCAGTAGCGGAATCTCCCAATTTCCCTCTCCTTTCTATTTTTTTTTTTAATTGCTTCCTGTATCCTGCACTTATTCAAAATCCACCTGTTTTTAAGCAGCTTGCTGTTTAGCAACTTGACCCACCCAGAGTCATATTGGTATTCTTTTCAGTGTCTAGCACCTTGAATTCGCTGGCCTCAGTCCATTGTCTTTCTACTCAGCATCTGCTCCTAGTGCCTGAAAAGCCTCAAACTCTCCGTGACCCCTTCCTGCCCCTGAAAAATCACCTCAGTCTACTCACTGAGCTACTGACCCTCGGTCCCTTAATCCTCTCCCTCCCTGGTACAATAATACAATGCAAACCTCTCCTCCACAGATGAGGCCAAGGGAGACTTGTTTCATGTGCCATGTTAAGCCCCTCCCCGCTGACTCTTTGAGGGGGGCCACCATATTTCTCTCCCCCCGTGTTTTCAAAGTAATGAATATAGCCTGGTAGTCCATATCCGAGCAGCGATGGTGATGCACTTTCAAGATTAATGAAATTCAGTGATATTTCAGGTCTGACAGCCCTATTTATGGCAGCCTCGGAATTAATGTGCTAGGCTGTGCGCTGCAGCTGCTATTAGGAACCTGAGGTACACACCAGGATGTGAGGAGGGCTTCCAGATCTTTTAGCTCAAAGCAATGCAGACATTGATCCTGCTAATACATTCTTCATACTGTTTCCCCTCTTTTTCCTCTTTCTTTCTCCATTTCAAATTTCAGAGCCTGCCTTTGTGGAAGGAGGGAAATGCAGACACAGAGCATACCAAGTACATTTTAGGAATGCATGCAGGCTCGTAGCCAGAAATTTTGCAGCCGGGTAAGTGTGTGGGTGTTTAAGATGACACTGGCATGGAAGATTCATAACCAAATGGAAAAGAGCAAGGAAAAAAACCCCCTAAATGCAGATAATCTTACATGATTAAAACCAATGAACAAAACAAAAATACATTTTTAATTTTAAAAAAATTAAAAGCAAGAGCTAAGCCCTTTTGCACTTATTTGTCAGAACAGTGGATTAGAGACTCGATGTCAGAGGTATTGCTAGGTACTTAAAAGACTCAGGGCACAGTTCCTCGACACGAATTTGCATAACATTTGTGCATGTTAATTTTATCTACCGTATTGGCCTGAATAGAAGATGCACCCGCAAATAAGCCATGCCCTGGGCAGCTGGCACTGGGTTCTCAGTGCACTGCATGCCCACCTCCCAGCACTCCCTCCCCAAGCCAGCGCCAGCCGCCCCCATCCCCCTTTCAGGGTGGTAGTGCCGGCACTCGGTTCTGAATATAAGCTGCACTTTGACTTTTCACAGTTGGAATTTGGGGGGGAAAGTGTGGCTTATATTCGGGCCAATACAGTATATACATATTACTTAGGACTTTGTCAAATTAAGATGGTGAGTGACTGGGACCTCACTGGCACTGCAGAGTACAGAATGCCCGGTCACCATGGAAGCTGGTGGGGGAGACTTTAAACCCCTGACCACTGGTCCTGTTAGCTAGGGATGATGGGAGTTGTAGTCCCAAAACATCTGGAGGGCCGAGTTTGCCTATGCCTGGTTTAAACAGAGGGAAAGGAGCAGGAATCCTGGGACATATGCTAAAGATCTGGAGCTCAGGCCGCTTAGCCACCCTCTAACAGTGCCCCTGACCACTGGTTTGTTTTTAAAATGAAAGCTGAAAGTTCAAGGAAGACACATGAAACACACCTAAGAGGTCTAGGCTAAGGTTACCAGATGTCCCCTTTTCCCGGGGATAGTCCCCAGATTTACAAATCAGTCCCCGGACAAAATCCACCTACAGTGGTGCCCCGCAAGACGAATGCCTCGCAAGACGGAAAACCCGCTAGACGAAAGGGTTTTCCGTTTTTCAATGCGCTTCGCAGGACGAATTTCTCTATGGGCTTGCTTCGCAAGAAGAAAATGCCTTGCGATTCTTGCGATTTTTTTTCGCTCCCCAACCCCTTTTTCTAAGGCACTAAGATACTAATAGCCTTTTAGCAGATAATCCGCTAATCCCTTAAGCCTTTAATAGCCGCTAATAGCTGCTAAACTGCTAATAGCGCTAATCCGCTAATCCGCTAATGGGCTTGCTTCGCAAGATGAAAAAACCGCTAGACGAAGAGACTCACGGAACGGATTCTTTTCGTCTTGCGAGGCACCACTGTATTTAGTAGGAAGTTGAAAAGTGTCCCCGGATTCATTGAAAAAAATCTGGTAACCTTAGTCTAGGCCCCTTGCACTACCAGCTATAAATCTGTGTAGATGAAGCTTCTTAGCATTCATATTTCCTTTCTGAGCGTTACAGAGATCTCAGAAATACCACCTTAAAGCTCCAGTGGTCCCTCATAACAGCTGCAACTCCCATCAGACCAAGCCAGCATAGCCAATGGTCATGGATGATCAAATATGGACTTCAAAAGTATCTGAAGGGCACTAAGTTCTCCATTCCTAACCAGCATCTTCATTTTTGATTACAGCGTTGGTCATTAGCCAGTAAGGTCCATATAGTTAAAGCTATGGTTTTCCCAGTAGTGATGTATGGAAGTGAGAGCTGGACCATAAAGAAGGCTGATCGCCAAAGAATTGATGCTTTTGAATTCTGGTGCTGGAGGAGACTCTTGAGAGTCCCATGGACTGCAAGAAGATCAAACCTATCCATTCTGAAGGAAATCAGCCCTGAGTGCTCACTGGAAGGACAGATCGTGAAGCTGAGGCTCCAATACTTTGGCCACCTCATGAGAAGAGAAGACTCCCTGGGAAAGACCCTGATGTTGGGAAAGATGGAGGGCACAAGGAGAAGGGGACGACAGAGGACGAGATGGTGGGACAGTGTTCTCGAAGCTACCAACATGAGTCTGACCAAACTGCGGGAGGCAGTGGAAGACAGGCGTGCTCTGGTCCATGGAGTCACGAAGAGTCGGACACGACTAAACAACTAAACAACAACAACATTAGCCAGTGTTGTTGGAGGGTCACTTTTAGGATGAAGAGGACTGATGTGCCAAGATCCACACCATCCTGCCAGCAAGCCTAATTCTTACACCCACCAGTTTCCTTTCCTTCCAGTGCCTTAGCAAATGTGGCACTGGGGCTGCCACTTGCTGACCCCCCAGGTCTGACTCCTCTGGCTAGCTATGAATCGCTGAATACCTGGTACAAAGACTCAGTGAAAACAGGCTTTCTGAAGTCTCACCACTTTCCCATGGCGGGAGAGATGAAACCTGCTGTCAGCTTAACATATCCACAGTGAAGCGAAGCAAAGAGAGAGCTGCTCATATGTAACTGAAATTTGACAGCAGTGAGGGCTGTGTGTGTGTGTGTTTGCATGAAGAAAGCCTTTGCAGTTTTAATTGATGATTGGGGCTAAGAATCTCAGAACCCCACATAGCTTGTGCTCTGGCACAGAGTCTCTGTGAGCAACTTTGCCTGAAAATACCATGTGCAGATCCTTTCTTCCCACTCCAAACTGTTATTTTACTAATGACTCATTATTTTATTTATAGCTGTTTGCGGTGGGGAGGGGGAATAAAAAAACAACAACTTTAAAAGTCATGTTTTGTCACCTGTCTCTTAGTTCCCTCTCAGCAGACACTAAGGAAAAGCTGTATTTATCTCCTGAAGTGGCTGACACTAATAGAATGCCTCTCTGAGAAACTGCATTTCATTTGAGTCTTGCCGAGAGTCTCATATACATTTTTTTTATTCAGGTGCAGCCTTTGTTTCAACGTGTCTTTATGGGGAAGTGTCCCCACCATAAATATGTGCTTCAGAACTGCTCATATAGCTTAATGGTATGCCTGTTTCAGAGGCAGAGATTGGTAGGTGAAAGCAACAGTCCTGTTTTGTTAAATAATAATAATAATAATTTCTGGGAAGTTGGGAGCTGCAGTGCCTAGCAGATTGGTTGCATAGGAGGTTTTCTTCACAGAGGAGGGGAGAGACTGTTATATTCATATTGCTGTCACTCTTCTCTATCCCCCTAAGACATGTTCTATACTTCCCTATAACTCTATTTATTTGTTTGTTTGTTTGTTTGTTTGTTTGCTTGCTTGCTTGGTTACTGTGCCCTGCTTTCCAGCTTTCTGTGGCCCCTGAAAGTATTGTTTTGCCTTAGCATGCAACATCAAACCACTATAAACCACTATTACAAATTAATTCCAGGCAACAAACAAGGTGTCAGATCAACAATATACCACAAACCGATTCATAATTGCAGGCTTAAATTAGCATTCCTGATGGCTGCTGTGGAATGCTGCATTCCATTTTTTTGTAATTTAAATACTCATATTTCAGTTTTGCAATTGGGTTTAATCTGGGGGTGATTATTTGTTTTTATACTGTTTATCAGATTTGCTAGCTGAACCGCCCTGAGATCTATGTGTAAACCACCCAGAGAGCCAGTGTGGTGTAGTGGTTAAGAGTCTCGTAATCTGGTGAACTGGGTTCGATTCCCCACTCCTCCACATGCAGCTGCTGGGTGACCTTCGGCAAGTCACACTTCTTTGAAGTCTCCTAGCCCCACTCACCTCACAGAGTGTTTGTTGTGGGGGAGGAAGGGAAAGGAGAATGTTAGCCACTATGAGACTCTTTAAAGGGAGTGAAAGGCGGGATATCAAATCCAAACTCCTCTTCTTCTTCTCTTCTATGTATGGAGGGTGGTATACAAATTTAATAAAAAAATAATAGACAGGGGCAGAAAATTTGAAAACAAAATAACACTTGAGAGCCTGTTGGAAGAGAATTGCCTTTTGATCTGACAATGCCATTAGAGTTGCCAAAGCGTATTTATTCATATTTTATACTTTTTTGTTACCTGATGAGGTGCTGTTTGTGATTGATGATTTGAAGGTATAACTGTATAGACACAAAGGTGATATTTTAGGACGGCATAGAGCATGGGTAGGCAAACTAAGGCTCAGGGGCCGGATGCGGCCCAATCGCCTTCTCAATCCGGCCCACAGACATTCCAGGAATCAGCGTGTTTTTACATGAGTAGAATGTGTCCTTTTATTTAAAATGCATCTCTGGGTTATTTGTAAGGCCTGCCTGGTATTTTTACATGAGTAGAATGTGTCCTTTTATTTAAAATGCATCTCTGGGTTATTTGTGGGGCATAGGAATTCATTCATTCCCCCCCCCCAAAAAAAATATAGTCTGGCCCCCCACAAGGTCTGAGGGACAGTGGACCGGCCCCTGCTGAAAACGTTTGCTGACCCCTGGCATAGAGCTTTTCCAAATACGTTCTGAGCAATGAATGAGTAGTTAGTTCAACTAATATGTTGAAAAAGTTCCTGTACACATCTTGCTCCAGGTCAGTGCTTTTGTTGTGGCAATGCCACTGGACTCAAGCAGCAATACTTTACTGATGACAAAAAGGCACCTTCAGTGCAGTACAATTCTCTGCGGGTGCAGAATGCCGCAGAGAGACTCCTTACGGGGTCCTCACTGCAGGATCACATTCACCCGGTGCTTTTCCAGCTGCACTGGCTCCTGGTGGAGTACAGGATCAGGTTTAAGCTGCTGGTTTTAACCTTTAAAGCCTTATATGGCCTAGGACCCTCATACCTACAGGACCGCCTCTCCTGGTATAATAATAATAATAATAATAATAATAATAATAATAATAATAATAATAAATTTTATTTATATGCCGCCTTCCCCAGCCGAAGCCAGGCTCAGGGCGGCTAACAACACTAAAATAGTGCAACATTATAAAAACATTATAAAAATTAATTAAAATCAAAATTGATGGCAACCATAAACTAAAGTTTTGTAAAGATTGCCAAAGGAGGGAGTCAGGCTGCACCCTGACCAAAGGCCTGGTGAAACAGCTCTGTCTTGCATGCCCTGCGGAAAGATGTCAAGTCCTGCAGGGCCCTTGTCTCTTGTGACAGAGCGTTCCACCAGATCGGAGCCACGGCCGAAAAAGCCCTGGCTCTAGTTGAGGCCAGCCTAAACTCTCTGTGGCCTGGGACCTTCAAGATGTTTTTATTTGAAGACCGTAAGTTCCTCTGTGGGGCATACCAGGAGAGGCGGTCCCATAGGGACGATGTCCCACGGAGGACCTTACGGTCTTCAAGTAAAAACATCTTGGAGATCCCGGGCCACAGGGAGGTTAGGCTGGCCTCAACCAGAGCCAGGGCTTTTTCGGCCATGGCCCCGATCTGGTGAAATGCTCTGTCATAAGAGACTAGGGCGGGACTTGACATCTTTCTGCAGGGCCTGCAAGACGGAGCTGTTCCGCCAGGCCTTTGGCCAAGGCACAGTCTGACCCCCTCTCTCCTTCTGTAATCCTCATAGGACTCTAACCCAATGGTTGGCATTAATTTGATTCTGAATTGATTTTAGAGTGTATTTTGATTGATTTACTGTGTGATTTTGTGTGTGCTGCGCTATTTTTGCTTCTTGTTGGCCACTCTGGGCCTGGCTTTAGCCAGGGAGGGCGGGATACAAATAAAATTATTATTATTATTATTATTATTATTATTATTATTATTATTATTAAAATGCTTGCAAGGTCATCTTATTGGTACCAATGATGAAAACCTTTTCCTTAAGCCTAATGGCCACTTTGGGGAGTAGGGTTCATTGGGGGGCTCATGGGGAGTGAAGGATTAAACCTCCCTAAGCTGCACACAAAAGTCCTAAGGAAAAACTCATTGCCCTGAAGATGAATTGCATGCTGCTCTATTAACAGTTAGGGGACGCAGGTGGCGCTGTGGGTTAAACCACAGAGCCTAGGACTTGCTGATCAGAAGGTCGGCGGTTCGAATCCCCGTGACGGGGTGAGCTCCCATTGCTCGGTCCCTGCTCCTGCCAACCTAGCAGTTCAAAAGCATGAAGTGCAAGTAGATAAATAGGTACCACTCTGGCAGGAAGGTAAACGGCATTTCCGTGCGCTGCTCTGGTTCGCCAGAAGCGGCTTAGTCATGCTGGCCACGTGACCCAGAAGCTGTACGCCGGCTCCCTCGGCCAATAAAGCGAGGTGAGTGCCGCAACCCCAGAGTTGGCCACGACTGGACCTAATGGTCAGGGTTCCCTTTACCTTTACCTATTAACAGTTAAGCCTTCAGGCTATCAGATTGCAACCTGAAGGCTGTCCATGGACCTTGATATCTACTGTTGAATTAGGAGAGAAGGCAGCCATTTCTGCTCTCCTTCATCCCAGGTAGTTTAGCCTGCCCTGCCCCTGGCCTGCTGTGGTGAGCAGTTAAGTCACACAATAGGTGGCGAGAGAAGAAAGATGAAAAAGACACAGGAAGACAGATCCCACAGTTCTCTCATCTTCAGGTACTGCACCAGATTTACAGGGACAAGGGGAATCTCAAGATTGCAGCTTAGCAACTCTACCCATCTCCTCTCGCCTCTTAACTTAATTGGCAATATCCTTTCAGTGCAAGAAAGTTCCAGGAGGAAGCAAAATGCAGGTCCAGATTTGCATTTCTCTTAGCCGGACTGTCTTCCCAGCTTTCAGTGATATCATTAAGCTGTATAAGGAACCATAACAGCAACGGATGAATAATTGGCTACTGGCTGAATATTTCAAAGTGATAAAAAGGTTTAATTTTCCATTTAAGAAAGTGCAATTCACATAACAGATCCCCCCAAGAATCAAAGCCTCCTCTTACTTCCAGTCATGCTGTGATCATGTCTAAACTTTCATGCCCAGTGAATGCAATGTGATAGTCTTTGCAGGTCAAGTCAAATGCAATTGTACAATCCCAACACTGAACCTCTGACTTAATCTGGTATCATGGCTGCTAAACTGACAACATCCATGAAATGGATGCAGCCTAAAGTCCAAAAGCATATAATAATAATAATAATAATAATAATAATAATAATAATAATAATAAACAACCACCCTATACCCGTGGGTCTCAGGGCGGTTCACAGGATAAAATCATATAAAACCACAAGATACCCAATGACAATAAAACAACAGACCAATAGCACCCCCCCAAAAAAAACCACATTTTAAAAGGGCATTATCAAATGGCAGCATCCAACAATCCAGAATCATATATAAGTATTACAAGAACACAGTCGGTCTTCGCCATTGGCATTTAAAGGGATCTAGTTAAGTTGAAGTCTCTTGATTTCTTATTTATTTTATTTTAATATGTGTTTTGTGTCCTCTTTCCCGAATCTGCAATATAAAACATAATTCCTTTTCTGTTGTTATGCTTATATGATATAATCCCTGAAGATTATCGTATACAATTCTTACACTTTTCTACTGTTTGTTCTGTGTATTTGTTTTGCTTTCTTATCAAGATATAATTGTTTGGTTTTTGCTTGGTTGTATCAGTTATCGTTCTTATACAATTGATTCAATGTTTATGATTTATTCAAACTTAATGAAGTAATAAAATAATGACAGAACCCAATTTTCCTTGGTACAGTCTGAGCTACGGATTAATTTAGGCTGAAGACAGACAATTCAGCATTAATCTATTACTGCACAGCTTTTTTGTCTTCAGCGCTTGTTTTACAGGTAAGGGAGCAACAACAAAAACTTACTACAAGATATCTAAAACAATGCTACAGCATAATATAAAACTCCAGTTGACAAATAATGACAGCAGCTTAAAGGAGCTAAAAAATGTCTTCTTGCCTAGCTCCAGGAAGTTAGCAGAACTATGCTTTACCTCCAAACCTGTGCCTGATGCCAAAAACCCACCAGCTATGCCTCTGCTGCCATAAAGTTTAGTACAACTTACCTTGTGCTTTTGACTCATGATGCTATAACATTTCCATGCCAGCAACAGATGAGGTGAAGAAGCACACCATTTGTTCTTATAACAAGTCATATTAAATAAAGAGGAGTGAAGAATAAGACACACCACTGCTGTTTCTGGCAATGTTCTTTGTGTTTCAGAAAGCCACTTCCGGCCTGCCCAGGAGGTGGGGTTGCGGGCTTCACGCCCACGCCCCCACGTGAGCGGGGGTGGTTTCAGCCCCCGCGAGAACAGGGGAATCCCGGCCACGTCTGCCCCCTCAGCCAGCCAATCGGCTGGCTGGGGGCGTGGCCTGCCCTATTTAGGGCCGGCACAGAGGGGGCTCGCCCTCTTTTCGCCGGCTAGCCCCCACGTTTTCCCACCCTCCCTCCCTTTAGGTAGGCTTTAGGTAGGTCTCTGACTTTGCTATGGACTTCGGTCTGTCGCCGCAAGGGGCATGGTAGGAATTTTTCCCAATTGGAGATTTACAGCCTTTTGGTTTTTCGCCTACCTCGTAGCAACTTGTCACAACTCCTTGGCATTGGCGGTAGGCATTGGTAAGAAGGGGTTAAGAGGATGTGTGGGGGAGGAGGAACGGCATCACCTCCCCCCAGTGAACGAAGGGTGGTCCGTTAAAGGACTCCGGGGGCGTGGCCCTGTCCGAAGCCCATGGAGGTGTGGGCCAAAGGCACGCCCCCGAGCGATGACCTGGGGGAGCTCCTAGTTGACGTGCCTCAGCAGGAGACTCGCCCGATATAGTGTTAACCCTTCCCCGTGTCTCCAGCTAATGGGCTGGAGCCGGATAGTCGATAGGACCAATGCCTAAGCCAATGCCTCTCATTCCTGAATTCAATAAAGTTGTGGCCAAATTCGCCCATTTAACCTTAAATTATGGTGTCTCGTGTCTTTATTTATCCTGGTGGGGGGCGGGAACTCGCCACGCAAAGTGTTTTAGAAGGTTCGGTCATTCTCAAGTCTCAAGAAGAAAAGAATTCCATGGTGGGGGGGCAGCTGCTGGGGAATGTCCAGCCTTGACCACAAACACAGCAGTCACTATTTTGCTACATAAGCGAAATACATTTAAAGCGTGTCTAAAGTACATGACTCACCCCCCCCCCAGTCATGGGAACTGTAGCTTACCCCTCGCAGCGGTACAATTCCCACCACCCTTAACAAACTACAGTGCCCAATATTCTTTGGGGGAAGTCATGTGCCATATATATGTATGGTTAGTATGCAGCCCTAGTTGATCTTAACGGTTGTAACATACCACAGGAGAAGTCATGATCTCTTAAGCTGGGTCCAGGATGTACGGTATATCTGCATTCTTCCTTCTGTAGTTACTGGAAGGTATTTTGAAGCTCAAAGACACAGGCCAGTTTTTCGGCTCCCTTTTTCCTCACTTCCTTTCCCTCTTCCTTCTTGCTTATATCAAACAATTTAAATGAAACAAAACACCCACACGCCAGATTTATATCTTCATTACTCAACTTTCAAGTATACTTACTCCCCCATTCATAATTTGCATGGATAGCTCATATCTCTGAAGCACTGCTCATGATAATTTGAGAATGCATTATGAAAGAGATTTGTCCAAATTATTTGTTTCTGCAGAAATAAATGTCTGGGGGAAAGGGCCTTTTGGAAGAAAGAAGAGGCAACTGAAAGCATGACTTGAAAACTAATAATGGAGATCCTTTGTAGAAATATAATGCGTAGAGTTGTTACTTGGTCATACCCGTTCTGAAAAATATCATGTAGCTGATAATAGTAATTGGTATCCAGTTTCTCTTTATGTTATGTAAAAACAAAGAATAATTCTACAATTGGTGGATTTCAGTGGCAACTCTAGCTGTGCTGTCTGCAATTTTCTAGGTTAAAAGGTGGTCATCTCAATCAAATACCTTTACAGTGGTACCTCAGGTTACATACACTTCAGGTTACAGACTCCGCTAACCCAGAAATAGTGCTTCAGGTTAAGAACTTTGCTTCAGGATGAGAACAGAAATCCTGCTCCAGCGGCACGGTGGCAGCAGGAGGCCCCATTAGCTAAAGTGGTGCTTCAGGTTAAGAACAGCTTCAGGTTAAGAACAGACCTCCAGAACGAATTAAGTACTTAACCCGAGGTACCACTGTGTTTCCAATACAGATGGGCTTCTTGGTTAATTCTGATGTTAAAGGTAAAGGGACCCCTGACCATTAGGTCCAGTCGTGGCCGACTCTGGGGTTGCGGCACTCATCTCGCTTTATTGGCAGAGGGAGCCGGCGTACAGCTTCCGGGTTGTGTGGCCTGCATGACTAAGCCGCTTCTGGCGAACCAGAGCAGCGCACGGAAACGCCATTTACCTTCCCGCCGGAGCGGTACCTATTTATCTACTTGCACTTGGACGTGCTTTCGAACTGCTAGGATGGCAGGAGAGTTCTGAGGTTACGGCACATTAAAAACAAAACAAACCCAGTTCCCGACTATTTGAGTGTGATTCTTTAAAAAAAGGAACATATCAACCAAGGAGATAGCTATGCAAAAGATGAGAGAAAAGGTTAACAGCTGAAGATACCGTATTTTTCGCTCTATAAGACGCACCAGACCACAAGACGCACCTAGTTTTTGGAGGAGGAAAACAAGAAAAAAAAAATTCTGAATCTCAGAAGCCAGAACAGCAAGAGGGATCGCTACGCAGTGAAAGCAGCAATCTCTCTTGCTGTTCTGGCTTCTGGGATAGCTGCACAGCCTGCATTCGCTCCATAAGACACACACACATTTCCCCTTACTTTTTAGGAGGGAAAAGGTGAGTCTTATAGAGCAAAAAATATGGTATTTCCACAATGGGCGCCAAATATGCTGTGTTCAATGGTCCATAATGGCTGGTAGCTACTAGCTATTGTATATCCTTCCCAATCAAGCTGGGAGCTGACATAAGTAGCTTGGAACTTCCTAACACATGGGGAACTGAGGAGTTGTGAAACAATACTAGGAAGATGGACAAGGGAAAAACCCACCTATGAAAAGCACTGCTCCTCTTGAGGGTCAGATTTGGCAAGTAAGAATTCACTTCTAATTCAGCAGCAGCCAAAGAAATATTGGCCAAATGCAAAAGTAGAACAAGCCCTGTTAATCAACACTATACACATTCCATTTCATGCTGAAGTGCATGTCTAAACAGGTCACACTATTCTGCAAAAGATTTTTTTAGTTGTATGAAGTTCGTATCCTCCTCTGCTTCCTCATGCACACTTCTAAGTGCAAGCTCGATAGCTGATAAATAGTTGAGTGCTTGATTTCATTCCACCATCCTACTTTGTTTGGCTGTGCTTCTGTGATCTCATTATTTAAAGGTGCTGTAGTTTAAGGATTGCCTATTACAACTGCAATGAATGGTCCCTATGGCTGTTTTTTATACATTTGAGATTTGCACAGACTGTACCTCTTGTCTTTCATAACTATTTGACACCACTTTTTGCAATTTTTCTCTTTATATAAGCCAATTGAGGATAACAGTTTTAATGAAGCAGACTTTAGCCCACACAGAAACTTATTCTATGAAGTTTACTCTGCAACAAACCCGTTATGTTTTGAGGGTGCCACAATTCACTTTGTTTTGGCTGCAGCAGACTTAATATGATTACCCCTCTGGAAGCATGGGGTTTGTATGCATTTTCAGTCTGTCCGTCCCCAAGCGTTCACACAATGCAATTTGTGCAGTGGAGAGACAACTGATGGGCTTTGTAAAAATAAAATAAAAAGAGAGTGAAGAGTAAACTGCCACATGCCTATTTACCGTATTTTTCGCTCCATAAGTCGCACCAGACCACAAGACGCACATAGTTTTTGGAGGAGGAAAACAAGAAAAAAAATATTCTGAATCTCAGAAGCCAGAACAGCAAGAGGGATCACTTGCAGTGAAAGCAGCAATCCCTCTTGCTGTTCTGGCTTCTGGGATAGCTGCGCAGCCTGCATTCGCTCCATAAGATGCACACACATTTCCCCTTACTTTTTAGGAGGGAAAAAGTGAGTCTTATAGAGCAAAAAATACGGTACTTCCCCTGCAACCCCATTGGGAATAAGTTAATCCCCTTTAGTTTATATTATCATGGTGCAGTCCAGATAACTGATGCCTTTCATGGGGACTGCAGAAAACAGGCACACAAGAAATGTCAAATGGGTAAAATAATAATAATAATCAGCATTTTGAACTGTTTCTCATATATATAACCTCCTACTAATCCTTGCAACAACCTGGTAAAGTAGACCAAATTAACTCTGTACTGCTAAGGGTGAGAAGCTCGCCTAAAGCTTTAGTTCATGGCAAAGGTGAGGTTTGAACAGGTTGCTTCCACCAAGTTGTTAAGTCAGGAAGTGCCTTTGAATCATAGAATCATAGAATCATAGAGTTGGAAGAGACCACAAGGGCCATCGAGTCCAACCCCCTGCCAAGCAGGAAACACCATCAGAGCACTCCTGACATATGGTTGTCAAGCCTCTGCTTAAAGACCTCCAAAGAAGGAGACTCCACCACACTCATTGGCAGCAAATTCCACTGTCGAACAGCTCTTACTGTCAGGAAGTTCCTCCTAATGTTTAGGTGGAATCTTCTTTCTTGTAGTTTGGATCCACTGCTCCGTGTCCGCTTCTCTGGAGCAGCAGAAAACTTTTCTCCCGCCTCTATGTGACATCCTTTTATATATTTGAACATGGCTACCCCTTAACCTCCTCTTCTCCAGGCTAAACATGCCCAGCTCCGTTAGCCGTTCCTCATAAGGCATCGTTTCCAGGCCTTTGACCATTTTGGTTGCCCTCCTCTGGACACGTTCCAGTTTGTCAGTGTCCTTCTTGAACTGTGGTGCCCAGAACTGGACACAGTACTCCAGGTGAGGTCTGACCAGAGCAGAATACAGTGGCACTATTACTTCCCTTGATCTAGATGCTTTACTCCTATTGATGCAGCCCAGAATTGCATTGGCTTTTTTAGCTGCCGCGTCACACTGTTGGCTCATGCCTTGGGCGACTACGTGGAGGAGCCCGAGGAGCCGGGGACTTTCACAAAGATTCTCATTGAGTGTCGAGACCCCGCAGTCACCCCCTTGTTGGGAAATAACTCACACAGAGAATCAGATATTAGGTTTATGTTATTGGGCAAATTTGGCCACAACTTTATTGAATTACAGAATGTGAGCGGTATTGGCTTAGGCATTGATTGGACCCAACTATATCTGACTCCTGCCCGCTGTGCAGGAAGTCCGGTAAGGGTAAACCACCTGTAGGGGGAGCCCTGTTGATGCAAACCAACTCAAGCTCCCCCTGGTGTTCCTGTCGGGGTCATGTCAAGCCCCTAGCCCCCAATGAAGCTTCAGACAAGATCAACACCCCCGGATTCCTTTAATGGAATACCCTTAAGCATGGAGGGGCTGGTGATAGCCACACCTCCCCTCCCCCCCACAAGGTCAAACAATGCCTAACCGCAACCCTAACAAAGTTGTGACGATTGCTACGAGATAGGTGAAAACCAAGTGGCCAGTGCCAATTTGCCGAGTGGAAAAATTCCTACCAGGCCCCTCGGACAATCAAGGCGACCAACCAAAGTCCATAGCAAGGCCAGTGCCTAACCTGAAAAATAGGGAGGGAGGGTGGGTGATTGAGGAAGCGAGCCAAAGAGGAAGTCCGCTGGCTCGCTCCCCAGTTTAAACGGCCCTAGCCATGCCGTCCCCCCCCCCAACCATGGGTTGGCTGGCCAGGCTCTGACATGGCTTGGATCCCCCGGGCAACGGGGGACAAAGTCCCCTGCCCCCTGGTGGGGAGGGGGTGACCACGCGGTCCACCGCAACTCCTCCCCACTGGGAAGTGGAGCGGATTTGTGAATCCTAATGTAGGTCCTATAAAATATACCTATCCATTGAAGTTATTCAGCAACTTTCACTTTGCACTGAAAGTTATTTATATTGGTTTTGCTGGTTTCTCAGTTGGAAACTATTTTTTTTTAAAATAATATTTATTAAAAGTTTAATAGTTACAGAAAAAGAAGGAAAAAAAGAAACAATAAAAAATTTAACAAACAATACATAAAAAAAACAAAAAAACAATACATCAAAACAACAAGAAAAACAAAAACATTTAAAAACACATCCAATATTTCCATATCTTTACCTTTCATTTACTTGTTTCATCGACCTCCTCACACCTCCCTTTTTTGTATTCTAGTTCAGTTAGCTATTTCAGCAAATCCTTTCCATCTTTCTCCATTTTTTGTTCTATAATTTATCTTAACACAATCTAACTTTAAATTTTCCACTTTGGAAACTAACCCTCAGCAGAGAAGGAAAAATTATTCATTCAACTATGCAACTATTTCAGGGATACTGCTAGGGATATGGATATTACTACACATACATTTGCACTTAACAGTTCTGGGACAAAAAGCTCCCCAAAAAAGCTCTATCTTTGTTCATTTCATTTCTCAGAGTAAAAGACTGGCCAAATGAAATTGGCAGAAATAGGATGTTTTTGACAGTAATTAAAGAGAACATTAGTAGCTCAGTAAAGCTATTAAAACCAGCTCCCTTTGCACTGCTAAAATAACCTCTCTGGTTAGCCTTTGGAAAGCTATGATTCCCTTCGCTCCCATCTGGAGCATGGGGATAATAATACAGAATACCTTACTGGTCTGTTGCATGGATTCCTGGGATAAGGTATATCACTATTATATATGTATTATATATATATATATATTGTATATATACTATTATTCCCATATTGCACAGAAGAGGAACAGGAAGCTGAGGGTGATAAAACAGTGCAGTGGAATGGCTAAGGGCAGCTAGCCAGTTCCTGGCTGAACTGAGATTTTTAATCAGGGACTTTCTGGGTGACAGCTCAATCTCTTTAGCTGCTACACTACACACACTCTCATTGGTAAGATTCTGGCACACAAGCAAATTAAACAGGTCTCATTGTGTATGAGCATCTCAAATACTTTGGAGTATATTCAGCATTTTCTTCAATGATTCAAAAATAGTAGATCAGATTAGGTTCAGCTCCATGAACATATAAAAAAAATTGCTTCAGGGTGAGAATAACTGTTTGTTCAGCTGAGTTATATATCAAATGGATGCTTGAACCATTTTTGTTGTGAATGGGGCTAGAATCTGTGTTCTTCTCCAATGGAGCGACAGAATCTTCACAAAGGTAAAGCCTGATGCACTTAAAAAATACTTAGTGACTTAATCCACCAAAAAGCAAGCAAAATTGTTTCCCTTTTGGCTCCCCACCCTTTGCGCAGCCCTGTACTTTCTTTTCTCAGTAGAAAGAGTAATCACTAAAAATACAGTACATGGTAATTGGGAGGAGAAGGCAGCTTGCCAAATGTAGAAGAAATCAAAGGCTAGATCCTCATTTAGAGCATTTTGTACACGTTGAGACTTCATTATCTACTGCAGCTTGCTGGGAAGGGATTGTAAGGCTGGGGACTGCAGAAGGGAGTGGGTGCAATCCGCTAAGCACCAATGTTCAGTGAACCCTTTCATAGGTTTTAGGCTGGATGAATGGATGGGCTCAAGTTCAGGGATATGGTCAAGTGTTTCTATCTACTAAGCCACAGTACCTCCGTGTGTGTGTATGTATATATATATATATGTATATATGTGTGTGTGTGTGTGTGTATGACAAAAACATATATGACAAAAACATATACAGACATCAAGATAAAAGCAAAGACTTGAATCCTAAGAACAATGAGCGGAGGAGCTCCACTTGCGAAATGGGAATTTCCCTCCTCCTTCCTACTGCAGCCCCCTGAAAATCTGCTCCTATGAATATGAGGACCACCCAGAACCAGTGTTCAGGCAACATAAAGCCTCTTGATCTTCTGGGTCCAATTACAAATATTTGGGACTTGACCTTCTGCCTTAGCTTGGTCAATAAAGTAGCACTTTCTATGTGTTGCACCTGAGACTAGTTCTGGAGTCCTGTATGGCTGCCCATGACTCTGGGCTGGTTGCAACAGGCCCTAACTAGGACTGGGCATAACAGATGCTCTGTGGTTGGCAGGGAAACTTGGCAAAGGGCATCCTGGATTTGACAAAACACAGGAGAGCTAATTAAATACTCAAACTCTGTTACCTTTGTCTAAAGCAAGATCAGATTCGCCTGAACTTAAGAGTTAGAGGGAAATGAGATCTAAATTTAGGCCACATATTTTAAGGATTCAACAGAAATTAAATGATTTCCTGTCTCTGGAAAGAGAGAGGAGTTTAAGGGCGCTATCTACTACAGCCATCAGATATCAGTAATGCGTGGTTTATTGGGATGGGTGGATTTTTCTTTGGAAATGCGGAAAGAGGAGGGAGTTCTGTGAAATACAAGCATTTCCCTTAGGAGATGTTCTGGGGGCATCTATTATTGAGGGCCTCTTAGGCACAAATGATTTATTTGCAACCTCTGTTGAACTCTAACTCAGCCACATGTTTTGCTGTTATTGGAGGAGGGGGAGATAGTTTTTTTTAAAGTATTTTTATTGACTAGCAGAATCATACTCAGCTGATTGGAAACAGTCTTTACCCAAAATAGTTAAACAGTGTGTAGGGAGGAGCAGTTAGAAAGGATGCCAGGCAAAGGCGTAGGAAAAGGTGGCGATAACTCCAACAAAGTGGAACTGTAAAGATTTCCAAGAAATTAATCTCACATAATGCATCCCTAATAAGTTAGAAACCAGAGCGCCTCTCTTCATTCCCCACCACTTTGCTTTTCATTGTTGGCATTTCTCCAGCTGTGTGCCTGCCAACTGACTATCAAGGAAAAGTCCTCCTCTAGAATAATACAATAACTTGACTGGTAATAGGCAGACTTCAGGGGTCACTTCCACAAGAGACACACAGAGGCCCAAGTGGTTAAAAGCTCCAGGGTGACCGTAGCAGTTTAAGAGAAGACTCCCTGGAAAAGACCCTGATGTTGGGAAAGATGGAGGGCACAAGGAGAAGGGGACGACAGAGGACGAGATGGTTGGACAGTGTTCTCGAAGCTACCAGAATGAGTTTGACCAAACTGCAGGAGGCAGTGGAAGACAGGAGTGCTTGGCGTGCTCTGGTCCAGGGGGTCATGAAGAGTTGGACACGACTAAACTACTAAACAACCACCACCACTACTACTGGAGAGCCCCCTTCCAGCCCTCCTTCAGCCCTATAGTTCTGCTTCTACCAAGGGACAACTGCTTCTAGAAGAAACAAAGAAGAACAAAGAAACAAATTAGGGGTTCTTTATGAGGGGCTTAGTAACTGTGAAAACCAATAGATACCACCCAAAGGCTACTCACCAAATCAAGGCTTATTCATGGACTATCATATACTAACTCATTCTGAGTGTGAATCCTTATGCAGCCAAAACAGCACCACCCACCCACAAGAGGAAGCAAACAGCAGGCTTGGGGGAGGGGACACAAAATAAATAAGTATTGCTGTCAATCAGATATCCCCCTATATTTGTACATCTAATTATTCCTGCCTAAGTACAGGACCTTACACTATATGGAATTGGCGGAAATGACCGGCAGAATCCGAGACCAGGGAGAAGAGTTGGTGGAGGAAGATTGGAAGAAATTTAAATACTATTTACAGAAATATTATAAAATTAATGAATGTTAGAATGATGATGGATTGAGGTCAAGGGGTTTTTAGTAACAACTGTGCGAACATGGAAAAATGGAATGTTAACAGATGAAAACTTAAAGACATAATATTAAGACCAAGATAAGGATAGGATAGAATAGAGGGAAAGGATTTGCTGAATAAATAAATTGAACTGGAATACAGAGAGGGGAGGTGTGGGGAGGTCCGGGAAATAAGCAAATGCAGGATATATTATGAAAATGGAATTGTTTTTAATTGTTTTTCTTTATTACTTTTGTATTTTCTCTTTTTTTATGTGAAAATCTTAATAAAATTATATATATATATATATATATATATATATATATATATATATATAGTACAGGACCTTACATTTGTCCCTACTGAATTTCATTTTGTTACTTTTGACCCAGTTCTCCAATCTGTTAAGGCCATCTTGAAACCTGATTTTATCTTCTAGGTATTGGCTACCCCTCCCAGTTTGGGTTCACCTGCAAATTTGATGAGCATCCCCCCCTGTTCCTTCATTCAAGTCATTTATAAAGATGTTGAACAATACCAGGCCCAGGACACAACCCTACGGACACCACACTTGTCACTTTTGTCTAAAATGTCAAGGAACCATTGGTGGAGCACTCTTTGGGTTTGGTCAGTCAACCAGCTCCAAACCCACCTAACAATAAAATCGCCTAGACCACATTTTACCAGCTTCTCTATAAGAAGGCCTTACTGAAATCAAGATGTTACATTCACAGCATTCTCATGATCCACCAAGCTGGTAACTCTTAACAAAAAAGAAGCAAGATCAGTCTGGCATTATTTGTTTCTTAGTAATAAGATGATCCTTTTCTAAGCACTCACAGACCAAATGTTGAATTCTCTGTTCTAGGACCTTTCTTCATACTGATGTCAAGTTGACTGGTCAGTAGTTTCATGGGTCACCTTCCAGACTCTCACCACCACCACCCCATTTTTGATGATGGGTATATTTACCTGTTTCTAATCTGTAAGGACATCACCTGCTCTCTAAGAATTTTTGAAGATTACACCTGCATGTTCCTTGGATGTGGGTAGGGGCTGGAGATCTGAAATCATTCAAAGTAGCTAGATATTCCCTTACCATCTATTTTCCTATCTTGGACTGCAGGTCCCTGCCTGCCTCATTTATTTTATTTTTCACCAGGTTGGGTACTGTTTTCCTTTTGGGAGAAGACAGAGGCAAAGTGCAGTGGTACCTCAGGTTAAGAACTTACAGTAATTCGTTCTGGAGGTCCGTTCTTAACCTGAAACTGTTCTCAACCTGAAGCACCACTTTAGCTAATGGGGCCTCCCACTGCTGCTGTACCGCTGCTGCATGATTTCTGTTCTCATCCTGAAGCAAAGTTCTTAACCTGAGGTACTATTTCTGGGTTAGTGGAGTCTGTAACCTGAAGCGTCTTTAACCCAAGGTACCACTGTAAGTGTTCAGCAGTTCTGCCTTCCCTCTTTCACCCAACAGCATTTCTCCAACTTTTTGCAGAGGACCTTTCTGTGTTTTTCCTATTGCTTCAAAAGTAGCTGAAAAAACCTCTTTAAAATAATTTTTAACCTCTCTCGCAAGCCTGAGCTCATTCTGAGCTTTAGCCTGCCTGACCCTCTCCCTGCAAGTGTTGGCTACTCTATAAATGATTTGCCCCGTCTTCTATTTCTTATATATGCCCCTTTTAAATCTCAGCTCATCTGAAAGTTCCTTATGCAGCCATATGTGTTTCTTTAACTGCCTCCCATTTTTTCTTTCTTGCTGGAACTGTTAGCAATTGTGCCTTCAAAGAGGGCATGGGTAGGCTCATGCTAGCTGGCAGCACCCACCCAAATGTCTCAGAAGGGCCCCTTCAGCAGTTTCATTGGCATGAATTGGGGCTTCCTGGTGGTGGTGGTGTGGTAAGCTGCCTAATGCTTTCTTTCTGAGCAGCCACAATCATGCAAATCACAATGGATAGAGAAGCATTGCTGTTAAAGGTTTGTGTGGTGCCAAACGATGTAAGAGTATCTCTTTGCTACAGATTATGAATAGATGTAATTTTACATGATAAGATAATGACAAGAATAATGAAACTGTGTGTTTCAAGACATCCTTTGAAGAGTGGGAAATAGCTCATCACTATCATCCATATCCAACACTGGAGAGACCGAACAATGCATTAAAACATCTTCCACATAAATGTCAGAAAGATTAAATTGCTAAACGGAAGGTAACAGTCTGGGTCGGTTAATGATCTGGTTTGTATATTTCTAATTTTCATTCATTTTCTTGAAGAGAGTAGAAATTGGGTTTTGATTTGTGTGTGGGTTTTGATGTGATAGTTTTTTTAAAAAAAAATCACAAAGGTATGCAGCGATGGGGGATGGAAGGACTAGAGCGCTATTCCTTATCACAAACCATGTGACAATACAGAAGAAGTGCCTATGACTAGTGACTGGTGGACTCCCGAGTCCAATTTGTAGTTGGCCTGTTAAAAAAAGATTAATTGAAAGGACATGAAAAAATTAATACTTTTTAAAATAGATCAATTAATAAGATTGCTTCCTTTAGCTGTCATGTTGCAAATGAGCTGTTCAGATCAGATTTTTCTGTCTGCATAATTGACCCGAGTGTCCACACAGTGACCCGTTTTTTCAAATATTTATTGCTATTTGCCATCTACACCAGTGGGTGTAAAATCTACAGTGGTACCTCTAGATGCCAACGGGATCCGTTTCGGAGCCCCATTCGCATCTAGAAGCAAACGTAACCCGTGTCCGTGCGTGTCACGTTTCGGCACTTCTGCGCATGCGCGTGACGGCATTTTGAGCGTCTGCGCATGCGGCGAAACCCGGAAGTAACGAGCACCGTTACTTCCAGGTTGCAACGGAGCGCAACTCGAACGCACTCATCTCGAAGCACATTCAACCCAAGATATGACTGTATTAGATTTTAACCCTTCCTGGATGCAGGGAGCAAGGAGTTAGAAGGGACGCAGGCATCATACAGATGCCACAAACTCACAACATATTCAGAATTGTGAGTTCTGGCTAATAACCAGTTGAGTGTGTGCAAACAAATTAGCACCCCACACAACAGTTTTCACAATGCACACTGCACCTGTATAAGGAACTACGGTAGATGATGTTGGACTCTATCAACTCTAGCAAGCTTTGCCAATAGCCAGGGCTGATTTTATTTACTTACTGAATTTATACCCCACCCATGGGCAAATCTAGGCTTTATTTCACCTGTCAAAGACACCCCCCCCCCCATACACACACATTTCTGTATTTCAGGGCTGTCAGGAACAGTATTCTTCAGCCACCAAATGCCTGGGTAAACAAGAATGTTTTCAATTCCTCTTGAAAGTTAATAATGATGGGAGACAGATGTACCATCCTAGGGAGAGTATTCCACAAATGGGGAACCACCAATGAAAAGCCATTGTCTTTTTTTTTTTTTTTTTTGAATATTTTTAATTAATTTTAGCATACAAAAATTTTAAGACATACCACACAAATTATTATACATATATCCTTCTTTGGACTTCCTTCAGCATCTCTGATAGCCTTCCGTCTTAATTATTTCTCCTGCAATTCCTAACTTAATATTGCCTTTACATTTTCTAACAAATCATTTCTTCCTTTCCATTTTTACAATATTTCTTAAATTACTCCTCACAGAGCTTCTTGTAGTCCTACAAACGTAATTTGATCATCACAAATACTTTTCAGATACTCCGTAAATTTAGTCGAGTCTTCGGTAAACCTCTGGTCTCCCCGGTCTCGGATCCTTCCTGTTAGCTTGTCTAATTCTGCGTAGTCCATCAATTCCATCCTCCATTCTTCTAATGTTGGTAATTCTTCTTGCTTCCATTTTTGGGCCAATAATATTCTTGTTGCTGTTACTGCATATAAAAACAACTTACAGTCTTTCCTTTTTATATCATTTCCAACAATACCTAAAAGAAATGAAAAGCCATTGTCATGGGTCAACCAGGCAGCCCCCAGGGGTGGCACCATCAACAAGGCATCACAAGCTGATCATGGTACTGGAGAAGGCACATTTTTAGGTACAACTGGAGGATCACAGGTTTCCTATTCCTGCAGTTCTGCCTCATAAGTGTCTTAATATTTCACATGTACCTCATGGATTAGGTTGCCTGTGTTTTTGCTCCTCTCTGGAAGGATGCCCCACCCCCACCCTCTAATTCCTAATTTGCTTCCAGAATAACCGAGGGAGGGGTACTCATAATCCCCACATCATTCAAAGCTTGCATGCTGAACAGCTTGAAAAGGGAGCCACCCTACCCATACTTTCTCCCACCAAGAGCATATTTTCTGCCATAGGCTCCTGCTGCTTTCTCACCAGCATGGGGTGAGTTGTTACCGTTCCATTCCAAGGGAGTGGTAATTTATCGTCACAACAAACAATTTGCCTGAGCTAATTAGTCGAGAAAGTTGTATTTGTTACGTTTTCTCAAAATATCCATGTTGATCACAATAGTGCTTATTTTAACTGCATAAATCAATATCATTGGTTCAAAACAAGGCACTTGATTAAACTTTGCAAATAAAGCCTGAGTAGAAACTAGCCCACAGAAATGTCTGCTAAACTGCTGGCCCACACATGATTACATCAATCATCTGTAGCACATCGTAGATCTGAAAGAAGGGGAAGGAGAGAAAAGGATCTGGAAAAGCTGGCAGCCATACCCCAGGAGATCAATGAGGTGACCAGATTCCTAGTATTTACTATACTTATCTTATGAAACTGTAGAAAGCTGCTGAAATTAAACATAGGCATTCGGCTTAGAGGGATGTCATGCTCACTGAAAACGGTCTTTCTTGTTCATTGGTGAAGTGAAATTTTTTTATCACCAACCATGTTGAGACTGTTGAGAGCACCATCCTCCTCCCCATCAATTAGGTTTGGGGGAAATGCTTTAGGTTTTTTTGAGCTTGGGGAGGGACATGGACTTCCTGGATCACCCCCAAAATTCCCCATGCTGCTATTAGCCTTGAGAGATCCTTCTACAGTGGTACCTCGGGCTAAGTACTTAATTCATTCCAGAGGTCCGTTCTCAACCTGAAACTGTTCTTAACCTGAAGCACCACTTTAGCTAATGGGGCCTCCTGCTGCCACCACGCTGCCGGAGCACGATTTCTGTTCTCATCCTGAAGCAAAGTTCTTAACCTGAGGTACTATTTCTGGGTTAGCGGAGTCTGTAACCTGAAGCGTATGTAACCTGAAGGTTATGTAACTCAAGGTGCCACTGTATTGGCTACAATATGTGACTTTTTTCAAGCCTAACTGCATCAGGGGAAGGGCAGGTGGGGATCCTCTTAGGGGTGTCAGGGAAGGTCTTGGCATGTGCATTGTAACCTCGTATCCCAACATTTATTTGTTTTTTAATGGAATTCAGCCATGTAGCCCTTTGGCAGTGGCAGAGGAATAAAGGTCAAGGAGTGTTTGAGTATTTGCCTCTTCACATCCCAGACAATCTTACTCAGCTATGAGTGATCGCCAAAGAAGCAGCTATTTGCCTGCCCTAGAGGGGTGATAGTGTTTCCACCTCCTTATAGCAAGGGTGGCAAACCTATGGCCCTCCAGATATTGTTGGGATTCCAGCTATCATCAGCCCCAGCCTTCATGGCCAGTTCTCAGAAATGATGGAGAGCTCTGGACCAAAAACATGTGTACAAGATAAAAAGGTGCATGAAGGTGGCAATTTTGATCAGAGAATGTTGTAGAGAGTTAAACACGCCCTCCCTAAGAACTGTTGCTCTGATCAAACTGGCAATGGGAAACGGGATGCATTTTATTTTTAAAAAACTTTGAGGTTCTATTGTAGATATCCCACATTAAGATGCTGCTTGCTGGGTGGGACTGATCTGATACACTAGCTTCCTGTTGCTTCCATCTTGCTGTTGCTTACTGGGATATCTACAATAGGACCTCATAGTTTTTAAAAAATGAAATGCATTCTGGATTAGTTGTAGTTTCTGGGTCACCTTCAAAGGTAGCCCCACGTAGAGCGCATTGCAGTAGTCCAAGCGGGAGATAACTAGCTCCCTGGTAGGTGGGCCACTGGAATAAATGTACTCTCCTGGGAAGCAAGAGTGGCGCACCTAACAGGGAGCTAGTGTAGTATCTCTAGTACTACATGCATGCTCTAGTTATCTCCCACTTGGACTACGGCAATGCGCTTTACGTGGGGCTACCTTTGAAGGTGACCCAGAGACTACAACTAATCCAGAATGCGGCAGCTAGATTGGTGACTGGGAGCGGCCACTGAGACCACATAACATTGGACCTGAAAGACCTACATTGGCTCCCAGTACGTTTCCGAGCACAATTCAAAGTGTTGGTACTGACCTTCAAAGCCCTAAAGGGCCTCACCCCAGTATACCTGAAGGAGAATCTCCACTCCCATCCTTCTGCCCAGACACTGAGGTCCAGCTCCGAGGGCCTTCTTGCGGTTCACCCACTGCAAGAAGGCAAGTTACAGGGAACCAGGCAGAGGGCCTTCTCAGTAGTGGCGCCCGCCCTGTGGAACGCCCTCCCATCAGATTTCAAAGAGATAAACAACTACTTGACCTAGTTCTAGTTACAGGTAGGTAGCTGTGTTGGTCTGCCATAGTCGAAACAAACAAACAAACAAAATCCTTCCAGTAGCACCTTAGAGACCAACTACGGTAAGTATGATACCAATCAGAAGAAGTGTGCATGCACACGAAAGCTCATACCAATAACAAACTTAGTTGGTCTTTAAGGTGCTACTGGAAGGAATTTTTTGTTTGTTTGTTTCAACTACCTGAGATTTAGAAGACATCTGAAGGCAGCCCTGTTTAGGGAAGTTTTTAATGTGTGACATTTTAATGTATTTTTAATCTTTGTTGGAAGCTGCCCAGAGTGGCTGGGGAAACCCAGCAGATGGGCGGGGTACAAATAATAAATTTATTATTATTATTATTACCCCACCTGGTAAGCCACTTCAAAATAATGTAGCTCACTTTGATATAACTGACAGTTCTGCTGTTGATTGGAAATCAGAAATGAGGGAACAGAATACAGTGGCACCTCGGTTTTTGAACGTAATCCATTCTGGAAGACCATTCCAAGTTCCGAAACATTCAAAAACTGAAACCTCAATAAACAACAGCTAGCATTCAGGATCTTGCACTCAGCGGAAGCTGCATGGCATGTTCAACTTCCGAAAAGTGTTTGAAAACCAAAGCAGTTACAGTGGTGCCCCGCAAGACGAATGCCTCGGAAGACGAAAAACTCACAAGACGAAAGAGTTTTCCGTTTTCTGAGTTGCTTCGCAAGACGGATTTCCCTATGGGCTTGCTTCGCAAGACGAAACGTCTTGCGCCTTTTTTTTTTAAACCGCCAATGCATTCCTATGGGAAACCGTCAATACACATTGGTGCTTCGCAAGACGAAAAAACTTGTAGAACGAAAAAACTCGCAGAACGAATTAATTTCGTCTTGCGGGGCACCACTGTACTTCCGGGTTTACGGCGTTCGAAAACAGAAACATTTGACTTCCGAGACGTTAAAAAACTGAGGTACCACTGTATGTATAATAATTGTAAATATGGAGACGCAGGCAGGGTAAAGAGGAGATCATCTCCCTTGAAGAAATACTAGCACTTACTGGGCCGGACCCAGATGTAAATAAAACTAGCCACACATAACAACTGCTGGCCCTGGGCATGGATACCCATCCAAATTTGAATTAGGCAATGCTTCTAGCCAGGGTGGCTCTAGCCAGTTCATCTGAGCTCAGGTGAGGACTGTGTCCAAAAGATGGAACTACAAGTATGTATCAGCACCAGCAGCAAGTACTGGAAGTGATATAGGGATGCGGGTGGCGCTGTGGTCTAAACCACTGAGCCTTTTGGGCTTGCTAATCAGAAGGTTGGTGGTTTGAATCCGCACAATGGAGTGAGCTCCGGTTGCTGTCCCAGCTTCTGCCAACCTAGCAGTTCAAAAGCATACCAGTGCGAGTAGATAAATAGGTACCACTGTGGAGGGAAAGTAAATGGTGTTTCCGTGCGCTCTGGCTTCCGTCTCGATGTTCCATTGTGCCAGAAGCGGTTTAGTCATGTTGGCCACATGACCAGGAAAGGTGTCTGTGAACAACTGCCAGCTCCCTTGGCCTGAAGTGATATGAGCGCCGCACCCCATAGTCGCCTTTGACAGGACTTTACCATCCGGGGTCCTTTAACTTTTACTGGAAGGGATTATACTGGATTCTATTGGAGCCATCTGATGGGATTTTCAGTTCATTGGATGTTGGAGAGAAGTAAACCAGTTCACCAATGTTTTGCATTACGACTGTGCCTTTCCAAATACTTGTTGAATTCGGGTTAACAAAGGGTAATCATTCTGGCATATGTGCATACCCTTGTGTGAACACAGTTTGTGGGTATAAGAAGGTTGAAAGGGTAGGAGGGGAGCTATTATGTGCTAATGACTCCATATTCTCATGGAGCAATACTGTTGGTTTCTGATAAATGCTTTTTTCCAGTTTCTAAACCATCCCGCTGAGCTACAGCCTTGCTGCTTATATGCACGCAGGCACACGCACACACAGAGAGCAGTTTGAAGGCTGGAACTTCTGGCAAGACAAAGCAAACTGGTAGGACAGCTTCTGGCAAAAGATAGCAAACATATGCAGCAACAGCAGCATGCATGCACCACGGCAAATGAAAAAAGGTCTTTGGAATTCCACGGAGTGATGGGGAAAATATCTTTAGAGTAGCTTGTCATGTGGGCTCAGGCAAATTGCAAAGGAAAATGAAGGGGCTTCAAGTGAAATAAATAACCAGGAATGTTAGGACTAGTAAAAAATATTGGAGGAAGTTGGAGGGCTGTGGAAGAGAGCTCATGGGTTGGGGTGGGGGGTGGAATCACTTGTGTGTAGCAGCAGCGTAAAGGGCAAATATGTCCATTAGTTATAAATCCGAGCTTTCACAATAATTTATTAACCCTCAAATCTTAAGTCAATGTTAAGATTTATTTGTTGTTTAGTCGTTCAGTTGTGTCCGACTCTTCGTGACCCCATGGACCAGAGCACGCCAGGCACTCCTGTCTTCCACTGCCTCCCGCAGTTTGGTCAGATTCATGTTTGTAGCTTCGAGAACACTGTCTAACCATCTCGTCCTCTGTCGTCCCCTTCTCCTTGTGCCCTCCATCTTTCCCAACATCAGGGTCTTTTCCAGGGAGTCTTCTCTTCTCATGAGGTGGCCAAAGTATTGGAGCCTCAGCTTCACGATCTGTCCTTCCAGTGAGCACTCAGGGCTGATTTCCTTAAGAATGGATGCGTTTGATCTTCTTGCAGTCCATGGGACTCTCAAGAGTTTCCTCCAGCACCATAATTCAAAAGCGTCAATTCTTCGGCGATCAGCCTTCTTTATGGTCCAGCTCTCACTTCCATACATCACTACTGGGAAAACCATAGCTTTTACTATACGGACCTTTGTTGGCAAGGTGATGTCTCTACTTTTAAAAATGCTGTCTAGTGATCCCCTTCATGGATCACTGCCTTGCCGTGGCGAAGGGGCTTGAAGAACTCAGAGAAGCTATGAACTATGCCAAGCAGGTCATAGTGGAGAGTTTTGACCAAACGTGATCCACCTGGAGCAGGAACCGGCAAGCCACTCCAGTATCCCTGCCAAGAAAACTCCATGGACAAAGACAACAAGATTTATTAGGGAAGCAATTGAAAATGAAATGTCAAGTATCATCGCCATTAAGTAAATCTGATGCAAGCACATTTGGAGTACTGTGTACAATTCTAGTTATGCCATCTCAAAAAGAATATTTCAGAGCTGCAAAAGCCACAGAAAACATAAACTGAAATTATCGAGAAGCTGGATTGCTTTCCATATGAGAACCAAAGTACTGGTGGATTTTTAGCTTTAAAAAAACGTCGCTGGATGGGACAGGCATGATAGAGGTTTGCAAAACCATGAATGGTGCACAGAGAGTAGGTACATAACACCCCCCGCCCTATATCTCATAATGGTAGATGACTGGCAGTAAGCCCAGGACAGATAAAAAAAGAAAGTACATTTTCACACAATACATAATTAACTGATGGAATTCACCACCACAAGAAGTGGCAATAGCTCCTAGCTTAAAAAATAATAATTATCACAGAACATAATCTGTTAGTTGTTATGAACTGCGTTTGTACAAGGAGGTTACACTTAGCTAACACAGTACACCTCTGAATTCCAGACCCAGGGAAAAAGCAATAGGTAAAGGCTATTACTTGTGAACTTCCCAGAGGCACCTAGCTTGCTGCATTTATTTTAAATAACAAGAATAAGAATGTTGTTATGCGTTTCCTGAAAGAATTCTGTAAGGCTTTCAGTGTGGGTATATCTGAACAGGCTTATGGGATGCCCTATACAGTGTTAAGGACTTAATTTGTTCTGGAGGTCCGTTCTTAACCTGAAACTGTTCTTAACCTGAAGCACCACTTTAGCTAATGGGGCCTCTCGCTGCCGCCGCACCGCCAGAGCACAATTTCTGTTCTCATCCTGAAGCAAAGTTCTTAACCTGAAGCACTTAACCTTAGCAGTCTGTAACCTGAAGCGTATGTAACCTGAGGTACCACTGTACACTCAAAGCACATCTTCCCCTGCTCCCCAAATCCTAGGATTGTCGTTTACTCCACAGAGAGCCAGAATTCCCATGACCCTTAACATACTACAGTTCCCAGGATTCTTTGAGAGAATTCATGTTCCTTAAATGTGTGGTGTGTACACGGCTCAGATGCATATTGTGACAATCTGCCGGTGCATTTCCAGCTGTTCTTCAACCTATGTTTACTTATGTTTATATTATATTGATAACTCTTATAAATTGTACTATTACACTGCTTAGGGATTCTTTCATTTAAGTGGCTAATACCCCTACCCGTACGGGCCAGTCTTGACAGACTCTAGGGTTGTGCGCCCATCTCACTCAAGAGGCCGGGGGCCAGCGCTGTCCGGAGACACTTCCGGGTCACGTGGCCAGCGTGACATCGCTGCTCTGGCAAGCCAGAGCCGCACACGGAAACACCGTTTACCTTCCCGCTAGTAAGCGGTCCCTATTTATCTACTTGCACCCAGGAGTGCTTTCGAACTGCTAGGTTGACAGGCGCTGATACCGAACAACGGGAGCGCACCCCGCCGCGGGGATTCGAACCACCGACCTTTCGATCGGCAAGCCCTAGGCGCTGAGGCTTTTACCCACAGAGCCACCCGCGTCCCGTTTAAGTGGCTAATAAATGATTCTAAATAAACACACCCACACCACAGAACAACAATAAGCTTCCAGTGACCTCCTGGCAGAAGAACACAAACTTGGGGGTAAGCACTACGACCCTAGAACTTCTCACTGCTCGGAGATGTGTTGTGAGGGTAATAATACTGTAAACAGCGCAAGAGATCACTCTCCCCCCCCCCCTTCCACTCCCATGGGATCAACTTTTGAATTAGGCTTGGAATGGCAGCAAGCGCTGGAGAAGCAAAGAACAGCCCCTTTTCTGATAGTTGATGGAGGAGGGAATTGCAGAAATGAATACAATGCAGAGGCCCCTCTCCTCCCTTCCCCCACCCACCCTCTCTTATTTCGCCTTTCCCGCCTTGCTCCCGTTTGCTTTGCTTTCCTCTCTTTCTGAATGAATCTCTCCCTCCTTTCCGCCCCCTCATCAGGCCCCAATGCTGGTGCCTCTTTCTTGAAACTCTTGCTGCATGCCAGTTGGAGGCCAGAGTGGGGATGAGAAGCTGGGAGGGGGCCGAGGGAGCTTTCCTGAAAATCACATGATTACCCAGCTTATATAAATCACAGCTTGTTTTTCTCAATTTGCAAGGGATTTAAAGGTACAGAGTTCCCTTTTAAAAAAACACCCCAAAAAACTAGGAATACGTTCCTTGGGCCTTTTCAAACTAGAGACCTGATTTGATGTACCCTAAAGGCGCCAATTCCTGATATTTTTTTAACAAAAATCAGTTGAAAACACTTGATGGCGCTTTCATTTACTAAGCAGGGATATAGCAATCACATTGTATCAGCATTTTACTATCCTTTTCGTTCTGTTGATGCATTAGAATGTCTACCAGAGCACTTGCAAAGGTGGCTACATCTGCTGTTCTTGGTTTATAAAGTGAGGTACACGCTACACAGAAAGCTTAGCAGTATGTCTACACTGTCCTCTAAATATGGCTGAACAAAGGGATGTTCTCCTGTAGCAAGCATTTTGTGTGGCTATGCCCATGGGCAAATTATTTACTGCTCTTAGCCATAAAATACAAAAACTTTCGTCCAAAGATAAGGAGGAAAATCTTGTAATTATTCTCTGGAAGTTGTTTCTTACATTCTGTAAGGAAACTGAGCCGTTTTGTGATACCATTTCCACCATCCTATTAACACTGGCCACCTTCCCTTATTTCCCTCTTTCATGATGGGAAACACTGCCATGAGAATTGAAACCATTTTGAGTTGCCAGGCTTTTCCTTGTCTTTTTAAACCAACCTCTGTTCCTGTGATTTTAAAAGTAGCTTGATCTGCCATTGGTAGGGGCGTTTTTCATCGTGCTTGGAAAGCATCACCTGTTGATTTCAGTAGATTAAATTGCTGTTATGGCTACAGGAACAGAGCAAACCAGTTTTTACTGGTCAGCTTGCAACCCAAATCAAATTCCATTTATTGCAAGGTATATTGAGTAGAAGCTGTCAGGGAACTGCCATCAGAACAGGAGCGGGAAACAGAGGGGCAGTTGTGTTACAGGGAGACTCTGAAAATCCTGCGAAGCAGTTCCTCTTCCGGGAAGAGGTGAAAGGACCAGAAGATGCTGGTAGGAGCCTCAGCACCACTTCTGGCAAAGCCGGCCAGGAGGGAAGCACGCCCCCTCTGTCGCCCACCCTGCACAGAAGTCTAAAGCGCAAAGAGGGAAGGAAAAGGCTGGGCGTAACGAGGCTTTTATGCTGGAGGAGGTCCAGGAAAGAAGCACTCCCAGAATCTGCTAGCGGTTGAGGCAGACATGAACTTTGGGGTTCTGCACTGTAAATAGTTTGCACCTAAATAAAACCTGTAAAAGACAGGTTGGAGTCCTGCCTGGTTACTCGTGAGCAGCCACCCTTGCCATCTGACAAGAACCCATAAACGTTTTATGAAAACAGGGAAGCATGAAGAGACAATGTAACTCTTCCAGAGGAGACTTGGGACTGGATCATACATTCATTTTCATCACTCGATGTCTTGCAGGAAAAAGTGATGAATTCAAAGGCCACAGCCTCATCTTACATTTAAAGCACTATTACGAGGGGATTAGGGGTTTCCTAACAGCAGAATGTTTCATATTAAACACAATTGCCTTTGAAGTCAGGTAACATGCAATTACAGTTCTTCTGCCTGTAGTGTTGTATTTTTGATAGTCCATTCATTCTTTGGCCATATTCACACCATCTATTTAAAGCACAGTTACAATACTTTAATAGTCATGGTTTCCTCCAGAGCATCCTAGGAACTGCAGTTTGTTTAGGGTTCTGAGAGCTGGTAGGAGACCCCTGTTTCGCTCAAAGAGTTACAATTCCCAGAGTTCTCGGGGAAGAGGGATGGACTGTTAAACCATCTGAGAATTATAGTTCTGTGAAAGGAACAGGGGTCTTCTAACAACTCTCAGCATCCTGAATCAACTGCAGTTTCCATGATGCTTTGGTGGAAGCAATGACTGTTTAAGAGTGCTTTAAATGTCTAGTGCAGATGTGGTCAATGAGTGGGCTATCAAAGATACAACACCAGACAGAACTGTAATTTCATCTCACCCCGCTTCAAATGCAATGGCTTAATAAGAAACATTCTACACATTCCAGTGCCACTCTTAAAGTACAGAAAAATCTTGGTTTATACAAGCATATGTGAACTAGCCCCTGGAAGTTTGTGTACACCGCTTTGCAGGACTTGCAAGGGACATCACCTTTCATTTTTGACAGTCTACTTTCAAAGCAGTTTCCAAATTACAGAGACCCCATGTTTATGTAGCAATGGGCTAAACCTGCACAATAATAGCTGGCTCTGTTGGTGTGGTTTTCTTTCCCAATGCTGCTGGCAAAGATTTTGTTTTATCTGCCACCCCCTCAAATGGAAAATGGTCAAGATTGGTACATTATCCTCCTACTGGCCAACAGGGATAGGGGGGATAGGGGGGAACTAAGAGGAAGCAAAAGGCCAGACCAACTTTATGAAAACATACCAACAACAAGGGCAGAGACCATTTGTCTGTCTGGAAAAATGGACCTTAAGTAGTACATCTTGGCTCGGACAATGACAACATACAGCGGTGCCCACATAAATTTTCTTATGTTTCTAGCAAAGCCACAGCTTGTAATATCAACTTCAGTCCAACACTGACCTTTCACAACTGAGACAAGCTCAAAGTATTAATCCAGAACCAGCTCAGATCTTCTAAACCATTTACTTGGTAAAGTAATGGCCATCTGTCATCTCAGAACCTGAGCAAAAATTAAAGCATGTGTCAACTAGAAAACCAGATAATTATGCCATGGGAAGGGTTGGCATGATAAAAACAACTTTTTATAGATGTGGAAATATATACAGGTGCCCCCCCACTTATGTGACGGCTATGCTCTGGACCACTGTGCACATAAGTGAAACGTAAAGAGGGGAACACCCTCTAAATGCCTATTTCCCCCTGCTCTCCAGCACGCTCTCGCACGCTCTCTCCATTCCAGACCAAAATAACTAGAGTTGAAGCTCTGGAAGCAGTTGGAGGTTGGAGGACTTGTGGCAAAGTGGCTGCGCTACCCTGCATATCAGCTGTTAGGTGGGGAGGTTCAGCAGCCTAAACAAAGCCCTGCTGCGCCTCAGATTTCTTTGGGGCTTCCACTGCCCATACGTCCTCTTTGGGCTCCGGGGAGGGTTTCCTCGTGAGCCACAAGGACTCTCCATCTCTCTCTCTCACCATTTCCTGGTATGATAGAAAGATAATTGATGGATCTATCTATTTCCCGGTGCTGTGCATACACAGTCACACATGAGTAGAATGTGCATGAAGTAGAAGGATGCCTATATGAGAAATATATGTGGGATGTAAGGTAGAGGTAAAGGGACCCCTGACCATAAGGTCCAGTCGTGACTTACTCTGGGGTTGCAGCGTTCATCTCGCTTTATCGACTGAGGGAGCCGGCGTACAGCTCATGTGGCCAGCATGACTAAGCCGCTTCTGGCGAACCAGAGCAGTGCATGGAAACGCTGTTTACCTTCCCACCAGAGCGGTACCTATTTATCTACTTGCACTTTGACGTGCTTTCAAACTGCTAGGTGGGCAGGAGCAGGGACCGAGCAACGGGAGCTCATCCCGTCGCGGGGATTCGAACCGCCTACCTTCTGATCGGCAAGTCCTAGGCTCTGTGGTTTAACCCACAGCGTCACCCACGATGTGGGATGTAGTCACCCTCTAAATTACAACAGCAGCTTTAACTGTGATAGTATATCCCCTAATCATTCTGTCACTGTCCCATAGTTGATCTTCTTATACTCCAAAGAACCACCTGTTCCTATAATTTGAAATCAGTATAACAGCTACCGTCAGCTTAATGGAAGTTGTAGCCATGCATGCTTCCAGGGGGAGAGTTCAGCATCTGGGACATCACTACCAAGGAAGTGCTACCAGAGCAAGCAACACCCACCAGCATCTCCCTCCCCACTGCCAATCTCAGGGTCAGTTGATAGAGGAAATGTGTTCTGACAAATACTTGGATTCCAGGTCCTGTGCAGTTTTAAATAACATATCCAGAGACCTTTTCTCTGGTGTTGCTGTCTGCAGGTGTTGCTGTCTTCAGAGTCTAGCCAGATGACAAATGGAGACAGGGTATTTTCTGTGGAACCATCCCCTGCAATAGATATTCTTCTTGTACCTATTCTGTTAAATGTTCAAAGGTGGGTTAAAATGGTTTAATATGCTTGGGCTTTTAATAAATAAACTGCAATGTTAATTTAACTGCTTCTTTTACAATTGGATTGCTATTTGCTGCTGTTTCTTCTGCCATTTTAATGATTGTGTAACAATTCAATGACGTTTTATCATTTTTTTATTTTTAATTGGAAGCAGTCTTGTAAATTTCTCAAATTTAAAACACCCACTTTAAAGTAAGTAAATAATCCAAAACCTGTATTTATGTTTCCATAGTTTTGCTCATACATACTGCTTTGGGTTCTGGTGGTCTGGGAGCATCTGCACTCTGGATCTCCCTACCTCTTGAGATCAAGCCTTCACTGTAAAGTGGTACCTCGGGTTAAGTACTTAATTCATTTTGGAGGTCCGTTCTTAACCTGAAACTGTTCTTAACCTGAAGCACCACTTTAGCTAATGGGGACTCCTGCTGCCGCCCCACCGCCGGAGCACAATTTCTGTTCTCATCCTGAAGCAAAGTTCTTAACCCAAGGTAATATTTCTGGGTTAGCGGAGTTTGTAACCTGAAGCGTATGTAACCTGAAGCGTATGTAACCCGAGGTACTACTGTACTCTTTTTGGCACCTGCTAAAAACATTCTTGTTTAGACAAGCCTACCCAGATGCTTAGAAAGTTGAGGAAATTTTACTTTGTTTTAGTATTTTATCTTTAAAACATACAAAAGTTTATGTTTGTGATTTCCCCTCTCAATTTTATTGTTTAATCTTTTTGTAACCTGCTTTGAGGTTGTTGTTTTTTACAATCAAGTGGGGTATGAATTTAATGAAACAAACAAACAAACAAATATGGTATGTGAATGTGTGTTTGACATGCACAGAATATGGCATGGTGGTAACAAGAGTATAGTGACATTCTTTCTCTGTAGATGTGCCCCTTTCATAAGGCAGTAAAGCATAGAAAGTCTTAGCAAAATCAGTCCCAAGACTTGACACAGGCCTTCTTGCACAATCAGGTCCAGGAGGACCCAAATGTAGGATAACAACTAACATGTGTGCCCAGCTCATGCCAAAACCAAGTCAGGCCAGAGAAACGAAGTCAATGCTGGCAGTGAGCAAAGGTACAAAATTGGAAGTCTGAGTAGAGTCCACTAGGCTAAAAGATCACCAGCAAAGGATGGTGGATCTGGAATGAAAGACGCTGAGCGGGTATAAAATCAACAGCATAGGTGGTTGTCGAAGACAAGGCCTGGGGCTCTTACAACAACAACAACAACAACAACTATTATATATACCCTGCCCATCTGGCTGGGTTGCCCCAGAAATAAGAGACAAGATGAAGAACAGGCATAACAAATGTAGAATTCAGTGTTCAAGTTCTATACCAGTACACAGCAACAACTGGACTCCTAGTGTGTTGGTCTAACCATATACAACAATGGCTTGCTCTTAGTGCAGCCCACACATCACACTGCTCTAGTGTAGGTTATGTGGCCACTTATACATTGCCAAAAAAGAGAAATTGCATCAAAAAGGAAGACAAGGGGGGTACTGGTTTGCTTTTGCTAATTATTATTATTATTATTATTATTATTATTATTATTATTAATCCCTGTCCACCTGGCTGGGTTTCCCCAGCCACTTTACATGTATAGATACAAATTTGGGGAAAATATATATAATTTGAATATATCTATATGAGTGGCCAGCACTGTGTGTGATAGTGCTGCTGCTCACCTGGCTGATGCAAGCACAATACGGGCAGTGGGGTGAGGCTGGAGCTCTGTGGCAAGAGACCAGATCAGCCATGTAGTCCTGACCTCATGTTGCTTTATTGATACACTACACCTGTCAACAAAAGGATTAAAGTCATCTAGCAACCATAACAACTTTAAACAAGAGTAAAGCATTAAACTGATCAAATCACACAAACAAAATGCTTTCCTAAATGAAGATGCTATCTGCTTTCTAAATAAACACAAGAAAGCTGATTATTCAGTATAAATGTCTTTAGATAATGAATTCCAGAGAGGATGCCTCCCCACAACCCCCTTGAACTTTAGGTTCACTTTAGGTGACAGATTTTTTGAGTATCATTGAATAGCAATGAATTGGTAATTGCCTAGTTTATGGTAATCTTACCACCCTGGGAGCACTATATGAATTTTCTCCCTCAGACACCAAAACACTTGACTATCTCTAGCACCATCACAAAAAAGGCTCTGCTTCTCACATTTGTAAGCCCTTACCTCTAAAGGTAAAATTATCTCTAACATTTTTTAGTTTTCCATTTAATGCTTCTCTTCACAGGTTGTTAGGGCTCGGGAAGATTTCAGGACACCACTGCAATATTATTATCTACATATAGGTGTTTTTTCATTGTCACATTTCTAAGCCCATTTTATATTTTATTCCAACCATGCTATGCACGTTCTCTCTCTCTCATAATAAAGCAGCAAATAGTATGTAATTAAGTATGACAGCAAGGTTTACAACCTTTTCTCAAACCTTCCCAGCTCCATTTAATCTACTTTTAAAAAACTGTTTTAATTTCAGAGATCAGGGAACAATAGGCTTGTCAGTGAATTGTGAACAGCCAGAGAGCAATGTAATTTAGGATGCTTTGCCTCCATTTCTTTCCTTGTGACATTTCCATTCTTCCCAAACTGGATCTCAAGCATGAAGACGCTGCCAGCTTTAGCAAATTAATTGTTAATGTTCCAAGAGAAATAAGAGCACAAAGGGTCACCATTTGGAACCTATTATGTTTTCAGTTCCAATGATTTTGACCACTGGACCTGGTGTGGAACAGTCCCATTGCACAACTTCATGTGGGTCAAGGGCATCCACACAAATGCCCAGTTCCTCTGCTCACACAATTTATCTCTCTTTCTTTTAAAGTAGAGAATTCAGATGAACAGAGCTTCTAGACAATCAGGCTTTGATGTTAACATGATTTCTCACATAGCTGTGGTGATGGTGTCACTCTTATGACCATGTTTGCTTGTAACAGTAAGGCAAGGACCATGGTTTAATAAACTGTAATGCGCATGAGTGGCCATTTTGCTTCTTCCCCAGTAGGGGAAGTAAACAAACCAGGAAGGATAGCTTAGCATTACATCCAAACTGTGGGTCGTGGTTTGTTGTTGACTTCCTGCGTGATCCTAAGCATGATTTCAGTGGGATGTACTCCCTCAGTAAAGAATGCCAGCACCAGATCAGAAGATCTCAAATGCATTCTTGAGCAGGGGAACAGCTCTTTCCCCACCAAGAGCACACCAGTTGCTCACTTCTGTAAATCATAATTGAGATCTGTTCCCCTGCTGTTCTCCAAGGCAATGGAAGAGCAACAAGGAGGGCAGATTAGAAATCAGGTTGGGTATGGTTTCACAGTCCAAGCACTTGCCTCACTTTACTGGTACCAGTCGTGCTAGTAAATCTGTGTCCTATTTCTTTCAGCAGCAACTTGAAGATGAAAAACTATCATCTTTTTATTGTATAGTTAATTAGGCCACAAAGAGAATTACATAAAGTATCTAACAGATAAGTGTATTTGTATAAATAATACTTCTGATGATCAATGATGTCACTTCTGAGAGGATAGTGACATCTGCTGGATGAAAGTGCACATTGTTATAAAATTATCTCCATCCAATAACCAACCCTCCCTTGTGGTCATAGCCCAACTAAGAGCAGCTTCACAACGTAAGATAAACAAAGCAAATATAAAAAACAAGCACATTAAAACATAATTTTAATTTGTGTCACACTATTTATTGAATACAGTGATGAGGAGCATTGGATGCGACTGCTGGTGGTCTCTGTAGATTCACCATAGAATCATAGAATTGTAGAGTTGGAAGACCCCAAGGGTCATCTAGTCCAACCCCTTACAATGCAGGAATCTCAACTAAAACATCCATGACAGATGGCCATCCAACCTCTGCTTAGAAGCACCCAATGAAGGAGAGTCATATTCCTTTTTACTCTCTGCTGTGGCAGCTTCCGCTGGAATGGCTAATAATTGTAGTTGTAAACCAAGAGGAGGAGCTACTGTAACAGATTATATTGGAGATACATTTCAAGAGAAGAACAGGGAACAAGTGGTACCACCAGGCAGGCATAGCTGGAAATACCAGCTGCTTGTGGTATTATTCCGGCTGCTTGTGATATTATTCCGAGTTTCACATTTCTAAAGCGTCATCTGAAAAGGAGATGTGTTGCTGCTAGGCACGAGGTAAGATAAAGGTAAAGGGACCCCTGACCATTAGGTCCAGTCATTACCGACTCTGGGGTTGCAGCGCTCATCTCGCTTTGAGCTGGCATACAGCTTCCAGGTCATGTGGCCAGCATGACTAAACCGCTTCTGGCGAACCAGAGCAGCGCACAAAAACGCTGTTTACCTTCCCGCTGGAGCGGTACCTATTTATCTACTTGCACTTTGATGTGCTTTCGAACTGCTAGGTTGGCAGGAGCAGGGACCGAGCAATGGGAGCTCACCCCGTTGCGGGGATTCGAACTGCCTACCTTCTGATCGGCAAGTCCTAGGCTCTGTGGTTTGACCCACAGCGCCACTGGCGTCCCCAGGCACAAGGTAGTAAGCCGCAGTAAGCTCTGTGACCATGCCTTTCATTTGGGAGCGTCAGTGTGCCCCCAATGTGCTCACAAAGGCTTTCCTGGTGACTAGGGGGTGCCCTTCATCGGAAATTAGGCTTTAAAAATATTCTGTTGTAGCCAATAAATTTGAAGGGTGTGTGGTTTGAGGGGTGTGTGTTTCTCTAGTTTGCAATGATGGCCATTGGCCCAAAAAGGCTGGCGACCCCTAAGAGCCAGATCACAGGAGCCACCACCAGATCACTCAATGTTTTAATTTAATTTAATTGAATCGCTCTGCCTGGCGGTTCCCTCGCTGCGAGAAGCCAAGTTACAGGGAACCAGGCAGAGGGCCTTCTTGGTAGTGGCACCCGCCCTGTGGAACGCCCTCCCACCAGATGTCAAAGAAAAAACAACTACCAAACTTTTAGAAGACATCTAAAGGCAGCCCTGTTTAGGGAAGCTTTTAATGTTTAATAGGTTATTGTATTTTAGTGTTTTGTTGGAGGCCGCCCAGAGTGGCTGGGGGGACCCAGCCAGATGGGTGGGGTATAAATAATAAATTATTATTATTATTATTATTATTATTATTACTGTACTTAAAATCTTCTGTGTGGCAGCGGCATGGCCCAAATTTGGTTGGAGTTGCAGAATTATGGGAAGGGTTTAAATCTCTCCAACCAATTCCCCTGATCTAAATTATCCTCCCTGGCTGTTGTACACACGTCGGAGAGAAATCCAACAAGGACTCACATCCTCTCCACCTGCTGAACTTCTGCCTGTCAGAAAAATGAGGAATGCAGAAAACTTTGCCTCCAGCAGCCTAACAGGGTTCCCATCCCCCCCCCAGTTGTCTTGACGCTGTTCTTTGTTTACAAAAATACTTATATACCTCCTTCTAGCATGCCAAGTCGCAGCCGCCACCCCAGGCACCTCTACGAGGCAGCAAAACCCCAACCGAGATCACCTCAGCGATTCACTCCTGAGGGAGCACGTTTCAGACGGACGCCTTTCCCGCCTTTGACGGGCGGTAGGCGGGGCTTGAGCCCTCACACAAGAACATCCGGGCCTTTCCTCTCTCGCGGCGTTTAACCGCCGCCCGAAGCCACCCACGCAGCAAACCCCCTTTCCCGATTGGTGGCTTGGGCGTGACGTCACGAACGGGGGGTGCGGGAGAGAGGGAGCAAGTTCGTAACGCCCGCGGCTCCACCGCGGCCCTGCCCTCTGCTCCGTCCCAGCGCAACTTGGTTTCTCCTCTCGGCAGGTCGGCCTAAGCTGCAGAGGATGATGGGAAACCGAGGGATGTGCCAGGCCGTCGTACTCTCGCGCGCTCTCTCTCTCACACGCACGCGCAGACCTAGGCGGGGAATTGGGCGGGATTTGTTTTCTGCTTTCTGAGGAGAGAAGATGTGAGGGGAGGAGGAAAGAAGGATGACGGGCTCAGATTATTATCATTATTTTTTATTATTTCCCCAGGTTGCTAGGAAATAATGATATAATAATGATGTGTGGTAACAATTCTAAAAAAATAGTAATATCAGCATCATTAAAAAACATTTAAGAAAACAAGCAACAGAAGACTGGGAAGATTAGATACTTAAGAGACCAAAAGTGGAATATCTGGAGAGTATAAGTGAGGGCCAAATAACGCTAGAGGGACTTAAAAAAGCACTGTGAAACGCGAGAGGTATTGTTTAAAGGGAATAGGAAAAGAAAGATTTAAATAATGACAATACAAATATAAGAAATGCGTAAACTAATAATGACTACGAAAGGTTTACGGAAAAACTGAAGTCCAGAAAAGAAAGATTTTGTGAAAATTTGGATGTGAAATTATTGTATGATTTGTTTTTGTTGTAAATTAATAAAAATTATTATAAAAGAAAAAAGAAAACAAGCAACAGAAACACGCCATTGCTGAGGGCAACTTCTATCTAGGACTTCCCAGCTACGACGCAAATATGCCCAATATACAATTCCCGTTGCAATGCCATCATTAGCTCACGTGATGCTTTTAAGTTGGAAAAAATCGCTCTTTTAAGGATTTAGCCTCAGAAATCGTTTACACCGTCAGGGCTCTGAGGCAATTGATTGGACAATAGGGCGTCTCTGAACATGCAAGGAGACATTCTCCCCCGTCGCCTCCAATGTATGGAGATTATGTGGCTAGAACTACTGTACCAGGTTACATGACCTGGTTTTCTTTAAGTGCAATTATGCAATCTTCCATTTTATAATAAATAATAAAATAAAAACACGAGATAGTATATTGGGCAGTATGCCCCTATAGGGCTTAGAAATCTGCTTTATATAAAGTCAGACCATGAGTCCTAGTTCAGTATTTTCTATGCTGAATGGGGTATGTGGTTCAGATAGGAGATGATGAGGGCTGAAGGAGGGGCTTTTTGCATGCAAAGTATGCACTCTGCCATTATTATTATTATTATTATTATTATTATTATTATTATATTTCTAACTGCCCTTCATCCAAAGATCACAGGGCGGTTTACAATATAAAAAACACAAAAATACGTAACATAGTAACCAACAAAAACACAGCACCCTTCCTGAGTGTTTAAAAGGCCATAGATCCTGTATTTTTTGCTCTATAAGACTCACTTTTTCCCTCCTAAAAAGTAAGGGGAAATGTGTGTGCGTCTTATGGAGTGAATGCAGGCTGCACAGCTATCCCAGAAGCCAGAACAGCAAGAAGGATTGCTGCTTTCACTGCGCAGTGATCCCTCTTGCTGTTCTGGCTTCTGAGATTCAGAATATTTTTTTCTTGTTTTCCTCCTCCAAAAACTAGGTGCGTCTTGTGGTCTGGTGCGTCTTATAGAGCGAAAAATACGGTAGTTTAATTAGCCAAAGACCTGGGAGAAGAGGAATGTTTTTGCTTGGTTGAGATGGGTAGCAACTATACAGAAACTGTTGTAAAATGAATGTAACACACCTGGTCCCTGAAAGCCAGAGAGCCCTCTTGTATCCCTCACCTGCTGGTGCAAATGCAGTTGTGGACAGGATTCAGTGTCTTTTAACAGTTGGACTCAGAAAATTTCAGCACCTGCCAAAATACTGACTTCGACAGGAGGTCTGTTCTATACTATGATGCTCTGGTTGTACTTGCCACCCATACCACAGTGCGCCAGGTTTTCTGGTAGGCAGAAGTTGCTATATGGAGATGCTGAGATGTGGAGTCAAGAATACACTACTCATTTCTGCATGAAACGTGGATGTAATAAAATAAAGAAGTAACTACTTGTAGGACCTGGTGTCAAAAATGGGAGCTACTGTATTTACATTCTACATATTGATAAAACAAAGAATTGGTGGAACTTGTTCTTCATTCTAATTACAGTGGTACCTCGGGTTACAGACGCTTCAGGTTACAATCGCTTCAGGTTACAGACTCCGCTAACCCAGAAATAGTACCTCAGGTTAAGAACTTTGCTTCAGGATGAGAACAGAAATCGTGCTCTGGTGGCGCAGCGGCAGTGGGAGGCCCCATTAGCTAAAGTAGTGCTTCAGGTTAAAAACAGTTTCAGGTTAAGAACGGACCTCCAGAACGAATTAAGTACTTAACCCGAGGTACCACTGTACTGTGTGGACACCTACACCAGGCAGAAATGGAGTGTAAACACGGGCTTTTTTTCTCAGCTGAGACAGGCAGATCCTATGCATGCTTACTCAAAAGGAATAAGCAAGTGGATGTTCTGAGATTAATATTGTTATGTTTGCATAATCGTTTACCCAAAGTAATCTACTGACTACTGATTCGGAATGTCTGTTCCTCAATAATCACAAGCTTGTCCTATGTGAATATTAACTAGATATGCTGGTCTTACAATATAGAAGACAGTAACTGTAAAGCGCTCACATACACTGGATCTTATTTGCTGATCAGATTGTAGGATCTATAAAAGTAACAGCATGCTGTACAGTCAACAAAGGAAGAAAAGAAGGTGGCATTTTATAATTGTAATCTTTACAGGCAGAGTGTTAAGCATGTGAAATTAGGGGAAATTTCCGTAGTATGCAATAAAAGTTGATAAAATACATCACTACCCCAATTCCAGGTGTTTCGACAGTTGTTTTTAAATTACAAATATCATTGATTTAGCAAAGAACAATTCGCTTGGGGAATAATAAAAAGACTATGTAGTCTTTAAAGGCTTCCATGTTGCTTCAGTTGGAAACGGTTCCAATATAATGCAGGCTCTTGGGAATCTTAGAAACTACTGATGTTTTCCCCCATAGTAGAATTATACCCAGAAATGATTTGATGAAATGTTATGGCCTACTTCATGCATAAAGAGAACTTCTACTCATTAAACCAATGACAGTAGATATTTTCTGCCCTTGTGCCTGCTTCCAGGAGCAATTATGATAACAAAGCTTACAGAACCTGGGAGAAGAACCGTATTAGAACGGAGTTTTACCAGATGTTGCCTTCAAACGATCTATAATTGTATTTGTCTCTCATTACCGACAGCAGCCTCAGCCCGCCATAGAAAGATCCTCTTTCTTTTTGAGATCACAGAGTAGATGGACAGTTAATGCATCAGCAGCAAAGGTAACTCAACAACTTGAATTCTTGCTTATTTTCCGTATTTCTAACAAAAATCAAGATAGATGGCTTTATCTCAGATAAACTATTGGCATTAGTTAAAAATATGGGAGGTCCTCATAGAGCACCCAGTTTAACTGGATCCTATTTGTACAATGGATTCATTTTTAAAATGATATGAAGGCTTCACTACTGAAGTACCGTATTTTTTGCTCTATAAGACTCACTTTTTCCCTCCTAAAAAGTAAGGGGAAATGTTTGTGCGTCTTATGGAGCGAATGCCGGCCGCGCAGCTATCCCAGAAGCCAGAACAGCAAGAGGGATTGCTGCTTTCACTGCGCAGCGATCCCTCTTGCTGTTCTGGCTTCTGAGATTCAGAATATTTTTTTTCTTGTTTTCCTCCTCCAAAAACTAGGTGCGTCTTGTGGTCTGGTGCAACTTATGGAGCGAAAAATACGGTATTTTATCTTCATGTAGGTATGAAATACATTTTATATATACTCTCTCCAGATTTTGGATGAGACCGAAAGACTGCAAACAACTTCAGAGAAGGGCGATAGGATTTAATTTGGAAAAATGAAACAATTTTTTAAGGAACCCAGTGTGCTGTGTTTAGATTATGGAAGCTAAAAGATTGTGGGATTTTAGCAGGCGGGAAAAGGTTTCTGAGATTCAGTTGCTCTTGAATCTTGCAGAAAAGCAAGAGCAAAGAACTAAAGTTATATGACTTCACTCTTGAGAACCAAGGATCATAGTAAGGGTTGTTTAATTTGCAAAGCTGCTATTTGTAGATCAATTATGTTGGGTAGCCTTTACACTGAGATTAGGCATCTAGTTGAAATGAAAATTGTATTCTATGCCTTTGTATGGTTATGCAGAGGGTTGCATATAACACTATACCATGTATATGAAACTATTAGCTAGTGGATTAAGAAAGTCAGAGGAGTGTTGTGTTCAGAGACTAAGAGCAGATTCAAATCCCTGCTGAGTGATAAGGCTAAGTGGGTGACCATTGTCCAGGAACTCTCTCTTAGCCTGATCTACTTCATAGGATGATTTTGAGCTACCCTGAGCTACTTGGGAGAAGCATAGCATAAACATGTAATAAAAAGAACAGCTAAACTACAGTCATTGTTTATGACACTGCTAAAATATTATGCATTGTGCTATAGATCAACTGGCTTTCATTTTTAAGAAAAATAAGAGCCAGTTTGGAGATAGGAAAAGTGGCTGCTGATGGAAAAAACATATACTGTTTTTTTTGTTTTGTTTTTTAATAATCTTTATTAGGTTAAATTACTCACATATACACAAAAATTTACACCCATATTGCAGAAAGAAATGTTTTTCTCCCTTTTCCTTTCCCTTTCCCCCTTTTCCCCCCTTTCTCTTTAAAACATACTGCTGTTGATGAGAATTTTTTCCCTACAACACTCCAAATGTTCCACAAAATGGTACCAATATTTAACCATCAGTGTTGTACAGGTTGCAGAGTTATTCTGCAGAAATATACATCCAATAAGACCTACATAAAAAAGTAACTGACAGGTTATTTAGTTCACCCATATAAGAGAGGCACAGAAGAAAAGAGGAAAAGGGGAGAAATCATAAAAGGGTTTATTATCAGGTTATTACTAAAAGAACACGTGGCTAACTTTCATCCTAAACCTTATCATTCCAGTACTGGATGTACAAGCTCAATTTCTGCATGAATAAATCATTTTATTGTTGAACCTCTTTAGTTCTTACAATATTGGTGGGTTTGACCATATAAGCCAGGTCCCCGAATCATTAAGAACCAATCCTCAACAGATAGCATGAATGAATGGGCCATATGACCTCATGTGACCTCCTAAGGCCTCATCCTGCATGGTAACTCAAAAACACACCGCTCACATATAGGTTCATTGTCTAAGAACCGTCCAGTAATAAAATAGCACCAGGGAGCCAGCACAGGTCAGGGAGCGTGGAGAGAAGGAGCTTGGTTGGCCTACGGAATGAAATACTACTAGAGTATAAATTTTTTTTTATTTGAAATAAAATGCACCACAGCCAGTCCTTCAGTGTGCTTCCTTTCAGCTGCCATAACCAGAACATCTCTAATCAGTAATGCTTTCCCAAGAAATGTTCTATTTCCCTGCACTTATTTTTGTATTCAGACGTGAGAAATGTCTCCTGATGAGTCCTGGTCGCCAGCTGAAGATGACAGCCAAGCATCAAAACTAGCAAGGAAATCCAGAGATGCCCCCTTTGTTCCCATAGGTGAGTTGAACCCTTCAGCACTTTCGAGTCCATGTGGTACAGTGGGTAGAGTGTTTGGACTTGCTGCGGAGAGACCTGTCAGAGTTTGAATCCCCGCTCAGCAGTCTGTCTCCCTGGGTACAAACTCAGCCTAATTTACCTTGCAGCCTTGTTGTGAGGGTAAAGGTCAAGGGACCCCTGACCATTAGGTCCAGTCATGGCCGACTCTGGGGTTGCGGCGCTCATCTCGCTTTATTGGCCAAGGGAACCGGCGTACAGCTTCCAGGTCATGTGGCCAGCATGACTAAGCCGCTTCTGGCAAATCAGAGTAGCGCATGGAAACGCCGTTCACCTTCCTGCCGGAGTGGTACCTATTTATCTACTTGCACTTTGAGGTGCTTTTGAACTGCTAGGTTGGCAGGAGCAGGGACCGAGCAATGGGAGCTCGCCCTGTCATGGGGATTTGAACCACCGACCTTCTGATTGGCAAGTCCTAGGCTCTGTGGTTTAACCCACAGTGCCATCCGCGTCCCGTTGTAAGGGTATATACACCCTAATGTATGCCATCTGCAGCTCTTTAGAATAAGGGTGGGAAATAACCGCTCCGGCAGGAAGGTAAACGGTGTTTCCGTGTGCTGCTCTGGTTTGCCAGAAGCGGCTTAGTCATGCTGGCCACATGACCCGGAAGCTGTCTGTGAACAAACACCGGCTCCCTTGGCCAGTAAAGCGAGATGAGCGCTTCAACCCTAGAGTCGTCCATGACTGGACTTAACGGTCAAGGGTCCCTTTACCTTTTATAACTCTGACAACTCAATAAATTGGTGGTGGTGGTCAGTCTCTGGGTTATGGCTTCAGATGCTATTGTGCCAATAATAACGATATAGCTAAGAGGGATATGGAGATAGTCACTCCAGTCAGTGACTAAATTCCATCTGCTATATCTGTTTCCTATATCTGTTGAGTTGCTAACTCTTGCTCTGTTTTGCTGCATTGTTTTTTATTATATTACTGCTTTTTGCAGTTTGATGTGAATGTGGGATACCCCCCTCTGTGTTTGCATAAATAGTTTTCTTCTAGTTTTGCTGTATGTTATGTACAGCTTAGTCTGCTTTGCTGGAGCAGAAGAAGAGTTCATTTTCAAGAACAGAGTGGTGCAGGTAGAATGCCATAGGAATGTCCAGGCTTGTGTGTGAGGCAGTGTGTGTTCAGAGTCATATTTATATGGCTCTCTGCTGCCTTGGTGACCATCCATAAGGTGGCACACCTCAGATTGGAAACTGGAGAACTGAGTGGTCTTCAAGAATATAGAAGTTGGATGCTCCTGGTATAAGAAACAGGCAGGAAACACATTGTGGCTCCATATTCCGTGCCATAGACTTAATACCATCCTTTTTAAAAAGTCTGTATTTTAAACAGACAAGTGAATGACATTCCTTTTTTTGCTAGTAGGATTTCCTTTTAAAAATGTGCCCACATTGAGAGAGGGAAGCATAAGCCTTGCAAACTGTCACAGTTTCACCCATCAACCTTCATTAGTCTTCCTTCCCATTTATCAGCTCCAGCTGAACTGCATCAGACCAGGTGCCTTTCCAGAATTTAAAGTGATTTGTACATGCAATGCCCACGAACACAGGCTAATTTGTATGCACTGTTGCCAATTAAGCTGGCTGCAAGGACAGTGCTTGCCTCCCGCAGACCAGGTTTGCAGTTAAAAGATAAAAAAGAAATGTCATTATATTGAATTTACGCATCAAACACTAAGAAACAAAAAGAAAAAGTACATCACCTGACAAATCTCCCAAAACCAAACTGTTCAGGAGATAAAGCTTAACACATCTGGATGTCACTTCAGAGCAATATTTTTTATTATTATTTTGGATTCAGGGAAGAGTTGTTATGGTTACAGTGAATGGACCTGGGAATCGAAATCCTAGCCTTCACCCCAGAAAATGAAACATCCTGTTGGAACAAAATGAGCTGTCACTTACCAATCATTGCTTTAAACAACATTTTGATTCAGAAGGGGGTCTGTTTTTAAAATGTGTACACAACATGGTTTATTTACCACATCTGCACCCAATTCTTGGTCCAAGGAGCTGAGGGTGCCATACATGGGCTTCATATTCACAACCTTTCAAGCTGGGTAGGAGGAGAACTAGTGACTTAACTCACTTAGCTTACAGGGACATGAACCCAGCAGTGGGTTGAGCACTCTATCAGTTCATCAGGGAGGAACCCAGGAAAGCAAACGGGCGATGCAAAATGACTATGCGTGTAGGAAGGGTATACCTCCTCTTTTGGCTCCTTGAGACGGTCCATTGCATCATCATCATTTTTTTAAAAAAAGTATTAAAACCCAATATGGTGACAACCACTGCTTTAGATGCTTTTAAGGGAGAGATTCCTGCATGAATAGGAATTGTTGAGACAATGGGCGGGGCTGCTGGCTTCATGTCCTGCTTATATCCTCCCCAAAGGCATCTGGCTGGTCTCTGTTAGGAAGAGAATGTTGAATTACATGGAGCCTTAACCTGATCCAGCAAGGCAATGTTGGTGCTCAGTGCTGAACTACACTCTTCTCTTTAATATCCAGGTCTGGCAGGCTGCTTTGCTGTAGTAGGCTATGGGCTTTACAAGCTGAAACACAGAGGAAGCCAAAAAATGTCAGTCCACCTCATCCACATGAGAGTTGCAGCCCAAAGCTTTGTTGTAGGTGCAATAACAGTAGGTAAGACAACATGTTGTTGTGATCAGTGCCGTTTTGTTAAGTAATCTCCCCGCTGTCCAGTTTAGCTTCTGAGGCCATCTCTCTCTTCTCTCCCCCCCCCCAAAAAACCCCACACCAAGCCAAGAGTCAGAGGTTCCCCACCACACCCACCTGTCAATCAGCTGGTAGGTGAGGTTCAATCCTGCTGGGTGCTGCTTTTCTAGTGTGTTTCCTGCAGGGAATGTGCTAGGAAAGCAGAACTCTTCCCCCTCGCCCCCATTGGGCACAGACACCCATCTATTAATCACCTGATTGCCATCATGGTGTCAGATGATTGACAGATGGGTCGGCCCACTCGCCTGTCAACATTGACCGATGGGGTGAGTAAAGATCTGGCTCATGGGGCCAAAAACGTTCCCCAGCAGCCTGTAGTGAGTAAACAGGCAGCCCTGTAGTTTTTGATTTAAAGCCCTAAGCTTTTGTCGTTGAGTCATCACCAGGCAACAGATCCATTTACCTGTGCTAGGACAGCAAACGTGATCTTATTTCTGTTCAATACAGCAGTTGCTGGATGATATTAAAGCAGCCATTGCTAACTAATATATCTGCTTTCTTTTGTTAGGAGTTTTATATTCCATGTATACAGATTACATGAAGCGTTCGGGCACCAGTGGACCGAACAAATGATCATCATCATCAAAGCAAAGAGGAAGAGCAAAGCATTTGATTCAGTATTGTTTTATAAAAACTTGTATGTATAATTTTAGAATGTATTCCAAGTATGCCGCCAGGATTCCCACTGCCACACTCCCCATTTATTAAAGCAGCTTCTATATGCTGAAGGCAAGGTCTGCATTGGGCATCCAGATCTGCGTCAATTTTGCAGCTTTTTCCTGGTTTGAGTTGAACATTCGCTCTCAAGTTTCAGAGTTGTCCAGTTTTTAGAAACACCAACAGCTAAGCCCCCTAGGGGAGTCTTAACGTGGCTAATGTCTGGGCATAGGAAGCTGCGTGATACAGAGTCAGACCGCTGGTTTGCCTTCCCAGCCTCTACTCTGGCAGCTGCTCTCTAAGGCATCGGCCAGTGGACTCCCTCCTACCCGAGTTCTTTCTGATAATGTCTGGAACTGAGTTTGCAATTTCACGTACACCATGCATGCGGCTTTGCCATTGAGTTGAGAGGCCTTCCAACATCCATGTCAGTGCACCCACAAAAACAACAACACCAGAATAAAGCCTGCCACACATTTTTAGGATATACAGTGGTACCCCGCAAGACGAATGCCTCGCAAGATGGAAAACCCGCTAGACGAAAGGGTTTTCCGTTTTTCAATGCGCTTCGCAGGACGAATTTCCCTATGGGCTTGCTTTGCAAGACGAAAATGTCTTGTGAGTCTTGAGATTTTTTTTCGCTCCCCACCCCCTTTTTCTAAGCCGCTAAACCGCTAATAGCCTTTTAGCAGCTAATCCGCTAATCCCTTAAACCTTTAATAGCCGCTAAATAAAAAACCGCTAATGGCGCTAATCCGCTAATAGGGTTGCTTCGCAAGACGAAAAAACCGCTAGACGAAGAGACTCGCGGAACAAATTAATTTCGTCTTGCGAGGCACCACTGTACACATGAACACGTGAAGCATAAATGAGGCAAATATTTGTTGGCAAACGTTATCACACACATACACATTTCAGGTAGCTGGGATCATCCATAGCTTCTTGTCAAATGCACTTGTAATGGCAAACCCAAACAACCTCAGTGCAGTTAAATGCAAGCTGGGCTCATTCAGACCACCCCAATTACCCTGGAATGAGTTCTTTCACTCGGAGAGGTTTGATCATCTGAATCATCTTGCCAAGTGATAAAAGGGATTCTACTGCTCATCAGCTGATAAGGTGTGGCAAAATGTGTAGCAGGAAGTGTGATAAAATGGTCACCTATTTGGGCTCAGTGGTTTTTCCATATTGCCTATGATAGCATTTTGTATAAATTAGGCCTTGCTCATTTTTTTCCCTTCCAAAGTAGCAACATTCCTTAAGCAGCCTCAACAGAATTATTTTACTTCTACTTCCCCCCGCTGTAATGATTCCTGCAGCAGTGTGTCTTTGCGTTCTAAGTCAGAAGACAAAGAAAGGCTGATGAAATCAGATAACAAGATTAGAAACCAGAAAGGTAGTGTATAGTTGACATATTTATTTGAAAACCTGGACCTCTGTTGAAACAAATAAAGATCAGTACATTTAATATAAATTAGTGCCAAATATAAAACAAGAATACCAAGTATACTTCTGAATTCCTCTTGCTTAGGAAGCACAAGTAGTGAAAATACTGTTGTACTCAAGTCCTACTTGTGGCTTCCCATAGGCATCTGGCTGAGAATAGGATGCTGAACTAGATGGGCCTTTGACCTGATCCAGCAGGGCTTGTCTTGAAACCTGAATGGGTTTTGTAACAGAGCACAGATTGCATATATACCATTCAGCAGAAACTGGCCTTGTCTTGTAACACAGCTGCAGATCTTTAGTGCATCCTGAGTGGAAGATACATGTGACCTTTTTTAGAAAAGAGGGGCTGCCCTGGAAGCCTTCTCACCATGTTTGGTTCAAACATATCTACCAGTATTTTGGCCAAGTTGAGTGGGACACACTTGTGCCCAAGTTTGTGCGTGCGAATGTGGCATGTTTTTTGATGCACACAAATCATCCAATTTAAGGTAGGAAGCAAAGCAACACCTGATTCTATGCATGCTTACTCAGAATCAAGCCCCGCTTGAGTTGAATGCGGCTTACTAGCAAGTTGATTGTGCACAGAACTCAAGCCTCAGGCTGTCCGCAATAAGTTACAGAATGGGTGACTCTCCTTATGCAATGAAGAAATGCAATTTGTAGAGCAAAAGAGCTATTAGTATGTTGGTGTCTGTGCTGTTTCAAGTGCAATGGCAGTACCAAGTTGTCTCGCATCACAGAGATCATTCAGACAACTCTTAATACATGTGGCCAACTTTGCAAACTAGAACAGCTGCAAACTTGATTAAATACTGGCATTTTCTGCAGATACTGCATGTACATGGCCATATGTGTCTGTTTCTGTGAGCACGAGGGCTAGAAACTTGGGGAAAGTTTCAGGGATAAAACTTAAGCAACAGGTAGGTACCATCTTCTGTTCATACAATGAACAACTCTACTCAAATATCGAGGATTGGCTGAAACCTTGACAGAGCACCGCAAGGCCTAAACTAAATTTGCATCACTTCTATATTGGCTTTGGATTACAATGTAAGCTGCGATTGAATGTGTTGTTAAATTAACTGGGTAAAATGTCACACTAATACAGGAAAAAAGGACCCTTACTTTGCTGTAAATTGAGAACACACATTTACCAGCAGCAGAGTAAATGACACAAGCTGCAACTCTTTATGAAACTGTTATTTCAAGTTTTACCTAATAAATCAGACGTGACATATTAAGCACAAAGTATGTGCAGTGTGAGTTAAAGGAGTCAGCTGATGTGAGATTTTGCCAGCCATGTCATTTTAACAACTCTGTACCAAATTGAGCAGTAGTCAAAAGGAAAGGAAGGGGCTCTTGTTACGCCGTATGGCACCCTGTACGATGATGGTGCTGTAAAAAATATATAAAAATATTAATAGGGTCAGCAGAAGAAGCAGGAGTTTCAGGCTAGAGTTCTTTTGCTTCTCGAAAAAAGAAAAGAAAGCTGTTATACTTGAATCTCATGGACTTAGCCTTGCAATCACAGCTCTGCGCATAGAACAAGTTTCCTCAGCCACGAGGAAAATTCATTTATGTTAGTTTCCTAATCTGATAGCAAGAAGGACCATGGGGATACCATGGGATGCACTCTGTGTCGAACAAAAACCCAAATTCTCCATCTGGAATAGTGAACCTGCTGGATTTCATTTGGATAGTATTGAGGATGAAATGCCAAGAAGGATATATCTCAACTTTCAGAAAAGACGCTTGTCAGTTTTCCAGAAATTGAGGGGTGTGGTGTGTGATCATTTCTCCCTTAGACAGGAAAGAGTGATTTGCATGAAGCGGAAATCAAATCACCAGTACCTTTACTGTAGTTATGTATGTCAAGTATGGGCCAGTGTCAAATACCTGTAAAGCAAGTAAAGGGCTTTCAAAAGTGAAAATGACAGACAAGAGAGGGGTATGGAACTCTCCGTCTGCTATTGCTAGACCCTGCCTCCAAATAAACAAGTTTGCCATTTCTCCCAATTTGAGGCCAGAAATGAAATCCAACTAGGAGTAAAACGCTGGGGGTACGGGGAGAGGTAGCTGGGTAGAGGGGGAGGCCAGCGGTTGAATGAAGAGTTCAGCACCCACCTCCCGCTAATTGCTTTTCAAATTTTAGTACCCACACCCCCAGTATTTTGAAGATGTTCGGTGGCGGCCCAAATTTCAAGATATGTGCCTGTCCATCACTATTACATACAATCTCAGCTTCACAATGATTTAACCCAAGCTCTCTGTCAGTCCTTTTGTAACTTTTCTAGGTGACCTTAGGCACAGCTTCTAAAGAAGTCTATTTTCCAGTGTACCAGACGATCCTTAATAGCATACAGTAATTCCTTTCCCCTTGTGCTTTTCTCTCGAAGTTGCAAATTATTGGATGTTTGCAGTAACATATCAGAACCAATCAAACTTGGCTTAGGGCAGCATAGGAGGGCTCTATGTTCTTTGTCTTTAAAGTCACACCCTTACTAGTTCGGAGGGGATTCATCTAATTGAGGCTTGGTCGGCGTCAATGTTGTTGAGGAGGAAGAGTTCTGGATGGCCAGTGAGTCCCAGGTGATACTAGAGAAGGAAGAAAAGGAGGTGGCAGTTAGGAATACTGTCTAGGAGAAATGAAAACATAGCTGAAATCAGGTATGATCAGATCTCCGAAGGTTTTCCAAGTGGGAGTCCACACTCTAAAGAGCTTCAGCCATTTCTTATAATAATAACAATAACAATAAAACAACAACAACAACAACAATAATAATAATAAAGTAGTGCCTCGCAAGACAAAAAGAATCCGTTCCGCGAGTCTCTTCGTCTTGCGGTTTTTTCGTCTTGCGAAGCAAGCCCATTAGCAGATTAGCGCTATTAGCGGCTATTAAAGGCTTAAGGGATTAGCGGATTAGCTGCTAAAAGGCTATTAGCGGCTATTAAAGGCTTAAGGGATTAGCGGATTAGCTGCTAAAAGGCTATTAGCAGCTTAGATCAGCTGATAAGCGGCTTAGATCAGCTGATAAGCGGCTTAGCGATCAGCTGTTAAGCGGCTTAGCGAACAGCTGTTAAGCGGCTTAGGGGCTTGGGAAAAAGGGGGGGAGGGGAAAAAAACCCCAGGAATCGCAAGGCATTTTCGTCTTGCGAAGCAAGCCCATAGCAAATTCGTCCTGCGAAGCACCTCCAAAACGGAAAACCCTTTCGTCTAGCGGGTTTTCCGTCTTGCGAGGCATTCATCTTGCGGGGCACCACTGTAATTTATTATTTATACCCCGCCCATCTGGCTGGGTTTTCCCAGCCACTCTGGGCGGCTTCCAAAAGAATATTAAAATACTGTGATACATCAAACATTAAAAGCTTCCCTAAACAGGGCTGCCTTCAGATGTCTTCTAAAAGTCTGGTAGTTGTTGTTCTCTTTGACATCTGGTGGGAGGGCGTTCCACAGGGAGGGCGCCACTACCGAGAAGGCCCTCTGCCTGGTTCCCTGTAACTTGGCCTCTCGCAGTGAGGGAACCGCCAGAAGGCCCTCGGAGCTGGACCTCAGTGTCCGGGTAGAACAATGGGGGTGGAGACGCTCCTTCAGGTATACTGGACCGAAGCCGTTTAGGGCTTTAAAGGTCAGCACCAACACTTTGAATTGTGCTCGGAAACGTACTGGGAGCCAATGTAGGTCTTTCAAGACCGGTGTTATATGGTCTCGGCGGCCACTCCCAGTCACCAGTCTGGCTGCTGCATTCTGGATTAGTTGTAGTTTCCGAGTCACCTTCAAAGGTAGCCCCATGTAGAGCGCATTGCAGTAGTCCAAGCGGGAGATAACCAGAGCATGCACCACTCTGGCGAGACAGTCCGCGGGCAGATAGGGTCTCAGCCTACGTACCAGATGGAGCTGGTACACAGCTGCCCTGGACACGGATTTAACCTGTGCCTCCATGGACAGCTGTGAGTCCAAAATGACTCCCAGGCTGCGCACCTGGTCCTTCAGGGGCACAGTTACCCCATTCAGGACCAGGGAATCCTCCACACCTGCCCGCCTCCTGTCCCCCAGAAACAGTACTTCTGTCTTGTCAGGATTCAATCTCAATCTGTTTGCCGCCATCCATCCTCCAACCGCCTCCAGACACTCACACAGGTGTCTGTTAGGGCATTTGTTAGGAAAGTTGCTGGCTTGTGGGTGGGGAACCTGCTAGTTGGAGCCGAAGGGATTTAGCAGTCAAAACATCTGGATGCACCCAGTCTCCCTACCCCATGGCAGCTCCTTTCCCCACACTTCATTATTTCAGGAGGCCAGCGAACCCATTCCCAGGAGCCCTTCCTTAAATAAATTAAACCAAAATTCCAGAAGTGTAGCCATGATTGAGAGACCCACCACCACCATTAGCACTGTCAAGGCTTGTTAAAAGCTAACAGATCTATTGTGTTGCAAGTAGGTCACAGCTCACCCGATGTGCGAGCGCCTGAGTGGGTAGGTATATATATATTCCCTGAATACAGAATACAGAAGGGAGTGGGGAAGTGGTTTACTAAGTGAAGCCAAAAAGTCGAGCCAAGCAAGAGGCAGCAGTTGGGTATGTCACACAACTGTGCAGATCGCAAAGGAATAGTGCATGAAGTTAATTCAAGAACCAGTCAAATGAACAAAAGACCCGATCACAGCACTCTGGATCAGTGACCCCAGGTGAAGATCAGGGATGGCAAGATTTAACGTGTAAATGCACACTTAAAGAGTTCCAATCTCTATTACAATTTATTTAGGCAGAGGGCCTTCTCGGTAGTGGCGCCCGCCCTGTGGAAAGCCTTCCCATCAGATGTCAAAGAAATAAACAACTATCTGACTTTCAGAAGATATCTGAAGGCAACCCTGTTTAGGGAAGTTTTTGATGTTTGATGTTTTATCCTGGTTTTAATATTCTGTTGGGAGCCGCCCAGAATGGAGTATATCCGGAGTATGACGACCTTTCCGATCTGCTACAGAATGCTCTGAGGGATAAGACTGACACCCCCACCCCTCCATATTGGTTTCAGAGTCTGATTAGCATCCATTTATTCTCTTGAGCAGAAACTGACTTGTTTGGCCTATATTTATGGCAGGTGATGCCGTTAGTTCACCTTAGAAGATATGTCGATGAATGGACCCTTGATAACAGAGCTGATGTTGTTTGATTGCAAAACAGACTTGCTCCAGTACATATGGAGGCTGTTGGGTTCGTTGCAGGGTTTGTATCTCTGTTTCATGGCTTATGATTGCTAGTAAGCGGCTTCCATAAGTTGTGGGGTTGTTTCTAAGCAGGGGCAAGTCTTCAGCCCAAGGCCAATGAGTAGGGAGGATAATTATCTGCGTTGATGAGATACTGGAGAGATTATAGCTGAGAGCTGAAGGTAACAAGAGAATTTCTATTGCTGTGTTCTGTAGCAAGTGACTCATTGGGAAACTACCCAACTTTACAGAGTGGTTTCCTCACTTTGTTAAACAAATATTGTAGTTTTTAAAAGGATGCCTGATGCAACTGTTTGGGGTAATTGTTTGTCCTTGCCCAAAAGATTGGGAGCAGATGTGACTATACCGTAATCTTAGGTAAAGGTAAAGGGACCCCTGACCGTTAAGTCCAGTTTCGGATGACTCTGGGGTTGCGGCGCTCATCTCGCTTTAGTGGCTGAGGGAGCCGCCGTTTGTCCGCAGACAGCTTCTGGGTCATGTGACGAGCATGACTAAGACACTTCTGGCAAACCAGAGCAGCACACGGAAACACCGTTTACCTTCCCGCCAGTGTGGTACCTATTTATCTACTTGCACTTCAAACTGCTAGGTTGGCAGGAGCTGGGACCGAGCAACGGGGGCTCACCCCGTCACGGCGATTTGAACCGCCGACCTTCCGATCGGCAACCCCTAGGCTCTGTGGTTTAGACCACAGCTCTACCCGCGTCCCACCATAATCTTAGCTGTATACAGTTGCGTGGGGGATGCACTCTGGATAGTAGCTGCAAGTAGGTGTGGTTTTCAGTTGCTTTATGGGATATGGTGCAGTTTATATGGATGAAATCATGTTACATGGAGTGGCTCAAATTTAGAGTAATAGGATGTTGTTACTGATAAAAGATCTGGTTGGATTTCTCAAGAGCTCTCCGTCTCACGAGTCTCAACGCTGAAGACGTCATTAAAGTACCACCACTTGAGAAGAGGCATGTAGTGATTGGAGAAAGCAATGTTCGAAGCCAGCCATTGTGTTTCTTCATACCACTGATGCATATCCCATTACATTAGTACCTCGGGTTGCAGACGCTTCAGGTTACAGACTCCGCCAACCCTGAAATAGTATCCCAGGTTAAGAATTTTGCTTCAGGATGAGAACAGAAAGTGCATGGCGGCGGCACAAGCGGGAGGCCCCATTAGCTAAAGTGGTGTTTCAGGTTAAGAACAGTTTCAGGTTAAGAACGGACCTCTGGACCGAATTAAGTACTTAACCCAAGGTACCACTGTACCAGGGACTGTTAGCTGGGCATCATTATACCCATACTAACCGGATCTTTGAGCATCTGAATGTACCATATTTTTCGCTCTATAAGACGCACCAGACCACAAGACGCACCTAGTATTTGGAGGAGGAAAACAAGAAAAAAAATATTCTGAATCTCAGAAGCCAGAACAGCAAGAGGGATCGCTGCGCAGTGAAAGCAGCAATCCCTCTTCCTGTTCTGGCTTCTGTGATAGCTGCGCAGCCTGCATTCGCTCCATAAGACGAGCAAACATTTCCCCTTACTTTTTAGGAGGGAAAAAGTGAGTCTTATAGAGCAAAAAATACGGTATGTTGTGCAGGTGAGGGATCTGCGTGTGACAATCCTACTGCTATCTCTTCCATCGCTTGGCCTTCTGGCATCACTTTGTATTAAAAGAACTCCTCAGCCCCTTCTCTTTGTCCTTAGAGTATACTTATCCTCTTTGCTAATCTCACAGAGTAGGGATTGGCTCATGAAAGCTCATAAAAAAGGTAAAGGTACCCCTGCCCGTACGGGCTAGTCTTGACAGACTCTAGGGTTGTGCGCCCATCTCACTCAAGAGGCCGGGGGCCAGCGCTGTCCGAAGACACTTCCGGGTCACGTGGCCAGCGTGACAAGCTGCATCTGGCGAGCCAGAGCAGCACACGGAAACGCTGTTTACCTTCCCGCTAGTAAACGGTCCCTATTTATCTACTTGCACCCGAGAGTGCTTTCGAACTGCTAGGTTGGCAGGCGCTGGGACCCAACAATGGGAGCGCACCCCGCCGCGGGGATTCGAACCGCCGACCTTTCGATCGGCAAGCCCTAGGCGCTGAGGCTTTAACCCACAGCGCCACCCGCGTCCCATGAAAGCTCATACTGCACTACAATTCTTTAAGGTAACGCCAAACCCTTTGTTGTTTTAATGTCACTGACCCTTCTGTGCCCCCATGTCAGCATCAGAATGGTAGTCCCCCTTTTCCCTTCCCTATGTTACACTCAGAGACCCTTTCTTCTCAGTTTATTCAGAGAGGATGTGTTTAAGGACGACAACAATTTGGAGGAGTGAACAGTTGGTGCTTATACTTTGGTCCTCTTTGCTTTTCCTTTCCCTGGGTGATGATTACACCAACTCAGCGAGCGGTATGGGATGAGTTGTGTTTCCTCACATATTTCAATGGAAGATCTCTGGGATGCATTTCCTCTGGGGCACGTGTCTCTGCTCTCTCCAGTGAAGAAATAGGAAGTTCTTTGGGGGGCAGGCTGGCTAGATCAGGACAGAACATGTTTCATGGGGTCTTTAGAATCATGGAACTGAACTGGGGTCTCGAGATGTAATATTTCAGCCAGTTATAGATCCAATAGTGCCACAAAAAGCTAAACAACCCTCCCTACCACAATCTTACTAATTTCTTACATGGCATCACCTGTGTGCTGGAAAAATATAGAGCTGTATTTTGGGCGTGCATGGGGTAAGTTCCATTGCATGAGTAGAATGGCAGCACTGGGCGAAGTATTGGAAGACACAAGATCTACCCACCCGGGAAGAATGGCAGATGAAGTTGATGGACTATATGGAACTGGCGGAAATGACTGGCAGAATCCGAGACCAGGGAGAAGAGTCGGTGGAAGAAGACTGGAAAAAGTTTAAAGACTATTTACAGAAATACTGTAAAATTAATGAATGTTAAAAGAATGTTGGAATGAAGTTATATGGCTTTAGTAGAAATGTTATAAGAATTTAAGTACAAATAGATTAATAGAATATTAAAGGGAAAAATAAGGTTAGAATGTGTTAGGATAATTATAGGATAGAAAACAGAGGAAGATGGAAAGGAATTGCTGAAACAATTGATAGAAGTGGAATACAAAAAGGGAGGTGTGAGGAGGTCGGTGAAATAAGTGAATGAAAGATAAGATATTGAAATTGTTTGAGGTGTTTTAAACTGTTCTTGTTTGGTTTTGTTAGTTTAATGTGTTAGTGATATGTAGTGTTTTTGTATTGTATTTCATTGTTCTTTTTTGTTTTGTTTTGTTTTGTAGTGTTTAAATTGTTGGAAAAGTAATAAATATTATTTTCAAAAAAAAATAGAATGGCAGCACTGGATACAACCCATATGTTTCTGAAGGTAGATGCTGTAGTGTAGGGAGTCAAAAGGAGCCTACATGTGGCAGAATAGTTGTGCACTTCTAAGGCGACTATGTTCATACGTGGTACATATAACTGCCTAGATGGAAGCAGTATCGCTAGGAATTCCACGTGGCATCAGGCGGTTCCTGCTAACTGGAAGTTGTGCAGTTTCAGTGAAAGTTGACATTGTGATTTGCTGCTGGAGCCACAACAATAACGACTGAAACCTTGTTAGCATATCTTCTAGAAAATACGTTTGGATCTTGGTGGCTCTATGTTGTATCTTGAGATGTGTGAATTTCCTGGTTCAGCTGATCCCATCTCGGCTTAGTAAGGTCAGTTATGAATGAATCTCTTGCATTCATATGAACATGCAGCCTCTTCTGGCAAGCCACTATTAGACAGCAAGTCCAATATACTATTATTTCCCATTTTAATCAAATTGGGAAAGTATCGTTGCCAGCTTCATAAGGAGTCAGGGAATTAAAGCAACTTCAAATAGTGGCTGAAAATGCTGGCTTGCTCCAGAGCTAGTAATCACAGTTTCTCAGGCTGGATGAAACGGGAAACTCTAGCTGATTAGAAATTTCATGGATCACACAAAGGGGCTTTGTGAACAGGCAAAAGGCTTGGCCATATCTCAGCTTAGTAAGCAGAGATGTGATTGTCTAAAGATTGCCTTTGGGTTCATTTTGGCTTCCTGACTTTAATGATACTGAAAAAGACGCATGTGCATTATTTACATGTCTTAAATACATGTATTGTATTTTTATGTTGTGAACCACCCTGAGATCTAAGGATACAAATTTAATAATCATGAAGGGCAACTGGTATCTTCTGTAACAGGCATCCCCAAACTCGGCCCTCTAGATGTTTTTTGGGAGTACAATTCCCATCATCCCTGACCACTGGTCCTGTTAGCTAGGGATGATGGGAGTTGTAGTCCCAAAACAGCTGGCAGGCCGAGTTTGGGGGTGCCTGTTTTGTAAGTGGCACAAAAAACAATCCAGGCAATTGTTCTGGTTTTTACTCATGATGTTTTGTACCTAACTTGCCAAAACTACACAAGATTGATAAAGTGTCACTAATTTGATTTTGAAGTCCACTGACTTTTAAAAGCCATTTCACGCTAATACACGCTGTAAAAATCTCTGCAAATTCTGCTAATCCCATTAAGACTTTGAGAATAGTTTAAACCGTTTATATAGAGGTATGAATCAAAAAGATAGGATGACCAACAGTTTCCAACAGACTGAAACTTACCGTATAGCGTCTCAAGAGTTAACATAAAAATTTATTGCTTGTAGGACATTTAAACTGCAAGTTTCTTAGCGAAGTAAAATTACTTACACCTTCCACTTCCCTTAAAGCTGGTAAGGAGAGCTTGTAATAAAAGGGGAAAAGATAAACATTTCTATCGCATGTCAGAGTTGAATCTGTTTTATCCAGAAGCTTTAATCTGCAGGTAATGTTGGCCCACAGAGCGCTAGAAGGGATTTTGCCAACTCAGCAGTACTCATTTGAAGGCTGCTCCACTGACCACGGATCAGTTGACATTTGATTTGTTGTGTTAAAAGGAAACTGCTACTAGATATATTTTTAATAGTTAATTTGCACTGTGGATTGTGACATACACAGATGATGCAGGAAACACCAACAGAAATAAATGATCTAAAATATAGAAATTGTGAGCAGAGGACTCGACCAGGCCTTAATCTGACCCAGAATGCCCCCTCTCCTTTGTTAATAAGCTGCTTTCGATTCATATAACTATGAAACCTGGGAAAATGACGCATGTTTTATGAACTACAGCAGTGTCTCTGCAGAGCAGTTCTTGGCGTTTTTTTGGGGGGGGGGTCACGGAACCCTTTGAGAACAGACCCCATTCCCATAACTTTCCCATAACAGATCAGCTGGTTTTCAAAAATGTATTTGACCTATCCTTCCCAGATTTGCCGACAACAGCTATTAGCCAGGAAAGCTAGTAAAGGGACCCCTGACCATAAGGTCCAGTCGTGACCGACTCTGGGGTTGCGGCGCTCATCTCGCTTTATTGGCCGAGGGAGCCGGCGTACAGCTTCCGGGTCATGTGGCAAGCAGGACTAAGCCACTTCTGGTAAACCAGAGCAGCGCACAGAAACGCCGTTTACCTTCCCGCCGGAGTGGTACCTATTTATCTACTTGCACTTTGACGTGCTTTCAAACTGCTAGGTTGGCAGCAGCAGGGACCGAGCGACGGGAGCTCACCCCGTTGCGGGGATTCGAACCGCCGACCTTCTTCTCGGCAAGTCCTAGGCTCTGGGGTTTAACCCACAGCGCCACCCGCGTCCCAACCAGGAAAGCTACATGGAACTTAAAACCTGATCTGGTTAGGAAATAGTTATGCTATTCAGGTTTAGTTATAGCCATCATTCCTGGCCACTGCCATTATTTCTTGCAGGCAGCCAAGAGGATTGTTCCTACCGTCAGCTCCTCAATGGCTTGCCAGTTTGAATCTTTACCTCCCCAAAGCGGCAAACTGAACATCGCCTTGTGCCAGAATCACCGATTGCAGCCTACAATGGCAATGCAAAGCATCACAAAGGTTTTGATGTCTGCATGGATCTCGATGCAAGACAGCAGGGTATTCCATTCAACAGCAGGGTGTGCTTTGCAGATGTGGGTGCAGAATACTTCAATGCTCAAATGAATTGGGGGACAGGGGCAGGAAGAGAGTCCACTGCCCACATTCCACATCTGGGCGCATTTTACAAATAATAATAATCATTGTGTGCTTGATATGTCAAATAATACCCAAATAAGACAAACTTCGTGAGGTTAATTTAAGCAGAAAAGAAAGACACCCAAGTTGGAAAATGTTCCATTCTTTTAATTTAAATTATCATTTATACAGACTGATTTATACTAGAAAAAATAGACATTTGTTTCATAGATTTTACAACCCAAACTGTGTAGCACAGATGCTTTACGACTGCTACATAGCTACGATTTTCAGAATCTTGTACCATGTTCAAAACGGTGTCAGGCAGAAACTGACATCCCAAGAGGCAGGCCTGTCTATCTTTCTTCTGAGAATTTACAATGTTAAAGTGCACCGAAGAAAAAATTACAGCTGCTGAAGGCCGCTGGCCATTTATTAACCATGCAACTCCCCAATAGCGTAAACTATTCTGCTACTGAAAAACCTGGAAAGCAATTTGCCCATGGACTGTACAAAGCATTTCAAGTAATTCTGCAAAGTCCACATAGAAAATGCCAGACGCACTCTCTGAGTTTGCAAAACAGAACTGTTAAAATGATGCCTGCTTCTGAGCTGGGGAAATGTTCACCAAGTTTATTGAAATACAGCAAAAACAAGCAGTCAGATAAGTTAAGCTAGTACAAATAAAACCAGGAGACTTGAGATGGTCAGATAAAATAGCAATTCAAAATTTAGCAGCTTTGTTGCAGCAAAAAGGAATGATCAGAGCCCCTCTGTAGTGAATGAAGATACAACAGCAGCACGGCCCAGTAGGAACCACACCTCACAAGTGTATGACCCCTGTATTTCAGAGGTCCTTCTCTACTGCAGGCAAGGACGTCTTTTCTTAAGGAAAACTACACATACCAAACACCAACCGGCCTTGAGTGCAGCCTTTCCCCATCCCATGCTGGTAGAGGATTCTGGGAGTTGTAGTCCAAAAGTATTGGAGTCTATCAGGCTATGTTAGTGTTGAGTGGGGAAAAGCTAGGTACCCTCTTGGCATCATGCCATGCCTATGATGCAATGTATTTTTGTCACCTTTATGGCACTACATACAGTTGTAGGCAGAAGGAAAGATTCTAGCCAACTTGAAAGTCTCAAAACAAATGCAATGTCACCTTCTCTTAAGCAAAAGATCCTCACAGCTGCCATTAATTTTTCCCCACAAGTGCACATGAGACAAAAATGTATTGTCTAGTTCTTGAGCAGAACTGGATGCTCCCACACTAACTGAAAATAGTTTAATTGTATTTTTCTCTACATTTGAAATTTAGGTGCACCTTGAAGCAGCAATAGAAAGTCCATCCGTCCATATCCCCATCGTATGTGGGCCAGTAGGCTATTATAGCCTTGGATTAATGCTCAAGCACAGAACAAAGCATCCATTAGGCTGACCAGTTTTAAAAAGATTTGAGCATGTTTAACTATGCCCTGGAATGCAACCTTTGACATTTGTCAAAAACAGGGCATAGGTTAACGGTGATATAAAGTTATTATTCAACCCGTTAAGTCTTATCAATACCCAGGGAGCAAAACGATAATGGTCACGTTAAAAATGGTACAGAAAAATTGGAGGATGAATCCTGAAGACACTCAGACAGTCTGGCTTCCGGTGACGATTGGAAAAATTAGGGCATTTCAAGTCAAGATGTATCGTTAGTGTTTTTAAAAGAGAAACACACATGAAGGATTGTGTGAGAATGTCAAATGTCTTTGTGGGGTGGGGACATTGGTCAAGTTATAACCCTTTTGCTAGGTGTTTCAGTTCTGATTCCTACCTTCTAGTGATTATGGGTTCAAGCCAAGTTGGTGGTTAGCCTCACAATACGTGCAAGAAAAGTATTAAAATTGGAATCCATCCAATTTTGTTTTTGGAGCTGAAACACGGCTGATGAAGTTGATGCAACAAAGCTAACTTAGCCCAAATTCTAGTCCAGAGAAATCAGTATACTTATCAGTTTCACAAGATAAGGGTAACATTTGAGACCAGTGACAATATTTGCAAGCAAGTCTTGCTTGAGGCAAATTTCAAGGACTTCCTCAGGTTCGTCTTTTAAGAACAGAAGTATATTTGGGAATCTAAATGTTTACCATTTCCCAAATGAAATAGAATATGGAGGTAGTGGAATTGTCTCTGAATTTCTGTGGGGCTCGTTTCACAATGTGCTACTATGTTCTGTATTGGGCCTTTTCAGACCACGCTGCAACCTTAGCAAGTCCCTCTGAATTCTATTTAACAGATGGCAGACACATGCATCTCTGAACGATATTCCAGGAGGAATATATGAAACATATTCCATGAGGTAAAAACCATTCATCATTATACCCAGGACCCTACGCATAGCTCAGTGATGCAATTATTAATGCTATTAATACTATAATTAGTCCTTTCTTAGTATCTATCTCAATGTTGTAATGCCAAAAGGGGAGTATTTTGCAATCCTACCCTGAAGACTGTTAAAAGGAAATGAAGCAACAAAAAGAAATACAGAAAAACCATTTAAGATGACGGAAGGAGTAACTGGAATAATTACACCAGCTTAACTATGTTTTGTTTTTTAAAATATGTTTGTGATAGTATGTGTAGTAGGAGACTCCTGGCTATAAAGAGGATTCAAGTATTCACACTTAAGTATTTTCCTCCAACGGATGCCAAAACCTTCATTTTAACCCTAACATTCCTGACACAAAGAGTTACAGGAAATATGGACATCACTTCACTGTATTAATAACAATTAGTCACAAAACAAACAGTAAAAACTTGTAAACATTGAATGCAAAATTATTTCCCCATTGCTGACCACCAGAATTGCACACTAAGCAAGTTAATTAACACTTTTTAAGGTACGGGCCCAGTTTTAATTTTTAGCAGTTGTTCTTTTGTTTAAGAAAAAGCTAATAGTTGAGAGTTCTCTAACGGAGAACTCCAGTGGAGACAGGAAAGGGAGAAATCTATACAAAAATTGTGGATTTCCTCTCTTTAACTGTGATCTAGCTTTTACACTGAAGAGTACCAAGAAAGCCATTTGGGGGGAATTTGGGACAGTTGTTTAAGAGAAATAAAATTCCAGAGCACATGATACATGTGCCTGTCTCTTGAGCCGGATAGCAAGCCGTTCCTCTAGTGAAGACCAACAATTAAATGACCAGGCCAAGCGCTCATTGCTTCTCAGTCAAAATGTGCAGCCACAACCATTTGTGTCATTTTTTTGGACAGTAGTCCTGCAAAAGATGATACTCTGGCCATCTGGCAGGCACTAGTACTTTCACTAGTACTGTACTTTCAGAAGTGGCTTGCACTCCTTCCAAAATAAGTTCTCAGCTTGGCAAGGCTCTCTTTGATAAAGGATTCAGAAACAGCCTCAGCATCACTAACTTACGCCTGCCTTTAATCGTTATCAGAAGCAGCGGTCAGCCAACATTAATCAACTGGACAGGAGACTGATTCGCTTGCCAGCTTCTACATTTAGCAGAATTCACGGACAATACTTTAATCAAACTGCACTATTTTGGGTTCCAGATGGAGGGCTTGAACGCTCAACTGTGGGGACGCTGCCTGCCTGCAGAAAGCCAGCTTCACAGGAAAAAAGATTCAGCATAATGCTTCTCATGCTATTTCCCAACATGCAGGGAGATTCTCCCCTGCTTCCTGCCCATGGGAATTTACTTGCATCCTGAAGCATGGTCCAGAATAAAGATGCATTCCTTAGCACTGAATAATGTTAGCCTTTACCTTGCATTCCAGCTGCCGACACTAGCAAGACTCATTAGGGTCTATTCTATTCAAGTGCAATCACGTCATTTAATTTTACGCCTTTAAAACACGGGTTTTTTAAAGACACGATTGCCATTAATTGAATGAATCCCAGTTAGAATGTAGTATTAGTCCCTTGGTTAAAGTCGAAAGCATTTTAGTGTTTCCATTCTCACACTGAGAATCTAATGCTACAATGGAAGCAATGAGAATTTTTGTTTGTTTGTTCTATCGAGTGTGATTGTAGGGGGACAGCAAGGAAAAGAACCCGAGTGTTTCTCAATATGTACAAGCACAATTATTGTTTTTTAACACCATTAACCACAATCTTAACTTTGTGCAAAAGCGCACATACATTTGGATATGTTCACAGAGTAAACCATAGAAACACACTGGCCCTGATGGCTCCCTGTTGCGTACAGACAGACCCAGTATTTAATTAATTGGAGACGAAGCCGGCTCTTCAATAAGCAACGTTCTCGTGACTCTTACCGTGCGACCACAGGCCAGGAAGGAGGCTCCGAGAGCTATTAGGCACAGCCAAGTCTGGAGGAAGGGGGAGAAGGAGAATCCCAAATCAATTGTAGGTTTACTTAAAAAGACAGTCCCACCACAAAGTATTTTAGCCACTACAAAGAAAACAGTGCTCTGTTCCCATGTGATCATAGGTCTCAGGACTATTAATTTCACTGGGAGAGTAGGACCATTGAAATAAATGGACCTGAATTATATCTATTAATTTGAAATGGTCTGCTCTGAGTAGGACCAGTCTTGGATATACCCCAGAGTGGGTCATTTCATTTATTGAATTTATATACCGCCCTATACCCGGAAAGGGACATGGGTGGCACTGTGGGTTATTAAATGTGCATCACTGCAAGTCAGAAGAATACTTCAGAAGAACAACAACAAACAATTCCTTTTAACATGATGCACATATGCGCCAGGGCCAGCAGCTCCTTAGAAGAGGTTGTGCGCTCTCTTATAAGCTAGAAGAAATGCTTTTGCTAAAGTGGTGCCTATGTTCAGAGCCACTAAGAGGCTGAACTAGGCTCAGAAAGCAACGACTGTAAGCTTTCATATATATTTTTTTGTTTTAAGTCTCTAGCCCCTTTAGAGTGAAAGTTATGAAGCAAAATGTGCAGGCAATATGCTATGGAGAAATTCAGAGTTTCACTCTGGAGAAGGCATTTCAAAACATAGCTTCAAAATGACATAAAGGGCAGATTTATGTTGTTTAAAGGGGGCCAAATTCCCCCTGCCATCTGGTACGTGAGAGGGGATTGTGTAGGACGACATTCAAAAGGTATGGGTATGCATCCACCCTTGCTTTAAATATGTAAAATAAGAGTGAAGACAGGTTGCTCTCTGTCAGCCCATAACATTTGCAAAAGGACACAGAGAAAAGCAGACCATCCCTGAGCCCAAGTATTTTAGGCTGTTGACTCGGGGAAACTGAGTAGGAAAAGGTGCAAGTGAAAGGAGGAATTGTATTTACAAGGGTAATAGTAGTAGTAATAATACCCCACCCATCTGGCTGGGTTTCCCCAGCCAATCTGGGCAGCTCCCAACAGAATAACAAAACATCAAACATTAAAAACTTCCCTAAACAGAGCTGCCTTCAGATGTCTTCTAAAAGTCAGATACAGTGAGTTACATACGCTTCAGGTTACATACTCCGTTAACCCAGAAATAGTGCTTCGGGTTAAGAACTTTGCTTCAGGATGAGAACAGAAATCGTGTAGCGGTGGCGTGGCAGGCCCCATTAGCTAAAGTGGTGCTTCAGGTTAAGAACAGTTTCAGGTTAAGAACGGAACTCCGGAATGAATTAAGTACTTAACCCAAGGTACCACTGTAGTTGTTTATTTCCTTGACATCTGATGGGAGGGCGTTCCACAGGGTGGGCGCCACCACCAAGAAGTCCCTCTGCCTGGTTCCTTGCAACTTCACTTCTCGCAATGAGGGAACCGCCAGAAGGCCCTCAGAGCTGGATCTCAGCGTCCGGGCTGAACGATGGAGGTGGAGACGCTCCTTCAGGTATACTGGGCCGAGGCCATTTAGAGCTTTAAAGGTCAGCACCAACACTTTGAACTGTGCATTTTCTAGGGATACAGCAAAACCTGTGCACAGAAACACACTTGGTGCATGCCAGGATTACCATCAAGGAGGGTCAGGCTAGCCTGCAACACGATTTTAATGCCTCAGGATCCATTCAGATATAAGGGAGAAAGTTAAAGTGTAGATTCTGAAATACCATGTTGGGAGCTAAACCAGCTCCTTGTCACCTGTGACCCCAGTGTCTGAGGCAGGAGACGAATCTCTTTCCTCCTTGCTAAACTGCAAACAGTGTCAATCTTTTCTATAAACCTTGTGGGAGCCATTTAGAACTGGGTTTAGTGCTATCTGCTATCTGGGTTTAGTGCTAGCTGACAGAATATGCCGAATTAAGATGGTTTATCAGAAAAAATAAGGAATAAATCAAAACAGGAATTTGTTTCAAAATGGGAGGTTTACAAAGAATATCTGAAAAATAAATATAGTAGTTTAAATTCTGTTGCAGCATTTGAGGAACTTAGTAATAGTTGCAAGGTGGATATAAGAAATTAGATTTATTAAGAATAAGTTTAATTATGAGAAAAGTGTGTATTGGCAATAAGTAATATGAATTTGAAATATGTTGGGTCTTTAGTGTTAAGATCAATAGATGTTTTATTGTTTGCTAAGAAAATTATGTGTATGGTTATTCTTGTGTGTAATTTGGTATTTGTGGTTTTTTTTCTTTTTCTTTTATCAATAAAAAACTTTATTTGAATAAAAAAGGAACTGGGTTTAGTGCTATCTGCATAGCCCCCCCCCTTCATTTGCATAGTCACATCCTGGGATTCAATAATGGGAGCTGGTTTTTAAAGAGAGACATTTGGGAAGGGGACACACACACAAGGTGGTTGTTTTGTTCTGGGAAGAACAACCGTTTCTGAAAATACACCCGCTGTTTTCGAAGTAAGTCAGTGAGAACGCTATCATGTAGCCTGAGGTACAAACTTCTAATTTACTGGGCAATCCATCTCATTTTCCCTAGATAAGGTTATTTTTAAGTGGGAAATGGTGCAGATACAGAAACTACGTACCTACGAGACCGCCTCTCCTGGTATGCCCCACGGAGAGCCTCAAGGTCCATAAATAACAACACCCTAGTGGTCCCAGGCCCTAAGGAAGTCAGATTAGCTTCAACCAGAGCCAGGGCCTTTTCAACTCTGGCTCCGGACTGGTGGAATGCTCTGTCTCATGAGACCAGGGCCCTGCAGGATCTGATTTCTTTCCGCAGGGCCTGTAAGACAGAGTTGTTCCGCCTGGCCTTTGGCTTGGAGCCAATTTGATTCCCTCCACCCCTCTCTTTCTTTTTTCTTTTCCTTTCTCCTCCTGCGATGAGGCTACATTTTAATATTTTAATGTTCCATTATTTTAATGTTGTATTTTACTTTTGTTTTTAAGTTGTAATCATTCATCTTGTTTTTATTATTGCTTGTAAGCCGCTCTGAGCCCGGCCTTGGCTGGGGAGGGCGGGGTATAAATAAAAAATTATTAATTATTATTATTATTAATTATTATGTGCTGGGATGGCGGAGGGAAGAACTCTGCATTAAGACACCTACAGTGAGGGGGGGAAAGTATTTGATCCCCTGCTAAATTTGCCCGTTTGCCCTCTGGCCGTTTCCCAGTGTGCTGGAATAGTATTGCCTGGCAAATGCCATAGATTTCAAAAAACCATCTCTGGACCAGGTGGGGGAAGAAAGTCATGCTTCCTAGTAAGATGCTGTTGTTGTTTTTCTTTTTGAAGACTTACAACAACAACAACAACAACAACAACAACAACAACGATGCAAACCCACTATTAACTTACCAAATATGCCACGAAGGCCAGGTAGACAATGCTGAGAAGTGAAGCAATCACATAATAGAGGGTTTGTCCCAGGCCAGTTACATACGACACCACAAAGTACATGTTGATGGCGCAGATGATAAGAATGAGAATTCCCCCAGCGATCTTCCAGGCCCTAAAAGTCAAATTAAGAAACGATTATTATAGCGGGAGGAGATGAATTGGGAATGACTTGTAGCTATGCGGAATGGTTGAGAAGAGCAACAGAATAGGCTTAATACTCAACCCCTCCCCCACCCAAAAAACGGCTCCCAAAAATAAAGTCATGTGACCACATTTACAGAAACCACCCAATGCCCTAGAAGCCTACAGGATGGGACTCTGCAGTAAGGGGCAGGGGAAACCGATGTGGAAGAGCAACCCAAGTGTGTTCCTGTGTATTGTAAATACATACAGGGTGAGTCTTTTAAAAGGGGCCCCGTGGAACATGTGTACTCTGTATCCACGGAACCTCTTTTAAAGGACTCACCCTGTGTGTGTGTGTATGTAAATATATATATGTTGTTATTGTTGTTTAGTCATGTCCGCCTCTTCGTGACCCCATGGACCAGAGCACGTCAGGCACTCCTGTCTTCCACTGCCTCCCGCAGTTTGATCAAACTCATGTTTGTAGCTTCGAGAACACTGTCCTCTGTCATCCCCTTCTCCTTGTGCCCTCCACCTTTCCCAACATCAGGGTCTTTTGCAGGGAGTCTTCTCTTCTCCTGAGGTGGCCAAAGTATTGGAGCCTCAGCTTCAGGATCTGTCCTTCCAGTGAGCACTCAGGGCTGATTTCCTTCAGAACAGATAGGTTTGATCTTCTTGCAGTCCATGGGACTCTCAGGAGTCTCCTCCAGCACCATAATTCAAAAGCGTCAATTCTTCAGCCATCAGTCTTCTTTATGGTCCAGCTCTCACTTCCATACATCACTACTGGGGAAACCATAGCTTTAACGGACCTTTAACGGACCTTTGTTGGCAAGGTGATGTCTCTGCTTTTTAAGCTGCTGTCTAGGTTTGTCATTGCTTTTCTCCCAAGAAGCAGGCGTCTTTTAATTTCGTGACTGCTGTCACCATCTGCAGTGATGAGGTATATATGTATATGTATATGTATATGTGTGTGTGTGTGTGTATAAAAGTATGTGTACACACACACACACAGACAAGTGATATTCTACTAAGTTTTACGGCAGTGTAAAAGATTCAGCAGCTGGCAAGTCACTGCATGTATTGCTTTTCAAGTATTTATGGCGACGTGCTGGAAGTTGATTTTTTTTTGTTAGCTGTGGCAGCAGTGGTTGCACACAGCAGCCTGGTGAAACACAGAGAAAGATGTTGCCCAGGAGAACAGCAAGCTAAAATGGACACATGGTCCTAGCATCCCACAGAAAAGCTGCGAAGCTACAGGTTCCACTGGTCATACTGAGTATAAAACACACTCCACTCAGCCTTCTTTATGGTCCAGCTCTCACTTCCATACATCACTACTGGGAAAACCATAGCTTGAACTATACGGACCTTTGTAGGCTTTAAGTAAAGGTAAAGGGACCCCTGACCATTAGTTCCAGTCATGACCGACTCTGGGGCTGCGGCGCTCATCTCGTTTTATTGGCTGAGGGAGCCGGCGTACAGCTTCCGGGTCATGTGGCCAGCATGACTAAGCTGCTTCTGGTGAACCAGAGCAGCGCACGGAAATGCCATTTACCTTCCCACTGGAGTGGTACCTATTTATCTACTTGCACTTGACATGCTTTCCAACTGCTAGGTTGGCAGGAGCAGGGACCGAGCAACAGGAGCTCACCCCGTCGTGGGGATTCGAACCGCCGACCTTCTGATCGGCAAGTCCTAGGCTCTGTGGGAGAGAAATACTGTGTGCATGCATGCACACGCACACAGTCCCATGCTCATGTGAAGAGTGTCACTTCATAGTAATAAAGTGAAGCCTCAACTTGCTGCGGAATTACATACAGGTGCTGAGATTTAAAGTGGCTTGCTCAAGGGCCAATAGCTCCCAGGTACAGTGGCACCTTGGTTTAAGAACAGCTTAGTTTTTGAACAGCTTGGATTAAGAACGCTGGTTTGTGAACTTTGCCTTGGAAGCAGAAAATGTTCCGCTTCCTCTTGAGTGTGTTCCATTTGTAAATTGAGTCCCCCGCTGCTATGGGAAAGCACGCTTTGGTTTAAGAACGGACTTCTGGAATGGATTAAATTCGTAAACCAAGGTACCACTGTACAGTCATACCTCGGGTTACAGACGCTTCAGGTTGCAGATGTGCCGAAACCTGCAAGTACCGGAATGGGTTACTTCAGTGTTTCGGCGGTCGCACATGCACAGAAGCGCTAAAGCACCAAATTGCAACCCGCGCATGCGCGGACATTATGCATCTCAGTTTTTACCCTTCTCAGGTCCCTCAAGGATGTGCTATGCATGCAGTCCTTCATACTTACAGGCCATTGGCGAAGTCATTCATCACAGGACGCAAACTGGTGAATGTGAGGACTGGAATTAATGCAAAAGGAAGCTGGAAAGGAAGAAAAAAAAGGGGGGAGGGAGATATTGCTCAAGAAGGTATCCTAAACTTGGGCTTCCAGCTCTGGATTTCCTCCTAGCTGGCCTTACAAAACTCACCCTCAAGTCTATGATATTTCCCTGGAGGGTGATGGCTTGTCCCCTTTAGCATACAAAATAACCTGCATTGCACAGGTCTGACTTTCCACGTAGAAAACAAATGGGCCTTAGACTGCTAAAGCAACACAGTATGTGCTGAGTTTCCTTTCATTAGACTGCTAGGTTTTATTATTTCAAATCCCTGCTTTTGAAAACCAGTGCGTCGAACCTGGATTCCGTCATCCCTCCCAAGCCTTTCCGAGGGCAAATTTCACTGCGGCCAGCAAATGTGCCCCCACAACTATTCTTCAGGACTCTCACCTGCAGGCTCATAAGAACGTTGAGGAAGTCGTTCATGCCGGTCAGGCTTTCCACATCTTGGAAAATGGCAACCAGGAGGGTGGGCGTGATGGCGATGGAGCGAGTCAAAACCACTCGAGCAAAGCGCGACCACTTCAGATTGAGGAACCCCTGAAACAAGCAATGGGGAGACAAATGACCTGAATAGCCAGCAGAGCTCAAATGTCATCAAACAACAGTTGGTAGGGTGGGATACGGGTACAAGGAAGACATTCTCAGGTTAACTAGCTAGTTTTCAGCTTAATGCTCAGAACCTTCACAAAGATATGCTCGCAACCTTCCAGTATTCTCTCACTTGATCATCGTTTACCTTTGTGTGTCTTTCATTTTCATAAACATCACTCCATGGTGATTTTTTTAAATAAAAAAATAATCCTCTTTATTTATATAATCATAAATGGAAAACCACGGGACGTGGGTGGCACTGTGGGTTAAACAACTGAGCCTCTTGGGCTTGCCGACGAGAAGGTCAGTGGTTCAAATCCCTGCAACGGGGTGAGCTTCCGTTGCTCGGTCCCAGCTCCTGCCAACCTAACAGTATGAAAGCATGCTAAAGTGCAAGTAGATAAATAGGTACCACTCCGGCGGGAAGGTAAACGGCATTTCTGTGCACTGCTCTGGTTTGCCAGAAGCGGCTTAGTCATGTTGGCCACATGACCCAGAATCTGTATGTATGACCCGGAATCTGTATGTAAGCTATACACCGGCTCCCTCGGCCAATAAAGCGAGATGAGGACAGCAACCCCAGAGTTGTCCAGGACTGGACCTAATGGTCAGGGGTCCCTTTACCTCTAAATGGAAAGCCATGCAAAGTCTGATTTTTTAAAAAAAGGTATTAAAAAATGCCATTAAGACAAGTTTTGTTGTTTGTTTTCTTAGTCCCAGCATCTGCTCTGAAGATGCTACACAGCAGCCTAGGTTATTGCACGCTGCTTTTCTTGCATATACCAGAATTGCTTGCATACACCAGAAAGCATACACCCACAGGTAACTGAACTGTTTAGACCAGGTTGCGACATCTCCATCATCTCATCCTCACTCAGGTAAGGAAAATGGTTCCTGGTTGACAAACGTAAGCCAACGTGGCCGAAGAGAGATGAAATACCTCCATGACAAATTGTCCAGAGTATGTTCCCGTCATTGTCGAACTCTGACCTGCAGCGAGAATCCCGATAGCCCAGATGTAGAGAGCAGCTGGGCCAAAAGAACAACCCAGAACAACACCCTAGAACAACAGAAGGATTCTTGTCAGTGATGTGTAAACGTAAAATTCTGAGGGGGGAGGGCAAATAAAGACTTACAATTTAGAGCTGCCAAGGCAGTGATCTAATGCAAGGGGGCCATTTTATTAAAACCGCTATTTAGATGAGGTTGGCCAATTTACTCAAACAGAATATGAACTTGAAGGTCAGGGCTACTGCACACATAGATTGATTTTCATAAATACACCAGTGCCAAATGACAGTTACGTTGTCAACTTTCCATTTCCCCAAGAGCAATGAGCTTGAACTACTGCTTTGGATGGGAGCAGAAATAAAAAAACCTCCCTGAGGTTGTTTGCAGAACATTAGACCATAGACAGGCAAACTAAGGCCCAAGGGCCGGATCCAGCCCAATCGTCTTCTAAATGTGGCCCGCAGACATTCCGGGAATCAGTGTGTTTTTACATGAGTAGAATGTGTCCTTTTATTTAAAATGCATCTCTGGGTTATTTGTGGGGCATAGGAATTCGTTCATTTCTGCCCCCCTCCAAAATATAGTCCGGCCCCCCACAAGGTCTGAGGGACAGTGGACCGGCCCCTTGCTGAAAAAGTTTGCTGGCCCCTGCACTAGAGCAATGAAGGGGAGACCCAAACTTGTCTAATATTTGCATCCTTCCCTGCTAAATCCAGAGGAAAAACAATGGCTGAAACATTGAAGTCAAAACTTTTGCAGGGTTTTTTGTTTTTTTTACAGACAACATATGGACTGTTGCCCTAATGCCTGATAAAGCATTGTCTCCAGTTTGAAGGGGGGTTGGTTTTTTTGGGGGGGTGTCAGCATGTACTCCACCAGGTTCCCCAAGATCTTTGATAGCTCCTCTTTAACATCCTTCTGGAAGCCTGTTAAACCTTCCTTTTTTAAGGCAAATTTGTTCACTGTCCTCAAAACAACATTTTACAACTTTGTATATTAGCGTTTTTCAGAGGTAGGTTATGATGGTTTTTAATTTGGACTATGGTGGTTTTTAATTTGATGCGGGTGGCGCTGTGGTCTAAACCACTGAGCCTAGGGCTTGCCGATCAGAAGGTCGGCGGTTCGGATCCCCGCGACGGGGTGAGCTTCCGTTGCTCGGTCCCTGCTCCTGCCAACCTAGCAGTTTGAAAGCACATCAAAGTGCAAGTAGATAAATAGGTACCGCTCCGGCGGGAAGTGCGCTGCTCTGGTTTTGCCAGAAGCGGCTTAGTCATGCTGACCACATGACCCGGAAGCTGTACACTGACTCCCTCAGCCAGTAAAGCGAGATGAGCGCTGCAACCCCAGAGTTGTCTGCGACTGGACCTAACGGTCAGGGGTCCTTTACCTTTTAAATTGGGACTTTTAGCCAGCATTCTTACAGAGCCGTGTTTATCACTGCTCTTTTTAAACGTGATAATAGAAGGAGACAAAAGAGAATGTAGACACTGTACAAGCTAAATGTTAGAGTGTTCTGCTATTCCAATGGGACCTCCTGCACCCCTGAAAATCTGCTCCAGGGGGTGTCTCTGGAAGATTTGAAATGTGTGCTGGGGGGGGGGCAAGGGGGAGGAGGACGGAAAGTCCCAGTGTTCAAGTGGAAGTCTGCTTGCATAACATTAGATTCAACCTTTCCTTGGCTACACACAAGATTCTTCATGAATTTTAAATGTAGTCAACTTTGTTTGGGGGAGCAAGGGCTGAAACGATCAAATATGGTTCTGAGCCAAGCCCAATATTCCTTTGCTGCCTCAAGAAAAATGCATATTGCCGTTCAAAGACCTACTTACCCCTTTATAGATATCAACATCCAGGGTCCCATTTGATTGAAACAACGAAGGTGGAGCAAAGGTTTTATTTGCACACATTTCTTGCTGTAAAGACAAATTTTGACATGTTTCAAAAGCTACGTTTTCACAAAGTCGATCCAAGTATGAGGAAAGGAACATATTGCTGGGATATGAAATGATATGATATGATATGATATGATATATGATATGATGTAATGTAACATAACATAACATAACATAACATAACATAACATAATAATATAAATATAAATATAAATATAAATATAAATATAAATGCTTGGAGATTCCATCAGGATGTAGCAGGAGAAATGGGATGTAATAAAATAATAATAAAATAATAATAATAATAATAATAATAATAATAATAATAATAATAATAATAATAATTTATACCCTCCCCTCCCTGGCCAAGGCCGGGCTCAGGGCGGCTAACACCAAATATATAATACATAAAAAACACAAAATCAAACAATTGATTAAAACACAGCTGAAAATCAGAATAAAATTAAGTGACCAACCCACGAATCACAGCTATGAAGGTAGAAATATTAAATATTTGCCAGGCACGGTCAACCGTGCTGGACCCATATGTATGGTCACTCTATTGATTCTTTCTCCCTTCTTTTCCCTCCAATCACATTTGCTTTTGTGTGATCCTCTTTCAGGGCGGGGCCTGCCTTATTACTGATCTTCACAAGCCACTCAAAGGACGCTTTTTGACAGACGAGTACGAAATAAATTCTTCAAATATTGGTTTATTTTGGGTCACGCCAAGTTACTGGTATATATCCTGTTCCCTTCTGGGAAAGCCTTAAAATTATGGAAGAAAGTGTATCAGAATAGAAACAGAGAATAGGGACTCACCAAGTCTTTGTTTGTCTTTCCGAAGAAGGCTTGGGCAAAGACCGAAACGACAAAGACATTTATAATGAAGGAGATGAAGAGGGCAATGCAGGATTCTATGAAGAAATATTTGTTGGCCTCACTGACCTCCTTCTTGTTGGCCCGATTCACCTGTCGAGACTGGACGGAAAGAGAATAGGTTAGCACAGCCTGCAAGAAGAGGTTTATTCAAGGCCGTGTCCAAGCCAACAGGTGGCATCCTCTGCGAATCCTGAATATTCACCCATCTTTTGAAGGTCAATAGTTAGGTGGGCTAGGCTGTGTACATAGGGTCTCACAGATACATGCTGTACGATAATGCACCTGTGACTACCCCAGCCTTTGGGAATTTCCACCTTGGCCTACCCAAGGGAATTTCCACCTTGGCCTACCCAACATACCGTATTTTTCGCTCCATAAGACACACTTTTTCCCTCCTAAAAAGTAAGGGGAAATGTGTGTGCGTCTTATGGAGTGAATGCAGAGGGGAGGCAGGCAGGAAAAGCCCCGCGTGGCTCTTGCGGGCTTTTCCCTAGGAAAAGCTAGTGGATAGCTTCCTGAAGCCTGGAGAGCGAGAGGGATGAGTGCGCACCGACCCCCCTCGCTCTCCAGGCTTCAGCGAAAGCCTGCATTCGCCCCATAGGACACACATTTCCCCTTCATTTTTGCAGGGGGAAAAGTGCATCCTATAGGGCGAAAAATACGGTATTTTAGCACAGCGAGCAGTATAGCAAAGGCAGCCATTTTAACTACACCACAGGATTGATTTCCCAGTGTGTGTGTGTGTGTACACAGAGGGGTGAGACAGAAGCAACAGTGGTGCCACTGTGTGACAGAACAGGCAGCTGCTTCAGAAGCCAAGTGTGCGAAGGTTCACAAGTGTGACTTCGTTGTGTGGCATTCGCGAGTGTATAGTTATTTGATTTTCCCTCCCAATGAATCCGGGAAACCTCCCCCCCCCCCTTTTTTTTTTTTGAAGCTGAGTAGCAACAGGGAATCAATAGTGGGGATGTTGAGGCAAAAGACCCTGGGCCCAAGCACGCATGCATATTGTATAAAGGTGCAAAGCCCTTCTTTTGCACCCTGTGAAACTTAAATGTGCAGAGTTTTTGAAAAACTGGGCAACAGCGTGCCACCCGCCCGTGACTCCTGAGCCTTCCCCGATCTCCTGCCGCCTTCCTCCTTTGTTTGACTGATCGGGGGAGGCTCGGGAGTCATGGGTGGGTGGCTGTTGCCCATTTTTTTAAAAAAACTACACATTTATATTTCACAGGGTGCAAAAGAAGGGCTTTGCCGCTTGCCTGGCAAAGAAACCATGTGCTTTGCACCCCTCCTGGGCAGCACCCGCCTGCCCATGACTCCCTAGCCTCCCCCAATCTGTCAAAACAAAGGGGGCAGGAGATCTGCACTGCTGGACATCCCTGGTTCCCCTTTGGCAGTGGCGGCGGCAGCGAACAGCTCCTGAAGCCAGCCAGAGCCAACTGCGCTACCAGGCTGGCTCTGGGCTGCTGAGGCTGCCACTGCCACGTTTCCCAGGGAAAGATTTGCAAATCGGGGGACATTCTGGGGACGGAATTTGTCCTGGGACAGATTTGCAAATCCGGGGACTGTCTCCGGGAATGTCTGGTAACCCTATTGTGAGCGGAAAGACTGAAGTGAAAATCGGCAAAAAAGAACCATGTCCCAAACTTACCTTGACCAGCGCAGAATGCAAGTACATGTTGTGTGGCATGATGACAGCACCCACGATCCCGACGGCTTGCTCCAGCTGAGGGATGCCACAGCCTTCACAGTAGGGCATGAACATCCCTTTCAGCAACTGGCCCTGGTCTGGTCCCACCCTAAAATACTGTAGGGACAGAGGATGGCCATTAGACAGCTGGAATCGCAAGCAGCCTTGGGCAAGACACAGGTGTCTACTTTTAGACCAATATAGCAATGCCCTCACGAGGTACTGTATTTTTCGCCCTATAGGACGCACCATCCCATAAGGCGCACCTAGTTTTTTTTGGGGGGGGGGGAAATAAAGGGGGGGAAATTATTTCCCCCCCAGGCCCGAGCTTCCCCCAACCCCAGCCCCCAGAACAGGCAACTCTCCGCAAGCCGTGGGAGCCCAGCACCGGGCTCCTGCACTTTGCGGAGAGCTGCGCGAAGCCTGGAGAGTGAGAGGGGTCGGTGCGCACCGACCCCTCCCGCTCTCCAGGCTAAGCCTGCATTTGCCCCATAGGACGCCCACACATTTCCCCTTCATTTTTGGAGGGGAAAAAGTGCGTCCTATAGGGCGAAAAATATGGTACGTTCCCCTCCTCATACAGTGCAGGCTTCCACAGACATTTACTGAACTACAACTCCCACTAACCCTGACCAACGGCCATGCTTGCCAGGGCTGATGGGAGCTGCAGTCCAAAACACCTGGAGGGCACTGGGTCGGGAAGACCAAGGCAGCAAATCTCTCTTTTCAGCCCACTCTTACATGGCTATATTGATACAGAGCTTCGGTTGCAATCAATCTATTCATCTGTACCCTTGGTGTGTAAGAGATTTTGCTGACTGCACAGCTGCTGTTTTGTTTTCATATCTGGCTCTGATGAGAAGTTCTAACAATACTTTATTGCTAAGATTTTATATTGTTAGCCACCCTGTGCTTCCATTGAGAGGATGGAGGGGATATAAGCATGATAAAATAAAAATAAATATGAAGGAAGGTGTGGATGCATCACCACCACAAAGCTGCAAATTTCACCCCTGTGGGAAATCACAAGCTCATCCCAAACAATATGAAGACCACTTCTATGGCCAGCCAAACTATGTACCAACACTTACGTGAAACCACTAGGAGGGGTTACATAGAATCATCTAGTTCAACATGTTTTGTTACATCCTAAATGGGAGAAGTCTCTAATGCAAAAACCCCACATATTAAAAAGCAATGTTACCTCATATCCAAATGTAATGGCCATAATGGTAATCAGGAACCCGAAAAAAGCTTCCAGTTTTCTCAAGCCTGAAAAAGACACAGATGCACCTTTTAAGAGATGCTTTGGGAGCCGAAAGTCCTTTTGTACGGTCCAGAATAGGGAAAGCATTTCCTCAGTGCCTCACCTCATCACACTGGGCATCAGGTCAAGCAGCACCGTGCGCATTTACACAAAGCACAAGTTGCTCTCCCGGGGTGGCATTCAACAAAGTAACATGCATGCCTTGAATGTCCAGCACAGTGTGAGGCCCTTCCATTGCGCAAAGAGGAAATCCTTGCACTGATGGAACAAGCGACTTAAGCGGTGCATTGAATACAACTGTTAGGATGCAACTAGATCAGCAGTCAAAATATATTTTCAGTCTTGTTCCAGCACCCAGGACAAATATATTATTTTGCTAGAACAGAAGAACAGCCGTACTATAGGGACAGAGTGGTTCGCAATTGAAGCATGCCCACACACGAACGGGTACTTTAATTCAGGAGAGAGTGGGGTGGACAGTCTTCAAATCATTTTAAAGAAGCAAAAGAGTCCATCGAGTGGTCTGGCACTGGGGGAAGAAGAGGAGAACCATGCTGGCGTTTCATTTCTAAAGACCCATATGTGCCCCCCTGCGCTTCAGAGGTGCAACGGAAACATATTCCAATTCTAGCATGGGCAAACGCTCCCCTTAAGTTTGAAAAAAAAATTTGAAAAACAAGTTTGAAAAAAGAAAAAGAAAATAATAATAATAATAATTTATTTATACCCCACCCATCTGGCCACTCTGGGCGGCTTCCAACAAAATACTAAAATACAATAACCTATTAAACATTAAAAGCTTCCCTAAACAGGCTGCCTTCAGATGTCTTCTAAAAGTTTGGTAGTTATTTTTCTCTTTGACATCTGGTGGGAGGGCGTTCCACAAGGCGGATGCCACTACCAAGAAGGCCCTCTGCCTGGTTCCCCATAACTTGGCTTCTCGCAGTGAGGGAACCGCCAGAAGGCCCTCGGCGCTGGGAACTGTGGAGAAGCTCCTTCAGGTATACTGGACCGAGGCCGTTAAGGGCTTTAAAGGTCAGCACCAACACTTTGAATTGTGCTCGGAAACGTACTGGGAGCCAGTGTAGGTCTTTCAAGACCGGTGTTATATGGTCTCGGCAGCCGCCCCCAGTCACCAGTCTAGCTGCCACATTCTGGATTAGTTGTAGTTTCTGGGTCACCTTCAAAGGTAGCCCCACATGGAGGAGGAAAACAAGAAAAAAAATATTCTGAATCTCAGAAGCCAGTGATCCCTCTTGCTGTCCTGGCTTCTGGGATAGCTGCGCAGCCTGCATTCGCTCCATAAGACGTACACACATTTCCCCTTAATTTTTAGGAGGGAAAAAGTGAGTCTTATAGAGCAAAAAATAGGGTAATCATTTTGAATCAGTAGCCATTTCCCATGCAAGACATCATGCCGCTGGAATCCACAGCTTTTGCAAAGTGGATTGCGAGACTTCACCTACAATCTGGAGAGCCATAGGAGCTCTAATCCTCATTCCCAGCAGGGCCTCCAATGTGGAGTCTGTCTTTGCAAAGCAAGTCGCAGGCAAAAGCCCTTTTCCAGGATTTCGCAAGCGTGCCCCAATGAATAGCAGGGCCTACTCAGAGTTGATTGCGCAAGTCCTCTTGCTCCACTCATCAGATTACTAAGGACAGGAGGAGGAGCGCTTATATAAGAAAGGAGCTTACCGTACTTGTCCAGGAAAAGAAACATAAAGGTGTCAGCAATTGTGATGAGAACTCCGCCCCACAAAGGGATTCTGCAGGAAGACAAAACAGGCGGCGGAGGTTTCAGGGTGTTTTAAGTTCATCGGCTGAAAACCAAGTGGGTCCAATCCCCCTTTACGTTGTGATAGGAATTTCATGGTATTAGATAGATGGTAATGTTCATAACTGCACACGCATAGATCAACACAGGAAGACCAACCTGGAACCATTTTGATTCTTAAACTGACCAAATCCTTTTCTCTGCAAGGTTAAACTGGAAAAGCCTCCCCATTGTCTCTTTCCTCACAAGATATGTCTGTTTGAATAAGGTGTGAGCCTGTGACCTGGCCCAGGAAATAAGTATTTTAGCACTACAAAAGAATGGCCAGGCACCCCAGGCAAATCCAATCAAGTAACTTGCCAGACAGGATATAAACTGTGAGAGGAGAAAAACAACATTTAAATTCCTGTGATGTATGCATGTATCTGAGGGGAGGTCTTAGGTTACACCCCTTCTGTGATGTAGGCATAATGTTTCTGGGGGTGGTCCTGATCTACAGAATGGGATTTTCAAAAGTCTTTATAAGCTCTGGCACAGCAATTTTGGGGGTCCTCTTCCTGTCCTGCGTGTGAGGGGAGCACCCTGTTGCAACAGATCAATAAAGATCAAGCTTACTAGCTGCTTTGCTGCTCAATATTCTCTGGTTGGCCTCTGTTATTTCCTCCTACCAATAGGGAACCTATGTAAGGACTTTATATGGGCTCTTGGATACCCCATAAGGGAAAAGGGCATATTTTTATTTACAACAACGTTCACAGTCTGTTTAAAAATGTTGGGAAAGGTGGACCAAATACTTGCCTATTGAGAGGCAAAGAACCTGGGAAGCCTCATTCAACCGCGGAAGGGGAGGGAATCAGATAAGAGCAAGTCACAGGAACGCTAAGCATGTTTGTTGAAAGTTTATGGGGTGAAACGCTGCGTTCTCCCAGTGATGAAAAAAAAAAGGGCAACTTAGCAGCAGCCTGGTTGCTACAACTGGCTATGCCCAGCTGAGCTCTGAACCCTGCGTGCATTTTAGAAAACCAGCTGCCCTTTCAGGAAGGGAAAAAGAGCGGGGACAGGATGACAGTGCCATGCCTTTCGAACAAGGGTCATATCTTCCCTCCACAGTAGCCATCGTTTTTAAAAAAGCAATTAAACATTCCCTAGCAATTCTTAACAATGACACGAAAATTCAGTGTTAAGAAGTACAGTGGTGCCCCGCAAGACGAATGCCTTGCAAGACGGAAAACCCGCTAGACGAAAGGGTTTTCCGTTTTGGAGGTGCTTCGCAGAACGAATTTCCTATGGGCTTGCTTCGCAAGACGAAAATGTCTTGCGAGTCTTGAGGGGTTTTTTCGCTCCCCACCCCCTTTTTCTAAAGCACTAAGCTGCTAATAGCCTTTTAGCAGCTAATCCCTTAAGCCTTTAATAGCCGCTAAACCGCTAATAGCGCTAATCCGCTAATAGGGTTGCTTCGCAAGACGAAAAAACCGCTAGACGAAGAGACTCGCGGAACGGATTCTTTTCGTCTTGCGAGGCACCACTGTATTCAGAAAGGAACTGGAAGAAATACGGCAACTATCAGAATGCTGTGGTAGCCCTGCCTTATACAGAGTCAGACCAATCTGTCCCTGTAGCTCAGTATTGTCCACACTGGCTGGCAGAAGCTGCTCGGGGTTTCAGGCAGGGGACATTCCCAGGCCCAGGGATTGAACCTGCGACCGTCGGTATGGAAAGTCTTTGCTCTACCCACTGACCTCTGGTGCTTTCTTCAGATGCCATTGTACAAAATAAGGGGAACGCAGTTCCATTTAATTTACAGCCACTGCATCCTGCTCTTCAGGATATAGGCTTGCAGAACAACGGAAGAATATAAACAATAAGACATTTAGAACACAGTATACAGTTGTAACTTTTTCTTTTTCTTTTTGAGAGGTGTCAACTAGCAAAGAAAAGGGCTCAGAAAAAAGGTAAATATTATCACGTTTGAACATTCCTACAGGGGAAAGGTTTGAGATTTATTCATTTTTCAGTTTGCCAGTGGTGATTTGTCACATAAAGACTAGAAATCATTAAGGTAAAACACATAATAGATTATAAACATGTTCTCGTAACAGACGGTATGGTGTCAAAATACCCCTTATGTGGGACTGTGCAGTGCTAGGTTTCCCAGCAGACAAGGGCTCTGTTGGCAATGGAATTCCCAGTCTGGGGTACTGAATTCCTTTGCCTGGGGAATTCCTGGCCTTGCTGAGCAATCCTGATGCCTCGCTCAGCTTGCCAGAGTACAGCTTTGCTCCGTTACTGTTGGCAAATAAAGGCTTGTTTATTTTTCAAAAGCTCTGCCAAAAAACCTGAGCGGATCTCATTTCTAACTGCCCATATCCGTGTATTTACTTACTCAATGTTTAAAATAAAATTCGGAGGGCAAAGCAGTGGTGAAGCGGGAGGGTGAGGGTTTGCAGCAGGGGTGGGGAACCTGGGGGTATCGAGAACTGGTTGGATCCCCATTCCCATCAGCCCCGGCCAAGTTGGCTAGTGGTTAGGGATGATGGGAGCTGTAGTCCAGCAACATCTGGAGGGCCAAAGATTCCCTAAGGTAAAGGTAAAGGGACCCCTGACCATTAGGTCCAGTCGTGGCCGACTCTGGGGTTGCGGCGCTCATCTCGCTTTATTGGCCGAGGGAGCCGGCGTACAGCTTCCGGGTCATGCGGCCAGCATGACTAAGCCGCTTCTGGCGAACCAGAGCAGCGCACGGAAACGCCGTTTACCTTCCCGCTGGAGTGGTACCTATTTATCTACTTGCACTTTGACGCGCTTTCGAACTGCTAGGTTGGCAGGAGCAGGGACCGAGCAACGGGAGCTCACCCCGTTGCGGGGAATCGAACTGCCGACCTTCTGATCGGCAAGTCCTAGGCTCTGTGGTTTAACCCACAGCGCCACCCGCATCCCTAAAGATTCCCTACCCCTGGTTTATTCTAAGTAAGGGGGGTGCATTATGGGAGGGCTGGTGGCAGCAAAGAGGAGACAGCATATGGGAGAAATGGCTTGGCACTACCAGAGCCTCTCTCCTGCAGAAATCAGTGAGCTGAACTGCAAAGGTTTAGAAATGTTGTGTGGACATAGCCGGTCAAGGACTAAGCTGGTTCAATAATGCATTTGTGGAATCCTATGCTTGAATGTTCTCCAGGATCCAAGAAAAAGACACATCCCCAAACCATTTGCACCATCCCCGAATAAGGAAAACGAGGAAGTTAGGATGAATGGTTCTAGCCTTGGTTTCTCAGTGATGTAATCCTGCAGCCCAGCTGGTGCCAAACATATTGCTCGGCTTTCCTTTGGACCACATCAGTGAGACCAAGAGGGGGGTCTTGTTGTCTATGCAGCCCAGGACCTCCATACACACAGCCCAAGCTTGCACCGCAGAGAGGAGCTGCTAATGCAGTGGTTTGACTTCACCCTTCGAGGCGCACTCCATTGTCTCTCAAGACAGACGGGTGCCAACAACCAGGTTTCTACATGAAGGGAGTTTCTTTTTCATAAGGAGGTACATTCAAGCATCTGGACTTTCCCAACTGCATTCTGAAATTTTGACAGTCCTAGCAGGGCTGTGCCATGTTCATTACTTTTCCATATATCGACCAGCCATCAGAAGTTCCACTTTACACACAGGGCACTGCAAGGAAACAAGCCATGTTTTCCCTCGTTCAGAATACAAACTGGTGACACCACTCCAGAAGCAGAGGACAAAAAGGCAACTTACATCCCAACAGACAGGAGGTGAATGGCGATGGCTGAGCCGATGACTTCTTGCATATCTGAGCCAACAATGGCCAGCTCCACCATCAACCACAAGATAATCCGAGGGACCTAAGGTGCAATCAAGATTTTTGTTTTATACACACACAAAATGTGAAAGAAGCAAATGAGGAAAACAAGGATACACACCCCAATTTTTTTAAAAAAAACACAAACACAACTTCCATTGTTAGTTTGTTAATATGAACAAGCTTCTTACTATGAGATATCCTAATGGTACACAAACAACCATATTTCCGCAAGCAATTAGTGACTTTCTTCCTCACCAAATCTTAACCCCTTTTCTCTCCAAATACACTGCTTTTTGCCCATCAATCTCATGTGTCCCAGGGCTCTGCCCTAGAACATCAGCCACCTTGCTGAAAGAAAGCAAGCAGCTCTGGGTCTGTCTGGATGGAAGACTGTCTGGGAACCACAAGCATCCCACCTTGAATTCCATGATGATGATGATGATGATGATGATGATGATAATTTTATTATTTGTGCCCCAACCTTCTGATTGGGTTGATGGCAGAAAGGTGTCGCTAAATAAAAAAATAAACTTTTCTTTTTCCAAATCTTTCTTGAGCAACTGAGGTGCACACCAGAATGATTTGCCCACTTCTACTTGATAGGGTGGGACACGGGTGGCGCTGTGGGTTAAACCACAGAGCCTAGGACTTGCTGATCAGAAGGTTGGGGGTTCGAATCCCCGCGACGGGGTGAGCTCCCATTGCTCGGTCCCTGCTCCTGCCAACCTAGCAGTTCAAAAGCACGTCAAAGTGCAAGTAGATAAATAGGTACCGCTCCGGCGGGAAGGTAAATGGCGTTTCTGTGCGCTGCTCTGGTTCGCCAGAAGCGGCTTAGTCATGCTGGCCACATGACCCGGAAGCTGTCTGCGGACAAACGCTGGCTCCTCGGCCTATAGAGTGAGATGAGCACCGCAACCCCAGAGTCGTCCACGACTGGACTTTACGGTCAGGGGTACCTTTACCTTTTTATAGATAACATTATTAGCAAGCTTTCAAGCTTACCTGCTTCATGTGAATAAATATGTATTGCTGCTTCTGTGGGTTTTTTTGACCATCAGGTTTTGCTATGTACGTCAAAGTGCAAGTAGATAAATAGGTACCGCTCCGGCGGGAAGGTAAACGGCGTTTCCGTGCGCTGCTCTGGTTCGCCAGAAGCGACTTAGCCATGCTGGCCAAATGACCTGGAAGCTGTACGCCGGCTCCCTCGGCCAATAAAGTGAGATGAGCGTAGCAACCCCAGAGTCGGTCATGACTGGACCTAATGGTCAGGGGTCCCTTTACCTTTTTACTTGATAGGGTGGAGAGAAGGAAAAGGAACTCTTCCTGGGCCTCCGTTTCATTTCTACATAGCAAAACCTGATGGTCAAAAAAACCCACAGAAGCAGCAATACATATTTATTCACATGAAGCAGGTAAGCTTGAAAGCTTGCTAATAATGTTATCTATAAAAAGGTAAAGGTACCCCTGACCGTAAAGTCCAGTCGTGGACGACTCTGGGGTTGCGGTGCTCATCTCACTCTATAGGCCGAGGAGCCAGCGTTTGTCCGCAGACAGCTTCCGGGTCATGTGGCCAGCATGACTAAGCCGCTTCTGGCGAACCAGAGCAGCGCACAGAAACGCCATTTACCTTCCCGCCGGAGCGGTACCTATTTATCTACTTGCACTTTGACGTGCTTTTGAACTGCTAGATTGTCAGGAGCAGGGACTGAGAAACGGGAGCTCACCCCATCGTGGGGATTCGATCCGCCGACCTTCTGATCAGCAAGTCCTAGGCTCTATGGCTTAACCCACAGCGCCACCCGTGTCCCTAATGTTATCTATATCTGACAGCTAATATTAGGCCCTAATATTGTCAAATGTTAAGACTGTTTAAGGCAACAGGAGCACCACAGCTTCCGCCAAGGCTCCTAACTGTCCTTTTGCAGCCACAGATCTACCTGTCGTGTGTGTGGCATCAGGTATTAGATTTAATAGTTGTACGCCACTTCCCTAAAACAATATTGAGCTCAAAGCGGCTCAGGGCAATAAAGCCTCACGGAAAAATTAGCAAACAACACCTCCATCAATATAATTGCGTGGAAACACAACAGCACGGAGTTTTAAAAGAAGAAGTAAACAATGGATGCAGCTCAATCGAAACTCAGAATGATTAAAAAATAATTGATTAGAAATGGCTGCTGAGCTCAGCGCCATTCGACATGATCCCTTTGGGGAAGGGAGGAGCATAATCACAGGCAGAAAGTTCTTCTAGCCACAAGGTGGGTGGGGAAACTGGTCTTGTTCTTGTGTGACGGAAGACACACTCTTTTGCCATGGCATCAGGTGAGTGGAAACTGCTGAACCAAAAAAACAGGCTTGCGGCCAAAATTGTGAGGCCTGGTGGACCTAACTGAGCCAATGGGCCAGAGGGAACCCACTGTATTAGGGTCTAATTCCTGTGGATCAAACCAGAAGCAGCGACAGAAGCAGATTGAAGGGGGGCGGAAGATCCCCAGTTACCACAGGCACTGAGCACTGAAAATAACAGCCGCTGCAGTAGTCCGTTTTTAGAAATCAAACACTTCTGATGAGGGAAGGATTCTACATCTGCTGACCGGCAACCACCTACGTGGATTACACTGCCTGGAATTTGGCAAGTCCTGAGCCAACAGACACCCACGAGATTGGTGAAGCCAACTTTCAGCTACAAGGGAAGCTCAGTGTGAAGATATGTGCTTTTAAGTAAAAAAAAAATCAAATCCTTCTGCAGAGAGCCACAATGAGCTTTGGAAGGCACTGCGCATTAGAGCCACGAACAACAGTGAAAGGAAACTTTTCAGCATTTTACTGTATTTTTCGCTCTATAGACGCACTAGACCATAAGATGCACCTAGTTTTTGGAGGAGAAAAACAAGGGGGGGAAATTCTGAATCCCAGAAGCCAGAACAGCAAGAGGGATCGCTGCGCAGCGAAAGCAGCAATCCCTCTTGCTGTTCTGGCTTCTGGGATAGCTGCGCAGCCTGCATTCGCTCCATAAGATGCACACACATTTCCCCTTACTTTTTAGGAGGGGAAAAAGTGAGTCTTATAGAGCAAAAAATACGGTAGTTTGCAAAATTGTCCCTCCTTGCATTAGCTTCCTGCCTGATGCTACCAAGAGGAAGAACAGTAGAAGTACAAGGCCCGGCGGGACAAGCCTACATTTGCAGCTCTTTCTTTGACAGTATCGGCCCTCCCAGAAACTGGCCCCTCCCACATGGTTTTTGGAGGCTGTTTTGAAGAAGCTGTGCTCGAGCAGTTTCCACACCACCTCAGTCCCAGAAGATCTCAGAACGCAGCTTCCTCCTCCTTCAGTTCAGGAGAAATAGTTACTTGGAATTGCCTGGCTTGGCCTGGGACTCAACTCAAACCCAACTTCCTATTTACTGAGGATGTTTTAATGCAACCCCCGGGGGAGAGGAAGCAAATAGATGTGTCAAGTTTTGAATACTCCAAGAGGAAACTGAGTCCCGGGTTAGCTATAAGCACACACATGACCACCCAGAGACACGTCACCAGAAATAAGATAGGGGCAGACAAGGAGGGTTTGCTAATCCTGGTGGAGGTGAGTGTTTTGCAGCTGGGATCCACATCCCTAGGCAACTGTGTCTTGCCGAAACAAGCCTCAAAAGAATTCCACCGCCAACAAAATACTCCTATGTGCTTGTTTAAATCCAAGCTTTTAAGCAGACTGGCTTCTTCAAAGACCAGCAATTAAAGTGATTATGGAGAGGCCACACAAAGCAAATATTGCACGAGCGTAGCAGAAAAGAGGAGGAAGGAAGAGGCTAAGTTGCAAGCCTGCCTGGAAGCCACAATCCCGGCCCCGCAATTCAAAATGCATTCAATTTACTCTGTGCTGAGAGAAGTGCTCTCTGCACACATTCAGAAGACATTCAGATACTCACTTAAGAAAAAAAGGAAAGTAAGCCCTGGGTTCAAGGTAAGAGCTGTATGAGAAAGTCGGTGCCAGCAGCAAATTCTCCTCCAGTTAACGGAGGTGGTGATGATCTTAAAAGAGGGGTGAACTCAGATTCGCCCACCCCAATGTCCCCTAATTGGGAACCCCTGATTTAAAGGGCTGGCAGAGATGCAGTTTTGCCTATTTATTGTAAGGGGGCGACATCCACAGTGCAGCCGGTGCTTTCTTTATATGCAGAAATAGTGCAAAAGCCAGAGGATCTGGAGGCTGCTGTAGTCTTTCCAGCTTTACTCTGGTTTCTCTTCAGATCGTATAAATCTTTCGCCTTTCACTTCTAGGTCTCATTAACTCCACTGCATGTTGCTCTTTGGCACAACGCATCTGCCTTCCTCAAATCTGCTTCTTTTTGCCTTTCTGGATCTGCATCTGTCTCCTGTATGCATCAAGTTCCCTTATACTCTTTGGCTACAGACCTACGACTTTGAGAACAGCCTGGCATCTTCAGGTGCCTCTTGGGACTTACCACAATTCCTGGCCCCCATAGTCCAGTCCTGTCTAGCTGCTTTTAACACACGGGGAGATCTGATCCTACAACAAGGCGCATTCCTCTGCTCGCAACAAAAGCACAAGATAAATTTCCAAATGAATGGCTCAATTCACTCACCTTGGGATACTGCCGGTTGCATACTTCTGCCAGATGAAGTCCGGTTACCACGCCCAGCCTCGCTGCCAGACGCTGCAAGAGCAAGCCAATGATCGTGGCTAGCAAGAGAACCCAGAGCAGCTGAAAGGCACCAAAGCACAGCAAGGTCAAGAGCAGCCGAGATATGAGAACTCTGGGAGCCAGCCAGCCTAAGGATTCTGTTTCCTAAAGTGTGTCTGCAATTCTTCATGAATTAAATACAGGCGCAGCCTCAAACCCCTCTCACAACCAGAAACGGGGCATGGAGGAGAACACAGCTTTCAATTGCACATGTTTTATCAAGAAATAACTGCTGAAGCAGAATATCCAGATATGTCCAGGCTACGTGACACATCCACTGGCATGTGAACTGTAGTCTAGAGACTTCTCTGTTGGATATTCTTACCCATCTATTAAGAATTACAACCCCCAGCTTCCTTGGAGAGTACCAGTTGGCAGGACTGTTGAAACCGGACAGGGCAGAAATGTCTTCAGGAAAATATACTACTAGATTTCAATCTAGCTTTTTATGAACGAGGAAACCAACACATTCCTCCTCCGGTAATGTAAGCAATCAAGCTTAAGCCTCTCTTACCTGCTAAAGGGCAAAGTAGTTACATAAAACATCTCTCTAGCTGAGTTGCTTAAAACTTAAGTTTTCAGCTGCAGAAGAATATATTATAAGTTTTAAGGTTGTCCCAGAATAGCTTACTTTGCCACCAACAGCTTCGCCACTTGATCTTACATTATCAGTAGACCTTCAGGTTTCTGCTCTTACAGAGAAACAAAACCCCCTGATTTAAAGGGCAGGCAGAGATGCAGCTTTGCCTATTTATGGTATGGGGGTGACATCCACACCTGGGTGGTTTGGGAAGAAAGAGCGCTCTTGCCAGACCAGCCTGGCCCCACTGCAATTCATCTTCATGTCAGGAGGACTCAAGAATTTTAATAAAGACAAGTTCACCCCAAGAAGGCTGTGGAGTCCCCTATTCGAACACGGATATGGTAAACATCTTCTGGCTAGAATTAATATTGGCACATGGAGTAGGAGCAAGCTCTCTTTCAGCTCTCAAAACTCGATGGATGGCTTTTATTTTATTTTATTTTAATTAACAATTTCAACATAAAAAATATCGAAACATATCATCTTCAATATTTCCCTCCATTCCTCCCCAACGAACCCTTCCCCCCACCCCAAGACTTCCCTCGGCTACTCTCTCTGATTTCTCAACACATATACTATAAAATTGTATAGATCATTATATTATCTATCTACTATATTAACCACCAATAAATTTGTGCATGTTTTTTCAAAACCTGCCAAGGAGTCCAGTTCATTTTGTTGTCTTTTTAGATAATTTGTAAAAAGTTTCCATTCTGCTTTGGCTTTTAAATACTCAGGAGCAAGAGGCTACTTACCTTAAAGCCTGCAATGGCGCCAGACTGCAGATCCGATTCTATATTGCCTGGATCCAAGTAGGCTATGCTCATGAGAAACCCAGGCCCGGTGAAGGCCCAGAGTTTTCGAAAACTGAACCATGGATGCTTAAAAGGAAAAAAAGGGGGGTTAAGAGTGGGGAGATGTTTTTCCACAGAAGGGAAGGAGTTGTTCAAATGACGATTAATGTCACAATCAATCAACACAGAAATTTGCTTTGTTGTTGCTTTCTTTCTTTTTTAACCGATGCTTCAATTCCAGAAGGACCATCACGCTAGGAGCAGAAAAGCAGCAAACCCACCCAACGATACAGCATCGCACAAAGTCCACATCACGCCAGAAACGTTTATCTTAACAATGGCCTAAATTTAGAGCGTTTACTTTGAACTGTGCTCTGGGGAGGTTCCTTAAAGCTTATCAGGGCTTGCTCAAGCAGAAGACCTATGATGGCAGGCAAGCTTCTCTGAAAGACAGCTCCCATCCAACACTACCAACCTCAGACTGCAAGGGAATGCTGGCTGCACTCTAGGAAGGCTCAGTTGATGTGGGGCGGCCACAAACCCAAATAAGCCTGAGCAGTAGCCTGCATACATTCTGTGTGCCCTAGAACAAGAACGGGGATAAGCAAAGTTCGGATCTCCTTATCAATCTTTGGGTGATCCTGCAGCAGAACAGCAGAACTCCCAAATGTTATGGTCTGGTTTTGGATAATGCTTCTCCTTGTTGCAGATGCTTATTTTGAACCTCAACGTTCCTTTGGTTAGGAAGCCTTTGTGGTCATCATTAGCTGCAGAGGTTATCCACAAGAAGCTAAATTTATGTCCGTGCTTTACTTATCGAGGGACTGCCAAGACACGCAGCCTGGAGGGAAAGGTCTGTGCTGCTGTGACATTTCAAAAGTTAACATCAGTAGCTGTCCACAGAACACCATTGTTCCTCTTCGCTCAACCATTACACTGGCTAGGTTAGCAAGGAAAATGACTGTTTCATTCCTGCTCCCTAGAAAGTAATAGGAAGGTACAGAGAGGCCCATCTCTCACTATAATCATCTTCAAATAGTATTACACGTCCAACATATGGCCTGGAACTTGGGATTTGTTTAATAAAAAGAAAACCTAAGCGGAAGAAAACCCACTGAAAGCCATTTTAGTAGATTATCTGAAATTTTGCATTTCTAACAGCAAAAGCATGCTTCCCTTTCAAATTAAACACTGGAGACAGCCTTTACTCTTATAGCTGCAATAGTTTACTTTAGATCATGTAGTGATAATAAATAATAAATAATAATAATAATAATAATTTTATTATTTGTATCCCACCCATCTGGTTGGGTTTTCCCAGCCACTCTGGGTGGCTTTCAGCATATATAAACATAATAAAACATCAAAAGTTAAAAAACAAAATACAGTGGTACCTCTGGTTACGAACAGAATCTGTTCCGGAGGCCCAGCCGTATCCCAAAAACTTCGTAACCGGAGGCACCCTTCTGCACATGCAGTGAAACCCGGAAGTATACACTTCCAGGTTTGCTGCGGCCGTAACCCGAAGATTCCGTAACCTTGAGGTTATGCAACACGAGGTACCACTGTATCTTATACAGACTAAAACCAATAAATCAACAGAAATGAAGAAGTTGTTGCTGAAGTTATACCCAAATTAAAATAACTGCCATCCCCAACTAAACATTTAACCAACCCCAACCCAACTCAAACAAAACAAAGGAACAAATATACCCAGAAATGCCTATCTCTGCATGAGTTTAGTGTTGGCCTTAATTGGAAAGAAGGAAGCTCAGAGGAACAACTCATGCAGCCTCATAGGATAATGGATGAATTCTGTTGCATATGGCACCTTTTGCAGAATTACACCCCTTCCCAGAAGAAGCTGCCTGGAAGGGAGCCTGGTCAAGGCAGGGACACAGTGGTCAATCTCTTCCACAGGCTGTCCCTTGGGGCTCAGCTAGGTTATTTCTCCCTCGGTGTAAGCAGTTCTTCCATGGCGTAATAGTAGTTCTCCAACACAGCATTTGGGGAATACTGCCCTGCACACACCTCTATTTCCCCTGAAGCACACTTGCTTACCTTTTCATCTTCAGGTACAGGTATTTTCTGATCAAAGTAGGTGGTAAATTCATCTGTAGAGTCGGAAAGGTGAGATGGTAGTGTGGTGTTGCAAATGGTGCTCACACCGTCCCCCGAGGAATCTTCTGCAAATCGACAATGGAAATTTTGATAAGCAGAGTGCAGCTTAAAGGAGAAAAATTCAATGCCAACCTTCACGTCAAGTGAAGTCAAAGACACGGTGCCTGTCAAATGTTGCTGGACCAGTTTCCATCAGTGCCAGGCACCATGGGCAATCATCAGAGATGGAAAGAGGCTTGTCGTCCAAAGCATCTGGAGGAAAGTTTATTGGCTACCTCAGTTTTACACAAGATTGTATGCTATGGCACTCTCTCTGTGTCTGGCTTAGAAGATGGGGTGTGTGTGTCAAATGATTATCCTCTAGAGAAATGATTTTGCTGCACCTCTCAGCCCTCATGTCCAAAAGTAGTGACTACAGTAGACAGAAGGGACGCGGGTGGCGCTGTGGGTTAAACAACAGAGCCTAGGACTTGCTGATCAGAAGGTCGGTGGTTCGAATCCCCGTGACAGGGTGAGCTCCTGTTGCTCGGTCCCTGCTCCTGCCAACCTAGCAGTTCGAAAGCACATCAAAGTGCAAGTAGATAAATAGGTACCGCTCCGGCGGGAAGGTAAACGGCATTTTCGTGTGCTGCTCTGGCTCGCCAGAAGTGGCTTAGTCATGCTGGCCACATGCTGTACGCCAGCTCCCTCGGCCAATAAAGCGAGATGAGCGCCGCAACCCCAGAGTCAGTCACGACTGGACCTAATGGTCAGGGGTCCCTTTACCTTTACCTTACAGTAGACAGAATGACTGTAGGCAGAGATAAAGCAAACATGGTAAATTGCTTTGCATATTAGAAACTTAATTCATGCACACTGACATTGTCTTCATTATCACAGGCCCATTTTCTTAAAAGGGGGGAAGAAAATTAACGTTAAAATCTGATGCCCACTGACCTGGGATTACAGAAGCAAGTCCCACTGAATTCAGAGTAGTCATGTTTAGGATCTCACTGTCTGCCAGTCAGGTTACATAGAATTTTAGGAACTGCATGAGGTCATCTGTCCCTCAACAATGAAGCCATGGTTAATCACTCTTAAAACTATCCATATTTTGCATGCATTTAGTTTGTGTATGTGCCCTGTCATTTGCAAGAAGAAACTTATTCTCCTGTTTCAAAGCTGCAAGGTTGTTTCTGGGGTACAAAGATGAAATTTGGTACCATCACTCTAAAACCCTGACTGCAAGAAAAGTTCTTTTAAGAAGTATCTCCCTCAAAATGCATGATATGATGTCTTCCGCATTAGTGGCCAACCGTTGCTGAAGAAGAAAACAAGCTAAGCCCCACAAATTTAAGAATGGAAGGATGCAAGAGAGCACACTTCACACAATTCAACAATTCTGCCAATGGCAATGGGAACAGGCAGAAGATAAGAGAGCATTTATAGTGTTGGCTAATAATCTACACACAACATATACAAATAATAAGAATAGTACCAACAATTTGCACACAGTTAACTCATGCATCTTCAGATTTACATACATAGCGAAAAATTAAAAATGGGGCAGAAAAGGTTTCAGAAAATATGACTTTAGCAATCCCACCCGCCATTGAACCCAATGGATTTTGACTTTACAGAATTTATGTTTTAGGTGCAATTTCCAGGACGTAACCCCCAAGTAAGTTGCAGGCCTACTGCAACACTTTCCCAGAACACAATTTGATGGTTCCAACATGTTGGGTCCCTGCAATCGGGTTGGGTGGGGGTCAACAGGCAGGGATCCAGTTTAGCTGTGCAGCCTATATATGACTGGCTTCCAGCAGAGACCACAGGGCTGCCCTTCGATGGAGGTGACGAGGTACCTTACTTCTCGGGGACATGCCTTCCCCCACCTGCACTTGCAGGTCCTGCCAAGCCCAGAGCCCAAGAGGCTGACCAGCTGCTCCTTCCTTGCAGCCAGATTGACTCCAGTCCTTCCCTTGTTACCAATACTTTTCTAGAATGAGAAGCCATTTCCTCCTGTTTTCCAAACCAGAAGATCATTTGCTCTCTCCCTTCAACATAACTACCAGCAGGCGAAGCATCTCTCTTCCTCCATCATCTTCCCTCTTCCTTCCTTCTCCTTATCAGTCTGTTTAGATTGTAAGCCCGTGGGCAGGTTTTAATGCTATATACTGTACAGCATCCTATTCTTTGGTGCTCAAGAAATCCCAGCAAAAGAATGGCAGATGAAACTGATGGACTACATGGAAATGGAGGAGATGACCGGCAGAATCCGAGACCAGGGAGAAGAGTCGATGGAAGAAGATTGGAAAAAAATTAAAGTATACTTACAGAGATATTGCAAAATTAATGAATGTTAGAAGTATATTGGAATGAAGCTATATGGTTTTAGCAGAAGGGTTATTAAGAATTATATGAATATTAAGTGTTAATGTGTTAAAGTGGGAAATTTAAAGTTAAACTGTGTTAGGATAAATTATAGAATAAAAATTGAAGAGAAGGGAAAGGATTTGTTGAATCAGATAATTTGAACTAGAATACAAAAAAGGGAGGTGCGAGGAAGTTGAGGAAATAAGCTAATGAAAGATTTAGATATAAAATTTGGATGTGTGTTTTTGTTTTGTTTTTTCTTTTTATGTTGTATTGTTTTTTCTCTTTTTTATTGTTGATGTATTGTTTGTTGAATTCATGTATTGTTTTCTTTATTGTTTTTCTTTTTATAATTATAAAATATCTAATAAATTTTATTTTTTTAAAAAAAGAAATCCCAGCAAAAGTCTGTTATTACTGACATGCTTATTTTTTTGCTCTAGACATAATAGCATATCCTTCATTTGAAGTCCAAGCTCGTTCTGCTCCTTGACTGAAGTGCAGAGGCTCCATTTTGCACATACCAAATTTCTAAAAAAGTATTCAAGTATTCCTTATCTTGATGGAACGGCTTTTGCCTTTTGAGTTTCCCAAAGGCATTTGAGAGGTCACAGGAGGCTAGATTAGACAGACCCTTTGGGTCCAGTCCAAGAAGGGCTGAAAATAATGTTCACCTTTTAACACATCTTGCGGCTTTATTCAAGATAAAAATGTGGGTAACGCACAGAATTCAGGTGCAGAGCACAACTTCTTTTTTTTAACCATGGGGAAGTTGTGGATTAAACTGACTCTCCCATCAGCAAACAAGAATTGCATCAAAGAGTGCTACGTAGACACAGATCTACGGGAGGCATCTAACAAGGGTTTTCCCCAAAACAGCCCTCCAATCTCTGCAAAAGGGAAAAGCTACAAGACACTGGAAAAAGTTTTACATCAAGTCCTGAAATGTTATTCTACCCCCTCCCACTTGCCCCAACGCTCCGGTTCTACTCACTCTTATACTCTAATTTGTATTCTCCACGTGGCATTTTGCTTTTGCTTCCAGGTACCAAGAAAGCTGAGCTCCACTTACACCAGCCTCCTTGGAAGCGTAGAAGAGACCAATATATAGTCGAGGAACAGGAACAGTAAGGATGCACATAACACACGGTTTTCTGTTGCAGCTGTGAAGTCAGTTTCTCCTCCTACACCTCTGCCTTCCCTGCCTCCCAAATTAAAGAGGCGATGCCACTCAGCAGATCTGTTGACATGGTGGCTTTAAAGCAACAGTTGTGTAATGAAAACCACCATTGCAGGAAGAATTCCACCCCCAGATGAGCCAAACTCACCTTGCCTAGCTAGTTAAACAAAGACGAGAAAGTGTAAGGAACATGATGTAGCACACAGATGCAGCCCGTTGTTGACTTCCCTGAAGTTGCGTACTGAAAAACTGGCCACCTGACAAAAAGTGTAAGCTGTCGCAAGGCCTTGGCAGAGAGAAAGAATCTGGAATGTCCTCTTTTAAAAGGTGTGTAAGGCTGCCTGACAAATATAGGTCAGCAAAAGGAGAGAAGTTCGGTTTTAGGGGCGTGCTGAATGATTTCGGTCTTTACAGGGTTGCTTGCTTCAGTCTTGCACAGGGCTTTCAAGTGGGAAGGGGAATTTCAACCTGGTGCTTAGGGATTTCACTAGGCCAGGAGTCTGCAACCTTTAAGACAAAAAGAGCCACTTGGACCCGTTTCCGAAGAAAAAAAAACTGGGAGCCGCAAAACTCGTCATTATAAAAATAACTTTTTTGTCACTTTTTTAATTATTTCTTTGTTTGACCCCTCAGAATTACTCCTCCTCATAGAAATAAACGTTAAATTAACAAGTTACCTTTTTTGTGTGTGTGTGTGTTCTTCACTCCCCTTCAAAACAGTGACCAGCGTACATGCCCCCTTTCAATGCAGTGACCAGCGTACATGCCCCTTACAATGTAGCGGGCGGGCGGGCGGGGTGACGTCGGGACGGTGCGTGACTAACGCACGCACCGCCCCCATGCGACGTCACAGCCAGTACAGCGCCCGCCACAGTGGGGAGTGTCGGGGCGCACAATGCACCTCCTCCCCTCGCTAGTATCCGCCCCAGAGCCACGGCAAAGGTGTAAAAGAGCCACATGCGGCTCCGGAGCCGCGGGTTGCCGACCCCTGCACTAGACGATAGTGAATTTTCTGCTTTGTTCTGGTGAGAGCAGAAAGCTGTCATTTAAGCCCCAGGTTTCACTGGGTTTCACATCAAAGTGGCATATTCTTTTTTAGTTTCTGACCTGCCCATAGTATCACAGATATGGAAGAGAACTAGACAGGTCATCTAGTTCAACCTCTGGCCAATGCAATGGCAAGGAGTTGGAGAAGAAGACCTCTGGGGTATGATGCTATCAACAGGTAAGCTATTAGAACGGCCTTTTAGCAACACATTGGGAAGAAGGTAGAGAAGCCTTTAGGGAAATCCACAGTCCCCATGCAGAATTCTCCAGTTTTAGCCAAATCATCCCCACCCAAAGCCTCCTAAAAACAGTTGCCATGATGGTCAACCATGATCAGATTATCCCTCTCTGGTCCTTTGAAATTCAAGCAGTGATTCAGCTGATCTAATCATTACTCAGCTAATGTTCCATTGCTAGTTTGGACATTTTCAAGACTAGGCAGTTTAAAGAAAAAGTAGACATTACTGCAGAATTTCCAAATACCACACCTAACAAGGAACATGAAAAGCATATAGAGATATTTTCCGTTGGTGGTTTCAAAGAGTTGTGGGCGCACCTTTCCTGTAAAACGGCGAAGACCTGGGGAGATTTGATTTCCTTCTTCAGGTCTGAAAAAGCCTAAAGACTGCTTGCAAAAATCAAGGATTGTTCCATAGAAGCTGAGTATTTCAAGAGTTCTGAAAAACCACTCCATGGAGGAAAGTCACCTTGTGTTTTCTTGGCTCTTCTCTCCTGAGGAAATATTGTTTAAAAGCCTGCTTTCGCAGACTGGTAAAACTACTGAGCTGTGACCACATCTATTAAAATCAACATATTTAACAGCACAAAACCAGCGAGTCATTATTTCAAGAATATTGGCCAAGAATCGTCCTTACCTATGCCTACCACTGAGCAACATTTTAACTGGAGCATTCAGAACTGTAACTGGCTTTTGGTCATCGTTTATATCATGGTTTTAAGAAGACAGAGAAAGCGAGGATTGTTCATGAACTACTCAATTTCCTCTACGTCAGGGAACGGGAACCTGTGTTATGTATAAACAGTTACGTTACATTCCTTAAATCCCATCAGAAAACCGGCTCTTAGAAAATTCAGTTATCCAGCCAGAGGCTAAAAGTAATGGGTTAACTGAGTCAGTTTCAGCTCAGATGGACACGAGCGTTTTCTTTTAGAAAAACTGCATGCCCAGCCCCAAAAGAAAATAACTTGTGGATAGTTGGAGCAATTTCCCCATTACTGGCAAATTCTACCTTTACCGTAGACTCCTATGCACGGGTGGCGCTGTGGGTTAAACCACAGATCCTAGGACCTGCCAATTAGAAGGTCGGCGGTTCGAATCCCCACGACGGGATGCGCTCCCGTTCCTCGGTCCCTGCTCCTGCCAACCTAGCAGTTTGAAAGCATGTCAAGTGCAAGTAGATAAATAGGTACTGCTCCAGCGGGAAGGTAAACGGCGTTTCTGTGCGCTGCTCTGGTTCGCCAGAAGCGGCTTAGTCATGCTGGCCACATGACCCGGAAGCTGTACGGCGGCTCCCTCGGCCAGTAAATCGAGATGAGCGCCGCAACCCCAGAGTCGGTCACGACTGGACCTAACAGTCAGGGGTCCCTTTACCTTTGCACATTTACTCAACAAACCCTATTCCATTACACGGGGCTCGCTTCCATATATAGCGGACCCGCCATTTAAGCGAGGGTTCGGTTCTAAGGGGTCAAAATTGTGCAAAGGAAGGGACCCCCGGAACTACCCTCTGCAAGGTGGAAGGCTGCTTACTGGGGCCTGGGACGGTTGTAGGGGGCCCTGAGAGCTTCCCACGGTCCTCCATCACCTCCCTAGAGGTGCCTATAAGCGAAGAGGTGCCCTTCTTACGGGCCTCTGGGGTGCCTGGGAAGGTGGCACGAGGGCTCTGGGACGCTGCTCTGTTAACTGCCTTTGGGACAGCAATGAGAAGGCTCTGGCAGCGTTCCAGAGCCATCACACCTCCTTCCCAAAGCCCGTCCCTTCGCTTACTGGGCTTTGAGAATTAAAAGGAGAGCAGAGAATGGCAGGTTTCCCGGCTCTCAGTTTATTTACTTATTTCACACACACCCCACCCCGTGCAAGGTTGCGATGGTGTGAGTAAACCGAGCTCAAGTTGTGGGATCGCTGCATGTAAACAGAGGACTGCAGCAGTAGAGATGGCCCACAATCCACGATTCACGCATGACTCATTTCTGCCTGACAGGAAAACCGGAAAGGAAGACGCTCAATGTGGTGGCCAAAATCAAGCCAATACCAGTAAAGGTTAATGCTGAAGTTTCTGGGGTATAACTTTCTTTTATAGAATTCTCTCTGCAAGTCAGGAGCCGCATGCAGAACAGATACACCAGTGTCGGCCTTTGCATGGAAAAGTGAAGTTTCCCTTCCCGTGCCAACAGGCATCTGATAAGACGCAGCCCTTTTTAAAAATTGAAATATTTATTACATTTTTCACCTCAGGAAGAAAGCGACGTAAGTTTAGGCTAAACAGTCACCTCTCTAAACCAATGTATGCAAAATGTTGTATGTTTATATGTTTTATATGTGCATTTTATATTTGACTTTTGTAATGTTTTCTTTGGAAATGTTTAAGGTTTTTTCGTTAACTTTGTTTGTGTTGAATATGTATTTTGTAGTAGACCTCCTTTGTAATGTTTTATTTTGAAATCTTTAAGATAATATTTTAGTTTCCTGTTAACTATGTTGCTTTGACTGTATATTTTATATTTGACTTTTTTAGAAATGTTTGATTTTGGATTGTTGTAATGTTTTAATATGCTGTAAACCGCTTTGAGATTTTTCTTAAAAATATAAAGCGGTATAGAAATGAAATGAAATGAAATACAGTGGTGCCCCGCAAGACGAAATTAATCTGTTCCGCGAGTCTCTTTGTCTAGCGGTTTTTTCGTCTTGCGAAGCAACCCTATTAGCGGATTAGTGGATTAGCACTATTAGCGGTTTAGCGGCTATTAGCGGCTTAAGGGATTAGCGCATTAGCTGCTAAAAGGCTATTAGCGGTTTAGCGGCTTAGAAAAAGGGGGTGGGGAGCGAAAAAAAATCTCAAGAATCGCAAGACATTTTCGTCTTGCGAAGCAAGCCCATAGGGAAATTCGTCCTGTGAAGCGCATTGAAAAACGGAAAACCCTTTCGTCTAGCGGGTTTTCCGTCTTGCGAGGCATTCGTCTTGCGGGGCACCACTGTAACAATAATAATAATAATAATCAGGCTAACAAACACATATGCTTTCAACTTGGCAAATCCACCAAGACTGTTAGAATTTAAAAAAAGCATTAATGGGCAATCTATAAATAACTTCCAAAGATAAAGGGCCCACAAGTTACAGTACTGCATGAAATTTTCTTGCCTAGAAGGCAATGGCTGGAACTATTCATGGAAGAGCCGTAGCTCAGAAGCAAAATGCTCACTTTGCGAGCCGAATGTTCCAGTTTCAACCCATTCAATCTTCATGCTGATGACAATTTTTTATCCTAGCTTTTGACACCTAATATGTGCATTTTTAGGACACCTCCCACCCAAGGTTTTTGCAACTGCATGTTGTTTTTAACATTGCATTTTAATTGCTGCAACCTGACCTGGGACCTTAGGGTGAAGGGAGAGTCATAAATTGGAAATTATTAATAATAATAATAATAATAATATACAGACCATTGGTCTGACTTGGAAAAATGCATTGTCTTATGTTCCTATGAAAGTGATGTAGATTTGTGAAAAAGATCTCAAGACTGAAGCTATTCAGGAAGCAGAGTGCTAAGCTATGTCCACATCTGGTGAAAGGGGCTCAGTGGAATAATTTCTCTTTCAGAGGGCCTGAAGGCAACATATTTGGGTTTGGAAGGTATTTTTTGGGTTTCATGATCACAGGGATCTGGAGCCCATTAAAGCCAAAGTTGTTAGCTGCACGGAGGGTCTACGTTTACAAAAGATAAAAGTCATCTCAGAGGTCCATCTGGTTTGACCTTCCCCAACACCACTTTGGTTAAGGGGTGATATGATAGCCATGTTCAAATATATAAAAGGATGTCACATAGAGGAGGGAGAAAGGTTGTTTTCTGCTGCTCCAGAGAAGCGGACACGGAGCAATGGATCCAAACTACAAGAAAGAAGATTCCACCTAAACATTAGGAAGAACTTCCTGACAGTAAGAGCTGTTCGACAGTGGAATTTGCTGCCAAGGAGTGTGGTGGAGTCTCCTTCTTTGGAGGTCTTTAAGCAGAGGCTTGACAACCATATGTCAGGAGTGCTCTGATGGTGTTTCCTGCTTGGCAGGGGGTTGGACTCGATGGCCCTTGTGGTCTCTTCCAACTCTATGATTCTATTCTATGATTCTATGAAATTCAGACAGAACCAACCTCTTAAAGGGCCTTGAGAACATAGACCTATATAGCAGTGTTTTCTAGCTGCACAAGCCCATAGGCGTAATTCAAGACAAACTAAAAAGCGTCCATTACATTGACTGGGAGGTGGTGATAACATGAATACAGAGCCCGTAAAAATTATCTTGTGCAACACTGCTGGGTGGATTTAACAAGCTGGCAGTTAAAGGATTTCCTAGAATGTGTCTCCCAGTTCCACAGAGTATGCTTACAGTTTTCTTGGACAAATGATCTTCAGTCGCAGGGGCTTGCTCCCATTTCTTATCCAGTCCTAAAAGCAGGGATGGGGGCAAAGAAAATGGGACCTTCCAGATCAGGGTTGGTTATCCACTATTGCATTGTTATGAGGTTGGGAGGGAAGACTCGGCCCCACACACTGTGCCCCTTTCCAAAACATCTGTTTCTGCATGTGTGGAGTGGAACGTATAAGAGAATGACTATCACCACCGTGATATATTTTTTATGATGCAGCGGTACATAACAATTTTAATAAAGAAATAAGATCAAGCTTGCCAAACCAGTTCCTTTGTCTAGCTTTGGCTGACTAGTTAAGTACGCGATTTACAAATCCAAAGAAGTTGCTGTAGAAGCAAATAGGTGGGCATTTGCCCTCACCACCGCTTCGCTGGTAGGTAGAAGAACAAAAGCCAGAGTTGGTGGGTGGGTTGAAAAGCTGAATGCTAGAAGAGGCAAAGAGAGACACCTGTTTACTCTGTGCTGGAAACCTAATGAAGGAGGAAGATCTGCTGTGAGCTTCTCTGTCCTATATGCACAGGTTGTAAAGGTAAAGGGACCCCTGACCATTAGGTCCAGTCGTGACAGACTCTGGGGTTGTGGCGCTCATCTCATTTTATTGGCTGAGGGAGCTGGTGTACAGCCTCCAGGTCATGTGTCCAGCATGACTGAGCCACTTCTGGCGAACCAGAGCAGCGCACGGAAACGCCATTTACCTTCCCGCTGGAGAGGTACCTATTTATCTACTTGCACTTTGGCGTGCTTTCGAACTGCTAGGTTGGCAGGAACAGGGACCAAGCAACAGGAGCTCACCCCGTCATGGGGATTCAAACCGCCGACCTTCTGATCAGCAAGTCCTAGGCTCTGTGGTTTAACCCACAGCGCCACCCGCGTCCCTCTTCACAGGTTGTATATATGCGTAAATAAAACCATATACCTTAAAGACATCACAGTCTTCACAGACCTTCATTTCAAGGAAACCATATGAACTGAACCGGACCCTGCAATCATTACCTGAGGCCCTTCTTCGTGTGCCTCCTCCACGAGAGGTCCAGAGGGTGGCAACATGAGAAGTGGCTTTTTCTGCAGTAGCTCCCAGCTTGTGGGAAGCTCTCCCTATGGAGGCTCGCTTGGCCCCTTCATTGCATATCTTTAAGCACCAGGTAAAAACATTCTTCCGCTCCCAGGCCTTTGACTGACCTAATCAACATCTTATCTGCTGCCTTTTAAACTGCTGGGGTATATATATGTGTGTGTGTGAGAGAGAGAGAGAGCGAGAGAGAATTTTTATTATGTCTTTTTGTGTTTTTACATTGTAAACTTCCCTGTGATCCTCAGATGAAGGACAGTATAGAAATTTAACAGTTTCAGGTTAAGACTGGACCTCCGGAACGAATTAAGTACTTAACCCGAGGTACCACTGTATAGAAATTTAATAACGATGATTTCTTAAAAACCCAAACACTGTCCCAAATTAACATCTCGCACTGGTACGTAAGACAGAGAAAACAGTAGACATTCAATTAAAGACAGGAATTGTTTTTTTTAGATTTTCTGTCCGTTGAGTCTGAAAAGTTTCATCAAGTTCCTTAAAACGACGACGAATGAAATAGCAAATTTACCGTATAATGCTTCCCTCTCCTTCCCCGGTGTCATGGTGGAAACTTTCTCTGTAGAGCCAGGCTCTTTAGAAGAGGTCACATTCACTAGGAGAGAGCACAAAGAAATAAAGATCATTAGGACATGGCTGCATGGGGTGCCCGAAGTTTAATGAGACTCTGCAACAGTCCGAGTCTGTTCTTTTCACCTTTTCCGCGGAAGATGGGGCTGGAGATGTAAGAGAACACATCGCTCTGTGATGATGGAAGGAAAGATGGTGGAGAAGTGGAGCACACATGGAACCACACAGCCAAAGACATGTCCTTTTGAGCACAGCATTTACAGTGGAGGATGTGGGTGAATTGACGAGATGGCTGAGGTCTAAAAAAGACATGGTGTTGCTGCATTCAAGATGCATGGACCTTAAACAGCTCAGGACCACAATACCTCAAGGACCACCTCTTTCTATATGAACCTACCCAGACCCTGAGATCATATTCTGAGGCCTTCCTTTTGGTGTCTCCTCAAGAGGTGCAAAGGGTGGCACCACGAGAACAGGGCCTTCTCTGCAGTGGCTCCCCGTCTGTGGAATGCTCTCCCCAAGGAAGTTTACCTGGCGCCTTCATTACACACCTTTAGGCACCAGGCAAAAGCGTTCCTCTTTAACCAGGCCTTTGCCTGACCTAATCAACATCCTATACCCTTTTAAAATTGGGCTCTTTTCTGTTATTCAGTTGTTGTTTTCATTCTGATTATATACGTTGTGATCTTTTCTGTGAACTGCCCTGAGACCTCCGGTTGTAGGGCGGTATATAAACTCAATAAAAAATAATAATAAAATGCTGCACCCCCAGCGAATCAGCTTGTGGACATGCCAAAGCATCATCTAGCTCACTAAATCCATGCTGAAGAGACAATAAAGCAGGGTTTCCTAGACCACCATTGAGTCCAACCCAAATGCCTTGTAAATTTCTATCCCACTCCAGGCACTTCTCAACCCTAGGTCTTTATTCACAGTCCCATCGATCACAGGTAGTCACTACCAACCAGTGCTGTAAAGCAGCATTTCCCAACCTTGGGCCTCCAGCTGTTTTTGGACTACAACTCCCATAATCCTCAGCTAGCAAGACCAGTGGTCAGGGATGATGGGAATTGTAGTTCGAAAACAGCTGGAGGCTCAAGGTTGGGAAACACTGCTGTAAAGGATGTAAAAGCCCAATTCCGAGTCATGTGGATGGACCTGTCAATACGACAGACCTCATCTACTCATAAAACGATACAACCAGAAGGCAAGTGTGAATATGAAGAGCAGGTAATTCCTCAAGGAACATTTTCCTTATTTTATAGTTAGTGTCTTGACTCACTCGCTTGATTCGTTTGGAACCAGGGATCATTTTTTGTTTGATGCATTTGGGATGTTTTTCATGCATTTATTTTTCCTCTTGGTTTTAATGTATCTACGTAGGGTTTTCTATCTGTCTGTCTGTCTGTTTGTTTGGATGTAAGTCGCTTTGGGCTGCCCTGGGCAAGATAAAGCAACTAACAAATTAAACAAACGATCTACCAAGCAACTCCAACCAAAAGGCTAGTGTTGCTAGAATTTACACTTTTCAACTCCACTTTTCAACCTGTGGAGTATTTTTATTTCAATACTACATTCAATACTACAATACTACATTTCGATACTACATTGAGAAGTGCCATTTCTTGAACTTGACTGACAGGTGCCCACTAGAAGGAGACACAAAAAAAGAGGAGAAACTGGCTGCAAGCAAAGGGTGATTAACATTACAGTGGACTCTAGGGTTACGTACCACTCTTGATATGTAATCTTCAGGCTGCAAAAGTGGCAAACCCAGAAGCGTATTCTTCCGGGTTTCGCTGCTCGTGCAGGCGCAGAAGTGACACTTCTGGTTATGGATTTTTCAGGGTGCACATGGACCTCTGAAATGAATTAAATTCATAACCAGAAAGTCCACTGTAATTAGCATTTTTCCTCGGGGTAGGGAAGTTTGGTTTTGCCAAAACTGGCAGAAGAGTGTCTCTTTGCCAGTGTGGGGGAAAGGTTAAGGGTGTCAAACGAGGACCTGGAAGGCCTGTGTTCGAATCTTCACTTGGCCATGAAGCTTGCTGGGTGACCTCGGGCCACTCACTGCCTTTCAGCCTATCCTACCTCGCACGGTTGTTTTTTGGGAATAAATGAGCAGAACCATGTATGTCACCTTAAGCTCCTTGGAGAAAAAGGTGGGATATAAATGCAAGAAAACAACAAGCCTTAAGGTGAACATACAAAGTTCCAGAGTTTCTGTCTGCAGTTCCACATTCCCCCTCATTCCCACCTTGCAGGAATAGACAGCTTTCAGTGATACCAAAGTCCAATTGCAGTTCAGTCTATATAGCAGAGACAGCTCTTCCAAGATGTGTCTGAGATAGTTTGTTCTTGTAATGTTTCCCCAGAACAAACAAGCTCTTTCTTTCCTAATAAACACTGAACTCTCTCATGCCTCTTACAAAGGAGGCTGCTTGAGCCAGAACTTTGATATGGCAGTTTACTACTCTCAGTCGAACAAGGGTGCAGGCTTGAGATAAGGAGGGTTTAATGGGGAGCCCAGACCATCCCTTTTACATGCTAGTTGTCTCCTTCAGGGATTAGAAATCTTTGGCCCTCCAGATGTTGCCAGAATGCATTGCCCAACATCCCTGGCTACAGGCTATGCTTGGCTGAGAATGATAGGAGTTGGAGTCCACCAACATCTGGAGTACCCAGCTTCAGGTTCTATTGGCTGGCCCTATCACTGCGACATTTTTCAAAACTGCTTCTTAACATACAAGTATTCCACACCACTTCCTACAACCTTGAAGTTCTGCCCTAGGAAAGCTCAAATCTCAGTGGTCAGACTAAATGCGTAAAGTTTGTAAATACAGTGGTACCTCGGGTTAAGAATTTAATTCGTTCTGGAGGTCCGTTCTTAACCTGAAACTGTTCTTAACCTGAGGTACCACTTTAGCTAATGGGGCCTCCTGCCGCCGCCGAGCGATTTCTATTCTCATCCTGAAGTAAAGTTCTTAACCCGAGGTACTATTTCTGGGTTAGCAGAGTCTGTAACCAGAAACGTCTATAACCTGAGGTACCATTGTATATGTTATGCTCAACAAAGGGAACAAGTAGAGGGAAGGAAAATGAATACAAGAGATAAAAGGCTAGGAAAGGCAGCCATAGAAGAAAGGAATACTTAAAGGACTCAATTTGTCATCCGGTCCTAAGCAAGTCGGAAGGGAAACTAACCAAGGCAAGTATCATTCTGAATACTTAAATGGCTGCTCATTTTTTAAAAATGTGAATCAGGAGCACTAATTGCTGAGAAGCAGATGTGGGTGGTAGGAGTCAGAACTAGGTCAATTTTAGCATTGCTTTCACTTCAAGGAAATATACATGAAAAAACTTGTTATACAGAATTATGGATTAGCAAGCAGCTTGAGAGCAAAAGCAAATAGGGTCTTAGTCTGCTTGTGGAGTTTTCCATTACAATTAAAATATTTAACAATCAAGTTCACCTCCACGATATAATACAGATAATATTTATTTAGCTGAAGCCATTGCACGGATATGCTTCCATCAAAGAGTGGGGGGGAAGCATCCTGCCAAAACTGTTCCATTCAGAATTACACGGGTGACGCTGTGGGTTAAACCACAGAGCCTAGGACTTGCTGATCAGAAGGTTGGCGGTTCGAATCCCTGTGACAGGGTGAGCTCCCGTTGCTTGGTCCCTGCTCCTGCCAACCTAGCAGTTCGAAAGCACGTCAAAGTGCAAGTAGATAAATAGGTACCGCTCCGGCGGGAAGGTAAAAGGCGTTTCCGTGCGCTGCTCTGGTTCGCCAGAAGCGGCTTAGTCATGCTGGCCACACGACCCGGAAGCTGTACGCCGGCTCCCTTGGCCAATAAAGCAAGATGAGCGCCGCAACCCCAGAGTCAGTCATGACTGGATCTAATGGTCAGGGGTCCCTTTACCTTTAACCTCCTCCAACTGACTGATGCTGGTGGTAACTGAAGTCCAAAAGGCACCAGGTTGGGGAAGACTGGACTTGTGGTTCCCACATTTCTTCCCAAGAATCTTCCCAACGGATAATAAGGATGGAAAAGCAGGACACTCTCTTTCAGAAGGGCCAACAGACTGAGGGAAGCACGTCCTCTGGAGGCTAGGGCCAGCGCATTCCAACAAGTCAGAAAAGAACTGTGCCCTCATTCAATCAAGGTCTTCGGCTTGATTAAACAGCACGCTCTACTACTCGATGCATTTCCCCCAGAGGCATAGCTGAAGCTTTCGGCTTGCGGTAAACGGATTCCCCTAGCTATAGGAAACAAGAGATGCCCAGTAATTTCAAATCACACCTCCATTTCAGAATGCAGAAGATAGAAAAGACACCAGGGAGAAGAGACTGTGGAAGAAGATTGGAAATTTTCAAAACATTATTTAGTATAATATTGTATAATTAAGGAATGTTGGGAGATGGTGGAATGAATTTATATGACTTTAGTTGAAATATGATAAGGATTTAAGATTTTAGGATTTAAGGGTTTAAGATTTAAGGTTTCTTTTTTCTTACTAGATTGAAGTATAGATAAATTATAAGATTTTGATGGGAAGATAAGGTTAAAACAGATTAAGGTAATTAAAAGACAGTAAGCAGTGAAAGATGGAAAGGATTTGCTGATCCAAATTATTAAATGGAATACAAAAAGGGGAGGTGGGTGGAGGTCGAGGAAATAAGTCATTGAAGGATAGAGATGTGAAAAAAAGATGTGTTTTTAAAAGTTTGTGTTTTTTCTTTGGTTGGGTGGAGGTATTGTTTTCTTTTTTGGCTTTTTGATGTATTTTTTAATTTTTTAACTTTGTATTTTTCCCCTTTTTTATTTATATATATTTTGTGTTTTTTCTCTTTTTTTCTTCTATCTTTGTAACTATAAAACTTTTAATAAATATCATTAAAAAAAAAAAACAGAATGCAGAAGCAACCCTACTGGAAGTGGCGCTTCTGTTTTACGGCTAATAATGACCGATGGACTCATCCTCCATGAATGAGCCAATCCTCCCGTTTAAGCCCTGGAAGTCGGAAGACATTTCCACATCTCACGACAGTGAATTCCATAAATTAACTGCACGTTGTGTGTAAGAGTGACTCCCTTTCGCATGCCCTGAACTTACTGCCAATTAATTCCACTGCACAACCCCAAGTTATGGGATAGAGACATCTCTACCACACCACCTACCGTATTTTTCGCCCTATAGGATGCACTTTTTCCCCTCCAAAAATGAAGGGGAAATGTGTGTGCGTCCTATGGGGCGAATGCAGGCTTTCGCTGAAGCCTGGAGAGCGAGAGGGGTCGGTGCGCACCGACCCCTCTCGCTCTCCAGCCTTCGGGCTGCTATCCGCAAGCCTGGGGAGCCCGCGGGAGTTCCCACAGGGCTCTCTAGGCTTGCGGATAGCAGCCTGCTGCCCGAAGCCCAGGGAGCGCAGCGCTGCACACCCCGGGCTTCGGGCAGATATCCGGAAGCCTGGGGAGACCGGCGTGACTTCCCGCCGGGCTCCTAGGCTTGCGGATAGCAGCCTGTTCTGGGGTCGGGGGAAGCTTGGGCTTCCCCCACCCCAGCCCCACACCTGGGGGGGAATAATTTTTTTTCTTTATTTCCCCCCCCCAAAAAAAACCCCCAGGTGTGCCCTATGGGCCGGTGCGCCCTATGGGGCGAAAAATACGGTATTTTTCTAAGCTTAAAAAGTCCCAAGTTTTGTAACCGTCCCTCATGGAGTTGTTGCTCCAGCCCTCTAATAAATTTGGATGTACTTTCCTGCACCTTTTCCATCTCTACAACATTTTTTTAATAGGTGGGACAAGAACTGTACACAATGCTCAGTACTGCAGGCTTGTGCCCTAGCAAGGCACGTGGGCAAGCAGTACCCTCTCTGCGACGTGCCATATCACACATTTTGCTGGCACAAGTGCCTCTCTGCTCTTCTATAATCTTTCTATAAAGCTGGGTTCAAGTCTAGAAGCAGAAAATTATGGGCAGTAAAGGTGTCTGGAAGTTTACTATCCTTTAAATCTGCTACATCTGACTTTCGGCAGCAAGGTGTGCAAAGGGACACGTCCGAGAGGCTGCTTTGCGTGCGTGCAAAGGGTGCGCAGCTGCATTGAGTGTCACAAACCTGGACATGCACACAACACGTGAAGTCACCTTAAAGGAAAAGGTAAAGTGACCCTGACCATTAGGTCCAGTCGTGACCGACTCTGGGGTTGCGGCACTCATCTCGCTTTATTGGCCAAGGGAGCCAGCGTTTGTCCGCAGACAGCTTCCAGGTCACATGGCCAGCATGACTAAGCTGCTTCTGGCGAACCAGAGCAGCGCACGGAAACGCCGTTTACCTTCCCGCCGGAGCGGTACCTATTTATCTACTTGCACTTTGACGTGCTTTTGAACTGCTAGGTTGGCAGGAGCAGGGACCGAACAACGGGAGCTCACCCCGTCGCGGAGATTCGAACCGCCGACCTTCTGATCGGCAAGTCCTAGGCTCAGTGGTTTAGACCACAGCGCCACCCGCGTCCTTACGTGGAGGCAAACTAGCCTAGCACTCTCAGATGACAGGCAGTGGCTCTCCACTGAGGTCTTTAGCAGCCCCGCTAGCGAAATTCTTTTAATGGGAGATCCTTGAAGGGCAGGCAAGGCATGTGAGCTGCTGCAGAGCTATGGCACCCTTGCTGGTGCCCATTTCACGTACGCACTAAATTGAAAATGAATAACAAGCATGCATATATAGGGGGGAGCAGCTGAGTGCGAGATCAGCTCTCTCTAGCAACTTGATTTCAAGTTGATTTCTCGAACTCACATACGCTTCAGGCTCACCTTGTTTAAAAGAACCACAAAACACAGGACACACATGGATTCAACTGAATGCCCAATCCTTGCCTTATTTCAGCAGCTGGCCTTGTACGGGGCAGAAAGGGAGAAAATGGGCTTCCTGACAGCACAGAGAGAGAGAGGTGGTTGCTAATATGGAAAGAAATGAACAGGAGAGGATAAGCCCAACCGTAGAGTTCAAAATGGTCCACATCCAGTATTCCTGCTGGGGGAGCTCAGGCAAACCCTTTGACAACAAGCTGGATTGGGTGACCCCTGGAGCAGATTTTGGGGGTGCGTGCTAAGCTGCAGAGTGGGGAGGAAAGTGAAGTTTCATTTCTGCATGCAAAGGCCTGTTCCACTCAAGACTATGCACAGCCCTGGATACAACCCAACAGTGGGTCATGTATATGCTTTTATAGTTTCCCTGGTGGAAGCATTAAACCATTTCAAAGCCTTTACTGGTTCCCTTAGACCTAGTAACAGGAGATAAAGGTAAAGGTAAAGGTACGGGCCAGTCTTGCCAGACTCTAGGGTCGTGCACTCATCTCACTCTATAGGCCGGGAGCCAGCGCTGTCCGCAGACACTTCCGGGTCACGTGGCCAGCGTGACAAGCTGCATCTGGCGAGCCAGCGCAGCACACGGAATGCCGTTTACCTTCCCACTGGTAAGCGGTCCCTATTTATCTACTTGCACCCGGGGGTGCTTTCGAACTGCTAGGTGGGCAGGCGCTGGGACCAAACAACGGGAGCGCACCCCGCCGCGGGGATTCAAACCGCCGACCATGCAATCGGCAAGTCCTAGGCGCTGAGGTTTTACCCACAGCGCCACCCGCGTCCCACAGTAACAGGAGATGCTCAACGACTAATATTTCAACTGTCCGGCTTTTATACATCGAACTGGGCGGCGGCGGAGGTCATCTTCCTTTGCCTCAGACAGCAGAATGTCTTTGGCTGGCTCAGATGACAAGACTGCTGGTACCTGTTCAAACCGCCTACTTCTCCAAGACCACCCAGTAAGTTTCACGGCTAAGCCATTCTTCCCCAGAAGCTAATTATAGGTTATGCACAAACACTCATTTGAGTCAATGATCACAACAGGAAAGCAAAAAGCAGCTGGTGCGATGAGACTCTGACCCATGGATGTAGTTAGCCCTAGAAGAGGTCCTACTGTGACCCACAAAGGCATTTCTGCCAAGACACACACAACTGTCCCCCTAAATTTTATGCGGCACCAGGTATGGGGCAGGCAAGGTGTGACCGCCATCACTTTGGCATACATTTGCAAGCAGTTTGTGCTTGCAGACAGGGTTCAGAGGTCCTTTTTCCAGAGGTGGCTTTTTAAAGAGAATGGTGCTATGTGACCTACACACACATGTAATATACAATACCTAAAGTGCAATGGCTTTGGTCAACCGTGAGCACAGAAGGGGCTAGCCTGTTTACCCAGCTACTCCCTTGATCTCTCCACTCAAGTCACCTGTTTTAATTGCTGTGCTATTTTAATGGGGGTTTTTTTATTGTGTACTTTAATTATGTCTGCTTATATTTTAAATGTTTATGTAACTGGTTTTGTATTGTTTATGTAACTGGTTTTGTGACCCACTGGGAAGACTACTTTGGCGTTAACTGTTAAGTATGTGTGTGTATCTGTATCTCTGTGTATCATAATGTACACCTCCCCAAGTTTCCAGGAAATGGGCAGAATATTCTCAAGCCAAAATACGGAAGCAGTCTGATGAGAAGAGATAAAGGAGGGGAGGGGAAAACCATATCTGTTAGAATCACTGGCACTTATGCCGGTTTGAACAAGGATCAGTTGCCTACAACACACCATCTAAATTCAACCGCTTCTCCCCACTTTTTGATCCAAAACTGCAATCGATTTGGAATTAGGACTGACTCCAGCTTCCCCCAGCAAGAGAGAAGAAATATAGTTTCGCAGCTCAAGTAACAGTGCAAGCCTAACTACCATATTTTTTGCTCTATAAGACTCACTTTTTCCCTCCTAAAAAGTAAGGGGAAATGTGTGTGCGTCTTATGGAGCGAATGCAGGCTGCGCAGCTATCCCAGAAGCCAGAACAGCAAGAGGGATTGCTGCTTTCGCTGCGCAGCGATCCCTCTTGCTGTTCTGCCTTCTGAGATTCAGAATATTTTTTTTCTTGTTTTCCTCCTCCAAAAACTAGGTGCGTCTTGTGGTCTGGTGCGTCTTATAGAGTGAAAAATACGGTATGTCTACTCAGAAGGACTTTGCATTGCATTTAATGGGGCTTACTCCCAGGTAAGTGGGGTCAGGCCTTCAACCTTAAGCATTAATAAAAGAGGATGAGAGAATACATATGTATAAGGTGCAACAGTTTAGCGATTAATGCAGAGCTGAAATCTGAACCTTCCTACTCCATCCTTCCAATTATTTGCCTCGAAGTAAATGCAAATAATGTTTTTAGTTCCTGCTAAATTTGGACTCTCCCCCTCATGGGACCAATAGGTATTTAAGAGGAGTAACCACACATGGTTAGCAGCGTTGAAAACAAATGAACACTGTTAAACTAGAGGGCCCTTATCTGAGCTTTTGTGAAAAGTCATTTTTCACTGTCTGTGTCACAAGACACACAGTGCATCATGAAGACCGACATCTACCAGTCTTCACCCGCAAGTCTGAGTTTAAGAACAAAACTCAGCAGTGGTGCTGTTGTTGAATCACATCCTGTTCTCTCACCCAGTTTTAGACTGTGCATGATTATTCCTTAGGACAACGTATGTCTGGCCAACTCATTTATACTATATTGCCAGAAACAACCAAATCCCCTTGCTTTAAAAATAAACGACTGACCCCATGTCAATATTAACTGACTTGTGTCAACAATAATGGCTGGCCTGTGTCTTCGTTGTAATAACTCAGTGTTTCCCAAACTTGGGTTTCCAGCTGTTTTTGGACTACAACTCCCATCATCTCTAGCTACCAGGACCAGTGGTCAGGGATGATGGGAGTTGTAGTCAAGAAAACAGCTAGAAACCCAAGTTTGGGAGACTCTGTGGTAACTATTTAAAAACAATTCTCTGTTTTGTATTGGCAATGCAATAACACAATCCTTGCTGTAAGGATGGCACTCAAGTTATTTGCTAGAAAATCTGAGTAACCTCACACAAACATTTTGCAAGAAGATAACTGAAAAAGAAAATACAGAACATACACTGGGATTAGTTTTTAGTTCCTATTCATGAAGCATTACTTAAATATATATATTTCCTTCACACAAAATGCAACATAACAAGGCCCAGATGGAAAAGAAAACACTGAAATGGGCAGATTTGTGCTCCACAACACACAGGCTCCCTCCTAGGTCAGACCAAAGGTTAATCTAGCTCCTTAAAGGTAAAGATAAAGGGACCCCTGACCATTAGGTCCAGTCGTGGCCAACTCTGGGGTTGCAGCGCTCATCTTGCTTTACTGGCTGAGGGAGCCGGCGTACAGCTTCCGGGTCATGTGGCCAGCATGACTAAGATGCTTCTGGCGAACCAGAGCAGCGCACGGAAACGCTGTTTACCTTCCCGCCGGAGCGGTACCTATTTATCTACTTGCACTTTGACGTGCTTTCGAACTGCTAGGTTGGCAGGAGCTCTAGCTCCTTAGGGTTTCCCAAACTTGGGTCTGCAGATGTTGTTGGACTACAATTCCCATCACCCCTAGCCAGCAGGACCAGTGGTCAGGGATTGTAGTCCAAAAACAGCTGGAGACCCAAGCTGGAGAAATCCTGATCTAGCCCAATATTCTGTTCGCAACAGAAGACCCCTAGGGAAATCACAGGCAACCTACGAAAATTATGACTCTTGCCTGTTTCTCCCTGGCACGTGGCATTCAGAAGTACAGTGTTCCTGTATTTCAGACAGTGAGAGTCCTGTACACCTGGAGGCCTAGAAATAAGGCACAGCCTTATTGCTTAAAGTGTTGAAACAGAAGACAGGATTTAGGCTTCCATTCTAAACGCACTTACCTGGAAATAAAACCCCACTGGTAACACCTGGCCTTGTAAAGTCCAAGTAAACATGCTTTAGACTGGGTTGCAAGTGTCACATGCTAAACAAGAGTCATCCCTATCTCTTTGCTTTTCCCAGAGTGCCCTCTTCTGCCTTCCCAGACCAGAATAAAAATCTGGGATGGACTCCCAGGCAAGGCTTGGTGCATTATTCAAGAATACCATCTCTAGGAGTATCCCCTGGGGGAAGGAGAGGAAGGGGTGGAAAGGATCGGGCCACTTAGAACTGGAAAGGAACATGCCCTCCGGTCACGCTGACTTGCAACTCTGTTTGGTTTGGAAAGAGATGCTTTCCCTTCCTCCACTGATTTCACTTGAGATAACGACCCACGTGAAAACGCAACCTTGCAACCGTATCAGCAACCTTCCACCCCCCCCAAACCAGGCGCCTGAGGATAGCAGGAAAGCTCCTATTTTCAGAGCAAACCACCAGAAAAAAAAACATGCCGGGTTTCATGCAAAACCTAGAGTTTTCTGGAAGAGAGTAAGGGCGAGGGAGTTGTGCAAACGATTTCAGAAGCAAATGGAGGCCAGCAGCAAGCAAGTGCTTCCCCGAAATGCACGGCAGCTCCGGAGGGCAAAGCATTTCAAAAGACACGCGAAAGTTGGAGACTCGGCGAGAATTAAACCTCTTCCTTTGAAAACCACGTTCAGACAAGGCCAGTTCCCCGGGTCTTCCTCCAAAGCAAGTTTGGTGGCTCGCCTGATAATCCTTGCATTTATTTAGAAAAACACCCAAGGGGTGGGAGAAAAAATAAAAATAAAACCTCAACTGAGGTTCTTTTTTTCCATTAAAAATGCAGCGCCTCCTCCAAACCTTGGGCTGGACAGTTAGGTTAAGTCATCTTATTTCCCCTCCCCTCTTTGTCTCATTCCCACGACCGGCTTGACCCCTGGGATAGCAAGACGCAGCAGAAGGTGACACGTGTGCAAACCTTGGCGGACAACGGCGCCCAGCTCCCCCCCCCCCCTTCCAGCAGCTGCATGCATGCCAGGGCGCCCCGCGCCCCAACTTGGCCGCCCCCAACCCTTACCTTCGCCGGCAGCACAGGCGCCTGCAGCCGCCTCCTGGCTCCATGGCTCAGCTCCATCAAGAGCCTTGGCCCCGCCCTCCGCCGGGCCCCGCTGCCCTCATTGGTTCGCCGTGCGGCCGAGAGGCGGGAGCGGAGGGAGAAGGCGCCTCCCGGTGCAGCTAGACGCGCGGAGCTAGGAAAATGCAGAGTAGTCCGCCCCGGAGCGGCGCCTGCACTCTTTAGATTAGAGCTGGACTGGGGGATTCACACAGGAGCCTTAACACAAGAGAGTTATTAAGATGAGCATAAAGCGTTGTGGGTTAAACCACAGCGCCTAGGACTTGCTGATCAGAAGGTCGGCGGTACGAATCCCCACGACGGGGTGAGCTCCCGTTGCTCGGTCCCTGCTCCTGCCAACCTAGCAGTTGGAAAGCATGTCAAGTGCAAGTAGATAAATAGGTACCACTCCAGTGGGAAGGTAAATGGCGTTTCTGTGCGCTGCTCTGGTTCACCAGAAGCGGCTTAGTCATGCTGGCCACATGACCTGGAAGCTGTACGCCGGCTCCCTCAGCCAATAAAGCGAGATGAGCGCCGCAACCCCAGAGTCGGTCATGACTGGAACTAATGGTCAGGGGTCCCTTTACCTTTACTTAAAGCCTACAAAGGTCCGTATAGTTCAAGCTATGGTTTTCCCAGTAGTGATGTATGGAAGTGAGAGCTGGACCATAAAGAAGGCTGATCGCCGAAGAATGGATGCTTTTGAATTATGGTTCTGGAGGAGACTCTTGAGAGTCCCGTGGTCTGCAAGAAGATCAAACCTCTCCATTCTGAAGGAAATCAGCCCTGAGTGCTCACTGGAAGGACAGATCGTGAAGCTGAGGCTCCAATACTTTGGCCACCTCATGAGAAGAGAAGACTCCCTGGAAAAGACCCTGATGTTGGGAAAGATGGAGGGCACAAGGAGAAGGGGATGACAGAGGATGAGATGGTTGGACAGTGTTCTCGAAGCTACCAGCATGAGTTTGACCAAACTGTGGGAGGCAGTGGAAGACAGAAGTGCCTGGCATGCTCCGGTCCATGGGGTCACGAAGAGTCGGACATGACTAAACAACAACAAGAGTAGTCCGCACCGGCGCGGCACCTGCACTCTTTAGATTAGAGCTAGACTGGGGGATTCACACATAAGCCTTAACACAACAGAGTTTTTAAGATGAGTGTAAAGCCTACACAAGCCAGAATGCCCATTCACATTGCAAACATGCCCATTACTCACATGTAAAATGGTCAGAAGCACTTGTGGGCCATGCTAAAAAATGAATTTCAATAGGGACAAATGTAAGGTTCTGCACTTAGGCAGGAAGAACCAGATGCACAAATAGAAGATAGGGGACACCTATCTTATACTAGCAGCACATGTGAAAAGGATCTCGGGGTCTTGGTGGACCACAAGCTGAACATGAGTCAACAGTGTGATGCAGCAGCTAAAAAAGCTAGTGCTATTCCAGGCTGCATCAACAGAAGTATAGTGTCCAGATCAAGGGAAGTAATAGTACCACACCTGGAATACTGTGTCCAGTGCTGGGCACCACAATTTAAGAAGGATGTTGACAAGCTGGAAGGTGTGCAGAGGAGGGCAACCAAGATGATCAAGGGTCTGGAAACTAAGCCTTATGAGGAGCGCTTGAAGGAGCTGGGTATGTTTAGCCTGGAAAGGAAGAGACAGAGAGGAGATCTGATAGCCATCTTCAAATATCTCAAGGGCTGTTACACAGAAGAGGGAACAAGCTTGTTTTCTTCTGCTCTGGAGACTAGGACCCTAACCAGTGGCTTCAAGTTACAAGAAAGAAGAGTCCAACTAAACATCAGGAAAGACTTTCTGACAGTAAGAGCTGCTTGGCAGTTGAACGGTCTCCCTCTAGAGGTTGTGGACTCTTCTTCTTTGGAAGTTTTAAAGCAGAGGTTGGATGGCCATCTGTCATGGATGCTTGAGCTGAGATTCTTGCATTGCAGGGGGTTGGACTAGATAATAATAATAATAATAATAATAATAATAATAATAATAATATACCCTGCCCATCTGGCTGGGTTTCCCCAGCAACTCTGGGCAGTTTCCAACAGAATATTAAAATACAATAACCTATTAAACATTAAAAGCTTCCCTAAACCGGGCTGCCTTTAGATGTCTTCTAAATAAAACCAGATGTCTTCTAAATAAAATCTCTGTGATTTTATTATTCCTTGGTCCAGCCCTAAAGAGAGGACACAATTGCTCTGAAAAATTGCAATCTGACACTCACTTGTTGGAGTGTAAGTTGCACTGAACGCAATAGAAATTACTTAGTTTATAGGTGCTGCATGCATAGAATCATAGAGTTGGAAGAGACTACAAGGGCCATCGAGTCCAACCCCCTGCCAAGCAGGAAACACCATCAGAGCACTCCTGACATATGGTTGTCAAGCCTCATACTTAGCTCATGTTGAATTGTGGTCCACATGCCCAGGACTGCAGGGCTAGCTTCTTCCCAGCACCAGCAATCAATATTTGATCTATAAACTTGGTGGCTCATCAGCATATCAATATCTACATACAAGGTATTTGTTGTTGTTGATTTATAAGCACATTACCATTTACTCCGGCTCCCCTGCGCTCCCACCGCTGGTGTTTGAAGCCACACAAACGATGCAGAGTGCAGTTCCTTGAGAAATAGCGCTGTTTGGTGCTATTTCTTCTCTCAACTCCTCTTCCATCCAAAAGGAAAACGTAAGCCACATTCACATTACAGTTAAACTGAGATGCAGTGGCGTAGCGTGGGGGGTGCAGGGGGGGGCGGCCGCACCAGGCGCAACATCTGGGGGTTAGGGTTAGGGTGCGGAAATCCACGGGTTAGGGTGCGCAAATCCACGGGTTAGGGGGCGCAAATTACTTGCCTTGCCCCGGGTGCTGACAACCCACGCTACGCCACTGCTGAGATGTGTAAATTTGAGGCAGCTGTTGGGCATGTGCAGAAGACAGTGTATGCTTGCGCAGAGGACGTCTTCATTGAACAGGAGTTGGGGGAGGTGGAGGGAAACAAATTAGGCAATGCACATCAGGTGTGTACAGAAATATGCAGATTAAGCTTGAAACACAGCTGGGAGAAAACAGCTTTGCTGCCTTTTAAGCCACCAATGGTAGAGTCCTTTAAAAAAAAAAAGCTAACAGAAACAGCTCTAAGTTGATCTAAACCAAATCAAACATATTTGTCTATCTAATCCAGCATTGTCTCCTCTTAACTGCCAGCAGTTCTGCCATGTCCCAGAGCTCTTTTCTACTTACCATGGTTCTTTTAACTGGATATTCTGTCTTTTGCAGCATTTTGTAAAAACCAAAACAGGGGCGAAGAGGGTTTTAAAGCGTTATGAGAATTATAAGGTCTAAGATATAAATTAAATGTACCAAGCAAACACACACATAAATATATAAACTGTATGTCTGAAACAGTACAGGGGGGAAAAGTCCTGAAACCATTTTATCTCTCCCAAATTGACCTCAAATGTTTCTCTGCAAGGAGGGAGGAAATGGGAAAAACCTCCCCATTGTCTCTTTGCTCACAAATCCCGCCTTAAGCGCACATATAAGATATGAATAGGGCGAGCCTGTGACCTGGACTCAGGAATTAAGTATTTATCATCACAAAAGACTAGCCAGGCTGTCCAGGTAAATCCATTAACAGCCAGGTAAACCCATCAACAGGTTTCGTGTCAGACAGGATTCTGTTCTAGACAGCCCCTTCTCTGATGTATGTAAGATGTATGGGGGGGTGGTCTTGGGCTCAAGGGTGGGCAATTCCAAATGTCTACATAAGTGCTTGTGCACCATTGTTCAGGGTCCCTCCTGTCTCCTGCGTGTGGTTGTGAGCACCTTGTTGTAACAGTTAATAAAGATTAGGCTTACTAGCTGCTTTGGTTCTCAATATTCTCTGGCTGGCCTCTGTTATTTTCTCCTACTGACAGGGAACCTACATAATGACTCTATATGAGCTCTTGGGTACCCCATAAGGGACAGGGAGCAGTTTTTTTTCTTATAACAAAAGCAACCCTTGACCTTAGACATTAAAAGTCACATGAATGTACGGGGGCTAAGATTAAAGGGAAGAAATTAAGACTCGCCAGAGCCATTGGGCCATTTCAGCCCTTGCTTATTGCTTATACAAATGTTTCTGTGGGCACTTTCTCTGTCCAGGATGTCCCGACAGCCTAGCTAAGAACCAGATCACCAAAATGCTGCCAAAATGCATGTTACAGTTGCTCACTGCAAGTCATCTGTCTGCTTTTCTTTTTGCAAACTCACAGGATTCTTTTAATGAAGGGCAGTCAAGAAATACTTTAGATAAATATTTGTAGACTGCTATTATTTTGTCTGTCCAGGATCACAGATTCTTTGAATAAGGCAGCCAGGAGGACCTTCTGGCAGGGGGTGGGTAAGATTCAAAGAAGTATAGGGCTGTTTTAAATAAAAACAGCAACAGATTTGTAAATGCAATTTTTCAATTAATCACATACAAGGAAAAATGGAGGGAGGGGGACATCTTAAATGCCTATACAAATAAAATAACATTTGTTCAAAGCTGGGGAGCAACCTAAACAATACAAGAAAGAGGGAGAAGAAAGTAAGTTGTGTTATTTCAGGTTCAGGTGCCTATACCTTTAACAGCTATGTGTGTAGCTGACCATGGAAGGATGCAACAGCATCTGCTACAATGGCTTTTGTGGGCACCTCCTCTTTTGCCTTTGGTTACCCTGCAGGACCAAAAGCCCATCACTTCCAGTCCCTCCACAAGGAGACTGCATCATCCACAAATTAGACCAGCATATGCAATCCAAATCACATTTCCAGAGCACGCAGGAAAGGGGACCATCAAAGCCTTATCTGACTCACAGGACAAGCCCTATGCATGTCTACTTAGTAGGAAGTCCCATTGACCTTGATGGAGAAAGTACGGTAGATACAGGATTGCACCCATCTTAATGCAGACCCTCCAAGTGTCCCTGTTTTCCAGTTTCTGTCCCAGTTTCTGATTTGACCCTGGAATCGCCCGCTTTTCCTTAGGGTGTCCCTATTTTCTTAGGAGAAATGTTGGAGGGTATGGAATTATCCAGCCCTCTGAGCCAAGGAGAGACATAACTATACAACCTTTAGAATACATCTGTATGGGGAAGATTTAAAAATGTTTTACTATGTTTTTATATATGTCGGAAGGTCCTCAGAGTGGCTGGAGCAACCCAGTCAGATGGGTGGGGAATGAATAGAATAAGAATAGAATAGGATGTCCCTATTTTATTTTGAGAAATGTTGGAGGGAATGTGAATGCTACAGGAAAAACCTAAACTACCCAACAGAACAGAAACCTCATCTCCACTTGCAGCCTAAATAATAAGCAATGCTAATAAATACTTACCCATCTCACAGTTGGGCTGTGAGAGGTGTTTTTTAGTCATTTTATGTCGATGTTAGCTTCTCGTTCTGCAGATTCTTCAACAAAGAAAAACCCCACACCTATTTCACTATATATAAGTGTCTCCAGCTGATAAGAATTCTTCAACCAGACTTTGCCTTTCCCAGGCTAGTAATGGACAGGGTTGTTTTAAATAGCCTGGCAAAACCAATTATATGGTTGCTTTTTTTTTTAAAGACATACACCCAATTATGTATAGTGGGGCAGAGTGCCCTGAAAATAATTATAAAACTGACACACCAGTAATTAATGGAGAATTAATTGGCCACAAGAAACTTTGATCCTAGTCCTGTTCGCTGGTGCAATTGATCATTCTGGACTCGGTCACAGCGGGCTTATATTGGGCAAATGTTACTGATACGGGGGAAGAAGTTTAAAAAGCCATTTGGTGAAAATGAAGGAAGCATTCCAATGATTTGTGCATAAAATATAATGAAATCTGGAAGAGTTTGTTTTGGGAGGGGTTTCTTTTTGTCATTTAGGAACAGAACTTGGCACAACTGCACATTTTCCATCTATGATAAGTGCAGCCCTGATAAGTCTCATTAGATAAATCAATACAATACAAAGTCTATCACTGATCCACTGATTCAAATGCTCCATCAAGACTGAATTTATCAGCCAGTTGTCCTAAAGACTTTCGGTAGCCTTTCTGGCTTGTATGTGGGTTTTCTTCTGATAAGAAAGAGCTGAACACACAAGACCTCAGAGACCTCCACACACCCACAAGAGCAGACGTATCATTGACTCCTGGGCAGAGGGGAATATGACTGCATGGCTATCTTTAAAGGACCCTAGCTGGACCAGTTAACAAGTGCCTTATGCCATGATAAGGCTCCCAGTATGTTTCTGAGCACAATTCAAAGTGTTGGTGCTGACCTTTAAAGCCCTAAATGGCCTCGGTCCTGTATATTTGAAGGAGCGTCTCCACACCCATCATCCAGCCCGGATCAGAGATCCAGCACCGAGGGCCTTCTGGCGGTTCCCTCGCTTCAAGAAGTGAGGTTACAGGGAACCAGGCAGAGGGCCTTCTCAGTAGTGGTGCCTGCCCTGTGGAACAACCTCCCAGCAGATGACAAGGCAATGAACAACTATTTTACTTTTAAAAGACACCTGAAGGTGGCCCTGTTTAGGGAAGTTTTTAGTGTCTGACGCTGTATTGTTTTTGATATTTGGTTGGAAGCCTCCCAGAGTGGCTGGGGAGACCCAGTCAGATAGGAGGGGTGGTGTTTTTTAGTCGTGTCCGACTCTTCGTGATCCCATGGACCAGAGCACGCAAGGCACTCCTGTCTTCCACTGCTTCCTGCAGTCTGGTCAAACCCATGCTGGTAGCCTCGAGAACACCGTCCAACCATCTCATCCTCTGTCGTCCCCTTCTCCTTGTGCCCTCTATCTTTCCCAACATCAGGGTCTTTTCCAGGGAGTCTTCTCTTCTCATGAGGTGGCCAAAGTATTGGAGCCTCAGCATCAGGATCTGTCCTTCCAGTGAGCACTCAGGGCTGATTTCCTTCAGAATGGATAGGTTTCATCTTCTTGCAGTCCATGGGACTCTCAAGAGTCTCCTCCAGCACCATAATTCAAAAGCATCAATTCTTCGGTGATCAGCCTTCTTTAAGGTCCAGCTCTCACTTCCATACATCACTACTGGGAAAACCATAGCTTTAACTATACGGGCCTTTGTTGGCAATGTGATGTCTCTGCTTTTTTAAGATGCTGTCTAGCTTTGTTATTGCTTTTCTCCCAAGAAGCAGGAGTTTTTTAATTTCGCGACTGCTGTCACCATCTGCAGTGATCATGGAGCCCAAGAAAGTAAAATCTCTCACTGCCTCCATTTCTTCCCCTTCTATTTGCCAGGAGGTGATGGGACCAGTGGCCATAATCTTAGTTTTTTTGATTTTGAGCTTCAGACCATATTTTGAGCTCTCCTCTTTCACCCTCATTAAAAGGTTCTTTAATTCCTCCTCACTTTCTGCCATCAAGGTTGTAATGGGCCAGGTATTAATAATAATAATAATAATAATAATAATAATAATAATAATAATTACTACTACATTGTGTCCCTGTTGGGAGATGACATATGAGTCAGGACATGTACCTGTATCATCCCATTCTGAGTACAGTTGTACCTTGGAAGTCGAACAGAACCCATTCCGGAAGTCCGTTCGACTTCCGAAATGTTCAACTTCTGATTGGCTGCAGGAAGCCATGAAAATTTGTGTCCCAGCCTTTTTAGAGTTGTCTACCCATGTACTATCTGAAACCCAAGGGGCACTTTGGTTGTTGGATGCAGTTTTTTAAAAAATCTCTCCTAGCCCACTAGTGTCCATTGCTACACAGGATTTAGGAGACCGTTTGAACAACTTCACCAAATTAGAAAACATTGGTGTCAATTATTTTTAATAAAAAAGTTTGACTTAGTAATCTTACTTTTTCAGCTTTGGCCCTCAGTCACGAATATTTCACCCACAGGTGGGTTATTTTAAAGCAGTCTGTGCGAGGGTGGTTTCTGCTTTCCCCCCTTTTAACTAACCTTGTTGATCCGAGTAAACGATAGCCCTCTAAAAATAAAACGTAGGAGAAGAAAGAAAACAGAAGTTACTAAAGGAAAAGGGAACTTTTAAAAGCAAGCAGGCAAATAAGAATTTCCTTCAGACTTTCCTTAACTCAGTAGCTGTTTCTGCCAGATCAGCAGAGGGGAGCACTATACATCCTTCTGAGGACGTGACAGTCTCCACGCTTGCGATGGCGGGATTAAAGGTCAACACCAAATATACTGCGTTCTTTGCTCAGAGGAATGCAACCAGATTCTGATCACGTGAAGCAATGCATAAATTATTATCACTCGGAACCACCTTTGTATCCTGCGCTTCATCCAAGGGCCTCAGCGTAGAATAGGTGGGGCAATTCTCTTTCATTCTCACAACTTTTCTGAGGCAGGCAAGGCTGCAAGTCACTCAGTGAAACTGATGGACTAGCAGCGACTTGAACTCAGGTGTGTCCACAGTCTAGGTCCAGCACTCTGCAATCACTAAGCTCTCATTTCATTTGGTCACCCAGAGATAAAAGGACAGCAGGCTATTGGGGATACTTTACACAACACATTAATTTTTTATCTTTTTGCAAACTATGTAAGAAAACGTATCTGACGGGTGTACTGAGAAGTTATCAGTCGTTATTCTTAGATCTACTTCTGAGGCTTGTTAAAAAGGAGGGTTAGACTTGGTTTGTTTCATGCTAAAGGTATGCCTCCTAAGGCCATTTAAACAAATCCCTTCCACTGTTTCCATTATCTCTTCCACATCAGATTCACATTTCTAGCCCTTACCCTAGTAGTAGTAGTAGTAATAGTAGTAGTAGTAGTAATAATAATAATAATAATAATAATAATAATAATAATAATAATAATGCATTTGTACCCTGCCCATCTGGCTGGGTTTCCCCAGCCACTCTGGGCAGCATCCAACAGGAGATTAAAAATACATTAAAACATCAGTCATTAAAAAACTTCCCTAAACAGGGCTACCTTCAGATGTCTTCAGAACATCAGATAGTGGTTTATTCCTTTGACATCTGATGGGAGGGCATTCCACAGGGCGGGAGCCACTACCGAGAAGGCCTCTACCTTTGAAGCACCTTCTATATTTCCATCCTTTTCTTCTCTGCATAAAATTATATTACGTGCTTCCCCCACCCCTTGCGTTTCCTTCCCCTCTCTCATGCTTTGTATTGGTGTCTTTACTTCCCTTATGCTGGAAACACTGCTGTCACGAGTGCCACAGAGGTCAGGGAGAAGGTGGGGAGGGACAGGAGGAGAGTAGAGAGTTGGGGGGGGGGGTCGTTGCAGGATGGGGAATAGGAATCTGGGGCATCAGGAGCAGTCTGACCCAAGAGAGGGCCCCAGTGGTTTGGGTGGTGGAGACCTGGATCTGGAAAAAGAAGAAGAAGAGTTTGGATTTGATATCCCGCTTTATCACTACCCGAAGGAGTCTCAAAGTGGCTAACATTCTCCTTTCCCTTCCTCCCCCACAACAAACACTCTGTGAGGTGAGTGGGGCTGAGAAACTTCAGAGAAGTGTGACTAGCCCAAGGTCACCCAGCAGCTGCATGTGGAGGAGCCGGGAAGCGAACCCGGTTCACCTGATTACGAGTCTACCGCTCTTAACCACTACACCACACTGGCTCACCAAAAAGAGATCACTTCCCAGGATTCTTTGGGGGAAGTCACATGCTTTAAATGGATGGTGTATACACAGCCTGAGACTTCACCATGCAGGTGTATATTTACAGGTGTCAGTGTGATAAAGGCAGCGGGACAAACCCTAGACTTGTGGTAGCCAACCTGGTGTCTTTCAGAAGTTGCTCAACCACAAGTCCCATCATCAGCTGGGGTTGATGGGAGCTGGGAGTCCAACATCTGAGGGTACCACATTGGCTCCCCCAGCTCTGGCATGTTGCTAGCAAATAAAAAACCCTTACTGGGAATGTGTCCTGCCTTGCTGCTACCACTTGTCTCTACCAGAAGGAAGTATAGAACTTGGGTCTCTCTCCCGTATGAACTTACACATTGCCAATGCTCTTTTCTTCCCTGTTGCATGTGTGGAAGTATCTGTATAAAACAACAAAGAGTCCCGGGACACTTTACAAGACGTTAACAAGTATACATTTGATGGTACAGGATACAGCATTCTCTGTGCCAGTGCCCCATTTGTGCAGTGCCCTCCCCTTATGCCAAGAGGTACATTGGTGACATTGAGGTGGGTGCCAAATGAAGACCTACCTGTTCACTTGCACTTTTCAGATTTTTAACAAACATTTTAGCCCACGGATAGAGAGCCTGATACTCTAAAGATGTTGTTGAGTATCAGCCCCAACCAGCATGGCTAATGATCAAGGATGAGGGAAGGTGTATTCCTGTAATATCTGGAGGACTGCAAGTTCCCTACTTGTTTTAGTCTTTTCCTCTGCTTTTAGTTTTCTTTGTACTTCCAATCACTTTATTATTGTTGTTGTTTTTATCTTTCATTTCCTTAGAGACCTCAAAAATACATTATATTCCTGTACATACACCACAACTAATATCAGTGTGCATCTGTAAAACATGTTCTTATTAAAGGATCTACAAGTTGGTATAAACTTTTGGAACTGGTGTTGGATTTCTGGAGCATTTTGAAATGAAATGAAGTTCCACTATTCTCCCCCAGTTATCTTTGTTCCTGTTGCTGGCCTTAACTGGTGAGACAATAAGGGCAATACGCCATACTCTCTTGTACCCAGCCATTCACCTTTTAAGTCCTTCCAGAGTGTGGCTATAGTCATACATGCAACCACCAAGAGAAATCAAATTAGTACTGTGGTTTATATCCACCAAGCCTTGATTCTCCTTGAAATAATTCAGTTATGCAAGTGAATCTGGGAACTGTGGTGGTCCAGCCATGCCTGGAGGCCCACAGCTGCCCGAGCCTCACCCATTCCTGCATTGCAAGGGGTTCGACCCCTGCCCAACCCTACCATTCCAGACCCTCCAAGTGTCCCTATTTTCCAGGGACATTGCTGATTTTCAGAAGCCATCCCAGTTTCGGATTTGATCCCAGAATGTCCTGCTTTTCCTTATGAGGTCCCTATTGTCATCAGAGAAATGTTGGGAGGATATGGAGTTATGTGACCCCCCAAGCCAAGTTGATTGGAAGACACCTGAAGGGAGCCATGTATATGATTTATTATGTTATTATCAGAGCTGTCAACTTTCAGATTTAAAAACAAGGGATCAGCAGCTTCACCTGTCCCAGGGACAGTCTACGGGATATCTAAGAATCTGGGATAGCAGCAGGAAACAGTGCTGAAATAAGGGAATTTCCCGCAAAAAAGGGAAAAGTTGACAGCTATGGTTATTATATATATGCTTGAAGCTGCTCAGAGTAGCTGTGGCATGGATGGGGTAGAAACTACAGATGGGAGGGCCTGGAAAACCCCCCAAATAAACCAGGTTTTTTTCGTTTCCCCCCAAAGCTGTTTCCCCCCCGTAATATTTTTTTTCAACCCAGTTTGATATAGTTTAAATATCCCCCCCCCCAATTTTTCAGGGAAAAACGGAAAAAAGCTGTGTGTCCCCCCCCCCCCATTTTCCAAATCTTCCCATCTCTATTAGAAACAGTAAAAATATCATTATGGAATGGGACGCCCTATTTTCACCGGAGAAATGTATGCAAGACTCAAAACTCCCGACTCAGAGAACGGTCCCATTCAACCCAACGCTGTAGAAAAGCCCCAACATCCGGGTCCCGAGGTTCTCACGCCGGAGAGGGGAAAGAAGTTCCTCTTTCCGTGCGTCCCAATTCCGCCTATGGTCACGTGTACGGAAGGAGGCGGGAAAAGGAGGAGAGTTCCGCTGGCTTTCCTTCCGCCGAGCCTCCTTCCGCCCGTAGTAATCACGTGGCCCGTTTCCCGGGGTCGTCGTCGCTTTCTTGGCTTCCCGCCCGGACCTCCGCGCTCTTTCCGCGCCCTCCTCCTTCTCCTCAGGCGCCCTGGCAGGATGGCGCTGGTGCTGCGGCTGGTGCTGCGCGGGCGCTGCAGGGCCGGCGGAGTCCCTGCGCCCGCCGCCTCGCTCTACCTGGCTCTGCGCCCGGCCGAGCCTCCCCCGTGGCCGGGGCTGAGGTGAGTCCTTGGGGGCGGGGGGCGGGAAGGGGAAGCGCAGAGCCCCCACTCAGGGGGCGCCGCCCTCCCACCTGCATCGCGGTCGGGGGAAGGCAGGGCAGGTTTCTGGGGGGGGGGGCGGTGTCCCCAGGTGAGCTTCTGTCATTTCCTTGTCCTTGTTTAGTCATGTCCGACTCTTCATGACCCCCTGGACCAGAGCACGCCAGGCACTCCTGTCTTCCACTGCCTCCCGCAGTTTGGTCAGACTCATGCTGGTAGCTTCGAGAACACTGTCCCACCATCTCGTCCTCCGTCATCCCCTTCTCCTTGTGCCCTCCATCTTTCCCAACATCAGGGTCTTTTCCAGGGAGTCTTCTCTTCTCGAGGTGACTCATGTTCAGCTTGTGGTCCACCAAGACCCCGAGATCTTTTTCACATGTGCTGCTAGTATAAGATAGGTGTCCCCTATCTTCTATTTGTGCATCTGGTTCTTCCTGCCTAAGTGCAGAACCTTACATTTGTCCCTATGGAAATTCATTTTTTAGCATGGCCCACATGTGCTTCTGACCATTTTACATGTGAGTAATGGGCATGTTTGCAATGTGAATGGGCATTCTGGCTTGTGTAGGCTTTACACTCATCTTAAAAACTCTGTTGTGTTAAGGCTTATGTGTGAATCCCCCAGTCTAGCTCTAATCTAAAGAGTGCAGGTGCCGCACAGGTGCGGACTACACTTGTTGTTTAGTCGTGTCCGACTCTTTGTGACCCCATGGACCGGAGCATGCCAGGCACTTCTGTCTTCCACTGCCTCCCGCAGTTTGGTCAAACTCATGCTGGTAACTTCGAGAACACTGTCCAACCATCTCGTCCTCTGTCGTCCCCTTCTCCTTGTGCCCTCCATCTTTCCCAACATCAGGGTCTTTTCCAGGGAGTCTTCTCTTCCCATGAGGTGGCCAAAGTATTGGAGCCTCAGCTTCAGGATCTGTCCTTCCAGAGAGCACTCAGGGCTGATTCCCTTCAGAATGGATCAGTTGGATCTTCTTGCAGTCCATGGGACTCTCAAGAGTCTCCTCCAGCACCAGAATTCAAAAGCATCAATTCTTTGGCGATCAGCCTTCTTTATGGTGCAGCTCTCACTTCCATACATCACTACTGGGAAAACCATAGCTTTGACTATACGGACGTTTGTCGGAAAGGTGATGCCTCTGCTTTTTAAGCTGCTGTCTAGGTTTGTCATTGCTTTTCTCCCAAGAAGCAGGCGTCTTTTAATTTCATGGCTGCTGTCACCATTTCCTTATCGTGTATTAAATTTGCATACCGGTCCCAAGGTGGTGCACAACAGAAAAAAACTCAAAACCTTTCTCAACCTTTGGCCCCTGGGGGTGTTACAATTGCAGAGTTGGAAGGGACCACGAGGGCCACGTTTCCCAAACTTGGGTCTTGTTTTTGGACTACAGTTCCCAGCACTGAGAATCTTCTGGTGGTTCCCTCACTGAGAGAAGCCAAGTTACAGGGAACCAGGCAGAGGGCCTTCTCGGTAGTGGCACCCGCCCTGTGGAACGCCCTCCCACCAGATGTCAAAGAGAAAAATAACTACCAGACTTTTAGAAGGCATCTGAAGGCAGCCCTGTTCAGGAAAGCTTTTAATGTTTAATAGGTTATTGTATTTTAATATTCTGTTGGAAGCTGCGCAGAGTGGCTGGGCAAACCCAGCCAGATGGGTGGGGTATAAAAATAAATTATTATTATTATTATTATCACTAACCACTGGTCCTGGTAGCTAGGGAGTTCTGGTCCAAAAACAGCTGGAAACCCAAGTTTGGATTACTACAACAAAAACACAGGCCAACCATTATTATTGACGCAGGTCAGTTAATATTATTGACACGGGTCAGTCAGTTATTTTTAAAGCAAGGGGATTTGGTTGTTTCTAGCAACAAAACCTGGGTCTCCAGCTGTTTTTGGACTACAACTCCCATAATCCCTGACCGCTGGTCCTGGTAGCTAGGGATGATGGGAGTCGTGGTCCAAAAAAACATCTGGAGACACAAGTTTGGGAAACACTGATCTGCTCCAACCCACTGTGATGAGGGAATCTTTTGACCAAAGTGAGTCTCGAAGCCGCAGTCCTGGAATTAAGAGTCTCCTGCTCTACCGACTGAGCTATCCCCTCAGTGGTTGCTGGACTACAACTCCCATTATCCCTGACCGCTGGTCCTGCTAGCTAGGGCTGATGGGGGTTTCTGGGGGGAGGGGCAAGTTTGAGAAAGGCTACCAACCTTCTGGTGCGTATCCCCTCCCATGTTGTATACCCTTGAGGTCCAGCCATGGTGGCCAGTTGTTCCTTGGGGGGGGGGGAGGTGAGGGGAGCTGTGCTCCAACAGCATATGGAGGGCCACACATTTTGCACCTCTGAAGCAAGTAGGCACACAGGCAACAATTACACCATGGCAGTTGCCAGGGAGGCAAACGGTTGGTACACTGGAGCAAAAACAAGGAGTCTTGTGGTATCTCATTATGGTATATTGGATTCTATTTTTTATATATATATATAATATTTTATTAAAGTTTTACATAAAAAGAGAAACAAGAAATAACAGAAAAATACAAAATTACAGAAGTACAAAACAACAAAAAACAGCAAAAAAGAAAAAAAGACAAACAAATAAACAATTCCATCTTCATAATATTTCTTGCGTTTACTTATTTCCCAGACTTCCCCACACCTCCCCTCACTGTATTCCAATTCATATATTTGATCAACAAATCCCTTTTCTCTGTCTTAACTGATCTTTATCTTAATTTTGATATCTTAATATATCTTGATCTCTTTGACATCTCAAAATATTAAATCTTTTAATTTTACACCTTTTGACTAATAACCTTTTACGTTCAATCTGATGTCATTCTAACATTCATTAATCTTGTAGTATTTCTGTAGATAATCTTTGAATTTCTTCCAATCTTCTTCCACCGTCTCTTCTCCCTGGTCTCTGATTCTGCCAGTCATTTCTGCTAATTCCATATAGTCCATTACTTTCATCTGCCATTCTTGCAGCGTGGGTAGTTCTTGTGTCTTGGTATATTGGATTCTAAACTACACCTGCTTCTTCCTAGTCACCCCCACCCCCAGAGTTTCTGTATGTGAGGGAGCACGAAAAATCCCCTGCCGCCTGAAACATTGTCAGGCTTTAAGCTGTTTTTGAGTTTTCCACCATATAAAACGTAAGAGCCCTCCTGGATCAGGCTCAAGGCTCAGCTTCCTGTTCAAACAGCAGGCAGCCAGACGCACGTGGGAACCCCAAAAACAAGATTTGGAGTGCAACAGCACTCCACTCCTGTGGTTTCCAACACCTGGTATCCAAAGGCATACTGATCTTGACAGTGGAGACAGAATACAGTACAGTGGTACCTCGCAAGATGAATGCCTTGGAAGACAAAAAACTTGCAAGACGAAAGAGTTTTTCGTTTTCTGAGTTGCTTCGCAAGACGGATTTCCCTATGGGCTTGCTTCGCAAGACGAAACGTCTTGCGCCTTTTTTTTTTTAAACCGCCAATGCATTCCTATGGGAAACCGTCAATACACAGCGGTGCTTCGCAAGACGAAAAAACTCGTAGAACGAAAAAACTCGCAGAATGAATTAATTTCGTCTTGCGAGGCACCACTGTATAACCATTTTAACTAGTAGCCACTGACAGCTTTACCCTAGATAAATTTGTCCTAATCCACTTTTAAAGCCATTTGGGTTGGTGGCTATTGCAGCCTCTTGTGCAAGTGAATTCCGTAGTTCCAGCTGTGTGAAGAAGTACTTTTCTTTTTTGCCTGTCTTGAATCTTCCAACATTCAGCTTCTTTGACTGAATGTTACAACGAGAGGAGGAAAACATCTTATCTACTTTCTTCATGCCATGTATAATTTTATGCTCACCTTTTGTCTTAACTTAAAAGCTCCAAATGTTTTAACATTTCTTCACCGGGGAGTTGCTCCATCCCTGTCACAATTCTGGTTGCTATGCATTTTGGAGAGCACACAGGCTCCTTGCATTAAAAAACAAACAAACGCCCAATCATTTCAGTTCAAAGTAAAGGTAGCTCCATGCAACACTATTCTATTTACAGAGATGCTTGGATTTATGTATTTGCACTTTTAATGCAAGGGGAACAATAATACCATTTCACTTACACAGTCTGAACCTGAAAGAAATACAGTCCGTTCTGCCACTTTCTTCTCCATGTGTAAAGCAGATACGTGGCTGGATTTAATTGTGCAGCAAAATCTTGTAGAATGGCTGGTACTATTGCATAAAGCAGGAAGAAGGAATACCATTTTTTAAAATGCACCATTCTTCTTCATCTTAATTCAGCAAGGAGGCTGTATGTGAACCTGCTTTCTCCCTACTGTGCCCTAGTTTTAAAACTCTACTCCATGTGCGGTTTGAAGTCGTGCAGACCATCTCATTCTGAACCATGTGTAAAACAGCTCAGAATGTTCCTGCAGATTGGCTTTGGGAAGATCACATTTGATGTGGGCGATATCTGCTCTTCCTTCCAAGATCGCTTAAAATGGTAACCTATCTCTTGCCAGGTGGTTAGTGAAAGGTGGGTTGGTTAGGGCAGCCACTTTTTCTGGGTATGGCTCATATGCCATGAACTCAGGAATAAGATAAGTTCCTGTTGATTTTGTAGCAGTTAAAAGACACAGGTTACACACACAAACACACAAAATTGAAAACTAATAATTTATTATTGGGCTAACTGAGCTTGATAGAAAACAGTGTATTTTCTTGCCTTGAATGGTCCCTTCACAACATGCACAGGGGCATCTATGGTAACCTCCCTCTGGACCTCCCAGGCTGTTCTAATTCTGGAGGTGATGTTGCTTTCACTTTATCCAAGATGTTTACTGGCCACTGTAACGTTGACTCAGGCAGGCAGCATAAAAATATTTCTACAGTATACCACTATTTAATATGAATTATCAAAGCAGTTTACAACAAAAATACAGAAAACAGTTTATTATTATTATTATTATTATTATTATTATTATTATTATTATTTCCCCAGGCACTCTGGGTGGCTTACAGTACATGTAAAACATAGTAAGACCTCAAACATTTAAAACCTCCTGATACAAGGCTGCCTTCAGCTGTTTTCTAAAAGTCAGGTCCTTAACATCTGATGGGAGGGCCATATAAAAAAAGATATCAAGTTTGTATGGATTAGCATCAGGAAAGGGCCTGTGAATTATGTTTAATTGATAGGTAGAATGGATAGGCTCCTGCCAACCTAGCAGTTCGAAAGCACGTCAAAGTGCAAGTAGATAAATAGGTACCGCTCCAGCAGGAAGGTAAACGGCGTTTCCGTGTGCTGCTCTGGTTCGCCAGAAGCGGCTTAGTCATGCTGGCCACATGACCCGGAGGCTGTACGCCGGCTCCCTCGGCCAATAAAGAGAGATGAGCACCGCAAACCCAGAGTTGGCCCTGACTGGACCTAATGGTCAGGGGTCCCTTTACCTTTACCTAGAATGGATAGGATTGTCTACCTCTGAGACAAAGCCCCATTGATTTCCTTCCAAGTAGACATGGTTAAGATTGTCCTGTACAGCTTTAGCAGATCAACAAGGGTGGGCAACTTTTATTTGTAGGGTTCAGACTAAATGTCACCCCTTTTATCGGTCAGTGCTGCTGTTTGGGTTCTGATTTTCTGCTGTAATAAAGAATGACAAAATTTTAGGTTGCCTTGCCAATCAGCTGTAACCTCAGTTTGTAGAACTCTCTCACTAGGAGGAAAATACAGTGAAGCCTCTGGTTATGAAATTGATCGTTTCCTTTGGCATTCTGATGTTGAACTATTTTGATGCTTTGGTAAAATGTAGTTGATTAATAAGCTGTCTAAATTGATTAATCGGTTAATTAAAAGTTATTTAATAGTTTGGCAGCCCTAATTGATAAATTTTAATGAGCACCTAGAACTGCACTTTATGTATGCATTTTGTGACTGCAAGACATATTAATGTATAAAACAAAAGCAAATTCTTCCCTGCAAAAATGTAATTCCAGGAATCAAGACTATAAAAATATACTTGCCCTTTGCATTTGTGTGTCTTCCTACAGAAAACAAGTTTCATTTTTAGTCTCCTGACAGCCGACTTTTAATATGATAGTCTCATGTTGTTAATCAAGAACAGCATCTGTTTAAGAAGGTATTTATTGCTATTCTTATTCATAGGTGTAAACCCCACAGTTCATGACCCCTAGGTTAATGTGTACTTTGGTAGCAATTAGACAAAATTAGCAATTGGACAAAATTATGCACATAACCTCATCTTCATTTATCCCTGAAATAGCCTATGGATTCCCCCCCCCCCCATCTTTTTGCATTATGGTCATAACAGGCTAGTTTATTGCTAAGCTCTTAGACTGTGCATCAGTCAGATGCAGCTGCTCACCACATACCCCTTTATTAGCTATTGTAGTTGTGATTTCCTTTTTGTATTCTGAAGGGCTTGAAATACGTGGCAATAGAACTCAAGACTTGCATGTACTTTCTTTTGTTTCAGACCTCCAGTGTGCCAATTTTCTGCAAACGCAAATTCCAAAAAACCACTCTCTGCTTTGGTTTCAAAAGTCAAATACCTGAATGAGAAGTATGAAAGGTTTTTGGAAAGAACATTCCCACGTTTCTACCAGCTATATTCAACCTTCTTGAAAGGTGGGTTTTCATTAAAAAAACACCTTTGTGCACGTTGAAATAAGTGAATGGAAGATAAGATATTGAAATTGTTTGATGTGTTTTAAATTGTTTTTGTTTTGTTCTGTTAGTTTAATGTGTTAGTGTTAGGTGTTAGTGTTATGTAGTGTTTTTGTATTGTATTGTATTGTCCATTTTTATTTCTTCTATGTAGTGTTTAAATTGTTGGAAAAGTAATAAATATTTTTTTTTTTTTTTTTTTTAAAGAAAGGTGGGTTTTCATTAAAAAAACACCTTTGTGCACGTTTCATGATTCTGGGAGGAATGTGATACCTTAAGAACAAATCGCTTTGCATCTGTCACTGTAAAGTAGTTTCTTTACTTCTAACCCATCCCTAGGTGGGGACTCCTTATCTTCTGGGTGCCGTCTCTTGTGTTGCAATAGGGATGGCGCATGTTACAGTGCGAATGAAGAAACAAGTTCTTGTATCAATAATGGATGATATTTGTAGCATCATGTTTGTGTGTTTGCACAGACCCATTTCAGGTGTAATGGAAACTGGTGTCCTGCTGTGAGGACAATCTGCAGGAAGCCTCAACCACGCCTGCTCACACACCCTCCCATCTCGTTCTTTTTCGAGCCAATAAATAGGAGATTGAAAGCTTTTTTTATTTTAAATAAATTGTGGTTTCCCGCAAGGTCCAATTTTGGAGAACTGTGCTTTTAAAACAACACACACACACACACACTATGGTTTATGATGCCATGATTGCAAACCATGGCTTTACCTTATTTGTTCTCATAAACCCTAGTCTTACGAAGCATAATTCTTACGAGTTTGGAATTCAAAAGGAATTGTGTTTTGTTTAGAGTTTGGAACAAAAATTTCCATTTCAGCCTCAAGAGCTCAGAATGAGAAAGGAGAGCATGGAAGCTTGCTGTTGCTTGTTCCTGCTGGAAAAAAATATCTGCAAAATAACAGTCCATGGGGTGATTTTTGGGGTGGGGAATAACATGGTAAGATTCTGAGTGAAGGCAGTTCCATGTACGTCTAACAAAATTATAGCTGTAGTAAGGAAAGGCAGGAGCGAGAAGAATTTAAGACCCTCTGTAGAAGAAGGCAGTGGATTCTGCAGGATTAGTAGTAATGTGTTAGCAGCTCATGTGTAAGAGGCATAGCAAGAGAGAGAAGACAAAACCTGTTTTAGAGCTTAGGAAACATTATCCCATTATCTCTTGCTTCTGAGAAGCTCTGAATGACGTGCAAGGAGCATGTCCTTTTACCCTCATGGCAACCTTAGACAGAGGTTAGGCTGTGGAAAACCCTTTGAAGTGCCAAGGCATTTGGGCTTTCCCTATGATGTCCTGACACTATTAAAGCAAAGAAAACAATTTAGCTGGCTGGAGTTTTACAAAGAGGATGGGATTAAGAGGGGTCAGAAGAACCATTCAAGGCAAGGGAGAGACAGAGGCGTAATATTCATGTATGTGTTACTTTATGCCAGTTGTGGGAATCTTTGGTCCTCCAGATTTTGCTGAACGGCAATGCCCATCTTCTGCGGCCACTTGCCATGTAGTATCTAGAGGGTCAGAGCTTCCCTAGCCCTGTTCTTTATGCTGTGATGCTCTAGGTAAAGGTAAATGTACCCCTGCCCATACGGGCAAGTCTTGACAGACTCTAGGGTTGTGCGCCCATCTCACTCAAAGAGGCCAAGGGCCAGCGCTGTCCGAAGACACTTCCGGGTCACGTGGCCAGCGTGACATCGCTGCTCTGGCGAGCCAGAGCCGCACACGGAAATGCTGTTTACCTTCCCGCTAGTAAGCGGTCCCTATTTATCTACTTGCACCCGGGAGTGCTTTCGAACTGCTAGGTTGGCAGGCGCTGGGACCGAACAACGGGAGCGCACCCCGCCGCGGGGATTCGAACCGCCGACCTTTCGATCGGCAAGCCCTAGGCGCTGAGGCTTTAACCCACAGCGCCACCCACGTCCCTGGTGTGATGCTCTATTCTTAGGTAAAAGGCTTGGGAAGGACTTTGGCATCAGGTTGAACATTCAGGGAGAACAATTCCAGATCTGAAAATCTTTCTGTATTTTGCACAGGATTTCGGATATTCTTTACAGAAATGAAAGAAATAAGAAGAATAAAGGCAAACATGTCATATAGAAAGATCCAGTTCCATCAACTTCCGTACCGGGAGATGGAGAGACTAAGACAGGTAGGCTTTCACTTTTGTCTGCAACAATGGTAGTCAACAAGTCAAACTGACTTCAGGCGACACTTGGTAGTTTCCACAATTGTGCAGCTGCCCTTCTTCCTACGTGAGGAGCCCACTTAAGATGCTCTAGCTGTCTAGCAACTTCCCATCTCGTACACTGAGGAGTTTCACAAGGTAAGCAAATAGGGTTGACAAGAAAAATGTTCAGTTCGGGGACATACCTGCATTGGAAGCATGTTTGCTTCTGTTCGATGCGATGTTGATTTTCTAAACTCTGTTTCATTCTGAAATGGCAAGAATGAGTGACCGCTCCCTTGTCTCAAATCTTGCAGTTTCCTCCTTACGAATTGTGAGTTAACACTGGGTGATTTTGCTGGCCTCTCTCCCCGTCTGCTAAAAACCAACCCATCCTCTGGTCAAAATGTACAATTGCGCATTCCATTTGCTTTCTGGGTTTACTTTTTTGCAGGAGGGTATTACTGTAAAATTTGTACAGATGAAAAATATAACTTCATAGATAGAATTGGTTTGGGTTTTCATGAAATACAGAAATAAATCCACAGTAACAGAGTAACTAACTACTACCTGCCTTCTCCCCACCTTCAATTGGGATTTATTTCTCCTATGCGGGTGGCGCTGTGGGTTAAACCACAGAGCCTAGGACTTGCCGATCAGAAGGTTGGCGGTTCGAATCCCCGCGACGGAGTGAACTCCTGTTGCTCGGTCCCAGCTCCTGCAAACCTAGCAGTTCGAAAGCACGTCAAAGTGCAAATAGATAAATAGGTACCGCTCCAGTGGGAAGGTAAACGGCGTTTCCGTGCGCTGCTCTGGTTTACCAGAAATGGCTTAGTCTTGCTGGCCACATGGCCCAGAAGCTGTATGCCGGCTCCCTCGGCCAGTAAAGCAAGATGAGCGCCACAACCCCAGAGTCAGTCATGACTGGACCTAATGGTCAGGGGTCCCTTTACCTTTTATCTTATCCTGACTTTCCTTCAAGGAGCATAGGGCAATATGCATGGTCCCTCTCCCTTTCTATCATCATATCTTTTAAGAAAGACAAGTTAGGTGCTGTGTGGGTGTCATTGTAAAGAGACTCCCCAAGGTCACCCAACCAACTTAAGAGCCGAACAGGAATTTGAAGCCAGGTCTCCCCTGTCCCACTACACTATGTAAACAGACTGAGAGCTTCTGAATCGATAAGCAAGAACCACGTGCAACTTTTGTGAGGATCCACTATACTAATACAAATAGGTGGACTAATATTTACTGCATCTAGGGTAGAATAATTAAGAGGTTTCTGTACTTCAGCAAAAGCAAATAAACAAAGTCTGCTTGATTTCTGCCAACCTTCACCCGATTATTTCTTCCTTGCCTGAACATTTATCATATTGTTGGGCTGAGTTAGAGTAAAAATGTTTCTGTGTAGAGAAGAAGGGATGAAATTTGGGTTCTTATTCTTGAAAGATTCCATCTAAACACTTTTATTCAAACAAAGGAAAGCTGAGGTAGGGAAGGTTTTCTCCTTTTTCAAACGCAACGTGTTGTGTTGCAACATGGAGCTAAGTGACATTTACATAAAGGTTGTCAGTCTAACATCATCACCATGGACAGCTGTATAACAGATATAGACATAGAGGACTGGATCTAGGTCACAGGTCAATAAAGTGTTGCTGATGTGTGTGTGGAGGTCCACATATGGAAAATAACCAACAGAAAAAGCAGGTGTAAAGAAAGACACACTATTGCTTGGCATTGTCCGTTGGCTGCAGCATAATTATTCATCTAGAAGAGCTATTTTTCTCCCATCCCAATCAGGTGACGGGCAGTAAAACACTAGCCTATTTTCCGTTGCCAATACACAATCTGGAGCGCACTTTAAGGTTCCTGGTTGTGTCTCTAGCTGCCTCATACCTGATACCACGTATGAATAGTGTTTTCTCGCTGCAAAGAAAATGCTGCCACTTTAACAAGAAGCTACCAAATGGCATGCATATAGCACAGGGGTCAGCAAACTTTTCCAGCAGGAGGCCACTGTCCCTCAGACCTTGGGGGGGGGGGCAGACTATATTTTGAAAAACAACGACGACGAATTCCTATGCCCCACAAATAACCCAGAGATGCATTTTAAATAAAATCACACATTCTACTCATGTAAAAACACCAGGCAGGCCCTACTATTAACCCAGAGATTCATTTTAAATAAAAGGACACATTCTACTCATGTAAAAACACACTGATTCCCGGACCGTCTGCGGGCTGGATTTAGAAGGCGATTGGGCCGGATCCGGCCCCCGGGCCTTAGTTTGCCTACCCATGATATAACATCCATTGTTACTAAGTTTGCGAGAGACAAAAATAGGCACAGCCTTGAGGCATATAAAATGCCAGAGTATGCAGCGGTGGTCCCTTGCACGCCACTGCTTCATCAGTCCCTTTATATGTGCATTTTCCTCACAGTTGCAGTAGTTTTGGGTGTGTGCATGGCGGCTCTACTGACTAAGCATTTTTGAAGTTTCGCAGAGATCTGATCAAGGCCATTCCAGTTGGGATTCTTTCTCTTCCTCCCTTTGCCAACTACCTGGTTCTTTTGCTCATGTAAGTACAACTGTGCACCTGATCAGATGAAAGGTCCTTGCGCTTAACTGTGAGAAGGTGAATGCTTGGCAACAGTAGTGGGGGGTTTCTCTCCCTCTCTTTGATGAAGAGCTTGTTAGACTACAGCCGTGTGTTTTAGCAGGTACCAAAATAGACTGCAAAAGCACATTCATCTCTTATTAATCACTGGGGGTGAGATCAAGCCCGACTCTTCTGAGCCTCTGTTTCCGTAGTCACAACTCCACATTTATATTCTCTCCCCATGCGCAGGCTCAGTCTAAAGGGATTATTTTTGGTGAATTTCTCTGGGTGGCAATTCATCGTGCAGCAACCATGCACCCTCCCACATTTTTTCTGAAAATTTACCATCTCTGTTGTTTTCCCAACAGAACTCCCAAACTGCTTTAAACTCCCCAGAACTTTTTTTAAAGGGGGGGGGGGCGCTCACCTTTAAGCAGCTCCCCCACCCCTTCCTTGGTCTGTTCCAAATAGGTGTTTTCACCTTCGGAGTTAAAAATAGTTAAAGATAACATCATTTATGTTTGAGGCTTGCTCTTAACAGCCCCTGATCACAGCCTAGCATGCCGTATACCAGGCATCCCCAAACTCGGCCCTCCAGATGTTTGGGGACTACAATTCCCATCATCCCTGACCACCGGTCCTGTTAACTAGGGATGATGGGAGTTGTAGTCCCAAAACATCTGGAGGGCCGAGTTTGGGGGTGCCTGCTGTATAGGCTTGATAATATCTTAACGTGAACTTTAACAAGAAACAGATTATATCACAACTGACAAAAGTAGCTCTAAAATCCTGCATTGTCTGCTTTTTTTTGAAGGCAGAGGAATTTAGAGAAAGGCATCAGGATATAATTTCAAGTTGCCAGGTAGATTTCATGAGGGAGAAAATGGTCTACTAGGCATTCTGAAAAAATGGGGGGGGGGGTTAATTAAAATATTCCATTTTAAAATAAATGAAGGTAACTTGAAAGTCTGTGGACAAGGTCTGGTAAAACTTGCAGAAGCAAAGTTCAGTAGGGCTTCTGCTTGTCGGGGACTGAGGTTTCAGTCATCACATAACTGGTTGCTCCTTGTCTTGGCTGGAAGAAGCAGTCAAATTTGTAGAAAATAGGCAAAACCTGCAAAATCAACAGACGCTGCAAAATGCAGAATTTGGGTTCCTGTGGCCCAGATTTGGATGTTCTTTGATACACAGCTGTGTCTTGGTTTTGAAATGTATATCTTCTTGACAATCTTTCCTTCCCAAGGTATCTCTTTCCAAGACAACTCTTGATACGCCACTTCTGGACTTCCAAACAACAAGCTGAATTTCTGGACACCTACCACAATATGAGAAAGGAGGCATACCCAGAAGTGGTTGATGGTCTAATGAACCTCTCTCGCTCCCTAGCTGATTCCCAGCTTCGGAAACAGATGCTAGATCTCTGCAAAAAGGTATCTAATTACCACCCAGTCACAGCTGATAGAGAGGCAGTCTTTGGACATGTCCTGCTTTGCAGAAATAAGGCTTTTGTATATTGAGAGTTAAGGGATGCGGGTGGTGCTGTGGGTTAAACTACAGAGCCTAGGACTTGCTGATCAGAAGGTCAGCGGTTCAAATCCCCGCGACGGGGTGAGCTCCCGTTGCTCGGTCCCTGCTCCTGCCAACCTAGCAGTTCGAAAGCACGTCAAAGTGCAAGTAGATAAATAGGTACCGCTCCGGTGGGAAGGTAAACGGCGTTTCCGTGCGCTGCTCTGGTTCGCCAGAAGTGGCTTAGTCATGCTGGCCACATGACCCGGAAGCAGTACGTCGGCTCCCTCGGCCAATAAAGCGAGATGAGCACCGCAACTCCAGAGTTGGTCACGACTGGACCTAATGGTCAGGGGTCCTTTATGCTTTTTATATTGAGAGTTGGCCCATCACTACCAACTTCATGATGTCTAGATTCTACTTTCCTGTTGTCATGTGAGCAACATACTGCAAACTTCTGAAACCTTAATTATACGGTTTTAAAGTCATTCCAGAAAGTTTTGTTTTTTTAAATAAAAAAACAAGAACCCTGACCTGAATACGAACATGTATAGAAAAGTCATTCAAGTAAGAGACCAGACTGTATAGTTGGCTTAGCAGATGCTAGCAAGGAAAAGGATGCTCTGATACCTGTGTCTACTGATTTGTCACTTATGTAGTGGCTTTCTGGCAATGCACTCTTGAGTACTTGTCAGTTTATAATAATGGCTTGCAATTTTAGTAGAGGACGACGAGAAAAAGAAGTAAATTCAGGCCTTTATTATTCTTTATGGGACAATTTTTGGAAGGGAGGAACCAAAAAACAGTGGGTATTAGCTACACTGGTGGAGGGTCGTTCCCCCCCCCCCCCCCGCTTCAGTCAGATTTTATTGTTTGTAACGAATGACAACCACAATGCGGCTCAAAAAGGATAATCCAAGAATAATTTAATCACACATTTCTCCCAAAATAACCAAACCCCCCCCCAAACAAAACCCAAATAGCCCTTGGGCAGTCAGCACTGTTTTAGGTCAAAAATGTAGCCTACAACTGTCAGCTAGTTTGTATAAAGGTAAAGGGACCCCTGACCATTAGGTCCAGTCGTGGCTGACTCTGGGGTTGTGGCGCTCATCTCGCTTTAGTGGCTGAGGGAGCCCGCGTACAGCTTCCGGGTCGTGTGGCCAGCATGACTAAGCCACTTCTGGTGAACCAGAGCAACGCATGGAAACACTGTTCCCGCCAGAGTGGTACCTATTTATCTACTTGCACTTTGATGTGCTTTCGAACTGCTAGGTTGGCAGGAGCAGGGACCGAGCAACGGGAGTTCACCCTGTCACGGGGATTCGAACCGCCAACCTTCTGATCAGCAAGTCCTAGGCTCTGTGGTTTAACCCACAGCACCACCCGCATCCCTAGTGTGTATAAAGCTACCCTAAAGGCAACAAAACAAATTCCACATCAGCCAGCAACCGTTTAGTTTTGAAACCATCTGATTGAACTTCTAGAAAAACCTATTGCAAAGTGAGTTGTATAAAGCACAAGAGGATATAATTCAATTTGGCCTGATCTGCATGCATACAGTCTGTGTGTATAGTTTTCCATCTAAGCCGAAGAATTGCCTATCTAACAAGAAAAAAGGTTAATTCTGTTGCACCTATTCCATTAATGCAACTAGGTTATATGGCATAGCAACTTTTCTCATGGTAATGGTGAAGCAGAGCATTGTTAAGGGTTAGTGCTGACCTTTGAAGCCCTAATCAGCCTTGGCTCTGTATACCTGAGCGTCTCCACCCCCATCATTCAGCCCAGTTACTTGAGGTCCACCTCTCAGGGCCCATCTGGTGGTTCCCTCACTCCAAGAAGTGAACCAGGCAGAGGGCCTTCTCGACAGTGGAGTGGAATGCCCTCCCCAAACCAGGTGCCAAGGAGATAAATAACTATACAACTTTTAGAACACATCTGAAGGCAGCCCTGTATCAGGAAGTTTGTAATATTTGATGTTTTACTATGTTTTTTTGTGTGTTGGAAGCCACCCAGGGTGGCTGGGGCAACCCAGCTGGATGGGTGGGGTATTATTATTAACAACAACAACTTATTTGGGAAGGGTGTAATGACTACAGCAAACAGGAACTTCTCATTTGTTCCAGGAATGAAAATGCGCTCAGCTGCTATATGTTATAGCAGGATTGGTTTTCAGGTTTTTACAAGATTCCCATCCTCTTTTATTCTTGGAAAGCAGTATGGTGCTTTTCTTTTCTTTATTTCTTTCTACCAATGATATATCTTAATCTTCAAGGTGCAGGAAGGATGCCACCCAGATGTAAGCGAACTTACAGCTGTGAGGACCTTATTTGTGGGACATCCCTTTGGCATCCAGCAACTCAGGGTTCAGCAGCTGGTGAGTGCCATTCCAGAAATTAAATGGGATTATACTGACGACTCCGCTCAATCCATTGCCACCAACTGCAGCACCCCTAGGTTTTGACTGAGTTTTTAAAATAAGACTATAAATCTTTCCAGCTATAAATCCTTAAGGTGCAACAGACAGTTGCTTCTCCTTAAATTGAAACCTACTACTGATCTATGCTGCCTTATGTGCTGCCTTTTTGGAGGGGAATGATCATAACCTCCTGTTAGCCACATTTTGATCTGGGGAAGCAGGGCAGCTCTGAAAAGCTTTGCTGACTACCATTGTGCAGTTTAATCCCACCGTCTTCTCTTCTCCCCCCAGAAAGTCCTAAGCCGTGTTTTGTTCCTAACTCCTCGCTTGCCATCTCTCTTCCTGAGATACCGCTTGCAGAGCCACATAAAAGAGCTGCACCATCTGGACCAAGCGATGCTGAAACTGGGTGTGGGGCAGCTAACCGATGAGGAAGTGCAAGTGGTGAGATGACGTTTTGTATACTGTAGCAAACTGAGGTGCAGCGTTGCTGGCTAGGAACTGACCTTGGCTGTGCCAGTTCTCGCATGCAAGGGTTAGAATTATAGCTGGGACCACGAGAGCCATCTAGTCCAACCTGCTGCAATTCAGGAACCTTTTTGCCCGGTGTGGGGCTCAAACCCATGACCCTGAGATCAGGAGTCTTGTGCTCTACTGACTGAGCTGTGTCGTACCTTTAAAGGTAAAGGGACCCATGACCATTAGGTCCAGTCGTGACCGACTCTGGGGTTGCGACGCTCATCTCGCTTTACTGGCTGAGGGAGCCGGTGTACAGCTTCCAGGTCATGTAGCCAGCATGACTAAGCCGCTTCTGTTGAACCAGAGCAGCGCACGGAAACACCGTTTACCTTCCCGCCGGAGCGGTACCTATTTATCTACTTGCACTTTGACGTGCTTTCGAACTGCTAGGTTGGCAGGAGCAGGGACCGAGCAACGGGAGCTCACCCCGTCGCAGGGATTCGAACCGCCAACCTTCTGATCGGCAAGTCCTAGGCTCTGTGGTTTAACCCACAGCGCTACCTGCGTCGAACCTTTAGGGTAACCTTAAAAGACTATTTATTGTGCCTTAAAAGCTGTCGTGGACCACATTCCATAAGCTGTTCTATACTGCACAGTAACACTGTCACCCTTTTCAGAAATAGTAATGTCAGTCTTATGTCAAATGAGGACAGCCTGAATGGCTTAAACACACACACACACCAGCCCAGCTTTTAATGTCAGAATTTAGCAGTGAACGTCCTTGCATTTAGCCGTTGCTTTTCAAATGAAAGTCTCTCTGATCCAACAGAATGTCTCTCTTCTCTGCAGGCTTGTTATACCCGTGGCTTGAATTCTGTTCACCTCAGCCCACTGGCATGCAGGCTGTGGCTGGCTCACTGGCTCACACTCTCCTGCTCCCTGAAAGGTAAGCCTGCTTGAATTTGGCCACGTGGGGCTTCCCTTAGAGCCCTTACGGAATCTCTCTCACACAACTAGCAGCAGCTGCTCTTCTGACCCATCCTTAATGTTGCAGTGTTAACCTGAAGAGAGGTACCTGTTGCCCCTGTACTGTCCAGGCTGCAAAAGAGATGGCCTAGCAAAGTTTGGAAGGCAATAATTCAGAACAGGGCCTTCTTAGTGGCAGCATGATAGAATTATAGAGTTGGAAGTGACCCTAAAGATCATCTAGTCCAATTCACTGCAATGGAGGAATATGCCCTCCCAGCTATGGACCACTCAAAACACAAACACCAAGATTAGGCTGGTGCACACACTTATTAGCTCTTGATACCAGGCAAAAACAACTTTTCTTTAAAAAACTTTCCTGTGACAGATTGTGGGAGGGGGAGCCCCCTTTTACTTTTAGCTATGATTTGGTTCTATTTAGAAGCACTGGATTGTTTTATGAGCCCTGTGAGAGTTTACAATGAAGGGTTGGCACGAATCAAATAGACACAAATGCAATGCATATTTTTCTCTTTCCAGACGCTGAGATTTCACTCTTGGCACATGGCATGGTCTTGCTTTCTATCAACTTCCCTTCTTCTTCCAAGGGCTGACTAAGGGCACCCCTCACTGGTGGACCACTTCTGAAGAGAGGCTGCGACAGTGACTCTTGGCTGAAGCAGAGGGAGATAAGGGGTTTTGCTTATACTAAAATACAATGAGCAGGAGCCCGGCAGAAGCATCTCCCACTGAATTATTAGCCTTGAGAGGAAGGTAGAGGAAACACTGCGTTATGCTGAATATTCCTCCTCCTGCCGTAGAGGGAGACAAGAGAATTGTCAGTATGGCCCTGGACAAAATGCCTGTACTGTAGAAGGCCACAATATTTCTGTTTAGATCTGGCTCCAGAATGTCCTCGTGGGCACAGCATGATTCCGTACTTCTTTTCACCGCTTAAGTCTCTTGTAAAAACATCTGCTGAAGAAGGTACAGTGGTGCCTCGCAAGACGAAATTAATTTGTTCTGCGGGTTTTTTCGTCTTGCGAAGCACGGTTTCCCATAGGAAATGCATTGACGGTTTCCCATAGGAATGCATTGACGGTTTTAAGAAAAAGGCGCAAGACGTTTTCGTCTTGCGAAGCAAGCCCATAGGGAAATTCGTCTTGCGAAGCAACTCAAAAAACAAAAAACTCTTTCGTCTTGCGAGTTTTTCGTCTTGCGAGGCATTCATCTTGCGAGGTACCACTGTATTGGCGTTAGACTGTATTGACTTCCTTGTAACTTTGAAGGGTAACAAAGCTGTCAGGAACTTTCCCAGGCTGTTTCCCTCCCCCTTTTAAACTTCATTTTTACAATCAACAAGGCTGCATGGAGCTCAGTGCCTTTTGCCGGGCATTCGCAGTGCGCTGCAAGACTTTGAATATAAGACCCCGTTTTTCAGAGCTGCAACTTTTGTTTGAAATCTAGTGGCATGCTCTTCTGCAGGAAAGATACAGCTGTGCTCTCACATGGGCATTATGGAAGGTGCATTTCATGTTGGCAGATGTGGTAAGAGCCTAAAGAATTCAACAGGGTAATTCCACAAGTTAATTGGAGTATCTCTACCCAAAGCACTTAATATCCATTTCTGTGCCTCCAAGTCTTAAATACTACTGCCATGATACTTAAAAGCCAAGTGGGGGGAAAAGAAAAAAGCCAAGTCTTGCACTCCAGAAGCTGGAATTCTGGCCAGATAGTATATAAATTGTGTGTGGTAGACTAGTGATTGAGTCAGTCATTATAAAATGCATGAGAAGTGCGTAAAAGCAAATGAACGTTCAAGCTATACCTGATGTGAATGTTTCGTTAAAGATAGCTAATAAAGGACAATCTCACATTTTACCTGGTTTGTTTAGAACACTGCTTGTCTTCTTATAGCTTGGTAATAGCTTAGGCATACAGCTGGGGTCTCCAAACTTTCCTCAGGCTGGTGCCTCGAGCGACGATCGCACAGAGGGTGGGGGAGCGTGCGCCGTACACAAACACACAATTTCTGGTGCTCCTCCAACCCGGAAGTGGGTCCCCTTGCTGGTAAGAGCGGGTGGCAGCAGTTGCCACGGGCCGGATAAACAAGTCCCTTGGGCATTATCCGGCCCCCGGGCTGTAGGTTGGTGACCCCTGATCAAAGCTATTCACCTTGTCATTTCTCCAATGAGTCCTGCAGTTTATGCAAGACCATAAGTTTATGCAGCATACAGGCAAGGGCCACGGCCAACACACACTGTACCCCAGTTGCTCTTTGTAACAATAGTTTAATTCCCCGGCCAAGAAATGAAACGGCTGGCTCTGCTTGCCAGGGATCAGCTGCGGCAGACGCAGCTTGTGCTTCTATGAACTATATTCCAAGCTGTACTCTACAGGCGAGTAAGCCACAGCCTCTCTGAAAGGCCCCACTGATATTTCACTATGAATGAAGTAAACAGATGATGCAAAAAGCCCAGTTCTTCAAGTTGCATGAACTGCCTTAGAACAGGTACTGCTATCCTCTGCGGTCTCGATGCTGTTTCTGAACCAACCATATATTGTGTGTGCATCGTTACAAGGCAGATTCTGCTCCAAGATTGAAATTATAGGGCCAATTAAACTCACTAGTGGAAGTCAGCGCAACAGGACTTCTTCCCCTCCCAGAATGATGTGCAGGGCGAGGAGAGGGGAGCTTCTGTCAGCCCATGTGGCATGAACAAGCATCAGCACTGCATTGAATACAACCCATAGATTAGCGGTTTTGCAGACAATATGCACCATGGAAGAGCAGCGGGAGCACACGAGCTGGTGGCATAATCTTGGCTCTAGTCAGGATTATGAAAGGTTGCATGTCCACTGCACTATTAAGTGAGCAGCAATAAGCCAAACCACTATTGCCAACTTTTGCATTGAGGACAGAAGCTGCTTTGCAAGTTCAAGCATTTCTTTATTTTTACACTTAAATATCCTCTTTAAATACAGCATTATCACAATGAAAATAACATAAAAGGCAAAACAAAATGTAGAGGACCCGACAAGCTTTGGATTCACATTGAAAATGCCACCTGTATACCATGTGAGGCAGGAGAGCGGAGAGCAAGTTATAAAGTTATCGGAGTCACGACTGATGAAGGGGGCAGGGCTGGTACCAAATGTCTCAAACTGGGGCCTAGTTAAAGAGTCTCCCAAACAGGTAGTAAAAGGGCCATTCCCATGTAAACAGTTCACTAGCACCAAAAAAGAGGAGGGGGCAGGGAGAGGAGAAAGGAGGAGTGTGTGTGTGTTTGATCGCTTCGCGACAACACTAGCTCATTTCGTTATGGGTATGCTGTACCAGCGTTTTAAAAAGTCTTTTTAAAAAAAGCCAAGTGAAGGAAAACCAGATCCATTTCCTAACATGATTTGGAGTTGAGGATTTATATATTTTTTTCACTTGCAACCAGGTCATCCCACCCAAAAGCCATTTTACTTTGTCCTTCCGTCAAGGCGACACGCCACTTTGTTTTTCCAAGGTCACAGGCGCAAAAGGTCAGATCAGTTCTGCTGGCTCGTGGCCACAATTAGAGCATAGGGCCAGGACAACAGTGATGGAGCAATTCAGGTGCTGCCTGGGTGTGTGTCCACAATGCCTGTTTTATCCAGATGGGTTTCTATCAACCTATTTCAACATCCTCTGCTTCTTGGAATGTCAGTCATAATAATTCCTTTTCCAGTTTCCAAAAGCAGATATTTAAGTGCGAAGTTGTTTCCATTTGCAGAGCAGGCCACCTGTCGTTCATGGGCTGCAGCAGCTTAAAAGCACTCAAAAGAACAAAGTTCTTAAATTGTGAGAATTTGCCGGCGGCCGAGGTGTCTCCCATTTCCCCCTCGTCCTTTAGAGCTGATCACAGCCAATCCCCAAAGAAAGGAACATGCAGTGTGGCGTTTAAAGGCTACAAAGGCTGGTGGTCAGGCATTTTAACCGTTTCCTTTCGGACACAACTGCACCACAGTTGCCCGTGGCTCCTAGGCCAGTGCTGGAGTGGCCAGCTGGAAGTGTTTAAGTGGGGGGAGTCCTTTTTGCCTTGCACGCATCAGCAGGAAGCCAGAGATACAAATGGTGCACACTGCAAGTGTACACTGCTAGTTGCGCCACAAGGCAGGGAACGGTGGGGACTGGACACACACCATAAAGGCTACAGTGGTGTTACGATGAACTTGGGGAGGTTTATATGATGGGGCATTTCAACCCTACTTCCTTTGCACCTTTGGCCTAGGATGAGAGGCGGCGCAACTTTGTAGAGGGAGCGCATCCCTTGCTCCTCTGCAAGAACTCTTTTGCTCTGTGAATCTCCAAGCACAACAGACACATAGGCTTACAGAAAGGGTTGCATCTGGAAATGACTGCCTTTGAGACTAAAGCCAGCTTTTTAATAGCACCTTTTATTTTGTAAACGTCTAGTATGGAAAGGGGGGGGGGATACCTAGCAATGTCACCAGTGCCCCTTTTCAAGCCCTGGTTGTAGAGAAGCATGGGAGAAAACCCCAAATATTAGCAGCAGAACTCCTAGCAACGAGGCCAGTGGCACCCGTTTGTGTGCACGGCACCCTTTGCTTCGCAAGGCAGTAAATGGGACTGTGATAGACGTTTTAAGGCTTTTCTCGTTCCGATGCTTCTAGGTCCTCTTCTCCCTTCCCTGCCCCATTTCAAAAGTCATTGCACAAAGAAGCCTGGCTCCTGCACGCATTGGCGCCGTGTCCAAACCGTTCACTGCAGCAGGAGGTGGCGAGGCAGCAATTAAGTACTTATTTGTGAGACGAAGCGCAGGAAGCTCAGGTGTGCAGTATTGACGCTAAGCAGCAGATGGAAAGCTTGGGAGTTAAAAGGAAGATCGGGGAGGAGTTATAAAGTACCGAAGCCTTTTTATATACTTAAATACTCACCATCTGGTCGGAAGTCTCATCAACCCAGCAGTGTGAAGTTTCCATGGGCTGCAATATTACTGTGAGGTCAGGAGCTGTTCCGGAAGAAAGGAAAGAAAAACCTCTCTCCCTGTTGCTGTCATTTCCAGGACTGCGTTGCTTCTGTTCACCTTATCTCCCTGGGAGCTAGTGCCATTTCAGAAGGATGGGCTTTTCCAGATGGGTTGGCAAAGGTGCTTAGTTACTAGAGATGTGGAGGTCCAGAAAAAAAAAAAGAAAAAACTGGAAACTTTCCAGAAAAAACAGGGTGGGGGTTGCCCTAGAATCTACTTTCCGATGGAAAAATGGAAATTTGAAGCATTTTCTTTTTTGGAATGACTTAAATGCTTTAAGGCATGTTTTTGCTCACTCAAAATGTGTACTATGAACACAGTAGAAGTGGATATTCTGCACCTATCCTTTTGACTGGGTCCTTCCCTTGTGGTCAACCTTTTCCCCTCTCCCCTCAAGCGACAGTGACACAGACACCCTGTTATACCATAGCATGATCCTTTGCAGCCTGACCGCTCAGAATCAAGTCTCATTGGTTTGGCGTAACTGACTCACTCCCAGGTAAGTGCGTAGAGGGGATGGTAGCCTACAGCAATTCCACATGCGCTTATCTCTGGAAAGCTAAACAGAAAAGGTATTAGTTCTGGGTAAACATGCATAGAATTGCTCTGGAAATCCCAGAGTAAAATTTTATAAGCCAAGTTATAAATTTGGGTTATTAAAAGCAGTAAAATAAATGTAGATTTGGTAAGTATTGCATATTATCTGGTTGGCTGCTGTGAGAACAGGATGCTAGACTAGACGGGACATTGGCATGATCCAGAAAGCTGCTCTTACGTTCTTATTTCAATTCCCCCCAAAACTCCCATTTCTTCCCCCCCCCCGAGGGGGAAAAAAAGAACCAGTTTCCACCACCAAGGCTTCAAAATTTCTGCAATTTTTACATCTCTTATTAGCCACCATTTATCATTGTGATAAAGGTGGAGGCAAAGAAATGGGTTAGACGCAGCTGCTGGTAACATGGTTTTGTTCTCTCTCCATCACCTTTATGGTTTAAGAGGGATCATGGGCTTGGGGTTCTTGTCAACCAGCCCCTCTTCCCCCAACCAGTATCCAAAACACCGGCCAGATGCTCAGCAGTCAGTTTCAGGTAGTCCTTCTGAAAAGATGGCACGCATTTCATACAGCTTAAGGTTACGCACATGTTAGCTCCCAGACAGAATTAAGTGATGAAGGAAGAACGCTTCTCGCATGGGCTGCTTAGATTCCACCCTCCCTTCTAAATAAATTTAAGTACAGCAGCCTTGTACTGCCTAGGGAATCCTCCAGGCAACCTCCAGACAGGGCTACAACTCCCATCTGTCCTTGCCAGCTTGGCCAATGGTTAGGGATGATGGGAGTTGTAGTCAGGGCTTTTTCCGCAGCTGGAACTTGGTGGAACTCAGTCCCGGCACCTCCTAGGTGGGCGCCGTTGCTGTTGTAACAAGGGAGGCGTTCGTGGTGAGTTCCGGCACCTCTTTTTCTAGAAAAATAGCACTGGTTGTAGTCCAAAAACTTCCAGAGTGCAATGGAATGGGGAAGGCTGCAATGAATGGCAGGAAATTAAATATCCCAAAGGGCTTATGCAAGTAATGGAGGTCGTGAACAGTCTGGGGAAGGAAAAAGATTATAAAGTGGGGAAGGTTCAGTGCTGGTTTCGAGCTAAACTGGTGTATTTAGAGCAGTGTTCTTCAACCTTGGGTCTCAGATGCTGCTGGGACTACCATTCCTATCATTTACAGTGAGCTTAGCCAATGGTCAGGGATGATGGGAGTTGGAGTCCAGCAACATCTGGAATGCCATTAAATAAGCATTCCTGATTTAAAGGCACACCACATGGAAGCCACGGTGATAGCCAAGCTGACCCAGAACAGTGAACTGCAGAAGAAGGCATTAATCTATTACTACAAAAAAACCAGGGGAGAAGAATTGCCAAGGAGCGTGGATGCAGAAAGTGCTTTTGTTATCTTGCAGGGAGAGAACCATCAGTAGGACAAGGGGGAACGTGACACCCCACCTCGTCCCTTTCATTCTAGGACTAATAAGAGCAGCTAATTGCAACCCTTCCTTGCGATGCAGATCTCAGGAGATACATACAGCTTGGAATTCCTCTCCACTGCCATCCTATTGCACCCCAACCCCTTGTGCTTGCAACCCAGCCGGCTACAGTTGCATTGCATATTCAGATTCATCCAGAAGGCTAGGGTGCTAGCAAGTAGCAAGGGAGTATATATAAAGCTCTCAGGTCCACCTCCAAACTAGCGTGCAATTAGAATGGAACGTCTTGAAACAGGGAAGGAGAAAAAAATGAGTGGAACGACCGGGCAGAAGGATAATTACTCTGCTGGACCTCCCTGTCCACCCAAAAGGTCAGACCTTTACCTCCATTGAGAAGACCAAACCGCCCCCCGCTCCAAGTGCATTGAGTTTTGAAGAATCAGATCACAAAAGGGATTAGCATCATAGAGGCAGAAAACCCCAGCTCAGAATGGACATTGGAGTGTCATAGGAAGTCCCAGTAAACATTCAGCACATTTTGTTTGTTAGTTAAGAAACAACGGAACTTGATCGATCTCACCGGAGCCCATTCAGAGCCAGCGAGACGGAGGGTAAGCCTGCTTGGGTTGAAGCCACTGGGCAAGGAAGATCCCAGAGGCCAATGGTTCTGTATGGACAGTTGCATGCCAAACTGCAGGTGTAACCAGTCACGGTCAGCGTTAATCCATATGGAATTTAAAATGGGGGGGGGGGGAGAGAGAAGAAAAGTTCTCCTAGGGAAGGAAGGGCGGCAAAAATGTCACATAAATAAGAGTTTGTAAGAGCCTAAAGCTGTGCAACTGGCCAGAGCAGTTCAAGCGGATTAAAGGAGGTCACGGTTCCAAGAAGACAGAGCACTGAAAGATGACAAAATGGTACAGGTGGAGGCAGCTGCACTCGGGGCCAGAGAGAGAGATTCCACAGCATGTATGGATTTGTGATATTCCGTAGCAGTAGCAACGTCCTCTTCTACCCCCTTCCCCCCCCAAAAAAAAACTCCATTGAGCGCTCTGGGAGAAAAGGCAGCTTCACTCTATTGCTTCCATGGGACACATTCATGTTTGGTCCTTGCAGGATGGGGGATAAGGTGCCTGCCCTGCGGCAGCTCCAATTGGACCGTGTCCTGTCCGTGGTCCAGGCGCTTCCGTGTTAAGAGGCCGCCCAATCCGCAGAAGAAACCCCTGACCCCCTGGGTGTAGTTCGTTTCATAGTGAGCCTGTACAAAGCAGTCCCTCTTTCAACGCTCCCCCCCTCCCAAGTTAAATAATCCCCCGGGGGCCTGTGGCCGTTAGATAAATTCTCTGCCAATAAATAGACATCCAAGATTAAGAGCTACAGTGGGTCGGGATGGGTCACACGGCCAGAGCAGGTCCCAGGGAGCACTCCTCCGCCGAGGGCAGCTCACAGGCCCTCTCCGGAGACTGCCCCAAACTCTGGGGCCGCAAACTGTCCTGCGGCACGTTTGTGTGGAATGACAGGCTTGGCGGAGGAGGAGGAACCTCAGGCGGGCAGCTTTCAGAAGCGAGGGGCTCCGGGGACAGGGCCGCTTTGCCCCCTTCCGCCCTGCCGGAGACGGCGGCTCTGGCACAAGGCACCAGCGAGGTCACCGGGACGGAGTAGACGCTCAGCTCCTTCTCGTCTGGGTAGCGAGGGGGGATGTCGGGCTCCTCCGCGCTGCTCTCGCCCTTCACGCCCAGCACCGACCTTTGGTCGACCTGATAGTACACAACCGGCCCATTGTTCAAGTAGGCTTGGCCGCCCTCGGCTGAGCTGGCTTGCTCAGAGCTGTCCGTAAAGCACAGAACGGAGGAGCCCAGGGGCAGCTGGGCTTGGATGAGGATGGGCGTGGCCAGGCTCGGGCACAACCCGTCGGGGACCGCCAGGGGCTCTTCCAAAATGCACACCCCCAGGCTCTCCACGCTGGAGCCGCTGCTGGAGTCTTCCTCGGCCTTCAGCCGCTCCAGCTCCTCGGCCGTCTGCAGGTGCATGACCGCCGTTTCGTTCTCCGCCATGAACTCCTGGAAGTCTTGCGTCTCGGGGGTCTGGGCCCCCAGCCAATCGCCGCTGGAGCTGGGAGGGGCGGCGGCCTCCTCCTCCAGAGTCTGGGGCCGGCTCACCTGCCGCTTGTTCTCCAGCTCCAGCTTCATAATGGTGTGGAGGTAATGAGTCCGCACCCGGATGGGATTGAATTCAATGCGCCCCGCCATGTTCCCACAGCCATCTCTGGAACAGCCGCACGGGAAGGACATTCGGTCCACCTGGGTGGGGGAAGTTGAGGGACAGTGAAACGGGGCCCAGCGGGAGAGCACTGCGGCAGGGAGCGGATGATGCAAGCCTAGCCAAGGGGGGTTTTTTTTGGGGGGGGGTGGGGGAGGCTGGGAGGAAACAGAAGCCAAGTTCCTGTCGGGAGGAGCATGCAAAATTCATGCAGGCTGCCGCTGGTAAGCAATAGGACAGCCAGGTCTGCATACAGCCCCAACCTGCAGCCCCCTCCCCAAGCCAATCTCTAGAAGCTGAAAGAAAAAAACAGGTCTGCTGGCCAAGACAAGTGATCAAATGCTGCAGCTTTAATGCTTGGGAATTCCCGTATTTTTTGCTCTATAAGACGCACCAGACCACAAGACGCACCTAGTTTTTGGAGGAGGAAAACAAGAAATAAAATATTCTGAATCTCAGAAGCCAGAACAGCAAGAGGGATCGCTGTGCAGTGAAAGCAGCAATCCCTCTTGCTGTTCTGGCTTCTGGGATAGCTGCGCAGCCTGCATTCGCTCCATAAGACGCACACACTTTTTAGGAGGGGAAAAGTGAGTCTTATAGAGCAAAAAATACGGTACATATCCTTCCATTGGAAGCACACCACTGAGTGGAAAATATCTGAGACCTCCCCCCGGACCAAAACTGCACATTTATCACATAAAAAGCTGCCAGCAGCAGAAGAAGAAAAGGATGCACATGTGGGGGGAAATATTAAGGAAGGGACAGAATGCACACAATCTGAAGGACTGTTTTTAGAACGGAAGGACAACATGCAAAACCAATTCTACACAGGGAAAACACAGAATTTGGTACTGGGTGAGGAGGTCAGCATCCTGAGAATCTCAGCTTTCATTTCAGCAAATATAAAAATTAGAACGCAAGTTTGTAGCTCTAACGGATGCAAAGACAGCGTAAACGAGCACAGGCAATGCTACAAGTTTCAGAAGGTGGATGGGGTGGAAACAGATCCAAGATTTCTGGTGGATCCCTGATGCTCCCCCACAGGAAGCAGAATAATGGAAAACAAAACAACGAAACATGAACATGTGCTTAGAATTGCGCAAATGCTGCAAATTTATGGAGAAAGTGTTTTTCTTAATCTGTTCATTTCAGAAAGCAGCCAGTAGAGGGGAGCAGAGGGACAGCAGACCTCACATGCAGAGTAACTAATGAGGATGCCATGCAGACTGCAAGGACAGAGTTATCGCTCAATAGCAACCAGGGCTGCTCATCCTAGGAACCCTTTCAGCTCCCCTACAACAAAGATCCACCTCATCTTGCTGTCCCCCTCCCCTCCCCAAAACCCAAATACCAAACAATTACCTTCTATTTGGGGAAATTCCCCCTGAGATAATGGGAGACTGCCTCTCTCTCTCTGCCTCAGAGATGAGAAGGCCCAAGTGTCACCACCGGATCCCACAGGACCTTCCAGTGTGTTAATTTACAGGCTTACTAGGGAGCACAACTGTTTCTCAACTGTAACCTTTAAAGCCCTATATGGCCTAGGACCCTCGTACCTACGGGACCGCCTCTCCTGGTATGCCCCACAGAGGAACCTACGGTCTTCAAATAAAAACATCCTGAAGGTCCCAGGCCACAGAGAAGTTAGGCTGGCCTCAACTAGAGCCAGGGCTTTTTCGGCTGTGGCTCCGATCTGGTGGAACACTCTGTCACAAGAGACTAGGGCCCTGCGGGACCTGACATCTTTCCGCAGGGCCTGCAAGACAGAGCTGTTCCACCAGGCCTTTGGCCAGGGCACAGCCTGACTCCCTCCTTTGGCAATCTTCACAGAACTCTAGCCCAATGGTTGCCAGTGGCTTGAATTAATTAATTTTATAATGAATGATTTTAGAGTGTTGTTTGTGCTGTACTTTTGTACTGTTTTATTGTTGTTAGCCGCCCTGAGCCCGGCTTCGGCTGGGGAGGGCGGGATATAAATAAAAATTATTATTATTATTATTATTATTATTATTATTATTATTATTATTATTATTCTCCTTGCAAGCACAGGGCGAACGCAGCCACAAAGACCATAAATGGACACGCTTCAACACCAAAGGGACAGACAGACAGACAGACAGACAGACAGACAGACAAAGACTGCGTGGTATAATTCAGGCCAAAGCCTAGCGGTTTCCCCACTGACCTGGCATTTAATTCCAGCCTGGCTACAGGCACAGGCCTCGGGGTCACAGTACAGCCGGCAGTCACAGCCGCACTCCTCCCGCGACAGGCGGATGGCGCGGAGCTCTTGCTTCTCCTCCGCGTCGATGCGATGGACCCCCGAGGCTCGGAGGAGGGCGCGGCGCCTCTTGGTGGGCAGGGGCTGCAAGAAGAAGTAGTCGTCCACCTCCACGTTCTCTACATCGATGTCGTCGTCGGAGACGTCCTCCAGAGTCAGCCCATCCGCCTCCTCCGACTCCACGGTGCCGTTCTTGGTCAGCTTTGGGTGGGGGGAGAAGAGAGAAGACACACACACACACACACACACACCAGCAAAGTTAATCTTCAACACTCTCTAAGCCGCATCCCGCTTTGCAATCTGCGGAGAGACAAGCAATTTCCTTGGGTTGAAATTTGAAAATTTATTCCACACATCTTTGCGTCAGAGCAAAAACTTGGTATGCAGCACAGAATGCAAGGGTCCCAAGAATTTTAGGCTTAAAAAATAAAATGAAAAATTGCCCAGGTCTCACTCAGAGTGAAGCTGGGAAACCTGGCCAGGTCTAGTGAGGGCTTGGCAGGCATTCTGGCAGTTAAGTGATGGGCCAGCCGTCACCTGCACAGTCCTTTATCCCTCTTCCACAGCAATCGCTCATTAGTCCCTAAGACACGTGTCTTCCACTTCCATGCCCTTCTTTTTGTTCTCCCCACCCCCTTGCAACTGCTACTTAATACAGTGGTGCCTCGCAAGACGAAAAGAATCCGTTCCGCGAGTCTCTTCGTCTTGCGGTTTTTTCGTCTTGCGAAGCAAGCCCATTAGCGGCTTAGCACTATTAGCGGCTTAGCGGATCAGCTGATAAGCGGCTTAGCGGCTTGGGAAAAGGGGGGGGGGGGAACCCCGCAGGAACTCGCGAGACATTTTCGTCTTGCGAAGCAAGCCCATAGGAAATTCGTTTTGCGAAGCACCTCCAAAACGGAAAACCCTTTCGTCTAGCGGGTTTTCCGTCTTGCAAGGCATTCGTCTTGCACCACTGTAATGTAAAAGCGGCCCTGCTAGATCACACCAAAAAGACCCATCTGGCCCAGAAACCTCTTCTCAGTGGTCAGCGAAACGCCTTTGGAAGCTCACCACTGAGATACGAGTGCAACAGGGCACTCTATCCTTGTGGTTCTTTGCAAGTCACATTCAGTGGAGGGGGAAACTCAGCCACTCAGGCTAGTAGCCAAAGAAAGCCCCACTCCTTAAAGTAAATACATTCCAAGCGCTTTGAAAACCTGCACATTCAAGGCGCAATTTGATATGCAAGGCGAATGCTTAGATTGAGCAATTTAGGGTTTCTTGGAAAGTAGATGGGGGCAGAGACTTTGGAAGATATTTCTCTGCCAGTTATTCCTCTTCTCTATCTGGGTCAAAAAGACCAGCTCAGATTAATATAGGAATAATAATTAAGGGAGAAGACACTATCATCTCTCCTGGGCATTCTTGCATTGCATAGGAGAAAACCAGGGCTTGCCACAAAGAGAACCCCTGGACAGAGAGCCACATCCAATTCCAGCTCCCTGTCACAGCTCAGTGGCACAGCACACATTTGGCACATAGAAGGTCCAAGGTTCTATCTCCAGGGATGGGAAAGATTTCTGCCTGAAACCCCAGAGAGCTCCTTTTCTCAGGGGAGACAATACCGGTCCAGTTGGCTGGCTCAGAAGGCAGTTTCCTATGCCACTGTCACATGTCCTTGTAATAGCTGGTGATCTGTTTTAATTTTTGTGTAGTTTTTATTGCAGTACAGTAACTGGTGTAAGCAGCTTTGATTTTTTTAAAAATTTAATAGCAGCATACAAATATTTCAATACATTAAAAAAAAATCTATCTATCTATCTAGACATCCATTCATCTATCCACCTATGAATTAATGTTTAGCTTAATGCATGAAACGGGCCATATTCTACTACAGGCCAGAGTGATGGTGGGCGGCAAAACAAGGGACAAAGCAGAACTAGAGCATATGAACTGGGATCGCTTAGCCAGCAGAGCATGAGACTCTTAACCTCAGGGCCATGGGTCCGAGCCCATATTGGCTGAAAGATTCCTGCCTTGCAGGGGGCTGAACTACATGACTCTCATAAAGGTAAAGGGACCCCTGACCGTTAAGTCCAGTCGCGAATGACTCTGGGTTGCACGCTCATCTCGCTCTATAGGCTGAGGGAGCCGGTGTTTGTCTATAGACAGTTTCCGGGTCATGTGGCCAGCATGACCAAGCAGCTTCTGGAGAAACCAGAGCAGCGCACGGAAACACCATTTACCTTCCTGCCGGAGCGGTACCTATTTATCTACTGGCACTTTGAAGTGCTTTCGAACTGCTAGGTGGGAAGGAGCTGGGACCAAACAACGGGAGCTCGCCCCATCGCAGGGATACCAACCACCGACCTTCTGATCAGCAGGTCCTAGGCTATGTTGTTTAATCACAGCACTACCCGCGTCCCTTAGATGACTCTCATAGTACCTTCCAACTCTAAAATTCTATGTTTTATTGTGGCACCCTGGCGCATCCATGCACATCACCCTTTCAGCCTTGGGTTATTGATATAATGCTTTCAATGTACAATGTAGTTTACACAGTAATATAAACCAAGGCAGAAAAGTCCCTGCCTGCAGGAACTTACAATCTGATCTGTAGGTGGAAGACAGAAGGCACCCAAATAACGAGTGAGCAGCAAGCTTGCATCTTTCAAGGGAATGAGGCAAGGTAGAGAACAGGAGAGTGCAGCGTGTGTTGCATTCTACAGAATCCTAAGGGAGAATGCTTCTAGCCTTCATGTTTGCAAGGTTAAGTTTTAAAAAGGCAACTTAACCGAAATGACTGGGAGAAGGCAGCACAATGCGTTTTGCACTCCATTTTCTGTTCTCCGAGTTCAGTGCTGCTTGAAGTACCACCATCTCTTTCTTCTGCTCCATTTACACCTAATAAGACGCCACTTTCTCCCAAATGCATCTGCAATCAGGACTTCCACCATATAATTCGTCTTTTCTGGCACAAGCATAATAAGGACACCATGCCGACAAGACACAAAGGGGAAGGGGGGAAGAAAGAAGGCGATTGTATTACAATGGGACAGAGGCAAGAGGATTTTTGCCATTTTTATTTTATGAACTTTCTTGGGAAATGCAACCAAACCTCCAAGTATGAGAAGCAGCAGGGTTCCTAAGCATGGTTTTGAAGAGTGACCATTGAATTCCTACGCTAAAGAAGTCTACACACCTCTTTCCGTGAGGACAATGAGCACACAGAAAGCCTAACTACTGCTAGTTCCAGAGCTGTGAACACCAGCTCAGTCAGGGAGCTCCACAGAGGACAGCTGCTCTCCCCTCAACTTGTATGGAGAAGAGCAAATTTTGTTCTCTCCTCACCCCAAAACCCCAGACCTGTGCTCACAGCCAGAAATATTGCCAATGGCAAAGAGACCTGCCTGCACAAAACAAAGCAAGTGGAAGCGATTTCATCAGACTGGCCACAGGTTGGCAGAGGGACTATTCCTCAGAGACATGATGCAACAAAACCTCATCGCAGGAGTGACTGAGGTTGCAGCAACGTGAGCCAGTGTGGTGCAACGGCTGCAGCTTGGTTTTGGGAAGCCCGCTTTCCCTGCTGAGGGCGCCGAAACGCGGGTGACCTTAGGTCGTTTTACAACGCAAGATTGCCGCGATATTAAAACGCACCCATTAACTGTGATTCTTGGAAGAAGCAGGAGATGAAAGCAACAAAGGCTGGCGACAAGCACTCTCTCTCTCCCCTCTCTCTACTTGCTATGTGGGAAGCAGTCAGAGCCTATCCTCAAGGCAGGGCGTTTGAAGACAATGCAGAAACCGTAGGCTGGGGGTCCGCTGGGTCTGCACCGAGAAGGGAGCTGTTATCTTGCTTCTGAAATTTAGAGCTTTGAAGGCGTTGGCAGTTTCTTCTCTTTTTTCACACAGATGTGGTCGACACAGGGAGAGAGGAGGGCATGGGCATTTGTACAAGAATGCTGCAGGGGTGGGGTGGGGGTTGGGGGGGGGTTGAGGGGGGAGGCTGGAGGCTGAAGGGACAGACTCAGGAATAGGCAGCAAGGTGGCGGCCACATGAAACTAGTTCTCTGGCCGCTGGAAAGCTCTGTGTTAACTTCCACCCCCACAACCACACTTTCAGGTATAGCCCATACTTTCTAAGCCTCTCTCAGCTGCCTGCCAAACACGTATGGAAAAGCCAAGGTCTTCTGAAAGCTGGATTCTGTGTGGAGTGTACAGATGCAGTCCTGGCTTGAGGAGACTGCACTTCAAACAGTGTATTTCCCACAGAATTCAGGAGCCACAAATTGGTATTTTTGTAGAATTACCGTATTTTTCGCACCATAGGACGCACCTTGTTTTAGAGGGGGGAGAACAAGGGGAAAAAATTCTCCCCCCCCTCTGCCCAGCGCCCCTTCAGCGAAGCGGCAGGAGGCGCTGCGCAGAGAGGGGGAGAATTTTCCCCCTCTTGTTTTCCCGCTCTAAAACAAGGTGCCGTTTAAGGTGCGTTCAGGCGGCTACCTTGGAAGCCTGGAGAGCGAGAGCGGTCAGTGCGCACCGACCCCTCTTGCTCTCCAGGCTTCAGGTTCCTTTCAACCTGCTTTTGGGGCTGGCGGGGGGAAGCCCACCACCAGCCCCAAAGAGCAGGTCAGGGAGCAGCGGAAAGGCGCAGTGGAGAAGCTGCTGCCATAGTCGCACGTCACTTCTCCAGCTGGGAGAGGGTCGCGGGGCTATGGCTTCTTTAGCCCCGTGCGCGCTCTCCGGGCTGGAGAGGGGATGCGCGGCTATAGAGGCTCCTGCCATAGCCGCGCGTCACCTCTCCAGCCGGGAGAGGGTCGCAGGGCTATGGAGTCTTCGCTCCATAGGGCGCACACACATTTCCCCTTCATTTTTGAAGGGGAAAAAGTGTGTCCTATAGAGCGAAAAATACAGTACTTTCCATTTCATTTGTGTTTGCTTCCTATAATTACAGCCATGTATTCTGATCAACTGCCCTGGCACTACCCCTACTGATCTGTCCTAACCAAATGCTCCTTAGTTTCAGAACTGCAGGGACTTCTGTATAGCATAGGCAAAGTTCTCATGGATGAGTGTGCAAGCCTGTTTCTGGAATGTGCCACTTGAGGCTGGAGTGGGGGGGAGATGCTCAAATGCAATTAAATAAGTAAATCCACACCCACGGAAAGCTAACACATGAGGACAAAGGGTTCTATGCCAGCCCCCGTTTCCCCAAGGTGTGTGTTTTCTGCATGTACAAATATTATTAATACTTTTTAAAAAGAATAATTAAAAATAATTTAGTGATTGGTATTCAACAAAATACTAGTGCTACCCCACAACACTCCTTTCCTCTGTACATTATCCCCAGATCTGCTCTGGAGGGTTGAGAGAACCCCTTGAAGAGATTTTGGGGGCGCACAGGGGCAGGCGAGGAGAAGAACATTTCCATGCACAAGGAGAAATCCATGCGCAGATGATGGAACATTCTCCTTCGTGCTACGCTGAATGCAATCTAATGAGCATTAGTATGGATGAACATGTCATCATGAGAGCCCACCCCTGCACCCTGAAATAGTGCAACCCCAAAACAGGTTCGCCTCCTCATGACTGGAAGTATGCACAGCCCAAGGAAGGAATCAGGGAAGGACTATAAGAAAGGGTATTTGTCTCTCTCGCTCAGCTGGTTGTCATGGCAGCCAGAGACTGATTGGAAATTCTAGGTTTGTAGACAGAAGCATCCAGTCTGGTAAGGGAAACCCAGTTGCTAGGCAACCCCAGGGACACACAGGCCAGACAGCCAGGAGGCATGATATGGAGAAGGCTGGAACAAGGCGCTTGCTTCCAGGGGGTAGGGCCAAGACCCAGAATCTTTCGCCGCGGCTCCTCAGCCTCCTCGTGAATCAGCTTGACAGAAAGCAGAAGGGGCTGTGGAAAAGCTGGTGCCAGGTCACTAGGGGAGAATTGGCTGGAGTCACTCATAGACCCCTCCTGGCTGTGCTGCTCTGATGCCTCATTCGCAAGAATCTGGGGAATCCCTCCACTTCGTTCACTGGCAAGCCGCTTTCTGCTAAAATGACCCTCTCCCCACACGCCCTTGTTGGGAAAGCTCTTGGCAAGCTGAGGCTCTTTTTTCCCTAGGGGGAAAGCCTCATATACTCCCATTTTTGCATTAGCAACTGCCCCTAGCTGTGTCCCAACATCATGAGAAGGGTCCGTCTATATCTACGGGGGATGGACGGGCACGGAATTTAGTTTGGGGCACAGAGCTAGCATGGATTAGCAGAATCAGGCAAATAAAAAAGAACCAGAGAAGCAGATTTCTTTTATCTTTTTCTGACGCAGAACAGTAGCAGATCTGCAAATGCGCCAAGGGGCGTAAGAGGCCACTTGGTCTTTAACGCTTCTTATAGATGGGTCCTACAGGTTAATACAGCTGCATGCAGAGATATGGGCACACAAAGCGAATTTCCCACGGCTGCTGTGCTAATGGCCCCCATTATATGTGCCGAAATCTACACAGCGTTATAGCCACACGCTAAAACCTTCTGCAAGCTAGTGGGAGAGATGCTTATGGCCACAACAAGGTACCTTCATTTTCTTGGCGTGCAGCTTCTCCTCCTTGAGGTGCTCTCTGAGAATCTCTCGGTGGTTCACTTCTTGCTCCTGGGCAAATTCGCCAAGGGTGTACCTGCGGACGGAGTTGTGGCGCTGCGCCATGCCCAAGGAGCTGCCCCCTTGGCTGGGCACGCTGGTAAATCCCTGGCGCCTTGCAAAATAGTACACCGTCACCTGGTCGAAGCGCACATTCTTCCTGCGCAACTGTTTCTGCCTTTTCAGGATGGAAGTTGCTGGGAGGAGAGAAAGAAGGGTACGGATACAGAAAGTGCCGAGTACCGTATTTTTCGCTCTATAAGACGCACCAGACCACAAGACGCACCTAGTTTTTGGAGGAGGAAAGCAAGGAAAAAAATATTCTGAATCTCAGAAGCCAGAACAGCAAGAGGGATCGCTGCGCAGTGAAAGCAGCAATCCCTCTTGCTGTTCTGGCTTCTGTGATAGCTGCGCAGCCTGCATTCACTCCATAAGACGCACACACATTTCCCTTTACTTTTTAGGAGGGAAAAAGTGAGTCTTATAGAGCAAAAAATACAGTATACCTTTGCTCCCTTGTCATCGGGGTTCCCAAAGACCCACCAAGTCCCAACTGGCCTATCATTCACATAATAGGCACTTTACCACAGCAGCTTTCAAAACATGATGGAATCCCTGGGCACTATAGATCTGTGCATGTTCCCAAACCTGGTGCTCTCCAGGGATGATGAGAACCGTATTTCATCAACATCCAGAGGGCACCAGATTGGGGAAGACTGTCATGCACACAGACCATGAAGGGCACTGGTCAGGCCCACTGGACTAGATCAAGTATGCAATCTGCAACATACTCAGTCTACCGTGGCTGTGCATTGCAGAGGAATGTCAGCTGTGGTGTAGAAGCTGTCATCCTGGGGTCATCTCACTGAGAAATCCACGGAAGGAAGCCATGGGTCCCCCAAAGCTGCTGTACTGCAATAGCACAGTTTAGTTAAATAAACGAGCAAGTTACAATAAACAAATGTGAGAGGGTGTTTCCCAATCTTAGCATTCTTTTATAAAAGCACCTTTCAGACAAGTAAATGAAGAGGAAGTCAGCGTAGAACTCCTTTACTCAGACGGTTCTCTCTCCCTCGCCACCCCCGTGGTTGCTAACCCCCAATTCTTGTCTCCTGAACTATCCCTTAAAACTCTGACTTCTCCCTTGAAGCAAACCGCCTCTAAAAATACGCCTCCCCACAAATACACCAGACAACAGTGACCCTGAAGTTAAGAAAAAGTATCGAAACCTATCAGATTAGCAGGACAGAATTTGACTCCCATCTGCGGTTAATTCTGAACAAAGCTCCTCTATCTCTCACCCTGGTAGAGACAAACCCAGAGACTTATGTTCTGGGGTACAAGACTGTGCTCACTGAACAGTTCCTCCTTAACATTATGAAAAAAGAGCAAAGTGAGGGCAAAAGTCAATGACTATATTCTGGACTGCACAACTCCTACGCCGGAGTACCTTAAAACTCCTTACGTAATTCATTTGTGCAAGGCCCAGTACAGGAAAAGCAGGCAGCACCCGGGATACATACTCCCTCAGGATCATGTTGGGGACAAGAAACCTATTATGCATTCCAAAGTGTTATTAAAACCACCAGCCTCCCAAGACCCAACGATTGCAAGGCGGTCGGTTTCATTTGGTTATATAAACAAGCTGATGGGAGTTTAGGAACGATGACTAGCCACAGGCCACACGCAGCTGCCAAAGGCACAGGAAGGGTGCTGCTTTTGAAAAGGTTTCCAAAGGAGAAGTGCCGTATTTTTCACTCTATAAGACGCACCAGACCACAAGACGCACCTAGTTTTTGGAGGAGGAAAACAAGAAAAAAAATATTCTGAATCTCAGAAGCCAGAATAGCAAGAGGGATTGCTGTGCAGTGAAAGCAGCAATCCCTCTTGCTGTTCTGGCTTCTGGGATAGCTGTGCAGCCTGCATTCGCTCCATAAGACGCACACACATTTCCCCTTACTTTTTAGGAGGGAAAAAGTGAGTCTTATAGAGCAAAAAATACGGTAGTTGCTTGGAGCCGCAAACCCACCACCCTCCACCTTGGGATGCTCATTTTTCTCAGGGTAGAAGTTTGATGCAACAACGAGGGCGCTGCTGATGAAATAAGACTTCTATGGCTAAGTGCTAAATTAAAGGCAAGCAAATTATTTTGAAGATACCATCAAGCTGAGACAAAACCCCTGGGCAGGGCGTGCCACACATTCTGAAGAATGACGGGCCCAACCACTTACGTATGAAGCCGGTGGAGTTGGGTGGATTGACGCTGTCACAGCTGTCTGCGCTGTCGCTGTTAGAGATCTCATCATCAGAGTTGGAGATGGGCGATCCCACGTCCACCTCATCAAACTTCCTCTTGAGGCTGGCACTTGCGATTGCATCCATTTGTCCCTGGCTCGCATGGAGAGCCACAGAACAGAAAGGGGACTAGTGTCAACGGAAGATCTCCAACTCCAGGCCAATCTGTGGGGTGTACCGGGTACCTGGTAACATAACAAAGAGGGGAGGGGGTGGTTGGAATCAGCAACTCAATCACACCACGCAACTGAATCGCACACAGATTTCACGAAGCGCAGCACACGAACTCATGCTAGTACCGTAAATTCCTCGAGCTCTGCTCCCCTCCTGTTTCCCATTACTTTCCCTGTGCTGAGCTAAACAGCTTCTATAAAGAGCCGCCTTACATCATACCAGCTCCCAAGTATGTGCTGCAGACACAGTCCACTTTCCATTCAGCTGTTGGTGCTGCTTCAAGCAGACCACCCACCCAAAGCCACCTACTACCTCCACTGGTTGCCCCCAGAGACAGTTGGCATGCTGGGAAGGAAGGCATGAAGAAGCAACCGCATAACTCTGCAGCCTCAGCTCTAGCAGCTTCTTCATCCAGAACCAGTTCCACCCACAAACCGAATGGCATGGGACAGGTCTTCAGCAGACCAACCTGCGGCTCACTCTGTCCCTTCAGGCCGCTGTACTGGCGACTCCCTTCCCCTTTGCCACAATAAATTCTGGAGAGATTGGGTATGTGCCTGCCCAGGCTGCTGATTCTGTGCCTGTTAGCTTGTTTTACATGCATCAATATGCACAGTCATACATTACTGCCTGGTGCCAACAGAAAACATCAATTACAATGCCCTTTACTGGTGCACAAAGCATACCCAACAACACATTCTTTTGCAGAAAAGAATGTGAGATGGGGTAACTCAAGAGTTAAGAGTGGTTAAGGCAAAGCTAAGTGGCTCAGGTCTTCCTCACTTGGAAAACAACGCTCTGCGTACCTGCACTACTTTTGTGAGCTCCGTAGGAGGGATGGGGAAGCTGTGGCCTCCTAGACGTTGCTGGACTGAAATTCCCAATATCCCTGACCTTGGTCATGCGGGCTGCAGCTGCTGGAAATTGGGGAGTTGCTGAACATTTGGAGGGCCCCAGATTTCCCACCTCTGCCTGACAGGGCACTCAATGGGACCAAAGTCCCTCCAGCTGATTACTCTTTTCATAGAATCATAGAGTTGGAAGAGACCACAAGGGCCATCGAGTCCAACCCCCTGCCAAGCAGGAAACACCATCAGAGCACTCCTGACATATGCTTGTCAAGCCTCTGCTTAAAGACCTCCAAAGAAGGAGACTCCACCACACTCCTTGGCAGCAAATTCCACTGTCAAACAGCTCTTACTGTCAGGAAGTTCTTCCTAATGTTTAGGTGGAATCTTCTTTCTTGTAGTTTGTATCCATTGCTCCGTGTCCGCTTCTCTGGAGCAGCAGAAAACAACCTTTCTCCCTCCTCTATGTGACATCCTTTTATATATTTGAACATGGCTATCATATCACCCCAACACATCCTGCCACAAAACACACAACTTCCTTTTTGAAAGGTATTCAAGTATTTTTCACCCATCCCGAGAAAGGTTAGCCCCTCCTGGCCTCCCAAAAGAGTTCTGCCAGCCCCCTCTTTATATAGCCTGCATACACCTGAGTTTCTACATCCGTCTACTGAGCGCATGTTTCATACACATCATTTTGAGTGTTGAATTTTGAGTGTTCGGCTCCCCCTGCCACTATCCCCCCCCTTCCTTTTTTAAAGGGAAGAATTCTAGACACTCTGCATCCAACCTATTCTTAGGTGCACAAAGCTGGACTACAAGCAGTCAGTATGAAACCCTTGCTATTTTGGTTATGGGTTTTAAAAAGCAAACAAAAAACCACACACTCACAGAGAGATGGAATTCTATGGCGGACTGAAGCAACCGAGGGTTCTGAAGATACCATTTGCTTTCCTATTTCTGACCATGTTTACAAGTCAGACATGTGTGGTATGCACGCAGCTGGCTCCGAGTGGTTAAATCGGCTCTTGCCTTTTGTGCAGTTAGCAGACACCGAGGGAGCAAGAGTCATGTGTGCAGTCACATTCCGAGAGAAGGCAGACAGGAATCTCGAGCAAACTAAGCCTTACAGCACGACAGAAGCCAATTGGGAAATTGCAACCATTTTACCATACAATGCACGCAGGAATACATTTGTTTATGCCAATTATTCACAGAGGGAAGATCCTTGGCTATTACACAATATAAATATCTGCATGAATATCTTTTTAATGTCATCACTGAATAACTACAAAATGCATGACCTTAGGTCAGGGCCATTTTGGCATCATCTGGGATCTGCCTCAAATCAGGGCCAGTAACAGATGTTCCGGAGTCCAGACATAGGTGCATCAGGAGCCCAGCATTTGGCAGGGATGGGATAATCCTGCCCCAAGGCAGTCAGATCATAATCTCCACTAGCAAAAGACTAGGTTAAGCCTTTTGGAAGGAACACTGACTTGCACTACAGGGTGTAAGCGAACACAGCAGACCTGATGACCCAGTTCTGCGGGCCATAGTTCTCACATTCAATGCAGCTCCTATGCCAATATCTTCTTATCCCTCCCCCACCCCACCCCACCCCCTGTTGCTACCCACAGTACTCTAGGAGGAGTCAGCCAATAGTCTTGCTGATCTCACAGCAGTGTGGAAGCCAATGACAACAACAAAAACACAATAGAAAATTCTGCCATCACATGTTATTGACGGAAGGGCAGATGGATGGGAAACACATGCCTGCATCCCTCCAGCAAAGAGACACAAGAGCACGCATTGGCTGGAAGACCAGAAGGTAGGAGGAGATCTGGCACATGCAAAAGCATGGCTGCTGTTCAGTAAATGCCAGCAGGGTGGTGGCCAAGGTGTTTAGTATGGGAAATCATGACCCAGCAATTGTCCTAAGGACCATCCTTTGCCCTACCTATGTAACAAGGGAGGAAAATAAAAAGTTCAGTCTTCAGAAAGCCAAAAGGGGCTCCACATTAGCGAAGTAGTATGCAGCCTCAACACTTTCCACTCTTGTGGTGAACGTGTTCACCCTTGGGGAACATTTTGAGACACTTCTTGACTTTCCAGGAAGCTGTGCCAGGTGTTGTGCCAGGGGTTGATCATTCTTATCTGAGAATGAAATGTGAATACCCAACAAACCCTAACAGAACCCCAACAAAAGCACTCCCTGTTTTTGGTCAGACTTGCAGCACAAAGCAGATGCAATCTCTGCTATTACCTTCCCCTCTGCCATACACAATTTGCTTGTGAGGTTGCCCTTGCATAATCAAGAGCACAACTCTATTTAAAGCCCACACAAAAAAACCCATGAGGTCCCGGATCCCAAAAATTTAAAAGAAAACCCCTCAAACTAACTACTCATAGAAGACAAAGTGGTCACATACAGTTTGAGCTAAAATGTACCCACTGTCGTATGCAGGAAATACAGACGGGTGCAATGGACTCTGTCAATACAGGGAATTGATATTCCTTGCTGATGCCAAGCTCTTTCCAATATTTAAGCCCAACCTTCTCAGATACTGAGCACATATCCAAAGAGGGGCAAGCTCTTGCTGGAATTTTAGGTGACTTTCCAATTTTCTCCCCACCTTGTTTTTTTGGTTTCATTGAACATAGAATCACAGAGTTGGAAGAGACCACAAGGGCCATCGAGTCCAACCCCCTGCCAAGCAGGAAACACCATCAGAGCACTCCTGACATATGGTTGTCAAGCCTCTGCTTAAATACCTCCAAAGAAGGAGACTCCACCACACTCCTTGGCAGCAAATTCCACTGTCGAACAGCTCTTACTGTCAGGAAGTTCCTCCTAATGTTTAGGTGGAATCTTCTTTCTTGTAGTTTGGATCCATTGCTCCATGTCCGCTTCTCTGGAGCAGCAGAAAACAACCTTCCTCCCTCCTCTATGTGACATCCTTTTATATATTTGAACATGGCTATCATATCACCCCTTAACCTCCTCTTCTCCAGGCTAAACATGCCCAGATCCCAGCATCCCAAGGGCTTTCTAGGTATATGAACCACCAAACAGCACCTCAGATTCTATCCTATTTGTGAATTAGAAACAAATAAATAAGGCAGAAAAGGACAGAATACAGTCTCCCCAGTGGCAGAATCACACACACACTCCAAGGTCCCCTTTTAGACAGATATTAGAGCTTAACTCTTCCACTCTTGTCCTTTGTGCTTTACGCCCTGAATGGCTTACTAGAGAGGGGAGTGGAACAAACTCTCCTTATTACAGGGAGCTGCTAGACCTGTGCCCTTCCACATAGGTCTGTCCCCTCTTACCCATCACAAAAGATGCTTGCTTTGCAACCAAAAAAAAGGGGGGGCAGGCCAGGGAGCCCCCAAATGCTACCAGAGCTCCTGTCCGTGCATTGAGGCATGGCATAAAAGCATGCAGACGCAAACATGACTGTTAAGGGGATGGGAGCAGGCTTTGTGTGCTACAAACATGCTCTGCAATTCCTGATTTAGCATTAGGCTCTATTTAAAAAACATGAAGCACTGCCATTATTTTCTCTGCATCCTGGATTTTGCCAGATAGCAGAGCTTTATGCAGAAACGTGATGGGGGGGGGGGGCTCTGTAGGCCATGCAATGCCTTTTCCCAGTAGAAGGAAGCTAGCAGCAGCCAGAGGCAAAAGACAATGAGACCGATTAGACCAACACTCAGGCAGCCTTTGAGCTAGGAGAGCATCTGGGTTACATTACAGAGAGGGGGACGAAGGGGGATGCCAGGTGGCCCTCTTTTTCCCCAAAGCATATCATCCCTTACACCAAGGCTGCTCTTGACAGGGTAACAGCCAATAGCTGGTACAGATGAGTGCCTCTCTTGGAGGTTAGCTTGTGGTTGTCAGTTGGCAGAGGGCCTGTTTGAAAGCCAGAAGAAAAATCAATTAATTAGGGGCAAACGGCTCTGCCTTCCTGTAGAAGCTCCTCTGCTAAAAATCTAAGCGGCAGAACCCAGGACAAAGTCTAATCTCCATCACTTTAGCTCAGGGATAAGGAAACTGTGCCCCACCCGTCAGATACTGCTAGACTCCAATTCCCATCAGCCCCAGCTAGCATGGCCAATGGCCAGGGATGATGGGAACTGCAGTTCAGCAAATGTCTGGGGGACCAAAAGGCTCCACACCCCTGACTTAGCTACACTACCACCAAAACAAACCCCAATTTCTGTGGCAGGAGAGGGAGACAAGAGAAAGGAGAGATGCCACTGCACTTCATAGCTGAAGGACAAAGTAGAAGAAGTCTCAAACTCAGTAACTGTAGCACCTTATTTATGTATTTGTTATTATCCCACCTTTTCCTTCTAGGAGCTCAAGGCAGCATACATGGTCCTCCACATATAATCCCCCCAACAACCCAGTGAGGTAGGTAGCGACTGGCTCAAGTCATCCAGTGAGCTTCATCGTTGAGCAGGGATTTTGAACCCGGGTCTGCCAGGTTTCTAGTCCAGAACTCAAACCACTACACCACACTGGCTTTCCATGTGTTACTCCCCTGCCCATTGCCATCTCAAAACACACACACACACACTGTATTTTACCTCTAATTTTTAGTCCCCCCCCCCAATGTTTCAGAACATCTTCCTTACATTCCCCCAAAACCAACTGAACCATTTAGTCCAGGCATGGCTAAACTTCAACTTCCAGATGTTTTGGGACTACAGCTCCCATCATCACTAGCTAACAGGACGTTAGCTCAGGGATGATGGGAATTGTAGCCCCAAAACATCTGTAGGGCCGAGTTTGGCCATTTGGTCTGTGTCATTTGAAAAGACTCAGGCTGGATGGCATGCATGCACAGAGCAAAAGAGACAAAATCTTAACAACAGAACACACTCTACAGCAGCTTAGCACCCCAATACCCAAATGCCCAGTACTTTTACACCATTTAAAAGAGGGGGGAAAGCTTGTATAGAGAAAGAAGGGAGCTCAAATCATGCTGACAATTCTTTTTCCGATCTCCACTTTCATGCAACAAGACATTCATTATAAAACAATGACCTTTACTCCACTAGGAGACAGAAGATCTCCATGAACACAGGCCCGTCGTTTGCTGTTGCGCCCTGCATTTCTAAGAGAGAAGTAACATTTTTTTAAACCGCCTTTTCTCCCCACGAAATGCAAAAGCTAGAGGCAGGGCCGAGGAGAAGCATGAAAGAAAGAAAGACTCTGCCCTTTTTAAAAGACAGGCGCACATGTTGACGGGAAGCACGAAGGGTGGGTGATGGGTGGATTTTTAACCGTTCTCTGTAATAATAAATAGTAAGTGTCGGAGAGGTTTCTCAACCTTCACAGTCGGAATCTGATGGGAAAGAAGGCCCAAAGACAAAGGGAATACAATAAAAGCCTTGCCAAAAGCTGAAACTGCAGCCTCTGAAGTCACAGCTGAGAAAGTGCCACTCAACACCTCTCCCCGCAAACCCCGCTTTCCTAAAATAGAACACAAGAACCAGGAAGCCTCTATGTTAAAAGTTTGTTGGAGGGAGGGGGAAACAACCCCTGAATTCTCTCTTGCGGTTGCCCCTCCCCCAGAATAGGCCTCTGCTTCTGCTGGTTGATGCAAGCCCACCACCACCCACCCACCCAGCCCTGCCCAGCCCAGCCCGCTTCTTCCTTGCACTTGTCTGTTCCCATCAATGTCCTAGCAACCGTTCCCATGGCAACAAAGCTGAACAAATGGGCTTGAAAGAAACATGCCAGCCAGCTGTGGCAGACGGCAGCAAGAAGATCCTGACTGCGTGGCTCAGCTTCTCCGGGAGGAAAAAAGAAGAGAGAGTTCTTCATGCTGCTAACAAAACGCGAGCAGTCATCCTATTCACTTGTGCAGTGCGCCCCACACCCCACCTGGGAGCATTCCTGGGGCCTCGCCCCCTGCACCTCAAAAATGCTTTCCAAAAGGCAGGATGAAGCATGGGCTGCTTGGCTTTTGCCAAAGGACACAGACCGATCCAAATCAGCTGAGGCACAGGGAGTAAAAAGTCAAGCACACAGCTCCACTTTGCAAGCCACCAACTTACTACCAGCCACTGCGGTCCCCACGCTTGGGCTGGATACCCAACCCTAGTTTTATATGCGGAAGAACTGAGGCAGCGTTCAGTTTTGGGAGGAACTGGCTCTGCATGCAAGTGCCGCAGCAGCTGAGCCAAATCCCAAGGTGTTTACTGGTTGCCTTGGGTGTTGGATGCAAAGCTACAGGTGAGGGAAAAGGCTTCTGGACCTGCCTACTTTTCCTGAGCTAGACCAGATGCCACGGAGCTGGTGTGGTTCTGCACATTTCTGCCTTGGCACACGCAACACAAGGGTGCTATAAAGATGGTGACTTTGGGGTGAGCTGGGGGGAGAACAAAAACTGCCACTTCCAGTTGTCCCTTCCCCTGAAATAGGGTCTTGGTTCAGAAGCAGCACATGTGACTGCCAGAAGAACTTTAATAATAACAATACAGTGGTACCTTGGGTTAAGTACTTAATTCGTTCCGGAGCTCTGTTCTTAACCTGAAACTGTTCTTAACCTGAAGCACCACTTTAGCTAATGGGGACTCCTGCTGCTGCCGGAGCACGATTTCTGTTCTCATCCTGAAACAAAGTTCTTAACCTGAAGCACTATTTCTGGGTTAGCAGAGTCTGTAACCTGAAGGGTATGTAACCTGAGGTACCACTGTAATAATAAATTTTATTCATACCCCGCCCTCCCCGGGCTCAGGGAGGCTAACACCAGTAAAAATTACAGTAAAAACATAATAGGGAGGGAGGAAAAACCCAATTTAAAATACAGGTTAAAATACAATTTAAAATGCAGCCTCATTTTAAAAGTAGCCTATAGATCACATAAAGGGAGGGAAACATAAGGGTCAGACTGAGTCCAAACCAAAGGCCAGGCGGAACAGCTCTGTCTTGCAGGCAATCAGATCCCGCAGGGCCCTGGTCTCATGAGACAGAGCGTTCCACCAGGCCGGAGCCAGTGTTAAAAAGGCCCTGGCTCTGGTTGAGGCTAATTAGTCAATTAGGGCCCGGGACCACTAGGGTGTTGCTATTTATGGACCTTGAGGTCCTCCGCGGGGCAGACCAGGAGAGGCGGTCTCTGCCTCTTCTATGCCACACGTCACAGGATGCCCTTTCTGGCACCACTTGCCTGTCTCCCCTTCTCACACAGGGTTTGCTCTCCCTTCTCCCAGATATCTTCCCTATCCCATCACTCAAGCAATTAACAGGTGGGAAGGGAGACAGCGCACAGATAGCACTTTCATGCTTCAAGGAAGCTACTTAGCTAATTGAGTGCCCAGCCTGAATAATGAGAGATCTTATTAAATGAAAAAATTGAGACAAGAACTGTCACACTCAACTTTCTCCTTCTCCCTCTGTGGGCAACCTTCTTTTGGGACGTAAAACTCATTATAGCCGGTAGGAAAGCAATTTGGAACACAGTGATGATACATCTGTGCCTTTTAAGATTTCTCAACAGATTTGTTAAGCGCAGGAAGCAAGTTGCTGTCAATTTCTTTCAAGGCTTGGAAGGACCATTGTGGCAGACGAGCCCAATAGGCAACAGCATGTCACAGGATTGAACCAATTCATGGAGGTTAAGACTTGCCAATGGCTACTCGGCACAATGGCTCTACTACCACTGTATCCAAGTACCCGTAGCTGGGAATCACAAATGGGGAAAGTGCTGATGCTTTCAGACTTCCCATAGGCACCTGGCTGGCCACTGGGAGAACAAGATGCAGGATTATGTGGGCCTTTGGCCTTATCCACCAGGGTTCTGACGTTCTTATGGCAGAGTTTCAGAATGACTGCTTTGGAGTAACGATCTTGTAGAACCACCTTTTCTACTCAGCAGGTGAGGGACGCGGGTGGCACTGTAGGTTAAACCACAGAGCCTAGGGCTTGCTGATCAGAAGGTCGGCGGTTCGAATCCCTGCAACGGGGTGAGCTCCTGTTGCTCGGTCCCTGCTCTTGCCAACCTAGCAGTTCGAAAGCATGTCAAAGAGCAAGTAGATGAATAGGTACCACTCTGGCGGGAAGGTAAATAGCGTTTCCGTGCGCTGCTCTGGTTCGCCAGAAGTGGCTTGGTCATGCTGGCCACATGACCCGGAAGCTGTATGCCGGCTCCCTCGGCCAGTAAAGCGAGATGAGCGCCGCAAGCCCAGAGCTGATCACGACTGGACCTAATGGTCAGGGGTCCCTTTACCTTTTTACTCAGCAGGTGAATCTAGTTTTCCTTAAATATCCTTTAGGGAAGTTGACGTGAATCCATCTTACTGATTGCCACAATTAAGTTTTAAGTAACCCAAAACGTGAGAAGGCTGCCTCTGGTTTCTGGGTTGGTTCTGCTCAGAAACATCTAACTATGTTCAGTGGATAAGGGTCCCCACCTTCCACGGAAGACTGTATTACATGCAGGGCAATTTTTCAGCCAGAGCTCAATGGAGCTCAGCGGGTCTCAGGTGGGCGCCATTGCTATTCAAAGAGAACAAGGGAGAAGTTCATGGTGAGGTCCAGCACCTCTTTTTCTAGAAAAATAGCACTGATTATACTGCAACGTACCCTACAAAGGAAAGTTTTTCTACCAAGCTCTTTGAGATTAGCCATGTTCACTAGACATGCCACGTCAAACCATGGCTTAGAAACCAAATGCTTTGGTTCCCAAGGAGGAGATCACAGATGATCTGATCCTCCTTGAGATTTTTAGGTAATAAATAATAATAATAATAATTTATTACTTACCGTATTTTTCGCTCTATAGGACGCCCTTTTCCCCCTTCAAAAATTAAGGGGAAATGTGTGTGCGTCTTATGGAGCGAATGCAGGCTCCTTGGCTTCAGCGATAGCAACGCGAAGTCTCCGAAGCGCAGAGGGAGCGCTCCCTGCGCGCTCCGGAGGCTTCACGTTGCTTTTGTTGAAGCCTGGAGAGCGAGAGGGGGAGAATTTTTTCCCCCTTGTTCTCCCCCTCTAAAACAAGGTGCGTCCTATAGAGCGAAAAATACGGTATACCCCGCCAATCTGGCCAGGCCTCCCCAGCCACTGAGGTCAGTATGGTGCAGCAGCTAAGCAAAGTTTCAGAATATCACCTGAACCCAGGCTCATGGTTAAGGTCTCCCCTCCTTGTCCATGACCAAGGTTTGCCCTATGGCTACAGGCTGTGGTTAAGGAAGAGGGACCTTAACCATGATTCCGGGTTTGGATGACAGGCTCAGTCAAAGCTTGGCTTAGTTGCTGACCTGAGAAGCCCAAGGAGGAGCAATGCAGATGTGAACATGTTTGCGTGGTCGTGGTAAGCCATATTGTGGCTGACTGTGATGTGCAAACTAGGCCATTAGGATGTCAAGAACCACCCTGACTATTGCTGTTTACCATTCTATTTTGTGATGAGCACACACAGAGAAAAGACTTAAGCACCTCGTGAAGACTGACGGTAGAACTCAGAAGAGCTACCAAACGTTAGGGCAGGGGTCTGCAACCTTTAAGACAAAAAGAGCCACTTGGACCCGTTTCCGAAGAAAAAAAAACTGGGAGCCTCAAAACTCATCATTATAAAAATAACTTTTTTGTCACTTTTTTATTATTTCTTTGTTTGACCCCTCAGAATTACTCCTCCTCATAGAAATAAACGTTAAATTAACAAGTTACCTTTTTGTGTGTGTGTGTGTGTTCTTCACTCCCCTCCAAAACAGTGACCAACGTACATGCCCCTTACAATGTAGCGGGCGGGTGGGCGGGAAGGTGACGTCGGGACAGTGCGTGACTAACGCACGCACCGCCCCCATGCGACGTCACAGCCAGTACAGCGCCCATCACAGTGGGGAGTGTCGGAGCGCACAATGCGCCTCCTACCCTCGCTAGTATCCGCCCTGGAGCCGCGGCAAAGGTGTAAAAGAGCCACATGCGGCTCTGGAGCCGCGGGTTGCAGACCCCTGCGTTAGGGATGCCAGGAGCCTCACCTGAATGATCTCCCCCCCTGAACCACCCAGAGTGCAGCAACATGAATCCGGCAAGGGTCTGCACATAAGGGAGAAATGTTTCAATGGGCAGGAGGAGAATCAGCTGCTTCTCATTATGACAAGGAATTCCAAACATGTTGAGGGTAACCCTGCGGTGTTGCAGGGGCAGGGGGGGAAGCGCTGATGGAAAGGACAGAAGTGAACTGTGGGGGTCCTCCGGTGAAACACATCAGCGGGTCAGGCACAAAGGAGGCAACAAGAATGAGATATGGGAGCTGGGGGTGGGGGAGAGAAAGAATCTACCAGCGAAGTTAATTTGGTTAGGGAGTAGGGAGGAATTTGAGAAGCAGGGGTCAGAGAGGGGAAGGCAACTTCAAAAGACAATGCCAAGCCAACCCAACCAACTGCGCTCAACCTGAAAGGAACTTTCTAGCCTGCTTGCTCTCCCTCCAGGTCTATAGGGAACGCAGGCTGTCTACCTTTCCCATTCAAGGCAGAGCTACGTACAGGAAAGCCAGTCTCATTCATCCATTAGACCCACAAGACTAAGGGTTTGACAGGGTTATATGGTCACCACTGGCTACAGAAGGCCTTCTTGTATATCTTGAAGAAGTATATAAATGAATCATGATCGTTTATGTAGCACTGGGACATGTCCAGAGAAAGGCAAAAGAAATGATTTGAGGAGGGAGTGCCTGGAGGCCATATATGTTACGAAGTGGAAGGATCTGCATATTTTTAGGCTGCAGGCGAGACAAATAAGAGACAGTACAATAGCAGCCTTCAAATATTTGAAGGGTTGACACACAGTCGATGGAGAAAATTTGTTTCCTGTTGCTACCACAGGTAGGACCCAAGCTAATGGCTTCTAACTGCGAGAAAGGGAATTTTGACTTATAAAAATTATGAAGAGCCTCCTGACGGTACAAATTGCTCAGGTTTAGATTAGGTATCTGAGTTTCTAACACGGGGTAAGTTTTTTAAACACCCCTTTCTCCACCTTCTGGACTACGAAACTCATTCACACAGGAAAATCTATGGACTCAAACAAATTTGTGACCAGGACAGATGAGACATCCCTTGCCTTTTTTCATTAACAAACCACTTTAAAATCAGTCTAGCATTAAAAAAAAAAATTTTTTTACTGACTTTGGTTACTGCTATTCCAATAAAACTCACATCATTGGCTCTGCATGTGCCTTTTAGGGCAGAACAGAACGCAGCCGGCACACGCCGCTGCAACTCACCTTTGTCACATTAGTAGTCCTTATGTCAATTCATTAGCGATGTGGGTGGAGAGCTGCCAGAATGCAGGTTTACATCACCCTCAAGGATTTCCTACCAGCAAGAGTTATGTGTAAACTGAAACAGTCTGGGCTGAGCAACACATGTGTCAACTGGTCTACCTCAATGGAACTATTTGCTATTGGGCACCTGAGAAGGTTCCTTTTGTTTACAAGAAATCCTGGCAGCACATGTGGGCCCCTGCACTTTGCAAGCATGCTGAGAAAAGGTATCCCGTTCATACACTATTTCCACTCTGCTGTGTGCCACTTAGCACACTTGTACTACTACCACTACTACTACTACTACTACTACTAATTTATTATTTATACCCCACCCATCTGGCTGAGTTTCCCCAGCCACTCTGGGCGGCTCCCAATCAAGTGTTAAAAACAATACAGCACTGAATATTAAAAACTTCCCTGAACAGGGCTGCTTTCAGATGTCTTCTGAATGTCAGGTAGTTGTTTATCTCTTTGACATCTGATGGGAGGGTGTTCCACAAGGCGGGCGCCACTACTGAGAAGGCCCTCTGTCTGGTTCCCTGTAACCTCACTTCTCGCAATGAGGGACCCGCCAGAAGACCCTCGGCGCTGGATCTCAGTGTCCGGGCTGAATGATGGGAGTGGAGACGCTCCTTCAGGTATACAGGACCGTTTAGGGCTTTAAAGGTCAACACCAACACTTTGAATTGTGCTTGGAAACGTACTGGGAGCCAATGCAGATCTCTCAGAACCGGTGTTATGTGGTCCTGGCGGCCACTCCCAGTCACCAGTCTACTATGACTGAACTCACCCTTGCCAGCAAATGTGGCATTAGCTTTGCTGCTGCTCCATGGAAATTTTTGAAGCTATATTTTAAAAATGAAGGCAGAATGCTTGCACGGAACAGCCAGCGCAGAAACACTGCAGCCAGAGTGCCATGATCCTTCCTCTCAGGCACTGGTGATGACTGGCATGCGCAAGCAAGTGGGTCCGCACAGAACTAACTACACAGATACAACTGACATAACCTTGTTAGCTCACAAATTCAGCAGCAAATCATCAGGTTACAGAAATAAAATGATGATCCAACATGTGAGAAGCAGCCCTGAAAATCAGAATGGAAAAAAAGGGGGGGGGGCTAAAAGGTCATCTTGCTTAAAATCTACCTTCTTCCCAAACCCTCTGCAAATCAGCTTACACGTGTGGAAAAAAGCACCACTATGCTACAACTTGCATGCTTGATGGACGGCAAATTTCTCGCCAGCCCCAAATTAATTCACGTATAGATTTATTAATTGAATTCTCTGCAAAAAGTGACTGCTGCAACATATACAGCATTAAACAAAACATGCCAGAAACTTTGTGATCCTCCCCCTACCTCATAACTTCTCTTGCAATGGTATGCGAGTAGGCAGACTTCCAACCCCGGTGACATCTCACACACAACGCAGCAAACAAGAAAGAGATTCAAGCAGTTAAGTACCACTGGCAGAGAAATGCATGTAGGAGTAGCCCGATCACATAATTGAGGCAGTCAGACAAGGAGCTTAAACCACTGACTATAGTCAAAAGGGGGAGAGAAAGAGAAGTGGGGGGTGGGAGGCCAATACTCCTACTTGCAGCCTTTTAATTACTGACCCCCAACCCCATCTAAAGACAGGAACTGGCACAAGCTTGGACACAATGTGGTGTTACTGGGAGGGAGCAGTGAGCTGCTTTTTCACCCTTTGCCAATCTGGTTTGGGACTACAGCTCCCATCTGCACTGCTGCTCTGGGACACATATTTCACCCAGAGAAGCAAGAGATCCTGCTCTCTAGGTACTGAACAGCTCTGCCATGGTAAAGGAGCCAGGGCAGTCAAGAGAAAGCCAATCTCAGATTACTTCAGGGATGAATTTATGTGTACTGAAAATGACTCAATGCCTGCAAGGGCTGTTTTTCCTCGTAGGGTCTACGTGGTGGTGGAATTGCTGCTCTCTGACCTCCACCACAAAAGAGTCCCCAAGTTTGTGGTCGTTTTTATTTCAATTGACGCTGTTCTGTACTTTTGAAAATAGTACACAGATTTCATCCTTCACACTCAATTGACCGAAATGAGAACCAGGGTGTGTGTGTGTGTGTGTCTGTCTTTTCGGTTCAGCGCTCTTTACTCTTTCTTAAGTCTACCTTGGTACTTTAACACAGCATTTCCCAACCTTGGGCCTCCAGCTGTTTTTGGACTACAACTCCCATAATCCTCAGCTAGCAAGACCAGTGGTCAGGGATGATGGGAATTGTAGTTCGAAAACAGCTGGAGGCCCAAGGTTGGGAAACACTGCTTTAACAGCTCAATGACTCTTTGTGATTACATTCAAGAGTCTCCTACCTCCTTTTATTCCCCTACATCATGGTTAGGGAACCTGTGGTGCTCTCGATGTGGCTGGACTCCAACTCCCATCAGCTGCAGCTACCCTGGCCCATGATGATGGGAGTTCTAGACCAGGAACATCCAAGAGATCCACAGGGTCCCCATCCCTGCCCTACACACACTCTGCTCCACAGAATGTACTTTTCGCTTTGCACCTTTCTCCCACACCAGACTTTGCATCTTGAACGCTATTCTCTACGCGCAACGCTACCTCGCTCTCTTCCTTCCATAAAACAGGCTGTCAAGCTTTACTCTGCTACCAACCCGAACTCCCCATCTCCATCACTGCCCCCCACCCCAGTTACACTTCACACACAGCTCAAACATCCCCTCTGCCTTGTTGAAACATGTGTCTGCTTAGCAGTTTCATCAGCAGCTGGTTTCAGTACTAGGGCGGAAGAATGGGAAAGCATCCCATAACAGAAAGCGCCAATTTGCAGAGACTACACATTGCCAGGGCCAATATCAAGCCAATATGTCTTCTGGACTGCCCCAGCATCCAGCCAGAGGAAACCAATGTAGCCTCAGCAATTTCAGCATGTGAACTACAGGGTTTGGCAGCATTTTAGGCTGGATTCAAAACAATTGCTAGTCTTCCCAATCACCTATATTCATGGTAGAGCATCTGCTTTCTATAACAGAAGATCCCTTGATCCTTGGCATCTCAAGGTAGGGCTGGGACCTTGCGCCGTAACCCTGGAGAGCCACTGCCTGCGAGGGTAGAGAATACTGTGTTAGCTGGATCAAGGGTCTGACTCAGTATGAAACACTCAACAATCCCTCTTAGTAATTGGTTGCAATTCAGGTTTCAAACCTTCATTCTTAGAGCAAACTCATTCCAGCTGCAAGTGTTCCTGGCAACATCTTGCTACTTTTTCCATTTTCTTATCAGTTGTCTCCCATTCTCAGAACATCTCCCATTCCCATCTTAGAACATCTGCGAAACCGTCACTGCTTAACTTCCCAGAAATACAAGCTTTAATAACCATCCTGATGTGTAATGCCAGACTACAAAAGCAAAGAAGGCAAAATGAAAAGGTGTGGTCTTCCAGAAAGCACACCCCAAAATCACGAGGCTGCGCCATATTCACAGCCTTCCATAGCTGGCTGAATTGGTCCCAGTTCGGAACTGGATTGTCAGGGCTTGTCACCTATTGAGGCCTGGCACAGATGCAACTCTGTCCAGCCTCTAAGCTACGATGGAAAGAAAAAGAAGCAGCCCTGCTCAGGTTCACCCACACCGCCAGTGCTCCCCTCCCTTTCACAGTTTTGGAACTATGGTTAAAAGCACTATGCAAACCTGCTTCTAATCATGGTTTGGCCCCAAGTAATGTTAGCAAACACACACACACACACAGACATGTGCAGGAGCAAATCTGAAGATAGTTAACTTTGAAACCGAGAAGGGGAAGGGGGAAGTCTGCCTAACACACATGAGGCAAGTCCCGTGTATATCTCCACCAACCTTTAAAAACACTTTATTATTATTATTATTATGGGTAAGGGGTTGACTGTTTCCTCCTTCCCTTCCCTTTAAGGAAGGTTTCATGAGCTGTAGTTGGCAATGTCAAGGCTTCCATTACAGTGATGATCATTCTGCAAACTCCGAGACGTCTTTTAAAAGTCATTTTGTCAAGATAAGATGATCTCCATTTTAAAATAACTCCCTCTCTAAAACCCTCCTTCTAAGCTGGGGATATAAGACAGGAGACACTCTAGATATATTCTTGTGATTGGCATATTGCAATTTCTTTTCGTAATGCCAGTATTCGGTTTTAAAAGGAAGCTCCTTGCATATGTGAACAAAGCCGACGCAGAGTGCTCGCACACAGGCCGTTCTCCATGTAATGCAATGCTGTATTGTCTTCCCGAGTTTGCAGGCAACCTGAAACAGAGACAGGAAAGTGCAAGCTTCCTGCCATGACCTTAATTTCACTGGAAGAGCAATTCCTGCAAACGCTGACATTAGAACGTACTGAAATCACGGTGCTACCTACTATCTCATAGTAAACTGTCACAGCAGACTGACAGACGAAGGGATACAAGGCTCGCCTATTGGGACTCTCTCTACTAAAGGGAGGCAGAGAGACACACAGAGAGATGGAATTTAAAAAAGGAAACACCCCACCAAGAGATGATACATGAGTGTACAAAATACTTAACTGAGGTTCTGCACCCTCCCAACATGAATCCTGGCTACGCCCATGAGATAACAATATACAAAAAATAAGGCTCCAAATACATGGTTCTTGCCCAAATTTGTAAGATTGTATGCCGCGGCACAGGGACACGGGTGGCGCTGTGGGTAAAAGCCTCAGCGCCTAGGGCTTGCCGATCGAAAGGTCGGCAGTTCGAATCCCCGCGGCGGGGTGCGCTCCCATTGCTCGGTCCCAGCGCCTGCCAACCTAGCAGTTTGAAAGCACCCCCGGGGGCAAGTAGATAAATAGGGACCGCTTACTAGCGGGAAGGTAAATGGTGTTTCCGTGTGCGGCTCTGGCTGGCCACGTGACCCGGAAGTGTCTGCGGACAGCGCTGGCCCCCGGCCTCTTAAGTGAGATGGGCGCACAACCCTAGAGTCTGTCAAGACTGGCCCGTACGGGCAGGGGTACCTTTACCTTTTTATGCCACGGCACACTGCATGCCAAGAGAGAAATAAATGAAAGACTAGTGGGAACCCGAGGCCCTCATCCACAAGGGAGGCTGCCCACTTTGTCTCTGCATAATTCGTTGTAGCCTTGCCCAACGAAGTGTAAAGGGAGGGGCCAGAGGTGGGTGCCAAAGTGGGGCATCTGAGTGCCCTGTGGTGCTCACATGAACACCAGGAAGCCCAGGTTTAGCCAGTCAATTGCAATAGGTGAGCCAACACTGACAGCAGGGAGCCCCTGCCCCTTCCTCACACCAAAAAGCCCATGAACGAGGGGAGGACCCAGGGAAGACAACATGGCCGCATCTGCAGGCCTGGGGCTCCCACTAGCACAAACTCCCTCTGTATTGCTGCAAAGAGCTCAGGCTATTTTGGGACTCTACAGAAGTAAATCAAAGACACAACTTTTTTTGAAAAATTAAGAACCGTCAATCATCAAAGAAAGCTGGCGTGAGCCTCTGAAATAAGGGAGTGTACATATCTTCTTTCTTAAATTGCATTTTTCTTGGTGGCGGGGTGGGGGTGGGGTGGAGAATCAGGCTGTTTGTGATCTCATACCCTTCTGCAATAGAATAACCTCTGCAATAGAATAACCTCATCAAGAATTCCCCGAGTGTCCAATTTCACAAAGTTACCACATATGCAGCAGAAGTGACGGTGCCCAGAATGACATGGCACCATCGCTGCAGAGAGACGCAAACTGCACTAGTATTGGGTGATGTCATCTGAAGATGCTGAGGAACGTAGAGGCTCTGCAAGCACCCCATACTTACTGCTCTCCTGCCATAAAAACAAGCAAACAAACATGGGGAATATCCCAAAGCAACAACACTATAATGTTCCCATTGCAAACTACTGTAGGGTCAGTCGTGTGGATTGTGTTCTGTACAAGGCAAATAAATACTGACCGTAACACAGATACCCTACAGAACAAATGGGAAAAGCCATTATTTTCGAGGGACAGGTCTGGTCAGGTTGCTTTGAGCACAGAGCTATCCTGTTGTCTATGGGTGGAATCCAACATAAGCTTTCGTCCAGACCCAGTACCAACACTGAAAGCACACCCAGTGGACCACACAAGCTCTTGTCAAGGCACCAAGGGCTCTGCCAAACAAAGAGCTCCTTTTTCAAACGCGTACGCTTGTATTTGGAACCAAGTTCCAAGAATGTCACAAGAGGGGATGTCACTGAACTTTGAATAGGGGAAGAGGAGCAATATATAACATGCTCTGCACATATCTACAAATTTCCAAAGAAATAAACTAGGAGGGAGTAGCAAAAATGATAAGCAACTGCAAGTGTGACCCTACGCAGCTAGGTTCAGGTGGTCATGTTAGTTTAAGAAGCTGAGACAGCCTTATGCTTGCACCCACAGCACCTACTCTCCCCCCTCTTCCAGGATTTAAAAGCAACATTGGTGGTTGGAGGTTGGATGGCGGCTAATGGATTGAGGTTGAATCCTGACAAGACAGAAGTACTGTTTTGGAGGGACAGGGGGCGGGCTGGTGTGGAGGACTCCCTGGTCCTGAATGGGGTAAATGTGCCCCTGAAGAACCAGGTGCGCAGCCTGGGAGTCATTTTGGACTCACAGCTGTCCATGGAGTCACAGGTCAATTCTGTGTCCAGGGCAGCTGTCTACCAACTCCACCTGGTACGCAGGCTGAGAGCCTACCTGCCTGTGGACTGCCTCGCCAGAGTGGTGCATGCTCTAGTTATCTCCCGCTTGGACTACTGCAATGCGCTCTACGTGGGGCTACCTTTGAAGGTGACCCGGAAACTACAACTAATCCAGAATGCGGCAGCTAGACTGGTGACTGGGGGCAGCCGCCGAGACCACATAACACCGGTCTTGAAAGACCTACATTGGCTCCCAGTACGTTTCCGAGCACAATTCAAAGTGATGGTGTTGACCTTTAAAGCCCTAAACGGCCTCGGCCCAGTATACCTGAAGGAGCGCCTCCACCCCCATCGTTCTGCCCGGACGCTGAGATCCAGTGCGGAGGGCCTTCTGGTGGTTCCCTCATTGCGAGAAGCAAAGCTACAGGGAAACAGGCAGAGTGGCGCCCGCCCTGTGGAATGCCCTCCCATCAGATGTCAAAGCGATAAACAACTACCTGACATTCAGAAGACATCTTAAGGCAGCCCTGTTCAGGGAAGTTTTTAATCTGTGATTTTACTGTATTTTTGGTTTCTGTGGAAGCCGCCCAGAGTGGCTGGGGAAACCCAGCCAGATGGGCGGGGCATAACTAATAAATTATTATTATAACATCAAACCATGGTTTAAGATCCCGGTTTGTTCCAAAGGTGGTAACCATGCTTCAAGAGGACATTACTGTTAATTGGAGACTTAGGGATGCATGGGTAGGCAACAAGGCTCACTTATCTCTCAGCCCATTTGCCTGAACCCGGTCAATGTGTTTTGCTGCACTATAAACCAATTAAGTCATTCAGACAAGAAGACACAGCTTCTAAGCGACAACATCGGATCGCCCTGTCACCATACTCCAGAGAATAGGTTAATCACATAGGTTAAATAACGTTTGTGAGCTGAACCTACAACTGAGATCAGGGGACAATCAAGACCGCGGTCTTATTGCAACTAGTTTAAGCGTGCACTGCTTAGGAAACCAGTTGGACAAGGGCATGGGAGCCCAGAGTTCAAACCCCTGCTCAGTCACAAAGCCCACCAGTAAAACATGGGCCAGCTGCTCTTTCTCAGCCTAACCTCTTTCATAAGGGAGCTGTGATGATAAAAAAAAAGAGAAGGGAGAACCATACACACCCTTTCTTGAGAGCTTTGGAGGAAAGGCAGGAATGAATCTTGATTTTGTGTTCTATTAGTAATAATCTTATTGATAACTATATTGCATTTAGAGAGATTTTTCTGGTTAAACCATCTATAATTCTCCCCTCAATATTTATTTTTAATTGCATCGTGTCTGTGGGCCGGATGCTTCTTCTCCATTTCAGGGGGGTTCAAAGGTCAGACATATTTTTAATAGGGCTAACTTGTCTTTAGTCCTTTTTCAGAGTTTAAAATTCCCAGATGCCAGGCACATTTTGCGACTGGCGCAGATCCAATTGCGACCATGTGGAGATTTATGGATGGCAGGGTGGCGACTGACATCTCCATCTGGCTGGCTCCTCCAGCTTTCATAAGCAGGTCAGCAGAAGAGCTTATTTACTGCATTTATAACCCATCTTTTCCTCCAAGGACGACATGGTTCACCTCAATCAATCAATCAATCAATCCCTACAACGACCCCGTGAGGTAGATTAAGAGGCTGTGACTGGCCCAAGGTCACCCAGTCAGCTTCATGACTGAGTGGAGATTTGAACCCTCATCTCCCAGGTTCTAGTCTGACCCTCTAACCACTACACCACACTGGCTTCTTAAGAGTGCTTCTGCTATGGTGCAACTATATAAATTAAGTAGCTAAATAAATATGGGGAAAGCAAAATGTCACTTAGGTAAGGATCTGCTCTATTTTCCTTGAAGCTTGAATTTGTTTTATTCTGGGTTGTTTTACTTAATGTTTTAATGTGTTGTAAACAGCCTTGAGATTTTTTCCCTTTATAATATAAAATGACATAAACAAGAAATTAATAATAATAATGTTTCATGGAGGGAAAATGGCACATCGGCATTACATTGTGGTGACCATAATTTAGGATTAAGATGCCACTTGGCAATTAACTTATATATCTTAGTTTCTAACACTGTTTGCACTCCTTGAACTAGTCAGAATCAGCCTGTTCTGTAACTGAGAATTTACAAAGGGTGACAGACAACTCAGACCATCCATTTGGCAGCAATGGAACATGCTGTGGAATAAATACGGAGCAGATTATTGCTCATCCATGTAAAAAGTGGCTTCTTTATTTCATACCACTGGGGTAAGAATACAGTGGTGCCTCGCAAGACGAAATTAATTCGTTCTGCGAGTTTTTTCGTCCTGCGAAGCACCACTGTGTATTGACGGTTTCCCATAGGAATGCATTGGCGGTTTAAAAAAAAAGGCGCAAGACGTTTCGTCTTGCAAAGCAAGCCCATAGGGAAATCCGTCTTGCGAAGCAACTCAGAAAACGAAAAACTCTTTCGTCTTCCGAGGCATTCGTCTTGCGAGGTACCACTGTACTATGTTTGAATTTGCTCTCAAATGCAGATATGCTATATGAGAGTTTTGTTTTTAGCAAGTGTGAAATGCACCATCCTAAACAATTACAGAAGAATTCTGGCTCAGTTAAAGCTATGTATCTTTGCGGCCTCTTCTATGTTCTCACCATAATTCAGACTTTTCATACATCACTCTGAACGATAACCTTCTTGAATTCTGAGGCAAAGAAGACACATCTTTGGTTAAACTCCAAGGCAAGCTGTTCCTTCATCTACTCTAGGACCATTTTACTGGGCCTAACATCACCTTCCAAACCATCACATAATCATTCTCATGTATCCTCTTATGAACTCTATCACCATGCTTCAGCAGGGTACACTGGGCAAATACACAGAATAGGCAAGTGTCCAACTCTAAAAAGCAGGAGTAGACACACATGGCATTAAAATCACTTATTGTTACTATAAGCCCGACATCTTGAAGAGTCACTTGAACACAGTACAGTGATACCTTGGAATTTGAACGGAATCAGTTCCGGAAGTCCGTTCAGCTTCCAAAACGTTTGGAAACCAAGGTGCGGCTTAGGATTGGCTGCAGGAAGCTCTTGCAGTCAATCAGAAGCCATAGAAGCCCCATCGGACGTTTGGCTTCCAAAGAACGTTTGCAAACCGGAACATTCACTTCCGGGTTTGCAGCATTTGGGAGCCGAGGTACAGTATTTTACAAATTCAAAATCAGCAGTACATATGGTTGACTTTTTCAGGACATCAACATGAGGATTTGGAGGCAGACACTTGAGCTATTATATACCAGCTTTCCCTAACTTGGTGGGTTCCATATGCTGTTGGACAACATTTCCCATCATGCCAGACCAATGGCCTGGCTATGCTGGCTACAGTTGACGGAGCGCAATATCTGCAGGGCACCATGTTGGTGATGGTTGTATTATGCCAAAAGAGTTTATTAGGTTGTTGTCACTGGCAAACAGGAAATCAGTTCCCTGGCAAATGTATTTATGCACAAGCGTGGCAGAAAAACCCTCCCAGAGTTCTCTGTCCACGACTGAACACTCATAATGTGGGAGGCGAGGAGGGGGAAATTTTCTCACTTCATGCCATGTATGAGAAATACCACCACTGCCACTCCCTCAAGTTCTCCATCACTTCATGCAGGGCTGAGCAACTTTCAAACTTTGTGGAACCCTGTCTATACTTTTGGTTGAATATACCATTGGCTTTCATGCAACGTCTGATGACTGGGCTGTGTTTTGTATTGCCACTAACTTTTGGGAACCTTAATCATGAGCCTATTGCAATCTACCTTTACGCACTTGGCTCCAACACATTCAATGACAAGCTGAGGTAAGAGGCCACTGTGTTTTCCAGGCTTAACGAAATGACTCTTCCAAGATATTAAGATTTTCCTCACACCCCCAGCTCCATTTCAAAAAGGAAGATTTCATCAAAATACAAACCTCATCAAAATACACACAGAAGAATCTATCCAGTGCAGCATTCCAGTGAAAGGGGGCAGCTGACCTTTAATGGATCACATTGAAAGAGGGGGAGGAAACATCTCCACTCAGGAAGTGCCAGAAACTCAGTAAGACAATGCCATTCCATTTCTCACGACCTTCACTCTTGCTAAAAATAACTAATAGGGTATCTCACATCTGACCCCATAGCTTGGTCATGGGGAGGTGGACGATCTAAGGCGGGGAAAGAGAGAGACTTTCCAGAACCTTCTAAAGAAAAAGGCTTACAAGAGCCTTCAAATGCTGGGAAGAAAAGTAATACACATTGTATTCAGGAATTGCCTGGGATTCAACTGACGTTAAAACACTTGATCTTCAAGGCCAAACTTCCGTTATGCTGCTCTTAATATTAAACCTCTAAAAGCATATGAGCCCACCTTGACTCTGACAAACCATTTCTAATGTAATCTCAAGAATAAAAGATCACTGCCTGACGTGTCCGAAACATCACTCTGAACTCCATCAATGAAGCAGAAAGAGTCCCCCATGAATGTCATATTCTTATCTCATCCAGTAAGCCCATATAACATTTCCCCGTACTAGGCCACAAAACCAAGAACAGCATATATATCCATCTTTGATTGAATAGCCATGAAGCTAATCTCTCTAAGAAGCATCACATGAAGGCCCCAAAGATTCTCTAGTCGCATATCCGCAAGCCCCACCTCAAACCAATGGTACAATACCTTAGATTAAGTCCTTACTCTACACCACAAAAGGTCTCAATGTCATAAGGAAGAACAAAATACTTCTTTTCAGAAGCACCTGCCCTTTTCAATCAGCCCAGCTTGGGTGTGCATTAGCATAGCTGCTGTACCAAGAGATAGTTGCTGAGTTCTTCTTGAGATAGATGAACATCTACCAAAGCAGCAACTAGAGGTAAGACACCTGTGTGGGAGGAGGGGGGGGCTATTGAGGTAAACTTGAAGTAAGTTGAATATTTTAGCAATTTCAAAGATAATATTAATTCAGCTCAGGATAATAGACACAACAGCTCTCTCTCTCTCTTTGTCTCACATGCATTAAAAGGCATCTTTTAAGATGTGATTATGGCGGGGAGGGAGGGGCGAGACAGAGGGAAAGGAGCAACCTGCTGCATCATTGGAGGGGGGGTGCATGCAATGTTCAGGAGCAGGGCCTAGTTCAACCCAGCTGGGTAGGTAAGCCCTGCATCCCCCCCAAAGTGGAAGTCTGCCCCCCAGTCCTGCAATGTAAAAAATAAAAAAAGAGTTAAAAGACAATAATCACTTCTTCATGAAGTAGCCTTTAGCCTCAGGGAGGGACTGAAAAGGGATGGGGAAGGAGATGATAAGGAAGGGGGGGATGATGAAGGGGTTCTCACCCCCCCCCCATTCTGAAACCTCAAGCAACTACAAAATAATCTAAGTAGGGAGAATAAGGCTGAGGGACCTCCCCTCCCCTTAAGGAGTAAAATCCATTGCCTTCAAACCAGATATAGATATCCACATACAGTATAATTATGGGTCCTGGGATGCTATAATTATAATTAAGGAACTGCAGAAATAATCTAAGTAGGGAGAATAAGGCTGAGGGAGCTCCCCTCAAGAAATGAGTGAAATCTACTGCCTTCAAACCAGATAGATAGATAGATATAGATATTCAGGTATCCACATACAGTATACAGATAATTATGGTCTGGGATGCTCTATATCTATATATATGGAGGACAGATAGATATAGATATTCAGGTATCTACATACAGTATACAGATAATTATGGTCTGGGATGCTCTATATCTATATATATGGAGGACAGATAGATATAGATATTCAGGTATCTACATACAGTATACAGATATTTATGGTCTGGGATGCTCTATATCTATATATAAGGAGGATAGATAGATAGATAGATAGATATAGATATTCAGGTATCTACATACAGTATACAGATAATTATGGTCTGGGATGCTCTGTATCTATACATTTGGAGGATAGATAGATATAGATATTCAGGTATCTACATACAGTATACAGATAATTATGGTCTGGGATGCTCTATATCTATATATATGGAGGATGAAGAGCCTTCTGACCTCCCTCTGGTCCGTTCAGCCTCCTTTCTCTGCCCCCCCAAGCGCCCCCCCCCCGGGCCCGGCGGCCCCTCACTCACCGGGTGGGGGCTCCTCCTCCCTCCCGCCGGTCCCTCCTCCCCTCCCTCCGCACAGGCCGGGGCTGCAGGGCGAAGCTCCCCCAGGGTCCGGGGGGGACGGGAGTCAAGCAGCGGCGCCGTGCTTCGGGAGGGGAGGGAGAGGGAAGCCGGTGGGGGCGGCGGCGGCGGGGGGGGGGCGGCTCTGGCAGGCGACAGCCCCGGGCGGCGAGGACCACCGGCCTCCTCGGCTCCGGCTCGGCGATAACAATAGGGCTGCCGGCGCAGCGCCTCCCTTTATATAGCACGAGCCACGTGACGCGCCTCCTCGGCGCGGGTTTTTCCCCCCCCCTGCCTCACAAACGCGTGGGGCGGCCGCGGGGCAGCATGGGAAATGTAGGCGCTTCCGGAGAGGCAACCTGGCACGTGCGCGCGCAGACTTTTCCTCAGGAGGCGGGGGAGCGGAGAGAAAGAAACACTCTCTAAGGTAGAGCATCTCAGCGGCGCTTTGCACACTGGGAAATGGAGTCCCGAAGGGGTGGCTTGAAGCGGGAAGCGCATGGCAGCGCGCGGAAAGCAGGCTTGCTGTTCCAAGCGCGCCACCTAGCGGCCGCTGAGGGTAGATGACAAGCTTAGCCTCCTTCACCCAAACCTTACTTAAGAGGGAGAACTGACTGACAGGAAGAGATGATCAAAAGCAGGGCTCAGCAAACTTTTTCAGCAGGGGACGGGCCACTGTCCCTCAGACCTTATGCGGGGCCGGGCTATATTTTGGAAAGAAAATGAATGAATTCCTATGCCCCATAAATAACCCAGAGATGCATTTTGAATACAGTACAGGCCATAGCTGTCAACTTTCAGATTTGAAAATAAGGGATCAGTGTAGAGTATCGCTTTCCTGTATTACTAGAATATGGCCTTCCTGTGTTCCTTTCCTGTGTTGCCTTCCTGTTGAATTCTTAGAGATCTTGCGTAGGTGGTATTCCTGCACATTGCCTTCCAAACAACCCTGGCACGGATAGCTCCGAGTCTCTAAGTGATGTCATGACCTTCCTATCTAACTATATACACCCCCTGTTTATCACCACAGACTAGAAGAATCTACAGATCAGCAGCCTCACCTGTGCTGGGGACAGTCTACAGGATATCTAACAATCTGCGATAGCAGCAGGAAATGGCACTGGAATAAGAGAATTTCCTGCAAAATAAAAGGGAATAATAATAATAATAATAATAATAATAATAATAATTTATTTGTACCCCACCCATCTGGCTGGGTTTCCCCAGCCACTCTGGTCGGCTTCCAACAAAGATGAAAAATACACTAAAATGAAGAAGGGAGCTATGGTACAAACACACGTTCTACTCATGTAAAAACACCAGGCAGGCCCCCCAAATAACCCAGAGATGCATTTTAAATGAAAGGACACATTCTACTCATGTAAAAACACGCCAATTCTCAGACCGTCTGCGGGCCGGATTGAGAAGCGTGGCTGTCAACTTTTCCCTTTTCTTGCAAGGAATCCTATTTGGAATAAGGGAATTTTTTCCCTTTAAAAAAGGGAAACGTTGACAGCTATGTTTAGAAGGTGATTGGGCCGGATCCGGCCCCCCGGGCCTTAGTTTGCCTACCCATGACCAAAAGATTCCCAACAAAGGCAGTGGACTCTACTTCCTTACAGGTTTTTAAAGCAGAGGTTGGATGGTCTTCTGCTATGTGTGACCCAGTTGAGATCCTGCATTGCAGGGGGTGGCACTAAATGACCCTCGCTGCCCCTTCCAGCTATGATTCAGATGCCTTTTGAAAAAACCTGCATTGTTATATAAGCACCTTGCTTGATGCTCTAAGGCAGTGGTGTCCTAACTTTCTTCAAAGGCCAGATCTGATGAAGTGAAGGGCAGTGGGGGCCGACCAAAGTTATTGAACTTTTTAGGATTAAAGTTGTTGAGCTTTTCTTAGGGTTGGAGTTGTTGAGCTTCCTTCATTTATTTATTTATTTATTTATTTATTTATACTTGCTAACTTTTTTTGGGATTTTACCCCAGGAAATAAACTGCCACAGGGGCCAGATTAAACCGACCGGAGGGCCAGATTAGGCCCCCGAAGCAGACTTTCGACATGTCTGTTCTAGGGGAGTGGGAATTCTAGAACATCAGGATACCATACCCTTCTGTTTCCATATTTTATAAACGGGAGCATTTTCCTTCCAACTCTACGATTCTATAATGAGACGCATATGTCGACTTTGCATTGACATTCTCGACAGTGAAAGAGCCAGGGCTTCTTTTTTCAGCTGGAACTCGCTGGAACTCAGTTCTGGCACCTCTCCAAGTGGGTGCCAGTGCCATTAGAAGAGAACAAGGGAGGTGTTCATGGTGAGTTTTGGCAACTCTTTTTCTAAAAAAATTAGCACTGACTATAGCGGGTGGCGCTGTGGGTAAAAGCCTCAGCGCCTAGGGCTTGCCGATCGAAAGGTCGGCGGTTCGAATCCCCGCGGCGGGGTGCGCTCCCGTCGTTCGGTCCCAGCACCTGCCAGCCTAGCAGTTCGAAAGCACCCCCGGGTGCAAGTAGATAAATAGGGACCGCTTACTAGCGGGAAGGTAAATGGCGTTTCCGTGTGCAGCTCTGGCTCGCCAGAGCAGCGATGTCACGCTGGCCACGTGACCCGGAAGTGTCTCCAGACAGCGCTGGCCCCCGGCCTCTTGAGTGAGATGGGCGCACAACCCTAGAGTCTGTCAAGACTGGCCCGTACGGGCAGGGGTACCTTTACCTTTATAGTCCTATTGGGACGCTGGTGGCGCTGTGGTCTAAGCCACTGAGCCTAGGGGAGGTCGGCAGTTTGAATCCCGACAGGGTCAGCTCCCGTTGCTCGGTCCCAGCTCCTGCCAACCTAGCAGTTCAAAAGCATGTCAAAGTGCAAATAGATAAATAGGTACCACTCCGGAGGGAAGGTAAACAGCATTTCCGTGCACTGCTCTGGTTTGGCAGAAGCAGCTTAGTCATGCTGGCCACATGACCCGGAAGCTGTATGCCAGCTCCCTCGGCCAATAAAGCGAGATGAGCGCCGCAACCCCAGTCGGCCTTGACTAGACCTAATGGTCAGGGGTCCCTTTACCTTTACCTTTATAGCCCTATTACTAGATGGGATGACTTTGAAACAGGGGGAAACTGTTGCCATAATTAAGTACAGTACTTCTCTTCACTATAGGGGTGAAGAAATAATTTGAAGGGCACTGAAGTTTCTCACTGTAAGCAGAAGTCATGCAGCATAATCCTATACGCTGCATACATAGAGCCACTGCTTTCAAGTATGAAGATTGCAGCCTTAACCCTGAGGCTAAACAAGTCGAGGCCACTTCATTTTGGTTTTCAGTTAATGCAAGTGTAATTGCTGTGCCACAACAAATTAGAAAAAGGAGAAAAACAAAATTATAGCTCAGACCTAGGGCGACACCGCCCCTGCACCTAACCAGCCCAAAGTAGTTTCTCTATTTGAATACACACACACACATACACCTGTAAATTCAGTTGCAGACTTAATATTTCATTGGACGCCATGCTGCTTTATTTCATTTTATGTGTCTTGAAGCTGGGCCTATTTAAACAGAATCCCCCTCTCTCCATCCTCTTATTTGAGACTTGTAAATGTGGTTGACCTCCTCAAATGCACAAACCACCTACTCCGATTGCAACTGAAATACAGTAATTGTCTTAAATAGCAGAGACATCACCTTGCCAAAAAAAAAAGTCTGTATTGTTAAAGCTATGGTTTTCCCAGTAGTGATGTATGGAAGTGAGAGCTGGACCATAAAGAAGGCTGATCGCCGAAGAATTGATGCCTTTGAATTATGGTGTTGGAGGAGACTCTTGAGAGTCCCATGGACTGCAAGAAGATCAAACCTATCCATTCTTAAGGAAATCAGCCCCGAGTGCTCACTGGAAGGACAGATCGTGAAGCTGAGGCTCCAATACTTTGGCCTCCAATACTTTGGCGACCTCATGAGAAGACTCCCTGGAAAAGACCCTGATGTTGGGAAAGATGGAGGGCACAAGGAGAAGGGGACGACAGAGGACAAGATGCTTGGACAGTGTTCTCGAAGCTACCAGCATGAGTTTGACCAAACTGCGGGAGGCGGTGGAAGACAGAAGTGCCTGGCGTGGTCTGGTCCATGGGGTGACGAAGAGTCAGACACGACTAAACAACAACAACAATACACTTTACTCCCAAGTAAGTCTCATGGAACTTAGGAGTGCAATCCTATTCTTATCTACTTGTAACCTATGCAAAACTGCGTAGACAGTGAAGAAAATACCACTATGGGTTAAAATGGAATCTAAAACATGGGCTACCTTTACATGCAAGCCAGGCCACACACGACATCCATGCTCAAGGCCATTATGCTTTCATCACACACATGAACAATAGCAATTTATTGCTGTTGCTACTAACTAGTAGCTTGGAGCAGCAGGAAAAGAAATGTTTTGGGCTACCTGAGCCAGTGGCACAAACTCCGAACAACTGCAATGCTTACTCTAACTCACAAGGGTTCAAGAGTGAGACAGGAGTCTCTCTGTATTCAATGCAATGGTATCTGATCCAGAAACTGATTTTTGCCACACTTCTTGTTGTTGGCACTAGTGTGTCTCGAGAGCCAATGGAAGAGTGCTCCATTGGGGGGTAAAGACAAACCATTGGAGAGTTACAGCGCATGCTGTGGTTATAGAGACTGATACTGGAGAGACATGTTTAATTGCAATAGGGGCAGATGAAGACATCCAGTTGCGCTGATGCAGTTGCACCATAGAGTGGTGTAAAATTTGCTGTTTAAATAAAGAGATCAAATATCTTAGCCAGGTTGGCATCTCATACACACAAAATAATGTGTTCAAAACACACATGGAAGAAAGCGGATACCGTATTTATTGCTCTATAAGACTCACTTTTTCCCTCCTAAAAGGTAAGGGGAAATGTGTGTGCGTCTTATGGAGCGAATGCAGGCTGCGCAGCTATCCCAGAAGCCAGAACGGCAAGAGGGATTGCTGCTTTCGCTGCGCAGCGATCCCTCTTGCTGTTCTGGCTTCTGAGATTCAGAATATTTTTTTTCTTGTTTTCCTCCTCCAAAAACTAGGTGCGTTTTGTGGTCTGGTGCGTCTTATAGAGCAAAAAGTACGGTATATTTTTGAAGAGCATAAAAGCACAAGGATGAAGCATGCTGGAGGTATTTTTTAAAATTTAACAATGGTTTTGTGCTTGCAACCATAATTTATGTTCCATACACCAATTAATGCAAGCTCCAGCAATCTTTTGCTGCGTCAGCAATGCCGTTGTTGATTATAACTAGCCAAATTACTCCTAAGCAAGCAAAAATTGAATCATTCCTTTACCAAAGTTGCCAAGGCAGAATAGAAGCAAACTAATATAAAATGCAGCTCTCCTGCTTTGGACTTCTTTCTGAACCCCACATAATTGGTGTTTAACACTTCGTATTAATTATTGTCCTGGTCTACTCGACAGCTCCATTTGAACATGGATACAATGTCCGCACACCTGACTGTGGACGCACATAGTGGATGAATTTACCGATGAATTTTCACACCTGAAAGCAAAAGCAAAAATGATACAAAGCTTAAGCAAGCATGACACTTGTACATTTGTCTTATTATACCTGTCACACATGATCAGAGAAACTAATTAGAATGTAAATTCTCAGTCCTAAACCACTGTATGTGCAAAAAAAAATTGTACAAAAGCACCACTGGCCCAACATTTGACACCTCTCTATATAATCATAATTTATTATTTATACCCCACCCATCTGGCTGGATTTCCCCAGCCACTCTGGGCGGCTTCCAACAAAATATTAAAATACAGTGGTCTGTTAAACATTAAAAGCTTCTCTATGTACAGCTAATATTATTCTCAGTTTCTAGTGGCAGAGATTATTCTGCAGCAAAAAAGACCCCAAATATTATATTCAATTCTTACCTTCTACATCATCACTAAGTGATGCTGCATGGACTATGATGGTTAATGACTCCCACATTATTAAAGGTCCCAAAATATAAAAAGAAACACAACCCACCGTCATGTTTTAGAATTTGTAGGTTTCATTCTATGTTTTAGCAATACACACACACGTTATGAAAGACGGTTACAACATCAGGAAGAATGGCATTTTTTTGAGCTGGGGGGGGGGGCGCACATCATCCTCCAAGTGTTCAAATACAGATTTGGGGAGCAGGGAAGTAAAAAAAATATGCTGCCACTTGTGCGTATAATTGCATCCTGCTGTAAAGAGAGAACATGACAGCGGCCAGTTCAGAAGTTATGATTGCTCTCTGGCCAATTTTCATATTCGAGTTTGAAGGGAAACCTGAAAGTCTCCTTGGCTCTACCAGCCTTTAAACCATCGTTTCCCAGTTCAAAACATGACCAGAAACTGTGGTTTAAGAAACCAGGATATCATCACAGAAGCTAGTGAGCAAGGGGAAAACAAAAGGCAAAGGACAAGTGGACTGAGAAATTATGGTGGCAGAACGAGGCCACTACCTTCTCAACAGGTACCACAAAGCCATGCTCTAGCATTTGGTTTGCACCATCTTTGATTATTGCTGGGAAGACGCTAAATCACAGCTTTATTATTCAAGGGCAGCAGGGAGATCTCTGGTAGTTAACTGCTAGTCCAACTCTGGCTGTGTGTGTGTGTGTGTGTGTGTGTGTGTCTGCCTGCCTTCCAACCAGCCAGCTGATCATCACCTTGAGCTGGAACAAGTCGATCTGGCTTTCATCAAAACAGAGGCTACCAAAATGTGAACTTCTCTGGGTCACTTCAGATTTGGTTCCATCACTGTTTCCCGTCTGAATAAGCATTCTGCTGAACCATACTAACTGTTGATTGTGAAGGCTTGGTATTTCTGAAAACAAACAAAACCCCAACTTTGGCCGCCTACGATCCTGGAGGGGGTGCTATGTCATAGTTGTAAACTCCCAGCTCCGAAGACAACTGAGCCAGAGACTGATTGAAAACAGAATTGATCTTTATTGGCATATATATGATGAGACATAACATTTCTACTTAAAAGCTGTGGAGTCGCAACTGCCAAGGTTTTTCTTCTTCTTCATTGACTTTATTTCACTTGACCTTGACCGGACCCAGTTTCTTGCCTCCTTAAGAAGCAACCTACTAAACCTAATTGATTTAAATAAAAGTTCAGCGCTTTTTGGTAAAAATACCAAGTCAAAATGATTTTAAAAACCCTCAAATAATCTGGTACTGAGAAAAATATGTAACTAGGTTTCATTTAATGAAATGAAAGTTATTTTCCCCACCTCTCCAACTTAGCTTAAGCACAGCTGACATCAGCTGCCAGCTCTACGGCCAATGCAGTGTCTATCAAGACTTGATTGTGCAGCTGACATTGTGAAGCACAAGGTTGCAGCTTCCGGAGAATTGCTGCTTTCTAGGGGTACTGGAAGGCTAAAGGAGAAGCGGTCTTCTCCTCTTCAGACAAGTTGTTCTCCTGTGATTTTCACAGCATCATCACTACAGTTGTAACAGTTTCCCGTATTTTTCTCCAAAGCTCACAAAATGCATCTTGGCATCCATGCCAGAAGGCTGAAGCCTTTACCCAAGAGGCTGGCTGCTGCCTGGGAAACGGACATGCAGGCCCTTCTGTCACCATGGAGCTTCCACAGGCTTTTCAAATAAGCACTGTGGACTATTGCTGCATGAGCTGTTTCTGGGATAATGTTATTATGGCCCTCCTGTGGGATTTCATTCAAAGGCAGCCATCATTTCTACATATCCCCCCCGCCCCCCAAAAAAAGCCAACACATTTTTTAAAAAAAACACAATCTTTTTGCCTCTGTCTCAGTCCGTCGTGTTCCTTAACAGCTCAGGATAGCAATTCCTTCTTTTGCATTTGAAGTCTCTTCGGTTGCAGTGTATAGCAAAGCCATAGGCAACCCTATGGCTCTCACAAGATAGGCGTTATTCCTAACTTACACTGGCAGAGAAGTCAGCCACGTATCGCTCACACATGGACAGCTGCACGCCCACAAACCTGTAACATGGTCCGAAAGTCAGAATCGGAACAAAGTCCCTACCCAACCGGCCAGCAAACCTGAAAGTCTCCTTGGCTCTACCAGCCAAATATGCCTCTGAGAGGCCTGAATAGCTGGGACCGGCTTTGAAAGAGGACCCTCAGAATAGATGCTCATTTGTCCAGGGATTCCCAGAGCATCCATCACAACCGGCCAAGCTGTCGCATATCAAAAATGTTGCAGTTGCCCACCCCCAATATACATAATTGCAAATCCATCACTGGCCAGTCTGGCTGTTTCAAAAGGCAGTGGGTGCAGCCATGGCACTGAACTCCGAAGAAGCAGCCCCGTGCTTGCAAACTGGTGCCTACAGCATGCCAGCAATGGTACGGATGGTTCACCTAACAGAAGGCAACATGCTGTGGAAGCAAGATGAGTTTCTGTTGCTCTTGTGGATTTCTGTCAGTGTGTCCAGGTGCCAAACAGGCAAATGAAGCTGTGTGCATGAGAGAAGATGCAACAAGTCCAAGTCCCTCTATTTTAAGATGATGTGATAACTATCATTGGTTTCAGCTGCAAAGAAAGCAAAGCACCATGAGATTGGATGGACACAAGGAGTACAATCCCCCTGTCTGCCACCCCACGACAATTCATAATTTGATTGGTTGTAAGTCGCTTTGGGTTGCCTTGGGCAGGATAAAGTGACTAAAACTTTAATAAATACAATGACTATTATGGCATGCTGGTTTTGATACCCTATGGCGGGAAAGAATGGAGCGCTTAGGTTTTCCAGAGAAAAGGAAAAAGACTAGGGGATTGGGATAATATTGTGCAGTTAAAAAAATTGGTACCTTTCATTGTATCCAAGACAAAACATGATTCATCCTGAAAGTTCTGTATCATCTAAAATAGAAATGAAAAACCGAAATTTTTAGGGCTCCAGGCATTCTTCAAAAAGAACTGCGAATTCAAGCAATATGACCATCTAAATATTTCTCCTTCCTTTTAGCAATAGGGACTTCATTGAGAAAAGCAAGCCTCCTAGAGCACAATAATGTTGTCTCCTCCGGCTCCTACGAGGCTTAGTTTGGTCAGAATTGAGTATACACTTCCAGAGTTAATGCTAAATGAGACACCATAGCCGCTAGAGGACCATGAAAATTTGTGTCCAGGGCTTTTTAGACTCATCTACCCATGTACTATCTCAAACCAAAGGGGCGCATTGGTTGCCAGGTGTGAAATATCTTGGCATTATTTCCAGCTCTCCTACCCCACCAGTACCTACTTTGGTTTAACAGTATTTCACACACACACACACACACACACACACACACACACACACACACTTACTCAGCGGGGGTTTATTTTCCCCGTTTAAGCATGCTATTTGCTGTTTTGTTTTTCTGTAAGTCAATGGACAATTAAGTAGAGCTGTATAAAAGTGAAACTTCTTGCTTGCTCAGTCTACCCTGAAACTACAGGCGACAGACCTCACACTGTACGGTGACGGGAAAAGACATCCACTTCAAAGGAGTGGAGACGCTTTTAGAAGCAGAGCTGAGCCTGCGATGATACTTTAAACTCCCAAATCTGTTCCCAGTGTTTCAGCAGACTATTGGGTCCCTCTTACCTCATCACTGATGAGCACGTGTATCCCTGTGGGACCTTGCTTGTAGATCTGGCTGATCTGTTGAGAGGAAATGCTGAAGAGCTGGGCAATTTTCTCTGTCAGTTCCACAGCTGTCAGTTCTTCCAAGTAGATGGCATGGTACACTGAAGAAGTAAGAACAGTTGTCGGCAAGGAGCGCATTCTGTCAGGCAACAAGTTCAGCAGGAATTAGCCGTAGAGTAACCTATATTTAGAGTAGTGCTGTTTTCCCTTTATATATTTATATTAACCTACCTCATCCTCCTAAGACTCGGAGGCAATCAACAACAAATTCAGCTATACAGTATTCTCGGTAAGATTAAAAATTAATCCACACTCTTTTCTGGCCGCTAAAGCTTGCTTGAGCAAGTCTTATAATCCACTTCTTCCAGCAGAATCTGCCGCCTAAGAAACACGCCATGGACATTTCCACGAGGCCTACAAGTTTGTCATCAGCAGGAGGGCACCAGAATGGGGAAGGCTGGGCTGAAGATTGTACCCCTACTTATTTAGAGCTACCACAGCATTTCCTGGAACAGAAGTAAGTACTGCCATTGCGAGAACCTGTGGGTCCATCAGTCAAAAGAGGCACGTAGGCTTCTTTCCTGAAGCTCTCACCATAGAAAGTATTGTTGGCTGCATCCCCATCTTCATGCTTCTGCTGCTCCCTCAGTTGCTGCGACTCCTGGCAGACGTAGATGGTCAGTCTTGGCCGTACCATCCTTGGGAGAAAATAAGACATGAGCACTCCAGAGTTATCAGGGAATGTTTGAAGGACAGGGCCACGAAGAGTAAAGGAAAGAGAGGAATAATTTGATTAAGAAGCACTTCAACAGCGCTCACAAGTTGGTAAAATGTTTCACAACTATGCTTGGCCAATTTGGACATGTAGGGGGAGAAAGGCCATGTTACAGACCTCCTAGGTCTGTTCCAACTTCCCACTGGTGGAGAACGCATGCCTGCTCCACTCCCATCAAAAAGCATAAAGGACCCCTGACCATTAGGTCCGGTCATGACCGACTCTAGGGTTGCGGCGCTCATCTCACTTTATTGGCCGAGGGAGCCGATGTACAGCTTCCGGGTCATGTGGCCAGCAAGACTAAGCCGCTTCTAGCGAACCAGAGCAGCACACGGAAATGCCATTTACCTTCCCACCAGAGCGGTACCTATTTATTTACTTGCACTTTGACATGCTTTTGAACTGCTAGGTTGGCAGGAGCTGGGACCGAGCAACAGGAGCTCACCCCGTCGTGGGGATTCAAACCACTGACCTTCTGATCAGCAAGTCCTAGGCTCTGTGGTTTAACCCACAGCGCCACCTGCGTCCCATCAAAAAGCATAGGACCGTACAAAAACCCACAAAAGGGGGCAGGGAGAAAGAAGACAATTTCATCTATATTGTGCCCTGCTCCTCATTGGAATCAGAGATGTGCAGTGGAGATGGCGCCATTTTTTCCAGTCTATTGCAACCAACCAGACTGCCCAATCCAGAGGGACTTTGCTTGGGGAAGTGAAACCCATGTATGCTGTTGCAGAAGGGTGGCTGAGGACGGATAGGCACTGAGCTGTCGTGCAGAGAGGCCTGTTGCAGTGTAGATAGCATTTTCTTCAATTGGGTAAAAAGAAAGAGTGGAGGTGGAGAAATAAAGAGAGGTGGGGTGCTGGTGAACAGGAAAGAGCACGTGCACTAAGAGGGGACAGAAAAGAGGAAAGAAGGTTCCACACAGGCTACATGGTACAGAAAGAAAAGGGAGCCCGAGAACACCTTAAAAATATACAAAATGTTTGCAGAAAGGGGAGCTTTTGCCTTAGCAGGGCAACTCTACATCTCACCCACTGCATCCCACCCCCAAACTCTACTATCTGAACAATCAGAATTGGTCCATTAACTCCATGGTATGATTTGCTATTAGCACAGCACCTTTTGCTGACCTTTGCCAGAAGCCTAACTCTTGTGGATTTGGGAGCTGGCCAGCATTTGCTTTCTTTACTTGAGGGACCAGCTAACAATCACTCAGGAAACAGCAGAGCATGTTAAGCCCTCTCCAGCTCAAGGGGTAAGGAGGAAAGACCAGAATCAAACAATTGCATATCTATTTCACAAAGGAAATAATGAAGCGAGACTTATTTAATGAAGGAGCCACGGAAGCGCTCTCATCCATCCATATCCAAACCACCTTAAAAGGAAGCAAAGATGTTTCTAGCCGAGTTCCAGTCTTGTACTATGTGCAATATATACTTCATATTCCTAGGTGCCCAAGAAACCAGGTATCTGCTTTGTGTCAGTCTGTCCTTAAGGCATCTGATCTTATAACAGGATACCCCTACAGTGTCCGAAGTTCCCATCCGTCTTACTGAGGCATGAGTTGTATATTAAGGATGAGCCTGGTAGCCACAGGCAGCAAGAAATTGCAAGCATGAAAAGGGGGTGGGTTGGGAGGAGAGATACAGCACGGTGCCTGTCCCACGTCTAAGAAGAACAAACGGGACTGCCAGGGAAGGGAAAGTACAGATAAGAGCAACTAATATGGTCAGGGGACAAGAGCAGTTCTCCTAATGGGAAATATAGGGCCTTTTTTGGTTTAGAAAAAAGGTGAGCAAGGAGGGAACATGATTTAAATGTCTAAAACTGCAGTATGTATACAGAGAAGCCTTTCTCTGTGTTGTAATACCAGAACCCAGTATCATATTCAGGGCAGACCAAAGAACTACATGCCACCTGGTTTTCAAGTGCCAAAACAAAATACAAAATATGGAAATCCTAAACTGGAGAAGCAGAAATTCCGCTGTACAGCATATTAAAAGCCCAAACCATTTAAAAGGAAGTCTAGATGATACATACCGTCCCTTCAAAGCATTGAAAAGTCTGATGCCATCTGCAGGGCCACATATCTGGATGACATCTTCCCTGGTTAATTTCAATAAATCTGCCCCTAGGATTGAAAAAAGAAAGACAGTTGGGAGGTAGCAAACATGTGTTTCAACATAGAGGACTTCATATTTCCACACAAATCCTTCTACATAATACCACCTGATGAAAGAGACGTCTGAGTTTCAAATTCAGTGAACACATATCTAGGGTGTCTGCTGCTGCTTTTAAGCAGGGCTCTCATCACTGAGGAAGGAAAGAGGCCCTAGATAGCCCACTTGCATATTTTTTTTTTTAAAGGATAAAGGAGGTGCATGATTTAGATAAATCTAGTGAGGTTTACACGGTGGTGGATTTCATTAAGGCTACACACACACAACTTAAATAGTACACTTTAGTCTGTTCAAAGAGGCTAGAGCTCGTTTTGGCTTCCATTAGCAGTGGCAAACTGTAAAGAGGTGTTTCCTACGGTCATGGTGGCAGGGGGAAAATGGACAGAATAGAAGATCCACAGGTCAAAGAGCTCCCAACCCCCAGAAGATGCTTCTAAGAAGCTTGCTTGAGGGCAGAATAAACTGTCTGAGGAATCAACAAGAAAGTTGATGGATTCCAAATGCCCCTTGTGATGTCGCAGAGCGGGGAGAGGTTTTTTCCACTACCTGAGAAGTTGGTGAAAAGCCGTGTGAAAGTTGAGAAGCGGTTCCGAATCAGCCATTGCTGAGCTTCTTGAGGTGTGGATGTCTGCAGGAGGTTCTACGAGAGAGGGAGGAAAACCTGATGCATCCTTGCAAGAGCAGCACAGGCAACTTACACGACTTGCAGCATGTCACCTGCAGTCTTTTGCACCCAAAGTAGGTCATTCATCACTCCTTATTAATTCAGTTTCTGGCCCAGCCCTCATCAGTTTCCTGATCCTAAGGCAGCTTATGATATCAGGTCAATAGTGTAAGACAAACAGAATAAAATAAAAAGTAACACAATGCAAATATACAAGATGACCTAATACAACAGACTGAAAGAACTACCTTCTCAAAGCTAGCCACACATTCAGTCCCATGAAGTGTTAGCCTGCTAACTCAGAGACAACCCCACTGTCTGACATTAGAGGAATGAAACACAAAATATGAATGAGACTTACATCTGTAATGGGAGCAGGAGGTTCAGGCTGGTGATTTGGAGACCCGTTTCTATTTTTAAAATAAGAAATGAAGAAGGAAGTTGGTCTTTGCTTTCCTCTGCTTGTCTTCAAATCAGCTGTGATTTGAATTGTTCCTCTAGCACAGGCGTGGCCAACAGGTAGATCGTGATCTACCGGTAGATCACTGGATGTCTGCGGTAGATCAGTGGCTCCCCCCAAAGAAGCTGAACAACTGTGGCTCCCCTAAAAAAAGCCAACTTTAGCTCCTCCCTGAAAAAACTCAACAACTTTGACCTGAACCCCCCAAAATGGGCCTTCCTCCTTCCTAAAAAAAGCTCAACCCCAAAAAAGGGGGTAAATCACTGCCAGTTTTTAACTCTGTGAGTAGATCGCAGTCTCTTGGGAGCTGGCCACCCCTGCTCTAGCATATTTAATCAAAGGGCTTGTGTGGACTCAGCAAAGCCTATCTTTTAACCATGGTGAAGGGGACCAGAGACAGGCCAAGGGACCCTGCAGTTCTCCTCCATTTCTTCCCTTGAGCCCAAAGTTTTCCACCGGCTTGAACAGTGTTAAAGGTAAAGGGACCCCTGACCATTAGGTCCAGTCGTGACCGACTCTGGGGTTGCGGCGCTCATCTCGCTTTATTGGCCGAGGGAGCCAGCGTACAGCTTCCAAGTCATGTGGCCAGCATGACTAAGCCGCTTCTGGTGAACCAGAGCAGCGCATGGAAACACCGTTTACCTTCCCGCCAGAGCGGTACCTATTTATCTACTTGCACTTTGACATGCTTTTGAACTGCTAGGTTGGCAGGAGCAGGGACCGAGGAACGGGAGCTCACCCCGTCGCGGGGATTCAAACTGCTGACCTTCTGATCAACAAGTCCTAGACTCTGTGGTTTAACCCACAGCACCACCCGTGTCCCTAACGCCACCCGTGAACAGTGTTAGAGCAACACTAAATTAACTTTGGATCCACTTTTAAGATGGAAGCCATATTAGGGTTATAAATAATTGAAGGTGATGGAGATGCAACCCTTAAATCAGGGTGGTTTGGTTTTTCATAATTTGGAAAGGGACATTGTAGGTAATCTAATCCAACCCCCTGCTTAGTTCATAATAGCTACAGCATGCAACTGGGAACCTTTGGTTCTCCAGATGTTGCCACTGGCCATGCTTACTGGGGCCGATGCGAGATGATGACGATGATTTCATTTATACTCTGCCCACTGGCTGGGTTTCCCCAGCCACTCCAGGCAGGTTAAAGGTAAAGGTACCCCTGCCCGTACGGGCCAGTCTTGACACTCTAGGGTTGTGCGCCCATCTCACTCAAGAGGCCGGGGGCCAGCGCTGTCCAGAGACACTTCCGGGTCACGTGGCCAGCGTGACATCGCTGCTCTGGCGAGCCAGAGCCGCACATGGAACGCCGTTTACCTTCCCACCAGTAAGCGGTCCCTATTTATCTACTTGCACCCGGGGGTGCTTTCGAACTGCTAGGTTGGCAGGCGCTGGGACTGAGCAACGGGAGCGCACCCTGCCGCGGGGATTCGAACCGCCGACCTTTCGATCGGCAAGCCCTAGGCGCTGAGGCTTTTACCCACAGCGCCATCCGCGTCCCAGGCAGGTTACAGCATATATAAAACATCAAACATTTGCAGCATCTAGAAGGTCAAGGGTTTCCCAAAGCGGATCTATAGCTATAGCATGCTCAGCCTTTGCTGGCCAGCGAATGGAGAAAGGGAAGGTGGAATTTGTACTCAGGAGGAAGAAGGAATGCAGGGGTGTTCAGCAGAGGGGTTGAAGCTCTTTGCCTTTCTACAAAGCAGTACAGCAGGAGAGAGAGAGAATTAGCAATCTCCCATTCTTGTCACAGTTTTGTCAGAAGCCACTTTCCCCCTATTTTAACACGAAAAGGCACAAGATGAAAACATGTCATTAATTTGCTCTGTCAGCTTGCAATCCTACAGGCTACTGATGCAGGTAAGTGACCAAAAATGTATTAGGAAAGGTAAATGGGCAAAAGCCAGAAAAAAAATTCAATGCCCAGACTTACCCTTCGCTAATGGAGAAACTGCTGTGGGAGCTGCTGAAGCCTGGGGATGGCACATTATTGACATATGTGATCTCAGGCCACGGAGAACACTGGAAGAGAAAATCCAATGGTGAGATATTCACAAGCATTGTGGTCCCGAACCTCAAAACTGCTTCCTGTGGAAGAAAGCATGCATGCCGTGTATTTCCTGTAGCATGTCAAGGATTTTAGCCTCTGTGCTTGTGGAAAATCACCTGGAATCATGTAAGAACATGTGGAAGAGATGTCTCAGCCAGCTAAAATACACTAGAGCAAATCTTTCAGTAGTGAGTGGGTAGGACACAAGAAATCCATCCTTCTTTCTTTCTCCATGTGTCAAATAAAGTAAAACCTCCATTTCCTTTACTGCTTCAGTCCTTGATAAGCAAAAAAAAAAAGCACACCTTGTTTCTTTGAGCACAACTGTAAGTGTTTACATAGTGTGGTTCTTTATTCTAGGTTGAAGCCACAACACACGCACAGCCCTGACTAAAATGATTGTTTCTTGAATGCTACAGGAGACATTTATTCAGAAATGTAGTCAAATGTTAAAGCTCACTGCTCCTCTATAATCCTAGCCATTCGTGAGGGATTAAGAAGAACTCAACTGAATTTGTTTTGTTTCTATGAAGATCATACATTTGAAGCTGCTATATTTGGAAGAACAACCTTTGCAGCTAGAGTCACATACTGTATGAGTTGGGATGATTTAAAAGTGGTATTTTTCCAACACACTTTCAACTCATCCTTACCATGGTGCATGGATTCATATCCATTAGTGACTTGGAGCCATGAGGTCAGGTGTGTAACAAAAACCTTACTCATGTGGTGCTTCATATACCGTATTTTTCGCTCCATTAGACGCACCTAGTTTTTAGAAGGGGAATGCAAGAAAAAATATATTTTTAAAGGGAGCGCTAAGCAGAGCCTGTATGCATCCCAGGCTCTGCTCGGCGCTCCCTCTCATGAGTCGCGTGGAGCGTGTGTGCAGCGCATGCAGGTTTTTACCCAGGAGGGAAAAGGGCAGCCCATCACTGAAAGGCCCCCATGCTCCACGTGGCTAGTAAAAGGGAGTGCAGCTCTTTGGGGTTTTTCCAGGAGGTGGGGAAGGGACTGAGGGGCTGCCCTCTGTCCCTTCCCCCACCTCCCACAAAAGCCATGTGCTCTTTAAAGGGTGCGTGGCTCCTGCGGGCTTCTCTCCTTGCGGAGGCTTCGCATGAAGCTAGAACAGCTAGAGGGAGCGCTGCGCAGCACTCCCTCAAGCTGTTCTGGCTTTGGGATAGCCCCGTGAAGCCTCCGCAGGGAATGAAGGCTCCCCGTGCCCTGCAGAGGCTTCACGTGACTAAGCCAGAAACTAGAACAGCTAGAGGGAGCGCTGCGCAGCTCTCCCTCTAGCTGTTCTGGCTTCTGGGATAGCCGTGCAGCCTGAATTCGCTCCATAAGATGCACACACATTTCCCCTTACTTTTTAGGAGGGGAAAAGTGTGTCTTATAGAACGAAAAATATGGTACTTGTCAGGTTAAAAGTGAATTGCTGGTATTTATATATGTAACACCTGCACATCAGGGATTGATGGCCTGGAGCATGTTGTAGCAGTGTCAACATTACATGCACAGCTACCACCTACTTTTATTTATTTGTGACATCGACCACACAGAAACCCATAGAGCTGCAGCTTTGGTTTTGTTGCTGTTTAAACAAACGTGACCAGAATCATGTGCCAGAGGCCACAGGACCAGGAACAGAAACTATTCCAAGGTATTAGCACGTACTCTTGCATCGTTTGGCACTTGCAGGACAACAATGGCTCTGAGCAAGTGTCCATTACTTTGGCCAGACAACGCCATTCAATCACACCTTTGCCATGTCTTGTACCTTGGTGCAAACATTCTAACACTTGGGTTTCCGAGTGAACTTTTGCAAGCATATTACCTGTAGGCAAGCCAGCCCACCCACCCGCACCAGCCTTTTAAATGGCTTTGTTCAAAAACAGAGGTTCTAGATACTACGACTCACATTGCGTGCCTTACCTCTGTAAGTATTGTAGTCTCATATGAAGGCTGATACTTTTCCTTCTCGTGAGGTGTTCGCTTCTCCATTTTCTCTCTGTCTGTCTTTTGCTTTCTGTCGGCTCCTTTGGGCTGGAAACCAACATGTTAGTGAAACCAGAAGATGGGATGTAGGGAAAGGAAGCACTAAGCCAAAGTTTTTTTCAGCTGATAAGGACAGCACTAGGTTTGTGTGTGAGTGTGTAATACATACATGCACACATAGTAATACATTTATGTGTACAAATGAAATGTTTCTCAGTGATCCTGGCAAGAGAACTAGACTGGCAACAGACCCACAAAGAGAAAAGTGAGCTGGTGGATGGGAGATACTCATTTCCCCTACAAGAGCTTAAAAGTTCATTCTGGAAATTCATGCAAACATGAAAAACCTGTTCTGCTGCTCCTCTTGCACTTTGAATTCTCTTGCTGAAGCCCTGCAGATTTTTATCTAGCTAAAACACCTATAAATCTGCCCGAATACCTATAGGTAGCAGTAATCAGAAGTGCTCACTTTGGGCAGGGATTATATACAAAAGCCTCGCTTTCCGGTATCCTCAAAGTTACTTGTGCTGTTCTGAGGGACTCTGGGCCAAACTAGATGTTATGGCTGTAGTCTCATTGTGGCCTCTGTTCAGTTACGTATAAAAACATGTAAGAAAATGAGGGGCAGCCCACCTTCAGGAAATTGTATCTTCACCTAAGCTCCAATATTAGAAGTGAATCTACAGAGAGGAGCTTTGGTGAGGGGAATGGGGGAAGAGGCTACAAAAAATAGTTGACATGGTGTGGAGTTTACCTCCCCTAACATGCACATAAAGCTTTTGCTCTGAAATAACATGTCCCCCTGCCCCCACAAAAAATGTTTCTGTGTGATTGAATGAGAGACAGGCTTGGATTTAAAGGAAAATGCATTTGCCACTTTCATGTCTCGTTTGGCTCTCAGAAATCATGTTCAGAAGATTGGAATTTCAAAATGGACTGAAGCCCTTTCCAGAGTTTCTCAAAGAAGGAAGCATGGCAACTTCTCTTGTAGGAAATAATCACATACTGCACACGTTTTAGGCTAATTCCACACATTTATTATCTGTAAGTTGGAGCTCTTGTATCACATGCCAATGGGAACTTTTGAGGGAGAGGAGATAAAAGGTTGATGTTGGCAAGAGTTCTCTGCCTCTACAGTGATTTTTGGCTCAGCTTTTCCTGGAGTAAATAGGTTTTCTACAGGATGACCTGGCCAATCAGCTAGGCCCTAAAACATCCACATAAGCAACTGCTCCAATCCAACACATTAATATTGGCTCCAATGCAGTTTAAGGAAAAGTTGTGTGCTAAACAGTTTTTGAGTGCAGCTATTCCTAATACTGTGCACTGTGCATATGCAGGCATAAACTGCGGTTTTAGTTTCCCCAAACATTCCTCTACTACTAAGTCCTCATCAAGGCCTGTTTATTCCTGAATAGCTCCCTTCAGAAATATCCAGTGCTATTTTGCCTCGGGTAAGCACAATAATATAACTGGTGTATATCACCAATAGCTTAATGCTAGGTCTCACAATGGGCCCATTGAACAAAAAAGGATGAGGATATGCCTGTTGCCTTTGAAGACAAGACTATGTCCTCCCCAGAGTCCTATTTAGAGAGTACATTCTCTGTGGCAGCCCCTAAGCTGTGGGTTTCCCTCCCACAGAGGTGCATCTGGCAGCTTCATGATACAACTTCATTATACAATGCTATAAAGCCACCTCTTAACTCTGGTCTTTGACACCCAAAATGTGTGTTTTCAGGACCCGCCCTATTCTGGGGACTGTAATTTGTCTTTCAAATATTATTATTTTTTTAAATCAAGTAACAAAACATACCCATGAACGAAATACAGAGCTTAGTAGCTGTTCAGAAAGGAAAATATCAGCTGATGGTTGATATTTTCAAATGGAGATGTCACATCATAAAGTTACATGTGTCAATTATAATTTGACTTAACTGTGTTTAATACTGAACTTTAAATTGTTGTAACCTGCCTGGGACCAGCTGGTGAAGGGCTGCAGGTGGTAAGGATACTAATACATTCCCCAGCATTAAAGTTCTTCTAAGAAAGTCAGGTTTTAGTTCACAGTTTGAGTAAAAACAGTGGGTGGAATGCACTGGATGGATTAAAAGACACACATACCTTGAAGACTTTGATCTGGCAGCTGGCAGAATGCAAGTGTTCAGTGTATTCCCCATTCTCATTCTCCTTAAATGTGTCAATCTGGACTCGGAATGGCACACCCTTCTCGCCACCATGCTTCCTCATAGTGAACTCTGTACTGATGCAGTGCACCTGTGAAGAGAAACAGACACAGAGATGCTCCAGGCTGAAGGCTTGCTGCTTGTACAACAAAGGTGCACATGAACAGTTTAACCATTACTCCAGGAAAGTGATAGCGTAGGATACCAGCTAGTCTGGGGACTCCATTTCCAATAGCAATTCCATTTCCTCTTGAGCACAGGAAGGAGTACATCCTGCTCTCTGGCTTTTAATCAAACCGGGGGCAGGGGGCCTCAGCGGCCAGGCCAGAAGAAGCAACGAAACGATATTGTGCTCTGCAATTCAGCACAATTGAAATCTGTAATTTCTCTACAGAAGTATGCATGCAAGAAAGAAAGAAAGAGGTAACCTGTCAATGGAAAATGCTAGCAGAGGAGAATAGGGATTATGGATCGGTCTGTGGGAGCCTAGAATATGGAGAAAACCAAAGTTACTGATTGCTTTTCAAATTATATTCCAAGGTTTATGTTTGCTCCCAAGTTATCTCTCAGCAAGATCTGTAAACTGCAATCACACCCAGCAGGCATTTCCTAGTCAGGGCTGATCTCTTACGCTGGGAGCACATGGCAGAGCCCCTCCCTCTCCCCCCTTGGGTGTATGCTCTCCTCTTCTGAGCACCAACTGCATCAAGTTGAACTAACTGCAGTGAGAAGCTACCTACTAACCACAGCTTACAGTGAAAAGGGAAGAGAATTTGATCAGAAGTGAAGAGCAGCAAGCCCAAGGAGGAAGGATATTCTCCCAGTATCGTAATATTTTTTGATCTTGTAATCATAGTTAAACCTGCACCAAGCCCACAGAGCTGAAAAGGCGTGTTGTGGGGTCCAAAGAAAACAGCCTGGGTTTTCCTTTTCCTGGATGCTCTTAATACAGTGGTGCCCCGCAAGACGAATGCCTCGCAAGACGGAAAACCCGCTAGACGAAAGGGTTTTCCGTTTTCAGAGGTGCTTCGCAGGACGAATTTCTCTATGGGCTTGCTTCGCAAGACGAAAATGTCTTGCGATTCTTGAGAGTTTTTTCCGCTCCCCACCCCCTTTTTCTAAGGCGCTAAGCTGCTAATAGCCTTTTAGCAGCTAATCCGCTAATCCCTTAAGCCTTTAATAGCCGCTAATAGCCGCTAAACCGCTAATAGCGCTAATCCGCTAATAGGGTTGCTTCGCAAGACGAAAAAACCGCTAGACGAAGAGACTCACAGAACGGATTAATTTCGTCTTGCGAGGCACCACTGTACTTGAATAGGCTAATGCTTCCACTCAGTACAACTGAAAGTCTTATTCTGAAGGGAGAAGATATGGCTTAATGTAAGAGGTAGCCAATACTCTCCATATGCTGTTGAACTCCAACTGCCATCAGTCCCAGCCAGAATGGCCAATGGTCAAGGGAACTGTAGTCCCAGCAACATCCAGAGGACATTACACTGTGTACCCCTGGATTACCAGCAAACATTATTTTTCAAAATCAAAACCAGGCAGTGCTGTCCAGAATGGACTGAATACACACCATTTATTCCTAATGGACTTTGCAGGTGACCTTCAGCACTTCACAGGTTTGGCACCATGCCTCTAAAAGTGACCTACCTCAACAAGCCACAAGGATTAGTGAAATCGTAATATTGACCTAATCCTCCAACAGGCAGATAAGAGATCAAATAAAAAAATCCCTAGAAATCAGTCTCGAATGAATGTGTGCCCTCATTCTGGTTGACTCACCGTCCTAGATGGAGGGGTCTGCTCCCTTTCGACTTTGCCAGCATTTGACCTGCCCCCACCACAGTTGAAGTGAACGGAAACCAAATTAAAGCCAGTAATCAGAATCCTTCCCCGGCACCTCAGTGTTCAACACCCTCGCAGCAGTGAAATGAATGGTAGCTTTCCCCGTCAGTTTTGGCAGTCAGAATTCCACTTTGTTCTTGTCAAGGGCAATTAGCATTACTCTTTAGTTCAAGAGCTCTCAAAGTTCATTATAGCGAGCCTCCCAAGTAGAGATTACAATTTGTTGAGCCATCTCAGTTGTAACTAAGACAGACAGCTTCTCGTCAGCATTCACCGGAGCCGGAAGAATCCCCAGGTACCCATGAACTGACTTTTTTCACTGTCTCTGCTGCACAGTGCTGACACTTAAAACAATGTCAATTGAAATCTGAGCCTGGCAGCTATGAATTTGTAATGGTACTCAGTGGTTCACTGAGAGCAAGAAGATCCAAGTAAGAAAGGCAGAAGGAGACCCAAGCAGACTTCAGAGGAACACCCCGCAGAAGAATAGGACTGCTCTTTTATTCCTCTAATATATGAATTTGGAAGAGTGACAGGGTGATTGTATCAGGTATATGGCAGTAGAGATCCATCAAAACTGATGGCGGCAAATCTCAAATCTATCTTGCTTGCTACAGTCCTAACCAGAGAGAACAGTTAAGAAACACCTCCCATGTAGTATCGATTTACCTGAATAAATACAGAAGTCCTCTTTGAAGGATCCCACAGAAACTCTACAGTATTCAATTGCGTGGGGTTTGCCCTGGGATCGATTATACCCACGGACATTGGAATATCTGCAGAAGACAAAAGCCCAACCCTTTAGAACGAGGCTAGGAGAGGCATGGCAAGTCCACCAAAATTTTAAGGGACTTATGTAGTAAATACTGCACCAAGAGCTTAGAAGACTGGGTAATTCAGGGTACAGTCTGAAGGCACACGATGCACCAACATCACTGAATCTAAGCAAGCTTTGGTCTGGTCAGTCCCTATGTGGGAGACCAACTGTTAATCCCATGTACAGTGGTGCCCCGCAAGACGAATGCCTCGCAAGACGGAAAACCCGCAAGACGAAAGGGTTTTCCGTCTGCAGAGGTGCTTCGCAAGACGAATTTCCCTATGGGCTTGCTTCGCAAGACGAAAATTGACGAATAATTTTGAGGGTTTTTTTTGCTCCAAAACCCCTTTTTCTGAATCGCTAAGCTGCTAAAAGCATTTTAGCAGCAAAACCGCTAATCCCCCAAGGCTTAAAAAGCCGTTTTTAGCCCTTAAAGTGCCAATAGCGCTAATCCGTCAATGGGCTTGCTTCGCAAGACGAAAAAACCACAAGACGAAAAGACTCGCGGAACGGATTCTTTTCGTCTTGCGAGGCACCACTGTATTCTACCTTGAGTTCCAGGATGGAAGACAGGATGTTAATTAATTAATTAAGGCAAAAATCTAGGTACCAGCATGCCTGTTACAGTATAAAACTGAGGCACTATCTATGTAAGCTGCTTCTGGACTGCCCTGCTAACCTATTTCAGGAAAATTTAGGAATTCAGAACGACAGGCTTATGCACACTTTGCTGGTATCTTCTCTCTCATGCACCATAGATGCTGGTTTATATTAAGGATGTATGATCTGTATTATTTTATGAATATTATTACTGCATGTTTGTCATGGCCTTTGGCTAGAACAATAAACTTATGAACTGATGAAGCATATTCCTGCATTGCAAAGGGTTGGATTAGAAGACCCTCTAGGAACCTACCAACTCTACAATTCTATGATTCTAAGCAGAAACCAATATTATATACAGTGGTGCCCCGCAAGACGAATGCCTTGCAAGACGGAAAACCCGCTAGACGAAAGGGTTTTCCGTTTTGGAGGTGCTTCGCACAACGAATTTCCTATGGGCTTGCTTTGCAAGACGAAAATGTCTTGCGAGTTGCTGCGATTTTTTTTCGCTCCCCACCCCCTTTTTCTAAGGCACTAAGATGCTAATAGCCTTTTAGCAGCTAATCCGCTAATCCCTTAAACCTTTAATAGCCGCTAATAGCAGCTAAACCGCTAATAGCGCTAATCCGCTAATGGGGTTGCTTCGCAAGACAAAAAAACCGCTAGACGAAGAGACTCACGGAACGGATTCTTTTCGTCTTGCGAGGCACCACTGTACCAAGAAAAGCAGAATTCTGAAACCTATAAATTATGCAATTTTTTGTTATTCACTTTGTTTAGTTGCGAGGAGATTCAGGCTATTAAAACCTCCTGTATTGAGCACTGGAAGTGCCACCTAATATCTGCCTGCTTTTGAGATCCACGTACTTTCAAACCTATGTTTCCAGCTATAAAGAACAACAATTTCTTTCTGTCAAAAGAGAAAGCTAGCTCAGGCTCTGCATACCCAATTCCACACTTGCAGGGATTACAAAAAACCTCATAATCTGCATGAATCGACAAGAAAAAGAAGTTGCTTCGAATATTATATAGAGGGAGTTTCCCTTGGGTGGCTCAGAAAAAGGTTACCTGAATAATAATAAAATCATACATCGTGTGCCCATATGGGGAAAAAAATATAACATAGAAAAACATAGTAAAAAGACAGCAAACTTCAACACAATAGCAGTCATACTTGGAATTTACGGAGGTGGGTGGGGCTGTGGTCTAAACCACTGAGCCTAGGGCTTGCCGATCAAAAGGTCGACAGTTTGAATCCCCGTGAGGGGGTGAGCTCCCGTTGCTCGGTCCCAGCTCCTGCCAACCTAGCAGTTCAAAAGCACGTCAAAGTGCAAGTAGATAAATAGGTACCACTCTGGCGGGAAGGTAAACCGCGTTTCCGTGTGCTGCTCTGGTTCACCAGAAGCTGCTTAGTCATGCTGACCACATGACCCGGAAAAACTGTCTGTGGACAAATGTTGGCTCCCTCGGCCTGTAAAGCGAGATGAGCACCGCAACCCCAGAGTCGTTTGTGACTGGACTTAACTGTCAGGGGTCCTTTACTTTTACCTTTAAAGGGCCAAAAGTTTCACCTCAGAGTCAACTATAATAATCTACTGAATTTAAGGCAGTAAGTGAATGTACAGTGGTACCTCTAGCTACATACTTAATTTGTTTCGGAGGTCCGTTCTTAACCTGAAACTGTTCTTAACCTGAAGCACCACTTTAGCTAATGGGGCCTGCTGCTACTGCCACGCTGCCAGAGCATGATTTTTGTTCTCATCCTGAAGCAAAGTTCTTAACCAGAGATACTATTTCTGGGTTAGCAGAGTCTGTAACCTGAAGCGTATGTAACCCGAGCTACCACTGTACCAACAGTAAGAGGCTCACTCTCTCCTGGCAAAAACATAAGTGTTAAGTCATTTGACATAGGTGTAGGAAGCCAGAAGGGACCAGAAAACTGCCTACCCAAATGTGGGGGCTTTTAACTACATAATCCTAGTCATGTATCGCAAGCAGAGTGCAGGTGTAGTGCAGGAAAGTGCTTCTAGAGCAACAGGCGCAAGGTAGTATAAGCAAGTGAACTGAGCTACGTTCACATCGGAGGGCAACATTAAAAAAAAATTGGAGCCACCTAAGTCAAACTATGGCAAACGATTACGCTCTGAGCAGAGACTGAAACCACTCTCAAAATCAACAAAGAGCTCTATACCTCTAGTGGTGGCAGTTTCCAATGCCCTCCAAGGTCCATGCTGCAAAAAGCTACAAAGCCAAATTAGTCCATGTTTGCAGAAGTCACTCACCAATATCCAGTATCCTATCACCTGGCCTGTTCCATCGCCAGCCTTCCAGCTGCTGGTGCTCTGTATACTGAAGTCGCCGATCATGGAACACCACTCTGAATATACTCTAGGTTAATAAGGAGATTTTCCCATTGAGTAAACAGCATATGCTGGAACTTGGAACATTTAGATGAGCTTAGACAAATTGGTGCGGCCAGTTGGAAGATTTTAGCTTTCCTAAAGTGTAACCTTGCGCCATCTCTCCACCATGAAACTGATGGATGGTGCGAATGGAGCACACACAGGTTGGCATTTACATGTGTAGGCAGTTTACATTCAAGGTTCATTTCACAGCTAGAGGGGCATGAACCCAACACTACTGGGGCCTGCTTGGATAGACAGTGGCTCTACCCAACTGCTGACACCAGAGATTGATTGAATTATGTTCATAGGTGTCACTAGTTACCTGACAAGCATGTTTAACCTTGTCACCAACCCAGAGCTTTTAGGAGAGGATAGATTATTATGGGCACTCACCTTTACAAGCTTTCCATTTAACTCAGGCAATTCCCCCATTTTCCTGTTGTCCAGCATTCTGATTTCATAGGACTGACCTGAAGAAGAAAAGATCTCTGAAGTTGCTACAAAAAAAAATGCCACTTTTCTTGAGGTCATAGTGTAACAAGTTTGACTGAAAAGAAAGCATCATGGTAACTTACACACATCCCTATCCAGTGTGAGGGGAGGCATTTCGGGTGAAAGGATGTGTGCTTGTCAAAGTCCACTTTCATGCAGCCCCAGATTCCATGTATCCCCCTCCATCACTTCACCATAAACCTTTCTGCCGTGGTGCAACAAGCACATGAAGGTTCTCATAGGGAAACCCTGTTGCCCTAGCTTCTGTTAGGAACACTATTTACTTTAATCTGGTCCTAATTTATTTTTTTAAAGAACTTAATCTCTGCTGAAAGAAACAAGGGCTTGTTAAGGAGGTAGCATTTCATCTTCCACAACATTTCAGCTATTCTCATTCAGGGTCTCAATTTGTGCTAACACAGCCCCAAAATTCAAATGTTCTGAACTGACAAAACCTACATAGTTTATTCCCATGATATGAATCCTGGAGGTTTACTGAAGCGTGGCATACAAGTATTTTAATTAGATAAATAATTTGTACTTCTGTCTGCATCTTTTCTACCTTTGGTTTCAGACTTTCAATCACTAGGCAAAAACTAGAACACTAACTTCCAACCAAGAGTTCAGAAGAAAGCTATTCACGGCCCCCAAAGAGAGCACAGCAGATAGGTTAAAAGACAAGAAAGTCTAAAATAATTTGTGCTGCAGCCTTGAGTGTGCACTCTGGAAAGTGAGCTAAAAGAGGCATGCAGCAAGGAAGCAATATAAATGCCACAACTGGGAAAGCACCTAATGTTCTGGCAACAGAAATGTGGCTTACCTTGATTGAGATAGGTGAGAGTTTCATCATGGAGTTTCACAGCAGGGGAAGTGGCAGCACATAAGACATACTGAAAAGGTAGGATTTTGTTCTCATTGTCAGGAGGCAAGCTGGATTCTTCTTGCTTAAAGATGGGCAGGGCAAGGACATCACTACAAGAAAATGGTTTTCGTTAAGAGTTGTTATGATTATCCATATTTGGCGACTGAACAAATCCATAGAGCATATCAGGACATTAAAACCAAAAATTATTTCCAGGATCTTAACTGAGAGAGACAAAATATGAGAAAGTGTGTGTGTGTACCTACTCTTTATGTATAACCCTCAGTCTAGCCAGCGATCCTTATAAGAGGTATTTGATCAGGCTGTATGGCAGATATTACTAATGCATCATCTATAACCATTGGCCATGGTGATTGTGGCTGGTGGGTGTTCCCGAGTCCAACAGGGTACCAGTTTGGAGAAGTCTGGCATTTAGGTTTATATGAAGAATTGTTCTACTTCCATCCACAGCTCTTGCAGGAACAACAATTTGGATTTAAAGGAAGCGTAAACAATTATAATCACTGAACAATATCTCTCTATGTCTAACGAGGCAAACTAGCTGTTGTCCTAACAGCAGGTCAGCCAGCCTTTTGCTTTTGACCCCCGAGAGTGAATGCCACCTGCCTCTAAAGTTTAGATAAGGACTTTCACAAATCGAAAGAGAACTATGCTCCTGTCCTCAAACAGCTACTGATCTGAAGCATTACTACATCATTGGTTATAGCTCAGACTGGGTAGTCCTTTTCTGGGGTGTGTGGGTGGGAGTCTGTACAGGATCACATGCCTCACAGAGATGCCACTCTAGGAGAGTCATCACAATATCCCTTACATAAGCTGTAAGCCTCTCCCTACCCAATGAAGGCTAACTTTACTAACAAGAGTTTGAAACAGCTTCAACTCACTGAAGTATAAGACCTAAAACTGTAGATCGGGAGAAGATAACTAGGGGGAAATCCACTCTCCCTCTCCAGGATTTGCCTTTTAAAAACAATGGGTCTGCTGAGATTCCACTTCAGATTCACAATTAGTTCGGCACCAAAATCCTCAGAGAAGTCTTATCAGCCAGAGGTCCACAGCTAATCCATTTAAATTCTGCAGTGACCATATCCAACATCAAAGAACCATGAACTTATTCTGGATATGTTCTTCTCAGTTACGTGTGTTTGGGGAACTACCCTTTGAAGCCCCTCAAAAAGCGACACAGAAATTTAGACTGCCTCGTGATATCAAATGAAGAGTCTGTATGGCTTATTCCCAGACTGCAACTGGCCTTTTCTGGAAGCTCTGTGATACTGATGCCCTTCAAATCAAGATTCAGCAATGCTGAGTTTAATAAAAGAAAAAGGGAGAGCCAGCAGCAAGACTGAGGGGCCAGTTGTATTCCAAACTAAATGTTTAGAGCATGGGTCTACCTTTGAATAAGTTTGGATAAAGTCTTGTAAAAATAAGGGCTTAAATCCTAGAGCCTGTGAAACCAGGATGCTTGAAGAATTCAGCATTTGTGAATTCCAATACAAACAGATCCAATCCACACTTCCTAGATCAGGGGTCGGCAAGGCTTACCGGGGATGGGCTGGATCACTCCCGTGGAGTTCCTCCGTGGGCTGGACTGGTGCAGCGCAATGCTGGAAATCGCGTCTGCCCACAGTGCTGGAAATCGCTTCTGCACATGCCCAGATGCCGAAAATCATGCCTGTGCAGAAGCGATTTTCGGTGCTGCGGACATGCACAGACGTGATTTCCGGGGTCTGGGCATGCGTAGAAGCTATTTCCGGAGCCATGGAAGAGAGTCCCTGTGCCAGTTTAGCACAGTGTGCGAGGGCTTGCCAAGCGGGCTGCTCAGTGGCAGCTCATGGGCCAGTTAAGTGACCCTCATGGGCCGCTTCCACCTCATGGGCCTTAGGTTGCCGACCTCTGTCCTAGACTAATGCGTGATTGAGGCCATAGCTATCACTTGGATTTTGCATGTCTGAATCTTTCAGTGCTATATATATGTGTGTGTGTATTTCTAAATGCTTGTAGAAATGTGTATCTTGAAAGAAAAAGTTTAAAAATATGTACTCAAAAATATGTATTTTTTGGAAGCATTAATAGATTAATATCTTTACAAATTTTAAGTGGTCTACACTATGCACAATATAAAAACTTTATCCATTTCAACAAAAATACACCCCCAATAACAGTAAAACAATACAAAACATAAAAAGTTAAATCAGAAATCCAGGTGATTCATGCACAAAAATCAGGATCTAATCTTATGGGCCAAGGAAAGCACGGACAAAAATATAAGCCTTTAAAAGGTTTCTGAGGCAAAGTTCTTAACCCAAGGTATTATTTCTGGGTTAGCGGAGTCTGTAACCTGAAGCGTATTTAACCCGAGGTACCACTGTATAAGCTGTAACCCTCAGCTTTCTTTACATCTGACATAGAACCCTTTATGCTTAAGCACTCATTCTGCTGACAATTTAAAAACAAAAAATCCATGAAAACAAAAAGCATCTCAGCCATGGTTTGTCTAGTAAATCACAACCATTAACAAGCACACAATCTTTCCTGTGTATAGTGAAACATGCTTGTCACAATTGCACAGGTGTGTACATCCAAGCTAATATCACCAGCTATTGTTTACCAGTGACACATAAAAACTGATGCCCAAACGAACTTTTATGTAAAAGCAAGGCAAAGTTCAGCCTCTTGCCCTATAAAACCCATAGCAGCTTCTGTTATTTAAAGATTGGTGCTACAATGCTTATGCGGCTAGGAAGTAGGGATTTAAATCCTTCCTTCCATCAGGAAGATTAGTTAAGATTACTAGGAATTCATTAACACAGCAGATTTCTACACCATGGTAACTATGTTTTTTTACATCAATGTTCAGAACATACTTTGGAACACTCCTGCCACACGATCTATAGTGGTACAAAAAATATCTTGCCACATTTTCCAGAATTTGTCATGTTGAACAGCTGGCCCAGAATACTAGCAAAACATCAGTTTATTCAACCAAAGGAAATTGGAAAACTGTTCCATTCAGAGGGACTAGCAACAACCCCCCCCCAAGCTCTAAAATGGGAAGCTTAAGAAAGCACTGCCCCCCTCCATTCCATTTTGTATATGTATAGACAGATGGAAAATTTGTACTCGGGAGAAGCTGCATGGGCAAATATGCCCATGAATTACATGTACAGCAAACTGGTAAAAGATTTAAGTGCAGATTGGGTTTAGCTTAGTGCAAAGACTTCTAGGGAAACAGTGATGAAGTAATATTCCCATGTCTCTCACAAGCCTGCGACCAGCATCCAAACCCAAGTTGCACTACTCGGACTCTTCACACCACTGAGAGGTTTGGAGAGGGCAGGATGGTGAGAAAAAAGTCAAATGGGTTAGAATTCAGGGCCTACCTCTCCCAATAGCCATGTGAGACTAAAGTACACACAGCTGTGGGATACACCCCTCATTGGTGACCTTCACCTTCACTATTTTCTTGACCCAGGCAACATATGTTTGATGAGGTGAATGATGAAAAATGAGAAAGGTTGCTTTAAGTTTATCATTAAGGTAAAGGTAAAGGTACCCCTGCCCGTACAGGCCAGTCTTGCCAGACTCTAGCGTTGTGCGCTCATCTCACTCTAAAGGCCGGGAGCCAGCGCTGTCCGCAGACACTTCCGGGTCACGTGGCCAGCGTGACAAGCTGCAACTGGCGAGCCAGCGCAGCACACGGAACGCCATTTACCTTCCCGCTGGTAAGCGGTCCCTATTTATTTACTTGCACCCGGGGGTGCTTTCGAACTGCTAGGTTGGCAGGCGCTGGGATCGAACGATGGGAGCGCACCCCGCCACGGGGATTCGAACCGCCCACGATGCAATCGGCAAGTCCTAGGCGCTGAGGTTTTACCCACAGCGCCACCCGCGTCCCACCACGTTTATCATAATAATAATAATAATAATAATTTATTATTTATACCCCGCCCATCTGGCTGGGTCTCCCCAGCCACTCTGGGCGGCTTCCAAAAGAATATTAAAATACTGTGATACATCAAACATTAAAAGCTTCCCTAAACAGGGCTGCCTTCAGATGTCTTCTAAAGGTCTGGTAGTTGTTGTTCTCTTTGACATCTGGTGGGAGGGCGTTCCACAGGGAGGGCGCCACTACCGAGAAGGCCCTCTGCCTGGTTCCCTGTAACTTGGCTTCTCGCAGTGAGGGAACCGCCAGAAGGCTCTCGGTGCTGGACCTCAGTGTCCGGGTAGAGCGATGGGAGTGGAGACGCTCCTTCAGGTATACTGGACCGAGGCCGTTTAGGGCTTTAAAGGTCAGCACCAACACTTTGAATTGTGCTCGGAAGCGTACTGGGAGCCAATGTAGGTCTTTCAAGACCGGTGTTATATGGTCACGACGGCTGCTCCCAGTCACCAGTCTGGCCGCTGCATTCTGGATTAGTTGTAGTTTCCGGGTCACCTTCAAAGGTAGCCCCACGTAGAGCGCATTGCAGTAGTCCAAGCAGGAGATAACCAGAGCATGCACCACTCTGGCAAGGCAGTCCGTGGGCAGATAGGGTCTCAGCCTACGTACCAGATGGAGCTGGTACACAGCTGCCCTGGACACGGATTTAACCTGTGCCTCCATGGACAGCTGTGAGTCCAAAATGACTCCCAGGCTGCGCACCTGGTCCTTCAGGGGCACAGTTACCCCATTCAGGACCAGGGAATCCTCCACACCTGCCCGCCTCCTGTCCCCCAGAAACAGTACTTCTGTCTTGTCAGGATTCAATCTCAATCTGTTTGCCGCCATCCATCCTCCAACCGCCTCCAGACACTCACACAGGACCGTCACCGCCTTCACTGGTTCTGATTTGAAAGAGAGGTAGAGCTGGGTATCATCTGCATACTGATGAACACCCAGCCCAAACCTCCTGATGATCTCTCCCAGCGGCTGCATATAGATGTTAAAAAGCATGGGGGAGAGGACAGAACCCTGAGGCACCCCACAAGTGAGAGCCCAGGGGTCTGAACACTCATCCCCCACCACAACTTTCTGAACACGGCCCAGGAGGAAGGAGCGGAACCACTGTATGACAGTACCCCCAGCTCCCAGCCCCTCAAGACGGTCCAGAAGGATGTTATGGTCGATGGTATCAAACGCCGCTGAGAGATCCAGCAGAACTAGGAAACAGCTCTCACCTTTGTCCCTAGCCCGCCGGAGATCATCAACCAGTGCGACCAAGGCAGTTTCAGTCCCGTGATGAGGCCTGAATCCCGACTGGAAGGGATCCAAATGGTCCGCTTCTTCCAGGCGTGCCTGGAGTTGTTCAGCCACCACTCACTCAATCACCTTGCCCAAGAATGGAAGATTTGAGACTGGGCGATAGTTCGCCATCGTGGCCGCATCTAAAGATGGTTTTTTAAGAAGCGGTTTAATAACCGCCTCTTTCAGCGGGTCTGGGAAGACTGGGAATGCTGGGAAGCATTCACCACCCCACGAAGCCCATCGCCCAGCCCTTCCCAGCTAGCTTTTATAAGCCAGGATGGGCAAGGATCAAGGAGACAGGTGGTTGGTTTCACTCGTCCAAGCAGCCTGTCCACATCCTCGGAGGTAACAGATTGGAATTGATCCCACGCAATTTGACTAGACAGGACTCTAGCACTCTCCCGCTCCGGCCCTGCTCCCACGGTGGCATCGACCTCTTCCCAAATCTGAGCGACTTTATCTGCAAAAAACTTTGCAAAGTCATTGCAGGAGATCATGTGGCCCATACTGGGCCCCGATGTAGCAGGTGGTTCCGCTAGATTGCGGACCACCTGAAAAAGTCTCCTGCTGCTGTTTTCTGCAGATGCAATAGAGGCGGTGAAGAAAGTCTTCTTCGCCGTCGCTACTGCCACTTGGTAGGCTCGACATTGAGCTCTAACCTGTGTCCGGTCAGCTTCAGAATGGGTCCTCCGCCACCGGCGCTCTAGCCGTCTCAACGATTGTTTCATTGCCCTCAGATCCGTGGAAAACCACGGGGCTGTCCGGGCTCCATGCAATCGGAGAGGGCGCTTCGGAGCCAAACAGTCAATAGCCCTGGTTAACTCCACATTCCAGCGGGCCACCAGGGAATCAGCTGAAAGGCCATCAACATGGGATAAAGCATCCCCTACCACTCTCTGGAAACCATTTGGATCCATTAAGTGGCGGGGGCGGACCATCCGAATCGGTCCCACCTCCCTGCAGAGGGGAAGGGTTGCGGAGAAGTCAAGTTGCACCAGGAAGTTGCATCATTAGAAAGACCTAATATTTCGATTGCTTCTTGTAGGAATTAAGGCTTTTTTGGATTAAGACCCAGTGCAGGCCACTGTTTCCAGTATCTTGGTCCTGGTTTAAAAGATTTTGAGCACACCATGCCCAAGATGCACTGTCTCTAAATCTCTCACATACCCCCCTTACCATCCTACAGGGAAGAACTAGACTAGCAGACACACACCCCTCCCCAATTTCTAATGACAGGGTCCCAGAAACCTTTTTTCAAGGATCTCTGGCATCCCACAGTTGATGACTCATGCAGGTCTTGGTGGACTGAACCCTGGCTGCCATCTGCACCCCACCCCAAACTCCTGTAAAGCAGTGAGAATGAAATCCATCAGCTCTTACAAACGTAGGAGGAATGCTATTTTGAAATGGAATATTGACTCTTAAAAGAATGAAGCAATAAATCCAACACACACATAATCTGAGAGTCTTCAAGTCATGAAGCAAGATGCTTATTATTGGATGTAGCTGAATTTATATTGGACAGCATGAACCAAAACATAGCAGAACTGTAATTTTTACCTTACAGATCTTTGTGAATAATGGAGTTAGCAGAGGACCAGAGAAATACATCTATATGCCACATAACAGCTACCTTTGACACACATTTTGGATTCACTGCCAAACACAAGTTGGAGGTGATGCACACCAACACCCTAAATCAGCATCATGAAAAGGCTTCTCTCAAACAAACAGTGGGGTAGAGACTACTTCAGAAGGTGATTTGCAGCTTTAAGACACATTTAAGTTTTAAGGGGAAGTGTGGGAAGACTTTCAATGTCACGTGAGAGATTTTGTAAGGTGGGCAGCCCTGCTCACCTACCAATCATATGCCATCAAAATGATGTAATGCAATTGACAAGTAGCTGCCTGCCCGCCCACCTGTGAAATTGGGCCTGCAAGGGCAACCCCAATAGGGATCTGGCCCCTGGAGCCAAAAAGCATCCCAATCCCTACTCTATCAGGTCCCAAATCATCAAAACCAAAGTCTATTACCCCAATTAGCTGTTCATCAGGCAACCTTATTTTTCCATGTAAGTGACTCCCCATATATAAAGCGACCTCTACTTTTTAAACCCCAAATTAAGAAATTAAGTTGTTCAGGTTTGGGGGTTGGGGTGGGGGAGTCACTTCTGCTAATCGCTCACCCACCTGCCCACCTGATCACACACCTCGCTGCAGGCGCCAACTGTCTGCCTGCTCGCCGCCACCAACAGCCCACCCACCCACTTGCCACAGCCACCAATCACCTGCCCGCCTTGTCACAGCTGCCAATCGCCTGCACAATTGCTGCAGCCACAGCCAATCGCCAGCAGGCCTTGCCACAGCCACCAATCACCCACCCAATCGCCGCTGCCAATCTCCTGTTTGCTGCAGCCATTGATCGCACATCCCCGCTCTGCATTCACTATTCATGTGTAAGACGACACCCAATTTTGCCTAATTCTTTTTTTAGCAAAAAGCATCGTCTTATACCTGGAAAAATACGGTACATTCTTAGGCTGATTTATTTATGCAAGCTTATAATGGAATAGAGGGATGCGGGTGGTGCTGTGGGTTAAACCACAGAGCCTAGGGCTTGCCGATCAGCAGGTTGGCGGTTCGAATCCCCGTGACGGGATGAGCTCCCGTTGCTCGGTCCCTGCTCCTGCCAACCTAGCAGTTCGAAAGCACGTCAAAGTGCAAGTAGATAAATAGGTACCGCTCCGGCGGGAAGGTAAACGGCGTTTCTGTGTGCTGCTCTGGTTCTCCAGAAGCGGCCTAGTCATGCTGGCCACATGACCCGGAAGCTGTACGCCGGCTCCCTCGGCCAGTAAAGCAAGATGAGTGCCACAACCCCAGAGTCGTCCACAACCCGACCTAACGGTCAGGGGTACCTTTACCTTTACCTATAATGGTATATTAAGTCATGGTCCCTTTCTTTTAAAAAATTCCTCTTTCCTAGTTCCTCATGTTTATTTATCATGTTCTGATTATGTACCTGCAAGCGTGATGGTTTTAAAGACATTCAAATTCAAATGCCCTATGCCGCAACTTTGGTATTTCTGCTACCCACTGAAATCCTGTATACCTACTGCCACAAACAGGCTAAGAAACCAACATTCCTATGAATAAGCTCAGTTGCCAAAACACAGACTAAATAAAATGGTCTTGCAGTCAGGAGGCTTGAGAGAAAGACTGGACTTTGGGGAGCTTGACACACAAACTTTCCTGCTTCCACCAGAAGTAATGGATATGTATCACCTCACTGTAGGACAAACAGCATGTGCCATAACCAGAGAACTGAATTGCTTTCCCTTCCATGCCATTCAAGGCCAACAGAGAACATGTGGAGGTAGTCATCAAGGTGGTGTGTTGGCGTTTCTCCAGCACTCTCCATGGTTCACCAAAAAAGTGGGTCAATATGGGCAGCAGGGAGACTACAGGTGAGGACAAGAAGCTGGTACAGAATTGTTTTCAAGGTAGGAGAGGGATGGGCTCCATTCATAAACAACTTGCCTCTATCTCTACCTACAGCACATCCAAAATATGACATGAATGTTAGCTTTAAAAATATACTTGCACAAATGCAGACGTCAGAACAACCAAGGTACATCTAGTACAATTAGTCCATGGGCTGGTAGGGAAAGTATCCAGGAACATAAAAAAAGGCAGATTTAGGTAGGTAGCAGTGTTGGTTTGACACAGTCGAAATAAATAAAAAATTAAAAAATTGTCCAGTAGCACCCTAGAGACCAACTAAGTTTATTCTGGGTATAAGCTTGCGTGCACATGAAAGCTTATACCCAGAACAAACTTAGTTGGTCTCTAGGGTGCTACTGGACAATTTTTTAATAAATAAGGCAGTCATTAATGCCTTGAGTCAACTCACAAGCAGTTCAAGACCCTTGCTTCTAGTCCATCAGTAGGTCCCACTCATCTAAGCATACCGCCCAAGGGATACGAAAATGTCCCTATCATTTCAGCTCCAAGCCACTTCAGAGATTTTCCATGGGAATCTGAGCAGCATGGGCCAAAATACAGCCTTGAGACATCCCTGTCTAGTGCTGAGGACATGACAGGAGAAATTTGGGGTGGTGGTTCAACAACCCCCTCAAGCCTGGGCTAGCACCAACTACCAGAATGTATTAACCCCAGGGGAAGTTATTTTAATTTATGCCCAATGATTTTGGCAGTTTATGGTGGGATATTATGTTCTGAGTTGGTGAGTAAACAACAAACATTGGTATATCAGGCTGCCAGTTTTGCTTGCCACACCAAATTTTGCCCACAATTTGCAAGCAGAATATACTGTTTAAGGTTTCTACAAGCCAATGAAATACAGAGGAACAAAAAATTATTTTTGATCCACGGTGTTTTTCTACCTCAGCAGTTATCAAAAGGGAGAGCTCCCATGTGTGATCAGTTGCCCAAATGTCAGAAACGGAACATCTCTGCATCAAAGCACAGAACAGACCACTCAACAAAAGTATGTAATTCAGCGAAACAACCTGCAAGACACTGGAGAAGGAACACTGGTTTTACATTAGATTAAAACTTTCCATTTAAGACAGCAATACCCGCCTTTTCCTTATAGCTCATTTTTTCTGTGCCTCAATAACATTATTTTGGGGAAGTCAACTCCAATACACGAACAATGAATACAGAACCAACAGCAATCTTGTCTGGGGCTTACATAACTATTCAAATTCAGCATCTGGTTAAAGTGCTCTGTTCCAGAAGATTAGTGTGTCTATTAGCCGCAGATCGTAATTGTAAGTGGGCAATGCTATGATATCAGAGGTTTGCAAATTCAGCTGGTGAATACTTAATTCCAACTGTGCTTCCTAAATGAAGTCACAAAACAGCCAGTTCCAACACAGCATACCACAATGCTTAATTTGAAGGCAAATGTGGGATTACTTCAGTTATCCATATAGAAACAATATACACAGCTACCTTCAAATTCTATCAGCTTTGGAGAGTACAGAAACAGTTGCTATTTCACCTTTACAGTGGTACCTCGGGTTAAGTACTTAATTCGTTCCGGAGGTCCGTTCTTAACCTGAAGCACCACTTTAGCTAATGGGGCCTCCTGCTGCCGCCGCGCCGCTGGAGCACAATTTCTGTTCTCAACCTGAAGCAAAGTTCTTAACCCGAGGTACTATTTCTGGGTTAGCGGAGTCTGTAACCTGAAGTGTATGTAACCTGAAGCGTATGTAACCCGAGGTACCACTGTATTAGGGTGTGGCAGGAGTCACAAAGCAACTGGAAATCTCAACTTGTGTCACTGGGTGGTGCTCCTGAGTCACAAAAAAATGACTGGCGACCTGTTATTTTCGACCCAGATCCGTTACACCAGAAGCGGTTTAGTCATGCTGGCCACATGACCCAGAAAAGCTCTCTGTGGTCAAACATTGGCTCCCTCGGCCTGAAAGCGGAGGTAAGTGCAGACCTGATTCCTGTTAGAAGCACCATCAGGCAGTCATGAACCCAATGGACATGACTCAAAAGCTTGATCTAGCACCGTGACTGTTCAGCAGTCTCTGGTTGCACACACACGTACAAAACAACCTCAGTCACTAGATTGGTTGTCTATAGTAAATATGGCTCCAGGGAAGCAAACGAGGATGTTCCTTTACGTTGAAAAAGAACTAGCTGGGTGTTTTTCTCTCCTCTTAGGTGTGCTACTAGCTTTCATATGTTCATGTGTAAGCCTAACTTCAAGTTACAAAAATGACCTTGGTACTAGATTAAGAATACCAGTAAATCCACACAGAGATGACAACTCAACAAAGAGACCCTTAACAACCAAGTTAAGTAGGAATAGTCTTTTTAAAAACAGAACTGTGATAAGAGCACCTAAGCTAGGAAATAAAGCAGTTTTAAGTTATCAGTACTACTGTGGTTCAGTTCTATACAATTCCCATAAGGTCAGCTTCCCATGTCACTCATGTGTAATAAAAAGGTTAACCATTTGTAGGGAAGATGATAAAGGAAACCAAGTTAAGCAGCTCAAAACAACCACCACCCCCTACAATCCACCACCCAGAATTAGCACCCTCAGTGGAAATTACTTATTAAAGAAGGCCCTTTGACCCTAACACAGTTAACTCTAGCCTCATTTAGGCCAGAGCATTGAACTACCCATTTCTTCACACTGGAATTCTGCCTGTCACCATATCCGGTTTGTGACCAGAAGAAGTTAGAAGATCTTCAGTACTCCCATACTTTTCTGAATCTTTTACAGAGATTCTGCACAGAGGGGTTTGCTCAGGGTCAGGTATCAAATGCAGGAATCAAGATTCTCAGCTTTGATTTTTTAAAGAAAGCACCATGTTTTAACCTCTTACAATTCCTTGTTTTTCAAACACCAGCCCAAGGCAGTTACAAGAGGCTTGTTTTTCAGAGGAAGGCACTTGTACACTTTTTATAATAGCCTGCCTGTTCTTCACAGTATCCAGTCACCTCTCTTTTCTGCTTGCTATCACCACAAACCTATCTGATTTTCCACCACCATACAACTTCCTGTCCCCAATACACAAAATTTAAAGCCAGAATAAGAAGAGGAGTTTGGATTTGATATCCTGCCTTTCACTCCCCTTCAGGAGTCTCAAAGTGGCTTTCCCTTCCTCCCCCACAACAAACACTCTGTGAGGTGAGTGGGGCTGAAAGACTTCAGAGAAGTGTGACTGGCCCAAGGTCACCCAGCAGCTGCATGTGGAGGAGCGGAGACGCGAACCCGCTTCCCCAGATTACGTGACGACCGCTTTTAACCACTACACCACAAGAGGCGAAACAGGACCACCCACACGTCTGTCCCCTAGTAAAAGAGAAGGGAAACATTTTCAACCTGAGGGTCACAAATTCTTTGTGGGAGGGGGAGGGGGGAGAGGATGAATACCAATGGTGGGAGATAGGTAGTGTTCTGAATGTGACTCTCCTTTATACAATAGGCTACATTTCAGCAAATGAAAAGTCAGACATTTCACCCCTCTACCTAGGCAAGCAAAATGCATTATTGCAGTTCAATGAGGCATTCCAGTTAGGAAAAACCACTTGAAAGAAGGTGCAGAGCAGGACTAGTGAGTAGTGTGGCCTGGGGAAAAGTCCCACAGATTGAACTAAAAGGTCTGGAGAAACACATTCTGGCCCCGAGCCCGGAGTCTGGCAACCCCTGCCCTAGAGATAAATATATACAGGACAGACTCACAACATGCCATATCCACAGGGCAATGAGCCCCCGAGCAAAACGCTCAATTACACAGAACAATCAATTCAAACTACATCAGGAGCACATGGAGCAATGTTAGACATAGAGCTCTAGCTCTGTGGAATCAATTAACAGCTGAAATCAGATAGGTGCCTGGCGCAATCCTGTTTAGGTGCCTACCTGAAGACATTTTTCATTAGGAAGGCTTTCACTGAGTGTAACCCAGTCATCTATAGAATATCAATTTTGTATCTGATGTTGTTTGTATGTCTCATTTTGTCGTTTATAAAGCTTGTGTTTTAGTCTGTTTTTAATGTGTACACAGGCCGCCTCAATGCCTTTAAGCTGTAAAATGGTTTAGGTATTTGTTTAATCAATAAAGCTCCAACCTGATGCTCTTAATTTGAAGTCCTGTCCATGCTGCAAGGCATTTGCCATAGAATGACCTCTGGTGTACTTGTCATATCCCCTTCCACACCCCTGATTTCTCAATTTCTCTTGTTATGATTGCTTGCATGGGAGCCACTGTAGCAGAGCTGGAGAGGGGAGCGGGGAGGAAGAGAAGGGAATGGCTGTTACATCTGGGAAACCCACAAAAAGGGCATGAAGCAACTGGATGGTGTCTGATGAAAATAGTATGCAGGATTACACGGACTTTATAGCCCCACTTAGGCAGATATATTTTATTCTAATAATGATTTGGTCTTCCAGTGCTCATTGAGCTGAAGCCAAAACAGCACAACTGATCCACAAGAGAAAGGCAAGGAGAGGCAGGATAACCCTGAGGTTTGCAGACACCCCTCAAAATGGGGTGGAAAAATCCAAAATGGTGCAACAACTCAGTGCTGAGTGAGAGGGGGAGGGAAATGACAAGTGGGGGTGGGGGTGGGATTAAGTGGGTAGAACACTCAACAGAATCATTTCAAACTGCAACGTTTCATTGCAGTACCCAAAGTCTAAGGAAAGGAAGAAAATTAAAACTTCCAAGAGTAGAGAGCAGCAGTAGTTAAGCACACGAAAACTAGCCAGCCAGATTAACAAATGCCTGCAGAAAAAGATGAGTAAAGAGACAACGGTCATTGAAGAGGGTGCCAGACAAATCTCCCAGGCAGTGTTTCATAACCAGGGTGTGTTGAAAGATAAATGTATCTAGAAGGGCTTTTATGTTCTTACACAAGGAGATTGGTATTAAATGGGGCACAATGTAATCCCAGAACATGCAGTAAAATGCAGATAAAGGGGAAAGAGTGTAGATAACGACCATGAAGATGCTAGTATTTATATGTTCAATGTCACCTATTGCCCCTTTTAAGACTCAAAACCACCTAGATTAACAGATTGTACAGTATAGAAATGTACTGCTTTATTCCAGCAAAACAAAGCCTTGCAAACACAGGTTTACCTGCCCCAAATGCAAGCCTGTCAGGCATTTGTGCCCTTAAGAAAACCCAACACATGACTCATCCTACAGACAACAACAAAATTCACTTTGTGTCAAGCTCCTCAGCCTTCATCACAGCACGCAGAATGAATCGCTGTTAAAAAGCAGCTTGCACAAGTGTTGTGCAAAACTGGGAACAACCCTCAGAATATAGAACATTTTACTTAAGAAGCACAGCAGATTGCACAAGCAACTGATAAATAGTATTCATCATTTGCAAAAGGAATACAGGCAGCATTTGAGAAATAGTTCTGTTTTCACTGTTCCGAGAGTGCAGAAAACCAAAGTGTTGTATATCTAAATGTTTCTACAGGGGAATGTCATTCAACCCATCTAATATTCACACACACCCATTTTGTCTAATTTCATTGACTGCATAGTTGGGCTCTCATAGGTACAAGGAGAAAGTCATTTTGCAAGTTGTTGGTTTTTTTTTGGGGGGGGGGGGGGAAGCAAACAGAAATGCTTCCCTGCCACCCATGCCAGATAAAGAAAAGCAGTAATGATATAGATTTTGAAGGCAGCTGGAGTAGCTTCAGCCACCTCCACATATGTACAGTATTCCTACATCCACACAAATTCTAATTTTACTACCTCAAGCATCACTTTTAAAAACAACTCAAGAGTCACAAGCAGATTTCCAGAATTCATTAAGTGCTAAGTTACCGAAAGCTAGTCCCTGGGCTTCCACCTCTTTTATTACTCAGTTAATAAAAGCAAACTCCAAAATGCCTGATTTTAAGGAATAATTACCAAGTGGCAGATGGCATGCACCACAACCTGCCAATGTACCTTTAGAAACGGTAACTGTGCTGTGAGTGAAATTCCAGGTTCTTGAAGGCTCAGTCCCTCCTGAGTGTGCCAGCAGGTAAAGCAACACAATTAATCGCGTTGTACTGCTGGATTATATGATTGCATCAACATCACCAAGAGGAAATGTCACATTGGGAAATTAGTGCTCACAGTGTTGTTATTTTTAATTTCCTTTCTATAATGTTTCTTTCTCCTTCGGGCAAATCTAAATAAAAGTGCCTATGTCACTGAAGATCAGCACTGGAAAGAACCTAAAAGCTGTCTAGTGTAAACCCATGTTATGGGATAGAATTGTCTACCCATCAGTCAACTGATCTATGCAATTTCAATGGTATGCAACAAATTAACCCTCACCAAAACAAGTCAGCTGAAAAGTTGATTGCTCCCCGTCCCCAACAAAGATGGAAGAGAATCTGAACAATTACTTAGCTTTCTGCTGAAACTAAACCAGAGAAGTGTCTTTCAGAAAGATTTGGCTTGCCGAGTTCATATTAAGGATTCATCACAAACACCAGCCTTACAATGTGACAGCATACTGTAATCAATGCGTAAAGCAGTTTCCGTATTCTGCCTCCTTCAGTAAGCAGCAATCAGGAAAGAGCTGTAAAAGTATACCTACCCAACCTATGAAGCACCTTTATTTCTGAAGTTAAGCCAGCATAAATGTAACCATTCTATAGTTACTGACATCAATCAATTAATCATTCAGATGCAGATTGTGAAGATCACCCCCTGCTTCTATGTAGCTAACTACCAGAGCATAGTCCACTGAGGGGAGGTAGTTCTGCATCTAGAGTGACTGAACAAGAGGAATCGCATAAGGCAGACACAGGACATGAATTACCGTATTTTTTGCTCCATAAGACTCACTTTTCCCCTCCTAAAAAGTAAGGGGAAATGTGTGTGCGTCTTATGGAGCGAATGCAGGCTGCACGGCTATCCCAGAAGCCAGAACAGCAAGAGGGATCGCTGCTTTCACTGCGCAGCGATCCCTCTTGTTGTTCTAGCTTCTGAGATTCAGAATATTTTTTTTTCTTGTTTTCCTCCTCCAAAAACTAGGTGCGTCTTATGGAGCGAAAAATACGGCGCTTAGCTTCCGGGGAATCTAAAAAGCAGCCTTCACCATGTGTCGGCTTTGGGGACTCAATTCTCTTGGTACACTAATGGAGCCCAGTAAAAAAGGTAAAAAAAGCACTTCAGGAAAGTCCCAAATGTGCTCAGTCAGAATGAGGGCAGCTGCCCTTACATCTAATAGCTACACCTGACTACTTCTTCCCACCCACACAGGGGTAGTTATTGAAAACAAGCTTAAAGTTTCAATAATCCTTGGTCTGTACACCACATAAAAGTGGCATTGGATTCATTCTTATTGAACAGCAGATCCAGGGAACTAGTTTACAGAGCTCAAAAAATGCAACAAAAGCAACCCAAGGGATGGAGGGAGTCTCCCAGGGAAGGAAGGTTGTAATGTTTGGAGCTAATTTTTAGTTCAGAAAAAAAGCAAGTGGGAGGGTATCAAGAACATTACAGAAGTGTTTAAAATTATGCACGGCATAAGGAAAGTGGATAGGCATGACTTCTCTCATTATAATAAAAGTTGGGGACACTTGGTTTCAAGACAGATGTGAGGACAGATTTATTCACGTGGAAACTAGCTAAACTGTGGCATTTGCTATCATAAAGTACAGTGATGGCCACTACACTGGATAGCTTTAAAAGGAAATCAAACTAATTCACGAAGGGTAAGTCTATCAACGTCTACTAGTCATATCTCCCGATATGCCCCACGGAGGACCCCAAGGTCCATAAATAGCAACAGCCTAGAGGTCCCGGGCCCTAAGGAAGTCAATTAGCCTCAACCAGAGCCAGGGCCTTTTCAACACTGGCTCCGGCCTGGTGGAACGCTCTGCCTCATGAGACCAGGGCCCTGCAGGATCTGATTTCTTTCCACAGGGCCTGTAAGACAGAGTTGTTCCGCCTGGCTTTTGGCTTGGAATCAATTTGATTCCCTCCCTCTCTTTCTTTTTTCCTTTCTGTGTTGGAACTCCTTTTTGGGGACTTCCCTGGCTTTTTTCTGGCCCATGTAGGACCACTCTGGATAGTTAGCCTTGGTGAAGACTTGATGTTTTTATCCCCCCAAAAGTTTTTGATTGAGTTCCACTGAAATGAGGCTGCATCTTAATGTTTTTTTTGTTTTTTAAGCTGTATTCTAATCTATTGTTTTTATATTTGGTGTTAGCCGCCCTGAGCCCGGTCTTGGCTGGGGAGGGCGGGGTATAAATAATAATTATTATTATTATAGTCATTATGGTTATTTAGCTCCAGTATTAAGAGGTTTGCCTCCAGTACCAGCAGCTGCCGATCTCAAACAGATTACCATTTCCCTCAGGTGCTGCTCATGGGTTTCCCAGAGGCATCTGGCTGGCCGCTGTGATGACACCATGTTCAACTAGATAGGCCTTTCATCTGATCCAGCAGTGTTCCTATGATGTCTATGTCTGCTTCCTCCATCCATTATCAAATAGCAGCAGGTGACCAACACAAAAACATGTGATCTGCCCTATCCTTCCTTTTATGAAGGAGTCTATCCAAGATGGCAGCCTGAATGGCTGCATCTTACTTGCAAGAAAGAAAAATTGTGGAAGTCAGATTCAGAAAGTCGGCCATCAATACAGTATGGTTAGATGCATTCTGAAATCCAACTAGGTGTCCAACAAGTTATGCAGTGAAAGCAAGAAAGTTACATTTTGATGACGTGAATGTGAACAGTTACTTCGGGAAGTAATAGTAGGCTCTACTTTACCGTTTCCTAAAAAGCATTTGTTTTAAACAATCCTATTGCTATGAAGAAAAATCCTGGGCAAAGCTGTACTAGATAATCACTCTAAATAAGGTGCAAATTTGATGTTCATTACCAAGTTTTAATTCTTACAGTACTGCTTAATGCAAGAGCAACATGTTAGGAATCAAACTATTCAGGATAAAAGTATGATCAACTCAAGATCAAGCTTAAACTTGCTACGTGATTGACACATGTGCAGCTTATTATGACAGTCTTACCATCCATGGATTTATCTATTTTACAACTTGGTAAAACTGTGCTTGTGTTGCACACCCCAGTTTCATTCAGCAAGCTACAGCAAGTTATGGATGGGGATGTGTAGCTTGCATGACAGATTAATGTCCCCCCACCATTTTAGAGGAAGACATGACAACATACAGTATTTTCATAATACACCCTCCTTACAAAAGGACATCACATGGTGCAAGCAGGAAGCAGTGGCTCATAGGATACTGGACCAAAAGTAACATGAGATGCCATTTGGTTCAATTAAACTCCGTGCACCAGACACAGAGACGAAAAGTGACACATGCCAGTTCAGCCTTCCCAAATAAATATTTCAGAACTCAGCCCTTCGAGGAGCTCCATCAATCAGATGGATATCCTTCCAAAAAGCCACTGGACAGAGCAATTTCCCTTCCTTACCTCATGCTGTAGGCACCAGCGCCCAGCTCCTGCCCAATTCCGGAGAGGCTGGCATCGAAGTCCTGAACCAGCCCGGACTCGATAACTTCGTCCGCGAGGGGCAGCTTCAGAGCCCAAGCCATCTTTGCGCAGCACCTCGGGGGGCTGACTAGCCTCGGGCAGAGAGAGAAAGTGGGGGGGGGGGGCTCCTCCAGGAAGACTCACATGCACGCCAGGATGGCCCCGGGCAGCTTTCCAGGCACCATTACCTATCCCAGAGAGCCTCCCCTTCAGACGAACACCGGCCACGTGGAGGGGAACCCCAACGGCCAAACGCCCATCTTCTTGAGGGGTGGGGGGCAGTCCCGCTTAGCACCCCCCCCCGCCGCCTTTGCAAAACAACCCCCAAGCCTGCACCCCTTTGGGCTGCTAGGGACCCGACCCCCCAGCTACGTTTCCTCACGTGGGAAGGGTAGAGGCAGGCAAGCAGCTTTCAGGGAGCGCGAGTGAGGGAGAAGTCTTGGGCCCCCCAAACTCGACCCCCCTCAGCGACCCCAACTGTGGGTAACAACCCGCGCCTACTGCGTGTCGCCTCACAACGACCCCCTCCCAGAAGAGGGTCTCTCTCTCCCCACAGCCGCCGCCGCCGCCACCACGTGGAGCCAAACACGCCCTCCGGCTCCCGCCGCCCGAGGACGCGGGAGAAGCCCAAGCGGCTCCCTCAGCCGGCGCTTCCCCGTGAGGCAGGCGCCCCCTCAGCCCCACACGGCGGAGCCCGGCCGCCCTCGCTCGCCGCCGGTGGCTCCCTCCCCGCCTAACCCGCGCGCGCGAGGAAGCTGCCCAGCAGAGCCGCGCTCGCTCCCGCCGCCAGCCCCGAGGCCTCCTCCAACATGGAGGCGGCAGGAGGGAGATAAAGAGACAGACAGAGAGAGAGAGAGAAAGGCAGACAACTCCGCTACACACGCAGAAGCCCGGCCGGGCAAGCGACCCGCCCCGCCCCGCTCCCCCGCAGCCAACCACGGCCCTCCTCCCTGCCCACTCCTCCACTCAGCCAATCGCAGGGCGGGAGTGAGGAGGCCTCTCTCGACCCATAGGCCGAGTCGCAGAAAGGGGCGGGGCCTCGAAGGTGGTTATTTGGGTGCCCGGCGCAGAAGCGTGGGTGAGAGGAGCGGGGCTTCTCGGCGCCTGCGTGCCTTGGGATGGAGGGAGGGAGGGGGCCTAGGTGCGCGCGTGCGCGTTGGGTTCCCGCTCCCCCTCGTGGCACCCTTTAAATGCTGGAGCGGGCGAGGTGCAGCGCGGTTGTGCTGAGCGAGTCCGGGATGCGCAGGGACTGAACCTGCTTGCACACTTACTCGGAAGACAGCCCCATGGTGTTTGTTGCAGGGTTTATTTTTTTTAATTCGAATAATAGAATTGTAAAGTTGGAAGGGATCCCGGAAGTCATCTGGGCCAACCCATAGCTGTCAACTTACAGATTTGAAAATAAGGGACCAGCAGCCTCAAAAATAAGGGATCAGCAGCCAAAATAAGGGATTTTCCAAGCACAGGTATGTTCAACCTCTGAGCCCCTCCGAGCCAAAGGCAGAAAGCCCAGCCAGCAGCCAAACGAAGCTTCAAGTGGTGGTTCCCACAGCGTAGCAACCCGGCAAAGGGGATGCAGCAAGGAAAACCACCGTCACCTCTCCGCTGGGAAGCGCTGAGCAAAGGCATGTCCCCAGCAACACGGCCTATTTGAGTGGCACAAGGCATGCCAGTCGTTCTTTGATGCCTTATTGGGTGAGCAACGCAGCCAAGCAACACAGTTGGAGCCTCCCTCCTCCCTGGCTGGCAGGGAGGGAGGGAGAGGAGCTGCTTCCTTTGAAACCTGGGAAATTTAAGGGACATCATCAATAAGGGACAGCAGCGGGACACAGTGCTGGGATAAGGGACTTTCCTGCCACATAAGGGACGGTTGACAGCTATGGGCCAACCCCCTGGAGTGCAGGAATCATAACACATGGTCTCTCATCCAACTTGAAACCATATCAGGCCCTGCTTAGCTTTGCAAATGCACTAGCAGTTTTATTGCTGCACCACCAATTATTTCCCAAGGTACACCTAAATCCACAACCTTGACCCCACTTAGCAGGGAACGTGCATCATCCAAATTCAGCAGTTTAGTTATTATCAGGGCTTTTTTTCCAACCAGAGCTCACGGGAGCTCAGTTCGGGGCATATATATATATATATATACCATATTTAATAAAGACACCACAGTCTCCGCTGTGCCTCCTCTGCAAAAGGAAACATGAACCCTGGATGAGTGCCTGGAACCCCTAGAATCTCACACTACTTGCAGATTGGGGTGGCATGCAAAACAAAAGTATCTTCCCACACCTGACAAAGGGATCAAAGAAGGCATTGGTCTGGCGAGAGGATCGCTTTATTTCAGGCCTGTTCCTTCACAGGCCTCCTCCTACTATGTCCTAGATTACTCTCAACTATATGAACCTTCCTTCTGTAGGCCTCCTCTCCTAGGATGCCTGGCTTCTGTGCTATTGGTCTCAGCAGGTTTAAGTCCAGGACTCCTATGTCTTCCTGTGGAGTAAGGGGACTGGGTAGACTTGTCTGTTCCCTTTGGCCACGCTAATGGAATTCAGAGGAACAGCCTCAAGAAAGCCTCTGCCAGGGGAGTAAGAGAAAAGCCTTTTACTGGCACACAGGAACGTCCCCCCCATAGAGGGCTAGCTAATTTAGCCTGTTTCTCTGCTCCCTTGGAAGTATTTTAATGATTGGGCACCTCATTGAATAAGTGTAGATCTTGTCAGCTTGTCATCTATTATTGCCTGATGCTGCCACCTACTGATTGTAGCTTCAAGAGTGTGCTATGGATGTAGCACTTGTGTTCTTCAGCTCTTCAGTTAGAAGGACACAACTGTGCTTTGAAAAGACAGGCTCTCACATCCTACCAACCTCGACTCATGTTGTTGTTGTTTAGTCGTTTAGTGGTGTCTGACTCTTCGTGACCTCATGGACCAGAGCATGCCAGGCACTCCTGTCTTCCACTGCCTCCCACAGTTTGGTCAAATTCATGCTGTTAGCCTCGAGAACACTGTCCAACCATCTCATCCTCTGTCGTCCCCTTCTCCTTGTGCCCTCCATCTTCCCCAACTTCAGGGTCTTTTCCAGGGAGTCTTCTTTTCTCATGAGGTGGCCAAAGTCTTGGAGCCTCAGCTTCACGATCTGTCCTTCCAGTGAGCACTCAGGGCTGATTTCCTTCAGAATGGAGAGGTTTGATCTTCGTGTAGTCCATGGGACTGCGAATAGCTGTGCTTTACATGAGTCGAGGTTTTTCCCCCTTCATGGATCACTGCCTTGTTGTGGCGAAGGGGCTTGAATAACTCAGAGAAGCTATGAGCTATGCCGTGCAGGGCCACCCAAGATGGACAGGTCATAGCGGAGAGTTTTGACGAAACGTGATCCACCTGGAGCAGGAACCGGCAAGCCACTCCAGTATCCCTGCCAAGAAAACTCCATGGACAAAGTCAACAGGCATATAAAACCTTGACTCATGTAAAGCACAGCTATTCACCACAAGCAGCCCCTGCGTGTGTTGGACTGAATACAGTCATGGCAATGGAAAAGCAGAACATAGAGCATAAGATCAGACCAAAATGTCAGCCTTCAAGCCTCTGGGAAGCTTACAAGCATGGAATATTTGTGACAGCTCTTCATGCCTGCAGCTCCAGGTGTTCAGAGGCAGGGCCAGTTCTTGGGAAAGGTGCCACACCGTGGGCACCCTTCCTGAATGAATCCACCTTCTCTAGCTCCAACCCATTCATCTTCCCAGTTTGCCCACTCTACAGGTTTCGGGTTCGGTTCCAGGAGACACAACTGAATGATGCCTTGCTTCCGTTTGAGATGAGATGAAGAATGACTGAGGCATGCTTGAAAGCATATTCTCTAACCCATCGTCTGTGTCAATGAGCGCTGGGTCCAGGGTCAAATCTTGATTGATGACATGCCTGCATATATCAATTCCCTGCCAACCATGCGCAGCTGCCACATGCAGACTGAATGCTACACACGTTGGCAAATGGTCAAAACACAAATGTCGGCACTGGCAGCACCGCAGCATGCAACCTGCTGGCTATGAGCAGGGCCTCATCCTGGGAGATGGCCCCCTCAGTGGTCTCCTTTGCTGATTCAGGCTCTCATCTAAGAGAGGGAGAGAAACCCGTGCAGCCAACCCACAAGCCCCTTCTTATACTGTGCAATTGAAGAAGCCACCCTTTACTTTTAAAAGCGGAAGGTGAGCAAAGGAGGGCCATCTTGAAAAATCCTGGTTCAGGGGGGATGGGGGAAGAAAAAAAAGGATTAGTGATCCAACATGTGAAGATTAAATTTGGGTTACGTACGCTTCAGGTTACATATGCTTCAGGTTACAGACTCCGCTAACCCAGAAAGAGTGCTTCAGGTTAAGAACTTTGCTTCAGGATAAGAACAGAAATCGTGCTCCGGCGGCGCAGCAGCAGCAGCAGGAGGCCCCATTAGCTAAAGTGGTGCTTCAGGTTAAGAACAGAATGGACCTCCGGGACAAATTAATTACTTAACCCGAGGTACCACTGTATTATCATTTGTGTATGAGTCACATTCCAAATCAAGGATTCAGCCTTACTCCAACAGCCATGATCACTTCTGTGTGGAAGATGACATTTGACACCATACTTTGCAGCGCACTGTGTATGCCAAATAAGCCCTCATGCACATTCCTTGCTTTTTATGCGTCCTGTCTGCTGCCGGGTTTGCGGTGCTAGAGGAAGACAAGGCAGCCTCAGCCAATCCCTTTGCCCAGATCCCACTTGACAAGGATTTAGAACCAAGATCATCTGCCCAGGAAGTTAGACAGCCTAGAGGTGTCCCAGTTTGGGAAGTCATTCTCAACAAAGGTCTGCCTTTCCTTGCTTAGAGTCTCCTTGCAATTCCAAAAGGCACTTGTGTTTGATGCTACTGGCATTTGCCACCACCCCAGTGCTGAAGTGTGGTTCCCACAGAACACAAGGGCAGGAGAAGGGTGCCTGATCCTTGCCTGCCCCTCCCTTCCCAGCATGACTTTGGAGGAGCTGATACGAACCCATTCAGCAAATCACGCCTGCAAGCGCCAAAACTGTCGCTTTTTAAAACAACGTTAGCAACAACAGCAGCAGATCCAGGGGACTTAAAGAGGACTAATAATAATAATAATTTTCTTCAGTGAATAAAAAGTCTTTTAGTTTAATAGTGCTCTGTATAATAATAATAATAATATTCACAAGAAAAAGGAGATATAAATTATGCCACTATTCTGCGTAGATGTTGTTAATCTGGGCCTGTTACCAGATATGAAGAGATAAAAGTGTCCACGAAAATAGGTTGAAGTGAAATAGGGTTTTCACACATTCTCCTTGAAATGAAACAGGAATTTCTGGTGGGTGCCATTCTGCTGCCATCCCTAACGCTATATTTTTTAAAAAAAACAAAAAACACAGGAAGTCCTTCAGAAAACAAAAACCCTGATCATGTTTTGTCTGACACAGAAAGAAGCTAAATGCGTATGTATTCCTAAAACCCTTCACAGCTCCAGTACAACACTCAGGAAGGAAGGACACGGCTGACATTTACACGATTTGGGTCATGTGAGGGGTGGGGAAAGGCCGGGACACATTGAAACCAGAGGAAACCCCGTATCTCACTCCTTCCGCTCCAGTCTTTACTGTCAAAAGGGTCAGCAGGTGCAGGGAAATATTCACCACAAGGTGCTCACAGCAGCAACGCACAGGGTACGCAAGAGGCTTGACGCCTTCAAGGAATCTGGAAGACGTTGAGTTTGCTGGTGTTTTTGAGAGTCTGTCGCCGGTTGCAGAACCAGACCCGGACCACCTCCCGGTCGTAGTTGAGCTCCTTGGCGATCTCTGTGATCTCCTGGCCCGTGGGCAGGGCGTTCTTCTCAAAGTAGGCGTTGAGGGCCTCGATGGCCTGCGGCGTGAAAGACGTGCGGCGCTTGCGCTTCTTGGACGGCTCGCCGCCCACAAACTCCATCAGGTTCTGCTGGCCCTCCTGGTTCCGCAGCTCGGCCTCGCTCAGCCACTTCTCCAGCACGGGCTTCAGCTTCTGGGCGCTCTTGGGAGTGATGTCCAACTTTTCGAACCTGGAAAGCCAGCAAAGGACCATTGAGGAGCACTGAGAGTTCCTACAGAAACCTGAACTAAAGGTTAGCAAGATGCTAAAGGTCCCATCTTGAGTCCCTCTCGTGTCTCAATAGTAGGGCTGGGAATGTCCCCTGCCTGAAACCTTGCAGAGCTGCTGCCAGTCAGTGTAAAGGTAAAGGGACCCCTGACCATTAGGTCCAGTCGTGACCGACTCTGGGGTTGCAGCGCTTATCTCGCTTTATTGGCCAAGGGAGCCGGTGTACAGCTTCCGGATCATGTGACCAGCATGACTAAGCCGCTTCTGGCGAACCAGAGCAGTGCACGGAAACACCGTTTACCTTCCCGCTGGAGCGATACCTATTTATCTACTTGCACTTTGACATGCTTTTGAACTGCTAGGTTGGCAGGAGCAGGGACCGAGCAACAGGAGCTCACCCCGTGGCGGGGATTCGAACCGCCGACCTTCTGATCGGCAAGTCCTAGGCTCTGTGGTTTAACCCACAGCACCACCCGCGTCCCTGCCAGTCCATGTAGACAGTACTGAGTTTGGTGGGCCAAATGGTCTGACTCGGTAGAAGGCAGCTTCCTATGTACCTGGCTAGACTGCTCTTCCCCTCCATTTTGGGGCACCAACCCTTTAGCCCAGAGCAGAACTCAAAATTTAATTTTGTTAAAATGTGGGGGGGATGTTATGGCCATCTGATGGTCTGACAAATTTGCCAGTACCATTCGGGGACTTCCCATCAAGATGGTAGGGTGTGCTCAGCTGAGTTCCACAGGCTATTTTTTTGTGGTTTGACTGGGATTGCTTGTTGGTTTCTTGGTTTCTCTTTTATTAGGTGTTAGGCTCTTTTATGTGCCCCCTCAACCCCCAGGAGCCGGCATCATAAATCAGTTTTAAGGGAGCCTTGCAGCAACCCCCACTGTGGCATCCTTGGCAGTTACCTACAGGCTTTTAAAACTCATTTTAAGGACTTTTTAACATTTCTTAACCTATTAAATCTTTATAAATTTTAACCTTTCAACTCCCCAAATCCTTTAAAATATTCTTAAATACTTTTCATGTTTAGTTTTACAATCAATTTAACTTTTCAAAGTTAGACTTCCTTCCCCCTCTTTCTGTGGTTCCTTAATTTTTTAAATATCTTCTGCATATCCAAATTAATTTAATTTGCTCATCTACTTTAAATATATACTCTTATGAAACTGCAGGTTACTACAATAATCCTGCTAATGTTTTTATCTGTTTGCAATTTATCTGTAAATATTCAGTAAACCAGTATAAATAAAGAATAAATGAAAACTCTTTCTCTCTTTATATATTTTCTTAAATACTTTCAAATACAGCGGTACCTTGGTTCTCAAATGTCTTGGTACTTAAACAACTTGGAACCCAAACACTGCAAATCCAGAAGTAAGTGTGTGAAATTTTCCCGGAAGCTGAGTGTGCTCCGTTTTGAGTGCCACACTTCCATTTTGAGTGTTACGCTGAGGTCTGTCTGTTTTTGCTATTTATTTTGCATTTTTGTTTTTGCGGCTTTTTTGTTTTGTTTTTGTGACTGTGTGGAACCTATAGTAGTTCAGCTACTGATTGATTGATTGTGTGACTGCAGTACATTGTTTATTGCTTTCATTTTATGGATCAGTGGTCTCGCTAGATAGTAACATTCATGTTAAATTGCTGTTTTAGGGGTTGTTTTTAAAAGTCTGGAACGGATTAATCCATTTTGCATTAGTTGCTATGGGAAAGCGCGCCTTGGTTTTGGAACGCTTTGGTTTTGGAACGGACTTCCGGAACGGATTAAGTTTGAGAACCAAGGTACCACTGTACTTTTAAGGCTGGGGGAAGCCAATGAGGCTGGAGACAGAGGATGATTCAGTGTTCGTGGACTGAATGCAAGACACATGGCCATCCGATGACTGGCCATTATTTGATGGGTTGCAAGCATATTACCTTGAGATCCCACTGCTATATTTTAAGGGTGTATTCAAAGGGACTGGGAAATAGGCAAGCACAGCATTTATTTCAAATGCCCAATACTGGATCCCATGACTGTGCGGCAACCACGCAGACTCAGTGGAGATGTCATGGATGAAGGAGCCCTGGGGAACAGCAACATCCATCTCACCTGCATATGGCTGACTGGCTGTAGGCAGGTCCTTCGGTAGCGGTCAACGCCTGCCCCACCTGCGTCTGCGTTAGACCCAGAGATAGGCGTCGGATCTTGAAGTTCTTGGCAAACTCTCTAATCTCCTCCAGGTTGATCCCGTCTTCGTCGCTTCCGCTGTTTGGAGGCTGAGGCTCTAAAGGGAGTGAAGAAGTAAAAAAGAAAAAAAAAGGACCAGTAAGGAGATGCAATTTACGCCCCTGTCACGGCACATGGGGAAATCCTAACCCTATGCAGTTGCGGCTCCTGCAGCCAAGCACACAACAAATGCTGTCCACTGCAGTTGGTGGAGGAGTGGAACACACATTTGGACACCTTACACCACAAAGCAGGAACCCAGGAGAAGAGCCTGAGAAGGCTGCTGCTGCTGCTGTGTTGCAGCACCTAAAGGCTAATGCTGACAACAGGCCTCTTCAGGCTAAGCAGCCTCTTCTTCAGGCTAAGAGAGTTGTGCAGGTGTCTTAATTTTTATTACATTCCTATCCCACCTTTCTCGCATCATGGAACCCAAGGCAACATCCCTGTGGTCCTCAGATGGACAGTGACCAGACCCAGACTGGCCTAGCTTCAGCCTCGTGGGTTGCAATGCTTTCTCGCCACACAAATCGGGCACTTCCTAATTTCCAAAGGAAACTGCAGCTTGCGCGCCCACCGCAGCTGGCCATAAGGCTTGGACCGTGAATCACTTCCCATTACCAGCCACCCCCTCCACCTGCCTCCAAAGCCAAAGGGGTCGCAGAGATGCTTACTGGAAACCAGCTGGCTGACAGTCGGAGTCTCTGAGCAGGTGATGGGGACAGGAGCAGAAGCTAGCTTGGATGCAGGGGGTGGGCTTGCAATGACTATGGTTGGCTGTGGCAGAGTTGGGGCGGGTTGAATTGGCTGGACCTGGCAAGGCAGCAAAAGAGAGTGACGTTAAGAACGTGGTTTTTTATTATTATCAGAGACTGGGGGTTTTCATGAGCTGTGGGGCATGGCTTGACGAACAAACCTAATTAGCAAGGACTGTCTGCAGTCCTGGTGACTCAAGGAAGATCAAACACACAATCGGAATCATGCAAACTAATATGCCTGTTGTTTGCTAATTTTGCCCAATGCAAAAGCTGTACAGTGGTGCCTCGCAAGACAAAAAGAATCCATTCCAGGAGTCTTTTCGTCTTGCGGTTTTTTCGTCTTGCGAAGCAAGCCCATTAGCGGAGTAGCGCTATTAGCGCTATTGGCAGTTTAAGGGCTAAAAACGGCTTTTTAAGGCTTAAGGGATTAGCGGTTTTGCTTTTAAAATGCTTTTAGCAGCTTAGCGCTTCAGAAAAAGGGGTTTTGGAGCGAAAAAAACCCTCAAAAATTTTCGTCAATTTTCGTCTTGCGAAGCAAGCCCATAGGGAAATTCGTCTTGTGAAGCGCCTCTGCAAATGGAAAACCCTTTCGTCTTGCGGGTTTTCCGTCTTGCGAGGCATTCGTCTTGCGGGGCACCACTGTATTCCTCCACCTGGAAGCCCTGTCCCCTCTGATACAAATTAGAATGGAAGCAGATGTGATATAAACATATGTCACAGCAAGTCTCTGACTTGCAGAATGAACCCTGCACATTCTCACTACTGAAACAGCAGTGAGGCAAATCGAAACATCAACTCAGCCAATAGCTTTGTCCCTTCCCTCAGGCTTCTGATCTTTCTTTTACTGTTCTGTCCTAGCGGTCTGTTTTTTTTTTATTATTATTTTTAAAAAACCATTATTTAAAAACTGAAAATCTGTTAAGGGACCTTGGGGTGGTGGTGGATATGTGCTTTTTAGTGACATCACAGGCAGCAGCCAATCAGTGCCATGCACATCTGCCTTCAGCTGCAAAACTAGTAGAGTCTGTTTTTCCAGTGCTTGGTCTTGCGAAGAAAAGGCGCACTCAGTTTGAATGCAGTGAGGGTGTTGCTAAAGTGACCCACTGGTTCTAAAAAACTTCTGTATTCACCCTCACTCAGGATGAGGTTATGTGGCTCATGCTCACACGTTGCATCAATGAACACCCAGTGATGGCTAACACCACTGGCTGGCCTGTACATATGCGTCATCACAGATTGACACAAACATTTATTCGTAGTGCTCTGATATTTGTACTGCCTCAGATAACAGTTTACAATGGAGTCGTTTCATACATTTCAACCGCCAAGCCCACAAGGGTACAGGTCACCAGAATCTCAAGCGTCATTACAGTGGTGCCCCGCAAGACGAATGCCTCGCAAGACGGAAAACCCGCTAGATGAAAGGGTTTTCCGTTTTGGAGGTGCTTCGCAGGACGAATTTGCTATGGGCTTGCTTTGCAAGACGAAAATGTCTTGCGATTCCAGGGGGGGTTTTTTCGCTCCCCACCCCCTTTTTCTAAGGCACTAAGCTGCTAATAGCCTTTTAGCAGCTAATCCGCTAATCCCTTAAGCCTTTAATAGCCGCTAATAGCCGCTAAACCGCTAATCGCGCTAATCCGCTAATGGGCTTGCTTCGCAAGACGAAAAAACCGCTAGACGAAGAGACTCACGGAACGGATTCTTTTCGTCTTGCGAGGCACCACTGTATTTAATTATCCACACCATAACCCGCTTCACTCAGGAGGGTCCTCCAACCTCCTGAAAGGCTTTTAAACTCCTGTAAGTGGTTTTTAGGATCCGGTCTGATGTGTTCATTTCCTCCCCCCTTTCTATGGGTGCCCCATGCACGCCCGCTTCCTATCCTTCTGCTGCAGAGTCTGCCAGTGGTTTCCCCTAAGAATCAGCTGTCCTTGCTAGCTGAAGCTCACCTCACTCTTTGCTGGAGTTTCTGGTGTGCTAGGTTTTCTGACAGCTGCCGCTGTCGCAGTCTGGATGGTGCTGCTAGCCAAGGTGGCAATGACCTGGCCTTGGGCATTCAAAAGCAGCTGCGGCGTCACTGCCTGCAGCTGTAGATTCTGTGCCGGCAATGTAGCAGGGGCGGCGTTGGCTGTGGCAATTCCAGCTGGGTTCACCACCCACGGAAGAGTCCCAATGACCTGGAAGAGAGGAGAAGGAAAGTTGCATCAGGGATGCAGTGCAAAGGTTCTCAAATCTCTCCCCCTCGCCTTTGCAGGGTTGGAGGATGGCAGGACAAAAGTGACGGTGCTATGAGAAACAAAAGGTGTGTTGGGGGGGAGAGTTTGCAGAATAGGGAGACTTTCAACTACTCGTGGGCTGAGTCAAGCTTGTGCATATTTACACATCATATTTCCCCCCTTATTTTGATGCTTTAAATGTGTGTTCACAGCTGAAAATAGTTCAGCGTGCTTTAAAACAGGGAATAAAAAGGTAAAGGACCCCTGACAGTTGAGTCCAGTCACGAACGACTCTGGGGTTGAGGTGCTCATCTCGCTTTACTGGCCGAGGGAGCTGATGTTTGTCTGCAGACAGTTTTTCCGGGTCATGTGGCCAGCATGACTAAGCCACTTCTGGCGAAACCAGAGCAGCGCACGGAAACGCTGTTTACCTTCTTGCCAGAGCGGTACCTATTTATCTACTTGCACTTTGGGAGGGGGCGTGCTTTTGAACTGATAGGTTGGCAGGAGCTGGGACCGAGCAACGGGAGCTCACCCCGGCGTGGGGATTCGAACTGCTGACCTTCCGATCGGCAAGCCCAAGAGACCACAGCGCCACCCCCCCAAAAAGCAGAGAATACCAACAATTAAAACTCCACCCCAGCAGTTTTTTCACTTCTGCCAGTTTTTCACTGCTTGTAAGCTGCCTTGATCAAAGAATAGTGAAACTAAAAGTTACATAAACAAATAAAACATTTAAGAAAACGCCGTATTTTCTTTAAATAGGAGGTCACTTAACACCCATTCCTGTGCCGCTTAGTAGTGCAAGAGGTGCAGGTCTCCTGTGGCTTTGATTGGGTTCTGGAGTCAAATGGCACTTACTTGTCCCTGAGCATTGGTCAGGATTTGTCCGGTTATCCCTTGCACACTAGGAATGGTGTTTGCAATTACTGGCGTAGCAGCCAGGGAGCTGAGGAGCTGAGTTTGGGCTCCCAGAGAAGCCGCACTGATCTGCAGGAGGAAACAGAAGTCAAGGATTGAATTACTCTGCATTCTCATTAACAGTGAGACTTATCTCTCTGCCTCAGCTGCCTCCCCACCTTTTTCAGTATTGTGCATGTGATGCCCCAGTCTAAACAATCCATTGTTATGAAGCCCTTATCAAGAATACTGCGCATTCATGAAGAGGTCTGTTTGTATTGCAATCAGCCCCTAACCTGCTGGCTGACCAGAGTAGCTGCCCTCTCCATTAGTAGCATTAGTAGTACTACCACACTGAAAGAACAAAACAACTTTATTTCCGCACCACTATTTCCAATGTGCTTTGTTCAAGGGCAAAGATGTTTTCTGGGTGCTGAAGCAGCTAGTCATGCATTAAGTCACCCACTCTGAATTAAGACCAAAGAAGGGTTGTGATGGGCAGTTTATGTCAGAGATGCTGACAAACAGCTGGCTGGCCACTGTGAGACCAGGATGCTGGTCTAGGTGGGTCAGTCTTTCTTATCGACATGGATTCATGGGTCGATTCCAAGGATAGCTTTGCGCTAGTGCAGGAGTCAGCAAGGTTTATCTTGCCTGGGCCGGATCAGTCCCATGGAGATCCCTCCGTGGGTCGGGTCGCGCGTGTGTGCACCCACGATTTTCAGCGTCTGCACGTGCGCAGATGCGATTTTCTGGCATCTGTGTTGACGCGATTTCCGGCACCACGGTAGCAAGTCCCTGCGCTGGTTTAGCGCAGTGAACGAGCAGGCGGCTCGGTTCGGTGGCGGCTTGTGGGCCGGTCAAAGGACCTGCATGGGCCGCTTCTGGCCCGTGGGCCTTAGGTTGCTGACCCCTGCACTAGCGGAAAGTGCCTGTCCCAGCACAGTAGTGCAACCAGTTTTCACCAACCCCCACCCTCCTCCGCTGAAGTCCTGTGTGCTACATCTCACACTGTTTCAGTGGCTCCCCCAAGACCCAAAAGCAACTCTGGATGCTGCAGCAACTTGCACAAGTGTTTTCTGCTAACACAAAGCCTTTATTTGTTTGTTTGTTTTATTATTATTATTATTATTAGTAGTAGTAGTAGTAGTAGTAGTAGTAGTAGTAGTATACAGCCGTATACCCGTAGATCTCAGGGTGGTTCACAACATAGAATCATAATACAGTAGTGCCCTGCAAGACGAATGCCTCAGAAGACGAAAAACTTGCAAGACAAAAGAGTTTTCCGTTTTCTGAGGTGCTTCGCAAGACGGATTTCCCTATGGGCTTGCTTCGCAAGACGAAACGTCTTGCGCCTTTTTTTAAAAAACCACCAATGCATTCCTATGGGAAACCGTCAATGCACAGTGGTGCTTCGCAAGACGAAAAAACTTGTAGAACAAAAAAACTCGCAGAACGAATTAATTTCGTCTTGCGGGGCACCACTGTATAAAAAACCATTAGATACAACCCCATGGTATTTGTTCAGTATGTAAAGGAACCCCCCAAAAGTTGCTGCTCACGTTTACAACGGAAGCATTTAATGAAAGAACTTCCTCTCTGTAAACATCAGAAGACAGGTAGCCTTAGCGCCAAACTACACTTGACCTCTCCCCGCTCCTTGCAGGCCTCTGAGGAGATCAGAAGGATCTGTGGGCCCATTGACAACTTCTCCCTCCTGCCCCCATCCCCAATCTTCTGCGCTAGCTCTTCATCGACGCTTCCAGCTCCTTACTATTCCAGGGTTAAAGGCAAATCCTGCTGGCTGAACTGTGATCTGGGTTGGCGTTTCCAAGGGCTTGGCGACAGGTGGTGTGGATGCTGCGGCCGGCTGCGGCAAAATGGCTGGCTGAGCCTGAGGCTGGAACACAGTCTGTGTTTGGGCTGGTGGCCGCGGCTGGACTGTTTGCTGCGCCTGGAGAGGCTGGGCTGGCTGCAAAGGGGCTTGTATTGCCGTGTTCAGCACTGCGGCAGCTGTGGGAGCAAGACAAGAACACTCAATATCGCCGCTATGCTTTGCCATTCTTTCTTCTGCCCTGTAAATCAAAACGGTCCCATTGCTAGTTGCTTCAATCCGTGAAGTTACACCTCTACATCTGAGGCCTCGATCCTATACACACTTACCTGGGAGTAAGTCCCATTGAACACAGTGGGGCTTACTTTTGAGTACGCACCTATAGGATTGTGCTGTAAAGCAGGCAAGCAAGCGGTAAAGCTAAAGGGAAGAGCAGGTGTTTTATATCCAGACTGTTGCTGCTGCAGCTGCACATGATTGAGATAAAAGATGAGGAAACCTCTTTTATCATATCCAAATTAAGAATATGAAAGTTTGTGTGTTACACAGAACTCTGTATCACTGCATCTTCCTTGCTCTCCCCTACTGCATGATAAAGCCAAGGCTTTCTGGAAGCCTCACAGTTGCTGTAGCAGCTGTCACAATTGATAGCCTCTACATCCACCAGGAGGCTTCAGATCACAGGCTCCTGTGTGAACAGGCCACCGGTGACAAGATGTGCCTGCAGAAGTAATACTGCCGTGGCCATACTGTCTTCATTAAGCGTCCCTGCCTTCGTACCCTCTTCTCATTAATTGTTATTCTCATACATACAACTTGGGACCAGGGTATCTAAGAGACCACCTTGGCCATTTATCTGTGCAGGCAATTGCACTCATCAGATGGGGCACTGCTGACAGCACCATGTGCCTGGAGGTACACCTAGCCTGTACTAGAAACCAGGCTTTTAGTGTTGCAGCTTCAGCTCCCTGGAATCAATTACCAGCCAAGATGAGACAGGGACCCAGCATCATGATGTTTAGGTGCTCACTGGAGAGGTTTTTGTTTAAGAAGGTTTTCAGAATAAATTGCGTTATTGATCTTATAATTTTCTAAAACAGTTGTATTGTTTTTAGTACCCGTGTTTGTGTGTTTTATCCAGTTTTTACCTTGCACGCCATTTTAAAATAAAATTTTTTATTAGTTTTCAATTACAAGAAACCAAAATAAGCCTTATTTTATCCGTATCAAATCACAATACCAAATCAAATATCAATTAATCAACTTTCCAAATGTATTATTTTGGTGGCCCCCCCATGCGCTAGAATTACAGGTTTGATCATTTCTTTTAATTCTGCCCATTTTGATGGCTTTAAGCTGTGAAGCAGACTGTAAATTGGTTAAATAAATAGATAAAACCACTGACTGGAACAACAGCCTCTCTTAAATGAAATTGGGGGTTGGGGGGTTGGGAGACAAGCATGGAATCGGCTGCTCTGAAACTGACTAGACACACTGCACTGTAATCTACTGAACAAGCTCAGGGACTGCTACTGAATTTGATGCGTACCTGGCCAGGGGCCACTTTGATGGAGGCCCTCAGCTTCCAGGGGATCCCTCATTCATTTCAGAAGAGGTAACAGATATGAAAATGTTATCTAGTTTGCGCAACTAAAACTAGCAGATGAACTCATCAACGGGATGCTCCATAGTGTGGATCAGAGCAATGGTCACTAATATACAGTTAAAAAAAAGCACTAGCCCATAGACTACAACTCCCATCAGCCCCTACCAGTATAGCTAACGGGAAAGGATGATGGGAGCTGTAGTCAAATGACATCTGGAAGGGCATGACTTTGGTTGCCCCTGCTGCAAAACATGATTCACGCCCTTCATTCTAAGATAATGGAAATGGAAATATTGCCAATGGCTCTTTTTAAACTACCCCCCTTCCACACTGTGTTATTTTAAATTAACCCCCTGCTCCTCCACCTTCTGTTTACTCTTAAAGCAATACAGTGGTACCTCGCAAGACGAATGCCTCGCAAGACGAAAAACTCGCAAGACGAATGGGTTTTTTGTTTTTCGAGTTGCTTCGCAAGACGAATTTCCCTATGGGCTTGCTTCGCAAGACGAGAAAGTCTTGTGCCTTTTTCTTAAAACCGTCAATGCATTCCTATGGGAAACCGTCAATACACAGTGGTGCTTCGCAAGACGAAAAATTCACAAGACGAAGAAACTCGCAGAACGAATTAATTTCGTCTTGCGAGGCACCACTGTACTGCGTTCCCTAAAGAACGCAAAGTATTTCTGGGCCTCTGCAGAGAAAGGGGACTTCTGGTTCTGCACAAGCCCTGAATGATGACTGTCACAAGGAGAGACCCCCTAAGAAGCTGTTGTTACCTTGCAAATTGGCTATAGGTGATTTGAAAATTCCCCCAGTAGTAGAGGCAGCCGTCAGTCCTGGGAGGGCAGCAACCGTTGCTGCAGGAAATGTCCACACAGCCAGCCCCTGCTGACTTGCCACTTGACCTGCAATACTGATGGGGATAAGAAGAGGTTGAGTAACTGCCCCTGCCGGAACCATAACGCCTGTCACAACTGTTGCTAAGTTTTCCTGAGTCAAGACCTGCAAAAGTAAACAAGATTTAAAAAAGAAAAGGGAAAAAAGAAATCAACGCCACTGCAGACAGCATCAGCGCAGCAGCAGCAGCCACGTTAGCAAGCCCACAGGAGGCCCAGCCCAGCCAGGAGACGCCTGCCTGAGTTGTGCTGTGTGCGGCTTTGCGCCCCGTGCCAGCAGCTGGGCAGACCCAGCTCTGCGGCACTCAGGTGGGGGCTGGTTGCAAAGTCAACGTTCAAGCGAGATGGGGGCATTTCTTTTTCACAGCCCTGACAAATTGCTCTAGGCTGCATCTTTTATCAGCTCCCCTGCCCTCTCCCCACCCACCCATCCAAAGCACAATGCCTTGTAGCAATCACAGTAAAGCGCAGCCATTTTAAGGATGCGTTGGCGCCAATTATTTCTCCCGGGATATGTCCTGGGGAAAGTTGGAGCGGTTGTGCCACATCCTTGGCGGAGTCACTAAATGCTGCTCCACCTGCAGGTGTGACTGAGGGGGAAACTCCCTGCAATGTTCCACAAGGAAATATTCACTGCAAGCAATATTGGATTTGCTCCCCATGAAGCTCTGTAGCAGATCTTGGGATCTACTATCTACAGATCTACTTAGCTGCAGACTGAGGCATTGTTAGTGAGTGGTTCCCTAAACTGGCTGGCTGGAAAGTTGCCTGCTCTTGATAAAGGTATACCTTGGGGGTACTTCTGGAGCCATGGCTGTTGCTTGAGGCTCAGGAGTGTCATCTATCAACTTCGGCTGGTGGCCCATCTGTGCTCTTATTTGGACAGGGGTAGCCTAACTACTGTCGTCTATGCTCTGGTAACCTCTAGGCTAGACTACTGCAGTATGTTTTATGTGGGTCTGCCTTTGAAGACAGTTCGGGAACTTCAGCGGGTGCAGAATGCAGCGGCCAGATTGCTCACAAGGGAAAATAGTTTAAGCATATAATGCAAATCCTGGTCTGTCTGCACTGGCTGCCGGTTAGTTTGCAGGCCCAATTCAGTATGCTGGTTTTGACCTATAAAGCCTTGAGGGGTTCAGGATCACAACACCTCAAGGAACATCTCTCTGCATACAAGCCGCCCCAGGCCCAGCGACCATAATCTGAAGCCCTTCTTTGTGTTCATCCTCTGCAAGAGGTCCGGAGGGCAGAAATACAAGAATGGGCCTTTTCTGTGGTGGCTCCCTACTTGTGGAATGCTCTCTCCAGGGAGGATTGCCTAGCACCTTTGCTATGTATCTTTGGGTTCCAGGCAAAGACTCTTCTCCCAGGCCTTTGGCGAATTAAACAATCTACGGCCTTTTAAACGGGGTGGGTGACGGTTTACTGTTTGTTACTATGGTGTGTATTTTTGTGATTTTATATTGTAAACTGTCCTCTGATCCTCGGATGAATGGCAATATAGAAATTTAATAAAGATAAATAATTAAATCTAATCGCTTTAAGTACTCCGGCTTGCTGCTTTAAGGTAAAGGTAAAGGGACCCCTGACCATTAAGTCCAGTTGTGACCGACTCTGGGGTTGCGGCGCTCATCTCGCTTTATTGGCCGAGGGAGCCAGCGTGTAGCTTCCGGGTCATGTGGCCAGCATGACTAAGCCGCTTCTGGCGAACCAGAGCAGCACACGGAAACGCCGTTTACCTTCCTGCCAGAGCGGTACCTATTTATCTACTTGCACTTTGACGTGCTTTCGAACTGCTAGGTTGGCAGGAGCAGGGACTGAGCAACGGGAGCTCACCCTATTGCAGGGATTCGAACCACCAACCTTCTGATCAGCAAGCCCTAGGCTCTGTGGTTTAACCCACAGCGCCACCCGCTGCAAACAGGGTTCAGAGGGTTCAGAAGAGAAGAAGAGCAAGGAAGGATAGCTCCTCTGTACTCATCTTAGAAAAGAGCTGGGTGGTGTAAGCACACCTGGATACAAAGCCTCCTGCCTAGAAAAGCATCTCAGTCTCAGGTACCTCTGCCTCAGTCTTTTGCCTCTCTGTGGACATTGCAGCATCCACAAAATGTGCAACAGCTGGGAACTCTTGCTTTAGTGGCTAATGCCCAGAGCAGGGAAGAAGTTGATTGAGCATTGAATCTCTCCTGCTGACATCAGTACTAAAGGCCTTTCCACACAATCAAATGAAGCACGATTCAATTGCATTTTATGAAGTAGGTGATAGCTCCCCAAGTCCCAATGCAAATAAGTATGATATCTCATTCCAATATAGTAGATGGAAGGACTGCATTGCCTTGTCTTGCTGCGTGTGTGTGCGATGGAGGACAAAAACACAGGAGAAGATTAAAAAACGCAGAATAGCAGTTTTATCCTTTTATAAATGGCCCAAGGTATTTTGAATTTTTCAATTCTTTTTCAAGGATATTTTTCTTTTCCTTCAAGAGGCCATAATAAGTGGGGGAAAGGAAATCTACTTTCCCCAGAAAAAGAATGTTTAAAACTTTAAATGCATATGACTATTGAGAATAAAACTAGTATTATAGTATTTTATACTATTGCTCTTGTTTGCAAACTGTGAGGTACATAAGGACCCAAGACCCATAGGGACCTGTTTGAAATATAATAACAACAACAGTATAGATAATTTAAAACCAACAATTTAAATTTCAAAAAATGGCCCAGGGAAAAGTAGCTTGTAGGCTTGAGGGCATGTTTTGCATTGAATAATGAAGGAGTGGACAACTACCAGGAGGAATTAGATTTTTCTAAAATAAATAGACGTCTGCAAAACGATGTGTGCCAGAGCGGTGGTGCTGGAGGGAATTGGGTCACTAATAATAGCACAGAATGCTAACAGCTGACTCTTGCACAACCCCATTTCCCCACCCCACCCCCTGGTAATACTGCAGATTAAATGCTGGGAAAATGTGATATGCCCACAACAAAAAATGCAACCTTGGAGGAGGACTGTGTGCATCAAATTCGGTAACAAATGCTCGTTGATTCAGCAAAAAAAAGCTGATTGTGTGGAAAGGCCCTCAGCATATGCCTTTAGTTTTCTCCGGCTTGGAGATGGTTAGCCCCCTTGATTATGGTGGGGGGGCTGGGGGCGAGAACAATTTATTCACAAAAATTGTTGCTCCATATAAGCTTGCAGTGAACAAAATGCCTATGTGCTTTGGAACCCGGGTTTTCCAGGACAAGGAGGAGATTCCCCTTAACAGCGATAAGTTCTTTACTGTGTAAGGCCCTGAACAGACCCACGGCCCAGAGTTGCATTGCACATGCCCCACAGCGCTTCGCACAAGCTAAGAAACAGACCCCTGCCAGTAAACACGGGAAGAGTGCATTTGATTTCTACATAGTCTGGCCAGATGGAACACTTTGAAAACAGGAACCCATTCGAGAGCATCAAAGCCCCATAGAACAGAATGTGGCATTCTTGATCCCAGAACACCTGGGCCCCAGAGTGCTCAATGCACACCAAATGCCAACTTCACAGACAGTTTTGGAAGTCTGCTCTACAACCCCCCAAGCCAAGGGATTTCTAGCAACTCTACGTAAGCAGGATGTGTCCACACCTGGCTCTTCCAAGGCACAGGTGGAAACTCCCACACTGTTGCAGAAATTGAAATGCACCATTTCCTCTGTTCAGTGGCCAACAGGCTTCCTCCTCCCGCATGCCCGACAAAAGAACTGTAAGGTAAGTTACCTGCGGTGCAGCTTGCAGTGTGACGGGCGTTAGAGTTTGTGTTTGCTGGCTTGTCACTTGGCTGAAGGGGACGATTCCTGGGATAGGTGCAGGGGTTATTTCAGGTAATGCCTTTACTTCACCTGGAGAAAAGAGGAAACAGTTCGTTTTGTTTACCCGTTCGGGTGATACCCACAGAATGCTGGGCCAAGTGGAGATGGAGGTAGCACTCGTGAGCATGGCATGAAACCGCCTTTTACAGAAGGAAGAGCCATTCAGGGAAGGAACTTGGAAATAGGATAAGGGCAGGCAGAGAAGGGGGGCGGTGTAGCCCACGTGCCTCCAATTCCAATTGTTCTTTAAAATGCATGTGGCCAAAATGTAAACGTGGGCATCACCAAAGCATAAAAATGGGTGTTGTCATTTTTTTTTTAAAGGACCCAATCTGGAAGTGGGAAAACTATAGCATGGGACCTGCAGGTCTCGTCAGTTAAAAGAAAAAGAAAAGACACATTTAATTTTTTTTTAAAAAAGTTGACACATTTGGGAGGGGGAGGGCTTGAGCAGAAGCCACAAAGACCTTTTGGCATCACAGTGGGGTATCAATGGGGCAGTCAATTAAAAAAGTAAACCATAAGTTGATTAAAAATGTTTGGAGGAACATAGATTTTTGGGGGGCATTGTAGTAAGGGATCCTATTTAAAATGTTCTGTAATACTACTTCTTCTTTAATTTGGGGGCACCTGCTTTACACGCAAAGGACAAATGATTAGAGAATTTGCAAATCGACTCATTTTTCTTAATGATAGCTATTTGAGTCAAACCTAACTGTACGGTGATTGTGGTACCCAATCAGAAGAACCATGCTAACACTGCCAACATACCAGGTGAGGGCCCCATTTAACTAGGAAGCCCAGTTGCAGGGAACAGTGTGTGGATAGGTCCACCCATTTAAATCAGGCCCCCAACAAAGGAACAGCAGGCACTTTAGGCCTCTTAGAATTGTTCTAGCAAGAAACTCAGGAGAAAACAAATTACGATACCTTCTACTTTTGCCTAGATAACCTGCAGGGGTCCACTGCTGTACTCCAATCTGAACAACTCACTGCCTAGAGAAAGCACTTGGTATAGTCCTCCATGACTTCCAGACTATCCCTATTACCCAGATGCCTTCTGCATTTGCCCACTTGACTGTTCCTGGCTTTGGCATCTTGCCCAGTCCACACACTTTGCAACCGCTTGCTTCTATCCATCTCTGCTGCCTGAACCCTCTACTCCTGCATGGTGGGCCAAGGCCTAAAGATGGCAACAGGCAGTGTGAAAGCTCATTGGCAAGTGATTTCAGCTGGAGAAACTACTCATCCTTTGGCCTAACCTCTGGAAGCTGGGAGTTAATAGCTGGGTTTCCACTGCTCTCAAGTGCTCCTTGCTGGCAGAATGTCCTTCATGTTTTCACGTGCTCCGTGTTTCCTCACCAGCTAGAGAAGCATTGCTTATTATGATTACTTACATTTGAGTCATTTTACATTAAAAAGTCTCCAAGTGACTTAACATGACAGAATACAAACTGGCAGAATGAAAAAGCAGATCATTTAAAACAGAGTACAATGCAAAATTGTAGGGACGCGGGTGGCGCTGTGGGTTAAACCACAGAGCCTAGGGCTTGCCGGTCAGAAGGTCGGCGGTTTGAATCCCCGCAATAGGGTGAGCTCCCGTTGCTCAGTCCCTGCTCCTGCCAACCTAGCAGTTCGAAAGAACATCAAAGTGCAAGTAGATAAATAGGTACCGCTCCAGCGGGAAGGTAAACGGTGTTTCCATGCACTGCTCTGGTTCGCCAGAAGCAGCTTAAGCATACTGGCCACATGACCCAGAAGCTGTATGCCGGCTCCCTCAGCCAATAAAGCGAGATGAGTGCCGCAACCCCAGAGTCGGTCATGACTGGACCTAATGGTCAGGGGTCCCTTTACCCTTTACAATACAAAAATTCTAAAATGCTCACCCAGCAACATAATAAGGACAAGTCCTACCCCACCTCACTAAAAGATGAAGTAGATACTAACTCAAGTACCAAAGGCCTTGACAAATTAAAAAATGTGTTATTCTGCCTCATAAAAACTGACAATGATGGTGCCAGACGTGTTTCCCTGGGGAAAACATTCCACAGATGGAGAGCCACCACCAAGAAGATCGATTCACTTGTGCCCTCGATTGAGGCACACAGAGAAGGGCCTCTGATGAAGATTGTAGGGTCCTTAACTTTTTAGAAAGTTGGACTTTTTCCAAATGCAGAATATACCACAAAAAGAAGACTAAGAGGCCTGTAGGTTGCCCCCTGGTTGTCCCATTTAACCTACAATTTATTTTATGGCACAGCCTCTTAGGCAGCAGAGCGGACGGAAAGAATGAACGAACAAAGTGCCTCTTACCACCTGACTCTCCCGATGCCTTTGTTGGGTTTTGCTCTAACCCTTCCCTTCCCATTTCACTGGGCTCTGGAGGGCAGCTCACAGGAGCCTCTTCTCTGGTTGCTGCTGCAGTTTTCAAAGTTTTTCCTTCGTTCTCCACAGGTATTGGAGCATCCACGCCCACCTCCAGCACCCGAATGGTCTCATGACCCGACATCACAATCACCTGAAAAGAGACAACAAAGGATAACCTTGTCTAAGGCTCCGCTGGGCCAGTGGCAGCTCCTCTGCCCCGCCATTCAGGCACCCCTTTGACAAAAGGGGTCCGCGAGAGGCACATACCTGCTCATTAACTGTCAACGAGGCATCATGCGGGGGCACGGTGTCGGTGTCCATGACTGGACGCTGGAAGAGATGGTGGCAGCCTTCGGCGGGTCACATACTGCAAAAGGAAGACACAAAGGTCATGGGAGTGTTCGTTGGTCCAAGCCTGGGAGCCACACAGGAAGCCTCCTTTTAATGACTCAGGCCATTGATTCACCTGACGGGCAACATCTCTCCAGGGTCAGAGGCCTCTCCCAGCCCTACTGGGATTGAACCTGGGACCTTGTGAATGCCAAACAGATAAGCTACAGCCCTTGGCACTGAGCTACAGCCCTTTGCACAGCAGTATCTACTTTAGCACAGGGACGCGGGTGGCGCTGTGGGTTAAACCACAGAGCCTAGGACTTGCCGATCAGAAGGTCGGCAGTTCGAATCCCCGTGACGGGGTGAGCTCCCGTTGTTTGGTCCCAGCTTCTGCCAACCTAGCAGTTCGAAAGCATGTCAAAGTGCAAGTAGATAAATAGGTACCACTCCAGCCGGAAGGTAAACGGCTTTTCCGTGCACTGCTCTGGTTTGCCAGAAGCAGCTTAGTCATGCTGGCCACATGACCCAGAAGCTGTACGCCGGCTCCCTCGGCCAATAAAGCGAGATGAGCGCCGCAACCCTAGAGTCGGCCACGACTGGACCTAATGGTCAGGGGTCCCTTTTTATCTACTTTAGCCTATTTTCTTCAAGGCACTATAGAAGCCTTTCTTAACCCACCCAAATCTCACTTTCACCAGTTCTTCCTTTGACTCTACCCGACCCTAACCCAACCCTGCTATTTCTAGTTGAGTCACTGGAGGGCAGCTCAAGGGGTTTTTGCTCCCATGGGCATCTTTGCAGGAACTGGGAGCAAAAACCCCTTGAGTGGCCCCCTAACATGTTCTCAAGCTGTGTTTGTCGAACAGAGTACAGTGGTGCCTCGCAAGACAAAAAGAATCCGTTCTGTGAGTCTCTTCGTCTTGCGGTTTTTTCGTCTTGCGAAGCAAGCCCATTAGCGGATTAGCGCTATTAGCGGTTTAGCGGCTATTAAAGGCTTAAGGGATTAGCGGATTAGCTGCTAAAAGGCTATTAGCAGCTTAGTGCTTTGGAAAAAGGGAGTGGGGAGCGGGGAAAAAAATCCAGGAATCGCAAGACATTTTCGTCTTGCAAAGCAAGCCCATAGCAAATTCGTCCTGCGAAGCACCTCCAAAACGGAAAACCCTTTCGTCTAGCGGGTTTTCCGTCTTGCGAGGCATTCGTCTTGCGGGGCACCACTGTATGGGTTTTGTCATGAAAGGGAAGGTGATTCCATGACAACGGCTCATTACCCCATAGGGGCCAAAGCAGGCAAAACAGATCATGTGAACTGATCTAAAGAAGAAGAAGAAGAAGAATCAGGGTTGTCAGACCTTTAACATCTGGGGGTCCAGAAAGTCACAATTCTTTCTGCTATCATCCACATTTCATCTTAAATTTCCTATTTTGGATTATTTTTCCTTGCCATGCTCAATTACTGGATGGGGGGGGGGCGGTGGTAGCCTCACTTGTTGACAGGACAAAACAGTGTTCCACTCTTACACGTTTTTCATTACTTCGTTGGGTCACGTTTGGTCCCTCCGCTGCCTTGCGGAAAGGTAATTGCCTTTATAAGAGTCTCATGCATTTTTTATAACGAGTGTCTCTGTGACGCACTTGGCTTTCCTGGGTGACATTCAAATCTACTTGATGCATGCAGGAAGGAGCTCTTTATTTATGCAGACACATGCAGGAGCCCACAAATTACAACCACTGAACCGGCCAGAAATTGTGTGCACCTGAAAAAACCTAAAGAGCCTTCTTGCCATGGCCATCCCCAAGGACTCTGGTGAGGGCAACGAGTGGGAGGAGAGAGGTCGTGGCTCAGAATCCTCCCGCTCAGAGCCAGATCTTTCCGTTCAGATTCTCCTTCTGGAAGACTCACAGGCCCTCTCCTTCTTGGCTCCGGGGTAGGAGGCAGGCCAAGGCAGTGCCAGGGAGGCCCCCTTCAATGCCAGATGGAGGGAGGGAGACTCAGAAGTCGGGAAGAGGAAAGTCAGCCTCTGAAGCACCGCCATGTCACTTGTTCCATGTCTCTGATACACAAAATATGAGTAGGCTCGGCCGACAAAGCCCGGCAGGGCGAAACAAGGTATTATTCCGGGAATCCTTGTCACGTTTAAGTTCTTTCGTCTGACACCGGCATACAACAGCTATATTTTGCAAAGGCACATGATACGATCTTTCATATCCTTTGTCTGATATCTGCATACAACAATCATACTTTGCAAAAGCAGGTGTGGAACATTACAAAGAAAAGTTCACCTTTTGCAAGTACTGCTCCTTAAAGTTGTTACGTTTGACACTTGTATTCGCTAAGACATACGTGGAACAAAAAAAAAAGCTTTTATTTGGACATTACGTTTAAAACAACGGATTCTTTTATACATACGTGGAACACAAAAGCTTCTATTTGGACATTACATATAGAAGAACTGATCCATTTGTATTTCCTGTTCTAAATGTTGGTCCTTAATTGCTTCTACTCAATTAGGTAATGTGAAAAGGGATATGTTTATATGATGTATAAAGAATTTATATAGTTAAACACAGCCAGTTACATTGTGGGTATATTTGTTAATTCAATTTATGTAATTATTGGTTTGACAGTGTTGTGTAACCTGTACAGTCACAGACAGCAACTCCTGATCCTGGAATCACGAACTGCCTTTAGCGGACTATGAAGCTTGAATTGGTTTGCCTTTCCACTGGTACCCAGGGCCATCTTGATTAATTTCTGCTCTTCTCCCATTCCTGAGTTTATACTGTCAGAATAAAGAATAGCTTCTTAACCCCCAAGGAAGCACACCTCTTGCTGTTGTTCTGGAGTGGGAGCCACAATAATTATTTTATTATTCTTTATTTAACAAAATGTATATGCCGCTCGTGAAGCTGAGGCTCCAATACTTTGGCCACCTCATGAGAAGAGAAGACTCCCTGGAAAAGACCCTGATGCTGGGAAAGATGGAGGGCACAAGGAGAAGGGGAAGACAGAGGACGAGATGGTTAGACAGTGTTCTCGAAGCTACAAACATGAGTCTGACCAAACTGCAGGTGGCAGTGGAAGACAGAAGTGCCTGGCGTGCTCTGGTCCATGGGGTCACGAAGAGTCGGACACGACTGAACGACTAAACAACAACAACAAATATGCCGCTTGGTTGCAAGCAGAACCTCTGCCTGGTTTTACTTAGGGGTTCCCATGGGCCGAGCTAGCAGTCACTAAGGTCTGAGTTGAGTTTTTCCTGTCTTCCAAACCGGAATGAGTTTGAGAGCCTTTTCTCCAAGTTTTTCCAAAGTCGTTTGTTATCGTTCTCCACATGGCTACTCTGTTCTCTGCTCACATTGTCCACTCCTTCTCTGGCATCTCAAGGCCAGGTAGCCTTTGTCAACTATGATACTCTCAGTATACAATTTCCTGTTATGCACATAGCTGAAATTCTTTCTTCCTAAACCTCATTCTCACACAAAGCAAATGAGGAGATAAATGAAACATTATCTGGGCTGTTACATTTCAGACCGTGGGGCACAAACTACATAATGATGCATCTTAAATGAGATGCCAGGGACAAGGTTCCTCTAATCTAGTTGTTTCCCAGGCATGCTCGCTTTTCTATGTACAAGAACGCAGCTGCAGTTGGAAGTGGTCTAATGCAAAAACCCATCTCCCACCTCATCTGCTAATTGCAGGAACCACAATCCAAACATGCAACTTAACATACATCTATAAAACTTCAGTGCCCCTCAAGGTTCAACCTTCAACCACTTGAGGCGAGCTGTTAACAATGTGCTCTCTACGTGTGTGTGTGTGTGTGTGTGTGTGTGTTTGTGTAAAGTGTATATCTAACCAAGCTGGAATGTGAAAGCAGGAAAATGTGCTTTAATTGCATTTCCTGAAAGACTTCACTGCTCTTTCCCTTTGGACTGAAGGGAGTAGTATATTAGCATATAGCAAAATACTGATCCCATAATCACTATACTTTATAATAGGGTAGGGAGCCTGCAGGCTCTGCAGAAATTGTGGACTCCAGCTCCCATCAGCCCCAGCCAACATGCCCAATGGCCGGGGATTATGGGAGATGTAGTCTAACAACACAGGTTCTTCCTTCCTGCCTTGGTTTTTTTTACTCAATGTTTATTTAAAGAGGTGGGTTTTTTAATAGAAAAACCAACCAACCACAAACTAAGTACCCATACATACCACCCTTCCCACCCTATTAAAGCAAACACTAAAGTAAGATAATGGTAGTATAGCGAGTTAGAAAAGTGGCAATGGGAAAGCTCAGTCTGTGTTCTCTCAAGTCCCACCTCTGCTTTACGAAACAAAGATTCAATCATAGTTAGCCCAGGACAATACAGCCTTATTTTGTTTTAATTAATTAAGAGAATCGTTTGCATAACTCTTCCATTATGTATTTATGCTTGCATGTGCATGTAGTTGCAAAGCACAGTGTAGCGTAGCCGTTACAGACGAGGACTTGGAAGACAAGGGTTCAAATCTCCAATCAGCCGTGAAGCTCGCTGGATGCCCTAGGGCCAGTCACTGCCTCTCAGCCTAACCCACCTCGCAGGGTTGTTGTGGGGGATCAAACTGGGAGAATAAACAGTCCACAAAGAGAACATGGTGTCAGAAGAGTGCCAGACTGCAATCTCCCAAAGCAGCCTTTTCCAACCTTGTGCCCTCCAGATGTTTGGAACTACAACTCTCCATCCCTGGCCGGATGAAGGGACTTGTCTAGAACATCTGCAAAGCACCAGGTTTCAGAAGGCTGTATTTTAAAAGAAACTCACTGGGGAGGTAGGGCTGGAGACAGCCTTCAAGGCCTTCACCACGACATAAGGATCATTTTTGTGCATGTTGTCCAAGTCCTGGGAGCTGTCCAAGTCCTGCAGGCCTAGTCTGACTACCAGGTCTTCCTTTTTTCTGCTGCTTGCTGCCTCTGCCAACTCTAGCACAGACCTCTGTACTTACTAACAGTACTTACTTACTAACTGCTCTGTGCCTTCAAATGGCCAAGATGGAACACTGGGAACTGTAGTTTCGTGCTGATAATTTGAGAAGCAACCCGTAGCCCTGTTCAGAACTATATCTCCCAGGTTTCCCTTGGGAGATGAGATGGCTAAGGACTTAAATGGTCTAATGATGTATATATGCCTGGGGGAGGCGTGCGGATATAAAAAGACACACCTGTTCCCCCTTGGGGAAGTTTCTCTCTGCACGGAGCTTTGGTAACAAAGGCCTTTGGAGAGCCACTTTTAAAACCTCAGATTCCTGATCACGAAAGCGATTGTGGGAGCCTGAAGATAGCCACAGTACGACAGCGTTCCTGCTAAGATATTTATAATCTTGTGAAAAAAGACTCAGATCTCTTCAGGCCCTCCCCGTGGGACAGAGTCAAGTGGAGAGCTATTTTTCGACGCTGTGCAAAGACCAATTAGCAAGAGAGGCTATTAAAATAGGCATTTCATAATGTCAAGCTCTGTGTGCATGTTCTCGCGAGTGGGCTGGATCTCATTTAGCACACATTCCGCCGGCTTGTAGTAGCATTTTTGTTTTGCTCCTTCACACGTTTTCGCAATTAATGGGACAAATAATTTTGCCCAGATGGCAATGCAAAGTGCACACCGAAAGAGAAACAGCCATTTCGCAGCAGATGGTGACAAAAGAAATGAAATGCGCAAAAAGGGGGGGAAAGGGAAGAGGGCGATTTGCAACACCCCGAGCCCCACAGTGAATAGAATTACCATGTTTAATTACAAATGCCGATGAGTCAGAAATATAACTGTCCCAGATACTATTCCAGAGGGAATCTTATCCTGAACGCGCCACAGGTAAGAAGCACAGAGCCTGCAGAGATGCCCTCACTTACCATCAGAAAACTGTCGGGATTTAACCAGCGCCCCAGATCTCTCGTTTAAATCCCAAGAGAACTGGCCAACTTCTGTAAGCAGACTGTAGGCCTGCGTCTGTTGCTGCGTAGGGATGTTTCTTAAGACAGGAGGTAGATGAAAGTGGTTTGAGAAAAGCATAGCTCCCTATCATTGCTTCCCCCCCTCCCCTTTTGTTCATGGAAGCAATGCAAAAACCCACAACGCCATAGCTGTCAACTTACAGATTTGAAAATAAGGGACCAGCAGCCTTGAAAATAAGGGACCAGCAGCCAAAATAAGGGGCCTGCAGCCTCACCTGTTCCAGGCACTCCAGTCTTCCTGTCCTCCTGCAGTCTGGTCAAACTCATGCTGGTAGTGTCGAGAACACTGTCCAACCAACATTGTAACCAGAGGTTCAACTGAATAGAATTTGAATCACATGCAGCCTCAGCTTAAGATGGCTCCCCGGCCTGGCTTTGCACTGCAAAGTTTGCAGCAGCACGTGCAACAAAATGGCGTCCAGCATTCAAAACCCCCCTCAGCTTGCATTAACTAGCCACACACAAGGCATGCAAGCTCCATCCCCCAGTCGTTCTAAGACTTCTTTTTTTTCCTTGGCAAACAATAAAACATCTATTGGTCTTAACACTAAAGACCCAACTTCCCGTCTATTCCATATTTCAAATTCATATTACTTATTGCCAATACACATTTTTTTTCATAATTAAACTTATTCTCAATAAATCTAATTTCTTCTATCTACCTAGCAACTATTACTGAAGTTCCTCGAATGCTGCAACAGAAATTAAACTACTATATTTATTTTTCAGATATTCTTTGAAAACCTCCCATTTAGAAACAAATTCCTGTTTTGATTTATTCTTTATTTTTTCTGATAAACCATCTAATTCAGCACATTCTGTCAGCTTTTGGATCCAATCTTGAATAGAGGGGATTTCATTACTCTTCCATTTTGCTGCGATCAAAACTCTTGCCGCCGCCGTGGCATATAAAAAGATACCCTTCCTCTTTTGTGGAATATCCAAATCTGTTATTCCCAGGAGGTAGGCCTCTGGTTTTTTATTGAAAGAGATCTTTAGCATTTTTTGCAGTTCTGCATGTATACTCTCCCAGAATACCTGTATTTTCCTACATATCCACCACATATGGAAGAATGTTCCTGAGTCTCCGCATCTCCAACAATTACTTGACACATTTTAATACATTTTTTAAAGTTTCCATGGTGTTAGATACCATCGATGTTGCATTTTTTGAAAGTTCTCTCTAATCGTGTAACAGTTTGTGAATTTCCAATTGATCTTCCATAAATTTTCCTGTTGGGCCATGGTTATTGAATGGCCAAAATCCTGGGACCACCTCACCATTGCCGCTGTTACCTCCTCCTCCTTGACTGTCCAGTCAAGGAGGAGTCGGTAAGTTTTGGAAAGAGTTTTTCTTTTAGAATTTACAAGATCAGATTCGAATCGGGAAATTTCTACTGAGAACCCCTTTTGTTTGTCAGATTTAAATTTTTCAAATAACTGATGGTATTGGAACCAGTCTGAAATGTGTTCTCTTATTTCCTCAATTTTTTAAAATTTTATTTAGTTATTTTCATTTTTTAGAAGTATTAGACTTCTTATTGGGTGAGCAACACAGCCAAGCAACACAGTTGGAGCCTCCCTCCTCCCTGGCCGGCAGGGAGGGAGGGAGAGGAGCTGCTTCCTTTGAAATCTGGGAAATTTAAGGGACATAATCAATAAGGGACAGCAGTGGGACGCGGCGCTGGGATAAGGGACTTTCCCGCCAAATAAGAGACAGTTGACAGCTATGGGTTAACCTTTCAATCAGAGAGACTGAGACAAAAAAAAGAGTACCTGTCAGTTTATGGAACTCTCTATCTACAAGTGCCCCAAATTCCAAATTACCAAACATTGTCAGCTACTTGTGAGTAGGCTTGGAGGGAGGTAAAGGATGACGAAGTATACTATACACCCTGGCAAAATAACATGATTGGAGTCCAGAACGCAGCTTGTGGGGCGGGCGGGGAAGCTCAAGGTAGAACTATGTTATGTCTGGCTGTAAAAACAGTCAGAACAGATTGGAAACCTGGCGAGTTCTCCGACTGCAGTCTTTCGATCCTATCTGGCTACTGGCCTCAGTATTTTCCATTTCTAATCTCATTCAAGATGACTCATCCTCATTCCTGGAAAGTCTGCGCCAGGATGGGCCAGCTAACAAAGGCCTTTGTTGGCTGATTTTCTTAAAACACATTGACAAAACATAAGGGCAGATACCACGGCATTTGTTAAAAGCTGTTGGGAGTGGAGTGGGGAAGGAATTGCAGCCCAAAGCTATAAAGTAATCTGTCATCAGATCTGGCTGTTTGGCCGACTACCCGGCTGCTCCTAAAACAAAGCAGAGTGGCTAATAATAGCCTTGCTCTGAACCCCGACATATATAGAAGGAAGGAAAGCTGCCGGCAGAAGGGTTCTTGACTTGTAGCTGAGCATTAGCTACGGGAGCAATAGTCCATATTTGCAAATAAATAAATAAATGCAAGCTTTGCCAGGAAAAGGTAGTAGCTGATATATTCCTACTTGCAGAGCTATATGATGGCGCTAGAAGATAGCTTGCCCATTCCTTCCTGGCCTTGAGTTGTAATTAAAAATAAATAAATCCCACATCTATTCAATGGCCAGCTTTTTAAAAAGTAGAGACATCACCTTGCCAACAAAGGTCCGTATAGTAAAAGCTATGGTTTTCCCAGTAGTCATGTATGGAAGTGAGAGCTGGACCATAAAGAAGGCTGATCGCCGAAGAATTGACGCTTTTGAATTATGGTGCTGGAGGAGACTCTTGAGAGTCCCAGGGACTGCAAGAAGATCAAACGCATCCATTCTTAAGGAAATCAGCCCTGAGTGCTCACTGGAAGGACAGATCCTGAAGCTGAGGCTCCAATACTTTGGCCACCTCATGAGAAGAGAAGACTCCCTGGAAAAGACCCTGATGTTGGGAAAGATGGAGGGCACAAGGAGAAGGGGACGACAGAGGACGAGATGGTTAGACAGTGTTCTCGAAGCTACAAACATGAATCTGACCAAACTGCGGGTGGCAGTGGAAGACAGGAGTGCCTGGCGTGCTCTGGTCCATGGGGTCACGAAGAGTCGGACACGACTGAACGACTAAACAACAACATTCAATGGCATTGTTTTCCATTATAGCCATGACTTTTCCATCTCTTTATCATGTGAAGGGGAGAAGCAACCCAAATAACTCAGTGAGTTACGGCTGCTGAGGAAACAAGTCCAGGTCTGAGCTGAACTTTGAATGAGATGAGCACACCTAGAGAGACAACCCTGGAGAATAATCCTTGGGACTCAGGAACCCTACCCATTTTAAGGAGCTTGGAACCTGGGCCTAAATATGTTCAATTTTGCAGCCACACATTCTTTCATTAGAGCTTTAAAAGATTGCACACACCCTCCCTTCATTTAAATACATTTTGCAGAATTTAATTTTTTCTGGTGGTGGTGGTACAATCGTCAAATGAAAACAGAGCTGCTATTGACTAATCACCGGTTCCCAGATCACCAGGGAACCCAGTTGCATTCAGCATGTATGTATGTGGAGGGTGGGGAAGAGGAGGACAATATGTTTCTTAGCACTGGCCAGGTGGCAGTCTGCTGGGTCTACCATCTGCCTGAGTGCCATTCCAGGAGCCAATTAACTGAGCTGGTTGGTCGTGGGCAGTGGCGTAGCGTGGGTTGTCAGCACCCGGGGCAAGGCAAGTAATTTGCGCCCCCTAACCCGTGGATTTTAGCAGGGGGCAGAGAGCTGCGAGTGCGAGCGAGCCCCCCCAATGTTGCGCCCGGTGCGGCCGGCCCCCCCTCGCACCCCCCACGCTACGCCACTGGTCATGGGGGAGGAATAAATTTTCACCATCAATAGAAGTTCTAGCCCAGGTTTCAGCACAGCCATTCCCTTCATGTCTCCCACCTGCCCTTATTTCACAAGCATTTATCACCTTGTCCCAAATAGAAGTTAGCAGCTTGCAACTGGGGCTGGGAAGGAATCTTACCTACAACTCACAACTGGCTTTAGTATGATGGGATGTTGGCCTTCCTCATAACAACGGGTCATTGTAGCTAATCTTACTTCTACTCAGAGTAAACCTATTGAAGTTAATGGACACAACTTGCTTAGGTCCATTCATTTCAGTGGGTCTATGCTGAAGAGAGCTTAGCTGGATACAACTGAGCGGTCTTTTGGAAGGGGGATCAATTATGTCTCACAATACCATCACTCCATTCTGGATGGTACTGGGGACACTGAGCAGGATCCATAGCCAGGGTGGGTGAGGAGGGGGACTCCTCACTCCACAGTATGGACCCCTAAAATGCTCATGGAATGCCACCTCACAGCTGCCCATGATGCCAACCCACACCATACAGGGCCTTTCTCCCCCAAATGTTGTCCATCATGTGGGCTGCATGGATTCATCGATAAGCAGCTAGGTTTTCGGATGCCTGAACCCTTCCCCTTGTTGTTGTTGTTTAGTTGTGTCCAACTCTTCGTGACCCCATGGACCAGAGCACGCCAGGCACGCCTGTCTTCCACCGCCTCCCGCAGTGTGGTCAAACTCATGTTCGTAGCTTCGAGAACACTGTCCAACCATATTGTCCTCTGTCGTCCCCTTCTCCTTGTGCCCTCAATCTTTCCCAACATCAGGGTCTTTTCCAAAGAGTCTTCTCTTCTCATGAGGTGGCCAAAGTATTGGAGCCTCAGTTTCACGATCTGTCCTTCCAGTGAGCACTCAGAGCTGATTTCCTTCAGAATGGATAGGTTTGATCTTCTTGCAGTCCCTGGGACTCTCAAGAGTCTCCTCCAGCACCATAATTCAAAAGCATCAATTCTTCAGCAATCAGCCTTCTTTATGGTCCAGCTCTCACTTCCATACATCACTACAGCTTTAACTATACGGACCTTTGTCAGCAAGGTGATGTCTCTGCTTTTTAAGATGCTGTCTAGGTTTGTCCCTTCCTTTCCACCATGCCAAACCCAGCAATCCATAAAACTGTGGTCATTTAACTACATTTCTATCCTGCCCAGAGTAGCCCATATTTTAGCACGGTTCTTGCTCCCCTACTATACGCAATTGTTGATTAGTCGTTTAGTCGTGTCCGACTCTTCGTGACTCCATGGACCAGAGCACGCCAGGCATTCCTGTCTTCCACTGCCTCCTGCAGTTTGCACAATTAACAAGGCCATGAGAAAATTAACAAAGTCAACTTGACCATCCTATCTGAACGTGGATCTCACAAGACCCTGTTCCAGCACTGTCTTCTGACTCTCCGTGGGTTCCAAGCTTGTAGCAGAAACATATCACGTTCACTCAAGCTTCTCTTCCTATAAAGATGAGGACTACAGATGTTTTAAAAAGCAATCCATGCTGAAGCTCTTAGCATTCCGGATTCCACACTGGAAACCAAACTCTGTGGGTGTGTAGTGCCCCTTTGTGTAAGCTAACAAACAAGTCAGCTAACTCTAGTCTCCCAAACTAGGAAACTATATTTAATGAAGCCACAGTTTGAAGTTGGCTTAATATTATCTTGTTCCAAAGCCATTAAACAGTTTCTTGGTTTAGACAAAACAGGAAGATACAGTTAACCGAAGATTTCCTGTCTTCATTTGCAAACACAGCCCCTTTCCGCTAGTGAGCAGCCACAAGGCTCATTTATATCTTGGCTTATTAAGCTGAGTTTTAATTGTCCAAGGGTGGCCAATATTTCTCAACAAATTAGCCATCAGGTGTTTTTGTTATTTTTTAAAAAAATCTTGCTACATCCATAGATTAGCTAACTAATGAAAATATGTTTGTGTTACTACCAACACTGTGATTCTTTTCTGCACTATGTTGCTTTTTTCGTTTCCTTCTGAAATTCTCCTGGACATTCCTGTCTTGCGTATATAGGTTTGCAGATTCAGAACTGTACATCGTGCATTTGGTAAACCTGCCTGGGGCACACGAAAGCTCATGCCATGACAATTTTTAAGGTGACACGGGACTTTTTTGGTTTTGCTTACCATCATTTCAAGTTAGTACCAATACATTAAAACATCAAAAAGCTGTGCAAGCTTTTGGGAGGCAGAGACCTGAGAAGGCATCAGAGGAGGGAGGGAAGGAAAGAGGGACAGAGGCCAGTGTTGCCCGCAGGACCCCAGACCATCATTCAAGGCACCCCAGGGTGCCACAACACACTGGTTGAAAACCACTCCATTAATGAAAAATGACAGAGGGAGAGCCACATTTGCCTCTTGAAGCAAAAACAACCAGAGGGTCTTGAGGCAGCTTAAAAACTAACAAATTTATTATGGTGTGGGTTTTCGTGGATTTAAGCTCACTGCATCAGATGCGTGAACTGAAATCTTAGTTGGCAGGTCGAAAAAGGAGACAATTATAAGGTGGGGATTTAATGGCAATGAAATGCAAAGGTGTCAGTTAAGTGCTTCAGAATATATTCTAAAGAGGCACGACTTTCGCTTTTTGCATCAGCAGATTGGTAGGAATTGCTGAAATTATATTAACACCTATAGAGAGGTAGAGAACCATTCACAAGAAACAGCCACAGACAGCACAGGTACCCTGGCTGGGCTAATGAACATCCTTTGTCTTCATTTAACCCACACGGTATAGCACTGAACTTCCGGCTGAATTGTGATTTAGCTGTTTCTTCTTTTGACGTCCCTGTGTTTCAGAATGGCTGCCTTTAGGTCAGTAACAGTGTGTTCTGGGAGGCTGAAACATCCTCACTGGTTTATTGCTATTGTCACTTTCTGATGTCAGATTTGCACCTATCTATTATTTTGCCTAGAATAGAGACTGATCTCTCAGACCTATTAGTAATATGGGGCAGGAAACTCTCCAGTGCTTTATTTTTCCATGGATTTTTGTGTGTGTGTGTGTTTCATAAGTTTGTTAGGAAAAATGAATGGATGCCAATGGCAAATAAGTATTATGCAAGCTTGGCCTTTTCAAAGTTTTCACTTTGCTTACTAAATACAAGTAAAAGATGCAGAATTAAGTCACTCTCCAGGTCATCAGCAAATTTCTCTAAGCAAACTGAACATTTCCCCTAATTCGCATAAGGTATTTTATGCTGGAAAATTTACACCACTAAACAGAATGCAGTAGGGCACTGTTAACAGATGATAGCATAAATCACATTGGAATAGAAGATGAATGAACCCATGATACTTTGGATCACATTATCAAGTCTTGTAAAAGCATGCCAAAATGGACATGGGGTGGGGCAGATTAGGTACCTGGCTCTGTCACAGGATCTGTTTCCTGTGCCCAAAATTTTGTTAGCTGGTTATTGCTGATGCAGAGTTTTAGGTTAGGTGCTGTCTGGAAGCAACTACAAGCCAGTGACTTCCAAGGCCTGTGACAGGGAAGTGCCATTGTCCAGGACGGGCTCTAGAATCCTGATGATATGTCTGAGTGGTTTCAGCTGAGAAATAAGTGACAGCAAGCGGTGGCCTGTCATTTTCTCTTCTAAGCCTGCCCTGTAGATTGTTCCTGGGTACCATTCTGGCTTTGTTGATGCATTATCTTGCATCAAATTCTTAAGTAGTCTGTCTGATGACCCTCAACAGATGTGGTTGTATCATAGGGCTTAGCTGTAGACAATGGACTCATGGTTTGTCCTGGGTGGAAGCTGGAAGCATGAAAGCACATTTAGCAACCAACACTTCCTACGAATCATGGTTCTAATGTGTCCATTGTGCAGTTGTACAGTAGTATACAAAAGTGGACCTCTTGCATAGATTGTAGGCTAACATTGATAGCGGACTGGCAAGTTACTGGGCTGCATCCAACTAAGTTCTACTCAAACCCATGGAAATTAATGGACCTAACTTGGACAATTCTATTATTCTATATCCATTCATTTCAATAGGCCTACTCTCAGGATAATGAACACTGGAACAACCCACTGAAGTGGCAAGTACGTACTATCCATGAGTCCGTATGACAAAGATGCCATCAGCGTATTTCATGTAGAAGAGAGGCTTTTGGGAATAGGAGTTGAGAAAGCATTGTTTTAAGTGAGTCATCAAGATGCTAGCACACTGTGGAGCCAAGCAGGTACTCATGCCAGCACCATCAATCTGAATACACATGTTCTCCTCAAAGTGGAAGTAATTATGGGTAAGTACAAAGCGGCCAAGGGGACGCGGGTGGCGCTGTGGGTTAAAGCCTCAGTGCCTAGGGCTTACCGATCGAAAGGTCAGCGGCTCGAATCCCCGCGGCGGGGTGCGCTCCCGCTGTTCGGTCCCAGCGTCTGCCAACCTAGCAGTTCGAAAGCACTCTCGGGTGCAAGTAGATAAATAGGGACCGCTTATTAGCGGGAAGGTAAACGGCGTTTCCGTGTGCGGCTCTGGCTCACCAGAGCAGCGATGTCACGCTGGCCACGTGACCCGGAAGTGTCTTCGGACAGCGCTGGCCCCCGGCCTCTTTGAGTGAGATGGGCGCACAACCCTAGAGTCTGTCAAGACTGGCCCGTACGGGCAGGGGTACCTTTACCTTTACCTTTTACAAAGCGGCCAACTTTGGTAGCCATGTAGTTCCATCTTTGTGGAGGAGGATTCTGGTGTAAAGGGTAGTCTCAATGCAAATGCCAACTAGGGTGGAGATTGTCAAAAGATTGCCATTTTCTCAGAAAGTCGGTGGAGTTGATGTGCCTGTTTGGGCCATATGAACTTCAGAATTGGACTATGAATTAATGGTGCTCAGCATATAAGGAATACAAACTGGAACACATTATATGAAAATAGGTTCCAATGAACTGGGAATTACAGCTCTACTATGTGGTTGTTAACTGCCCTGAAACTGGTGGTAGAGGAAGAATACAAGCCGGCTTAAAATAATTCTGTAACATAGGGGTTGGGAATCAGATGTTGTTGGAATACAACTCCCATGATCCCTGGCTATTGGTTGAGGCTCTTGGGAGTTGGAATCCAACAACACCCAGAAAGCCACAAGTTGCTCCTCCCTGTTGTGATTCTTGCGTAGTATTGTTTAATAAAAGAGCAGAATTCCATTATTTCTGTTGTAAAATAATGTAAAAGGGGGGGAGCAAAGTGTAGTCATTTACCCGTCTTCTGTCTTTCAGCAAGGCAGAAAGCACTGGCATAAAATCTCAAGTGTCTTTACAGATTTCTTTCTCACTTCTCAGCAGATGCCTCCTGCACAAGAGTGGTTAAAAGAGTGGAATGGGACACATTTGCAATGGTAATTTTATGAAAAGGCACCTGTTTCGTTCTGATTATTTCAGGCGCAACAATGTTAGTTCACTTTTGCAGCAAAACGTGAAAAAGTAGTGTTGAGATAAAAGCTATTTCTTGATCTCTGGAGGCAAGGGGAAACAGAGGGGGGTGGGGGAGAGAGAGAATGCTCCCAGCACAGAAGGGAAGACAACATGTTAATATATCATAAAATTAAATGAGGGTAATATATTCGCTTTCCAGGCTACAGGAGGGAGAAGGTGGAGCTTAGTTTGCCATCAATGATTAAAAAGGTTTGAATGTCAGTATGCAAATGAGCTGCAACTTTCATTTCCTCCCATGTAAATGATCGAAATGTTTCTGAAGTGAAATCTTGTTCCACTTAATGGTGTTTTGAATATGCATTTTTCCAAAGGCATACAAAAACAAGGCACACAGGACCCCTTCTGCTTTACAAAGGCATATAGATCAGAGAATAACTACGCTACGTCTTAGTTTTCTGTACAACTAGCTTTTAAAAGTTAACCCTACTGACACAGGAGTTGATTTTAGATAGCAATCTTGCCCCACGGGAGTGAGCAGAATATAAAAGGGGTGTGTAGCCGCAGATCCTGTCCAAGAGAGAATCCCATTGTGAAGAAGGCCTAATCTCAGCACCAAAGACAGTTACAGTGCCAGAGCTCAAGGCAGAAGGGCCATTTCCCAGCCTTCAAAGCTGAACTCTTCCCTCCCAACTCCTCCCTTCCCCTCACTAATACAGTGGTGCCCCGCAAGACGAATGCCTCGCAAGATGGAAAACCCGCTAGATGAAAGGGTTTTCCATTTTCAGAGGTGCTTCGCAGGACGAATGTCTCTATGGGCTTGCTTCGCAAGACGAAAATGTCTTGCGATTCCTGGGGGTTTTTTTCCGCTCCCCACCCCCTTTTTCTAAGGCACTAAGCTGCTAATAGCCTTTTAGCAGCTAATCCGCTAATCCCTTAAGCCTTTAATAGCCGCTAATAGCCGCTAAACCGCTAATAGCGCTAATAGCGCTAATCCGCTAATAGGGTTGCTTCGCAAGACGAAAAAACCGCTAGACGAAGAGACTTGCGGAACGGATTAATTTCGTCTTGCGAGGCACCACTGTAACGTATTTTAAAGGATGCAAGATTTTACTTTTGAGCTTCTGCTGCTACTAGTGGAAAGGGAGACAGCTGGATCAGTTAGTTCAAAAATGGATCCAGATGTCTTTATGTATTATCCACAGAAGAACCTCCCCAAACTGGAAGCAGATGTTTATTTATTTCATTTGAATCCTGCCTTTTCTTCAAAGAGCTCAAGGCAATTAACATACTAGCGCCCCCCCCAATTTTATCCTTACAACAATCCTGTGAAGTAGGTTAATGACTGGCCCAAGGTCACCAGTGAGTTTCTTTGTTCTGGGGATCTGAAGTGGTCTCCCCTGCCATCAGCGTCACAACACCAAGTGCCCTGGGCAGGGATGGGCACAATCATCTTCCATCACTGATACGGAAGGGGGGGGGCATGTCTTCTTCACCTCCTTCTTCACTACAATATATCCACTTATTTCCAATTGTCAATGTCAAAAGGGACTAAAATCTATAAAATTCATAGAAAATCAACGTGCCAATTTGCTCAATTTCTCTAGGACTCCATGACACCTCCCCTGTCCTCCATAATCCCTCAAGCAAGGTGTCAAGACCCTAATCCTGTCAAATCACTCTGCCAAGCCTTTCCTCTGGGCAATGCCAGGTGGCAGACTATGCATACATGGACCATTGTCTTCTCATCACCTGTACTCAGGATGTGCTTATCTGCGCATATCTCCAGCTCTGCATATTCCCCCCTCCCTCCTCCATATGTTCATCCTGTGTAACCCAACCTCTTCTTAATGTATTCATGATGTAACTGGGATGTATTTTGCACTGTATTCTGGGACATGGAGGGAAGTTTCAAAAGTTCATGTCACCCCTTTCTCGCTGTTCAATCTCGCCTTGAATCTGTTGAGCAATAAACATGGATCTTCTGCAGTTTGCTCCTGTCTCCGGCTGAGCTCATTTTCCTCCGCAGGGACCCGCGGACTTAGTCCGACGAGCTGGGTGGCAGAGCAGCCTCGCACCCAGATTTTACCGTAACAATCACCCTGTGATGTCTTTGCATGGCACAAACACTTCCATTAAAAGAGTTATATTCAGACAAGCAACAGTATTGTAATGGAATGTAGACTGAACAGCTGCTGGAAGAGATGGGCATGCAGTAAAGTACGCACCTCACAAAACTTAGTCCTTCACTACACCATCACTGTGGGTATAAGCCTCAGCGCCTAGGAGTTGCCGATCGAAAGGTCGGCGGTTCGAATCCCCGCGGCGGGGTGCGCTCCCGTCGCTCCCAGCGCCTGCCAACCTAGCAGTTCGAAAGCACCCCCGGGTGCAAGTAGATAAATAGGGAACGCTTACTAGCAGGAAGGTAAACGGCATTCCGTGTGTTGCGCTGGCTCGCCAGATGCAGCTTGTCACACTGGCCACGTGACCCGGAAGTGTCTGCGGACAGCGCTGGCTCCCGGCCTCTAGAGTGAGGTGAGCGCACAACCCTAGAATCTGTCAAGACTGGCCCGTATGGGCAGGGGTACCTTTACCTTACACCATCACAAAGGTGCCAAATGAGGCTTTAAAAGGTAAAGGATCCCTGACAGTTAAGTCCAGTCATGAACGACTCTGGTGTTGCGGCGCTCATCTCGCTTTACTGGCCGAGGGAGCCGATGTTTGTCCGCATACAGTTTTTCCGGGTCATGTGGCCAGCATGACTAAGCCACTTCTGGCGAAATCAGAGCAGCGGATGGAAACACCATTTACCTTTCCCACCAGAGTGGTACCTATTTATCTACTTGCACTTTGACGTGTTTCCGAACTGCTAGGTTGACAGGAGCTGGGACAGCTCACCCCGTCTTGGGGATTCGAACCACCGACCTTCCGATCGGCAAGCCCTAGGCTCAGTGGTTTAGACCACAGCGCCACCCATGCAGCAAATGGGACAATTAAAAGGCAACATAAACAGACAGCCACACCTGCGGTTGTGCACATAGGCTTGAGGGAAGCTGCAGCACTGCCTTCCCATCAAAAGCAGAAGTTTTTGCTCACCTCTCAGTATTTGTTACATGCACAAACCAAACTGTGGGCAGTTTAGAGGTTTAGAGGTACTGATCCATTTAGCTCAGTAAAGTCTGTAGATAATTGGAATGATGGCACTTGGCTTCAAATCACTACTCAGCCATGAAACATCCTGAGTCAGTTGAAGTTCCCGAATTTTTAACCTAAACTTTTAGGTTTAGGCAAGAGGAACATGTATGCCTCCCTGAGCTCCTTGGAACTGCAGGATGAAAATGTTATTTAGGAATACACTGGGCAATGATTATCCAAGTGTCACACAGCAGACCCTTGTGGCTGTATTACCTAACAACCTTTTAAAGCTTTCCCCATCCATACAGTGTCTTGAGCTAAACACCAGCAGTGTCAGGGGCTAAACTTCGGTCATAATACTTACATGTAAAGCATATGCTCATCTGGTGAGTCACTTCCAAATCCATGTACACGTGACCAAAATAACTGCAACCACCAAACACTAGGTCAAATACAACCGGTGGCCTGCACACTTTAACAGTGCACACATCTTTGCCTACATGGAGATTATATTTGAGCCACAGTTGAATCAACCTTTATACAAAAAGACACACAAGCAGCGGTTGCCATAGCCAACTGTTTTATTAGCCTCGAGGCATATTCAGCCCCATTGCGCAGCAAAGAGAGGAATGATTTCTTTCTTTTTACAAGGCCCCCTCGCTTCCTATCAGTGTTGAGACCTCACAGAGTTGGTAGAACTGTGTCCCATTTCACACTGCAAGCAGAGACTGACATGCCTGAAAACACTGTCATAATCCTCACCTGGCATCTAGATTTCGATGCAGAGATTATTTCTCTTTTTAAGTACAGTGGTGCCCCGCAAGACGAATGCCTCGCAAGACGGAAAACCCGCTAGACGAAAGGGTTTTCCGTTTGCAGAGGCGCTTCGCAAGACGAATTTCCCTATGGGCTTGCTTCGCAAGATGAAAATTGACGAAAATTTTTGAGTTTTTTTTCCACTCCAAAACCCCTTTTTCTGAAGCGCTAAGCTGCTAAAAGCATTTTAGCAGCAAAACCGCTAATCCCTTAAGCCTTTAATAGGCATTAATAGCCCTTAAACTGCCAATAGCGCTAATAGCGCTAATCCGCTAATGGGCTTGCTTCGCAAGACGAAAAAACCACAAGACGAAAAGACTCGCGGAACGGATTCTTTTCGTCTTGCGAGGCACCACTGTACAAAGGAACATTGATTCAAGACAGCCCACACTTGTGGTTTGAAATGGTACAGCTCAGAGACAGCTTTGCAGCTTCAGTGTGAACTAGTCTTTGGTTTGGCCAGTCCTGCTTGTGAGATTCTGGTTAGCCACTGTGGGAACAGGGCGCTGGACTAGATAAACCTTTGGTCTGAGCCATCAGAGCTCTTCTACTGTTCATATGTTCAATCTGCGGCAAAATTTGTAAAAGTGGAGAAAGAGGAGGAGAGAGGAAGTACGAGAGGTCAAGCTGTCCTTAATGTCCTCTGACCTTCACTCCCCAGCCCTTATTCCTTGAAATGAGGGGTGTATGAGACAGATGTGGTGTTAGTTAGAGATCCATGATCAGATCTTGTTGTACTTAAAAGAGAGAGAGACTTAAAAGAAGCCATGGAGGAAGAGGCCAAATTGAAAGGTGTTGGGAGAGGGCTGAGATCTAAGCCTTCATTTCTCCAGTTTCAACAAGTTACACTGAAGCGACCACTAGACATTCAATTGGGAGAGGAAGCTGGGGAGAATATTATTATTATTAGTAGTACACTACCTTTCAGTGGAACATCACAGGGTGGTTCACATCAGAAAAATACAGAACGAGAACACAAAATACATTAAAAAACCCCCAAATCAATAACTCCCCTTCCACACATTTAAAAAGCCTTAGCATGTTAATCAGCCAAAGGCCTGGTTATAGAGGAATGTTTTTGCCTGGTGCCTACAGATATGTAACGAAGGCTCCAGATGAGCCTCCATAGGGAGAGCATCCCACAAACGGGGAGCCACCACAGAAAAGGCCCCTTCTCATGTTGCCACCCTCCGGACCTCTCATGGAGGAGGCACACGAAGAAGGGCCTCAGGTGACGATCGCAGGTCGGTTTATTCGGCGGTCTGTGATGTATTCCAATCCTCAGCCATTTGAGTCTTTATAGGTCAAGACCAGCACTTTGAATTGGGACCCCAAACTAACTGGCAGCCAGGGCAGTTGGCACGGGATGGGCATTATATGCTCAAACCGTTTTGCCCCGATAAGCAACCCGGGCTGCCAAATTCTGCATTTCCAGTGGTCAGATTAAAAGGGAAAGTATCCGCTTCTTTTGAAGCCCAACAAAACAAGGAGACCCGCTTGGCCTGTGGTAGCAAGGAAGCCATGCCCGACATTGCATACAAAAATGCAAAATGCCCTTCCCACCTCACCCAATTTTGGCCGCCCTGTCGACAAACTCCGCCACCCGCCAGGTCCGCCTTCCTGCTCACAAGACCCACCTAGATACCTGCGACATTTCGCGAAGTCCCGAGGAAGCTCCGAAAGTGCCGCCCGGCTTCGCTGCCCCGGACTCGACGCCAGCCGCGCCCCGAGGCGCCCTCGCATTCCTCGGGCATCGGGGGCTGAGCTCCGGCGGGGCCGAGAGGCTCCGGGGCTCACGCCAAACGCTGCCCGGCTCCCTCTTTCCGTTTCCCGCTCGCGCCCAACTGCCCGCGGCGCCTCCGAAGCCGAGCGCACCGCTTCTCCCCGGGGTGCCGGGAGCCTCTTGCCTGGAGGGCCGCCCCACACGCCCCCGGGACCCCCTTTCCCTGCGAGCCCCTCGGGCTCCCTTTCCTCGTGCCCAGCCCCAGCTTCAGAGGGGGCGCCCTCGGCACCCTCCTCGAGTCCCGCTTCCCCGCCACGCACCCCACACCGCAGGGGGTGCTCCCCCCTCCGACCCCTTCGCGTGGGGACCCAGCACCCCACTGCCCCCCAACCCAGAGCCCCCTCTTTCCCCGCGGGGGCTCCCCAAGCAGCCTCGCCCTCCTTCGCGCTCGCCTCTTATCCACTTATGATGCTGTCCGTTCATTAAGTTTGCATACCGCCCTTCGCCCGAGCAGGGCGGCTTGCAGCACGAAAATGCCTTTGCCTCCCTCTCTAACCCATTTCTCGGCAACGGCCCCTTTGCTCCTCGCCGCCGGCTCCTGCCTAGCCGGGCTCCAATCCTCCAGGAGAGCCACCTCATTATTATTATTATTATTGCTATTATTATTATTATCCCCCCCCCCCCCGCTTTTTCTTCCCTACCAATTCCCACTGCCACCCTGCCCATTTCCTAGCCAGCCTTTCGCTTTACTCGTGCAGTCCAGATCCTCCCCCCACCCCACCCACCGACACCCCCCCCCCGCAAAAAACCGATCCCTCTACATTCTTTTCGATGGAGGGCCCCCCCAAGGCAGATGGGGGGGGGCTGCCCTGCCTGCGCCCCCCGCCCTCCGCGCGCCCAGGGCTGCCTCGCCGTCCCCGGCGTCTCCCCCGCGCTCCGGCCCCTGTTTTCCTCTCTCTTTATCATAAATATATAAATTATGCTAATTAAGACCATTGCATATTCACCGAACCGGGTCCCCCCCGCCCCCCACCCCCAAGCACCGGCCCCGCCGCCGCCCCCCACCCCACTCACCGCTGCGCAGCCGGGAGGGACCCGCTCGCCCCCTGCCCGGGCCGGGGCTCCTCCGAGCCGATCTTTCCCCCTCCTCGTCTTCTTTTCTCTCTCTCTCTTTCTTTTTTTCCCGGGGAATAATTAAAAATTCATCTCACAGCAGCGGGAGCGAAAGGCGCTGCTCGCACACGCACAAAAAGAGGGGGGGGGAGAGGAGGGGGGAGGCAGCGCCCCCCACCCCCAGCCGGGCTCAAGCCCTCCTGCAAGCGCAGCCCCCGAGGTTTTGCACCGGGCCTGCCCCCCCGCCGCAGCCGCCCGAGCCCCTGCCCCGCCTGGGGGGAGAACGAGGGGGCAGATTTCGGCGCTGGGGGTTTTTTAGCTGCTGCGTCATGAACATAATTTATGCAAAGGCCTTTGCCGCATCCTGCACAGCCCGCGGGAGGACGCTAGGGGGAGCTGGGGAGCCCCCTCCCTCCCCGAGGCCCCGCCCCGTGTGTCCCCCCCCCCCCGGTCCTCAACAAGGTCCGAAGTGCTTTCTCTTTGCAAAAACGAGGAGGTGCGTGCACGGGGTGGGAGGGGATGAAACCGAGGAATGCCCCAACGACTCCTTTGCCCGGGTCGAAGCATCCTTCGCAGCCGGGTTTAGTTCCCCACGGCCTGCAAAATGCTTCTGGAGCATAGCTGTCAACTTACAGATTTGAAAATAAGGGATCAGCAGCCCAAATAAGGGATTTTGCTTCATTTATACAGAAATCCGGCACTGATGGAGCCATGCTGCTTTTGCTGCGACTGACTGGGTTTTGCAGGGGGTTGGGCTAGATGATCCTAAGGGTCTACAACTCCCACCAAAGAAGAGGGGCAGACAAAACTGATGAACGACGTCCAGATGGCAAAGCTTACAGGCAGAATTAGAAACCAGGAAGAGGACCTCTTTAATAAAGAATGGGGAAAGTTTATAATTTGTTTGTAAAGCTATGGTCAAGAGTTACATACATTGGTAGGATTGACAGAAAACTTGTAAAAATTTGAACTATGGATGGACAAATGATTTATAAAAATAGAGTGATGAAAGGGATGCAGAGGGGGAAATCACTACATTACGATGCTGCACTGGTTGGAGGGGATGCTAAGCAGCACCGGGGCTGCCTGGCGCCAGGAGTTCCATCGGCCCTTCCCTGCCAGGGAGAGAGGGAGACAGACTCTCGCCCACGCCACCCGCGAGCCCAGCATGAGGCAGTTGCGGTGCCGTGGTGGCCCTGAAGTGCCGCCCTTCTGCGTCCCTCCCCATCTCCCCCTCTTTCTCCTCCCTCAGGCCGCCTCCTCAGCCGCCGCCGCCGCCTCCAGCTTCCCCTGGCAGCGCAGTGGAAGTCTCGCAAGAGAGGGGCTGCCTGCCCGCTGGCCGCCACCCGTCTCCTCACGATGCGCCCCTGAGGGGGAAAAGGGAGAGACGGAGACGCGGCAGCTCGTGCGCGTGCTCTCGCGGCGGAGGACCCCGAGCCGCTGCTTCCCTCCCGAGCCGGGCGAGCATGAAACCTGGGAAATTTAAGGGACATCAGCAATAAGGGAAGCAGCCGGACATGGCGCTGGGATAAGGGAGTTTCTCGCCAAATAAGGGACGGTTGACAGCTATGTTATGGAGAAACATCTGGGGGTTTTTTATTATTTTAAAAAAAGTTTGAATGCATTCCAGCAGATCTTGGGAGAGAGAGAAGGCAGTTTGGCAGCCTGTGATTGCCTGGGAATTCTGCACACATTGACTTCGGAGTAAGTCCTCCCCATTGCACAAACAGGACTTCCTTCTGAGGAGATATGCATCAGGGGTGCCCACTTGAATAAAATATTGTGGGGGCCCAGGTAAGCCCAGCCCTGCATAATCGATCGCACGATGCAGTGCACACACTAGTTGAATGGGAATGCCTATCAACTTGGGGGTGGCTCGGCCCCCTCAAATGTTTTATTGTGGGGGCCGAAAGCCTCCATGGCCGCTAGGAGTTGACTCCTGTGATATGCATAGAATTGTGTTTCCTCTTGTGAAAAGAGGAAAGTATTTATTTCACTGCAGCTGTTTCACTCTAGATTTTGAGTGTGACACGGAGAGGAGCTGGGCAAAAAAACTGTGCACTTGTGTCTTCTTCAGCAGAAAGGTCAGTGGACCGATGTGCTTCATACATAAATAAAAATTCCACAAATGTTGTCAGCAAAGAAAGAGATTAACTTTTTAAAAAGAAAACAAACCATCCCTACAAATTGCCAGCCTACTCTACTCTTGGGGTGATTATTCTCGGGATGTCAACTTTTTTGGGGGTGGGGGCAGAATTCTCCAATCTTTCAGTAGTTCCCAAATATTTATCAATACGGTCTACCAATTATTTTTTTAAAAAACCACATTAGGGATCAGTAGGAAAGGGTCTGAAAATAAAACTGCCAATATCACAACACTGCTATACAAATTTATAGCGTGACCACACTTGGTTATACAGTCTACGGTTCTAGTCATCACAACTAAAAAAATGATATAATGTAGAGCAGCGTTTCTCAAACGCGGGTCTCCAGCAGTTGTTGGACTACAACTCCCATTATCCTTAACTAGCAGGACCAGTGGTCAGGGATGATGGGAACTGTAGTTCAAAAACAGCTGGAGACCCAAGTTTGAGGAACGCTGATGTAGAGCACACAAAGGCTCAGAAAAGGGCAACCAAACGTATTAAGGGGCTTGGAGGAACATCTCTATGAGGATAGGTTACAACATTAGGATTTCATAAAAAGGAAAGTAAGTGAGGACAACACAAAGGTGTATAAGATTATGCATGGTTTAGAGCAGACATGGGCAAACTCGGCCCTCCAGATGTTTTGGGACTACAACTCCCATTATCCCTGACCGCTGGTCCTGTTAGCTAGGGATGATGGGAGTTGCAGTCCCAAAACATCTGGAGGGCCGAGTTTGCCTATGCCTGGTTTAGAGACAGTGCATAGGGAGGCATTTCCCCACCCTCCACCTTTTCATAATACAGTGGTACCTCGGGTTAAGTACTTAATTCGTTCTGGAGGTCCGTTCTTAACCTGAAACTGTTCTTAACCTGAAGCACCACTTTAGCTAATGGGGCCTCCTGCTGCCGCCGCGTCGCCAAAGCACGATTTCTGTTCTCCTCCTGAAGCAAAGTTCTTAACCTGAAGCAATATTTCTGGGTTAGCGGAGTCTGTAACCTGAAACATATCTAACCCGAGGTACCACTGTATATGTAAAACATGTCCTCCACCCCAAGCTATCACCCATATTCCATGTCATATTTCACAAACGACACCCGCAATAGACATTCGCCTTCCCAACCTCTATAACTCATAATGCACTTTTGGATGTAATGAATTAACAATTACCATCGACATCTCCAACCCAATTAACCTGTGTCACGTTTAGAGAAGAAAAGAACACAAAGCGCTTCTCCAGGTAGACAAATGGAGAAACTCAGGATGGTCATTGTGTGAAACATTTTAATCCTGGGCCTTCAGAAATGCAGTCAAGCTCCCCACGCATAGCTACTAGTAGTCTTAAGTGTGAAACTGATGAACTTACTCTGCCCACCTAAGGATCTGTTTCAATGCCTGCTTGGAGAATTCTTGTCTGAATCCGGTTCCAAGAAGCAAGTAATATTACCGTATGGATGCATGCTAGCATATGCTGGAGTCAATGATTCTTCAACATCAGCTTCGTTGGACTGGTCATGTTGTGCGGATGCCTGATGATCGTCTTCCAAAACAACCAGTGGCATAGCGTGGGTTGTCAGCACCCGGGGCAAGGCAAGTAATTTGCGCCCCTGCTGCACTGTCCCTCCCCCAGATAGTCCCTCGCTCTCTCTCCGCACCGCACGCCTGGCACCCCCCCTCCACAGTGGGCGGCGACCCGGCGGCTCGGATCGGATTTGCACAGCCAGCACTGCAGTGAGAGAGAGTGAGTGAGCCAGGTAGGGGTAGAGAGCTGCGAGTGCGAGCATGCCCCCCCCGAAGTTGTGCCCGGTGCGGCCGGCCCCCCCTGCACCCCCCACGCTACGCCACTGAAAGCAACTACTCTATTCCGAACTTAAAAATGGAAAGCGTAATGCTGGTGGTCAACAAAAGAGGTTTAAAGACTGTCTCAAGGCAAATCTTAAAAAAAAGTAGTATAAACACTGATAACTGGGAAACACTTGCCTGCGAGCGCTCCAGTTGGAGAACAGCCTTTACCAAAGGTGTCATGGGCTTTGAAGACACTCGAACTCAGGACGCAAGGGGGAAACGTGCTAAGAGGAAGGCACGCTTGGCAAATCCACACCGTGATCAACTCCCGCCTGGGAACCAATGTCCCCACTGCAGAAAGACGTGTGGATCCAGAACTGGCCTCCACAGTCACTTATGGACTCACTGTTAAAACTGTGTTTATGGAAGACAATCTTACTCGGCTACGAGTGAAAGAAGAAGAAGAATACTGGAGTCAACACTGTCAACGTTTTAATTAACAACTGCATCCATTATGATAAAATGTCTTTGCACTTGTACAGCTGGTTTTCTGAGACATCGTATTGCTGTTCGGCCGAGAACCTAGTTTGCATGTGCTAATGCTATATGATGATTATGAATATTTAAATACTTCCATCTTGTTGGATTTCAGATTCATTTACATACATTGGCATACCATTATTATAATAGATTCAGGAAAACAGAGCACATTAATTTTTAACTCATCTCAGAGACCAGCAGAATTCCTTTTTCAGCCACCACTCAATTTTTATTCCTTAGCAAATAGCTCAGGGGGTGGGAAAGCGGGGGGAATTATACTAAAATTAATAGCCGAAAGAAATGAAGTTCCCCCCACATGATTGCTATCAGATACTTTCTGTATAAATCCTCTGTGTGCCTCATTATTCCGCTGTTGATTACTCTATATTCCAACTTTTAAATTTCCTCTTTCTTCTTTGTTTTCCACACATGAAATTAATTTCCCTTCTCTGGGTTAAAGCCACATTTGTTTCATTTTCTGCTGTAAATGTCATTCTTTACAGAAGTGGTTTTTCAAACATAATACAGTAGTGTACACACACCCATTTTAAAAACATCCTAATGCGATTATCAACACACACATCGTGCAAATGCACACTAACCTCTATGATCATAACTCAATTTGCATTAAGACACATTTTCATTTAAGCACTATTACACAAATATTTTAATAATTTTGTGTAGAAAAGCACACATAAAAAAAACAGGTTTTTAAAAATTTAAATTCATGGTTAAACTGGAAAAGTAGTATTGCAGGTTTGAAGATATTGTAGATATAGGCTCACCTGCCCAATATGTCGCTTTGCATGCCAAAACCTCTCAGAAAGGACAGAAGGATTGTACAGCTGTCCTGGGTTTTGAAAAGTCAATTTTCTTGCTGTCAATCCCCCCCCCCCCCCCGTCTCCAATCCATTCAAACTTTCACCTTGAGCAGTATGAATGGTTTCTCACAAGCATCCAGAGCATAATAGAAGCAAGGGAACGAAAAGAAAGAAAGAAAAAGATTGTTTTGATCCCATGACAGGGCCTTTTCAGTGGTGGCTCCCTGTTTGTGGAATGCCCTGTCTAGTGAGATGCATTTGTCTCCCTCACTACTGACTTTCAGGAAAAAATAAAATAAAACATTCCTGTTTACCCAGGAATGGAAAACACTGACCCTGGCCACCCTGAGATTGCTGGCTGATAAAGTTTTTAGCCGTTTCTACAGTGTTTTAGCCATTTCTTAAGAATCATTTAAAACTGTTTTTATCTGTCATTAAAAAAGAAATAAAAAGTTTTTATCACTGCTGTTTCTGCTGTCCTGGGCTGCTTTGGGAGGAAGGTTGGGCTGTTAATGGAAATAAAAATAATATAATAATAATAAGTAATAAGTAATAAAAATGGGGATCTCTAGGCTGACAGTCATTCGATAAGCTGCAGCTGGTACTTCCCTCCCCTTCCTTTCCTGGTTCTGAGGAAACTTCTTTTTTTTTATAAACTCTTTTTATTCAAAATTAAAACAAAACATATTATCCAGAAACATATCATCCTTATTCCCCCCCCCCCATTTTTCCTCCCTCCCCTCACCCTCCCACACAACCCCCCCTGGCTTCCCTCAGTTCCAGTCTTTGATTTCTCTAAGAATGCTGCTTTCTGCATGTTACACAGTTGTATAGATCCTCAAACTATTTAGCTGACTATTATCAATAAAAAGTTTGTGAATGTTTATTCAAAGCCAGCCAAGGAGTCCAGTTCGCTTTGTTGCGTCTTCAAATACTTTGTAAAGGGTTCCCATTCATCTTTAAAGTCACAGTTATCCTTGTCCCGTAGCTTGTATGTCAGTTTTGCCAGTTCTGCATAGTCCATCAATTTTTCTTGCCATGATTCTTTAGTTCTGAGGAAACTTCAGGGCCTAATGGTGAGGCTGTTGGGATACTGCCAGGGAGACAAAGTCCATCATGACTCCACGCCGTCTCCGGACGTCCATCGATCTCCCGTAGACACGCAGTATCAGCAATTAGCGACACGAGCTCCAGAAATAGCTTGCCACATTCCAGAGCCGATGCACGCTCTATCAGCAGATTATGCACAGCGAAAGATGCACGCAGGAGAGCATTATTTACAAGTTTATTTCTGCGTTGATCAGAACAAAGAAAAACATGACTGCCTGCTTCAATGTTCCGGCAGAGAGAGACGAAAACAAAGACACAACAGAAACATCCTGTGAAACAGGAAATACGCTGACTGTGACACAAACATCCTGCTCCCTTTTAAGGTGGAACGGAAATATCCTAACGGGCGGGATGTGCAGGTGAATTTATTAGCTTCCCCCGTCTCTCTCCCTTATCCTTCTCAGCTGGCCCAAATGGTATTTAGGGTCCTTTGCCTGAGTCACCAAGACATTGCAAAGGGAAATCTACAGTCCAGCGGGGCCAGACTGGAGAAGTTCTCTTAAAAGCTTGAGAGTGCTGAAAATGGAATTTGAAAATGTCCGCTTAGGGCATGTAAAGTAGACATAAAAAGGTTTTCTTCTTTGAATTCCCATGTCCAAGAGTGTAGCTTAAAATGAATAAAAAGGTAAAGGACCCCTGACAGTTAAGTCCAGTCGCGAACGACTCTGGGGTTGTGGCGCTCATCTCGCTTTACTGGCCGAGGCAGCTGACGTTTGTCCACAGACAGTTTTTCTGAGTCATGTGGTCAGCATGACTAAGCCGCTTCTGGCGAACCAGGGCAGTGCACGGAAACGCTGTTTACCTTCCCGCCGGAGCGGTACCTATTTATCTATTTGCACTGGTGTGCTTTCGAACTGCTAGGTTGACAGGAGCAGGGACCGAACAACGGGAGTTCATTCCGTTGCAGGGATTCAAACTGCCTACCTTCTGATCGGCAAGCCCAACAGGCTCAGTGGTTTAGACCACAGCGCCACCTACTTTATTTATTTACTCTTTACTTATTTAAGTGGCTCTGGGTTTCTCTGAAAGAAAGGGTAGACTTCACAAGAACCCCTTCGCTTGGGTGAAGCTGCATTGTCAAATAACCAAAACTTTGGAGTGTGAAGAAGGGGTGTTGCTTCAGAAAAGGATGACATAGTTAAGATACCTAAGGGTATTTTTCGTGCGAGTGCCATCTCCAAGTTACAGGGCCCTCTAATGAAGTCCCCGGCAGTGGGATCCTAACCTTCTACCACCTGTGTGCCCAGGGAAGGGCCATAGCTCACTGGTGGGACACCTGATTTGCATGCAGAAGGTCCCAGATTCAAGCTCAGGGCTCTCTCCTAGGGGTACCTGAGAATGCCAGTCTGAAATCTCAGAGAGCTACTGCCTGTGTAGACCACTATTCTTCAGTCTTGGGTCCCCAGGTGTTGGTGAACTACAACTCCCACCATCCCAGACCATTGGCTAAACTGGTTGGGGAAGATGGGAGTTGTAATCTAAGATCATCTAGGAACCTATAGTCGAAGAATGCTGTTGTAGAGACAATCCTGAGCTGGATGGACCAATGGTCTGATTCGGTGTAAGCAACTTCCTGTGTCCCTGCTCCCCCATTTCCCCATGTGCTTACCTCGCTACAGTGGCTTGGGTGCGGGTAGACACCTCTCAGGAGTGAGCCAGCAATAAATCACATGGAGTTGTTGTTGTTTAGTCGTTTAGTCGTGTCCGACTCTTCGTGACCCCATGGACCAGGGCACGCCAGGCCCTCCTGTCTTCCACTGCCTCCCGCAGTTTGGTCAAACTCATGTTTGTAGCTTCGAGAACACGGTCCAACCATCTCGTCCTCTGTCGTCCCCTTCTCCTTGTGCCCTCCATCTTTCCCAACATCAGGGTCTTTTCCAGGGAGTCTTTTCTTCTCATGAGGTGGCCAAAGTATTGGAGCCTCAGCTTCACGATCTGTCCTTCCAGTGAGAACTCAGGGCTAATTTCCTTAAGAATGGATGTGTTATAATGAGCACAGCAACTCTTCATCATATGGTCTTGATCTTATGAGGCAGTTGTGGAGACTGAAGGTCCCCAGCTTCCCAAAGCTGCCTAAGTCTACTCCTCTCCCAAGTCTTTCCTAAGCAATCTGAGACTACATTGGCCTGCTTGCCTTTGTTCCTCCCACTTCATGATTCTCCTGGTTCTGGGAGACCAGTGAGGAGGGGAGCTTATTGCAATAGGAATCCTTCTTCATCAGCCTGACTCATCTCTCTTCCTTGGCCTCCCTCCTCTCTAGCTCCTGCTTCTGGACTGCTCTCTGCCACAGACTCTCCCTGCTCACTAAACCTTGTCACCCCTTCAGTTTGTGACACCTCATCCTCCCAGTCTTCTCCCTCTTTTCCTTCTGAGCACTCAATTCTTGTCCCACCACCGCACCCCGGGCTTGGAGCCTTCTTTCCTTGGTGGTTCTCGGGCTGGTGCCTCCCATCGCTTCTCTGTGTCCAGCCGGTCCATGACACCACCTCCTATCTTATGTGTTATGTACTGAAGTTCTCACCCTGGGCCAGCAGGGGGATACTGCAGATAGTTTTCACTCAGGTCCGCATATGCAAATTAGGAATTGAAAGTGACGTTCAGTGATTGGATAGTTACAGAAAGTTGTTACTGTTGCTTTGTAGTTGAGCTCTATATAAGCAGGTTGCCTGAACCCTTCAGTTCAGTTCTGTTCTGGCCTGTGAATAAACAAGAGCTGCCTGAAGAATAGCTGTGCCATCTGATATGTTCAACCACAACTTAACATTATGCTCCCATTGTGCCTGGAGCAATGCTACATAGGTCTCTCTGGGACAACGGCAAGAGTTTTAAATGGTGGGCAGCTTCCTTTCTGTTGTCACCAACACCAGAGAAACCGGGACCTGGGGGAACCAGATAGGTCAGAACATCGGCACCGGGAGACCTTGCTGGGGTTCTTGGGCCCCAGTGGCTGCCCAAGGATGCTGAGGGCTGCCATTAGCCCTCTTCATACATACATTTCCCATATATTGCTCAGCTTGGTTATTTCCAGGCACCTTTGCCAGTCTGCCAGCTCTGTAGCAACAGGGGTCTCGGGCAACCTGGCTCCTGCTTTCACACTGTTGACGTGGACAGCCTAAGAGACACCTCCTGCAATCCTGACTTTACTCTTAAGTTTATCCAGACCTCTTTCTCAACCTTTTTCAAGGAAAATGAAGAATATTTTATGGCCATGAATTATTTAAGCTTCATGCCTGCATAATAGCCTGATATGCATATTCAGCAATACCCTGTGCGCACACGAGAAGTAAACTTGGACAGCAAGGAAATGTGATCTGTAGCTCAAAAGGCTTAAGGACTTAGTCTTGATGGAGGCTTTCTTCAGACCTAGGGAAGTTTGTGCACAAGGCGACTATGTGGGGGTTTGTGTGGACCGCACCTCCTGAAACAGGTACAATATTCTTCCAGGTATCTTACATTTGGTCGGGCTTGAGAAGGGTGCTTGGGGTCTGCTTTATTGTATAACCCAGCAGACATCTGATTAATAATGCAGTGAGGAGATTTCACCCCTCCCATATCCAAGAATCTCCTGAGGAGTCTGCTGATTCTGCAGAGAGGAGGAGGTGTGTTCTGCTCTCTACTTATTCTGCTCCAGCACCACATCAAAGAGTCAGTCGGTCAGTGAGTCGGTCAGTCAGTCATTCAGTGTGTCGGAGAGAGAGAGTGTTAGAGAGAGATTGTGTGTTTAGATAAGGTTGCTGCTAAGAGCAGCTGCAGACACTCAGTGCGGTTTAGCATTCATTTATGCTTAGGCTCATTTAGCTCTGTATATAGTTGTATAATAGTTGTAGATAGAATAAAGACGATATTCTACAGAGCTGCTCTCCGAGTTGTTTATATACTCTGCTGTACTCTGCTGTGCGACGACTGTCTACTTGTGGAAGTGAATCCGGTGCTCACAACTCTAAGCTGTGAGTCCACAGCACTTTGACCTGTTCCTGTGCAGAAGGTGGTCTCTGGAAGTGCTACCCAGCTCGCCTAGCCCAGTCAGGGCTGAAGTGGATGAGTCCAGTTAGTGGCACTGGCTCAAGGGCGATGCTGACATGCAGTTCATTAAAAAAGAAGAAGAAGTTCATTTATACAGTCCCCATGGGAAAATTCAGGGAATGGCATTGATGAGTTGTTCCTCTAGCTGTGTCAAAGGCAAACGCTTGCACTCTCCAAACTGTGAAACTACGCTAAACTCAGTTCCAATTATTGTGATGCATACAAGAGGGAAGGCAATCTCACTCTTGTGACACAAACTGCTCAGGTTCAGATCAGCTTCATACTCTCCCCCTTCATTTACTCAGATTTTTGTTGTAAAATTAGAACTCCTCCCCCAAGTGCAGAACATAAAAAGGTAAAGGTAAAGGGACCCCTGACCATTAGGTCCAGTCGTGACCGACTCTGGGTTTGTGGCGCTCATCTCGCTTCATTGGCCAAGGGAGCCGGCGTACAGCTTCCAGGTCATGTGGCCAGCAGGACTAAGCCGCTTCTGGCAAATCAGAGCAGCGCATGGAAACGCTGTTTACCTTCCTGCTGGAGCGGTACCTATTTATCTACTTGCACTTTGATGTGCTTTAGAACTGCTAGGTTGGCAGGAGCTGGGACTGAGCAACGGGAGCTCACCCCGTCACAGGGATTCGAACCGCCGACCTTCTGATCGGCAAGTCCTAGGCTCTGTGGTTTAACCCACAGCGCCACCTGCGTCCCTGCATTAAAGGTGAGTAAAGTAACATGCCGGCTTGCTCCTATTACATCGAGTTTAGCCCTTAATGTCTGATACAGACTGCCAATGTGCCAGCCTGCCTTTACACATACAGCTTGATCCTTGCCATAGTTATGCAGAATGACGCATGGATGGCCCTGCATAAACCCACCACTGCATCTATTGCTGCTTCATTTCATCATTGCAGATCCCTGAAATGAGAGCCTGGGTCACAAATGCAAAACCCAGGCTTATGCTGGCAGAAAGAAAACTCGTTACAGCCATCTGCTGGATGATGGGGGGCTAATAATCATCATCATTGCTAAGATGAATTGGATTTTTAAAAAAATATTTTTTAACAAAAACACGTTTTAAGGGCTGAAATAGGAGGGTTAGACTGAAGATTTGCAATCTGGTTTCCACAGTATGGATAGATGGGGTCAGAAATGTGAAAGAAAATCTTGCAGACAGGAAACTACCAAAATAGAAATTTCTACATACACCAGCCTGCACATAGGAAAAAAGGAAAAAAGAAAGCAGACAAGGATACGACACTCTCTTCTTTGCTATGACAACATCCAAGAAGATAAGCTTTAAAATAACTAACATAACCTAAAGCTGATGCTGAAATAACTAACAAAGCATTAGCTTGATGCTAATGAGCAGGGCTCTTTGACTGGTGCAAGTTTAACAGCCTTAAGGCTTAATTAAACTTAAAACATATTTGCAAGTTATCTGTTCCTTCTACTGATCTCTTATGCATGAATTTGGACATTGGTTATTTTTCTAACCGCAGCTCCTTAGCAGAGAAAAGTAACTCCTGGGAGATTAAAAAATGTTCCCATTGTTGGTGCATATATATAGAGAGAGAGAGAGAAAGAAAGAAAGAAAGAAAGAGAGAGAGAGAGAGAGGGAAGAGAATTCCTGGATGCAAAGATCCAGGTTTGGAGCAAGTACTCTTTAGTGAAACACCTGCCAGCAGACATTTAAAACCAAAGAAACATGCACCAAAATAAAATGTGGAAATATAGGCTGTTAGTCCTTTAAAGTGAATCCCAAAAATGTCTCTTTAAAAGTTTCTTTCCAGAGTCTCCCTCTTCATCCAGCATAGGAAAAACAGCATGTTTTGTAAGTTTAAAATGGTTTACTTACAAACTGTCAAAGTCAGATTTGTGTGCTTCAGAATTTATGTGCACTGGCAGTAAAACTTGGCTTAGTTACAAAGTGGTGAAAGTCCCTAAATTATTGGTATATAGGAAATCAAGAGTGGCTTGTGAGAGCCATGTGGTCTGAGGCAGCAGCTCAGAACTCCTCACATGCCAGATCCACACGTAGACTGGAGGAGAACAAAGGCTTACCTAGTTCTTCCGAAGGTGAGGGAAGTCGCCTATCAGGACAGCTTACTCCATTGTATTAACCTCTTCATGCATTAATTAGACGTAAGCATGTTGGTTACAGTATATGAGACTGGTTGTCTCATAAAGGTAAAGGTAAAGGGACCCCTGACCATTAGGTCCAGTCGTGGCCGACTCTGGAGTTGCGGCGCTCATCTCGCTTTATTGGCCGAGGGAGCCGGCGTACAGCTTCTGGGTCATGTGGCCAGCATTATTAAGCCGCTTCTGGAGAACCAGAGCAGCGCACGGAAACACCGTTTACCTTCCCACCGGAGCGGTACCTATTTATCTACTTGCACTTTGACGTGCTTTTGAACTGCTAGGTTGGCAGGAGCAGGGACCGAGCAACGGGAGCTCACCCCGTCACAGGGATTCGAACCGCCGACTTTCTGATCGGCCAGCCCTAGGCTCTGTGGTTTAACCCACAGCGCCACCTGCGTCCCATACCCCCAATACTCATACCCCTTAACTAATGTTTAAGTCCCTGGAGAATGTGTGCAGCTCTCAGTGAAACCAGTATGAAATGGTTTATTTTTGGGAAACAAATCTTTGTTCAGATATGAGATTCACTGGGGTGGTCCTCAGCAAGCCAATCTCTTTCAGCTGGATCTACCTCACAGGGCTTCCTTGGCGATGAAATGTTGCAATGATGGAAGGATAGGAAACAAATGTAGCTACTGCAATACATAAAACGGCTTTCTAATGGCTAAAATTAAAAATGGAGCATCTATTAGCCCTAGCCACACTCCTCATAGTCGGCATCAGGAAGGAAAATAAATGGCCAGAAATATGTTACCTATGGTTTGCATAAAAGCTAGTAATAATAATAATAATAATAATAATAATAATAATAATAATAATAATTTATATCCCGCCCATCTGGCTGGGTTTCCCCAGCCACTTTGGGCGGCTTCCAACAAAACAATAAATACAATAGTCTGTCAAACATTAAAAGCTTCCCTAAACAGGGCTGCCTTCAGATGTCTTCTAAACGTTTGGTAGTTATTTTTCTCTTTGACATCTGGTGGGAGGGTGTTCCACGGGGTGGGTGCCACTACTGAGAAGGCCCTCTGCCTGGTTCCCTGTAACTTGGCTTCTCGTAGCGAGGGAACCGCCAGAAGGCCCTCGGCGCTGGACCTCAGTGTCCGGGCAGAATGATGGAGGTGGAGACGCTCCTTCAGGTATACTGGACCGAGGCCGTTTAGGGCTCTAAAGGTCAACACCATCACTTTGAATTGTGCTCGGAAACGTACTGGGAGCCAATGTAGGTCTTTCAAGACCGGGTCACCTTCAAAGGTAGCCCCACATAGAGCGCATTGAAGTAGTCCAAGCGAGAGGTAACTAGAGCATGTACCACTGGATAGACAGTGCGCGGGCAGGCAGGGTCTCAGCTTGTGTACCAGATGGAGCTGATAAACAGCTGCCCTGGACACAGAATTGACCTGTGCCTCCATGGACAGCTCTGAGTCCAAAATGACTCCCAGGCTGCGCACCCTGGTCCTTCAGGGGCACAGTTACCCCATTCAGGACCAGGGAGTCCTCCACACCCACCTGTCTCCTGTCCCCCCAAAACAGTACTTCTGTCTTGTCAGGATTCAACCTCAATCTGTTAGCCGCCATCCTTCCTCCAACGAGGGGAATTTTGCTTCCTGTACTTGTTGGAGTCACTGCCATCTTAAAATAAAGCAGCATCTGTGGTTGTTTAATATATATATATATATTTAAAAGAAATACTGTAATTGAATCTGGATGCCCTACTTCTAAGTCAGTTACTAGCTTGATTCCAACCTTCCCCCTTTATTGGCCTTTATTGACACATTAGGAAACAATGGTTTTCTTTATTGTTGGTTTGGCTTCTCTTCTGAACAAGGAACTGGGACTGTCCTTGTGGTTTTAGTCCATAATACTGGCTTAGAGACTGAGAAGTAACTGCACTCTACTGAGCACCTTAGATCCTTCTGCAACCTCTAATACCAAGTCTGTGAAACTTTGGCGAGTGCTTGTGGAGTCAGTCTGCAATGGACCTGTTCATTTTGGGGAGATAAAGGATGTGGGCGGTAGTAATAAGTAGCTATTCATCATTTGCCCCCATTCCTGTTCAATGTGATATGCAATATCACATTTTGTCACTTATGATATATAGCTCTACACCTCCAATTTTCATCCAACTGAAACCCAGCAGTCTTGGAAGAGGACTGGATGCAGGCAAGCCAATGGACGATGGGGCTCACACAAAACGTAATTAATGCTGCTTGTAAAATATGTGACCTAAGGAAAAATAGAGACTCCCACATATTATTATTTTGCATTTTGCGTGTGTTTGGTTGTGGATTGTTCCAAGTATCTGGCAGATAAGCAACTCAGGCAGCAGTCTTGTATACATTTTCCTGGAATAAGTCCCACCAAACTCAGCCTAACATTTGAGGAGGTATGTTTAAAGATTCCACTGTTGGTATGCAATCCTATGCACACTTACCTGGAAAGAAGCTCTATTGAACACAGTGGAATGTGCTTCTGAGTAAATGTGCACAATAACAAAACAAAACTAGATTTAAAACAGTTGATCTTACATTTGTAATTTCATTTGTTTGGTTGAATGTTTTTTGTATTGGATATTTTGGATGCAAGATGTGTTTGATTGTTCATGCTTCAATTTGCATAAAATACATGAATATGTAAAGCTACAAACCTATGCAAAATAGTTCTTCACTCCACAATAATTATTGCATCAAAATAAGCCCAGATGCACACCTGGCTAGGGGTACTTTCCTCGAGGAAAACTGCCAGAAGTGAAACACATTCCCTTCATCACACAAAACACAATCATTATATATTTATTTTTAAAAAAACCAAACCAAGGAAGGAGGAAGGATTTTCTCAGTGTTTGTATTATTTATTGACTGAAGATTTTCTTGATCTCCAGGTGCATAACAGTTTCTCTTTCTAGAACAAAATTTCCTTCCAGGCTTATGAAAGGGATTCAGGTACTCAAAATAGTCGCAAAAAATGAACAATATGAACAGTACAACCCTCACCCCATATCACCTTTCTAATAGCAGTAGCATCTGAGATGAAAACACACACAGCCAAGCATAGTACACAAGAAAGGTGTACAATGAGAACACCTTTCGCTTTACAATAATACTGTACTGGAATCAGTAGGTATAGCTATAATAGTCCTGCTATGTAAGGTCAAAGGTCCAGTACTATTTTGCTTCTAGTTGGGATATGAAGTTCAGTTTTGTAATAAGCCTTTGTTACACTTCAGGAACACCTTTTGTTTTCTGTTATACTTTTCCATTTTTCTAAGTTGTTCTGTATTGTAATTATTTTTTAAAAAATTTAAATCCACAAATTTAATTCAATTAAGATAACCCCAACTAGGCGGCTACTGGAGGGACTTTTCAGTGGTAATGCCCCAGTTTTTGAATACTCTTGTGGGGGAAGCACCTGCGGACTCGTTCTTTCACTGCTAGGCAAAGGCATAAGAAAAACCCTCCCTTCCCCACCAGGCCTTTTATAATCTTATATAACTCTACTGAAAGCACAGTATGCCATTTTTAGAATATGCTGTTTTTGGGTGTTGGTGAATGATTTGGTTTCCCATCGGTTTGCTATGTTTTCTATTGTATTTCTTCATTTTATAAGCTCCCCTGGGATCTCCTCTCTCTCTGTTTGGGCACAAATCATTATACCTAATGAATGGATTAATTAGATTTTTTTTGCCACTTTCCCACCATGCTCCCCAAAGCAGCTTACAACAAATCCATAAATTTAGCTATCACAGCCAGTAACTTCTTGTTGTTGTTTAGTCATTTAGTTGTGTCCGACTCTTCGTGACCCCCTGGACCAGAGCACGCCAGGCACTCCTGTCTTCCACTGCCTCCCGCAGCTTGGTCAAACTCATGCTGGTAGCTTCAAGAACACTGTCCAACCATCTCGTCCTCTGTCGTCCCCTTCTCCTTGTGCCCTCAATCTTTCCCAACATCAGGGTCTTTTCCAGGGAGTCTTACCTTCTCATTAGGTAGCCAAAGTATTGGAGCCTCACCTTCAGGATCTGTCCTTCCAGTGAGCACTCAGGGCTGATTAGCTTCATAATAGATAGGTTTGATCTTCTTGCAGTCCATGGGACTTTCAAGAGTCTCCTCCAGCACCATAACTCAAAAGCATCAATTCTTCGGCGATCAGCCTTCTTTATGGTCCAGCTCTCACTTCCATACATCACTACTGGGGAAACCATAGCTTTAACTATACAGACCTTTGTCGGCAGGTGATGTCTCTGCTTTTTAAGATGCTGTCTAGGTTTGTCATTGCTTTTATCCTAAGAAGCAGGAGTCTTTTAATTTTGTGACTGCTGTCACCATCTGCAGTGATCATGGAGCCCAAGAAAGTAAAATCTCTCACTGCCTCCATCCCCACTCCTTCTATTTGCCAGGAGGTGATGGGACCAGTGGCCATGATCTTAGGGGTTTTTTTTATGTTGAGCTTCAGACCATATTTTGCACTCTCCTCTTTTACCCTCATTAAAAGGTTCTTTAATTCCTCCTCACTTTCTGCCATCAAGGTTGTGTCATCTGCATATCTGAGGTTGTTGATATTTCTTCCAGCAATCTTAATTCCGGTTTGGGATTCATCCAGCCCAGCCTTTCACATGATGAATTCTGCATATAAGTTAAATAAACTGGGAGACAATATACAGCCTTGTCGTACTCCTTTCCCAATTTTGAACCAATCAGTTGTTCCCTATCCAGTTCTAACTGTAGCTTCTTGTCCAACATAGAGATTTCTCAGGAGACAGATGAGATGATCAGGCACTCCCATTTCTTTAAGAACTTGCCAGAGTTTTGTACAGTCAATGAAGCAGAAGTAGGTGTTTTTCTGGAATTCTCTGGCTTTCTCCATAATCCAGTGCATGTTTGCAATTTGGTCTCTGGTTCCTCTGCCCCTTCGAAATCCAGCTTGCACTTCTAAGAGCTCTCGGTCCACATACTGCTTAAGCCTGCCTTGTAGAATTTTGAGCATAACCCTGCTAGCGTGTGAAATGAGTGCAATTGTGAGTGCTTTTTTTCTGGGGGTACGCATACCCCTAAACATTTTGTGAATCTGTTTGGCCTCATTGAGGGGCAGTATTTCAATATGAGTAGGTAAATGAGAGTACCCTTAAACATTTTTTAAGGGAAAAAAGCACTGCCAATTCCCTTTTAAAATGTGTTGGGGATGGGGGGGGCGGTTATTGGGTTGTTTTTATTTTTATTAAGTATTTTGTGTTGTTATGTTGTAACCGCCCAGAGACCTGCTGGTAGAGGGTGGTCTACAAATAATAATAATAATAATAATAATAATAATACTGCCAAGCGTCTCCACCACCTGTCCCGCCTGCCCGACTCTCTCCTTCAATACCTTCTGCAGCGCCGAAGGCCACGCCCCCTCGCCGTTATGGCCACGCCCCCTCGCCCCCGCCGCTCGCTCCCTGCGCTTCCTCCCTGGCGGCAGCGCTGCGGAGTGACGTCACGCGCTCGAACGTAACCCCTCTCATCGGGGCTGCAGCGACGACGACGACAACAACAAGGAAGTGATTGAGCGAGAAGAACCGCCGCCGAAGCCGCCGCCGAAGCCGACAGCCGCCGCAATCCCCCGCAGCTGACCGAGCCGCCTTTCCCGCCGCCGCCATCATGAACAGCAAAGGCAAGAGGCTGCTCCCGACCCCTCCCGCTCCTCCCCCCGCAACCCCGCCCAAGTCTCCTCAGCGCGCTGCGAGGCGCTGCTCCTTTAAGGCTGGCGCCGCAGTCCCGTTATCTGCGGGCCTAGCCCGTAACTGGCGGCAGCCCTGGCCAATGGGAAGCCTCGGAAAGGCCTGTGTGTGGAGGGGCGAAGGGATGGGGGAAGGGCGGATGTTGGGTTGCTATGACGCAACCCTCCTGGCCAGAAAGTTAACCCTGTGGCTGCCGCGTGGGGGGTAAAGATGGGGGGCGTTCGTGGGCTCCGTTCCCCTTCGAGATCTGCGCTGTGGGAACACGGGGAGGAGTCACGTGGCCCCTTGGCAGCTCGCAGGCGCAGTGCTGCGGGGGCACCCGGGCTCCCCCGGACCGGGTCTCCCTTCCATCAGGCCCGCGTGAAAAGCTTGGGAACTGTAGCGCTGGAAGCCAGAGATGAAGGGAGGAGGGGGGAGATTGGATGCCGGGCTTTGGGGGAGGTGGGGAAGCCCCCGTGGGAATTAGGTGGTTGTGGGGGGGGGAAGTGATCTTCCCTTTTTTGCACAGCGGATCTGGTCTGCAAAGAGAAGGTGCTGGGTGTTTGCATGTGTGTGCGTCGTCTGTTGCTGCCTGCAAACACGTACCCAAGGTCCCAAGCACCCAATCGCATCCTGGTGTTCCAGGATTATTACCCAGCATATTCAGTTCCTAATGGTAGCTTGGATTTCCCTCCCTCCAAACAGGCACTACTGTATTAAAATGCGCGTGAACGTTTGTTGATAAGTGTTTTTCATAGAGTCGTAGAGATCGAAAGGGAGCGCAGGGGTCATCCAGTCCAACCCCCTGCAATGCAGGACAACACTGGGGATCAAACCCAAGGCCCTGAGATTGAGACTCTCATGCTCCATCCACTGAGCTATCAGGGTGCATGGACTGATAAACATTTCTCCGCTCCATCACTGCTTTCTCAAAACGCAGTTATGGGCCCAATAGGATCACCACTAACCAGGCAGGTGGTTTGTGATGCTGTTCTTGTCCCTGGTAAATGTCTGGGTCATAAGGTGAGGTAGGACAGTGAATTGAGGAAGGCCACAGAAAAGTTAACAGGAAAAAATTGTACCAGATCCTTAGGAAGAAGCTGGCAGCGGAAGGTAGCAGATGAGGCTGCACCTATTGTCTGATTAAGACTGGACAGGAATAAACAGTGACCATTAAGACTAATCACAAGATTTGAGTGTCTCCTGCTTGGACAGACACTAATCCCATTTTTTGTTCCATAGTGGATCTCGCCCTGCATTTTTGCTTTGCTACTCTCTACCTGTATGACAGGTGTAATGCCAATAAACTGTATTTTACTTGACTTGACAAGCAGATTCTGGCCAGTCAGTGCATTTGGAATTAAGCCCAAGTTCAGTGTGTTGCTCACTGTAAAGTGAGTACATTTACATGCAGCCTACATGGGAATGGACTATGTGGTACATCATGTAGTCCAAGCTGTGACCTAAATGGGTATTTTGACCTGCAATTCATCACCTCCTGCCTGCAATAGTACCTGTTCAGCCTGTTTTTTGGGAAATCTCCAAGCAAGGGAAATCAGTATTAATTCATTCATATACCACTTTTTCTGTCAATGTGGTCTACAGTTGAAACTACTAATATATATATAGAGAGAGAGAGAGAGAGAGAATGACAAAACCAGAATAATATTGGGTCATTGGTGGTCTCTCAGAAGCTGATGATATGAGCTCCCTGTCCTGGGATTTTCTCTTTGTGCCCTTTCGTCTTGTTCTTGTGCAGCCTGGGAGCTGAAGCATTAAGAAAAGCTTGGGAGAAGCCAGCATAAGTGCCCTCTACTTTTTGCTGGGCTCCAGCTCCTATTGTCCTTGGTAATGCTTGTTGGGGATGATGGGAGGAGTTGCCACAACATCTGGAGAACATCATGTTGGCTACTTCTGCTCTAGATCAGCTTGACTCTCTTCAATTTTCAGAACAATCTGATTGCTTGAGCATTCTGTCCCACACCAATGCTATCCAGTTTCTATAGATACCTACAAAGTTTCAAGTATAAGCTAACTCCTTGCTGTTGAAATTCTGCATAATGCTTACCTAGTAGATATTTGTAACAGGTTAAATGACCTAACTTTATGACGAGGTGTAAAAAACAGGCCAGCCCTGCTGTGGAAAGAAATATGAGTTGGGGGGACTGTACCAATGGGCAAAGTAATCTCATTGGAGGAGATACTTGATTAGACTACCAATGATGGATTTCAGTGTTTCACTGTTAAATCAGTTTAATAGATGAAAATGGGTTTGGTGTCTGTGGGAAGAATGATTAAGCAGTCCTTCTCTTGCTAACTTCTGAAAGATACTTAAGGTCCCCATGAGATGGCATCATCAATTTTTTAAAAAAACAATTATTGACTACTTTTGGTCTTAAGCCTGGTAGGAGGGCAGGTTTGAATGACATCAGCTGAGCCTACTTCATTCATCCCTCATTTTTTAGGTAGCTTCCTGCAGATGTAATTTTCTAGGAGATGTTTTGTTGTCTTTAGACCTTCTGCTGTTTAGGTATCTCTCTTCTTTCAGATCTGTTTTCTTTCTTTCAGATAAAGCTTCCAGAAGAGAGTGTTTCCCTGACCTCACATGCTTCCTGTTCTTTTGCAGCAAGAACAATTGTGCTAACATTGATTAACTTTTCCTCTTAGGTCAATACCCTACACAGCCTTCCTACCCGGTTCAACCTCTTGGTAATCCATCAGTCTTCCCACAGACCATACAGCTTCCTCAGGCTCCACCTTACACCGAGGCCCCTCCAGCTTACTCTGAAGTATGTACCTTGTTCTTCTTTTATAAGAATGTAAGACTAGGCCTGCTGAATCAGACCAAAGGCATTTCCCCACTAATAAAGATAACAGTACTGATTAGTAATGATGGTGGGGATGGAGTTGCTGCTTACAGTAGTATATTATCAACTAACGTGCCCATTGTGGCATTTTTAACTTCAAATATAGACTTTCCAAGCCCTGCCTTAGCCACATGCAAATGTTTGCGTGTCTGGATCATGATCCTGGGTCCTAGAATCATAGAATCATAGAATCATAGAGTTGGAAGAGACCACAAGGGTCATCGAGTCCAACCCCCTGCCAAGCAGGAAACACCATCAGAGCACTCCTGACATATGGTTGTCAAGCCTCTGCTTAAAGACCTCCAAAGAAGGAGACTCCACCACACTCCTTGGCAGCAAATTCCACTGTCGAACAGCTCTTGCTGTCAGGAAGTTCTTCCTAATGTTTAGGTGGAATCTTCTTTCTTGTAGTTTGGATCCATTGCTCCGTGTCCGCTTCTCTGGGTCCTGCATGGCAACAGAGACAACTTGCTTTCAAACTTTGTGTCAACACCTGTTGATCTCACAAGGGGTCGTAGTATGCCCATAACATGCCACTGTGGCAACGAAGAGTTGATATGGCACCATTCTCATAAGGGTCTTGCTGAGCTTAGCGCCTTTGCTAAGCCTAACCGGCTTTGAATTGTGTAGCACATGGTGACTCAGCTTCCAGTGACAATGGTTTACAGAGGACACATTATACCAGCGTTATAGTTCCCTTCTGCCTTCTGAGTACACCTCAAGGTTGTTGCTGTTTATTTCTCCCTTTTTAAAATGTTTTATCAAACCCTTCCCCACAGAAGTGGAGTACCTGATTGTGCTGGACTACAGTTCCCATAATCCTTGACCATTGGCTATGCTGGTGGGGATGATGGGAGTTGAGAGTCCACCTGCATCTTTACCAGCTGAGTCCCAAGCTGCCTAAGATACTGCCTCATTTATTCTGTCCCACAATACCCCACACTCTTGGGTTTATCATTCATGCAAGAGGACCGAGAGATGTGAAGAGACCTTCTCACAGGCTGGTCCAACATCTTGCATCTCTCTTCTCTTGGGGACTTATTTGGAGATAAGCATCTTTTGGAAATCTTTTGTGGCTAGCTATTAGCTGCCAGGGTTAAGGTAGCAATGATGGTGGATTTTAGATGAACTGTTATACCAGCTTTTAATTTCATCATAGCTGAATGTATTTGTGTGTGTTTACCTACTTTTATTCAGGATGGGCTAGGGCCAATCTTTCTATTTTTAAAATAGTTAATGGAAATTATGTGAATTGCTTGTGGTGTTGACTGTTGCTGTTACACATCTATATGCACAACATTTTACTGAGTAACTCAAGCAAAGAAGACAGGCCTTCGCCCTGAGCTTGCAGTCAAAATTTAAACTGTGGAGGTGATGAAGGAGGGTTTTAGAAGCAAGAGGCTGCTGTGGCTGATAGTGCTGCTTACACTCTTGAACTCTTAAAACAGGCACCAGGCATCAACATTCAACGCTGGCTACTACTGCCAGTTGTTCAGATATTAATTGATGGCTCCTTCTGTTTTGATGGAGTAGCTCTGTTCCAAAATGGGAAGAGGAGGTAGGCAGGTCAGTTGGCGGCAGAGTAATTTCTAGGCATGTTTGCTTACAGTCTTGGTCTTGATCCCCAAATTTAGAGGAGTGGCCTCCATGGCTGGGAAGGAGTTTTGCCTTAAATCAGGCACCCCCAACCTGCAGCCCTCCAGATGTTTTGGCCTACAACTCCCATGATCCCTAGCTAACAGGACCAGTGGTCAGGGGTGATGGGAATTGTAGTCCAAAACATCTGGAGGGCCAAAGGTTGGGGATGCCTGCCTTAAATTCTAGGGAGCTGCTGGGATTCAGTGTGTCCCATGGATTTATGTTTTTCCCTACATGTTATAGGGCAGGCATGTCCAACTCCCAAGAGGCTGTTGACCTTTTTTTTGGGGGGGGGGAGGGTTGGCCAAAGACAATCTACCTGAGACAGCCCTGCAATCTACCTGTTGGACATGCCATGATGGATAAGCACCAGGTGCTACAAACAAACAGGCTGAGACTGTCAGCCTTACATCTCTTGCTTGCGAGTTTGCCAGTAGCACCTGGCTGTCTGCTGCTAGAAATAAAATGCCGCGGGCTTAATGGTCTGTTTTAGCAAGTCATTTCGTATGTTCTTAAATTAATAAGATGCATTTCTGTTGTCAGTGGCAATAAGCCACTTTTTTCTAAGTTTGATGTGTTGAGGTGTAAGGTTTCTGATTAAGGGGCCTTGGAATAAGAAACCTTTTCTGTGCTCTCTCTCTCTCTCCCTGCAGCTCTACCGCCCAAGTTTTGTGCACCCCGGAGCTGCCACTGTACCTACCATGTCTGCAGCTTATCCTGGTGCCTCCCTGTATCTTCCTATGGCTCAATCCATGGCTATGGGTCCAATGGGCTCTTCAGTTCCCCTGGCATTTTACCCGGTGGGCCCTGTCTATCCTCCTGGGTCCACTGTTCTTGTTGAAGGGGGCTTCGATGCCGGAGCACGGTTTGCAGCTGGTGCCCCTGCAAATATTCCTGTAAGTAGGGGGCGAAGTAGAGTCTTGTTTTTAAAATAGTCTGGGAAGGGGTGTGTGTGTGCTTAAAAATTATGTCAGGGATTGTTTATTGCTGGAGAACCTGGTATACAAACTAAGCAGTATCAAAGCAAATACCTGTAGTGCTAACGCAGCAGAGGAATCGGCAGCGTTTCTTTATTGAAATAATGAACAGCTCTGCAGGGATTAGAAGGTCTTTCAGCCATAAGCTTCACTCTGGGTGTAAATTGTGGTAGACAAGCCATGAGATCAGCCAGAGAAAACACCAAACAACCTGATTTTCCTGAGCTTCTCTAAAGTTTAGTAAGAACATAAGGTAAAGGGGGACCCCTGACCATTAGGTCCAGTCGTGGCCGACTCTGGGGTTGCGGCACTCATCTCGCTTTATTGGCCAAGGAAGCTGGCATACAGCTTCCGGGTCGTGTGGCCAGCATGACTTAAGCCGCTTCTGGCGAACCAGAGCAGCGCACGGAAACGCTGTTTACTTCCCCCCCGGAGCGGTACCTATTTATCTACATGCACTTTGACGTGCTTTCGAACTGCTAGGTTGGTAGGAGCAGGGACCGAGCAACAGGAGCTCACCCCGTCATTGCGGGGATTCGAACCGCCGACCTTCTAATCGGCAAGTCCTAGGCTCTGTGGTTTAACCCACAGCGCCACCCGCGTCCCTTAGTGAGAACATAAAACCTTCAGTTCCGGTTTATGCACTGAAGCTACCGCAAGGATGCTTTGCCCTCTGTGGGTAGGCTGCTATCATTGGGAGGGGGATTATCTCCTCCTTCCGAGGGGATGCCCCCTTTTCTTCTGGAAAGCCCAGCTTTGCAGAAGTTAGGTTTTGCAAAACCATCGGGGAGAGGCGAAGGCCGTAGGCTGGATCTTTGGGAGGCTTGTTGGCTTCAGGGCAGTCCATTGAGCTCTTCTGCTCTGTGCATCTCTCCTGCTGCCTTGCCTTTCTAGGCCATGCCTTTTTTAAAAAAATTGTATGGAAATAAATCTGCGCTGCATTTTGTCTGCCAATGCACAGCATGTTGCCGTTCGTTTTTCGCAGCTGACTGCTGCTGGCTGCAGAAACACCCGAGGTGGATGGGCAAGCATATAATCCCACCACTGGTACCGCTGTGTGATCTGCAATTGTAAATCACTGCTGGTATGTGGAGGCAGGGACAACTTGCTCAGCAAATGACAGAATCCCAGGCTCAGTCCATGACATCTCAGCTAAAAGGGTCTTTTGAGTAGGGCTGGGAAGGCGTCTCTGCCCCAGACCTGGGTGGAGTTCTGCCAGTTGACAGTTCCTAGCTCTGAGCTAGATGGATCAACGGTCTTGCTTGGTTGAGGGCAACTTTATAGGATCATTTGTGCAGAACAGTCTGCATCATTCACTGTTATTAAGCATTAGTAAAGTTAAAGGGACCCCTGACCATTAGGTCCAGTCCTGGCCGACTCTGGGGTTGTGGTGCTCATCTTGCTTTAATGGCCAAGAGAGCCGGCGTACAGCTTCCGGATCATGTGGTCAGCATGACTAAGCCTCTTCTGGCGAACCAGAACAGCACACGGAAACGCTGTTTACCTTCCCGCTGGAGTGGTACCTATTTATCTACTTGCACTTTGACGTGCTTTCGAACTGCTAGGTTGGCAGGAGCTGGGACCGAGCAACGGGAGCTCACCCCGTCGCGGGGATTCGAACCACCGACCTCCTGATCAGCAAGTCCTAGGCTCTGTGGTTTAACCCACAGCGCCACCCGCATTACATTGCTGTAATACTGCCTTTTTAGCACGCAGCCCACAGACTGGATGTGGTTTGGATGCCATGTTGCCCAGCCTCCCAAATTCTTGTTTAAACCCTGGTTTTTGGAGCCCTGCTTGGCAGCCCATGGACAGTCTGGGGGCTGCTTGCTTGTTGCGCCTTCTATATGCCTTCCCACCCCCCGTTAACAGGTTGCTGTTTTTCTCTTACAGCCCCCGCCTCCCGGCTGCCCCCCCAACGCGGCCCAGCTGGCTGTCATGCAGGGCGCCAACGTTCTAGTGACGCAACGGAAGGGCAACTTCTACATGGGAGGCTCTGATGGCGGCTACACCATCTAGTGAAAGAAGGGGGGGGCTACATTGGTGTAAAGGAACGACATCACATACTGTCAGCACTTCTCACAATGTAACCGCTTTAGTCGTATTAACCTGGAGTTGCAGTTTAGACACATGATGATGCCGGGTGTCTTCCTGGTGCCCTGTCCCTTCAGGCACTTTTTTCTTTTTAAAAATTAAAAAAAAGCAAACTTTAAATACAAAAACCATGCAATGGTAGGAGTGCCTCTCTCAAACTTTGGGGGTTAAATTGTGAAATGAACGCGAGCTGAGCTGCCCCACAGATTTCCCTTTTAATTCCACTGGAGAGTGCTTTCACTGCAGCACTCTCTCTCTTTCGGCTTTTATTAATCAACTATATATAAAACCAGGGGGTGGGGTGGGGGTGGTGAGAAAGGGACGGGGCGGGGGGGAGAAACGGAAGTCTGGAAGAAAGCCTAGCTTCCAAGTATCATATAAAGCTTGCAGATAATGCCTGTTGCCAATGAATAGGATTAAGATAATGCATCCTCTTTTCCTCTTCCATAGAATCAGTGGTGCTGGGGAGAAAGGTGGCCGGATATAATTCTTTTGGGAGGGAGGGCATCGATGGCAGGTGCCTGTTCGAGAAGCGGGACTGGTGGGCTAAGTTCTCAATTTCAGAACCCTCCAGCCAGTTCCTTCTCCTCACTTTCGCTCTCTGTTCCTTTGCTAGGAAGGTATGCAGCTAGAGTGTTGGCCCGAGATGTTCTTTTTCTACACTCTTAAGTGATCTTGGACTCCTTTGCACATTAAGATTCTAACTGAAGCCATGTTTTGGTGCCAGAAACACAACATTTCATTAAATGCTTCCTGTACTTTTCAAAATAAAAATGGAAATGAGAGCTGAAAATGAAACAATTTTTTTTTAAGGAAAAAAAAAAGCAACCCGGTGTATTGATAACAAAACTGTATGGAATGTTATTCAGGCTAGAGAGACGAGAAGGTCTGTTGGATGTCAATCAGCATGCAAAGGTGCTGGCTTTGATGGGTTGGTTTTTTGTTTTGTTTTAGATTCAAACTTTACAAAGTGGCTTGGGTACAATGAAGTCTTATTAGAGTTAAGAAGAATATTTCAGGGATCCTCAATCTTTTTTGTTGTTGTTTGCTTTTGTTTTTATGAATTAAAAAAATTATCAGATTTGGTGAATATATTTTATCTTAATTTTCTGTGTGTTGTATGTGTCATGGTCAACCATACAGCTGACTGTTAATGAAAGGTTGGGATTCTAGGTCTCTCTGTAAACACTGTGGTGCACTTAACTTGTGGACTTTTTATACTAAAAACAAGTAGAATAAAGGCTATTTTGAAAATTTGAATAAAGTGACAAAGTTGAATTTAGCCTCTTAAATTCCTGTCCATCCTAACACCGCAACATTTAAAATCTGTTTTGCCTTTATTTGTTTCTCTGTGCATTGTAACTGGTCAGCGTGAAACACCGTTTCGTTATTCAACTTTTAGCGTCAAACAACATGGAATGTGAAATGTGTCTTTAGGAAGCCCGTCAGTTGTTTTTAAAATTGGTGGTGGAGTCCTTAGGACTGCAGCAGCATGCAGAGGGGAGATTTAACCCTCTTCTTCTGCATTGTGGTCCAGACCTGTCAGGGAACTGCCATCGGGAGGCAGAGAGGAGGCTCCCGGACGATGGTGGAGAAGGTCCTAGTAGGAGGAGGGATAGCCCATCCGCTGGGGAAGGAAATCAGCGCAACACCAGTGGAGAAGGGGAGGAGATGGAGGAATCAGAGAGGTGGCTCCAGGACTCTTCGCAGGAGACCAGCGAAGAGGGTACTGGTACTCTGTTGCCCACACCCACCTTGCGCAGAAAACTTTCGCCCAGGCAATGGGGAAGGCGACTGGGCGTCAAACAGCTTCTATGCTGGAAGCGGTTTAAGAAACGCCCACTGACGGATTCTGCCAGCGACTGAGGCAGCCACGGAACTTGAGGCTGTCCTGACAGAAAGGGTTCAACCATGCAACCTAGCCAGGAGTAAAGGCAACTTACGCACGAGCAACCCCTAGAACCATTACAAGACCTCTGTCAAACTCTTATCCCCAGCCATATGGTGAGAATGGTTTTTGTCAGAACTGCCGTGGGGAGAGTAACACATACTCCGATCTCAATGCGTGATTGATTTAAAAATACTGACAGGTTTCCTAACAATGCATGTAGCGTAGCAGTGGGGAACTTGAGCCCCTGCAGGTGACTCTCATCTTCCTTGACCGTTGCCTAGGCTGCCTGGGGCCTAGGGAGGCAAAGGTACCCCACTTTTGGCTTCGCATTACATTCAGTTTGGCGTTAAGACTCTAATTCTGAACACATTTACATAGACAAGACAGATTTCACCCCCAAAACTTTCAAATTAAGTTGCGTTTAAGATTGCATATCACACACCACTGCTTTTATGGAAGGCTGGTTTGCTACATACGATGTTGGGCCGCCGTCCAAAATGGCACTGCCACATCGGATTCTTCCCCTTTCTGTAGTGTGTGCAAACATTTACCTCCAAACTGGTCTGGTCAAATGCTTTTTTTCCGTATAAAATTTTGAAAGCAACTTGCAGAATTTGAGAAAAAAAAGCAAACAACCGGTTTAGAACATACAAATACAGAAATGCAAAACCCCAAAAGCAATGAGTCATTCGCAGTGTGTGCATTTCCTTGCTGGTGCCAGATCAGTGCCATTGGGGATGCCAGGCTGTCGATCATGTGTTGCAGACCGACAGAGAACTTCCGTGGGGCTGCTGTTTTCACCTGTTGCAGAACACTTAGAATCATAGAGTTGGAAGAGACCACAAGGGCCATCGAGTCCAACCCCCTGCCAAGCAGGAAACACCATCAGAGCACTCCTGACATATGGTTTTCTAGCCTCTGCTTAAAGACCTCCAAAGAAGGAGACTCCACCACACTCCTTGGCAGCAAATTCCACTGTCGAATTCCACTGTCGAACAGCTCTTACTGTTAGGAAGTTCTTCCTAATGTTTAGGTGGAATCTTCTTTCTTGTAGTTTGGATCCATTGCTCCGTGTCCGCTTCTCTGGAGCAGCAGAAAACAACCTTTCTCCCTCCTCTATGTGACATCCTTTTATATATTTGAACATGGCTATCATATCACCCCTTAACCTCCTCTTCTCCAGGCTAAACATGCCCAGCTCCCTTAGCCGTTCCTCATAAGGCATCGTTTCCAGGCCTTTGACCATTTTGGTTGCCCTCCTCTGGACACGTTCCAGTTTGTCAGTGTCCTTCTTGAAGTGTGGTGCCCAGAACTGGACACAGTACTCCAGGTGAGGTCTGACCAGAGCAGAATACAGTGGCACTATTACTTCCCTTGATCTAGATGCTATACTCCTATTGATGCAGCCCAGAATTGCATTGGCTTTTTTAGCTGCCGCGTCACACTGTTGGCTCATGTCAAGTTTGTGGTCAACCAAGACTCCTAGATCCTTTTCGCATGTACTGCTCTCAAGCCAGGTGTCACCCACTTACATTCTCAAGATACAATCTTAATACCGTAACGCAGATCTTCTTAAAGGGTGAAGCAGAAAAATGCATCAATTGCCACAGGAACCTTGATATCAAAATTTCAGAATGCAGGGGAGGGGGGGACTGGAGCCAAAGAGAAGAAAGATTAAATTTCATTTTTCTCCTCATTGTCACACACAATGTAAAGCATGAGTCTGAGAGAGAAGCTGTTTGAAACTGCATGGATTGTACAATCAGAGACGCACAGTTGAGTAGACGCATAGTGGCTTTGTCATACACTGGAGATTTTCACATGACTCTCTTGAAGCCTCAGTCACATGCATGAGTGTTTATTACTGCAGAGAAGCAAGGTTAAATGTAAATATGCTTTACGTTATGACCACTGCAGGTTTATAGGTGCTGGAAAAGCAAAAGTAGTATAATTTTTTTGCCAATCCATTTTCCTGCACCTGCCACAGTCATCTGAGTGTATCAGGCTTAGATACTGCTATGGCAGTAAGAGGGAAAGAAGTGTTCAGTACTCCCAATGACGTATTTGCCTACTCTTACCCCAAATAAACACAGAGGGCTCATAGAGGGTCTGTGTGTTGCAACTTGACTTTGAGCATCCCAGAGATCACAGCTCTTGGACCTGTAAAGGGGCAACCTCTATGCTGTCACGATACACAACTCCTTCCGGTGCCTAGTCGAGCCGCTTAGGAACACGGTGTGATATAAAATGAAATAAATAATACAGCTTTTAATTCCTTGACGAAAATGGGTGTCAAATGTAACAAACAGTTTACAGCATAATAAACAGTTTACTTAAGATCTCAGGGTCCAAAGCATGCTGGCAGCTATATAAAATATTCTTCCTTCTCGCCTTTACACGGGAGATCCTCCATTTGAACTGATCCCTCTGGATCTGGTGGAGCTTGTTCATAGGTGCGGTAGGTGCCTTTGTTCTTGTACAGGTAAACGATGATCAGCACGACGACCGAAAGGAGAGTGACGAAAACCACAGCGATGACAGCTTTAAGCAAAAATTGAGAAGAGGGGAACTTTAGCACAAACAGGTCTGGAGCAGCCTTGAGTTTAGGAACAGGCTGCCAGCATGTATGTTTCTGCCTCTTAAAGTGTCACACAACCTTCACCCCTCCCATTTTGCAGAAATAAGCAAATACAGTGGTGCCTCGCAAGACGAAAAGAATCCGTTCCGTGAGTCTCTTCGTCTTGCGGTTTTTTCGTCTTGCGAAGCAAGCCCATTAGCGGAATAGCAGATTAGCGCTATTAGCGGTTTAGCGGCTATTAGCGGCTATTAAAGGCTTAAGGGATTAGCGGATTAGCTGCTAAAAGGCTATTAGCAGTTTAGTGCCTTAGAAAAAAGGGGTGGGGAGCGAAAAAAACCCCCCAGGAATCGCAAGACATTTTCGTAGAGAAATTTGTCCTGCGAAGCACCTCCAAAACGGAAAACCCTTTCGTCTAGCGGGTTTTCCGTCTTGTGAGGCATTCGTCTTGCGGGGCACCACTGTATATGCAAAGTAGCTTGATAAGAGTAGCTTGAGTTTGACCAAACTGCGGGAGGCAGTGGAAGACAGGAGTGCCTGGCGTGCTCTGGTCCATGGTGTCACGAAGACTCGGACACGACTAAACAACAACAGCTTGATAGGCATATATACAGGTTGCAGAAGCCTGCTATTTTGGGCACGGAATGTGTGTGATGGCAGCCCAGATTTTTTTTAGTGAGTACTGTTACATCCCAGATCTAGAAGGATGCTACAGGGCTCTGCTGTAGAGGATTTATGTGTGCATTTATGTGTTATGCAGCCTGCAGTCTGCACTGCTGGCTTCCCATGGCTGCACAGTGGGTGGGCTAAAGCACATCTGCAGAGAGACAGGCAACAATACCTCCTATGACAGCCACGTTGGCATCCTCTTGCAAAGTTGGTGTATTCATCTTCTTCATAAATGGGCTGGTCAGTAGCTTTTCTTTATGCATAAGAGAAAGAGATGGATGTCAGAGGCATCTGAATACAGTGAAGTAGAAAGAACTAAGATACCTGGGACTAGGGGGACTCAAGATTCAAAACCTTGTTCAGTCATAGAACCCACTGGGGGATGATACGGAAGTGGGGGGGCATGTCTTCTTCACCTCCTTCTTCGCTACAATATATCCATTTATTTCCAATTGTCAATGACAAAAGGGACTAAAATCTATAACATTCATAGAAAATCAACGTGCCAATTTGCTCAATCTCTCTAGGACTCCATGACACCTCCCCTGTCCTCCATAATCCCTCAAGCAAGGTGTCAAGACCCTAATCCTGTCAAATCACTCTGCCAAGCCCTTCGGGCAATGCCAGGTGGCAGACTATGCATACATGGACCATTGTCTTCTCATCACCGGGACTCAGGATGTGCTTATCTACGCATATCTCCAGCTCTGCATATTCCCCCCTCCCTCCTCCATATGTTAATCCTGTGTAACCCAACCTCTTCTTAATATATTCATGATGTAATCTGTGTAACCCAACCTCTTCTTAATGTATTCATGATGTAACTGGGATGTATTTTGCACTGTATTCTGGGACATGGAGGGAAGTTTCAAAAGTTCATGTCACCCCTTTCTCGCCTTGAACCTTGTTGCGCAATAAACATGGATCTTCTGCAGTTTGCTCCTCTCTGGCTGAACTCATTTTCCTCCGCAGGGACCCGCAGACTTAGTCCGACGAGCTGGGTGGCAGAGCAGCCTCGCACCCAGATTTTGCCGTAACAGGGATCTTGAACTAATCACTTGTAGCCCCAGCAACCTCACAAGATTGTTGTGGAAATAATAAGGTGGGAGCTGGGCACCTGTGTCACCCTGAGGTGCCTGGAGGAATGATGAGATTAAAAAGGTAAAGGGACCCCTGACCATTAGGTTCAGTCGTGACTGACTTTGGGGTTGCGGCGCTCATCTCACTTTATTGGCCGAGGGAGCCGGCGTACAGCTTCCGGGTCATGTGGCCAGCGTGACTAAGCCGCTTCTGGCGAACCAGAGCAGCGCACGGAAACGCCGTTTACCTTCCCTCCAGAGCGGTACCTATTTATCTACTTGCACTTTGACATGCTTTCAAACTGCTAGGTTGGCAGGAGCAGGGACCGAGCAACGGGAGCTCACCCCGTTGCGGGGATTCGAACCTTCTGATCGGCAAGTCCTAGGCTCTATGGTTTAACCCACAGGGCCACCCGCGTCCCTAAGATGAGATTAAAATGTCATAAATAAACTGTTTTCCATAAAACGGCACTCACCCTTTGCACGATGGGCAGGATCCAACAAAGCAGTTCCATTAACGCAAGGATTTGTGGCTAACAGAACTCCCCATCCCTCTCCTCTTCCCACACCCTCCCCAAATCTGCTCCAGAGGGTTGGGGGAACCCCCAGAAGACCTTTAGGGGGTATGCAGTGAGAGAAGGAGGAAGGGCTCTTTGGTTGCCAAACGGCCAAACGGCCTTGCATTAACAGCACTACTTTAGTGGATGTTGACCAATGTATTCCCTGGCACACTATTTTTTTTTTTTAAAGTGTGCCATACAAGATCAAGCTGTGGTTCAGAGACTTAAAATCGGTTCAGTAGGGTTGTAGCAACTGCAATAAACGTAATAATAGCCACAAAACCTCTAAGCTTCCACTTTCATTAGAATGATTGTGGCCAAGTAGTCTTGATGAAATAACGGGTGCTTGAGGCCAAAATGCTGGTGGACTAAAAAAAAAAGGCTGTTGAAGCCAAAGGGAAACTTGCTCAATTAAAGACTTCAACATTTGGCTCAGGTTATAAAGGGCAGAAGCAGGTCTAGCAGTTTTGTTTCATACTGTTTTCAAGGCTTAGGTAATCAGGCTTTCTCAGTGAATATCTCATTATGTACAGCGGCAGAGTTGCCAGCGGGAACAAATGTTCTGCCAGCAACTCATTTCTAAAGATTTCCAAACCTTGCCAGTATCCAGACACTATCTTTGGGGGCCCAGTTTCTTTAAAAGAATGCATGACATCAAGGGATATTATATCATTAACGGTCTTAAGGCCAGCCTAGGTTTCTCAGTGCCCGGGAGAGAGACATGTTTTTCCTACACTTCCTCAAAACCTAACCACCTCCCCAGAATATCCTCTTCTCCCTTTCCCCCCTTGTGTCTTAAATATCCTTCAGAGTTGTATTACCTGACTGCAGATCAGCAGCAATCATTGATACCTGCCCTATCTGAATTATTCAAGGCAGGTAACAGCAATATATACACTAGAGACACTACAGATTTATCTGGTTAGCTGAAATTGGTATGTGAAATTCTGGCTCTATTCTAGACAGCCCTGTTGGCCTCTCAATCTCTTGTGCCCCTCTCACCTGGAGCTATCTTTTTTTATTTATTTTTGAAAGGGAAAATAAATAAATAAACAGAACCCTCTTACCCTTGAGCGCACTCACCTGTGGGTAATGGTGGTGTTGGAATAGCTGCCATGGCATCCCCTTTCCCCCGCTTAAAACTTCAGAATCTTTCAGAGCTGGGTGGGGAAAATAAAAATTCTGTAATAGCGCTGTTAACAGAAATCGACAGGTCCCCTCCTCGTATGGGTGTGAAATGGGCAAGTTTTTAAAAAGAGGGATAATTTAAACGCCATCACACTTTCTAGTCTCCTAGAACTCCATGAGACGTAAGTAAATATTTATGTATTTAAAACATTTCTATCCCACTGGTTTTATTCAACAGTTTCTAGTCATTTTGTGAAAATTAAGGCTGGGCACAGGCAGCAGGGCTGTCATTTTGTAAAGTGAGGCGGCAGGAAGGAAGGGGGCAGGGGAAGGGGAGAGGTACAGGGTGCTTTTAGACGGGGGCTTAATATTGCAAAGGGGTTATTGGCAACAGTATTTTTTAAAAAATAAAAATTAATCGGATTTACCCCTGTGTAATAATTTTTTTAAAAGGTCTTATATATATAATAAGGGTAAAGGAACCCCTGAACATTAGGTCCAGTCGTGGCTGACTCTGGGGTTGCGGTGCTCATCTCGCTTTACTGGCCGAGGGAGTCAGTGTACAGCTTCTGGGTCATGTGGCAAGCAGGACTAAGCCGCTTCTGGTGAACCAGAGCAGTGCACGGAAACGCCGTTTACCTTCCCACTGGAGCGGTACCTATTTATCTACTTGTACTTTGATGTGCTTTCAAACTGCTAGGTTGGCAGGAGCAGGAGCTGAGCAACGGGAGCTCACCCCGTCGCAGGGATTCAAACCGCCGACCTTCTGATTGGCAAGACCTAGGCTCCGAGGTTTAACCCACAGCACCACCTGCATCCCTATATATATAATAAATGTTCATAAATGTACCAAGCAAACACGTACATAAATATGTAGACCACATGTCTGAAGTGGCACGGGAGGACAGTCCTGAAACCATTTTGGCTCCCAAGCTGACCAAATGTTTCTCTGCAAGGAGGGAGGGAGTGAGGGAACCTTCCCATTGTCTCAGGAATTAAGTGATTACCATCTCAAAGGAATGGCCCAACTACCACAAAGGGCAATCAGGTAACTTGCCAGACAGGAGACGAACAATGCACTCAGATTTCTGTTGTAGACCGCCTTTTCTGTGATGTAGGTATGATGTTTCTGGGGGTGTTCTTGGACTCCAGGGCGGGCAAGTTAAAATGTCTATATAAGGGCAGGCACACCTTTGTTCTGGGTCCTCCTTCTCTGTCCTGCATGTGAGGGGAGCACCCTGTTGCAATAACTTTAATAAAGATCAGGCTTACTAGCTGCTTTGCTTCTCAATATGCTCTGGTTGGCCTCTGTTATTTTCTCCTACCGATGGAGAAACTACAAAGGACTCTATAAGGGCTCTTGTGTACCCCATAGGGAATAAGGGCAGATTTTGTTTACAACACCTGAAAGGGAAAATATACCGTATTTTTCGCTCTATAAGACGCACCAGACCACAAGACGCACCTAGTTTTTGGAGGAGGAAAACAAGAAAAAAAATATTCTGAATCTCAGAAGCCAGAACAGCAAGAGGGATTGCTGCGCAGTGAAAGCAGCAATCCTTCTTGCTGTTCTGGCTTCTGGGATAGCTGCACAGCCTGCATTCGCTCCATAAGACGCACACACATTTCCCCCTACTTTTTAGGAGGGAAAAAGTGAGTCTTATAGAGCAAAAAATACGGTAAATTAAATGGGGTGGGCGGGAAGACGGGCTGGCATTTTGAAGACCACATTGTGAGGTCACTGCAAAAACAAAACAAAAAACTTTGCACACATGAGAAGAACCGACACCACAATAAACACCCATCTAGTAGCATCTGTAGACATGTCATGATGGATAGTCTAGTCTAGATGTTATCGCTGAACGAGGAAGCAAGGTTGTTGGCAGAGAGTGGGGAAGAGGCAGGCAGAGGAGCAAACCCGGAGCAGCCCATATAATCCAAGTATTGTCATGTGGTTTAAACACCACTTAATCATGGAAAAGCTCATTTATCAAATGAAGGAAGCAGAGCGGCAGGCTAAGCCAGAAACATGTATCATTTCCTAGATTAGCCAGATCACCCGACATCACAGATTCAAGTTACACTTGACAAACATAAAACACGATTAACCTGTAGTCCTTTTAAGACAACCTTCAGCTCTTGATTGCGCTGTTATTATTTGTGTCCTAAAACAACTAAGTGGCACTTTGAAAATTAATGCATTTATTGTGACATAAGCGCTCATTAGTCTACAGTCCACTTCATTAGATACATGAATTGCAGCATAAAAATAATTAAGAAGTTAGTCTTTAAGGTGCCAGAACTTGTTTCTGCTGCAATAATAAACTAGCCCTCTGGAATCAGTGCCCCATACGCTTGCTTAGGTACTGTTATTTTATTGTAGTCATTTTTATATTATAAAATGTGAAAGGGTGATGTCAGGGAACTGCCATCAGAGCCAGAAGGAAAGGGAGGGCTCCAGAGGGATTCCAGAGAGCGTCCCGGGAGGGAGAGAAGCAGCACATCTTCTGGGGAAGGAAATCAGCGTAGCACCTGTGGAGGAGGGGGGCAGATGGGGGAATCGGCAAGGTGGCTCCAAGACTCCTCGCCGGGGACCAGCGGGGAGAGCACGGGTCCTCCGATGCCCACACCCTCCCTGCGCAGAAGGCTTCCGCACAGGGAGAGTAGGCGGCGACTAGGCGTCAAAGAACTTTTATGCTGGAAGAAGTTCAAGAAACGCCCACTGACGGATTCTGCCAGCGATTGAGACAGCCACGGGCGAGTGGCTGTCCAGACAGAAAGGGTTCACTCAGGCAACCCACCCAGGTGTGGCGCCGATTTACGCACGAGCAACCCCTAGAACCATTACAGGTGAGGACAAGGGGGCAATATGAAAGAGAAGGGAATGGACCAGAAAAATCAGAGAGAGACGTTCTTTTTCAAAGCATGCATCTTAATCAGCTTTAATAAAATAAAACACTATTTAACACTTTTCTAATTCTGCACAAATCTGTTAACCTTTCCCCTCCTTCCTTCCTTTCACTGTTGTATAAATCGTACACTTTGCCACTGCATATTCATATGTACATTGTTACCGTAATTCCTGTTTTGTGATGGTTGGGATTTGTGCCTTTTCTCAATATTCTGCACAGCATAACTGAAATATACTCAGAGTCGCAAAGTGATTTCATGCTCTTTATTCAGCTCATAGTGGTGAGGAGGAATGAATGAAAGTCCCCTCAAAGTATCTGCCTTATATACATTATTTACACAATGGGCTGCACATGATTGGCTAATTCTGGAATTCTACTGTAAGCCAATCAGGTTGTGGATTCACTTATATCTGGAGCATGATTGGGTGGTTCCTGCCAACCAATCATACTGCTGCATTGTTCTAGGACCAATCAGACTGCTGCAATTTGGATCCTATTGTTCTAGGACCAATAAGACTGCTGCAGTTTGGATCCTATTCAACTCAGTACATAACAATAACCTACCAACTAAAATCTTATATGAAACTAATTCCCTTGGCTGTACTGGGACTTCTTTCAGTATACATTAGTAAAAAAATAGTCAAATCCAAATCTAATTTCACCTGTGCTACTTTTTCTGTTTCTCTCCGTACCCCAAACACAGCCACTATATATGACATTCACTTCCCTCCTTTAGTCTGTATTTCTTTGCTCCACTCATAATTAAAAGTACGGCTGTATTCTTATGCCAATCACATGGGAGCAAACCCCATTGAGCTCAACAGGACTTCCCTCTGAGATGTTTCTTAGCAGTACTCACTTTTTATTCTGAAGTGAAACAGGAGGACAGAGGAGTTCTTGGTGGAAACAAGATCCAAAAAAATGGCAGTGAGTGGGTGTCAGGCTAAAAGCAGAGGCGAGAGGAGGAAGTTGACGAGAGGCCGCGCGACGCGGCTGAATCAGAAAGGAATATTTGCATGAATGTTGCAATCCCAAAGATGAATGGTGGGAATCTTGCAAGAAGGGAAGGGAGGAAGTATCAATGCCTGAAATTAAAACTGAAGCTAGCTATGATGCACTATTGCATGGCAACAGAGGTGCGCTGTGAAATACAGATGTACAAGTGAGACCTGCAACAAAATGTTGCAGTGTGAAGAGTTGCTGTTCACTGATCAGTCCATCAGTCATGTCCTCCTATAGGATACTCAGGGCTGTTTGCGGCTCCCTCCTGCCACATACACTTTAGGGGTTATTCTTTTTTTTAAAAAAAATAGATTATGTTTTTCAGTTATATGCATTTCAATAGTGTTATCATCATTCTAACAATTCAAAACTCGACTTCCTTCCTCCTCTTTCTGCGGTTCCTTAAATTTATTTTTATCATTTCCTGCATTTTCTAAGCTAACTTATTCTTTTATTCATCTGCTTTAAATATATACTCTTATGAAACTGCAAGTTATTACAATAATCCTGCCAACGTCCTTATCTGTTTATGTTTTGTTTGCAAATATTCAACAAACCATTTCCATTCTTTTATAAAAGGTTTGTTATCTTGATTTCTTATTTTTCCTGTAAGTTTGGCCATTTCTGCATAGTCCATAAGTTTTTGTATCCATTCTTCTTTTCTTGGGACTTCTTCTTTCCATTTTTGGGCAAATAACATTCTTGCTGCTTTAGGGGTTTTTGCATTGCTGCAAACCTTGGTGTTCCCCAAAAACACACCACTAGCGCATGGGAGGTACCATTCTGGCTACATAAGCAATGGGACTTATGCCTGACCACTGGTAATACAGGAAACGATTCGCCCATTCATTCATTCCATAACATTTATGAAATGATTGCAAGAAACCTGAAAGTGGTTTGCAAAACAATAATTTTGCAACATTACACATTGAAGGCAGAGAAGCCTTCAAAAGGGATGGAGATGGGTGGATGGGGAGTAGGAACTGGTACCTCAAGTCTCGTCAGGGAGGGAGGCCCAGGCCGCCACCACAGCCTTGGGGGAAATGGGTGTGAGCAAAGGAGAGGAATAACCTTCTTCTTTAGCCTGGAGAAGAGGAGGTTAAGGGGTGATATGATAGCCATGTTCAAATATATAAAAGGATGTCACATAGAGGAGGGAGAAAGGTTGTTTTCTGCTGCTCCAGAGAGGCGGACACGGAGCAATGGATCCAAACTACAAGAAAGAAGATTCCACCTAAACATTAGGAAGAACTTCCTGACAGTAAGAGCTGTTTGACAGTGGAATTTGCTGCCAGGGAGTGTGGTGGAGTCTCCTTCTTTGGAGGTCTTTAAGCAGAGGCTTGACAACCATATGTCAGGAGTGCTCTGATAGTGTTTCCTGCTTGGCAGGGGGTTGGACTCGATGGCCCTTGTGGTCTCTTCCAACTCTATGATTCTATGATTCTATGAATCTCTCGTGGCCAAGTAAGATTGTCTTCCATCAACACGGTTTTAACAATGAGTCTGTAAGTGACTGTGGAGGCCAATTCTGGATCCACACGTCCTTCCACAGTGGGGACATTGGTTCCCGGGCGGGAGTTGATCCAGGTGTGGAGTTGCCAAGCGTGCCTTCCACTTAGCATGTTTCTCCCTTTCGTCCTGAGTTCAAGCATCTTCAAAGCCCATGATATCTTTGGTAAAGGCTGTTCTCCAACTGGAGGGCTCGCAGGCCAGTATTTCCCAGTTGTCGGTGTTTATACTACTTTGCCCTGAGACAGTCTTTAAACCGTTTTTGTTGACCACCAGCATTACGCTTTCCGTTTTTAAGTTTGGAATAGAGTAGTTGCTTTGGAAGGCAATAATCAAACATTTGCACAGCACAACCAGTCCAATGAAGTTGATGTTGAAGAATCATTGCTTCAACACTGGTAGTTATGGCAAAAAAACCAAACCAAAACCACATTACACACAGACATGAAACAACAGCCCTTTGGGTGGTGGTTAGGGGAGCCATTGGGACTGAAGAAAAGGGTGGCAAGGGGAGGAGATAATAAAATAATAATAATAATAATAATAATAATAATAATAATAATAAAAATAAAATTTTATTTATATCCCGCCCTCCCCAGCCGAAGCCGGGCTCAGGGCGGCTAACAACAATCAAATAATCAAACAATCAAATAATCCAACATTCTAAAAACAATTCATTATAAAAATTAATTAAAATCAAATTAATGGCAACCTTTAAGCAAAATTCTGTGCAGGTTGCCAGAGGAGGGAGTCAGGTCCCAGCCTGACTCCCTTAAATGACCTGACTCCCTTAAATGAGATGCTTAAATGACCAGTCTCTCTCCCCTCTCGCAATAGCTTTTCTCCCCACACATTTGCTGTAGCAAGCGCGACCCACAAAAATAAGCCGTGCCGGCAGTAGCTTATAAATTACTGCAACGAGATTTCTTCCAATGAAATTTCTACAGGAGCTTTCTTAATGTTACAAAACTTGCTTCTCTGTTCATGAAACTTTCCCACAGGGGCTTGCTATTCTAGAAAACTTGCTTCTTTGATAAATAAAACATTGGCCAGGGCAGAGGGAGGTAGTTTTGATCCTGGAAAAAGAACTATGGAAGGAAAGGAAGCCTGAGTGGAAGGAAACTAAGAACAAGCTCAGCAGAAGATAAAGTAAAGTCTATGTATAAATATGAAGAAGATCTGCAGAAGGGACATGGAAAAGAGTTAAGAGCCTCGGATAGAAGATCACCAGGTTGATGGGCTATATAGAACTGATTGAAAGGACTGACAGAATCCGAGACCAGGGAGAAGAGACGATGGAAGAAGATTGGAAAAAATTTAAAAAATCTATTCAGAGAAATATTGTAAAATTAATGAATGTTAGGAAATGTTGGAATGAAATTACATGTCTTTAGTAGAAACATTATAAGGAGTTAAGTATAAATAAATTTTAAGGTTTTAATGGCAAGATAATGTTAAAATAAATTAAGATAATTAAATGACAGAAAGCAGTGAAAGAGGGAAAGGATTTGCTGATATAGTTAATAACTGGAATACAAAAAAGGGAGGTGTGAGGAGGTCGAGGAAATAAGTTAATGAAAGATAAGGATAAATATTGGATGTGTTTTTAATTGTTTTTGTTTCTTTTTGTGTTTTGATGTATTGTGTTTTTTGTTCTTTTTTATGTATTGATTTTTCTTTTTTTTCTTCTCTCTTCTTATGCTTTTTCTTTTTCTGTAATTTTGAAGCTTCTAATAAATATTATTTAAAAGAAAAGAAAAGAAAGGAAGCCTGTGTGTTCACATTACTGGCGCAAAACACGGCTAGGTCGTTCATTTTCTCAATTTGGATCAAAGCTGCAAATTTTGATACTCATCAAAATGCACAATTTCACAGGAAACAACAGGATCAATGCAGCGGTGGGAGCAGAATAAACAGGAATGTGTACAGCGCTGCAAAAGTTACTGCTATTTGGATGAGGATGCATCCATTCCAGAGGCAGTAAGAGGAAGGAAGGGGGAGGCAGCAAATGGGAATGGGATGGGCAGAAGGAGGGCAGTAAAGGACCCCTGACCATTAGGCCCAGTGGTGACCGACTCTGGGATTGCGGCGCTCATCTTGCTTTATTGGCCGAGGGAGCCAGCGTACAACTTCTGGGTCTTGTGGCTAGTACGACTAAGCCGCTTCTGGCGAACCAGAGCAGCACACAGAAACACCGTTTACCTTCCCGCCGGAGTGGTACCTATTTATCTACTTGCAAAAAAAATTTTTTTTGAAATAATTTTTATTAACAGGCCAATCACATCACATTGTTCAAATCACATTAGTTCCAGATTATACAGCCAAATTTTAAATTTTTTGGGGGTACCCATACATCAAGCTCCGCACGAGTCCAAAATTCCAGATGACTCCAGACATCACTTATTTGCTGCTTTTATTAGACATATTTATCTACTTGCACTTTGACGTGCTTTCGAACTGCTAGGTTGGCAGGAGCAGGGACCGAGCAACGGGAGCTCACCCTGTTGCGGGGATTCGAACCGCTGACCTTCTGATCGCAAGTCCTAGGCTCTGTGGTTTAACCCACAGCGCCACCCGCGTCTCAGAAGGAGGGCAGGTGGGCCCAAAAAACGATGCTAGAATCAGGATCTAGAAATCGGAGAGTAGAACTGGGAATGAACAGAAGAGAAAAGCCCAGGGACAGGAAGGAAAATAGCTAGGCAGGGAATTTGGTTGCTGCTCATGTAGGCCTCTGTGATGTCTGCTAGCTTTGAGGGTGTTCAGTTTGGCAGGGCCGGGGAGAGGGGTCATTAGTGAACCAAGTGTAAAGGTGGGGGGCAGTGGCTGGGAGCCCCCCTCTCACCTCTTAACCTTGCTGCCTTCTCTTTGGAGGAGCTTCAGAGTCCAAAATGGTCACAGCCGGGCACAGCGCAAGGCTTCAGTGGGCATGGCAATGCGCTTCCAGCACACAGCAGACCACACCTCCCAGTCTAGGCCCAGAGGGATGATGGGGAGATGGGTTTGTGGAAGTGAGTTGGGTGGGTTGGTTAAATATATCTTGCTCAGGGAATTAGGGTTGCCAAGAGCACCGCAGTGGAACTGGCGGAAATGACTGGCAGAATCCGAGACCAGGGAGAGGAGTCGGTGGAAGAAGACTGGAAAAAGTTTAAAGATTATTTACAAAAATACTGCAAAATTAATGAATGCTAAAAGATTGTTGGAATGAAGTTATATGGCTTTAGTAGAAATGTTATAAGGATTTAAGTATAAATAGATTAATGGAATCTTAAAGGTAAAATAAGGTTAGAATGTGTTAAGATAATTATAGGACAGATAACAGAGGGAGATGGAAAGGAATTGCTGAAACATTTGACAGAAGTGGAATACAAAAAGGGAGGTGTGAGGAGGTCGGTGAAATAAGTGAATGAAAGATAAGATATTGAAATTGTTTGAGTGTTTTAAATTGTTTTTGTTTGGTTTTGTTAGTTTAATGTGTTTAGTGTTATGTAGTGTCTTTATATTGTATTGTATTGTTCTTTTTTTCTGTTTTTGTTTGGTTTTGTAGTGTTTAAATTGTTCAAAAAGCAATAAACATTATTTTTTTAAAAAAAGAGCACCACAGTGTAGCCCGAAAAGTTCCAGAGTAAGAGACCTTAAGAAAACGACAGCTTGGTTATGTGCCAGAACATGGATGGTGCCGCGTTAGACTTTATCTTCCTCCTAATGTTTTATCAACGCGGTTGCTTTTTGCAGTTAAGGAACTGCAAAGCTTTGGAAGGTATGTTTTCATACTGGAAAAGAGAGCAAAGATCACACACACCCTCCCTCCACAACCGTTCATATTCCAGGAGCACGTGCCCGTTTTAAAAACGGTTGTGCGTTGTTCCTTAGAAGGGACAAAATCACAAGAGGCAACGGGAAGTTTCTGATGAATCCATCAGGGCCTCGTCCGTCAACATCATCATTGGCCTTAAGTCACATCTAAGAATTGGGGTTTGACAAAGAAAGCCGAGCATATTAAGATTAAGAGAAAATAGGACAAGCAATAATTACAAATTGAATTTCCTTTTTACTTTTTTTCTTACAAGCTGCTGAACTATAAAGAACCTGGCATCTCTTTCATTTTGCCCGCTTATGAGGAGCAGGGGCGAAACAGGAAGACATTAAAAAAAACACCTGACTGCGTATTTAACTAAATCCTACTCAGAGTAGACCTACTGAAACGAATCACTAAAACAACCACCACATATGGCACAGTGAATGCAAAGGGAGCTCAAAGGTGCTTTTAGATGGGTGTGTGAAAACACTCTAAGAGCTACAATGCCACCCAGAAGCATTTCTGAGCTGCTTTTTATGTGAATTATAACAAGAAACACCTGTTTAAATATGGTGCTTGTTTTTGTTTCAGGACAGGAAGCCACCAATAGAATTTTAGAGCACCTTCTACGAATCCTGCTCCCTGTCCCAGAACTGATGTCACTGTACAGCATTCCTGGAAACTGGGGAACAATGTCTTGGGTCTCATCATCCCTGAAATTTGTGGTAATGATGACTGTAAAGGGGTCATCTACTCTTGGGGCCACCACTGCTGCTGGTGTGATTGTTTCTGTCTTGGAAGTCATAGTGACATGAACCCTTTATATAATATGTGGTGATGTCAGTTTTCAGAATATGTTGGATCCATAGTTCCACGGACAACCTCTGCATCAGGCGACATTTTTCCATCTTCGCCGCATCAAGCAGTTGGTCCCTTACCTTTCCCGCCCCGACCTGACCACAGTGATCCATGCGACGGTCATCTCCAGGCTTGACTGCTGTAATTTGCTCTACGCAGGGCTGCCCTTAAAGCTGTCCCAGAAACTCCAGCAGGTGCAGAATGCTGCAGCGAGGCTCCTCACGGGGTCTCTGCCATGGGAGCATATTCACACAGTGCTTTTCAAGCTGCACTGGCTCCCGGTGGAGTACAGGGTCAGATTTAAGGTGCTGCTTTTGACCTTTAAAGCCCTTCATGGCCTAGGACCCTCGTACCTACGGGACTGCCTCTCCTGGTATGCCCCACAGAGAGCCTCAAGGTCCATAAATAACAACACCCTAGTGGTCCCAGGCCCTAAGGAAGTTAGATTGGCTTCAACCAGAGCCAGGGCCTTTTCAACTCTGGCCCCGGCCTGGTGGAACGCTCTGTCTCATGAGACCAGGGCCCTGCAGGATCTGATTTCTTTCCGCAGGGCCTGTAAGACAGAGTTGTTCCACCTGGCCTTTGGCTTGGAGCCAATTTGATTCCCTCCCTCCCTCTCTTTCTTTTTTCTTTTCCTTCTCCTCCTGCGATGAGGCTACATTTTAATATTTTAATGTTCCATTATTTTAATGTTGTATTTTACTTTTGTTTTTAAGTTGTAATCATTCATCTTGTTTTTATTATTGCTTGTAAGCCACTCTGAGCCTGGCCTTGGCTGGGGAGGGCGGGGTATAAATAAAAAATTATTATTATTATTATTATTATTATTATTATTATTATTATTATTATTGCATCATCTCTCCAGCTTGAGAGAAATGGAGTCAACTGTTGTGCAAAGCTGCAGAGATTTTTCTTGACCAGGTACAAATTTTCTTCATGCTTACCTCTAACTCTGACTTTAGCCATTATGCACTCCACATATCCCCCAAATGCATTGTTTAATTTAAATACTACCTTTCTCCCAATACAAGAACCAAGGCAGCCCACAGCATAAATTAAAACAGATACAGCTAAAACACACACAATCTATATAAATATTAAAGACAAAAAACAAATAAGTAACCCTAGTAAAGCAGCACTGGAAACGTTTAAACCCATTTAAAAGCACAACAAATTAAAGAATTTAAATGTACAATGTACATTTGTGTACAAATGTACAACCCTGCCACAACAGTCAGTTGAGGGCTAAGGGCCTGTCTGAACAAAAAATGCTTTTGCCTTCCAGCGAGAAGAAAGCAGAGAGGGAGACAGCCTAGCCTCATGTGGAAAGGAGTTCCACAATCTTGGAGCAGCCACCAAAAAGGCCCTCTCTCCTGGCTTCACCAAAGGTGAGCATGTTACAGTAATTGAAACGGCATGTAAATAAAGCACGTATCACCAGGGCTAGCTCAGAAATCTCTGGAAACAGAAATCCGTAACCACAAATCTCAGTGTGTGTTGTTAAATGCAAATATATAATATGGTTACAAGCCACTCTGCCAAGCGGTAGCAAGAGATTCTAGATAAAGCCAGAGTTTAAAGTAGAGATTTGGGTCTGTGATGTGACCTAGAAGTAAAGCAGCAAGCTGGATCGAGTTTCAGAGAGCAATGTTTTACATCTGTTTGAATCCAAGGCTGCAACTATGCGAGAAACAAGAGTATTTTGGGGTGGGAATGGCCCCCCATCACTGTATATATGTGTAAATAAACCATATATCATAAAGACTCCACCGTCTCCACTGTGCCTCATCCCAAAAGGAAGCATGAACCCTGCACAGGTGTCTGGAACTCCTGGAACCTTGCACTGCTACAAGACTGGGGTGGAGTGTAGGGTTGCCATAAGTCAGGAATTTCCAGGACCTTGCCGGGATTCAGCCGTCAGAAACAGTGTTTGGGCGGAAATCGCTTTAATGTCTGGGGAAATCTAGAAGTAAGTGCAGAATTTGGCAACCCTAGTGGCGTGCAACAGTATAATAGAAGTGGTTTTCTGCATCTTGTCCCTAAGCAGATACAGTGGTACCTCAGGTTACATACGCTTCAGGTTACAGACTCTGCTAACCCAGAAATAGTGCTTCAGGTTAAGAACTTTGCTTCAGGATGAGAACAGAAATCGTGCTCCGGCAGCCCGGTGGCAGCAGGAGGCCCCATTAGCTAAAGTGGTGCTTCAGGTTAAGAACAGTTTCAGGTTAAGAACGGACCTCCGGAACGAATTAAGTACTTAAGCTGAGGTACCACTGTACTCAGCTAAGAAGTATATAAGTTTCCCAGCTGAGTATCTGATTGGGAAAGGACTGGCCTGAGGTGGTGAAACTCACTTGCTTTCATCAGCCTCCTGAACACAATGGTCAGCTAGGAAATCTAGACATCTTATAACAAAATATTAGGAGTAAACTGCTGAGTGCATGAATATAACAGGAGAACGACAGCATCTACCCCATCCCAAATAATGGCTTCTGGAAGGCGTGTTTTGAGCTGAGAGGAGCTTAGCTCTTGACTTGCCGCTTCTCAAAGTGGCTTTTCAAGCAAAAGGAATACAAGGAATGTCAAGCTTTAATTACACACATTTGCATGTAACCTGTAGTTTGGCCACTGTATTCCGGAAGCTGTAGGGGAGTGCAGTTTTATTCAGTTGTGCAGATACTCATATCTGAAACCAAAACGCCAATGTAAATACTGTATCAGTTCTGCAGTCAGCCCACAGAGCATTTGTGCTCTTTGAAAATCTGTGCTCCTTTGCAGTTTAGAATGGGCTGGAAAAAATTGCCTAATGGCAAAATGGGCATGCACAAAGCGCCTTCCGCCACCCCCACCCCCCATTTTGCTATCCTCAGTGAAAGAGTTCTCTTGCAGAACAAAGCCATGCAAGGTGTTATTCTTAATGCATCTCAGCTTCCTCTTTTCATATTCTATATACTTTATGTTTCTCTTTCATTCTCAAAGTATTAACTGAGGACTTGCAGCTTGCATTTACAAGTGACAGATTTGAATCAGGGAGACAGAGGGGTAAAGGGCTGTGCTATATGAATTTTTATTTTATTTTTAAGAATCCCCTTCATGGCATACCTAGAGAAGCAACTTCAAAGGGGGAAGAAATAGCTTGCATTTCAACACCACCACCGCACATCTTTCCAGCTTTTAAAATGTTCTGCTTGCCTATCAGAAACCCTGATGAACCTATAAGAAACGTCTTTCCCAGTGTCTTTTAGACATAGGGCATGGTGCTGAATACAGGGATTGGTTGTGCAATAGAATACATCTGAGCTGATCTAGTTTAGGCATGCCCGGGAATATTGCATAGGAACAGCCACTGCTCCCATCAGAGCTTGTAGGCTCTAACCCAGATATAGGCATCACACACAACAAGACAACAGGGACAGATCTCCATTAACTCCAGCATGAGAAACTGGCTCCCCATCCCCGTTCTTCTTACCTGATAAGACGACATGGGGGCAAAGAATAATTGGACTTGTTGTTGGTTAAGTATCTCTCCAAGGTCCAGCTAATGTGGGTACCTCTCTCAGCTCCAGCTCCCTCCCTTAGCTGGCTGGCTGGCTTTCTGGTGACTAGGCTAAGGCGTTTCCCTTCCCATCTCACCTTTCCAGTTTCACTACATTGATAATAAAGGGCAGAGTCATCAGAATGCTCACTCCCCATTAACTCTTTGTGATGCTGATGAGAGGCTGGCAAGCACACAAGACCCACAGTCTTGTCCCTTGTGCTCACAGGCAGATCACACAGGGCAACCAGGTTAATCAAAACACCGTTTATTGAAATATGTTGGTTTTACAAATTAAAAAGAAGGGAGAGGGTCAAAGCAAGCAAATATAATTTATATGGTTCTCCGAGAGTTATCTAGTTTGGGTCAGCATTACATTCCAGAGAGTTACTTCCAGGAAGCTTTGAAACAAGCTGTGAGGCTGATTCGTATGCTACAAAACCCCTGCACAGAAAACGCTTCGGTGAAGGAATTAACATGGAGCCTGTAAACAGAAGGCCATGTGTGAAATCACACACACAGGTATATTTTGTTGTACGCATGGGCAAGTGCACAGTTATACACCAAGCAGGTATGGCCAATTGCAACTTCCTACCATGTGTACGCACAAAGCAAATACATGAATGTACACAGACGTTGTGTGTCAATTTATCCAGTGGACATGTCGTAAATCCCTATTCTGTGTCTACTAGAATCAACCCATTTGTTGTGGGCCATTATAATAATTCGTAATAAGCTCTTGAGCTGAATGCCAATGCATTATCTGGCAACATTCACATTTCAGCATGTAGCTTTGATGAGGGACTCCTTTGAGAAGACTATATGGGGTAGGAGGCAAAAACTCTCAGTTCCCACCCCTCAAAATGGCCCGCCAGCCATCGCTGTTATCACAACGCCAACCCACTCTTTCACGTCTGAAAAGGACTGGAAGGGCCAAAGAGTGGCCCTCAGAGGGATGGATTTGGCTGCACGAGGAGGAGGACAGATTCAAGAAATAATGCAATCTACATTTTTATCACATTGGCAAGGTGCTACGTGGGTGAAGGAACAATTAACATGGAGTTTTGGCAAATTTGGACAGAAGGGCTGTCTCTTTATTGAGTTCTCTCTTCACCCTGTATCTTCTCCAGATCTGAGTTTATTCCAAAGGGATAGATTTAACGAGCTTTTGTGGGAAAATTCCTTTCAGTAGCACATTCTGGTTCTCCTTCCAGTCTTTCTCCTTTATACCCATCAGGAATCCTTTTTCCTAGAAAAAAGAAAGAAAAATCCCCCACTCTTAGTCAGGTTAACAAGACCTTTCCCATCACTACAGCCCAGAGAGTCTTCTCAGCATAGGCAAACTGGAACGTGTCCAGAGGAGGGCAACCAAAATGGTCAAAGGCCTGGAAACGATGCCTTATGAGGAACGGCTAAGGGAGCTGGGCATGTTTAGCCTGGAGAAGAGGAGGTTAAGGGGTGATATGATAGCCATGTTCAAATATATAAAAGGATGTCACATAGAGGAGGGAGAAAGGTTGTTTTCTGCTGCTCCAGAGAAGTGGACACGGAGCAATGGATCCAAACTACAAGAAAGAAGATTCCACCTAAACATTAGGAAGAACTTCCTGACAGGAAGAGCTGTTCGACAGTGGAATTTGCTGCCAAGGAGTGTGGTGGAGTCTCCTTCTTTGGAGGTCTTTAAGCAGAGGCTTGACAACCATATGTCAGGAGTGCTCTGATGGTGTTTCCTGCTTGGCAGGGGGTTGGACTTGATGGCCCTTGTGGTCTCTTCCAACTCTATGATTCTATGATTCTATGATTCAATGTGCTTAAAAGACAGTAAGTTTATTAAATTGCTCCTGCATGGAAGACACCATGTGCAGATGTGCTCATCATATTGCATGGCTACAAATCATTCAGCACATCACACAATGTAGTTTTCAGAGCAGAATTCAAGGCTCACCATCTTAATTGATTATGACGATTCGCAAGAGCATAAAGTAGCATAATTCCCCCCCCAGCCTCAGAACTTCACATAAAAACTCCAAATTTGGATTTCAAAATCTAATATTTCTGAAAGCATAGATTTGTTTTTGAAGCACATTACATCTCTCTCTCAACACACACACACACACACACACACACACACACACACACACTATATTTGCACAAGTCTGTTGTCCTGTTGGTGACCAGTTGTGCAAGCTCCAGGATGAGGGAAGCATTTGAGACAGGCAGCCGTCAGGGCAAGTGTGTGGGGCAGATGATGAGTGAACTGGGCTTGTGGCAGCAAGGAAAGCAAGTAGCAGATAGGCAAGCAAGCAAACTGGGCTTTGGTGAGGGTTGAAGCAGGTGAGCGAATTCGCCTTGAAGCAGTGAGTGGACTGAGGAAGTCGGGGAGCCTGATGGTGCAGGCAAACAGAATAGATTGGGTGAAGAATAAGGGAAGGGGCTTAGGCGAAGGGGGCTTCAGCAAAGAGCAACGGGGCTTTGGCGAGGCGTAACAATGGCCCCTGGGCCCATCACCTCCTGGCATATAGAAGGGGAAGAAATGGAGGCAGTGAGAGATTTTACTTTCTTGGGCTCCATGAACACTGCAGATGGTGACAGCAGCCACGAAACTAAAAGACGCCTGCTTCTTGGGAGAAAAGCAATGACAAACCTAGACAGCATCTTAAAAAGCAGAGACATCAGCTTGCCGACAAAGGTCCATATAGTAAAAGCCATGGTTTTCCCAGTAGTGATGTATGGAAGTGAGAGCTGGACCATAAAGAAGGCTGATCGCCAAAGAATTGATGCTTTTGAATTATGGTGCTGGAGGAGACTCTTGAGAGTCCCATGGACTGCAAGAAGATCAAACCCATCCATTCTGAAGGAAATCAGCCCTGAGTGCTCACTGGAAGGACAGATCCTGAAGCAGAGGCTCCAATACTTTGGCCACCTCACGAGAAGAGAAGACTCCCTGGAAAAGACCCTCATGTTGGGAAAGATGGAGGGCACAAGGAGCAGGGGACGACAGAGGACGAGATGGTTGGATAGTGTTCTCAAAGCTACCAGCACGAGTTTGACCAAACTGCGGGAGGCAGTGGAAGACAGAAGTGCCTGGCGTGCTCTGGTCCAGGGGGTCACGAAGAGTCGGACACGACTAAACGGCTAAACAACAACAACAAAGGGAAAGAGAGGGAGCTTTGAGGAGGGGTTGTGGGGTTGGTGAGTGAAGCAAACAGGGGCATCAGCCCCTAGGATGCATAAATTTGCACACAAACACACAATATCTCAGAAGTTGGTTGACCGAACTTCATTTTTAGCTTCCCCCCAAAATGGCTTGTGAAACTCAAAACCACCATATTTTTAAATTTAAAGCATTTTAAAACCACAGTTTTGTATTTTGAACATGCAACATATAGAAGCAAACTTCAATTTCATCTCCACGGTAAAAAAACCCACAGAGCTGTGTGAAAGCATCTTGCAGATGGAAATGTTTTGCATCAAATGCAAGATTAAGTTCTTGATTGGCTTTGATTTTGGAAAAATGTGAAGTGACAGTCTGAGTTGTCTAGGAGCCTAAATTTAAGATATTAAACACACTTTTGAGAGCAGGTTTACAACTGGAGTGAAAAGGTTGTCATTCCCCCCCCCCCCCGCTACATTATATGACATCTGAAAAAATTATTCTTGACAGCAGTTAGAACACCAGTAGAGATGTAAACAATCAAGAACAAAAGGGAGGGACCACAGCTTTATTTATTCACAGCTTCAATATAGCTCAGGGATAGAGTACGTGCTTTGAAGGCAGAAAGGTGCAGAGTCAATCCCTGGCATCTTTAGTTAGAAAGGGTCAGACAGCAGGTGATATTAACTAAATCCAGTGTTGCCCTACTCAGAGTAAACCCGTTGAAATTAATAGGCTACCTTAGGTAATTTCAGTGGGTTTGCTCTGAATATTGAATACAATCCTTTGTCTATGGTTGGCATTTTCTTTATTCTGTTGTGATGGTTTGCGATTTTACCACTGAACTTGATCATACTGTAAGGTAAAGGTAAAGGGACCCCTGACCATTAGGTCCAGTCGTGGACGACTTTGGGGTTGCGTGCTCATCTCGCTTTACTGGCCGAGGGAGCCGGCGTACAGCTTCCGGATCATGTGGCCAGCATGGCGAACCAGAGCAGTGCACAGAAACGCCATTTACCTTCCTGCTGGAGCGGTACCTAATTATCTACTTGCACTTTGATGTGCTTTCAAACTGCTAGGTTGGCAGGAGCTGGGACCGAACAATGGGAGCTCACCTCGTTGTTGGGATTCGAACCGCTGACCTTCTGATCGGCAAGCCCTAGGCTCAGTGGTTTAGACCACAGTGCCGCCTGCGTCCCCTTGGTGATACTGTAGTTTTAATTTTTGTTTTATATCAACGTGTCTTCTTTACCTAGACAATTCATACTGGCTCAGAATGCACATCACATTAAAACGACAGCTTGAAACAAACCATGGTTTAATGTGGAGAAGCAGTGAGTCGCTTTGGTGCACAAAGCTCAAATGTTCTCATAGCTGGCTTGTTGCATCATCTGAACCCAGGTTCAGGGTTTGTTTCTTTCCAAATATACCACCAGCTCTTTGTCCTTGGCTTACTAATTCATGGTTTATTGGGGGGGGGGGCAGACCACAAGTCTAGGGTTAGACATCAAGTCAGACTCTTCACCTGCAGTGAAGCAGCAGCAACAGGAGCAGAGAACAAGTGTAGCAGAGACAAATAACTTTAGATTAAACCATAATTTGCTTTAAACTATAGTTTAATGTGATGTGTGAAGTGGGCCATTAGGAGGCAACCGACAAATACAAATAAATCCTGAGCTCTATGGACAAATAGTCTGAAAGGTATAAGGCAGGGAAGAATCTTTCCATGCCTGAAAGTACTCACCTTGTAGGGTTAAAGGTAAAGGTAAAGGTAAAGGTAAAGGGACCCCTGACCATTAGATCCAGTCGTGGCCGACTCTGGGGTTGCGGCGCTCATCTCGCTTTATTGGCCGAGGGAGCCGGCGTACAGCTTCCGGGTCACGAGGCCAGCATGACTAAGCCGCTTCTGGCAAACCAGAGCAGCGCACGGAAATGCCATTTACCTTCCCGCCGGAGCGGTACCTATTTATCTACTTGCACTTTCACGTGCTTTCGAACTGCTAGGTTGGCAGGAGCAGGGACTGAGCAACGGGAGCTCACCCCGTCGCGGGGATTCGAACCGCCAACCTTCTGATCAGCAAGTCCTAGGCTCTGTGGTGTAACCTACAGCGCCACCCGTCTCCCTTGTAGGGTTAGGATTAGACAAATTCACAGAGGACTTGCCTACCTACCCTTAACAGCCCTGAAAGCTATGCGGACCCTTCATGTTCAGAGGCAGCATGCCAGATGGGACTCACTTCTGAGTCGAGTTGTGTAAGACTCAATGCTGAAATCCAGGGGGGCGGGGGGGGGGGCGCATGGAGATAAGACTAATTGCTGGTGGCTTGCCTAAGGCAACCTATGGGGCTGATGCCAGATTTGAATAGTGTACTTCCTGATTCATAGCTGCCCCTTTAGCTGCTATATTACACTAGCAGAAAAAGGAAACACCGTATTTTTTGCTCTATAGGACTCACTTTTCCCCTCCTAAAAAGTAAGGGGAAATGTGTGTGCGTCTTATGGAGCGAATGCAGGCTGCGCAGCTATCCCAGAAGCCAGAACAGCAAGAGGGATTGCTGCTTCCACAGCGCAGCTATCCCTCTTGCTGTTCTGGCTTCTGACATTCAGAATATTTTTTTTCTTGTTTTCCTCCTCCAAAAACTAGGTGCGTCTTGTGGTCTGGTGCATCTTAAAGAGCGAAAAATACGGTAAATACACGTTCAGTGGCTTCTGTATAAAAGGATTTTCAAATGGTTAAAGTTGCAACGCATAGCATGCCGATTTGCCTTTAAATGTTCTGCCTTTGTAGGAAGCAAATGATCAGTGCTGTTGGTGTGGAGAGAAGGGTATGAAGGGGAGTTAATAATTGATAGAAGACAGTGGCTTTGGGAACACACATGTAAATAGACTTAACACACGGCGGCGGCAGCAGCAGCAGCAGCAGCTCTGCCTGCAGTTCCTGTTCCATGCAGAGAGCAGAGAATGCAACAAGGTCAGGCTGTGCTTTCTATGAAACAACGGGGTCATGGCCCAGAGTTATCAGAAACCCAATGAGGTCCTATTGTTTACACACACAAAAATCCAAAACATGCTCCACTCATCATGACCGGCACTAAAAATATAATCAGTATGAAATTTACGGCATGTAATGCCTTAAGAGAGAATATTATGAAAATGATATACAGGTGGTACATGACACCAGTCAAGCTAGCAAAAATATACCATTCGCCCGAAAATAAATGTTGGAAATGTAAGGAAGCTGAAGGTACATTCTTTCACCTTTGGTGGACGTGCCCGAGGATTAAGGCTTTCTGGGAGATGATATATAATGAATTAAAAAAGGTATTTAAATATACCTTCCAGAAGAAACCAGAGGCCTTTCTCCTGGGTATGGTTGGCCAATTGGTGCCAAAGAAAGACAGATTTTTTTTTATGTATGCAACAACAGCAGCAAGAATACTCATCGCGAAGTACTGGAAGACACAAGAACTACCCACTTTGGAAGAATGGCAGATGAAAGTGATGGACTATATGGAATTAGCAGAAATGACTGGCAGAATCCGAGACCAGGGAGAAGAGCTGGTGGAAGAAGATTGGAAGAAATTTAAAGATTATTTACAGAAACAATGCAAAATTAATGAATGATGGAATGATGTTGGATTGAAGTTAAGGGGTTTATAGTAACAAGGTTGGAAGTATTAGGGAAAAATGGAATGTTAAATAGAGGGAAAGGTAAAGCTAAAATATTAAGATAAAAATTAAGACAAAAGTAAGGAGGGAAAGGATTTGCTGAACGAACAATAGCATTGGAATACAAAGGAGGGAGGTGTGGGGAAGTCCAAGAAACAAGCTAAAGCAAGAATTGTTTTGAAATACGAAATTGTTTTTTTATTGTTGCTATTTTTTGTGTTTGTTTTTATTTGGTATTGTTTTTTCTTTTATTTTTGTTCCGTTTGTATTGCATTGTGAAAATCTTAATAAATATTATAAAATAAAAAAATAATCAGTGCCAACATTTCTACGCCAATGGAACCCAAATTCTGCACCACGGAAAACAGAGTTATTGACCCCATTATAAACTAAGTAAATTATGAACACAGGGTGTGCACTTGTGTATTCTGATGTAGAGTCTGCATGACTGTGGGGCTGGTATCTTTCCTCCACCCCCCCCGGCCCCAAATGTGCAAAGCCTTGCATGGGATGAAGAGCCACAGTTCCTTAGTTCTTAGTGTGTCTGACCTCACAACACCTCTTTCTTTGCCCCTGGGAGACAATGACCTAGTTGCTTCCTAGATGCGGTGTTGAGTTACGACTTTTGATAAATTATAGACAAGGTCATCCCTTGGGTGACAGAATTCTGCAGGGCCCACAAGTGCCCAAGTGTCCCTGCCATCGCTGGTCTTGTGTGGCTGCAGCGGCTGCTTCCAGAAAGATCTCACTAGAAGTTGCCACTGCACGGCCCCTTTAAGCAAGGTTGCGGGGGGGGGGGAGAAATGGGCAGTGAAATGGAATGGCCTTGGTCCAGTATACCTGAAGGAGCGTCTCCACCCCCATCGTTCAGCCCGGACACTGAGGTCCAGTGCTGAGGGCCTTCTGGCGGTTCCCTCACTGCGAGAAGCCAAGTTACAGGGAACCAGGCAGAGGGCCTTCTTGGTAGTGGCACCACCCGCCCTGTAGAACATCCTCCCACCAGATGTCAAGGAAATAAACAACTATCTGACTTTTAGAAGACACCTGAAGGCAGCCCTGTTTAGGGAAGCTTTTAATGTTTAATAGGTTATTGTATTTTAATATTCTGTTGGAAGCCCCCTGAGTGGCTGGAGAGGCCCAGCCAGATGGGTGGGGTATAAGGGGTAAATAATAATAATAATAATAATAATAATAATAATAATAATAATAGGTTGCCAACCTTTGATTAAAAAAATTCCTGGCCTCCTTCATGGACCCAAGGTGCAGCCCCATGGACTAGGCATGGAAGTTATCCCAAACTGGAGGATCAGAGTCTGCACCCTGGAAGTACTTGGCAAGTCAGTGGGGGGAAGCCCAGGCAGGCAAGGCCCTAGGGAATCCCGTGGGGGCATGGGTGGGGGAGCATCTATAAGGGAGAGCATCTCTCTCTCAAAAATAAATGGGTTGCCTTTTCCAGACAAGACAACTTAAAAAATGGATAGTGCCATTATTTAATGGACTACTGGGCAGAAAGTAGATCAGGGTCTACTGGTGGCTCTCTGGGTGATTTGATGGAAATCGGTAATGGTTTAACACTCCCAATGCTTTAACAATGACAACAACAAAATAATACTCCCACCCCCCAAGAAGATGATACTGAAATGAAGGATTTACTTAATTGGGTGGGGGAAGGAGTTAACAAGGAGTGGATTTTTGTGACTTCCATTCCATTCTGCTACTCAAAAACAAGAGCAGGCATACCCAACCTTCGGCCCTCCAGATGTTTAGGGCTACAATTCCCATCACCCCTGACCACTGGTCCTGTTAGCTAGGGATCTTGGGAGCTGTAGGCTAAAACATCTGGAGGGCCACAGGTTAGGGGTGCCTGAACAACAGCTTGAGCTCAGCATTCTTTAATTCTATTTCCCTTGCTCCAGGTTCCGATATGTTGATCTCAGGGTTTTAGTAAAAGAAGGAGAAGCAGATCCTACAAGCCTGAGATCTGCTTAATCCTCTCCTATCCTGTTGAGGAGCTTCACGAGAAGAGCATTGGCTTTGCATGTGTAAGCTTTGGGGCCACAGTTCGCCCTCTCTGGTTCCTAGGGCATCCTGTATCACATCAGTGCCAAGTATTGTCATCCATTAGCATTTCGAACAACAGTGCCAAATAAGTGCCCTGACTTTACCTCAGCCTCTTTATCTGACAGCACTAGCATGATTTCCCCTTCTCCAAACTGAAGGTGCTTCTCATCCTTGGAAGCGTGAGCTTGGACTGCCTGAGCCTGGAAAAGGAAACATGATACCAATGAAGCAATTCTAGACTGGGCAACTTGCAGGTCACACACACACACACACACACGTGTGTGTGTGTGTGTGTGTGTGTGTGTGTGTGTGTGTGTGTGTGTCTATAAGCCTCAAGAGTCATGCTATTCCCCCTTAACTCAGGCCTACTTTTTGTGACTCATTTACACGAGAGCCAAAGGTTCTGCCTGTAGATCAGGTAAAGGGTAAAGGGACCCCTGGTCGTTAGGTCCAGTCGTGACCGACTCTGGGGTTGCGGCGCTCATCTCGCTTTACTGGCTGAGGGAGCCAGCATACAGCTTCCGGCTCATGTGGCCAGCATGACTAAGCCGCTTCTGGCGAACCAGAGCAGCGCACGGAAACGCCGTTTACCTTTCCACCAGAGCGGTACCTATTTATCTACTTGCACTATGACATGCTTTTGAACTCCTAGGTTGGCAGGAGCAGGGACTGAGCAACGGGAGCTCACCCTGTCTTGGGGATTCGAACCGCCAGCCTTCTGATCGGCAAGTCCTAGGCTCTGTTGTTTAACCCACAGCGCCACCCGCGTCCCTGTAGATCAGGTAAGCGAATGCTTTTTCCATACCTTGAAAAGGAAGCCCGAGGGCAACTTGCCATAGTTTTCTTTCTTATCATCTGAGAAGAAGCTGGAGATGATCTGAAACGAAAAAGGGGCTTTCACTTATTGAACGGAATCACAGCACCAGATTTGAAATTGGACCACAGGTGTCTGGAGGATGCTGCAAGTGTGTTTGAATACACACAGTATGGAATTCCTTTCAGTATTATATTTTTTTATTCCAGACAACTTTTGTTGCATACAGCCCCTGAGGCCAAATCATTAAAACCCACACCTATGGTGGCCTACACAGTGGCATCGCATGGGGAGGCCCAGAGGGGCATTTTTTGTTTTTTTGGGGGGTGCATTTTGCTCCTCAACCCTGCCAACCCCACAAGCTGTTGCGTCCTCTGTACACAGCCCTGCTGCATTGCAAAGCAGCACAAGGCTGGCAGGGCAGGGTGAGTGTATTCTTTGGGAGTGTTGTGCCCTCCAAGGGTGGGCAGGGGTGTTGAAATATACTCGGAGTCGCAAAGTGATTTCATGCTCTTTATTCAGCTCATAGTGGTGAGGAGGAATGAATGAAAGTTCCCTCAAAGTATCTGCTTTATATACATTATTTACACAATGGGCTGCACATGATTGGCTAATTCCGGAATTCTACTGTAAGCCAATCAGGTTGTGGATTCACTTCTATCTGGAGCATGATTGGGTGGTTCCTGCCAACCAATCATACTGCTGCATTGTTCTAGGACCAATCAGACTGCTGCATTCTGAATCCTATTGTTCTAGGACCAATCAGACTGCTGCCTTTTGGATCCTATTGTTCTAGGACCAATCAGACTGCTGCAGTTTGGATCCTATTCAATTCAGTACATAACAGGTGCAGTGCGGCTCCAACCCCTGGGAACATGCACCACCCCAGGTGGTTGCGCTCGCCTGCCCACCCCGGGCACCAACCACACAAGTTACGCAGCAGGGCCTACAGACTCAACCATCAGCACCTATTCTATTCCTTCTTTGACGAAAGCAAAATGGAGAAGAGAGAGATGTGGCGGCCAGCCCTGTGCTTTTGTTACCTGCACAGGTGAGGTCACGCCCACCTCTGGTCACATGTAGAGGAAACAGGAAGTTTATCTACTGGCTGGACAAACATCCCTCTTCATGTCTAAACATGTCCACTCTAGGAATGTTGTATTTGACTGCTCTGTGTTTCACACCCCACAGTTTTATTGCAGTTGCTTTACTTATTTGTCACCTGCCCTGAGTGCAGGATATTAATGTTTTAAATCTTAAATTCATTCACCAAGGTCCTGCTTGAGAGTCCCTTGGGGAGTTTTCAGGCATGTTAGAAGCCAATTAAGAGCCCTTTCGGAGCGTCGTTTCCTTCAGCGATGGATTTGCAGGGATTACCAACATGCAGATGTCCTCCTTAAAGGAAACTGCATTGTCCCAGGGCAGTTTCTGCAATATGCTGCCATTCTCTGCACCCACTTACGCCCAGTCACCAAAGCTGCATGAAGCAAAGTCACTGTACTCTCAGTCCCCATCTCTCCATATGCAACATGGGAGGAAGAGACTGACTTAGCCCACAGGTCCTTGTCCTGAGGGTTACTAACATACGTTAAGCAGTGGTTAAGAGTGGTGGACTCGTAATCTGGTGAACTGGGTTTGCTTCCCCGCTCCTCCACATGCAGCTGTTGGGTGACCTTGGGATAGTCACACTTCTCTGAAGTCTCTCAGCCCCACTCACCTCACAGAGTGTTTGTTGTGGGGGAGGAAGGGAAAGGAGAATGTGAGCTGCTTTGAGACTCCTTAGGGTAGTGATAAAGTGGGATATAAAATCCAAACTTCTCCTCCTCCTCTTCTTCTTCTGGTTGCTGCTACTTTGCCACAGGACAAATCAGGCACAAATCTGCCTTCAGTCAACAGTCTCTGGGAACACCTCACACAGAGGTTTCCAAACAGTGAATTAGAAGCCCTAAATTGGTGCTGATTTTTGGAGTCTGCACTGGTTTTTCCTGTCAGACAGGATTGGTACTCTTCATGTCTGGCATGTGTGATGCCTCTCCAATTAAATCTCCCAAGTGAGAGGCTCTGTTTTTGGGGAAAACTTTTGCAGCTGAGTAGCTTTTGTAGCTGCTGAGGCAATTTTGCACTGGAAGAAGGGCCTTGCTCTAAGGGAGAAATAACCAAATAAGTGGGAAAGGCAAATCTCTGTTAGAGGGCCGGGCTGTTTCCTTCATTGCCTGCTCATAATAAGATCCCAGAAATGTCTGGATTGTCTGTTGGCCTTGAGATTGATCTAACAGTACAGTTGTTATACTGCCCTGCATACAATCACTGTCTTCCTCCCCACTGTTTCTGTTGCTAAATTGCACACCTCTCTTGTTGGTTTCAGTATTGATTTCATACTGTATGCCTCTACCACCAATTAGGAAGACATATTATAGGAGCCACCAGGTAGACACATAATCATATTATAACAAGCTATTCCTCACATTGTTAGCTCACAGAGAATGATGCATAAGGTAGATTTGGACTATGCAAAGCTATCTTGGAAGGTACAGCTTGGAGCAATTCTCCCACCTCCCCATCTCATTCTTTTGTAGCCTGGAAAGTGTAGGAGTTCTCATCTCTCAATGTTCTCATTCTGAGAAATAACACAAGGTAATTCTGATTGCAGGATCCTTTTGCTTTTATTTACAGTGGTGTCTCGCAAGACGAAATTAATCCGTTCCGCGAGTCTCTTCGTCTAGCGGTTTTTTTCGTCTTGCGAAGCAACCCTATTAGCAGATTAGTGCTATTAGCGCTATTAGCGGTTTAGCGGCTATTAGCGGCTATTAGCGGCTATTAAAGGCTTAAGGGATTAGCGGATTAGCTGCTAAAAGGCTATTAGCAGCTTAGCGCCTTAGAAAAAGGGGGTGGGGAGCGGAAAAAACCCTCAAGAATTGCAAGGCATTTTCGTCTTGCGAAGCAAGCCCATAGAGAAATTCGTCCTGCGAAGCACCTCTGAAAACGGAAAACCCTTTCGTCTAGCGGGTTTTCCGTCTTGCGAGGCATTCATCTTGCGGGGCACCACTGTATTTCTCTCCAAATTTGTGCTAAATAACAACAATGACTAATAATGACAAACGTAAAGGTAAAGGTACCCCTGCCCGTACGGGCCAGTCTTGACAGACTCTAGGGTTGTGCGCCCATCTCACTCAAGAGGCCGGGGGCCAGCGCTGTCCGAAGACACTTCCGGGTCACGTGGCCAGCGTGACATCGCTGCTCTGGCAAGTCAGAGCCGCACACGGAAACGCCGTTTACCTTCCCGCTAGTAAGCGGTCCCTATTTATCTACTTGCACCCAGGGGTGCTTTCGAACTGCTAGGTTGGCAGGCAACCTAGCAGTCAACCTGACAAAAGCTGCTACTAAAATAGTCATAACACAGTGCCTGGTGACAGGCAGTCAAGTTGATGTATCCACAGCAGTGACCAGAGGAGGAATGACCGCTGGGAGGAGCACAGAGAGAAGAAAAGCCATGGTGCATCTGCAGTCGCACAACCGGATGCCTTCATCTGCCCCAGCTGCAACAAAACATGCCTCTCCTGCATCGGTCTCTACAGCCACAGCAGGCGCTGCAACCTCCCAACAGTTTGACCTCACGCCCAAAGGTGTACTCCTTCATTGTCTCCCAAGACAGACAGATGCCATCAACAACCACAACAACCCAGGCTTCCTACTGAGATGAGTTTCCCTCCATTTCCTCTGTGTCCATCTCAACATGCCTCCCCACACACTGAATTTTTCATGCTAACATACAAAGCCACAAAAGAGGCACTTGCCCATCATTTTGCTCCTTAATGAGAAGACTAAGGTAAAGGTAAAGGGACCCCTGACCATTAGGTCCAGTCGTGACCGACTCTGGGGTTGTGCGCTCATCTCGCTTTATTGGCTGAGGGAGCCGGCGTACAGCTTCTGGGTCATGTGGCCAGCAGGACTAAGCCGCTTCTGGGTCATGTGGCCAGCAGGACTAAGCTGCTTCTGGGTCATGTGGCCAGCAGGACTAAGCCGCTTCCAAGCAGCGCACGGAAATGCCGTTTACCTTTCTGCCGGAGCGGTACCTATTGATCTACTTGCACTTTGACGTGCTTTTGAACTGCTAGGTGGGCAGGAGCAGGGACCGAGCAACGGGAGCTCACCCCGTCGCGGGGATTCGAACTGCCAACCTTCTGATCGGCAAGTCCTTCTGATCAGCAAGTCCGACTAAAGCTCCCTTAATGCTATCTACACAGCGTGCAGTTACTTAGTGGGACGGGTTGGTTGTGCAGAACCCTCTCATGCCTTTTACCTGAGTATTGGTGGCCTTTGGGGAAACATCTATTTCTTCAATGCTTCCTTCACTGTTGACGTCATCTTCAGCATCCCCGCGTTCCTCTGGCTGCTGTTGAGCGGCCCCTTCTTTTGGTAAAGCAGGGGAAAGGCATTCATTGGTGGTACTTGGTGCACCTTCTTGGTCTTCTTCAGCTTCAGATGAAGGATCTTGAGGATTGTCTTCAGGACGAACTGAACTCTCCCTGAGTGGCACGTTGTTCTCCTGACAGTCTGTTCCCCCAGTCTCAGCTTCATCCTGAGTGTTCTGGGGAGGTATAGACAAGACCTCAACCCTTGGCTGCAACGAGGAACCCTCTTCTTTCTCACAAGTATCACTGGCTTCAAAGTCACTCCTCAAAGGAGGCTGGGAGGTCTCTCCAGAGTCTTTGGGAACATTTGGGCTTTTGCCAGCAGCCTCGAGCACTGCCTCTGATACAATTCCTGCCGCTATATCATTTGCAGCCTCCTCCACTTCCTGGGGGGTGCCTATGGGAATGCTGGGGGTTGTCTCTACTGTTTGGCTGTCCTCTTTGGCTTCACTAGCAGTTGAAGAGTCTGGCTTGGCCGCATCCGTAGCCAAAGATGCAGCTGTCTCTTCCTCTGTCTTGCTGGCCCCACCAGGCGCAGATGCTGCTTTGGTTGCTGAAGCAGATTCTCTTTCGTGATTTGAGGAAATGGCAGGAGGAGACATGGGCATCTCACTTATGCTGTTCCTTGTAGGTATGGCAGAGGGGCTGGTTGGACTTACTGGAGATGAGATGACCAGCGATGCTCTGTTACTGCAAAACGAGAAACGTAAGTTGCGTTACAAAGTTTGAACATGCAGCTTTATTCAGCCTCTATAGTGAAAGTAAACCTCTCCGTGTATTTGAGCTACAGTGGTACCTCGGGTTACATACGCTTCAGGTTACAGACTCCTCTAACCCAGAAATAGTACCTCGGGTTAAGAACTTTGCTTCAGGATGAGAACAGAAATTGTGCTTCAGCAGTGTGGAGGCAGAAGGAGGCCCCATTAGCTAAAGTGGTGCTTCAGGTAAAGAACAGTTTCAGGTTAAGAACGGACCTCCGGAACGAATTAAGTACTTAACCCGAGGTACCACTGTATTTTAAAGGAATTTCTCCAAAATCTACATTTCTGGCATTGCCCAAAAAAGCTCAACAACTTCCAGATTTGACAGAAAACCCAATCTTAATTCACAAGACTCCCATGGCTTCCCTTAGCATCACCTCCCCTTGTCTGCTTGCTCCAGAAACTGACCACTGGCCCAACTTGGAGCATGTAATCTGCTTCAGGCCCTTTCAGGGGTCAGCAAACTTTTTCAGCAAGGGGCCGGTCCACTGTCCCTCAGACCTTGTGGGGGGCTGGACTATATTTTGAAAATAAAAATAAAAATGAACGAATTCCTATGCCCCACAAATAACCCAGAGATGCATTTTAAATAAAAGGACACATTCTACTCATGTAAAAACACGCTGATTCCCAGACCATCCGCGGGCCGGATTTAAAAGGTGATTGGGCCGGATCCGGCCCCCGGGCCTTAGTTTGTCTACCCATGCTTTAGACCTTGATCTGCTTGCGACCCCCCCCAACTGCAATCCGTCTCTGACCTTAGCCAAGACTTGACAAATGATTGCAAAGCACAGGCCATCATGGATTGAACCGAGAGAGCATCTTTTCCTATAAGTGATTCCCTGCTCTTAAGATTCAGTATATAAAATCCACTGGTTTATTCTACCCTCTGTTAGTCAAGATGGCGCTTTTCTGTGGCAGTCCCAAAGCTATGGAATCAGGTGGCTGCTGAGATCCAGTGTTGTAATCTTGGCCCATAGCGATGTGGCTGCTCGGTCAATCTTTCTGAATCTAACATGCTCCTCTGGAAAGGTTTTTTGTTTTAACTCTGACTGCTGTTTAGTGGCTGTTCACATTTCCCCTTTCAAAGTTTCCATATGTATTTTGTTCTAAAACAGCTCCCTGCCTTGAGAAGCCCTGTTATTAAAAGATGGGTTATAAATCTTTTAATTAACTGACTGACAAACAAACCAGATCTCCTGGGATCCACAGTGGAGAGGAGTTGCTAGTTGCTCACATGGCTTCTGCTTCCAAGACTCCTCCATGCCCACAGGAAAGAGGAAATCACTTACCTTGACACCCCTTTAATAATGAAGACTTTATTGGAGTGCTGCTTTTCCAATGTGCTCATCACATCATACAGGTCATGGTTTAGCTACAAGCAGCAGCAACAAGAAAAGCAAATATCATTACCCAGTAATTAAGAAATCACTGCTATTCACTTATTCACGTAAAATAATTAATCCTGACTGACCGCTTCAAGTCAATGAGTGTTTCAAGCTTATTGGTTTATTTAAAATGTTTCTCAGACACTTTTCACTGCAATGCAGTCCCAGAGCGGGCTGTAATTAAAACAGAAATCCATCTCTTATTACAGCCACTCATAAAACATGGCAGATATATGGCAGCCAGACAAAAATAAAATAAAACGTCATGAATATCCAGCAAAGGCCTGGGTGGAGACACACCTTTTCAGCTGGAAACACAGACAGGTAGTCCCCAGACATATCTCAGAGGGGAGGGAAATGGACCACTGGGATGCCACCACCAAGAAGGCTCTGGCGCTTCTGATAGAGGTGGCAGACCCAAGAGAGCCTCCCTGCCAGATTTCAACAACCAGACAAATCTATACAGGAGGAATCATTTTCTTAGGTATCCTGGCCCCAAGCTGTGTAGGACTTAATGTTGTAACTGCCTGCTTTATATCCCCTTCCTCCTGGAACTTTCCTCGGGGTACATCAGATGACAGCTGCCCTTTCATTTATTTTTGAGATTTAAAAATAAACAGCAGTTCCCTGCCCTGGAGGCACTTTAACAATATTAGAAAGGAAGAATGATGTCTGTTCCAATCATCATTCTTCCTTTCTAATACTAATAGTCCTGGCACTCCAGTCACGTTCTGCAGACTTACTCGGACTGAATTGATTCCTGGATAATACCAAAATACGTTTCGGATGAGTAAATAATAATAAAATGTGTGTGTGTGGGGGGGTTATTCTTATTATTATGTATGTTGTCTTTTTTATATTGTATTTTATGTTGTGAACTGCTCTGAGATCTATGTATAAAGGGTAGTATACAAATTTAATAAATAGTAGTAGTAGTAGTAGTAGTAGTAGTAGTAATAATAATAATAATAATAATAATAATACAGTAAGCCTCAACTTAAGCAGGGATCACATTTCAGGGATCACTCCTAAAGACAAAATTGTGTATAGTCAAAACACATTGGATGCAATGGTGGGTGGGTTTGTCAAAGTCTTTTCTGTCCCGTTCCAATTTTTTTTTTTGTCAAGTTTGTAAAGGTGAATGCACACAAATTGTGTGTGTGTGTGTTTGTGTGTGTGGGAGAGAGAGCGAGAGAGAATGCAACTCAGCTGGATACTACAATGAAGTAGAAATTATGTGCACCACTTTCAAATGCTGACTCCTGTGCATTGTTGGTTGGTTCCCATTGGGACTGCTGGGGTGAAAGGCAGTTTTGGTGCCATCCTACAAGGGCAACGCTGAGACTAGGGGCCACTCCCAGGATTGGTACGAAAACAGGGCAGGTAGAAGCCAATGATGCCGCGTGCCCGTTTGTCCAAATGGCCCACATGTATGACACAGTTGCTCATTTACCTTGCTCATTTCCTTGTAGAAGACATCTCGCAAGTTGGAAATATTCTGGAATATTGTCACATAGCACCCAATTCGGCTGGAGAAGCAAAAAGATATAAAACGAAGCCCAAATGTTAACTGGGTTGGGGCCACACAATAAAGAAGAGTAATATGGCACATGCTGAATTTTCTGGGACCCTGGAAGAGCAGAATGAAGTAGTTCAGCCACATGTGGTTCACTGAACTAGTTCAAAAATCTCTGTACACCTGAAAGTAGTTGGGTGAACTAAATGTGAATTAAATTCATTTTGGGGTAGAACTCTGAGCGATTTCTAGTTCATCTTCTTCCCCTCACTCCCAGCAGGCCTTCCATTAAAAAGGCAAGCCGATTGGACATCTATAAAGAAAGTTAGACAGCAAAATGAACAAGTTAAAAAGTACAGGTGCCCTTACGGGTGCTGGGGGGGGGGGGGGCTCCACTTTCTACATCCCTGCACTGACAGAATGGCTCATTTATTCCTGTGCTTCCTGTTTCATATCCAGTTCCTGATCCACAGGAGGACCTCACCTTTTTCTCTAAGACTGTTGTGCACAATTTTGGTTTGTCTACACAGAGGCATACAGAGGAATTGCTTGAAAATCACTCCCAAGTCTTTAATATACAGTAATTGTAATTCATTTGTTATTTTTTTGGTTGCATTTATTTTTTGCGAATTACAAATTTTGTTTTTAAAAAATTACTTCCAGGGGAGCACAGGAAAATGAAATAAAGTGAAACATAATGAAATGTGACAAGAAAACTGGTGTAGATACAGCCTAACAGCAGACTTAGGTAAAAGTAAAGGGACCCCTGACCATTAGGTCCAGTCGTGACCGACTCTGGGGTTGTGGTGCTCATCTCGCTTTATTGGCCGAGGGAGCTGGTGTATAGCTTCCGGCTCATGTGGCCAGCATGACTGAGCCGCTTCTGGCAAACCAGAGCAGCGCACAAAAACGCCGTTTACCTTCCCGCCGGAGTGGTACCTATTTATCTACTTGCACTTTGACATGCTTTCGAACTGCTAGGTTTGCAGGAGTAGGGACCGAGCAACGGGAGCTCACCCCATCGCAGGGATTCGAACCGCTGACCTTCTGATTCACAAGCCCTAGGCTCTGTGGTTTAAGCAGACTTAGAGATGACACCAAATGCTGAAATGCCATCCTGTCTGTTCCCTCTCTTCATCCTGTAGTGTTTAGCCAATGAATGGCTTGATGGGCCATTCTATTACCATGTGTTTCTCTGCCCTCACTGTAAAGTCACACCTCCATTATCTTTAAAACAACCCCATGGGGATTGACTAGGCGAAATGTTCATGACTGGGTCCATAGTCACCTAGCTAGCTTTGTGGCTAAGTGGAGATTTGAACCTTTATCTCCCCGATTTAAGTCTGATGCTTAAAACACTACACCACACTGTCCTCTCAGAATGTGAGACTTTAGACAGACAAGGCATCATGTATGCTTCTACTGGGAAGGGCCACCAGAGCACACAGTAAGCTGACACCATGCCTTTCAGGATCTCAATGTTTCAGGGACAAGAGGGGAAAACTGGATAAAGGGTTGTCATTTTTGGCAACAAACCTGCGGTCTAATGGTGACACATCTAGTCCTATCCTAAACAATCGTTTTCTCACAAAAGCTAAAATTCAATTCTGTGGATTTTGCTGCCATCCTGTGGTCACCAAACTTTTCTGAACTCTGATTGGGAAGCAGCTCGTCTCATAGCTAGCCCACAAGAGATTTCAGGTGGCTAATCCTTTGTCTTTGTCCTCTTGGTATTCAGACTGCACTTTATGTGACGTGTTGTCAACAGGCCGTAGGGCTAAGGAACTGCAGCCAGAGACCAGGGAAGGGTTTGCATACATGGACTAAGAACTCCAAGCAGCAAGTTGTCTGAGAAACAGTAGCTCAGTCAAAGGAGATGTGCCAACAAGCTCAGCAGGTTTTCTAAATCAACAGCTCGATGAAAGTGATACTCCACATTTTCCCCAAAGATACCCACTGCTAGAGCTAGTTCCTATCCCTGACTGCAGAAATCACACAACACATAGCCCTATTAGTTTAAAATACACACATGGCTGGGGGCAGTAGGAAGAAATGGGCTGGCTCTACTCCCCTTTTATCACCCTTCAACTTGTGGAAGAGGAGAGTCTGAAGCAAGGAGTCTCCTGTCCTTGTGGTTGGAGACTCCCTGCATTGTTTGGAACCCCAATTTCCCAGGGTTTTAGAATGCTGGAACCTCCAGAAGCACGGAAGGCTCTCTTGCATTAGACCTTTGACTTCCGCTACTTGTAATGCAATTGAAACAGCAACGAAGGAAGATAAAGTGTTGACCTTCAAAGCCCTAAATGTCCTCGGCCCAGTGTACCTGAAGGAGCATCTCCACCCTCATCGTTCTGCCCGGACACTGAGGTCCAGCTCTGACAGCCTTCTGGTAGTTCCATTACCGAAGGCCTTCTTGGTAGTGGTGCCCACCTTGTGGAACACCCTCCCATCAGATGCCAAGTATATAAACAACTATCAGACTTTTAGAAGACATCTGAAGGCAGCCCTGTTTACGGAAGTTTTTAATGTTTGATGTTTTATCATGTTTTTAATATTCTGTTGGGAGCCACCCAGAGTGGCTGGGGAGGCCCAGCCAAATGGGCAAAGTACTAATTAATTAATTAATTAATTAATTAATTAATTATTAGTCTCCACTGCCCCATCCCCGTGTTTTTTTAACCCCCTACAGCACCTGAAGAGAGCTTTATTGTGCAAACACCCACGTGAACACAGTAACTCCCAATACCTTGGCATCAATACCAGGGAAGATTCTGGAGCAGATCATTAAGCAAACAATCTGTGAGCACCTAGAAAGGAATGCTGTGATCACCAATAGTCAGCATGGATTTCTGAAAAATAAGTCATGTCAGACTAACCTGATCTCATTTTTTGACAGAATTACAAGCCTGGTAGATGAAGGGAACGCAGTGGATGTAGTCTACCTTGATTTCAGCAAGGCATTTGACAAGGTGCCCCATGATATTCTTGTAAAGAAGCTGGTAAAATCAGTGGCGTAGCGTGGGGGGTGCCAGGGGTGCGAGCCGCACCGGGCGCAACATTTGGGGGGGCGCAAGTCCAGAGGGAAGGAGGTAGAAGGCGGACGCCCTTGGGCGCCCCCAGCCGCGCGCGCGCTGCAGCCGCGCGCGGAGTTGGTGCTGCCACAGGATTCCCAGCGCCAACACGTTGCCCAGCAGGCCGGCCGCGAAGAGCAGCGAGCCCGGCAGCGCCGACTGGCCGCCCTCCAGGTGCCGGTTGGCGCGGCAGCAGTAAGCGCCGCCGCCGTCCATGGAGCCGGCGGCAGGCGAGAGCGTGCGCCTCGACGGGGCGGGCAGGGCGGGACGCGTGTGGGGCGGCGCGGCCGAACGAGCCGTGCCTATGAAGGGGCGCGGGGCGGGGAGGGTGGCCAGGAGGGTGGAGGGCCTCCCGCAGATGGGGCGGGGGCTAAGAGAAGGAAGCGCTGGCCTCGCCGGGAGGGCGGAGAAGGGGCCGTTTGTTCCCACGGGGAGCCGGGAAGGAAACGCGGCTGTCTGTGGGAAGGGGGCGGGCGGGAGCAAGCGAGAGGGATGGAGTCCTTTTCTAGACGGCAGGCGGCAAAGGGTCGAGGAAAGGAGAAGTGCTGGGGCTTAGGGTTGCCTGGCAAGGCACCTCCTCTGCCCCAGAAACCCTCACCTGCAGCGCCGAGAAGGTTGGGTACAGTGGTCCTGCCGAAAGGTAAGACCTGGTTTATAATTACTTAGTCCACACTGAAAAAGACTCATTATTCTTAAGGCATGTGTGGTGAGACACAGCCAACCTCCTTACAACGCAGTCTGCTAGAGGCAGACTTTCAAATTTCAACGGCGCCCTGCGCAACACAACAAAAATTGGCACCCCCATCCACATCTCTCGACTTTCATTATAAGTCATTGTTGCAGCCCCCCTGCAGTGCCCTCTCACTAGTGTGATAACCAGTTGCGCGTCCCTTAATCCACCTCTGTCACTGCTCCATATTTGGACAGCGTTGGGACAGGGTGATAGTAGCGAGGTTGGGGTAGGGTGGTTGCACCAGTGGGAGCATCCAGTGGCGTAGCGTGGGGGGTGCAGGGGGGGCCGGCCGCACTGGGCGCAACATCTGGGGGTTAGGGTTAGGGGGCGCAAATCCACAGGTTAGGGGGCGCAAATTACTTGCCTTGCCCCGGGTGCTGACAACCCACGCTACGCCACTGGGTAAAATGCGGTCTTGACTATGCTACCACTCAGTGGATTTGTAACTGGCTGACTGACCGGACCCAAAGGGTGCTCATCAATGGTTCCTCTTCATCCTGGAGAAGAGTGACTAGTGGGGTGCCACAGGGTTCTGTCTTGGGCCCGGTCTTATTCAACATCTTTATCAACGACTTGGATGATGGACTCAAGGGCATCCTGATCAAATTTGCAGATGACACCAAACTGGGAGGGGTGGCTAACACCCCAGAAGACAGGATCACACTTCAAAACGACCTTGACAGATTAGAGAACTGGGCCAAAACAAACAAGATGAATTTTAACAGGGAGAAATGTAAAGTATTGCACTTGGGCAAAAAAAATGAGAGGCACAAATACAAGATGGGTGACACCTGGCTTGAGAGCAGTACATGTGAAAAGGATCTAGGAGTCTTGGTTGACCACAAACTTAACATGAGCCAACAGTGTGACGCGGCAGCTAAAAAAGCCAATGCAATTCTGGGCTGCATCAATAGGAGTATAGCATTTAGATCAAGGGAAGTTATAGTGCCACTGTATTCTGCTCTGGTCAGACCTCACCTGGAGTACTGTGTCCAGTTCTGGGCACCACAGTTCAAGAAGGACACTGACAAACTGGAACGTGTCCAGAGGAGGGCAACCAAAATGGTCAAAGGCCTGGAAAGGATGCCTTATGAGGAACGGCTAAGGGAGCTGGGCATGTTTAGCCTGGAGAAGAGGAGGTTAAGGGGTGATATGATAGCCATGTTCAAATATATAAAAGGATGTCACATAGAGGAGGGAGAAAGGTTGTTTTCTGCTGCTCCAGAGAAGCGGACACGGAGCAATGGATCCAAACTACAAGAAAGAAGATTCCACCTAAACATTAGGAAGAACTTCCTGACAGTAAGAGCTGTTTGACAGTGGAATTTGCTGCCAAGGAGTGTGGTGGAGTCTCCTTCTTTGGAGGTCTTTAAGCAGAGGCTTGACAACCATATGTCAGGAGTGCTCTGATGGTGTTTCCTGCTTGGCAGGGGGTTGGACTCGATGACCCTTGTGGTCTCTTCCAACTCTATGATTCTATGATTCTATTCTATAATTCTATGATTCTTCTATGATCTGCTGAACTATGGGTAAGCAATTTTTTGATATTTGCCCGTTAATAGTCAAGACCCACCCAGAACTTCCAATGGATTCAAGTTAGAAGAAAGGAGATTCCGGCTAGACACCAGGAAGGCCTTTCTGAGTGTAAGAGCTGTTAAGACAGTGGGACGTACTCCTTGGGGAGGTTGTGGACTCTTCTTTGCTGGAGGTTTTGAGCAGAAGTTGGAGGGCCATCTCCCATGGATGTTTCAGCTAAGATCCCTGCATTACAGGGGGTTTGAGTACATGACCCTCAAAGTCCCTTCCAACTGTACAGTTCTATGATTCTAACTTACCTTGGGGGACATGGGGGACGCTGTGGGTTAAACCACAGAGCCTAGGGTTTGCCGATCAGAAGGTCAGCGGTTCGAATCCCCGTGAGGGGGTGACCTCCTGTTGCTCGGTTCCCGCTCCTGCCAACCTAGCAGTTCAAAAGCACGTCAAAGTGCAAGTAGATAGATAGGTACCGCTCCGACGGGAAGGTAAACGGTGTTTCCGTGCACTGCTCTGATTCGCCAGAAGCGGCTTAGTCATGCTGGCTACATGACCCGGAAGCTGTACGCTGGCTCCCTCGGCCAGTAAAGCGAGATGAGCGCCGCAACCCCAGAGTCAGCCACGACTGGACCTAATGGTCAGGGGTCCCTTTACCTTAACTTACCTTGGACTTGTGTTGAAACAATTTGTAAATTGCATTTTATGCCGGGTGTTAATATATCCTTTCACCCCATTTTTACCTTCCAGCCTGGGTTCATCGTCAGCAAGCTTAGTCCCAGAGTTCAACAATGAAAGAAGTATCAACTCTACATCTATTTCCTGGTCACCAGCACAACCACACTTCTTAGATTCAACATTCTGCTTTGGGATTCTCTGCCATTTGCACCCTGATCTTTGTTCCCATGCCTAACCTGTTGTAAAGGTCCGGCAGCTCTTCTCTTAGTTCCTTGTTGAGCTCTTCAAACACAGCTTGGGCTTTGTAGAACTCTTCTTCAGCCTGCAGGACCCAAAAGTTTATTAGAGGTACAGGAAATTGAGAGCATTAACAGTGTAGACATGCCAGGGGACTGCAGACTCACATCCCGCTTAAACCCCCCCCCCCATGTGAAATGTTAGCCACGTGTAAACCAGACTGCCAAGGACTCTGAAGACAAGGAGAGAGAAAAGGGAGGGATTGTGGAGCCTCTTTCCCCACCTGTCATTCATCTGTGCTCATCTGCCATTGAGCATCTAATTTTCCCAGCATCAGCACCACCCATCACACATGGGAAACAGCCTCTAAAGAAGAGATAAGACAATCATAGATGGACAATGGATGGAGAAAATTAGCCAGCAGTTCCACAGTCCCCTCCACTTCTTTTCTGCTTGTCCCCAAGAACAGCATTCTAGTTTTCTCATAGGCAGATCATAGCTTACATGTGGCTACTTTTCACAGACCTCACAGTGGCTGGGAGGAAGCAATAAAGTGTGATAGGTATATAGGAAGCAGAGGAACAGGGTTTAGGATCTTTGATCCCTATATATTATGTACTTCTGGTAAGTGATATACTCCTCTTCTAACTACTGAGCAACGTGTGGGAAATTGAAGAAAGTAGGAAAAACCACTGGGCCAGTAGGATACAATCTAAATCAAATCCCTTATGAATACAAAGTGGAAGTGAGGAACAGGTTTAAGGATTAGATTTGGTGGACAGAGTGCCTGAAGAACTATGGATGGAGGCTTGTACCATTATACAGGAGGCAGCGACGAAAACCACCCGAATGAAAAGGAAATACAAGAAAGCAAAGTGGCTGTCCAATGAGGCCTTACAAATAGCGGGGGAGAGAAGGCAAGCAAAATGCGAGGGAGATAGCGAAAGATACAGGAAATTGAATGCAGATTTCCAAAAAATAGCAAGGAGAGAGAAGAGGGTCTTCTTAAACGAGAAAAGCAAAGAAATAGAGGAAAACAATAGAATAGGGAAAACCAGAGATCTATTCAAGAAAATTGGAGATATGAAAGGAACATTTCGTACAAAGATTACCATAATAAAGGACAAAAGTGGTAAGGACCTAACAGAAGCAGAAGACATCAAGAAGAGGTGGTAAGAATACACAGAGGAATTATACCAGAAAGATATGGATGGCTCGTACACCCCAGGCAGTGAGCCAGACATCCTGGAGAGTGAAGTCAAATGGGCCTTAGAAAGCACTGCTAATAACAAGGCCAGTGGAAGTGATGATATTCCAGCTGAACTATTTAAAATTATAAAAGATGAGGCTGTTAAGGTGCTGCATTCAATATGCCAGCAAGTTTGGAAAACTCAGCAGTGGCCAGAGGACTGGAGAAGATCAGTCTACATCCCAATCCCAAAGAAGGGCAGTGCCAAAGAATGCTCCAACTACCGCACAATTGCACTCATTTCACACGCTAGCAAGGTTATGCTTAAAATTCTACAAGGCAGGCTTAAGCAGTATGTGGACCGAGAACTCCTAGAAGTGCAAGCTGGATTTCGAAGGGGCAGAGGAACCAGAGACCAAATTGCAAACATGCGCTGGATTATGGAGAAATCTAGAGAGTTCCAGAAAGACATCTACTTCTGCTTCATTGACTATGCAAAAGTCTTTGACTGTGTCGACCACAGCAAACTATGGCAAGTTCTTAAAGAAATGGGAGTGCCTGATCACCTCATCTGTCTCCTGAGAAATCTTTATGTGGGACAAGAAGCTACAGTTAGAACTGGATATAGAACAACTGATTGGTTCAAAATTGGGAAAGGAGTACGACAAGGCTGTATATTGTCTCCCTGTTTATTTAACTTACATGCAGAATTCATCATGCGAAAGGCTGGGCTGGATGAATCCCAAGCAGGAATTAAGACTGCCGGAAGAAATATCAACAACCTCAGATATGCAGATGACACAACCTTGATGGCAGAAAGTGAGGAGGAATTAAAGAACCTTTTAATGAGGGTGAAAGAGGAGAGTGCAAAATATGGTCTGAAGCTCAACATCAAAAAAACTAAGATCATGGCCACTGGTCCCATCACCTCCTGCAAATAGAAGGGGAAGAAATGGAGGCAGTGAGAGATTTTACTTTCTTGGGCTCCATGATCACTGCAGATGATGACAGCAGTCACAAAATTAAAAGACGCCTGCTTCTTGGGAGAAAAGCAATGACAAACCTAGACAGCATCTTAAAAAGCAGAGACATCACCTTGCCGACAAAGGTCCGTATAGTTAAAGCTATGGTTTCCCCAGTAGTGATGTATGGAAGTGAGAGCTGGACCATAAAGAAGACTGATCGCTGAAGAATTGATGCTTTTGAATTATGGTGCTGGAGGAGACTCTTGAGAGTCCCATGGACTGCAAGAAGATCAAACCTATCCATTCTGAAGGAAATCAGAGGCTTCAATACTTTGGCCACCTCATGAGAAGAGAAGACTCCCAGGAAAAGACCCTGATGTTGGGAATGATTGAGGGCACAATGAGAAGGGGACGACAGAGGACGAGATGGTTGGACAGTGTTCTCGGGGTCACGAAGATTTGGACATGACTAAATGACTAAACAACTACAGCAATAACTAGCAAGCATGAAGTTAATACATGAAGGGGTTAAGAACACAGAATTGTATTCCTAGACTCAGCTAGGTAACACCCCTCACCTGGTAGGAAAGTTAAGTTTTCTTCCAGCATGTGAAGCCGATTCGGCAGCACATCTGGGCTTGATCACTTCAAGCCCAGACTGCATACTCAGAAGTATTTTTCTGTATTTTGTAACCCAAGAATTTTCTAACTATGTTCTTCTTGCTGCTGCATGGAACAATGCATGGATATGATCTTTGGAGTTGGTAAGCAAAGCATTTAAACTTACTAAATGGTGTGGTCTGTTCATTGTGAGAGGGGTAGAAAGACAGGGGTGCTGTAAGCGGACTGAATGGGATATGAAAAGGATCCAACAGCCTATATTGTAGAGCAAAGCATGATTTGCCAAAAAGGAAGAATTCAAGAATCAGAGACACAATAGGAATGACATTCCTGGTTGTAAGAAACTCTGTGTTTGGATGGGCTCTCAAGACAGCCTTATACCTTTGCAATTTTAGCTTCATCTTTCTTCTTGGCATTCTGCAGGGCTTCCAAGTGATGCCTGCTGCTGTCATAATCCACTAGTTTTCTTCCCCGCTTAGCAATTCGCTCCTTTGAAATGAAAAATAAATTTTTAGAGTCAATGCTCACTTTCTTTTTCTATTGCCATAACAAGAACGTTTCAACCAAATCTGCCTCTCTGATCTGGAGGCCGATAAACCACCAAGGACACTATTCAGGATTCAGTAGGGGAGTGAGGTGAGGACCCGCTTGCCCAGCTTAAGATAGCTTCCTTGCATAGCTTCCAGCTGAAGATCAGATGAACAGTCCTTGCTGAAGGTTCCTTCTACTTGTGAGGTAAAGAATGAAGCAGGGCCTTTTTGGTTTTGGCCTCAGTGTTATGGAATAAAGTTCCAACAGAAGGCTGCCAAATTTCCTGCCTACAGAGTGGGCCACAGTTTTGAGCTTATTAATCTTCACACTGTGTTTTTACTCTCAGGAATACTAGTAATTATAATTTATAGCCTGTATTTTTTTGCAAAGTATTTAACACTGCAAATCTGCAGGCAGGGACCAATGTATGTTCAGTTGTGTAGAGTTCCTAGCCTATTTTAGGCATTTTTATAATTTTTTTTTTACTGATGATAAGGGCAGTTTTGGACCACAGAGATCAAGATTCAAATCTCCCTGGAAGACCTCCTTCTGACCTCACACCCCAAATACTCATCATATACTGTGACATCTCCCACAAATACTATGGCTTAGTGCAGGCACCCCCAACCTGCGGCCCTCCATACGTTTTGGCCAACAACTCCCATGATCCCTAGCTAACAGGACCAGTGGTCAGGGATGATGGGAATTGTAGTCCCAAAACATCTGGCGGGCCACGTTTGAGGGAGCCTGGCTTAAAAGAATGATAGGAAAGGCCAGGCACCCCCAACCTTTGGCCCTCCAGATGTTTTGGACTACAATTCCCATCATCCCTGATCACTGGTCCTGTTAGCTAGGGATCATGGGAGTTGTAGGCCAAAAACATCTGGAGGGCCGCAAGTTGGAGATGCCTGGGAAAGGCCAACACACACACACGAGTAAAGATATTGACTTGTGAACATATTTTATATGATGATCAGGAGGAAGAAAATTTCCTCCCAGTAGCATTATGTTTCCTTGAGGACTAGTAAAGGTAAAGGGACCCCTGACCATTAGGTCCAGTCGTGGCCAACTCTGGGGTTGCAGCGCTCATCTCGCTTTACTGGCCGAGGGAGCTGGCGTACAGCTTCCGGGCCATGTGGCCAGCATGACTAAGCCGCTTCTGGCGAACCAGAGCAGCGCACGGAAACACCGTTTACCTTCCTGCTGGAGCGGTACCTATTTATCTACTTGCACTTTGACGTGCTTTCGAACTGCTAGGTTGGCAGGAGCTGGGACCGAGCAACTGGAGTTCACCCCGTCGCGGGGATTCGAACCGCCGACCTTCTGATTGGCAAGCCCTGGGCTCTGTGGTTTAACCCACAGCGCCACCTGCGTCCCTTTCCTTGCGGACTAGAAACATGTAAAAATGGAAAGTTGAACTTTCAGTTCGGGGCGCTGGATACTGCAAAGTCAGCCCTGAAATACACACCTTAATTTCACTGAACTGCGTCAAGTAATTCTCCATAGTCCTGACTGCCTGATCGGCCAGTTTCTTCTCATAATCTTCCCACAAAAGGTCATTGCTCTGCAGGTAAAAGGACAAACAGACATTAAAAAAACGGCGCTGGAATCTTCTGTGCAACCCTTGCCTTTCTGAAGCCACTTCTTTCTCAAGTTTTAAGGGCTTATTCTCAAGGTGTGACATTCCTTCTTTAGAGGCTGGAGATAAACAACTGCTGGTGGATTTGTCTGTATTGCTCTTGTTTCTTCAGATGCAGCTTATGTTGTCTGTTATTGGATAAGTAGGTTTGACGTAAACTTGCCATGCTGGTGTGAGCAGGAATTATGGGAAATTCTAAATAAAAGGTGACTATATGGATTAGGTGAATCTGTTTGCTGGTCTGCTGTTGCCTTTCTTTTACTTATTTCAGGAGAGGGAAACCAGTGCTTTGTCTCTACATATATATGCTTCGTTACTCAGTGACTGTGAAATCAAAGGGTGAGTTGCATGTGTGAAACAGATAAATTCAGAAGAAGGCATGATAACAGCCAGAGGCGCCAGGCATCATGTGGGAGATCTGTGTCAAAATTGTTCCTTTAAAGTAGGACTGCCAGAAGTTTGAAGAGGTCATTTAACTGTATGTTAGTCAATTAGTGATTAAGTCTGCATATATCTGCAGATATGAGATAAAAGGAGATAAAAACATGAGATAAAAACACTCTCTTTTTAAAAAGAGCATACTCTCTGCTGTTATATCCTGTGACAACAGGCTCTGCCTCTCTCACACAAGAGCAAATAACCTCTTTTTGAGATCTCGCTTGCCAACTGCTGCTATCCTAAGCAATTGTGTTATGTACAGACCCAAGACTAGTCCAGCAGATATTTCTAAAGTTTCTCCTGGATTCACAAAAAAGAAGCTGAGATCTGTCCAGCCGAGGGGTCAGCAAACTTTTTCAGCAGGGGTCCACTGTCCCTCAGAACTTGTGGGGGGCCAGACTATATATATATATATATATATATATATATATATATATATATATATTTGGGGGGGGGGGGAAATGAACGAATTCCTATGCCCCACAAATAACCCAGAGATACATTTTAAATAAGTTTTACATTCTACTCATCTAAAAACACACTGATTCCCAGACCGTCTGTGGGCCAGATTTAGAAGGCGAATGGGCCGGATCTGGCCCCCGGGTCTTAGTTTGCCTACCCATGGTCTAGCCCTAGTGAAAAGGAAACAGCACTGATTCTCACCTCTACTTCCTGCCTAGGCAAAGCAACAATTGTGGGATTATCACATCTGTTTTGGCCCTTATATTGGGCTAAACCACTCTTAGCTAGTCTCCCAAAAAGAATCTCAGGAACTATAGTCAGATATTCCTCTCTAACTCTGCTTTACGGAACTATGGTTCCCAGGGAAGAGAGAATGATTGATAGACTGGTTTAAATCTGAAGATAAACCTGCAATCTTTGCCATTTGTAATAAGGGTGGACAGCTTAAGAAAATCAGGCTCAAGTCTGGTGTCTTGTAGGAGCAAAGGCTGTGAGCTGGAGAAAGCCCTGGCTCAAACTATGCTATGAGCTATGAGCTCACTAGGTGGCCTTGGAGGAGTTGCTGTTGTCTCAGCAATCATCTGGACATGGAAGGTAGAGCATGAGCCTCTTAATCTCAGGGTCATGGGTTTGAGTTCCACGTGGGGCAAAAGATTCTTCATTGCAGGGGGTTGGACTAGATGACCCTTGTCCCTTCCAACTCTGCAATTCTATGATACAGTGGTGCCTCGCAAGACGAAAAGAATCCGTTCTGCGAGTCTCTTCGTCTTGTGTTTTTTTTTCGTCTTGCAAAGCAAGCCCATTAGCGGCTTAGCGGATTAGCGCTATTAGCAGCTTAGCGGGCTTAGCGGATCAGCTGATAAGCGGCTTAGCGGATCAGCTGTTAAGCGGCTTAGCGGCTTAGCGGATCAGCTGATAAGCAGCTTAGCGGCTTGGGAAAAAGGGGGGGAAAGGAAAAAAACCCCGCAGGAACTCGCAAGACATTTTCGTCTTGCGAAGCAAGCCCATAGGAAATTCGTTTTGCGAAGCACCTCCAAAACGGAAAACCCTTTCGTCTAGCGGGTTTTCCGTCTTGCGAGGCATTTGTCTTGCGGGGCACCACTGTAATACTGTTCTGTCTTACAGGAAGGTTGTAAGATTAATTCCAACACTTATGTAACATTGTAGGAATGCTCACTTTTATTATGAAGTAAAATATGTCCCCGATAACTGGGACTAACAAATGTTCCGCACTCACCTGCACGATGGCTTGCAATTTTTCATACCCATCCCACTCCTCGCTGTAAATTTCCTGCAGAGTTTCAGACACTTTCTTAGAGCTTTCGTGCATCACTGCAAAGGGCAAACAGCAAGATGGATGACTACTTGTCAGTCGTCATTATCAACCCCTGGCCAAGTCAACATCCCCACTGCTGACGGGAATTACTTAAAATATTTAGTGCATGACAGCTCTTCAACGGCACACATTGTTTGTGTGCTCAGTTCTTCCAGGTCCCCGTGTGGTTGTTTTAAAATCAGGTTACTGGACCCACCTACACCCTCTTTCAATGAAAATAATATCCGCTAGCTGTGATAAAGAGGGAATGACAAGGCCCTCACAAAGGCATGATGGTGTTTCTCAACCTCATAGGTGTCTCGTTACTCACAGCTTTAAAAAAAATGATCTGGCAAAGATGTGCATAAATTGTGGGAGAGGAACTCTATCAGGAGATGACCAGGGACTTCCGGTTTGCTGCGGAGGTTAATGGCGGTGAGCTCCATGTCGTCCGCTTAAGGGGCGAAACAGTCCAGGCAAATAGAGCCTTGGGGGTGATCGCTTATTAACAATTTATTAACAATTGAAATTGTTAATAAAAAAAACTTTTTTAAAAAGGAGATGACTAGAGCTGCAGTAGAATGGACATAGGAAGTTGTCTTATCATGAGTCAGAGCATTGATCTAGTTTAATACTGTTGAGGTTTCAACCTTTTTGAGTCTACGGCTCCCTTCTACATTTTTTCTGTGGCACCCCTGGGGGGCTCAGGAGCCCAGTTAGGTCCCCCCTTGCCTGCAGAGCTGGCAGCCTCTCACCCTTTTTTGAACAACCTTCCTTGTGGAGTGTTCCCTCAGCCTCCTCTCCCCTCTCCTTGGGAGTCCTCTGGGCAGCCACTTATGCTACCCCTGGTCTCTGAGCTGCCCCCCCGATGCCCCAAAGAGAGATGCCTCCTCACACTGCCCCACAGGCACCTGGGACTTGTCTGTCCATACTCCATTCCCAACAGCAAGGGCTGGTGGACCGGCTGGCTGGGCTCCCTCACCCACTTGTTTGCTTATTCCGAGACCACCTCAGCTCCTGGCAACCAGCACCCTCTGGCCAGCCCCAGAAGCACCATTCGCCTAGGGAGCTTGTAGCCAGGGCTGCTGCAACAAACAGCTGTGCAAGCCTTTGGGAGGCAGAGACACAAGAGGGCATCAGAGAAGGGAGGGAAGGGAAAAGGGACAGATGCCAGTGTTGACCATCATTCAAGGCACCCCAGGGTGTCACAGCACACTGGCTAGAAACCACTGCTGTAGACACTGACTAACATCTCTTCAGGGTTTTGGGCATTACCAGTCATAATCTCCCAGTTTAATCTACTTCACAGGGTTGTTGTGCAAGGATAAAGGGGTAAGAGTTGTTGCCAGGAGCCACTTGACGGAAGGGTGGGATAATTTCCCAGTTTTGGAAAAATGGATAGGTTTGGAGAGGAGCCAACCGTAAGTGGAGCATCGGCTTGAAAAAAAGTATCTTGTCAGACAATCTCGCTCTCTCAAGATGGCAAAGCTGATGACCTTTCATCAGAGAGGCAACATCCTGTGAAGCAGTTGCACCGTGAAGGAACTGCCTTAAGGGGTGGCTGCCGAGGGCTGAAAACGTTACAGGTATTAAGACTTGGCTTTCTGTACCTTGCACAGCACTGAGGAAAACCTTAAGGTCCTTGTAGAGTTTGTGACCTTCAGCCTGGGGGCAAAAAAATAAAGTGAAAAGGGAAGAAGTCATTGCGTCAGATATGTTATCTCTACATTTCTGCATGATGCTCCTATTAGTTCATTGAAGAGTCGGACACGACTAAACGGTTAAACAACAACAAAACACAAGGAGGGGGAGAAAAACACACCGTATTTTTCATTCTATAAGACGCACCAGACCACAAGATGCACCTAGTTTTTGGAGGAGGAAAACAAGAAAAAAAAAAATTCTGAATCTCAGAAGCCAGAACAGCAAGAGGGATCGCTTCACAGTGAAAGCAGCAATCCCTCTTGCCGTTCTGGCTTCTGGGATAGCTGCGCAGCCTGCATTCGCTCCATAAGACGCACACACATTTCCCCTTACTTTTTAGGAGGGAAAAAGTGAGTCTTATAGAGCAAAAAATACGGTAACTAAAGGCAGAAGCCTGTGGATTTATGGGAGTGGTACCATAAAGGCAGGACTTCAGGGCCTGAGTCCAGAGCCCCCATTCAGCAAAATGGACAGAAGGGTCTCCAAAGGGTTACTTTATCACATTTTTAAGTAAGCGAAGGAACACCATTGAAAGACAGCCGACCACCACCACCATAACAGCTTTACGCCAAGGGTCTAAAAACCACCCAATTGCACCAGTAGTAACATATATTGCCATCTAAACAGTGGAATCCTGTAACCCTAGTAAGTCCACTGTCCAAAATTACCAAAGTGCTCCATTACCTTCAGGGTCTTCATAAACATCACACCTACTGTTGGGGCAAGATTGTCTGTGGGTCTGTGTATGTGTGTGTCTCACAATGGTTCTTTTTCAATATAACGCTTAATTCCCCTTCTTCAGTATCTTTTAAGAAACCCCAAACTTCATAACTAGCTTTATGCTCCATCTATAGACACCAGTCTTCAGGAGACTGTGCCCTATATATTTCAGTACAGTGGTACCCTGGTTCTCAAACTTAATCCGTTCTGGAAGGCCGTTCCAAAACCAAAGCGTTCTGAAACCAAGGTGCACTTTCCCATAGAAAGTAATGCAAAATGGATTAATCCTTTCCAGACTTTTAAAAACACCCCCTAAAACAGCCATTTAACATGAATTTTACTATCTAACGAGACCATTGATGCATAAAATGAAAGCAATAAACAATGTACTGCAGTCACACAATCAATCAATCAATCAATCAGTCAGTAGCTGAACTGGGTTCTACACAGTCACAAAAACAAAACAAAAAAGAGCCACAAAAACAAAAATGCAAAATAAATAGCGAAAACAGACAGACCTCAGCATAACAATCAAATCGGAAGTGTAACACTCAAAACGGAGCACGTTTGGCTTCTGAAAAAGTTCGCAAACTGGAACACTTACTTCCGGGTTTGCAGTGTTTGGGTTCCAAGTTGTTTGAGAACCAAGGCGTTTGAGAACCAAGGCACTACTGTAATCCATTCTTTTTCCTTATTCTCTGTTTCCACCCAGGAACCCACGGAAATGTGGAGAAGTGGCCTAAGCAGAGTATGCTTTATTACAGCAAATTTAGGGCCAAACAAGTCTGTAGACTGAGGCTTGCCAGAATCTTTCATGGTTTGCCTAAGCAGAGGGCCTATAAAACCTGGGTCAGATCAACTCTAGGTTCAGGTACACTAGAGATGCTTGGTCTTACAGTGTTTCTCAACCTTTGGTCTCCAGCTTGTGTTGGACTACAACTCCCATCATCCCTAGCTAGCTGGAGACCCAGGGTTGAGAAACACTGCGAGAACATGGAACAATCCTAAAAATATTACATTCCCCACTACCCTCAAAGTTTCCAGAAAGCAGGGAACAGCTCACACTCTCGTGCGCAATACAACCTGTTGCTGTTGGAAATTGTACGCGCCCTGTTCAAACTGTTCATCTTTTGTTTCCACCGTTTTCCCCAGTTTCTGCAAAACCTACACCGACAGGGAAATAAAGAAAGATTGTACAGCATAACTTTACTTGAGCAGTTAAGGCGCAAGACTGATTTTTAAATAAATGCTCCACAGTGGTGATCTTCAGTCAGTCATCTCTCCAAATGGTTATGATCTCATGGAGCAAAATAAACGGCAAGATTTAAAAAATATGCTTAATAAAATAAATAGCCTGTGGGTTTTATCAAGGAGTGTTGCTCAGGAAGGCTTCTGTCTGGGTAAAATGAAAAGAAACTACAGTGGTACCTCGGGTTAAGTACTTAATTCGTTCCGGAGGTCCGTTCTTAACCCGAAACTGTTCTTAACCTGAAGCACCACTTTAGCTAAAGGGGCCTCCTGCTGCTGCTGCGCCGCCGCTGCACGATTTCTGTTCTCATCCTGAAGCAAAGTTCTTAACCTGAGGTAATATTTCTGGGTTTGCGGAGTCTGTAACCTGAAGCGTATGTAACCCGAGGTACCACTTTATTTTCAGCGAGGGTGGGCGAGCTGTGCTAATATTTGCTTGTTCCAAATGGTAGGCCGTCAACTGCTGGGACCATCCGTGTTGGTGACATCATGCAAAACAAAGACACCTGTGCAAAACCTTTGTGTGGGGGGGGGCATGCTTTCCACACAGACGGTCCCAGATTCAAACACTGGCAGTTTCAGGTGGAGGAAGACCCCACTTTCTGAAACCTTGCAGAGCTGCTGCTTGTTAGCATCACTGAATTAGAAGGATCAGTCACCTGAGGCTGCTTTATGCATGTTCTTCCTGCTTCAGGGGGTGCCAATATGGTACCTGTGAGCTCACAGAGGCTGTCCCCAGCACCTGGAGGGTCAGTACCTCCCACTGCTGGAATTAAATTTCCCGGGTTTCAAAGGAAGCAGCTCCTCTCCCTCCCTCCCTGCCGGCCAGGGAGGAGGGAGGCTCCCACTGTATTGCTTGGCTGCATTGCTCACCCAATATGGAGTCTAAGAACGACTGGGGGGTGGAGCTTGCATGCCTTGTGCCTGGGGACTCGCCTTTGCTCAGCGCTTCCCAGCGGAGAGGTGACGGTGGTTTTCCTTGCTGCATCCCCTTTGCCGGGTTGCTACGCTGTGGGAACCACCGCTTGAGGCTTCGTTTGGCTGCTGGCTGGGCTTTCTGCCTTTGGCTCGGAGGGGCTCAGAAGTTGAACATACCTGTGGTTGGAAAATCCCTTATTTTGGCTGCTGGTCCCTTATTTTCGAGGCTGCTGGCCCCTTATTTTCAAATCTGTAAGTTGACAGCTATGCCCCTGACAGTACTGAGATGATGTTCCTACGAATCTCCCAGCTTAAAATAATTGTGCAAGCCGTAACAACCCCACAGTGCATTTGTTGGCTTAGCTAACACTTCCTTTTTGCAGGAGTGAATGTTGCTGGGGGTGGGGTGGGCCTGACTCTGCCATCAGTTAAAGTTACTATATCGAAGAAGGAACGTGCTTTCTCCCACCATGTCAACAACAGCCTCTCCAGGCACCCAGGGCTAGAATGTGACACTCGCTGCCTTCAGAAACATCCCCTTTTTTGTGGTTTCCTTCTCCTCCGTGCTTCCATCTGGTATTTTCACTTATGATTACACAGAAACCAAACAAAAACACACATCTTCCTAGGAGGATTTCCTTCAGCATTTATCAGGACCAACAGACTGGTTACTGGGAGGGTTGAAGGAAACAAACCAGTTTAGCCCCACCCACACAAAATGTATTTATTATTATTATTAGCAGCCTTCTTTTTGGCATGGCAACTCAAAATGACTTACTAAAAATGGGGGGGGGGGCACATTAAAACTCCCCACCCACTCTAAAAGGCCATAATTAAAAGCCAAATGCCTGGTTAAAAAGGAATGTTTTTGCTTGGCTCCTGAAGATATGTAACAATAGCACCAGCAAGCCTCCCTGGGGAAAACATTCCACTAATGGGGAGACACCACTGAAATGGCCCATTCTCATGTTGCCACCTTCTGGGCCTCTGGTGGAGAGGGTACGTGAGGAAGGGTCTCAGATAATGACCACAGGGTCTAGGTCAGTTCACTATGGTTCTCTTTGGACTTGGCGATATAGCAGGTTAGCCACAAAAGAACACAGGAACTAACTTTCTGGAGCTGGAAAAGGTCCCATGAGATAATGTGATAGGAATTTTATGGTCTTAGATATATGGTAATGTTCATAACTGCACATACATAGATCAACACAGGAAGACCAACCTGGAACCATTTTGATTCCTAAACTGACCAAATCCTTTCTCTGCAAGGTTAAACTGGAAAAGCCTCCCCATTGTCTCTTTCCTCACAAATCCTGTCTCAAGGATATGTCTGTTTGAATAAGGTGTGAGCCTGTGACCTGGCCCAGGAAATAAGTATTTTACCACTACAAAAGAATGGCCAGGCTCCCCAGGAAATCCAATCAAGTAACTTGCAAGACAGGAGATAAACTGTGACAGGAGAAAAACAACATTTAAATTTCTGTGATGTAGGTGGGATGTATCTGAGGGGTGGTCTTAGGTTACACCCCTTCTGTGATGTATGCATAATGTTTCTGGGGGTGGTCTTGATCTACAGGATGGGAATTTCAAAGTCTTTATAAGCCCTTGCACAGCAATTTTGGGGGTCCTCTTCCTCTCCTGCGTGTGAGGGGAGTACCCTGTTGCAACAGATCAATAAAGATCAAGCTTACTAGCTGCTTTGCTTCTCAATATCCTCTGGTTGGCCTCTGTTATTTTCTCCTACCAATAGGGAACCTATGTAAGGACTCTATATGGGCTCTTGGATACCCCATAAGGGAAAAGGGCATATTTTTTATTTACAACAGTATGTTGGGAAAGATTGAGGGCACAAGGAGAAGGGGACGACAGAGGACGAGATGGATGGACAGTGTTTTGGAAGCTACCAGCATTAGTTTGAGCAAACTGCGGGAGGCAGTGGAAGACAGGAGTGCCTGGCGTGCTCTGGTCCAGGGGGTCACAAGGAGTCGGACACGACTAAACAACAACACAACAGGTATAGAATTCTGTTTCCAGCGGTGGCTGGACATGTGTTTCTGCATGCTCACAAGGCATGAGATTTCCTGTTGTGTTTGTGGCCACAGCAGACCCCAACAGAGGCCCGGTGGCAGAAGTGCAGGCCTTGGTGGCACAGCAGCATGGGAACACACACACCCCTTGCTGTGTCGTTATGGCATCATGACGTGAAGTGACGTCATGATGGTGTGGCACGGAGTGCGCATGCAGGGCACCCACAGTCTGCGGTCCAAGTTGGCTCCTCCATCCTTTGGTCTGCCTCTTTCCCACCAGCCTTCCCAAGCAGAGTTCCAGGTATGTCTCATAGCAGCAGAAGTAAGGCATGCTCAGAAGTACCAGGGATAGAATTCAGAGAAGCTGCTGCATATGCTTTAGTGGAAATTGCAATGACAGCGTCGGTCTCTGGGTTGCAACCTGACAAACCTAATCTGCAAATGCTCATAGGGCACAGAATACTTTTTAGCACGCTAAGAGAACTGTCACCTGGTTTTGTGGCTGAGAACAAAACATGTAGCTTATCTGCTGTTTCCCACAACTCTGTAGGTGTAGCACAATGCTAGAATCACACCGGCTGAGAAAGCAACAAATCCCACAGGCAGCCAATAAAATGTCTGCCAACGGTTATGAGATCCACGGTTATTTGTTTCCCAGTCCAAGTAGCAAACTTTGTTGCACTTGCAGGCTATGCCGTTTGGGCACTTGACTCTTTGTGGCTTCCTGCAAAGGATTCTACAGTAGCTTTGGTGAGGCTTTAAAATAATAATAATAATAATAATAATAATAATAATTTTTATTTATACCCGACCTTCCCCAGCCAAGGCTGGGCTCTGGGTGGGTGGCTAACAAGCAATAATAAAAACAACTTGAATGAATACAACTTAAAAACAAGATTAAAATACAACATTAAAATAATGGAACATTAAAATATTAAAATGTAGCCTCATCGGAGGAGGGGAAGGAAAAGAAAAAAGAAAGAGAGGGAGGGAATCAAATTGGCTCCAAGCCAAAGGCCAGGCGGAACAACTCTGTCTTACAGGCCCTGCGGAAAGAAATCAGATCCTGCAGGGCCCTGGTCTCATGAGGCAGAGTGTTCCACCAGGCCGGAGCCAGTGTTGAAAAGACCCTGGCTCTGGTTGAAGCTAATCTAACTTCCTTAGGGCCCGGGACCTCTAGGGTGTTGCTATTTATGGACCTTGAGGCTCTCCGTGGGGCATACCAGGAGAGGTGGTCCCATAGGTACGAGGGAGAGAAACTTTAGGAGAAACTTCCTAATGATAGGAGCCATTTGACAGTGGAACAGATTGCCACTGGAAGTGGCAGGCTCTCCACTCTTTGCTGGAGATGATTATGCTAAGATTGGGTGGCCATCTCTCAGGGATGTGGCATAGTAGTTGCATAATGCATTGCATATTCTGCACTGAGCAGGGGGCTGGGCTGGATGACCTCTAAGATCTCTTCTGACTGTAATTTTGTTCTTAGCTCCCCTTGTGGAGCTTCCCAGGGTGACCCGGGGAGGGGTAAAGGCCAGTTCCCCCATAATTTAGCCATAACTTGTCTTCTCGCAGGATGGCAGGGCATGATGATCAAATGCCAAATGGCCAAATCATCTTGTTCATTTTTGAAAGGAACCTCCCTTTTTAAAATAGTGCAACGACGGGGACGACGGGGATGCAAGGCTAGATTTAAGGGCAAACCCAGCTAACCACTCTACAACCCGGAAGGCAGATTTTGGGAGGCCATCACCCCGGTTCTATTTCTGGTTGAACCCTAGCACAGCATTTCCTCTTGGATCCATTAAGTGGCAGTAGGTAAACAGACGAGAGGACAGGGCTCTAGGGAACTCCACTGGTCTGGCACATGACTAATACATGGAGAAAAACACGAATGTTCAACGCTGCACTTCTAAAAATAATATTTAAAAGGCAGTCAGTCAGTGTGAAGCCTCCCAGGGGGAGGGCAAGGTGCAGCTAAGCCAGCTATGATGTGCATGCCTGTCACTTAAATTTCCAAGTCTGGAGCATAGCTTGAGAATTAATTGTGAACCCTGTTCCATATTACACCAGTTCACCCTTAGTGCATCCTGCAAGGGAGACCTGCAACAAAATGCTGCAGTGCAGAGATTACTCCTGTCCAGTGGCGTAGCGTGGGGGGTGCAGGGGGGGCCGGCCACACCGGGCGCAACATCGGGGGGGGGGCGCTCGCACTCGCAGCTCTCTGCCCCTACTAAAATCCACGGGTTAGGGGGCGCAAATTACTTGCCTTGCCCCGGGTGCTGACAACCCACGCTACGCCACTGCTCCTGTCCTGAGCTTGGGCTCCCAGGTAACTCCCTTCCAAGCCCACCCAGTTTTGATTGCTCCTTCTCAACAGTCAGCCAGCATTCTGTGCTTACTCAGTTTTCATTGGGCTGTTTTGAGGGTTCGCCCTTCCCCTTGAGGGTTTTTCCAGAACATTTGTACTTCTGCAAACCTGAGCCTACTGCCGCCTCCTGTGCAGAGATGGTGCCGCCTTGCCTATATCATGACCCGGGCTGGGAAAATCTGTGTATTTTGGTTCCTCTCCGTTTTTCTTGTTCCAGTCTCAAATTGAATTCTCTGCATTTCTGCATTAGTTTGTGCAGTTAGTGAAACCCGCCCCCATTATGTGCGTTTTAGCCTGATAGACACATTTTTGAAAGCAACATCCCCTAATAGAATGCATTCTATATGCACACATTTTGGTAATGTGCATTATTTGGTTGGAGAACAGCATCACAAAAGCTGGAGAGCTGCGAACTTTGAAAAGCAGCTGTGTTTCAGTCTGCAAATTGTTCTGGAAAGTGAGAATTAGGTACACTCACATTAAAATCCAACCAAACCGATTTTTCTGGCCCATCCCAAATAAGGATCCACACTTGGGGGATGAGTTTTTAGGTTCAGTTTGGTATTAGAGATTCAGGATCTAAATTTAATCTTTCGTGTAATCTCATGTCTCTTGCATTCAGGTTAAACCTTAGTAATGACATGACCAGGTCATTTAAAACAAATAATGGTTGTTCTGACTACTCAGCCACTGTCTCATAGAATCATAGAGTTGGAAGAGACCATAAGGGCCATCGAGTCCAACCCCCTGCCAAGCAGGAAACACCATCAGAGCACTCCTGGCATATGGTTGTCAAGCCTCTGCTTAAAGACCTCCAAAGAAGGAGACTCCACCACACTCCTTGGCAGCAAATTCCACTGTCGAACAGCTCTTACTGTCAGGACGTTCTTCCTAGTGTTTAGGTGGAATCTTCTTTCTTGTAGTTTGGATCCATTGCTCCGTGTCCGCTTCTCTGGAGCAGCAGAAAACAACCTTTCTCCCTCCTCTATGTGACATCCTTTTATGTATTTGAACATGGCTATCATATCACCCCTTAACCTCCTCTTCTCCAGGCTAAACATGCCCAGCTCCCTTAGCCGTTCCTCATAAGGCATCATTTCCAGGCCTTTGACCATTTTGGTTGCCCTCCTCTGGACACGTTCCAGTTTGTCAGTGTCCTTCTTGAACTGTGGTGCCCAGAACTGGACACAGTACTCCAGGTGAGGTCTGACCAGAGCAGAATACAGTGGCACTATTACTTCCCTTGATCTAGATGCTATACTCCTATTGATGCAGCCCAGAATTGCATTGGCTTTTTTAGCTGCCGCGTCACACTGTTGGCTAGACACCACCGGCAGAAGGCAAGTTAGGTGAGGAAGCAGACAAAGGAGAGAGCTATGTAGAAAATGTCCTACGTAAGAAATGCCCTTCTGAGTAGAACACTTTACTGTGCTTGATGAAATTTGGCATGGCTGGCAGGTGTCAGATAAAATCGGACCAGGAGTGTACAGAAGGGGATCCCCAATATTATGTGTTACATGTCTTGAGGCCTTTGAAAAAGAAGAGAATCATGCTTAGCACAAAGGTTCTTTCTTTGAAAATAGGACTTTCTGTAAGTGACTCGATACCCCTCCCCTAAGGTTTCTCCCTGTCCAGTGTTTGTGCCAATGAGCAAACACTTGACCTGCCTCATAGCTTGGGCACACCAGTGGCGTAGCGTGGGTTGTCAGCACCCGGGGCAAGGCAAGTAATTTGCGCCCCCTAACCCGGGGCAAGGCAAGTAATTTGCGCCCCTCCGCTGCACTGTCCCTCCCCCAGATAGTCCTTTGCTCTCTCTCCGCACTGCACCGCACACCTGGCACCCTGCCCTCCACAGTGGGCGGCGACCTGGCGGCTCGGATCGGATTCGCACAGCCAGCACTGCAGTGAGAGAGAGTGAGTGAGCCAGGTAGGGGCAGAGAGCTGCGAGTGCGAGCGCCCCCCCCAGATGTTGCGCCCGGTGCGGCCGCCCCCCCTGCACCCCCCACGCTACGCCACTGGATCCCCAACATTACGTGTTACATGTCTTGAGGCCTTTGAAAAGGAAGAGAGCCATGCTTAGCACAAAGGTTCTTTCTTTGAAAATACGACTTTCTGTAAGTGACTCAACATCTCTCCCCTAAGATTTCTCCCTGTCCAGTGTTTGTGCCAATGAGCAAACACTTGACCTGCCTCATACCTTGGGCACACGACTAGGGTTGCCATATTTCAAAAAGTAAAATCCCCCCAAATAGTTGAGTTTTTTTATTTATTTAGGAAATGCAAAATGCAGCTGTTCCCCCTGCTTTTTCCATCGTGTTGCCATGCATCTGGGACATTCAGCAAAATTCCCCCACGGCACCATTTTTTACACCCGAAAACCAGGACATGTTAGGAATTATCCTGACTTATGGCAAGCCAACACACGACAGAATTCTGTCCCTTCTCACAGAACTGAGGCAACAACTGCTCAACTATAACTATACAAAAGAGTCTAATGCTTGTAATGGTGACTATATAACATAGGAATGGTGGTTCAAGCAAAATGACAAAACATTACATTGGACTCACCATTTCATACAGTTATTTGTACAATGAATGACTGGAGGAAAAACCCATCTTTATCAGATATTTATATCCAGTGCTTTTTTTCTGGGGGGCGCAGGGGGTACACATACCCCTAAACACTTTGTGAATCTAAATTGAAGGGCAGTATTTCAATATGAGTAGGGAAATGAGAGTATCCCAAAACACTATTTTTTAATAAAAAAGCACTGTTTATATCCTTTCGACAGAGGGGACAAAAGACTGGTTAAAGCAGCGGTTGCCAACCTAAGACGACATTGGCCCATGGGGTTGTTTAACCGGCCCCCGAGCCACCACTCGGCGAGTCCCTGCGTGCTGCGATAAACTGGCGCAGCGCAGCATGGGGACTCGCTTCCACGGCGCTGGAGATCGTGTCTGTGCAGGCGCCGGAAATTGCAGCCCACGGAGGGATCTCCACTGGAGTGAACTGGCTCGGGCGAGGTAAACGTTGCCAACCTCGGGGTTAAAGTATGTGTGTGTGTGAAGGGACACCTAGTTTACATTAAAACAGTTTTGTGTACCTTATTGCAACACAGACAAACATATAAGGCAGGGGTGGAGAACATTGTAGGGAGCCCAACAATATCTGAAACACAACTCACAGCCAGCTTGGCTAGTGATCTGGAATGATGGGAGCTGGAGTCTGGCAACATCTGAATGGCCACACAGGTACCCCACCCTGATGTATGACATTCAAAACTGTACTGGAACAATCCGGGCAAGAGGCAGGGAGCCCCCCCTTCCCCTCCTCCCAATTTTGTCTAATCTCTGCTTTCTGAGATACATTTTTGGAGAAGTGAAAGAACAGGCCATCTATGCGCCGCTCCCATAGTATTACTAAAGTAAACGAAACCTCTCTGTCACGGTACCTTCTCTTGGGCCCGGCTGAATTGCTTTTGGACCCGCTTTGCAAACAACCCAGCGCCTCCGGTCTTGCCCTCTGCCATGGCTGCGTCTAGTTGTGCAGTTTCTTTTTTCAGCATCCAGTTGTGGTTTAATTCTTTCTTCTTCTTCTTTTTTTTAACTTCCGTGAAAGGAAGTTTAAGAAAGGGGTGTCGGCTGTCACCAGCCTTGGCATCCGTTTAACCATCAGTTTTGGGGCGTGTGTGTCTCCTCAGCTGAATGCTGGGTAAGCGAGGCTTTCTTCACAGGAACAGAACAGCAGCAACTTGTTAAAATCGGCATTTCATCCGTTTCAAAGTTATTGTGCAATTCTGAGACCGTGAGGTACACTCACATCCTCTTCTTCTGCAAAGCAAGTGTTCTAATGGCTGTTTTACTCTCGGATATGTGAAGTATTTTGAAATGGATGAAGTGCGGATTGAAACACGTTTTATTATTGTGCGATATGTTGCAATCTGCCTTGTGGCCTTGCAGTGAAGACCCTGGGTTTAAATGCTGGAAAATAAGGTGGAAGAGAAATGACTTGCTAGATCAGGCCAAAAAGGTCAAATTCTGGATAGGGCTTTGTGTCTAGAAATGTCTCTCAGTGCTTGCTTGTTTTATTTATTTATTTCCAAAAATGTTTCAAAAGTGGTATAGGACAGATCTCTCTCTCTCTCTCTCTCTCTCTCTCTCACACACACACACACACACAATAATTTTTTTATGTTCATAGTAGCAAGAATGTATACACAACTATCTAAAAAAATAATGTTCTAAACAACATCAAATTATATCAAGGGTGCCTCTAGATTGTCAGCATTCTGTGGAAGAGATCCAAGCGCGTCCTGGGAAATTTAAGTTTGCACAATTAAAGTGGATTAATGGGCTCAGAACACTGGAAAGTGTGGAATGAACAAACGATTAATGGGAAGATGTATAAAACACCAAGCAAGCAGATCTGGAGGAATATAGGATGAAGGCTCCTGAAATGTACTCAGAGTCGAGAGCGGATTTCATGCTCTTTATTCAGCTCATAGTGGTGAGGAGGAATGAAAGTCCCCTCAAAGTATCTGCTTTATATACATTATTTACACAATGGGCTGCACGTGATTGGCTAATTCCGGAATAGGCCAATCAGGTTGTGGATTCACTTCCATCTGGAGCCGGATTGGGTGGCTCCTGCAGACCGATCATACTGCTGCATTGTTCTAGGACCAATCAGACTGCTACATTTTGGATCCTATTCAACTCAGTACATAACAGCTCCTTTTCATGTAACAGGTCAGAACAAAAGTTTCGTAAAGAGCATCTATGTCCTAATGCCTGTATAAGATTTGTGCATGCAAATCCGGATGAATGCTCAATAAATAGGTTATCTGAAGGAACCTAAATTCCATGTAGTGTACAGTAGAAAATGGGCAACTCACCCTTCAGGGGAAAAACTCTCTTAAAAAATAAAGTTTTCAGTAGCAACTATACTGATGTTGACAGAAATCAGATATTGTTTGTGTGCTTGTTTACGTTCAGCCTGGATGTTTGGAGTCAAATATTAGGAGCAGCAGAAACAGGAATTATTTCACCTTTCTGGTGTTAGAATTTTGGAGGTTATTGGCACAAAGCAGCAGAGTAAGCCTTTATTTCAGCTGTTAATAGCCAAAAGAATCTTAATTGCTCAATTTTGGGAGGACACTGGCCATATAGTTATTTTAAGGAACTCATTTCTAAAATGTAGGGAGAAGAGAATTAGAATGTTGAGGGTTCGGGGAATTGTCCACCAAAAGTAATGGAAATAGTGGTTTGACTTAGACGGTTGATTTGCTGAATACAGTGGTGCCCCGCAAGACGAATGCCTCGCAAGACAGAAAACTCGCTAGACGAAAGGGTTTTCCATTTTGGAGGTGCTTCGCAGGACGAATTTGCTATGGGCTTGCTTCGCAAGACGAAAATGTCTTGCGATTCCTGGGGTTTTTTTTCCGCTCCCCACCCCCTTTTTCTAAGGCACTAAGCTGCTAATAGCCTTTTAGCAGCTAATCCACTAATCCCTTAAGCCTTTAATAGCCGCTAATAGCCGCTAACAGCGCTAATCCGCTAATCCGCTAATGGGCTTGCTTCGCAAGACAAAGAAACCGCTAGACGAAGAGACTCACGGAATGGATTCTTTTCGTCTTGCGAGGCACCACTGTATTTGAACAATAGAACCAGGGTAGATTAGTGGTTAGAATGCGTTGGATTACGAATGGTGAGTCTCGTATTCAGATTCCCACTCAGCCAGGAAGCTCATTGTGTAACCTGGGGTCAGTCACAACCTCACAGCCAGGGGTCAGCAAACATTTTCAGCAGGGGGCCAGTCCACTGTCCCTCAGACCATGTGGTGGGCTGGAATATATTTTGAAGGAAAAAAAATGAACGAATTCCTATGCCCCACAAATAACCCAGAGATGCATTTTAAATAAAAGGACACATTCTACTCATGTAAAAACATGCTGATTCCTGGACCATCCACGGGCCAGATTTAGAAGGCGATTGGGCCGGATCTGGTCCCTGGGGCTTAGTTTGCCTACCCATGGCCTAAACCTTTCTCACAGGGTTGTTGTGAGGATAAATTAGGCGAGCCCTTTGAAGGAGGAATGGAATAAAGATGTTAAAACCCCCCACAAAAATTGTTCTTGGAATTTAATAGTATTTTTAATAATCAGTCAAAATTCATAAAGGCGTCAAAATTATATTAATGCATATAATACACACATATGCATTAATATAATTTTGATGCCTTTATGAATTTGGGTTGGGAAATAGCTTTGCATATTTTGTGTGCTTTTTGCTATGTGTGTATTGTAATGAAAGAGATTACTGATAATAAGGTTGCTCAGAAACTTCCAGTATGTAGGGAGGGGGAATTGCAAGACAAACCATATTGGGTAGAACCCAACATTTTACAAGCAGACTTCTTCTCATGCAATGGGACTTCACCTTTTCCCCCTCCCCCCTGCCTTGCCCCCCAGATGTACTCTAGAGGAGGGTCCCTCCTAACTCTTTGGAAAAGATTTTGCTGGTATGGGGGTGCTGCAGGGAAAGGAAAGGAAGGTGAAGTCCCACGGTGCAAGCAGAAGTCTGTTCCACTCATGCATAGACAGCTCTAGGTACCACCCCAAAAACAGAAAGCTTGTGATGACTTGTTCAGATATGGTCATTTTGCAATTTCCCTATATTAGTGATACAGTGGTACCCCGCAAGACGAATGCCTCGCAAGACGGAAAACCCACTAGACGAAAGGGTTTTCCGTTTTGGAGGTGCTTTGCAGAACAAATTTCCTATGGGCTTGCTTCGCAAGACGAAAATGTCTTGCGAGTTCCTGCAATTTTTTTTCGCTCCCCACCCCCTTTTTCTAAGGCACTAAGCTGCTAATAGCCTTTTAGCAGCTAATCCGCTAATCCCTTAAGCCTTTAATAGCCGCTAATAGCCGCTAAACCGCTAATAGCGCTAATCCGCTAATGGGCTTGCTTCGCAAGACGAAAAAACCGCTAGATGAAGAGACTCGCGGAACGGATTCTTTTCGTCTTGCGAGGCACCACTGTATTTTGATTTTAGAGTCTATGTACAATCAACTGCTGTATAGAATCAACTACAGTGGTACCTCAGGTTACAGACGCTTCAGGTTACAGACTCCGCTAACCCAGAAATAGTACCTCGGGTTAAGAACTTTGCTTCAGGATGAGAACAGAAATCGTGCTCTGGTGGTGCGGCGGCAGCAGGAGGCCCCATTAGCTAAAGTGGTGCTTCAGGTTAAGAACGGTTTCAGGTTAAGAACGGACCTCCGGAACGAATTAAGTTCTTAACCCGAGGTACCACTGTTCTACCAAATAAAGAAGGAACAAAGTAGTCCAATATACAGTCTTATTTTTCTGTGGGGTTGCAGTTTTCCACCATCGGAACTTGCTGGGAAATGGCATTAACCTCCGGTACAAATTTAGTTTGGTTTGAGGAAGTTACCTGAAAGAAGAACTTACAGGGGGAAAAAATTCTTATGAAGTCAAACACTATTAAAGAAGAAGAAGAAGAAGAAGAAGAAGAAGAAGAAGAAGAAGAAGAAGCCGCCAAAAACCAACAACCCACCAACACCCAGGGTTGGGGTAAAAGGAAGTGTAGTTGTGGGAGCAGACAAAGGCTTAAGGTTGTACAGCAGCAAACAAGTTGAGCATCTTTGCAGATGAAAGTTGTGTTTTATGGTAGTCCACACCATGACCTATGGGTTGTATTCAGGGACTCAAGATCCTTACCTCCTCCTCCTCCTCCTCCTCCTCCTCCTCCTCCTCCTCACATAAGTTGATAGATTGCCAGTAGAATATCTGCATTTTGTGAAGAATGCTGGGCACCCTTTTTTTATTTTTTAAAAAGACAAATCATGATAATGATGGTGGACCAAGGTAAAATGGTGAAAATGACCAGGAAAATCAGAAACTAAGAAGGTAGAAACTTTAACAAGGAATGGGGAAAATTTATAAGTTATCTAAGAGAACAGTGAAAACAACTAAAAACTTTGGCAGGATCATAGCAACTCTTGTAACCTATGAAAAACTAAGGTAAAAAAGGGTTTTTAAGAAAAATGGAGAAATTATAAAATGCAGTAGAAATGTTTGACAATGGAAACCGTGGAGTGGGGGAGGGAATCCTATATGTTTATGATTATCGTTTAAATTCAAATGTATATTGTAAAACTGAATATATTTTTTTTAAAATAAAAAAGACAAGTGGTAACAGTTACTGGGGTGGTGGAAAGCCATGGCAGTTAAACTTAGCAAAGTTTGTAGTGCAGATGAACTTTTCTGCAGATTTTTGTTTTCTGCTGCTCCAGAGAAGCGGACACGGAGCAATGGATCCAAACTACAAGAAAGAAGATTCCACCTAAACATTAGGAAGAACTTCCTGACAGTAAGAGCTGTTCGACAGTGGAATTTGCTGCCAAGGAGTGTGGTGGAGTCTCCTTCTTTGGAGGTCTTTAAGCAGAGGCTTGACAACCATATGTCAGGAGTGCTCTGATGGTGTTTCCTGCTTGGCAGGGGGTTGGACTCGATGGCCCTTGTGGTCTCTTCCAACTCTATGATTCTATGACTTCGTGACAAAGCAAAATGAAACAGCAAGCTTCCGCCTTGATCCTAGAGCCCCCCAGTTTCTCCCAGCCACTGGACAGGGGCTCCTGGGTGGGGGGGGGCAGCAGCTTTGGGAAGGAGGCAGTTGGGCTCTAGGAGTCCTCACATCTCTTGCCTGAAGCCCTACAAGTCCTTCCTCTTGTTTCTTTCTTCAGGCAAGCTTTTGGGTAGGTTAGAATCCACCAGTTTCAGCCCTCCTTAATTCATAGCAAATTGTTGTGACTTTGGATTTATTGTACAATGGCGACCACCTTTGCTGGGGCTTCAGAGGGACTAGTGAGCACATTCTATATAATTTTTTAATAATATTTATTAGAAGTTTAACAGTTACAGAAAGAAAAAAAGAGAAAAAACAATAAAGAATTTAACAAACAATACAACAAAGATAAAAACAAAAACAAAAAAATACATCAAAACAACAAGAAAAACAAAAACATTTAAAAACACATCCAATTTCCATATCTTTACCTTTCATTTACTTGTTTCATCGACCTCCTCACACCTCCCTTTTTTGTATTCTAGTTCAATTTAGCTATTTCAGCAAATCCTTTCCATCTTTCTCAATCTTTCCCCCCCCCTATAATTTATCTTAACACAATCTAACTTTAAATTTTCCACTTTAGCCCATTAACAACCAGTTTTTGCTTAATTCTTTATAACATTTCTGCTAAAACCATATAACTTCATTCCAGCACTCTTCTAACATTCATTAATTTTGCAGTATTTCTGTAAATATACTTTAAATTTTTTCCAATCTTCTTTCACCGAGTCTTCTCCCTGGTCTCGGATTCTGCCAGTCATTTCCGCCATTTCCATGTAGTCCCTCAGCTTCATCTGCCATTCTTCCCAGGTGGGTAGATCTTGTGTCTTAGTGAGCACATTCTAAAGTTTGAGCGAAGATTGGCCAGAGGCGCAGTCTCGAAACCAGGCCCTAGTACGTTGTAGGAGCTATAGTAGCAGCACCTGTCACTCTGGGTCCTTCCCCTGCCAGTGATGTAACAGGGGTTATTGTTGGGCAGGATCTGACCAGATGGAGGTAAAGCACCAAGCTGCACATAGCCTGTTGAGACTTGGGACTCAGCTACATTAGTGAAAAAAACAGCGCCTTGAATGTGTTGTAAACGTGCAACACCAGATGGCGCTGGAGAGCAAAACAAATTTATTTGCTATTTTACATAGCGCTTTTTTTCTCTTGATATGACAATTTAATTTCTGGCTTATTATAGTGTTTCCCGCCCCCTGTGTGCAGATCTGCCCTTGCACTTTGAGAGAGATGAAGCAGTGCCAATGTCACAGCTGCCAAGGGGCGGTGACATCAGGTGGAGAAGTGAGAAAAGAAGGGACAACAGAGCTTTCTTCCAAGACAGTGCAGAAAAGAGGAACGACCCATTTATTTTTAACTATACTTCATGCTGCTTCAGAGGTGAGTAACCATAATTCCTAACATGATCAAAAGCCATACCCATGTAACCAGAAGCTAAGTAAAGAAAAGCAATTTTTTGCTGTTGTCTGCAAGAGATGTGCACAGGTTTTTTTCCCCAGGTTCTCTTGGACTTCATAATCCTCTGTACATATTTTTACAAAGCCACTAGCAGCCTCATAGCTGGTGTAGCTTGGGAATCGGAGGGGAGGGAGAAATCAGTGTAGTTTTGAAAGGCTCAATCTGCCATCCTGATTCAAAATGGCACCCAATTGTATGTAAACATAGACAAAAACCTGCTCCTTTATCTCAGGAACCATCATGAAAAGAATTGGTCACAACAGCTTGAGAGGTGTCCAAATGGACAAACAGACAAACTACTGTCCAAAACACGTATCAGATTGGAGCAAAGACAACACTAAAAACTAGTACAGTCGTACCTTGGTTTTTGAACAGCTTAGTTCTTGAACATTTTGGCTCCTGAACGCCGCAAACCTGGAAGTGGTTGTTCCGGTTTGCGAACTATTTTTGGAAGCCAAACGTCTGACGGGGCTTCCAATTGCAGGAAGCTCCTGCAGCCAATCAGAAGCTGCGCTTTGGTTTCCGAACGTTTTCTGGATTCCATTTGACTTCCAAGGTACGACTTTATTGAGATGTTTTGGACTGCTCATGACTGTCCCATGTCTCTTTCCTCATGCGTCATCTGCTAGTGCCCACTGCAGTCATTCCCCAATCTGAGGTCCCCCCAGATGAAAAATTCATGGAGAGAGCTATCAATGGCTACTAGTCGAGGCAGTAATGCCTCTGAATGCCAGCTGGAAACTGCAGATAGATTCTGCTTGGCCACTGTGAAAACAGGATGCTGGGCTGAATGGGCCCCTGGCCTGATCTAGAAGGTTCTTCTCATGTTCTGCATGGGGCTGTTGTCTGAGCAATATGTCTACCTAGACCTATGCAAACTGGTCCTTGTTGTTGTTTAGTCGTTTAGTCGTGTCCAACTCTTCGTGACCCCAGAGCATGCCAGGCACTCCTGTCTTCCACTGCCTCTTGCAGTTTGGTCAAACTCATGCTCGTAGCTTCGAGAACACTATCCAACCATCTCGTCCTCTGTTGTCCCCTTCTCCTTGTGCCCTCCATCTTTCCCAACATCAGGGTCTTTTCCAGGGAGTCTTCTCTTCTCATGAGGTGGCCAAAGTATTGGAGCCTCAGCTTCAGGATACAGTGGTACCTTAGGTTACATACGCTTCAGGTTACATATGCTTCAGGTTACAGACTCCGCTAACCCAGAAATAGTGCTTCAGGTTAAGAACTTTGCTTCAGGATAAGAACAGAAATCGTGGTCCGACAGCGCGGCGGCAGAAGGAGGCCCCATTAGCTAAAGTGGTGCTTCAGGTTAAGAACAGTTTCAGGTTAAGAACGGACCTCGGGAACAAATTAAGTACTTAACCTGAGGTACCACTGTATGTCCTTCCAGTGAGCAGTCAGGGCTGATTTCCTTCAGAATGGAGAGGTTTGATCTTCTTGCAGTCCATGGGACTCTCAAGAGTCTCCTCCAGCACCATAATTCAAAAGCATCAATTCTTCGGCGATTCTTTATGGTCCAGCTCTCACTTCCATACATCACTAATCTGATCCTACTTGCTACCAATCCCCCATGGGCAGTTCAGAAAGACACACCATATGGCTAATTGGTTTTGGAAACGAAGGATCTTTCAGAAAGCAGACCTTTCAGAACCATTTCAGCCTGCTGTTCCAATAAATAAAAAAATAAATTTGAAATCCCCAGGGCCTGCCCAAACTCTTGGGTGTGCCTAAACCAGCTTTATGGATCCCAGACATTATGTGAACTCTGTTGTTTAGTGGTGCAAAATTATGTGACTGGGCAGTATTTCCAGAACAACACTTACTCTGCAGCTTCATTGCTGCTGTTCCTATTTGGATGTACGGAGATACGTCCCACACATATATTGTTCTGTGCCCCTTTGCTGATAAATGTTGTGGTCACTGACAACCGCATGAAAATTAATGGTTCTGGAGATAAAAGGGCAGGAAAATGGTTGCCAATTTGGAATCTCTCCACAGACCCCAATGGCTTATGTATAAATATCCTCCAATGTTTGACTCAAGATATGAAATACTCAGAAGCAATTAAAAAGTTCGTTGTGTGGCAGTAAGGGAGCAACACCCTACTTCCATGGGGTCTGATATACCCAGCCTATATATATATATAGGAGTCCAACATATTTATACAGAATACACTTAAAACATGAGGACTGATCAAAGGGAAGACTTGAAGCTAATATTTTTCTCAAAAGCAGCTTCCAACATTAGCTTGCTATTTAACACTCTCTCTCTCTCTCTCTCTCTCTCTCTTTCACACACACACACACACACACACACTGTTCAAGAGCAATTTGAAAGTAAACAAAGTCAGACAAGGTTCTCTTGTAAAATAGAATTTTAAGTTTTATTATTTCCAGTTGGAAATTTACCCAAGGCAGGTCTTTGCCTTTCAGCTAAAGCCTTCCTGGAAATGAACACAATGGGAAAACCAATGTCACCTTCTGCATTCAAAATCTAGGGAAATAGTCAGCACCTTTGGTCTTTCTTCAAAAAAAACCCCCACAAACAAACGGCTTTTAAAGTGTAGTGTGCTCAAAAACACCCAATTCTTAGGATGTTCTGGAGGTACATTTTCCTTCAAATTCACCTCTACACTTTGCATTAAATGGACAGTGCAATAGCTAATCAAGCTATGGGTAAGAAGAGGCTCATTGTCAAGTCACGACGAAGATGCTGCTTTGTGGCTGAACAGCATCTTGGGCTTGCATTTGGAAAAAAAAACTTAAAATCCCCACCTCCAGTGACATCCCCAAAACAAATAAGCTATTTTTCTTAACAGCATACAAAACAAATGAGGAAAACAGAGATTTGCTCCATCAGGCAACTGCAACTAGCAGTATATCATGTACTAATTTACTTGGCAGGTGTTTCTGTAAAGACACGCACGCACACACTCATTCCCTGATGGGTAGTCTCTAGAATCCCATCCATGAAGGTGATTCTGCAGGTTTCTGCAGCATCCGTTCCCTCAAAGCAAGCAGCTTCTCCATCTGGTCTTAAAAAATATAGGCACATTAGCAGCTTTCCTTGCTCTAAGGCATCACAGTGTACTATCAAGGTAATGAGAGGGTCCCCATGAAAAGGCAAGCAGTACTTTCTCCCAGTTCAGGAAGTTGTCAAACCGTGCAGACTACACAAACAGGTGGTGGTGGTGGGGGGGTCAAGTTCATGTCAAAAGGCCTCTGGAGGTCTGGATTGCAGCGATCAGAAAGGCACACCAGGTCCCTGACATTGGGAGTCGTAAGGAAGGGCCTAGCAAAAATGCTACCCTTCCATCATTCCTTTGTTTGAGGTCTAGGGATTCCATCTCCCCTCACAAGTCCCCTTTTCTTTGGCAAAGGGATAAAGCTGCCTTGAGGATGCTTTAAAGAAGAGAGAAAGGGACTTATTTGCAGCACGATGGTGAGAGGCCTGACGAGGTAAGGCACTGGCAACGGCCTGTGCAAAGAGGTGAAGATTTCAGCCACAAAACAATACCACACTCCAGTGTTCCACTATTGTAAAATGCAGTCCTAAGCTACTGAAACTTGGGGGGACAAGAGTTTCTGCACTGCCCACTGACATCTGTGTGCAAGATCTTGGGAAACAACAACAACAACACAGCTGAGAAACTATTAGAAATGTCCCCCCAAAGTCTTTACAATGTAGTTTCTCCTTCCACAGTCTCCGTGTGGTCAGAAGATGCTTTCCCTATGTAACAGAGTTTAAAGTCATTCTTATCTTTGGCATCAGTTATTTTCTAAACTACCCCACAGGTAAACTATTTCTTAGGAGAGGCTCTGCACCTCCGCAAGCTGCTACTTCCCACGCTGCTCACAGCATACAAACGTTAAGAGGCAAAAAATATTTTACATCCTATCAACGCCCCCCCCCCCTCTTAAATCTACTGCAAAATAAAACCACCATTGTTGTCCGTCTCACAATATGGAGCTTTGATTAACAATACTTATGGTACTCTAAAGAGCAAACACACCAGCTTGGAATTTTACTTAATTAAAAAGAACTAAAGATACACCAACGGTTTGCCGTGTCCTCTTTGACCATCCCATCCCAGAAAGGCACAAAAGTGTATTGTAAGTCAAGTGTGATTACGCAGCATATTTGACTGGGTTCTCTTCTTTCTCTGAACTTGTCCTCTGTCTTCTTGGTAGTGGAGTTGAAAGAACAGAAACTTTCACAAGAGGACTTTGGCAACAGGCTACATGGTCTTGCCAGGATTGCTTAGCTGAAGTACCAAAGCTGATGGGGGTCTGCAGAGTTACAGGAAGCCATGGAAGGGTGCTCTCCCCTTGCAGACAGACATTTGTTAGATGCCACATTTTTGAGGAGGTGATCCTAAAAAAAGAAGAAATTGAAGAGCATTGCCTTAGATCACTCCAAAGTCCATCCTAGCCCAGTATTCTATCCCTAAGAAAAGTAGGAGAGATTCCTATGAGCAATTAGAAAAGGAGAACACAAAGCTGATAGACTTCCCCTGTATCCTCACAGAGTGTGATTTATGGATATTATACCACTGTACCTATAGCTCAGCGGGACGCGGGTGGCGCTGTGGGTAAAACCTCAGCGCCTAGGGCTTGCCGATCGCATGCTCGGCGGTTCGAATCCCCGCGGCGGGGTGAGCTCCCGTCGTTCGGTCCCAGCTCCTGCCCACCTAGCAGTTCGAAAGCACCCCTAAGTGCAAGTAGATAAATAGGTACCGCTTTATAGCGGGAAGGTAAACGGCGTTTCCGTGTGCTGCTCTGGTGCCGGCTTGCCAGAGCAGCTTCGTCACGCTGGCCACATGACCCGGAAGTGTCTCCGGACAGCGCTGGCCCCCGGCCTCTTAAGTGAGATGGGCGCACAACCCTAGAGTCGGACACGACTGGCCCATACGGGCAGCGGTAGCTTTACCATTACCTATAGCTCAAGGTCGTGGGTGGCACTGTGGGTTAAACCACAGAGTCTAGGGCTTGCCGATCAGAAGGTCGGCGGTTCGAATCTCCGTGACGGGGTGAGCTCCCGTTGCTCGGTTCCAGCTCCTGCCCACCTAGCAGTTCGAAAGCACGCAGTGCAAGTAGATAAATAGGTACCACTCTGGAGGGAAGGTAAACAGTGTTTCCGTGCGCTGCTCTGGTTTGCCAGAAGCGGCTTAGTCATGCTGGCCACATGACCCGGAAGCTGTACACTGGCTTCCTCGGCCAGTAAAGCGAGATGAGCGCCACAACTCCAGAGTCGTCTGCGACTGGAACTAATGGTTAGGGGTCCCTTTACTTTTTTACCTATAGCTCACAAGGCTTCCAAGGAAGTCCAGCACTCTAGGAATATGCAATTCTTTGGGGCAGCACCAAATGCCCCTCTTGAAATTTGCCTGGTATTTGCTGGGGACAAAGTTAATTGGTTTTGGGGGTGGAGGAGGGGAAATATTTGCAGTGTTTCTGAAGTAAGGGGGGTGAACTTACCATAGCAAAAGCATCCTCTCCCCTCCTGACTGTGGGGAAAATATCTGCTACGCAAGTCAGGTTTTTGTTGTTGTTGTTTGTGGCAAATGACCATTAGCAAGGAAAATGTTAACTCCTGTTGCTGCTACCATGGACAGCAGCAGCCAGGGGACAAGACAGGAGTTCTTCTTGGTGGTCAGAGAGTGGCTACAGCTTTCAGCACTCCCCTGAAGGCCAGAATATCCCATAAGCATGTTCATGGCGAAGAATTGTGGCTCATTTGACATTTCCCCCAATTCTGGAAGTTTATTGTTTATTTTTTGAAAGGGCTCTCCTTTTCCTTAGCACCTTGGTCAGCGTAACTCGCTGTTGCCAAAATACTGTGAATATGGCCACCCCACAAATAAAATCATCCTGTTGGGCTGCTGCAGACTCACTTGCCTCCTCCAAAAAACAAGAGCCAGAAACATTTTAATTCCAGTGTTTTTCATCACAGCCCTATTTTTTTAAAGAGAGATTAAAACCGTGTCTTTGGCATCAACCATTTTCAGACAGGTTATTAAGCATCCGTGCTTATTTAGCTAAGCTCATTTGGCTCTTGTGGGCTCCCTGGAGGAAGGACAGTATATAAACAGAATGAATTAATAAACACTAGTTAGTCATTGAGAGACTTGCCCCTCCATGAATTTTTAGAATGACTTTTTTTTTTTGAGACCATCACCACACCAGGTGCTAGAGCAGGCATAGGCAAACTCGGCTCTCTAGATGTTTTGGGACTACAACTCCCATCATCCCTAGCTAACAGGACCAGTGGTCAGGGATGATGGGAATTGTAGTCCCAAAAAATCGGTTTTTTAAAAAAATGATATTTATTAAAAGTTTAATAGTTACAGAAAGAAAAAGAAAAAAGAAAAAAGAAACAATGAAGATTTAACAAACAATACAACAAAAAGAAAAAGAAAAAACAATACCACAAAACAACGAGAAAAAATTAAAACATTTTAAAACACATCCAATTTTCATTTCATTATCTTTTATGTACTTGTTTCCTCGACTTCCTCGCACCTCCCTTTTTTGTAATCTAGTTCAAATTAGCTAATTCAACAAATCCTTTCCCTCTTTCTCAATTTTTGTTCTTTAATTTATCCTAACACAGTTTAACTTTAGATTTTCCACTTTAGCACATTAACAATTAATATTCATATAATTCTTAATAACCCTTCTGCTAAAACCATGTAACTTCATTCCAATATTCTTCTAACATTCATTGTAGTCCCAAAACATCTGGAGGGCCAAGTTTGCCTATGCCTGTGCTAGAGAAACATGGAACAACCCAGCAAACAAACAGCATTGTGAAAATGGAGTTCTCTCTCTTCCCCACTTCAAAGTAGTGGGGGCGAGCGGCTCCCACAATGCCAAGAGGGATCCTCAGACCCTCCTCTGTGGTGGCTGCTGCAACTTCTCATTACAGCACACCCCAAGCCCACACTCAGTGGCTGCTCTCAGAAGGAACTCCTTGCTCTCCAGAAAAAATGGCAGAATAGAACTGCCCATTATGTACTTTGGCCAGGCCAGGCCAGGCTGTAGCCATAGCAGCAAGGGTTGCCTGTCTGGCAAGAAGTGGATGAACGATTGGGGGGGGGGGCAAAAACAGGGGTTCCGAGAGCAAGAGAAAAGCACGCCGCTCTGAAATCTACCTATGTCTATAACTTAAAGCACTCACATTAGTCAGCTCCCATTCTTCATTTTCCGGCACCCGGGAGTGCTTCCCTGTATAGTGACAGTCTCCCAATTCCACGGGTCCCATCTTGGAACGGAGGCAGAGCTGCTTGCCGATGTTGTGCCGCAGGTCTCGCTGGGATGTGTATTCAAAGTACTGAGAACGACACACAAAAGAACAGCCACCGGGGAGTTGCTAAGAGGCCTTCCTCATCAGAAAGGAATTGAGAGGAGTCAGGCTTTTGCTTTGTTCTGGGGTAGAGCGGTTTATTTTTACACGTCAAGAAAACGTGGATGCAAAACAAAGTGGTAGGCAATCGCTTTCCAGTTTTGTAAAACTGTTCTCAACTGTTTTGGGGAACAAGTCTATACAGTTGTACCTTGGTTGCCGAACTTTATCCGTTCGACTCCTGGAACCGTTTGAAAACCAAGGTGCGGCTTCCAATTGGCTGCAGGAATTTCCTGAACTCAATCAAAAGCCGCGTCAGAAATTTGGCTTCCGAAAAAGGTTTGCAAACCAGAACGCCTGCTTCTGGGTTCGCGGTGTTCAGGAGGCGATTTCTTCAGCTACTAAGCCGTTCGAGATCCAAGGTATGACTGTAGAAGGTGTATTTTGATTAATGCAGTGTTCTTTTTTCTGTTTTAAAATGGAAACTTAGGGAAAAAAATGTGGGTAAGCTCTTACACTAGGAAGGTAAAGGTAAAGGGACCCCTGACCGTTAGGTCCAGTTGTGACCGACTCTGGGGTTGCGGCACTCATCTTGCTTTACTGGCCAAGGGAGCTGGCGTACAGTTTCCAGGTCATGTGCCAGCATGACTAAGCCGCTTCTGGCGAACCAGAGCAGCGCATGGAAACGCCATTTACCTTCCCGCCGGAGCGGTACCTATTTATCTACTTGCACTTTGACGTGCTTTCGAACTGCTAGGTTGGCAGGAGCAGGGACCGAGCAATGGGAGCTCACCCTGTTGTGGGGATTTGAACCGCCGACCTTCTGATCGGCAAGCCCTAGGCTCTGTGGTTTAGACCACAGCGCCACCTGCATCCCTTTATACTAGGGAAGTAATTCAGGCAGTGCAGAACTATCTCTACAGAAGCACCTGTTTGCCTGAAATCATAGGGCAGCACAAAACTGCCAGACTGCAGTCCCTGAAAGCATAGCCCTGTGGTGTGTGTTCAGACATGAGAAGATACACGGGGTGCTGTCCAACGAAGCAGTTCCATTTGCACAAGGACTTTTGGCTGCGCAGTAGAACATCCCCTCCATCTCCATCTTTCCCTGTGTACCCACTAAATCTGTTCTGAGGTTTTCTCCAGGTCCCCAGAAGAGTTGGGAAAGTGCATGAGAAGGAAGGGAAGTTTCATTGCACAAATGGGAGTGTTTTGCTGGATTCCACCATAAGACTGGGCTTTTCTCATGAATTCCATACCTGATTGCCTCCCATCCCATGGCAGGGGTACATGATGAGCGGCTTCCCTCCATGGTTGTTCTCTCCAACATCCAGGCAGCGTTTGGCACCCTCATTTCTAATCTGAAAACAACCCAACACTGTCAGGGGTCCATCTACAGCCAGAAGCAGTACCTAGGTGCGAATCTGCCTAAATACTCAGAGACACAGTCCCATAGACGCTGCACTATTTCTGTAAGCAGTGTGCAGTCCTGAATTTTCCCCCTTCAGCCCAACTAACCTCCCACCTCTCTCAAAGCAACTACAGTGGTGCCCCGTAAGACGAATGCCTCGCAAGACGGAAAACCCGCTAGACGAAAGGGTTTTCCGTTTTGGAGGTACTTCGCAGGACGAATTTGCTATGGGCTTGCTTCGCAAGACGAAAATGTCTTGTGATTCCTGGGTTTTTTCCCCCGCTCCCCACCCCCTTTTCCAAAGGCAGTAAGCTGCTAATAGCCTTTTAGCAGCTAATCCGCTAATCCCTTAAGCCTTTAATAGCCGCTAAACCGCTAATAGCGCTAATCCGCTAATGGGCTTGCTTCGCAAGATGAAAAAACCGCTAGACGAAGAGACTCACCGAACGGATTCTTTTCGTCTTGCGAGGCACCACTGTATTATCTATCTTCCATTTCTAGCTGCTAGCATACCTAGTTCCTGCTCAAGAAACAAAAACTGTACTACTCCCTTGCAACATATAAACCTTTTTTCAAAAACCTTCCCACTTAGGATTCAAATCAGAATATTCTAAGTTCTGGAGACAGTGATGGCTATTAGACTGGTTCCTTAGTAGGACTGAAGGAGGGAGGGAGGGAGAAAAGCAGGGGTGTAGGAAGGGGGGCAGTGGGGGGGGACCGTCTTGGGTGCCCTCACTGAGGGGGGTGACATTTGGTGCGCCACCTGCCGGTGACTCCCAAGCTTACCCCGAGCCATCGAGGTAAGAGGAGGAGCCAACAGCAGCAAGAATACTCATCGCAAAGTATTCAAAGACACAAGAGCTACCCACCCGGGAAGAATGGCAGATGAAGCTGATGGACTACATGGAAATGGCGGAAATGACCAGCAGAATCTGAGACCAGGGAGAAGAGTCGGTGGAAGAAGATTGGAAAAAATTTAAAGTATATTTACAGAAATATTGCAAAATTAATGAATGTTAGAAGAATATTGGAATGAAGCTATAGGGTTTTAGCAGAAGTGTTATTAAGAATTATATTAATATTAAGTCTTAATGCGATAAAGTGGAAAATTTAAAGTTAAATTGTATTAGGATAAATTATAGAACAAAAAAATTGAAGAAGAGGGAAAGGATTTGTTGAACCAGTTAATTTGAACCAGAATACAAAAAAGGGAGGTGCGAGGAAGTCGTGGAAATAAGCTAATGAAAGATATAGATATAAAATTTGGATGTGTGTTTTTGTTGGTTTTTTATATGTTGTATTGTTGTACTGTATTTTTTCTTATTGTTGATGTATTGTTTGTTGAATCTATGTATTGTTTTCCTTGATTGTTCTTTTTTTTATAATTATAAAATTTCTAATAAATATTATTATTAAAAAAAAAAAAGAGGAGGAGCTGTGCCACTTTGCCGGCGCCATTCCCCCCATCCCCCTTCATTTTGACAGCTTGGGGGAGGCTTGGGAGTTGCGGGCAGGTGGCGTGCCGAATGTTTACCATGGGTGGCTCGCTCTGTCCCCAGCTGCAGGGCACCCTCTGCACCTCACACCCCTCGGGAGCGCGCCCGTCCTAGGCAGTGCGGGCATATGCTCCGCCACTAGAGGGAAGGAGGGAAGGCGGGAAGGAAGGAAGGAAGGAAGGAAGGAGGGAAGGAAGGAAGGAAGGAGTCGAGTTCATAAACTGAGAAGTACAGATTGACAAAGCAAAAATTAAAGCTTTTGAAGGCTGGTTAATGAAGGGTTTGCTTTATGTAGCAAAGTCAAAGGGCAGCGAATAAGACGCATCCAGATTTTCCCTTTCTGCTGCATAGGTCCCTTCTTTAAAGCTCTGTGTCCAAGTGGTCTCCCCCCTCCTGGCTTGGCGCTTACTCCCCAAAACCTGCCGAATGGCAGTCTGGGGGAAACCTGAAGTGCCCTTTGTTGTGCTTCAGCTTTCAAGCATGGTGTTGCGCTTGGAAAGCACAGGACAAAAGATATGAGTCGATGTGTGAAGACGTGCACAATTTTCACTTGGTGGAGAATCAAACCTATTCCCAGAGTTTCTCTCTTGGTCGCATTTGAGTGGGATGGAAGATTGGAAATACATAAGCAATTTTAAATGTTTATACATGTAGGTTTTACAGGCCTACCATCTGGACCAGATACTGGCATTCTGAGTCATGTCCTGAACTGCAGAATATATATTATGAACCAAGAAAGGGCCAAGTGGAAAATTTGGGGTGTTTCTGAGGCATCTGGCGGAACGCGGCTGGATATAGAAGGCAAGGCTAGATGCTCCTTTGCTGTGGCCCAGAAAGAACTCTCTCAGGCAATGAACACGCAAAACCCGCACTTACGGCTCCGTAAAACGCCGGTGTAAGGTCTGGGATGAAGATCTCGGGATAAATGGTTTGTAGGTACCAGGTGAAGTTCTTGCAATGTAACCGCTCCTTCAGCTCAAGCCTCTCAGCGAGGTCTCCATACGTTTTCTGACAAGGCACAGCATGGTTTGTTTGTTTTTAAAGTATCAGTTCATAAAAAGGAGACACTATCACTGCCCACCCTCCTTCCTGTATAAGGTAAAGGGACCCCTGACCATTAGGTCCAGTCGTGACTGACTCTGGGGTTGCAGCGCTCATCTCGTTTTATTGGCCAAGGGAGCTGGCATACAGCTTCCGGGTCATGTGGCCAGCATGACTGGCGAACCAGAGCAGCACACAGAAATGCCGTTTACCTTCCCGCTGAAGCGGTACCTATTTATCTGCTTGCACTTTGACGTGCTTTCGAACTGCTAGGTTGGCAGGAGCAGGGACCGAGCAACGGGAGCTCACCCTGTTGCGGGGATTCGAACCGCTGACCTTCTGATCAGCAAGTCCTCGGCTCTGTGGTTTAACCCACAGCAAAGGTAAAGGTAAAGGTACCCCTGCCCGTACGGGCCAGTCTTGACAGACTCTAGGGTTGTGCGCCCATCTCACTCAAGAGGCCGGGGGCCAGCGCTGTCCGGAGACACTTCCGGGTCACGTGGCCAGCGTGACATCGCTGCTCTGGCGAGCCAGAGCCGCACACGGAAACGCCGTTTACCTTCCCGCCAGTAAGCGGTCCCTATTTATCTACTTGCACCCGGAGGTGCTTTCGAACTGCTAGGTTGGGAGGCGCTGGGACCGAACAACGGGAGCGCACCCTGCTGCGGGGATTCGAACCGCCGACCTTTCGATCGGCAAGCCCTAGGCGCTGAGGCTTTAACCCACAGCGCCACCCGCGTCCCAACTTAACCCACAGCAGAACCCACCAAATCTCTAAATGAATTCTGAAAACAAACAATTCCTTACTTTATTTTTTATTTGCTTAAGACAGCCGTCAGCAAACTTTTTCAGCAGAGGGCCAGTCCACTGTCCTTCGGACCTTGTGGGGGGCCGGACTATATTTTTTGGGGGGGGAAATGAACAAATTCCTATACCCCACAAATAGCCCAGAGATGCATTTTAAATACGTAAAAGCACACATTCTACTCATGTAAAAACACCAGGCAGGCCCCACAAATAACCCAGAGATACATTTTAAATAAAAGGACACATTCTACTCATGTAAATACACGCTGATTTCCGGACGGGACGGATTTAGAAGGCGATTAGGCTGCATCCGGCCCCTGGGCCTTAGCTTGCCTACCCATGGCTTAAGATGCGAGAAGGGCTGTCTTAAGCATATGCAGCGCCGGCGTGGAAAGATCCGCCCGGTGCCCCCCCCCAGTTGCCCAGTCCCAGGCACACAGGAGGACGGAGCTGGCTGGCCGCTTCAGCATCTCGCTGGTTCGGTCGCCCCCAAACTCACAGCGCAGAGCCGGCTGCAGCAGAAGAGCCCGCTGTGGCGCTCTGACCAGTGGCGTAGCGTGGGTTGTCAGCACCCTGGGCAAGGCAAGTAATTTGCGCCCCCTAACCCCTGGATTTTAGCACTGCGAGTGCGAGCGCCCCCCCAGATGTTTCGCCCGGTGCGGCCGGCCCCCCTGCACCCCCCCACGCTACGCCACTGGCTCTTACCAATGGGCAGTCTCTACCCCGGACTCAACTCTCGGCCCCTGGACTCTCGGCCTGGTGCCCCTGAGAGCCCGGCGCCCAGGTGCCCTGCACCCCTAGCGCCTATGGGTAAGACAGCCCTGGATGTGAGCTTAAATCCAAGGTAGGCCTCAGCCCTGGGAGTTGCATCCAGGCATGAGGAGTCTGCAGAGGCTTAGAAAGGCTCCACACTGCTCTCCTTTCTAGGCTTCTGGAGGTTCTTGAGGGTACGTTGCCTCGAACTGCCACCAACTGGCAAGGCCCCAGCCTATGCTTGGGCACTTTGTGGGTCAGAGAGGGGCAACTCTCAGTCATCCAACCACTGAAACAGTGGAACGGTCTTCCTTGAGAGGTTGGACTCTCCTTCCTTGGAGGTTTTTTAAGCAAAGGTTGGATGTGCATCTGTCATGGATGCTTTAGTTGAGGTTCCTGTATTGCAGGGGGGTTGGACTAGATGGCCCTTGGGGTCCCTTCCACCTCTACAATTCTATGCTTCTATGAAATGCCCATACAGTCATACCTTGGGTTACAGACACTTTAGGTTGCACGATTTCGGGTTGCTTACCACACCGAACCCAGAAGCACTGGAACGGGTTACTTCCAGGCTTCAGCGCTTGCGCATGCGCAGAAGCGCTAAATCGCGCTTTGCGCATGTGCAGAAGTGATGAATCACAACCTGCGCGTGTGCAAATGCGGCACTGCGGGTTGAGAATGTGCTTCTTGCACGGACCACGTTCGCAACCTGAGCGTCCCCTGTACAGGGCTTTTTCCTGGCTTGGTGAGGCTCCCTGCAACTATGTTTGAGAACCCTCTTCACTACAGCTGAATCAGCTCTACATGGAGAAATGAGAAGACGCTATGCAACAACTCTGAATCAGACCCAGTGGCCTAGCGTGGGTTGTCAGCACCCGGGGCAAGGCAAGTAATTTGCGGCCCCTAACCCGGGGCAAGGCAAGTAATTTGCGCCCCCCCCACTGCACTGTCCCTCCCCCAGATAGTCCCTCGCTCTCTCTCCGCACCACATCGCACGCCTGGCACCCCCCCTCCACAGTGGGCGGCGACCCGGCAGCTCGGATCGGATTCGCACAGCCAGCACTGCAGTGAGAGAGAGAGTGAGTGAGCCAGGTAGGGGCAGAGAGCTGCGAGTGCGAGCACCCCCCCAGATGTTGCGCCCGGTGCGGCCGGCCCCCCCTGCACCCCCCACGCTACGCCACTGATCAGACCTCCCCAAAATGTTGTCCTCGAGATGTTTGGACTGCAACTCCCGCCAATCCTGATCATAGACTCTGCCAGCTGGGGCTCATGGAGCTTGCAGTCCAAGAACCGAGGAAGGCTGCTCTAAATACATGCTTGAAAACAAGGGACGGGCACTGCTGAACCTTCAGAGTAGCTTCCAGGGGAAGGTGGCTTACATACCTCTCTAGCCATCTGGGAGGCCTGCTGGTTCCTTCTGTAGAAGATTTCTTTGTAGTCATCCATCCAGACTTCCGCCAGACGCACCTGGTTCCTGGAGATGACTTGAGTTCCTTTGGGGAAGGTGTGGGGACTCTTGGAACGGAAGACGTGGCCAACCACGGAGCAGGGGATGATCTCCAGCTGGCCCCCACACTGCCAAACCTGCAGAAAAGATATGCCCCCCCCCATGCCAACAGAAACCCTTAATTTGAGCCTGCCTGGGCCAAGGTGTGAAATGTGTGGCTCTTTTATGCCTTTCTCTTCTTTAAGGGAGAGAATCAGCATCACAATCATTAGGAAGCTTGCTTATATGGCACTGGTCCATCTACTTTAGTATTGTCTACACTGACTGGCAGCTGCTCCCCAGGCTTTCAGATTAGAAATGTCCCCAGTACCTGGAGATCCCATTGATTGAACTGGGACTTTGTTCATGCTAGGCAAATGCTCTACCACTGAGCTACAGTTCTTCCCAAAGAATGCTTTCCCCCTTACCAAAGATCACCCCTCCCCAACTCACACACAGGAATTTGGATTTGATATCCCGCTTTATCACTACCCGAAGGAGTCTCAAAGCGGCTAACATTCAACTTTCCCTTCCTCCCCCACAACAAACACTCTGTGAGGTGAGTGGGGCTGACAGACTTCAGAGAAGTGTGACCAGCCCAAGGTCACCCAGCAGCTGCATGTGGAGGAGCAGGGAATCGAACCCGGTTCACCAGATTACGAGTCCACCACTCTTAACCACTACACCACACTGGTTCTCACACAGGAGAGAAGCTGACATGGGCACCAGTTCTTCTTTCCTGGGTGCATGTGGGGAAATAGCAGCTTTGGAACGGTGGCATGGAGAAAATGTTTGACACTGCCTCTCTCACTCTGCGCCATGCTTGAAAGTCCAGTCACCAAAGCTGCTGTTGTAATGGGGAACCAGTAGCCTTCTGGACACTGGTCAACTCCCGCTAGTCATCAAATCATTGAATTGTGGAATTGGAAGGGACCCTGGGGGTCATCTAGTCTGACCCCCTGCATTGAAGGAATCTCAACTTGACATATGACCGTCCAACCTCTGCTTAAAATCCTCTAAGGAAGGAGAGTCCACCAACTCTTGTGTGAGTCCCAAATGGTCAGGAGTGATGGGAATCAGAGTTTAATATCTGGAGGTCTACAGGTTCCTCACCACAACTTTAAAAAGCAAGCTATCATTTGTTCTATCATATGTGGTGGACTTGTAAAAGGGTAAAAGAGTATTGGGAAATAATTTGTAATGAATTGAAAAAAATGTTTAAAAGTACTCCGCCCCCCCCAAAAAACCCCCAGAAATCCTTTTTGTTGGGGATAATTCAGATGGAAATTCCCAGGTGTCAACTACTGTGGCCCCTGTTTTGTTGGCCCTAAATTGGAAAACGAGTGAGGTTCTAACTAAAGAAGAATGGCAACTTAAACTGATGGAATACATGCAGCTAGCAGACTTAACTTACAGAATAAGAGCACAAGAAGAATATACATTTAAAGAAGATTGGAAAATGTTTACTGAATATATGAGTGAAAGTTGTGTACATTTGGAAATGCTGGCAGCATTAAGATATATTCAACAGTGTAAATAAGTTTTGATGGATGTAATAATGGAATTCTGAATGGTTTCGTTTATGTAAAATATGTAGGGATCTATGGCATGCAGATTGAACAATGGAAGGAGAAGAAGGGAAGCCATTGATATTTTAAGGTTGTTCAAATGAATATTCTAAAATGCAAAATAGAAAAAATAAAAATTATACAAAAAAACAAATTAGCAAACTGAAACACAAATTATGCGTTTCACATGTCATCTGGACCATAAAGAAGGCTGATCGCCAAAGAATTGACGCTTTTGAATTATGGTGCTGGAGGAGACTCTTGAGAGTCCCATGGACTGCAAGAAGATCAAACGCATCCATTCTTAAGGAAATCAGCCCTGAGTGCTCACTGGAAGGACAGATCGTGAAGCTGAGGCTCCAATACTTTGGCCACCTCATGAGAAGAGAAGACTCCCTGGAAAAGACCCTGATGCTGGGAAAGCTGGAGGGCACAAGGAGAAGGGGACGAGAGAGGACGAGATGGTTGGACAGTGTTCTCGAAGCTACAAACATGAGTTTGACCAAACTGCGGGTGGCAGTGGAAGACAGGAGTGCCTGGCGTGCTCTGGTCCATGGGGTCACGAAGAGTCTGACACGACTGAACGACTAAACAACAACAACAACATGTCATCTACCCTTGTGTCACGACCATGAATGCTGCGATTCAGGTACAGAATGGTTCTGCCAGCAAGATTCAGAGAGCTCCAACAGCACCCGAGTCTGAGGAGCAGAAATCCCGAGATCATCCTCTTCCCCATCAGCCCCTTCAAAGGAGCCTAGGCCCCACACCCAGAGCTGGTGACCCCAGTGAGGAGCTAAAGGGCCTCTTCACCAACCCAAGGATTCCTTATGCCCCAAAGCACGCATTCCACTCTGGTATGGATGAAACTAGGCCCTACCTTGGGGTCCCACCTAGACGTAATCTGGACTCTGCCACTTTGAGATTTGTCTAGCTAGCAACCAGGGGTGGGTGAACATCACTAGGGTGATACAAGCAGCTGCAACCATGCTTAATGTCGCTGCAACAGAACATGTTGCAGCTACTTGCTCCCTTCTGCTAGTTGGCTTTGGGCACATTATAGACCTGAGTATACCACTGAAGGCACGACCAGGCATTTCTGTGGGTGTGCATTGGCAGACCTGGATAGGAGATCCCTGGCTCTCTAAGAAACTTCTATAACTACTCCTGATTTTCCTTGCAGCCACAGGGTGGCACTCCAAACAGCTTTTAGCCTTCGAAAGCTGCTTTCAGACGGGGCCCTTTTGAAAATTAACAACCACCATAAAGAGCACCCACGTGATCCACTCAAGCTTTTCATTGCAATAATGAAAGAAAACATACTTCCCCTCCTTAAAAAGGATTTCAGTTATTTCCTTTACTTTATATACCCATATCTAATCTGTAAATTTTACCAAGTTTGCAGTATCCCCAGATTTTCTTACACTTTCCTAGTAATTCTAAGGTAGCATAACTCTTTCAATAATGTGCAGTTGTCACACTTGCTGTGAGCAAATTCAGAACCACATTGCTGCTTGCACACATCCTTTATCAATAGAAATTGAAGGTATATACGTGGTTAGAACTGCTACTTATGCAGGATGCATGTTTTATCGCAGCAGGAATGACCCTCGCTTCCCCACCCCGTTTTCTCCATGGAGGAAGAGTCTGGAAGATTTTGCTTCCAGCTTTTGGTTAACTACACCTTCCCTGTGCCATCCAAATCCAACAAACTATGATTAACCTTAACTATGGTTTATTTTAAACAAGCCAACTTTGAAACTGTGGTTTATGAAGCTGGCTTATTTCAACAAATCACAGGTATCATCAACCACAGGTTTAGGGTTTGGGTGCAATGTTAAATTATGGTTACTGTATTTTTTGCTCTATAAGACTCACTTTTTCCCTCCTAAAAAGTAAGGGGAAATGTGTGTGCGTCTTATGGAGCGAATGCAGGCTGCGCAGCTATCACAGAAGCCAGAACAGCAAGAGGGATTGCTGCTTTTGCTGCTAAGCGATCCCTCTTGTTCTTCTGGCTTCTGAGATCCAGAATATTTTTCCCCTTGTTTTCCTCCTCCAAAAACTAGGTGCATCTTGTGGTCTGGTGCGTCTTATAGAGCGAAAAATACGGTAATTGAAACCTGAAAAAAGACACCTCAGGGGAGGGAAGTGAGCTCGCGTCACAATCCTTTAGTTTTGATTTTTCCCCCCTTTAAAGCAGCAAGACAACCCAAGCCTAATGGCAACACATTACAAAGCAAACGATGGAATGTTGTTTCTCATCCTCTCCCCAGGATTGCCTTGTTGGAGAGCTGGTGATTGATTGGTTGATTAATGAATGAATGAATGAATGCTTCCCTGTGCTGCAAATTTGGTATAGTTGGAAAATATGCTGGGCCAGCCATAGCTGTACTGCAGTTAGGATATTGTACCTTTCCTTCTTACCCGAAAGGACATCTCCACGTTTTCCCCACCCCAGATTTCCATCTGATCATCGTAAGAGCCGATGTGCTCGAAATAGGACTTGGAAATGGCAAAGAGTCCGCCAGCAAATGTGGGAGTCCTGCAAAAAGGGAGAATTGTGAGTATGTTATTCAAATTCCAGCAAGAGAAATACTTAGCAAAAGGGAAACGGCAGCATCAATCAGTGCTCAAGATCCTCTCTGAAATTCCTAGTTTGATCTTTAGGGTATATAGACCTACGACTTGTTCCTTACACTGTCTGGGAGCATGCATCAATTTCAGTCAAGCAGTTTCTGCCCACCCCAGAATACCGTCATTACAGGAGATCAGATCTGTGGCGAGGAGCCAAGGCTTTTCTTGCAATACCCCTGAGGCTCTGAGAGAAGATTCAGGCAGCTCTGCAAGGGACCTCCATTTAGGCTAGCTTTCTGAGGAGTGGCCTGTTGGTGCTTCTTTTTGCTACTCTGTTGAATTAGGTTTTTAAAAAAGAAATTTACGCATATGAATTTTGTATGTGTTTGAGAGGTGCATTTGCTTATGATTGCTTATATCAAGGCCCCAGTAGTCTGCCGTCCCAAAATCTAACTACTCCCACAACTGATGCTCTTACAGACCGCTGATCTGATCCTTGGAACTTTCTTTAGAAAGTATTAAAACCAGGTTCTAAGCTATGCAACAGGAAGAATAAACATGTATTAAATAAAACAGAACAAGAAGAACGTGCGGGAACAAGGATCAATAGGACTAAGAGAACACCAAAGGCCTAGAGGAAGGGACAGTTGACACCATTGCCCATCCATTGCTTCTATCACAGCTGCTGCTGCAAATCTCAAGGAAGTGCAATCTATCTAGATGCTCAAGATGTTCTTCAGGAATTATTGGGTACAAAATCATGGCTGGAGAGCATGCAAAGGGTTAGGGTTATTTTCCAACATGGTCTTTGCAGAATCAAAACCCTGCACTTTTTGTGCAACTTTTCCAGTCACCATTACCTTCCAAACTTTTAAAAATAATATATTTTTGTTGTATGCTATTTTGTCGTATGCTATTTTACTTGGAGGGGATGCGGGTGGCGCTGTGGGTAAAACCTCAGCGCCTAGGACTTGCCGATCGTCAGGTCGGTGGTTCGAATCCCCGCGGCGGGGTGCGCTCCTGTCATTCGGTCCCAGCGCCTGCCAACCTAGCAGTTCGAAAGCACCCCCGGGTGCAAGTAGATAAATAGGGACCGCTTACTAGCGGGAAGGTAAACAGTGTTTCCGTGTGCTGCGCTGGCTCGCCAGAGCAGCTTTGTCACGCTGGCCACGTGACCCGGAAGTGTCTCCGGACAGCGCTGGCCCCCGGCCTCTTAAGTGAGATGGGCGCACAACCCCAGAGTTGGACACGACTGGCCCGTACGGGCAGGGGTACCTTTACCTTATTTTACTTGGAGTCCTGCTGTCAAATAGATGTGAGGAATGGACAAGTTGATTGAATATTGTAAGAATCAGTATAAACAAATACATAGCTTAGTAGGTCTCAAGTAAATCTAGCAGATTTGAAATAGATAGGGTATTTAATAGAGAACAAATTGGATGATTAAAAAGTTGTGGATTACGCAGAGTAGTATAAAAGCAAAGGAACCAGGAAAAGTGTGGGAGGGAAGTCATATGGTATATGTATATATGCTGTATTTGGTACAAAGTTGTAAGTGGGACGGGGGAGGGGAGGGGGGTTAAATATGCTCTCTGTTCCCATTTTGAAAATGCAAATAATTAAAAAAAAAAAGATGTGAGGATTTATATGTTTTAAACAGTAGAAGCTGACCTGTGTGTCACACACACACACACACACACACACACTCACTCACACTCATCCTAGAAATTCCAAAATAATAATAATAATAATAATAATAATAATAATAATAATAATAATAATAATAATTTATTATTTATTATTTATACCCCAACCATCCGCTGGGTTTCCCCAGCCACTCTGGGGGTCTTCCAACAAAATATTAAAATACAATGGTCTGTTAAACATTAAAAACTTCCCTAAACAGGGCTGCCTTCAGATGTCTTCTAAAAGTCTGGTAGTTGTTTTTCTCTTTGACATCTGGTGGGAGAGCATTCCACAGGGCGGGTGCCACTACCGAGAAGGCCCTCTGCCTGGTTCCCTGTAACTTGGCTTCCCTTGCAGTGAGGGAACCGCCAGAAGGCCCTCAGAGCTGGACCTCAGTGTCCTGGCAGAACGATGGAGGTGGAGACGCTCCTTCAGGTATACTGGACCGAGGCCGTTTAGGGCTTGAAAGGTCAGCACCAACACTTTGAATTGTGCTCGGAAACATACTGGGAGCCAATGTAGGTCTTTCAAGACTGGTGTTATGTGGTCACCAGTCTAGCTGAAACTATGAATAGCATAAACTTTCATATGCTTATTTTGCTTCCAATAGTGCATAGAGGCCAAGACATGGCGTTGTATCCAATTTCAGCCATGCTCAGAGCAGACCCACTGCAATTAATGGACATGGCTGGCTTAGGTCCCTTCATTTCAATAAGTCTAGCCTTGAGAAAACCAGCAGCAACCAAGCCCAGATGGGTTGAAGGAGAGGGAGAGCTAAGGAGGAGAACGTGAGGGAGGCCTTGGCTGATCACATCAGAAGCAGCAGGAACAGCCCCAGTGCTTAAGATGGTGCTCAGTCACTAGGAACTTTAAGGCAGAGCCTTTTGGAGTCAGACAAGCCCTTCATTCAGCCTCAGGTATCATTACGATAAATGCATATTGCCAAGCCAAATTTGAGAGCACTTGGGGACGAAGCTTTTCAATCTGCCCTGCTCCTTTCGCAAGAGGCATTTCTTTCTTTCTTTTTGAAAAAAGAGAGAAATGGAGATTGGAGTCGAAAACTTGCTTCAACAAGGTTCCCCCCCTCCACCTCCTGAAACACAGCTCTGTTCTTACCAAGGCGAGCAGCGCAGATTAAGAGCCACTGACAAGCCAAGCTGCCAGCCTCTCTCCCTCTCCGAATATGCAGCAGCAACAAAAAGAAGTCCCTGAGCCCCTTTCATTGGGGGCAGAACAGCCTCCCGTCTGACCTCTGCACAAAGAGGAGCTGTACTTGAGGCCGAAAGGAACAGGGGTTTTGTCTCGCTGGTGCAATGGCGAGGGCCGGAGGGCCGGTATTAAATGTCTTCCACTTGATGAATTCAAGGTCATTTCGAGCTTTAAGAGGTTGGGATACTGGTTACCTTAATGACTCTGCAGCTGCCCACTGCCAAAACAGACAAGAGGCTGGCAGGCTTTGAAAAGAGAAAGGAATAAACCTTGGCTCTTTCATGTCACGGCCTTCATTATCCTGGCTTTTGTACAGCAAAAAGGGGGGAAGGGGAGGGGTAGTCCTGGCATTGTGTCTCATAAAGAACTTCCGAGTATACCAAGTGGTTTATAATCCTTATATCCCAAGGAAGCGCCAGGAGGTAGATCACATTAATTTATATTTTTCTAGCGGGGGTGGTGCTACGCTAAGTGGGGATCTACAACACAAAGTTATATTGCTGGACTTCAGTTCCCAGCAGCTCTAGCTGGCTTGGCCAATAGTCAGGGATGATGGGAGATGAAGTCCATGGGTTCCTCATCCCAGCAACTCAAGCCTGGCACCCACATGCAAAGTCATAGAATCATAGAATCATAGAGTTGGAAGAGACCACAAGGGCCATCAAGTCCAACCCCCTGCCAAGCAGGAAACACCATCAGAGCACTCCTGACATATGGTTGTCAAGCCTCTGCTTAAAGACCTCCAAAGAAGGAGACTCCACCACACTCCTTGGCAGCAAATTCCACTGTCAAACAGCTCTTACTGTCAGGAAGTTCTTCCTAATGTTTAGGTGGAATCTTCTTTCTTGTAGTTTGGATCCATTGCTCCGTGTCCGCTTCTCTGGAGCAGCAGAAAACAACCTTTCTCCCTCCTCTATGTGACATCCTTTTATATATTTGAACATGGCTATCATATCACCCCTTAACCTCCTCTTCTCCAGGCTAGATGACCGCAGTATCAAAGGATGACTTGTGTGTATGAATGGGCCCACTACACAGAAAGAATTGATTTCATCATTATACCCTCAAACACATTGCTTTTCAGTGGCGTCTATTCCCACACTAAACTGCAGGCATCCAAGCCGGACAAAGGTTCATCATAAGGTGATTGGAAAAATTAAGAGTGATGTGCAAACACGGCTGACCCAGATCTCAGGGGTCATTTACACCAAAGGTTGCCTCATCCACTAGAAGAATTACTGGGTAAGGTAAAGGTAAAGGTACCCCTGCCCGTTCGGGCCAGTCTTGCCAGACTCTAGGGTTGTGTGCTCATCTCACTCTATAGGCCAGGAGCCAGCGCTGTCCGCAGACACTTCCGGGTCACGTGGCCAGCATGACATCGCTGCTCTGGCAAGCCAAAGCCGCACACGGAAACGCCGTTTACCTTCCCGCTAGTAAGCGGTCCCTATTTATCTACTTGCACCCGGGGATGCTTTCGAACTGCTAGGTTGGCAGGCGCTGGGACCGAACGACGGGAGCGCACCCCGCCGCGGGGATTCGAACCGCCGACCATGCGATCGGTAAGTCCTAGGCGCTGAGGCTTTAACCCACAGCGCCACCCGCGTCCCTAATTACTGGGTACAAACCTGCATATCTGTGCAAGAGGTTTCCCCCACATTTCCTTCAGCCAGCCTTTCACTTACACACCCATTTATCATGTTCCGAATTGTTCTCAAAGCCACGCCACTGCTGCATACCAGAATTCCTTTGCTATTTTGTTTGCAAGGTCACTTATAGGTTGGAATACATGGAGGGACAGGAAGGACTGAGAAGCTCCTGATTCTACCTGTGATTGCTGGTTTTCTTTTGGCTCAATTCCACCGCCGATTGCCCTAAACCTTTTTTATCCCACGGTAGCTGGCTTATTGAAAAAGAAGAAGAAGAAGAAGAAGAAGAAGAAGAAGAAGAAGAGGAGTAGTTTGGATTTGATATCCCGTCTTTCACTCCCCTTCAGGAGTCTCAAAGCGGCTAACATTCTCCTTTCCCTTCCTCCCCCACAACAAACACTCTGTGAGGTGAGTGGGGCTGAGAGACTTCAGAGAAGTGTGACTGGCCCAAGGTCACCCAGCAGCTGCATGTGGAGGAGCAGAGACGTGAACCCGGTTCCCCAGACTACGAGACTACCGCTCTCAACCGCTACACCACACTGGCTCTTTGAAAAACCAACTGGAAAAAAAGTGGCTTTTCCAAATCACCATCAAACCATTGTTTGAAAAATAAAACGCCTGCCAATAAAATTAGTTCCGAAGGAAAGAAAAAACACACTTTTGAATTCTGACATCCAGTTATTACCTCAAACCTCACAGTGCTACAGGGTTGTATCATTTAGCTGTTATTTTGTAGTTGGGGTTTTGTGGGAGATTAGGGCCAACCAACCCACTACAACTGGTGCATTTCTCAGGCCATGCTCTCCCTATCTCCTACAGGACAGCCAAGAGGTCATGTGGAAAGAGAAAGAGAAAGAGAGAGAGAGAGAGAGAGAGAGAGAGAGAGAGTTGGTGGGATTACAGCACCAAACAGCAGGAGAGGCTTTCTTCTCCCTTTCTACTTCATGACTCTTCTAAGATGACACCTCCCATCTGCAGTTTTTGTGAGTGCCTTAAACCACCACAACATCAGTTGCATTCCTGTCTGGTTGAGGCATTTGGATAAATAAATTAAAAAAACTTTTAATTAATCCAACAAATGAAGCCAAACAAACATTACTAAATTTGATCAGGGCTATGCGGTTAGTGTGTGGGTTTTGGTGCAGATTACACTGTGATCCGCAGAGGTTTACTTAACAGTGAGTGGCATCAAAAGGTCTATCAAAAAGGAGCTTTCATCATGGACCTACTTGATGGGATAAGTCTCATCTTTCCTTCTCTGCTTCTCATGCTGAGGGATGGACTCCCATCCAAAAGTCAGGCTCCAGTCAAAGTTCCCCCGGCTGTGCTGCTTCCCATACTGAATGGGCTTGGAAAACTCAAAAGTGTTCAAGTCAATGGTGGTGATATCTGGACTGACCACAGCGGTGGGTTCCTCAGCAATGCGCGATAAGAGAGGCTCCAACCAGCCATGGAAACATTCACCTAAGAAGAGAGAAGGAGAAATGGATGACATCATCTGATGTTGTCTCTAAGCAAGCTTTGATTTTCCCGGGTCATTTCAGCCTTGCAAATCCTTTCGCAATTCCTGTCCCTTGACCTCATCTTCTTGTCATTGTAGCAGCCACTTCTTCTCTCTTCCACCTTCTCCTTATCCCCCAAGGAGAAAATGGCAGCTCCTGATCACCTTACCATGCAGATGTACACAGAAACAATTTTTATTAAAATGTCCGCTGCCTAGCAGTCTACCACACTAGATGCTCAGAACTGGAAAACTCCAAATAACTGTTTATATCAGGCCTCTCCCTGACTCCTCATACTTGTAATTTTATAGCCTGGAACTGATTTACATTCTGGAATAACCATTTCAGGGTCCAAAAATATTGCCCAGAGCCACTGTGAAAATGCACACTGGCCTTTGGTTGTAACATCGAGAAAACATCCCAATGCAATACACTAAAGCACTAGTTTTCTACTAGCGGGTTGAGTTGCACCCTGATCCAAGTTGGGTCTCAACAGGAGCATTATCACCATTAAATCAATAGTAAAAGAAAGAAAGAAAAAGAAATGGGTCCTCAAATACATGTTTGGGTTAAACATGTGACCCTCCAGAGGTTGTTCAACTCCAATTCCCACCAGCCCCAGCCAACGCAGACAATGGCTAGGGATGATGGGAGTTGTAGTCCATTGTAGGAACATAACACCATGAGGCCATCTTGCTGTATCTGCGTGGAGGCCTCCTTGAGTTCCTTCAACAAAATTCAGCCCAGCCAGAAAGGCCAGAACTATGACAGGCCCCACACTGGGTGCCCCCATTTGTTCCACCGTAGTTCTGCTGCTATGCACTGTGGGAAGAATAATCCTCCTTCCTTTTGGCTTTTACTTTTTAGCCTCCTTCAAAAATACACTATTCTGCTATTGATGCAATAGCCAAGGCAGGCACAAACAAATTGCATGCCAAAGAAAGCGAATAGAAAGAAAGAGACTTTCTAAGACATTCTCTAAGACTTTTAACTCAAGCCCTTAACTCAAGCTTTTGTGAATATAATAGCTGCCAAATGATAGAGATAAAATACTGCGGCTGATAAAAGCTAATAAAAGACTGATAAAAATAATAAAAACCGCATCAGTTGATGCGGAGCTCAAGTCGACGCTACCACTAATGGCGCCATCTTGGAAGTCAATCCTTCTGCAGTGTTGGATGGCAGGTTGAAAGGAGTTCCCTACCAGGACAGACTTTGCTTGTGTGCTCAAGACATTGATTCCATAAAACATATTTTGCTGCATTGTGCAAAATATGAGCAAGCCAGGGCTGAACTGATACTATCCTTGCTGGTACCTTTCCTGGGAAAATCAAAGGCTCACTATGTCAGGTTCCTCCTGGAAAACCAGACAAATGCTAGAACATTAGCAGTGGCAAAGTTTTTATTGGTGGTTGCAAGAACAAATGATCCCTATATTCTAAACAAAATGCTTGTTTAACCTGGAGGTAGGCTGTATGAATTGTGTATTGCTTTGTAATGATTTGTTGGGTCTCTGGACCGTAATAAAGATGGATGATGATGAGAGAGAACGAAAACATGCATGCCATTTTCATAACGCACAGCATGGGGCTGTATCCTATTGTGCCTTCCATGAGCAGAACGTTACCGAATCAGGATTCCTCACTTTCACCCCCAATAAAAGAGGACATTCACACATGCATGTAAGTCTCTTGATTTCTCTACCTTTGGAACAGCCAGTTGATGCCATGTATGTGTGAGTGAGCCCTTTGAGCCTCACATCATCTCCTAACGCACAGTCCTGCAGAGCTGAGTCTGCCCACACTTCCAGCTGCCAACCACGTCGATGCACACGTACAGAGAAACCATGTTGTTCTTCTGCACTTGACCACCGGCAACCGACCTTGTGAAGCAGCTCAGGTTGAGAAGCACAGCGCCCGAGGCAATGGCCAGACTCATATCTGTGCTGTTTGATCTGCGGCAGCTCATTCATGCATGAACCTCACAATCATAGAATCATAGAGTTGGAAGAGCCCACAAGGGCCATCGAGTCCAACCCCCTGCCAAGCAGGAAACACTATCAGAGCATTCCTGACATATGGTTGTCAAGCCTCTGCTTAAAGACCTCCAAAGAAGGAGACTCCACCACACTCCTTGGCAGCAAATTCCACTGTCGAACAGCTCTTACTGTCAGGAAGTTCTTCCTAATGTTTAGGTGGAATCTTCTTTCTTGTAGTTTGGATCCATTGCTCCGTGTCTGCTTCTCTGGAGCAGCAGAAAACAACCTTTCTCCCTCCTCTATGTGACATCCTTTTATATATTTGAACATGGCTATCACATCACCCCTTAACCTCCTCTTCTCCAGGCTAAACATGCCCAGCTCCCTTAGCCGTTCCTCATAAGGCATCGTTTCCAGGCCTTTGACCATTTTGGTTGCCCTCCTCTGGACACGTTCCAGTTTGTCAGTGTCCTTCTTGAACTGTGGTGCCCAGAACTGGACACAGTACTCCAGGTGAGGTCTGACCAGAGCAGAATACAGTGGCACGATTACTTCCCTTGAATCGGATGCTGCCGTTAGCAGTAGTTTGCAAACTAGCCTCAACGGTACAGCAATCCAACCACGTGCACAGCACTCCGTGTGTGCTGGCTTTGCGAAGCAAGACAGAGTTGCCAGCCTTTGCAATCTTTTGCCTCTAGAAGCCCCACATCGAGGACTGAGCTCGCCAGCGGAGAGAGTTGCGACTTACAGTGAGCATCTAGGAAAGTGAGCACGTCTCCCGTAGCAACGCTGGCCCCCAGCAACCGGGCAGTGATCAAACCCTTCCTTTCCAGCTGCCGGACGACCTTCACTATCTGCAGTTGCTTCACATAGCTGTCCAACTCGTCTTTCAAGTAGTCTGGAAGAACAGAGGGTATCAAGTGTTAGAGGGGCACAGCGCTCAAACGCCTGGCAATTGTGTGGAAAAGGAATGATGCAAAAGGCAAGATTCGTTCCGAGCACAATTTTGAGACCTTTTTGTAAAAAAGCTGCTTAACATGTCCTCTTTTGCCCCTTCACAATGTATTAAAAACTACCGTATTTTTCGCACTATAACACGCACCAGACCACAAGACACACCTAGTTTTTGGAGGAGGAAAACAAGAAAAAAAAATATTCTGAATCTCAGAAGCCAGAACAGCAAGAGGGATCACTGCACAGCGATCCCTCTTGCTGTTCTGGCTTCAGCGATAGCTGCGCAGCCTGCATTTGCTCCATAAGACGCACACGCATTTCCCCTTACTTTTTAGGAGGGGAAAAGTGAGTCTTATAGAGCAAAAAATACGGTAATAAGTGGTCATGGATTCGGACTGGAATAAGCAGGGCAAGGAGAAGAGAAGGAGGGGATGGGGACAGGAGTGGGGAGGGCTGGAGTGGAGAAGCTTTTGCAGTTGGGGGGGGGGGACACATTTCCTTCTGGGGGCAGGGCACCAAGGGCAAAAGCATCTGGAGCAATGGATGTCAATTCTAATAGGAGTTTGGATTTGATATCCCACTTTATCACTCCCTTTAAGGAGTCTCAAAGCGGCTAACATTCTCCTTTCCCTTCCTCCCCCATAACAAACACTCTGTGAGGTGAGTGGGGCTGAGAGACTTCAAAGAAGTGTGACTGGCCCAAGGTCACCCAGCAGCTGCGTGTGGAGGAGCGGGGAAGTGAACCCGGTTCACCAGATTACGAGTCCACCGCTCTTAACCACACCACCCTGGCTCTAAAATAAATAAATAATATTTATACCCTGCCCTCCCTGGCAGAAGCCGGGCTCAGGGTGGCTAACACCAATAAAATCACAGTAAAAACATAATAGGGGGGAAAGAGAGGGGGGACCCCCAATTTAAATTACAGGTTAAAATGCAATTTGAAATGCAGCCTCATTTTAAAATAGCCGATAAATCAAGACCACAAGGGGAGATAAACATAAGGGTCAGACCAAGTCCAAACCAAAGGCCAGGCAGAACAGCTCTGTCTTGTACAGGGAAGTATGGAGTGTTAGGGGAGCGCTATGGTTTTAAGTCTTGTTTTCAACGTATTTGCAGTTTTTTGTGTTTGTAACTATCCCCGGTGTAAACCTTGAGAGGGTTGTTTAGAAGGCATCCCTTAGAATCCAAGCCTAGTCCTTCTTTGGGCACCCAGCTCACTGCCAGGTGTGGCGCATGGCAGGAAGCGGTTCAAGCCACTGTGGTGAGACACGGCCTGCTTTTGCTCTTCTGCCGCATCGGGTTTTGAGACAAACTTGAAGAGCAGCTGCACGGAAGAGACCGCTTGAAACAGCATCCGCAGGAACAGGCAGCGCAGTACCAAGAAAAACAACGGCTGTGAAATGGAGGCAACCGCCATATAAATGGTAGCTGTGCTAGCCTGTTGCAGTAACTCTCTCTCTCTCTCTCTCTCTCTCTCTCACACACACACACACACACACTCCTCCCCTCCCTCCAAACAACAGCTAAAGGTGCTTCCAGATGACCTATTTATTGAACATTCATTCTGCTTTGTTTGCAGGGAGGTTAGACGACATTAAATCAAATTAAGTGTCCCAACCTGTTTCCTACTGCATTTCCCCATCACTTTTCTGAGCACAGAAAGGCTGATCTTTTGAGGAACGGGTTTGTTGCGCAAGACCTACCAGTCAATTATAGTTGCACAACCTGAATTGGCCATTTATGCGGTTGAGTCTCACCCGAAAATAGCGACAGTCTGGAAGTGCACCGAGCACTTGGTGATACTTAATAAACAACATCCATCAGCCTCAGCCAGCATAGTCTGTGGTCAGGGAAGATGGAAGTTGTAGTCCACAATATCTGGAGGGGACAATTTTGATTACCCCTGGACTAGATGTAGCATCCAAATGTTTTGGATGGAAGAACCAGCAAAAACCCAAAACAGAACAGAACAAAATCCACAAGGAAGTGGAAACTATTTGATGTGTGCAAGTGCTAAGCATACAGTTCTGATACTCTGGGTCACCTAATTTAGTGCAGCACAAGGTTCAGAAGGCAACAGAAGTCTTGCACCAACAACAGTATGACATGCTGAACAGGCATTTAATTTTTCTCCCCACTGACCACAGAGATTTAGGGCCAAACACCTATCATTTCTGTGCCCAGGCATACCATGCTGGCCAATACTTGCATGCATTCTTAACCTTCCCAGAAGCCATGCTCAGATGGAAATTAAGCAACACTCCCAGCAGAGCATTTGCTTTGGAGATGGTGAACGCACTGTATACCTGCTCAAAGACCCAAACAGAAGTGATGGCATTTTCTAAAGGAAGGAAGGAAGGAAGGAAGGAAGGAAGGAAGGAAGGAAGAGCTAAGCAGGTATTAGGTACCCCTGCCCGTACGGGCCAGTCGTGTCCGACTCTAGGGTTGTGCGCCCATCTCACTTAAGAGGCCGGGGGCCAGCGCTGTCCGGAGACACTCCCGGGTCACGTGGCCAGCGTGACGAAGCTGCTCTGGCGAACCGGCACCAGCACAGCACACGGAAACGCCGTTTACCTATTTATCTACTTGCACTGGTGTGCTTTCAAACTGCTAGGTGGGCAGGAGCTGGGACTGAAAGACAGGAGCTCACCCCGCCGCGGGGATTCAAACCACCGACCATGCGATCGGCAAGTCCTAGGCACTGAGGTTTTACCCCCAGCGCCACCCGTGTCCCTAAACAGGTATTAGGGGAGTAGAATTCCAAGCATAAGAGATGGACAGAGATTAAAGATTTGCTGCCTTCAGTCTGTCATTATTTTGCAGGAGGGACTCAAGCACAAACTAGTACTTTAGATTTGAGCAGCTAAAGTGGATTAAAGGGCTCTGTCATTACCCCAGCGCAACAAATCCAGCACAAAAGGGGACTTTTGCAGTTAGGAAAGTAATGGGGAATGCGTGGAGAAGTGTGGGATGAACAGATGAATGGTAAAACATATCAAACACCCCACAAGCAAATCAGTGTGAACACAAAACAAATATTACTTGACGTATGACTGCTCTGCAAACAAATCAGAACAAATGTTCAATAAAGTTTGGAAAGAATCTAACCCCCGTGTAAGCTTTGTGCAAGCAAATCAGGGATTAAATAACTATCTACATTAGACTAGCTGATATGTTAAAAAGAACTCACAAACACTCCTTGATGAGTTCAACGGCCTTCTGAGAACCTGAGTAGCTGAGATTCAGGAGAGCAGATCCTCTTCATCTCCCTGCTCCACCCCTGGGAAGTCCTGATGTTGAACTGTGTCATTATCCTAACCTCGGGCACAACCAATTTAGATTACTAAATGGCAGCTTGTGGTTACTAAACTTGCCCAAGTGAGCAATTTATTCCCAGAAGGGAGCTAAATATGGCCTGTCACATCTACAGATCACGGGAAAATGTGTCTCCAGTCAAATGGCAGAAATAGTCAAATACAGTCGTACTTTGGAAGTCGAACGGAATCTGTTCCGGAAGTCCGTTCGACTTCCAAAACATTCAGAAACCAAAGCACGGCTTCTGATTGGCTGCAGGAAACTCCAGCAGCCAACCGGAAGCCCTGGAAGCCACGCCAGATGTTCGATTTCCGAAAATTGTTCAAAAACTGGAACACTCACTTCCGGGTTTCGATCGTTCAGGAGCCGATTTGTTCGGTAACCAAGGTTTTTGAGATCCAAGGTACGACTGTAGCAGGATTAAAACACTCCCCCATTATAAACAGAAATACTGCAAAATTAATGAATGTTAAAATGTTGGAATGAAGTTATATGGCTTCAGTAGAAATGTTATAAGGATTTAAGTATAAATAGATTAATGGAATTTAAAAAGTAATATAAGGTTAGAATATATTAAGATAATTACTTGGCAGATAACAGAGGAAGATGTAAAGGAATTGTTGAAACATTTGACAGAAGTAGAATACAAAAAGGGAGATGTGAGAAGGTCGGTGAAACAAGTAAATGAAAGATATTGAAATTGTTTGAGTGTTTTAAATTGTTTTGTTTGGTTGTGTTTAGTTTATTGTGCTTAGTGTTATGTAGTGTTTTGTTTTGTTTTGCTTTTTTCTCTTTTTATTGTATTGTATTGGTTTTTATTTTTCTGTTTTTGTTTTTTGGTTTGGCAATGTTTAAATTGTACAAAAAGCAATAAATATTATTATTTTTTAAAAAACAACAACACTCCCCCATTATAAACAGAACAAAAGCAAAACCATCAACAACCTGCCACAATGTGAATGAAGTTGAAGGGTGCATTCTAACAGCAATGCACCGGGAAAGGAAAGCTACAAAAGGCAGAGCCTAAAAGTTATTCACTTCCAGTTATTCACCCAACGACACCAGGATCTGACCACTACCAGATTTATTTGTATATTTCCTCTCTGGCAAGTTCTCTTTCAGGACTACTAGTTAGGTTGAGCTCTGAATCTCACCTCTGCTGGCACAAAACTGGCAGGGGTTTCCTTAAAGAAGAATGAAAGCAGCTGCAGAAACAGCACCAATAATCACAATGGATAAATATTTCAAAATAAAGAACAATTGGGTAAATATTCAGCTCTCCACATTTCCACAGCAATTTGCGATTTTTTTAAAACCCAAAAAGTCCTCATGAAAATTTGTCAGCATTTTATTCGGAATTTCTCCTCATACTTTTTTGCAAAGCAATTTCCCCATACTGCACGTTTGCATGTTATTTTCATTAATATATGCATTTATATATGCATAAAGGTAAAGGGACCCCTGACCATTAGGTCCAGTCATGGACGACTCTGGGGTTGGGACGCTCATCTCGCTTTACAGGCCGAGGGAGCCGGCGTACAGCTTCCGGGTCATGTGGCCAGCATGACTAAGCCGCTTCTGGTGAACCAGAGCAGAGCACGGAAATGCCATTTACCTTCCTGCCGGAGCGGTACCTATTTATCTACCTGCACTTTGACGTGCTTTCGAACTGTTGGGTTGGCAGGAGCAGGGACTGAGCAACTGGAGCTCACCCCGTCGTGGGGATTCAAACCGCCGACCTTCTGATCAGCAAGTCCTAGGCTCTGTGGTTTAACCCACAGCGCCACCCACGTCCCTATATATGCATACTTTGCCCTAATATAATGAATTTTTGTGGGTGTTACTTGGTGGAATGACTGCATTGCAAAATTCAGGGAAGTGTGAATTTTGGAGGAGGGCTGTGTTTGCATATTGTTCCAGAAAGTGTGACTTAGGTAGGTTCACCTTCAAATCAAATCAAATGTCTCCCTCATCCCTAGATCCCTTCTGCAAAAGCAAGAGGTTTGTTCTGCCTTTCAGGGTGAAGCCCACGTGCCTCCAGCTCCCAAGAGACTGTACTTACCATCTGTGCTGGCATCATCCACAAGAATGATTTCCTTGAGCAATATAGCTGGGGAAGAGTACAGGACGCTGAACACAGTGCGAAGCAAGGTTGACCAGGCCTCGTTATGGAAGACGATGACAACGGAGGTGGTCGGGAGGGGCGGGCAGCGTTTGAACTTTTGGTCGATGCACCTACAAAAGGAACATCAAATCCGTGGGGTGCATGAGATGAAAGAAGGGTTGTTCTGTCCCCCCTCTAGTTACTAGAGCAGAGATGGGGCTACATGTGGTCCTCCAGTTATGGTTGGACTACAACTCCCATCAGCCTCAGCCAGTAGGTCCAACAGTCAAGAATGATTGTTTGGGAATCACCCAAAGAGCTACATCTTCCCCATTCCTGTAGAGAATCTTAAAAGCTTCTCTTTAAACCAGATAGAGATTGGTTTCTATGCTGCTAAAAACCAGGGCCAGCTCTATCATGAGGCAGAGTGAAGCAATGGCCTCGGGTAGCAGATATTGGGAGGGGGGCATCAGCAACCAACCATTTGGCTACCCCGCCCCCACAGAATAGACCAGAGTAGTGTGTACTGCCACTGAGTATCACCGCCCCCAAATGCTAGAGGGATCACCCTGAGCTCTGCTTATACCTCGGGTTACATACGCTCCAGGTTACAGACTCCGCTAACCCAGAAATAGTACCTTGGGTTAAGAACTTTGCTTTAGGATGAGAACAGAAATCACGCAGTGGCGGTGCGGCAGCAAAGGAAAGCCCCATTAGCTAAAGTGGTGCTTCAGGTTAAGAACAGTTTCAGGTTAAGAATGGACCTCCAGAACGAATTAAGTACGTAACCAGAGGTACCACTGTATGGGTGAATGCTGCTACCTCACTGCCAGTCTTAAAGGAGGATTCAATTGGCAGTCTTCTCAGCTTCTGCACATGAGATGATGGCGTTGGGGAGACACATCTTATCTGTTGCCTCAGGCAGCAAAATGTCTTGGGCCAACCCTGCCAAGACCATAAATATTTATGGGAGTTTTAAGCAGGTAGAACTTATGACCACAGAATCATAAAAACCTCCAAGGAAGGAGAGCCCACAACCTCCTGAGGGAGACCATTCTAGGTAAAGGTAAAGGTAAAGGGGACCCCTGACCATTAGATCCAGTCGTGACCGACTCTGGGGTTGTGGCGCTCATCTCCCTTTGTTGGATGAGGGAGCCAGCGTACAGCTTCCGGGTCATGTGGCCAGCATGACTAAGCCGCTTCTGGCAAACCAGAGCAGCACATGGAAATGCCATTTACCTTCCCACCGGAGCAGTACCTATTTATCTACTTGCACTTTGACATGCTTCCAAACTGCTAGGTTGGCAGGAGCAGGGACCGAGCGATGGGAGCTCACCCCGTCACGGGGATTCGAACTGCTGACCTTCTGATCGGCAAGCCCTAGGCTCTGTGGTTTAACCCACAGCACCACCCGCGTCCCTATGTCTATCAACTCTTACTGTCAGAAAGTGTTTTCTGGTGTTTCGTTGGAATCTTCTTCCTTGTAACTTGAAGCCATTGGTTAGGGTCCTAGCCTCCGGAGCAGGAGGAGAAAAGCTTGTCTCCGCTTCCATGTGACAGCCCTTGAGATCATAGCAGAATCATAGCACTGTAGAGTTGGAAGGGACCCTGAGGATCATCTAGTCGAACCCCCTGCAATGCAGCTGGTCCATACAGGGATCGAACCTGCAACCTTGGCGTTATCAGCACCATGGTCTAACCAACTGAGCTATCCAGGCTCAATTTGATATTTGAAGAGAGACAGTAGAACAGTCTCCCAAGGGAGGTTGAGGACTCTCCTTCCTCGGAGGTTTTTAAGCAGAGGTTGGGAGGCCATAAATCATGGATGGTTTAGTTGATATTCCTACATTGCAGTGGGCTGGACTAGATGACCCTTGGAGCACCTCCCAATTCTACGATTCTCTGATTCTATATGTAACATTTCCAGGACATGCAACACGAAGCATTTCTTGGTGAAAACATGGTGGGGGGTGGGGGTGGGGGGGTGAAGAGAGTCCAAGGCTTTAAATAATTTCTACAACTTGCTCCCCTTCCCATCACTCTCTTTTGATTTCAATGCCCATACCCTTCTCTCTGAATTTTCCAGCAGGAAGGCAGACGAGTCCCTTACATGCCGCATACCTCTGGTCCACATCAAAAGGGGGAATACGTTCCACATGGTAGATCAGGTTTTTCTTCTGCCTCTCCCCCCGCCCCCCCCCAAAGTGCTCAACAATAAAAGTTTCATTCATGGGCTCCCTCCATCTGAGCCAATTTCCCCCGCTCTCCCGATTTATGGTTTTGGTTCTGGGAGGGCTTTGCACTTTAATTTAAATTGGTTTATGCCTCTTTGGTTGACTGAATAACATTCTTGCAACTCCCTGCCTAGAACAGCGCATTCTTCCATTGTGACATCTACACCTGCTAGGCAGAAATAATCGGTCGCTGGGAGGGTGGGAGGTAAGGAGAGGAGAGAGACTGTCTGCAATCGCTCCCCCTTCAGCCTAGTTTTTTTTTTGAGCCATTATTCGGGTCGCCTTTGTTGGCTCACTTCTTCCCACCCACTGCAAGGCCTTGACTGACTTATCTTCCCTCTATGAGAAGAAGCAGTGGCCTCAGACCACAGGGGAGGCGGGGGAATAGGGGTCACATTTGACTCCTTCTTTGCCCCCCGCTGTACTGTAAGCCGTGTCTGTTCCACTTGGCAAGCAAAGTGAAGAAGGGGAAGAAATGGAAAGGGGCGCCGAAACTGTTAGAAGTGGGAAGGAACGGAACAAAACCAAGGGCGGGCAACAGAGGGAATAAAAAAGTTTTTGAACTTGGGTTGGTGGGGGGGGGGGACAGAGGGCTACAATTGTAAACGCTTGCTGCTTGATAAATGGGATGCTAGTGGGGCGTAGAAGGTAGGGGAAAGCAGGGGAAGAAGGGGTAGCCGTGGATAATTAAAAAGGGAGAATCGAACCTCAGGCCTTTCTCTTCACCACGGATGAGAACCAGCAAGATTTCAGCTCTTAGCAGAGGAGATTTTGGCAGAAGGAAATGCACCTCCTGTCCCTAGCTGCCTGCCAATTGCCACTTCTTCAGTAAACAGGGCCCAGGAATCTGTGCAGGCAGCTGGATATGGGGAGACCTTCTTGATAGCAACCCCCCCATCACAGACCTCAAATGCTCCAAAGTAGTAGCTGCAGAGTTATTTTCACCAGGACAGTTCAACCAGTATTGCCAGGTGGTCACCAGTTCCCAAATTTTGAAGGGTCTTTTAATTAGAGCCAAAATGAATATTTGCAAAATAGTTAAAGCTCAGCACAAACAAACGAACAAAACCCAAACACCAACCAAACAACTTCTAAATGAGAATTTTGAACTCCACCTTCACAATTTCAATGAGATGTTAAAAAATAGTATCCTCACAATTGGAAAGCTTTAGACATGTTGGAATCTCATAGTTGTTTTGATATGCTTCAAATACGAAACCCTAATAATAATAATAATTATGCAAACAACTTGTATTCCAAGGAACTGGAAACAATGTTCTTAGTTGTAGCCCCTCCCACCCTAAGAAAGTGTGTTACTGGCTCAAGGTCACCCAGCAAACTTTATGGCTGAGTGGGAGTTTAAACCCAAATGTACCACTGGTCCGGGTGGGATGTGGGTGGCTCTGTGGGTTAAACCACAGAGCCTAGGACTTGCCAATCAGAAGGTCAGCGGTTCGAATCCCTGCGACGTTGCCCGGTCCCTGCTCCTGCCTACCTAGCAGTTCGAAAGCACGTCAAAGTGCAAGTAGATAAACAGGTACCGCTCCGGCGGGAAGGTAAATGGCATTTCCGTATGCTGCTCTGGTTCACCAGAAGCAGCTTAGTCATGACCCGGAAGCTGTACGCCAGCTCCCTCGGCCAATAAAGCGAGATGAGTGCCGTAACCCCAGAGTCGGTCACGACTGGACCTAATGGTCAGGGGTCCCTTTACCTTTACCACTGGTCCTAGTTCAATGTTTTAGCCATTCTACTGTACTGATGCTTTTATACTAATTAATTACATATTGATCCAAACTCCGCAAAATGGTTGTGCTAGTGGGAGCCAGCGCAAGGACTCCATCTAGTGCATTGGGGTTTTCTATGCTCTCCTCCCTCCCCAATAAGCTTGAGGGGGGGGGGTGTCAGGAGGAACCCCAGAACAGCACACAGGGAGAGCAGAAGTGAGAACATCCTGTTAGGCAAGCATAAATTATCATAATAGCTTGATGTTGAATTCTTCCCACTGTCTTCAAAATATGCCAATGAACGATCTTCAAGGCAATCTTTGCCAACCTGATGCACACATCAGCCCCAGCCAGCATGGCCAATGGTCAAGGATAATGGGAGTTGTAGTCTATGACAGGCAGAGGACACCTGGCTGTCAAAGGCTGTGCTAAGGAACCCTGGATCCTTGGAGCTTCTCAATGGAAAGATTGTCAACAGGAGACAATCTTCCTGGAATATACTCTCCCTATCACAATGGATCTTTCTCTGCAACATATAGATAAAGGGCAACATTGGGTGTATTACGGAGCACATTATTCGCTCACAGTGGGTGGAGATGAAGCAAAACAACATGGTATGCATACAGGGCAAATTTGCAAAGGTTGCATAGGGTGCATTTAATAATTCTTTGGCAAAGAAGACAATGTGGAAAATGCTCCCTGAAGTAACCAAGCTACACATCCAGCTGGTTTTAATGGTATTAAGCTGGTCTAATGTCATCTTTCGGCTTATGGAAGTGAGAGCTGGACCATAAGGAAGGCTGATCGCTGATGCTTTTGAATTATGGTGCTGGGGGAGACTCTTGAGAGTCCCAAGGACTGCAAGAAGATCAAACCTATCCATTCTGAAGGAAATCAGCCCTGAGTGCTCACTGGAAGGACAGATCCTGAAGCTGAGGCTCCAATACTTTGGCCACCTCATGAGAAGAGAAGACTCCATGGAAAAGACCCTGATGTTGGGAAGGATGGAGGGCACAAGGAGAAGGGGACGACAGAGGACGAGATGGTTGGATAGTGTTCTCGATGAGTTTGACCAAGCTGCAGGAGGCAGTGAAAGACAGGAGCGCCTGGCATGCTCTGGTCCATGGGGTCACGAAGAGTCGGACACGACTAAACGACTAAACAACAAATGTCATATTTGCTGCCATAGTCATCCTAGTGGCTATATATTTTATTGTTTTTAAAGATATTTTGATGCTACGTATTTATGGCGTTCGCCATTTTGATTTTTCCTACTGCATTTTATTGGCCTTGTTGGAGTCCTTGCCCTAAAAGATGGCCTATAAATACCTTATTTTTTTTTAAAATGTACCACTGCTTATCAATTATGCCATCACAATCACATGCTAGATGCCGCTGCATGCCAGCTCAGAAATGAAGTCTTGTAACAACTGTTATATCAAATATTGAAATGACTTCCTAACACTACTCACAATTGCCCCAAGACCAATTTAACACTCTTCAAGTTCTGCCAGGGTAAATTCTGCACCAGGGTGCACATTTATGAGGATGAGACAACTTGTGTTAGATGACATTTATCAAGACTATGCCAAGTTGGATGGCCTGCAAGAGGCCAGAGGATAAATTTGGACACAGGGGACTAATATTTGAGTCCCCAGTAATCTTGGGAAATTCCAGGCAATTTCAAGGCAACATCATTCAACCCAACCAACTTCCAGAGATGCAAAGTGTGCTGGACTTTTAACTCTCCCCAGGCTACATCCCACACTGGTCTCGCTTTGCAGCCTCAAGTGTTTATGCCTGACCGGATTGCGAACACTAATAATTCATCTTGCTTGCCTGGATGGAGAGTAGAGAGTTTGTGTAGGAATTAGCCTATTGCACACAGGTAAAATATTGCTCCTCCCACTTTTGCTCTTCCTTGGCATGTGGCCCTCGGAAGGTTGCATAGAAGGGAGAGTGGCCCTCAGGCTGACAAAGGCTCCCCACCCCCCACTAAATACGGCTGGCACTCCATGAGACCGTATGTCCATAATGCTCAGTTAGCCACTTAGTTAAAGGTTGCCAGTATCCACCCAACCTTATCTGCCCACAGACTGTCTCACCAGAGTGGTGCATGCCCTAGTTATCTTCCGCTTGGACTGCTGCAATACGCTCTACGTGGGGCTACCTTTGAAGGTGACCCAGAAACTACAACTAATCCAGAATGCGGCAGCTAGACTGGTGACTGGGAGTGGCCGCCGAGACCATATAGCACTGGTCTTCAAAGACCTACATTGTCTCCCAGTACTTTTCTGAGCACAGTTCAAAGTGTTGGTGCTGACCTTTAAAGCCCTAAATGGCCTCAGCCCAGTATACCTGAAGGAGCATCTCCACCCCCATTGTTCTGCCCGGACACTGAGGTCCAGCTCTGAGGGCCTTCTGGCAGTTCCCTCACTGTGAGAAGTGAGGTTACAGGGAACCAGGCAGAGGGCCTTCTTGGTAGAGGCGCCCGCCTTGTGGAATGCCCTTCCATCAGATGTCAAGGAAATAAACAACTATCTGACTTTTAGAAGACATCTGAAGGCAGCCCTGTTTAGGGAAATTTTAATATTTGATGTTTTATCGTGTTTTTAATATTCTGTTGGGAGCCACCCAGAGTGACTGGGGAAACTCAGCCAGATGGGTGGGGTATAAATAATAAATTATTATTATTCTATATCAGGCATAGGCAAACTCTGGCCCTCCAGATGTTTTGGAACTACAATTTCCATCATCCCTAGCTAACAGGACCAGTGGCCAGGGATGATGGGAATTGTAGTCTCAAAACCTCTGGAGGGCCAGTGTTTACCTATGCCTGTTCTATACTGAGTGGACAAAGATGACGTTCTTACTCAGGAGGCCTAGTGTCTGGTCCCAGAGCCCTCTGGAGGGAAATCCGGTCACTGGCGTAGGCATTGAAGCAGTGCTTTTCGTAGCCTCGCTCTTTCTCCTTCGTCTCTTCTTGTGTCCACTGGTCCTTCTTGAAAGCTTTGCCATCGGCCCCCGGGCTGTTGGGGTCCTGCGGAGGGCGCTCCATGAAGGGCTTCAGTTCTGCGGGCGTGTAGTAGCCGGGCAGGCAGGACTTGCTGTCTTGCTCAAGGGCCTCCTGCTGAACCGGAGCCCGGATCTGCAGCTTGGGCATGGAGTCCCGGATATTGTTGACCGCCCCCATCATGATGTCGATCATCTGATCCTTCCTCTCCACAATGTTCTTTAGCCAGGGTTCCTCCCTTTGATCCCCGCTGCTCACATCTCTCTGCATGATGAAGAGGAAGATGACAAAGACGACGCCCACCAAAGCCAGCTTCAGTGGGCCGTAGCGCCGCCGGAGCAGCCGCGTCAGGTGGGCCATGGCGCACAGAGCGGTCTCTCCTCCGTCAAAGGCACAAGCTCTCCAAGGCTCCGGCTGACTGGTGGAGTCTCACCATCTTCTTGCAAACCTGAGGAACACACAAGGATGCCCATCAACCTCGGGCCAATGGCTCTGTGTCCCACCCCCAGACCCCACCTAAGCAAAGGGGAGAAAAAGAAGAGGAGATATTGCAGGGGGCACCGCATGTGTTGGATTTGTGGACACATGTGCAAACCAGAGAAACTGTTGGGGGCACCAGATGTGGACTGCAACTTCCCACTACCCACCCTTGGTAATCACCCCCCTCATGGAATTAGGCTAGAAAAAAGTCTGCTAATGGTTAAGTAAGGCTTCTTTCAGCAGAGGAAGAAGAAGGGGGACCCTCAGGGCACAAGGGAAGGTCCTGGGGGGACGTATGTGTGCCCGCAGGCACCATGTTGGCAACCCATGGGAAGCTTCATTATATATTTTGCACCACATTGTTCCCTGGCATCAGCCTCTTCACTGTGCCATGCACAGCCACTGACCCACACAGTTCAAAATAGTAAATCAAATAAAAGAAAAAGGGAAGAGGGAAGGGGAAAGGCTGGAGGGTGGAAGGCCACTATCTGCCCGGCAGGCTCCTGGGGTCAAGATGAGCCAGACCCACAAGCACCTAATACTAGCAGAAGACTCGCATTGACAAGGACATAACCGTCAGCAGTGGAGAGGAGGCTGCATATCAGGGGCGGGTCTACACACAGGAAAAAAACACTATAAATAAGTCATACATTAAATGGTTATAACAAAGGGGGGGGAAATGCTATGTAAAATCACAAAGAATTTATTTTTTTGCTCTCCAGAACCATTTAGTGTTGCATGTTTATAACGCATTCGAAGTGCTGTTTTTTTATTAATGTAGCCGAGTCCCAAGAAGCTGGAAAGATCATCCAGAGCTTTGGGCCAAAGTCAGGGATGAACATGCTTGGCAAACCATTCCTGTGCCTGGTACTTAAGCAGATGAAAGAACTAGCGTTCAGGAACAGTATCACCAGCCCCTCTGTAACTGTGCTCTATCCGTACACCAGTGGCGTAGCATGGGTTGTCAGCACCCGGGGAAAGGCAAGTAATTTGCACCCCCTAACCCTTGGATTTGCGCCCCCTAACCCGTGGATTTGCGCCCCCTAACCCTAACCCCCAGATGTTGTGCCCGGTGCGGCCGGCCCCCCCTGCACCCCCCATGCTACGCCACTGCCGTACACACAAGCACACTCTATTGCAGGTGAACCCTAGTGTTGCCCCAGAGTCGTAGAATATGTTGATATTGCTTGCAACCCAGGGACATTTATGGGAGCTTAGCTCTAGTTTGGAACTCCTGTGGAAAGCTACCTTTTTGCATTTATTGATCACCGACAAATTTACAATAATTTTTGATAGCATCCCTTTCCATTTTCCTCTAATAGAAACTTTTTTGATTACTGTGTACAGTTATACCTGTGCTCCCAAATGCTGTGGGAGTCAAACGTTTTGGCTCCCGGACAATCGAAAACTGGGAGTGTGTGTTCTGGTTTCTGAACTTTTTTTGGGAAGCTGAACGCCCGGTGCGGCTTCTGCTATTGTTTCTGGCGCTCCTGCGCAATCAGGAACCAATGAGAAGCCACGCTTTGGTGTCTGAACTTTTCGGAAGTCAAACGGACTTCTGGAACGGATTCTGAGGTACGTCTGTACTGTGTTCATAAGCAGTGCCCATATTTGCAAGCAACTCTAAGCCACGGTGTCTGGTTTAGCAAACTAAGGCACCTGTGCTTAAATTGATGTCTTCAGACAGTTAACCTGCAGAGAGATAAACCAAGGTGCCTATTTCTTATAGCAAAGCCATGGAAACACTATGTTTGTGCGTGCGACTTTTAAATGTCCCTGAAAGAATCTAGGATTTCTACGTAGCTGTAAAGCAACAATGTGTTTCTATAGTTGTGACTTTTCGGCATCACAGCACTGTATCTAACAGAATTCACCGCTCCTGGGGTTTCCTCTTACAACTTTCATTTCCTGAGACTGCAGTCCTGCACACACTTTATTGGGGGCAAAGTCCTGTTCAATCTAGTAGGCCTCCTCCTGCGTAAACACGGACACAAGATCAGGCTGCAGCAGGAGGATAGATCTGGGTGAAAAGAGGCAGAGGAGAGACAACCCAGGACATACGTCCCTCTGGCTCAGAATTCACCGTTTTTCATTTACATGCAGATGATGAAGGGCTGATGGAACAGCCTGTTGGAAATGCTGGCGTTTAATTTACAGGAGTTCAGCCTTTCATGTTCCACCACCTAGCCAGAGAGGATTGACATCATAGTTACCAGTAACCAAGGTTAACTGATTGGTTCAAAATTGGGAAAGGAGTACGACAAGGCTGTATATTGTCTCCTTGCTTATTTAACTTATATGCAGAATTCATCATGCGAAAGGCTGGGCTGGATGAATCCCATGCCGGAATTAAGATTGCCGGAAGAAATATCAACAACCTCAGATATGCAGATGACCCAACCTTGATGGCAGAAAGTGAGGAGGAATTAAAGAACCTTTTAATGAGGGTGAAGGAGGAGAGTGCAAAATATGGTCTGAAGCTCAACATAAAAAAAAAACCTAAGATCATCACCTCCCATCACCTCCTGGCAAATAGAAAGGGAGAAAATGGAGGCAGTGAGAGATTTTACTTTCTTGAGCTCCATGATCACTGCAGATGGTGACAGCAGCCACGAAATTAAAAGACGCCTGCTTCTTGGGAGAAAAGCAATGGCAAAACTAGATAGCATCTTAAAAAGCAGAGACATTACCTTGCCGACAAGGGTCCGTATACTTCAAGCTATGGTTTTCCCAGTAGTGATGTATGGAAGTGAGAGCTGGACCATAAAGAAGGCTGATCACCGAAGAATTGATGCTTTTGAGTTATGGTGCTGGAGGAGACTCTTGAGAGTCTCATGGACTGCAAGAAGATCAAACCTATCCATTCTGAAGGAAATCAGCCCTGAGTGCTCACTGGAAGGACAGATCCTGAAGCTGAGGCTCCAATACTTTGGCCACCTCATGAGAAGAGAAGACTCCCTGGAAAAGACCCTGATGTTGGGAAAGATGGAGGACACAAGGAGAAGGGGATGATGGAGGATGAGATGGTTGGACAGTGTTCTCGAAGCTACCAGCATGAGTTTGACCAAACTGCGGGAGGCAGTGGAAGACAGGAGTGCCTGGCATGCTCTGGTCCAGGGAGTCACGAAGAGTCGGACACGACTAAACGACTAAACAGCAACAACAAAAGGTTTACTAAAAAACCAGGCCTGCACTTACTTTGCACCAAGCCAGTAGAGCTTGAATGATATCCCATTATTTCTTGCTCAGTGATGGGGTACATGCTCTGCACTACGACAGCTCCAAATTTGACCCCTGAACCTCTCATGGAAAATACCTTGGGTTGGAAGGATGGGAAAAGCCACCACCAGCCAAAGTACACAGGCCCTACAGACTAGCGGGCGAGCTCTGCACAAAGCACATTATTTAGATTCAACAAGCATTGCTGTTGGATCTAAGATTTGGGGAGCGAGTACCCCACTGGGCAAGGCACTGAGACAGGACATGTAGAGTGAGAATTCTCAGTGATAGTGGCAGATATGTAGATGTTGGGCCAGTGGCGTAGCATGGGTTTCCAGTGCTCGGGGCTGTGCGAAGGAAACGGATGGGATACGTATACACATTCAACTGCCTAATTATGTCCGCAACACTCATGAGATTGCAGCCACAGAGGTAAGAAAAGAAGAGGCATTCTGTTGTCTGGAGAGGTGACTTCCTGGTTCACAGGAAGCACGATGGAAGCACACAGCTGTATTGAGGGTGTTGAAATTGTGTGCCCCAGGCAACTGCCTCTGTACCCCCCATGCTATGGCACTCCAGTGGGCCCTCTGGGGATACTGGGGCCCTTGTCACTCTCTGAAACTGGCCTTGGGGTTGAAGGCCATTCATACTGAAGCCAGATGGGGAATGTGCAGTTTCCCCCAAAAATGCTCCTACCCATGGAAGTGAAGACAGGAGTGCCTGGCATGCTCTGGTCCATGGGGTCAGGAAGAGTTGGACACGACTAAACGACTAAACAATAACACCCATGGAAGTGTGAATCGCTGGGGAAATAATGCAGCCCCTTAGCCCAGGATCAACCGCTTAGTTTTTTTCAAGAGAGGTGGTGGGACTCAAGCTTGCCAACAACCCAAGCATTCTCAATGCCCTCTCAACATGCTCAGAGGCACCAGCTTCACTGCTTAAGCCCAGGACAGCCAATAGGTGCCCTCCAGCATAGCATCAGGGGTGATGGGAGTTGCAGCCTGTTCTAGCACTGAGCCGTGCAAGTTCAGAACTAGGTCTTTGCTGACTCTTAAAATTAGCCCCTATCCACCAACGTGCAGATTATAGACAAGAAGAACAAACTCACAAAGCTACAGTAAATAAGGAAGTCTCATGATATTCTTTAAACATTCAGCAAACCATAGCAGTGCCAGATGGGTGGGTGGTGAATATATTTTTTTCTATAAAAAAGGAAAGGCACAGTTCTAAGAAAAGGGAGTTTCTAACCCCTGATTGTTATGATAGAACTATGAATCCTTTCTGGGATCAAAAAGGCGAAACCCTCAAGCAAGAGAGCCAACACCACATACTGGTAAAATCCAGGACTGGCACATAGAGGTGAGACCTTTGAAACAGATTTGCATGATTCCCTAGGAAATACGTGGATTTTGAGAATCTCCTCTTTCAGGAATTTAGAAAGACAAAAAAAGGAAAAAGTTTCTCACTCAGTTGTGTGTAGAGTTATTTTTTTTTAATTAATTACAAGTATTCCATTCATCTTCCAAACAAGACAAGATACACAAAAGACATGAAAAAAAGAGATCACGAATAAACCCATAGTCACTGAAAAAGTTTCAATACCATATGTCTTCAGGATCTTCCATCTACCTCACTGCGGTCCCCCCCCCCACTTTTTTCCTTTTCCTGCGTCCTTTATTGCCTTAACCATCATCTATACTATATTCAATAGGGGACGCGGGTGGCGCTGTGGGTAAAACCTCAGTGCCTAGGACTTGCTGATCGCAAGGTCGGCGGTTCGAATCCCCGCGGCGGGGTGAGCTCCCGTCGTTCGGTCCCAGCTCCTGCCCACCTAGCAGTTCGAAAGCACCCCTAAGTGCAAGTAGATAAATAGGTACCGCTTTATAGCGGGAAGGTAAACGCCGTTTCCGTGTGCGGCGCTGGTGCTGGCTCGCCAGATGCCGCTTTGTCACGCTGGCCACGTGACCCGGAAGTGTCTTCGGACAGCGCTGGCTCCTGGCCTCTTGAGCGAGATGAGCGCGCAACCCTAGAGTCGGACACCACTGGCCCGTACGGGCAGGGGTACCTTTACCTTTATACTATATTCAATTCCTTAATTATCCATCAAGTACTTTGCGAAAATTAATCCAGGCATACTAAAGATTTTAGTTGGGAACAATGTTTTCTTAAATACACTCTGTAACATTCCCACTCCTGTGTAAACTTTTGGTTTGTTTGGTTCCTGATTATCTGTACAGAGTTAAATTTGAAGAAAGGATGTAAAGGATCAGAAATGAAGAAGCTACTACCAATTATCCTCTGCGCTGGGGTGCCAACTTGAATAAAATATTGGGGGAGGCCAGGTAAGCCCAGCGCCACATAATCAATCACATGACACAGTGCATGCGAACCATTAGAATGGCAATGCCCACCAACTTTGGGGAGGCCCAGCCCCCGCAAATATTTTACTGGGCGAGCCCCTGGGAGTTGCCTCCTATGCTAGAGTTGCCATATCTTGAAGAGCAAAAAAGAAGACAGCCCGAGCTGCTGCCAGCCAGAGCCTGCAGGGCCACTGCTACCATGCCCATGCCCCTCTTTCCTCAACTCAGGCTGGCATGCAAAGCAGCCTGAGCCCCCCAAAACCCGGACATTTTCTTTAAAGTGTAAAAATCCACCCGGATGATTATGTTACCCCCCCAAAAAAAGAGGACATGTCTGGGTTTTCCTGGACGTATGGCAACCCGGCTCTGTGCCATGTTGGAGGGTATGCAATATGAGATCTGGAACATTCCCCTCCAACACAGATCCCCTTGTTGTTGTGGAGGATGGAGCGTTAAGAGAAACCCAGAAGAATTATAGGGAAATACTTCCCAGACCAGATAACATTGTTTGCTGTTGAATGAGCACAATGGAGGACTACTTCCCAGAATCTGCATGTTGCAGCAAGGTCCAATAACTGGGGAGGAGGGGAGAGGACCCGGGATCCGTCTTCCTTTTCCCTTGGCACACAATTCTCTTTATCTAAGCAACACCAAATCTCTCTTTATCCAAGCATTAACATTGGGTTAAGCTGGAATTACCTACCACACCTACTGCAAACAGGATGTCCTTTTCTCTTCTTGGTTTTGGGGGGAGGGGGTAGGAAATACACTGTAAAGAATGATCCTCGCACGGGTTTGTAAGTTGCATTTAAAAAATAAAAGCCCCTGCTGTGGAGAGGGCTGCCGACTTTTCCCTTCCCGATTGAAACAGAATTACATCACTTACACATTTCAGACTCGAGTCATTGATTTCATCCTGAAGGCAAAGAGGCAAGAGGAGGCAGATTTTACAGCCTGGAATTGATTCGTGCCATTTCCTTGCTCAGCGCTTCCTAAACCCTTTGAATTAAATAGCGTTGTACCAGCATATCTGTGTCTGTGTACAATATAACATAATAATATAATATAACATAATATATACAGTGGTACCTCGCAAGACGAATGCCTCGCAAGACGAAAAACTTGCAAGACGAAAGAGTTTTTTTGTTTTTTGAGTTGCTTCGCAAGACGAATTTCCCTATGGGCTTGCTTGGCAAGATGAAAATGTCTTGCGCCTTTTTCTTAAAACCGTCAATGCATTTCCTATGGGGAACCGTCAATGCATTTCCTATGGGAAACCGTCAATGCATTTCCTATGGGGAACCGTGCTTCGCAAGACGAAAAATTCACAAGACAAAAAAACTCGCAGAACGAATTAATTTCGTCTTGCGAGGCACCACTGTATAACATAACAATATAACATTAATATAATATAATATAATATAATATAATATAATGTAACATCTGATACTGACGCATGTCACCAGAGCATTCTTAAATCCAGAAGCCTGGGAAATTATTGCAAAGCCATGATAGTTCAGGCAAGCATGTGGTTCTTCTAAATTAAGAAAATTTACTTGTGTGACAAAGGGCTCTGTCTTCACCTTTCAAATGCCACCAGTACAGTGGTACCTCGGGTTAAGTACTTAATTCGTTCTGGAGGTCCGTACTTAACCTGAAACTGTTCTTAACCTAAAGAACCACTTTAGCTAATGGGGCCTCCTGCTGCCGCCACGCCGCCGGAGCACGATTTCTGTTCTCATCCTGAAGCAAAGTTCTTAACCTGAAGCACTATTTCTGGGTTAGCAGAGTCTGTAACCTGAAGCGTATGTAACCTGAAGCGTATGTAACTTGAGGTACCACTGTGCTTGAAACTATTGGCTAAGACTCTGGGAGGCAGCAATCACCACCGTGTTCACTTTTCAAGTTTACTTTTATTTTCAGCAGAATCAGGAACACCACTGACAAAAAGCAAATACTGCTTCTGCATTGTGGCCAGGAAGTTTTTCCCTCCCTACAAACATATTTGCACAGTTGTGGAAAAATTACAGCACTTTGCATACTTTGGTAAAGTGACGACGTGTCCTGTTTTACAGAGGACAACCCCCTGGTTGACCGGCTGTGTGGACCAGTTTCCTATAATTTAAAAAGCAGCATCACGATCTAATTTCCCCACTTATGAAGGCGTCCCACCACAAATCATTTTCTTTTTTTTTAGATCTCCTGAGGTCAAATTATTTTGTAGCAGAGAGAATCCTTTGAGACACTTTTTCTGATTTGCAAATGGGTCCAGGGGTCCTAAAAAGTTTGGCAACCCCTCGGGTGGAGCAAGGCAGCTGAGTTCTGGATGTTGTGAAAGCACAGTAAACCCTACAGTCTAAGTTATTATTATAGCAACTAATTTGCTATTATATTGAGGGGAACTTCCCTCTGTGTCTGAGAGGCCAAAATAACTTGGCCAGCCTTGGATACTGTGCTTCTCAACTTGGGAAGGGATGACATTTGCCGTTCCCCTTCAGGCAGTGAAATATCTTGGGCTTGCCTGGGCCCTCTCCATTGTCCTGCGTAGGAAAGAGAGAGCGAAATATTTCCTGTTTGATGAAGGTAAAAGAGCACTCAGCCACAAGATGACTGGTTACTTAACCCCCGCAGTCTCAAGGTGTGTCTGGGACTCAAGTGCTTTCTTTCTTTCTTTCTTTCTTTCTTTCTTTCTTTCTTTCTTTCTTTCTGCCAAGGACTTTCAAGGATGAAGGACAATCTCTGTTTCTGTTCAGCAAACAACAGACCCAGGTCCTGCTTCTGTGCAGAAAGGGAGGTGGGCACATGCAGAATGCATGTTAAAGATGACCCAGGACTGTGGTCTTTGTGGAGCTGGTTAGCCCAAGGCAGGTTCCAGCACATATTTAATCTTTTGGTACACCTTCAGGGCACAGCTGAGGAGGAGAATGGAATTCACCCATAGGCCTGGTGGGCAAATGACCCTAATGCAGGCATCCTCCAGATGTTTTGGGACTACAACTCCCATCATCCCTGACCACTGGTCCTTTTAGCTAGGGGTGATGGGAGTTGTAGTCCCAAAACATCTGGAGGGCTGAGTGGGGGGGTGCCTGCCCTAATGGGAGAGGGGAACAGAAAAACCTCTTGGCATGACAAGGGTTTTTCTGTGCTGTTCGTCCACATGTGTGAAGGCTGGAAAACGTTCCTGCAAATTCCCATGCACACAGAATTGCAAGGACAAAGGCAAAAACCCACCAGAAAGAACGATGTTCCCATTCAATTTGGTGGGGCTTGTGCAGAAGAATGGCTATATTGTGCCCCAAGAAGTCTGGCCACCCTTATCAAAGCTGTTCAAGGTTAAGGAGCAAAGGCACCGTCCGTTTTCCTGCCCCTGGCTTTCTGCCTGTACAATGTGTGCGGAGCTCAGTTCTCTCGCTGGGGCCAACCTAATTTGTTTTACCAAGCAACCCCTTGTCTGCAAGAACCTTTTGACATGGCACACCGCCTTTGAGCCTGCTCTCTTGTTGAGAGAAGTTGCAGGCAGAATAATGAGACTCAGTCTGAGAAGCAGTTTGATACACAGAGCAGCCCAGGTTAGGACAGTCTGACAGTGTTCACGGCTCTGATTTTTAGGAGCTTTCAAGACGAGGGATGAACACATCCGTCCATTTTGGTTTCTCCCTGTTTCTCCTTTTCCCCATCTTCAGTTCCATTCTCCACACCAGTTTGCATTTTCTTTAATTTTTTTTTTAAAGTCCCCGCGAAAATTCACCAGCATTTTAACGCTCCTATGTTTGTATGTAGTTTTGCCTCAAATTTACAACCTGCAATTCCATACACCAAGGTGATGACTAACACAAGTGTAATAAAAATAAATAAATAAAAAAATTGTCCAGTAGCACCTTAAGTAAAGGTAAAGGTACCCCTGCCCGTACGGGCCAGTCTTGACAGACTCTAGGGTTGTGCGCCCATCTCACTCAAGAGGCCGGGGGCCAGCGCTGTCCGGAGACACTTCCAGGTCACGTGGCCAGTGTGACAAAGCTGCATCTGGCGAGCCAGCGCAGCACACGGAAACGCCGTTTACCTTCCCGCCAGTAAGCGGTCCCTATTTATCTACTTGTACCCGGGGGTGCTTTCGAACTGCTAGGTTGGCAGGCGCAAACACCTCAAAATTAAAAAAATTGTCCAGTAGCACCTTAGAGACCAACTAAATTTATTCTGGGTATAAGCTTTCATGTGCACGCACACTTCTTCAGATACCATCAATCAATCAAAATCAATCAATCAATATCTGTAATACATGATTAGAAACATCAATAAAACAGCAATAGATTACTAGTTGGTTAAAGAGAAGAGTAATCAAGACTATTTAAAAAGTGCATTTTTAAAGAGACATTTGAACAATGACAGGCTGGGGATTCCACAAATAAGGGGCTGCCGTACTAAAGGTTTCATCCGTAGGGAAGACCAACTGAACCTCTATCAGAGGATCTATGTGATCAAACATACAAGTATACACATTTTTACAATGCAATGTTCCCTAATAGAATGTACTTTGAATGTTCATTTCACTAACAAATGCACATTTATGCAAACTTTATCTCATTATTTGCATTTGAGCACACCTTACTTGGCTGAAGAGTCACACTGCAGAATTCAGAAAAGTGTGAATTTTGAAGGCTAGCCATGTGCGGGTTTTCTTCTTCTTTTTCTTTGGAGAGTTCTAATTTGGTAAGTTTGCCTTTAAATGCAAACTGAATTGAAATTCTCCCCCTCCTCTATTCCGCATGGCTTTCTTCATATGTGGCAGTGCTAAGGTGAATAGACAGCAGGCTGAGAAAAATTGGCTTCCAGGTGTAAAATCAAAACTGGAAACAGAACTGCTAGAACCCAAAACTAAGATTTTGTCAAGAATGTATAACTTGCTGTTGAAATGGAATACTCAGGATGAAACAGTAAAATCTGCTATGATTAAATGGGCATAACATAATGATGGCTGACTGGGAACAGTTATGGACCACTGGTATGAAATTCACGGCATCTAATGCCTTAAGAGAGAATATTATGAAAATGATATACAGGTGGTACATGACACCAGTCAAGCTAGCAAAAATCTATCATTTGCCCGATAATAAATGCTGGAAATGCAAAGAATCTGAAGGTACATTCTTTCACCTTTGGTGGACGTGCCCAAGGATTAAGACCTTGTGGGAAATGATCTATAATGAAATGAAAAAGGTGTTTAAATACACCTTCCCGAAGAAACCAGAGGCCTTTCCCCTGGGCATGGTCGGCCAACAGGTGTGAAAGAAGGATAGAACTTTCTTTATGTATGCCACAACAGCAGCAAGAATACTTATCGCACAGTATTGGAAGACACAAGAACTACCCACTCTGGAAGAATGGCAGATGAAAGTAATGGACTATATGGAATTGGCAGAAATGACTGGCAGAATCAGAGACCAGGGAGAAGAGACAGTGGAAGAAGATTGGAAGAAATTCAAAGATTATTTACAGAAATATTATAAGATTAATGAATGTTAGAATGACATCAGATTGAATGTAAAAGGTTATTAGTAAAAAGGTGTAAAATTAAAAGACTTAATATTTTAAGATACCAAGGAGATCAAGATATATTAAGATATCAAAATTAAGACAAAGATCAGTTAAGATAGAGGGAAGGGATTTGCTGATCAAATATATGAACTGGAATACAGTGAGGGGAGGTGTGGGGAAGTCTGGGAAATAAGTAAATGCAAGGAATATTATGAAGATGGAATTGTTTTTATTTGTCTTTTTCTTTCTCTTTTTTTTCTGTTATGTTGCTGTTTTTTGTCGTTTTGTATTTTTGTATTTTTCTGTTATTTTTTGTCTTTTTATGTAAAAACCTTAATAAAAATATTATATATATATAAAAAAATAGACAGCAGGCTGATTTATACAGAGCAACATTCCATACCTGCAAATTACACATCTATGTACTGAAAAACATTTCAACCCAACTTTCAGGTCACATTGCCCTTGCAAATATTTAAACACACAAAGCATAAAAACATCACATCCCTCAATTCACAAACAGCAACAGTTAAAACAGAGCTTTCCAAATTGTGTGTTGCGACAGGTTAGTGCGTTGGCTGCAGTGTGTAGGTGTGTCGTGTGAAAGCTCCCCACACTCTTCCTGGAGATGGAAAGGGGTTAGTTTAACCTCTGGTTTGCTAGAAAAACTGATTTACTGTGCTGCAAAATGATGCCCATCTAAAAGGTGTGTCACCAACATGAAAAGTTTGGAAAGCTCCCCAAACACAAATCAACACACACATGGTTTGAAGGGTTTTGTTTTTTTAAAAAAAGTCTTTGGGGTCCGCTCTCTCTCTCTCTCTATATATATAAAACAAAACAAAACAAAACAAAACAAAACAAACAATAACAGTAATGACAGAGCCATACGTATTTATCCAGGGATGAAATTCCAAAGATGTGGGGCCACATCGAAAAGACCCTGTCTTTGGCATCCAGCAATCTAACAGGTCTTACCAGCAGACAAAAGAGGACTTCCAATGCTGATCTTCAACCTTGGGCAGGCTCGCCGAAGCAAGCAAAGGCATATTTTTCCATTCCAATTGCTGCTGGACCACATGAATTGGCAGGAGCAGCACTGTGGCCAGGGCAGGCGGTTGCAATACAATAGCCCCAAAGCCTCACAAAAGTGCCGCCTTTTAAGTTGGTTTGGTCTGGAGACTGTCTTCCTGCTGCCATGGCTCCCAGCATGGAAATCGGACAAGTGCGAACACGCAAACCTGTAGCAGACAACCACACAGCTCCTTTGAGATAAGGAGGTGATCAGAGAAATCATGAGGAAGCCAAGTCAGGGCTGTGCTGCTACGAGGCATCTGCTCAGCGGTTTCAAAGTTGTTTCAGCTTTTAAGCTGCTCGTCTCTTTTTATTTACGCCTTTGTTGTGGGCGATAGTTTTAAATGTCCATTATCCTAAGCTAGGGACACGGGTGGCGCTGTGGGTTAAAGCCTCAGCACCTAGGACTTGCCAATCGAAAGGTCGGCGGTTCGAATCCCCGCGGCGGGGTGCGCTCCCGTCGTTCAGACCCAGCGCCTGCCAACCTAGCAGTTCGAAAGCACCCCCGGGTGCAAGTAGATAAATAGGGACCGCTTACTAGCGGGAAGGTAAAAGGCGTTCCGTGTGCTGCGCTGGCTCGCCAGATGCAGCTTGTCACGCTGGCCATGTGACCCGGAAGTGTCTGCGGACAGCGCTGGCTCCCGGCCTTTAGAGTGAGATGAGCGCACAACCCTAGAGTCTGGCAAGACTGGCCCGTACGGGCAGGGGTACCTTTACCTTTTTATCCTAAGCTAACTTGAGTGCCCAGTTAAGCATACAGGTAGGATATTACCGTAAGTGGCACAACCTCTAAAAAACACACACACACACCCTTTCCTTGCCTCGATGCCCAGACGCACATGTCATATGGATGATTCCAGTGATGTCTTTCTATAAAAAGAGGTTTCGGAACTCACCATGAACATCTCCCTTGTTTTCTTAGAATGGCAGTGGCACCCACCTGAGAGGTGCCGGAACTGAGTTCCTGTGAGTTTCCCCTGAGAAAAAGCCCTGGACGAATCACATCTCAGATGTGCTCTACACCACTACATAAACCTTCTTATTTTAAGAGGATCACTGCCACAAACCTACTGAGGCCTGCATTTCAGTAGGAGCCCACTGCCACCCACTCTGCACCTCTGGGTCCCAGGGAGAGTAGAAGCAACAGGTGGGAGCACAAAGGAACAAGAGCAGCATACCCAATATCCCAAGGATCACATTCAGGATGCTCATTTTTTGGCCCTGAGCTCTGGAGTGAGCCAGCTGAGTGGTGCAAGAGCCTTTTGAGTGGTGCAAGTGTCTTTTGGTGCTCTGGTACGAGCCAGCTGATTCACACGAGAGCATGAGACCAAAAGCAAGTGTCTTTTTATCTGACGATCTGGCACAAGCCCACTGACTTGTGTCAGAGCACAGGACCAAAATGTGACATTCTGGGATCCCATCAGAACCCAGGGTGGCTTCTGTAATTCGGTTTTAAACGGACGTTTTTATTTTCACGTGAACCACTTACAACTGCTTATTATTACAGTGTACAGTTACAAACAGCTTAGGTTACAAACACTTCGGGTTACAGACTCTGCTAACCTGGAAGTAGTACCTCAGGTACCACACCCCCAGGACGCGTGCCACACCCCCAGGACTCACGCCATGCCCCTGGGACACATGCCACACCACCCAGGATGCATGCCATCCACACCCCTGCCTGCCTGCTCTCTGCCCCCCTGGTACCAGACCATGCAGCTTCGCCTCTATGCCTCAGGGAGCAAAATGTTTGGGGCTGACCTTGATGCTTGCTGACAAAGCTCATACACAAAGCGCTGCATTGGGAGCTAGGCTGTACTCCCTCAGACCATCTGTCCGTTTGCTCCCCTTGAGACTCTGCAAAACCAATTCCTACGTCGGCTCCTAATGCTCCCTCTGTGCGTTAGCAACGCAGCCATGCGACTAGAATTGAAGATCGCATCCTTAGAAACTTGCCTGTGGAAGCAAGCCTTCAATTACTGGTTATCATTGTGGCATAGATTACCAAACCATTACCTTGTCCAATGCCTATGGCGAGATGAATTCTCTAGCCTTTGGTCTAGTAGAATTCATGCCAAACTCTTGAGTTATGGAATCTCTCCCTCAGATTCCCTAAAATTAGATCAAATCACAGCTCAAAGATTGATCCGCCAAAGACTGGATGACATCGACTTACAGCGAAATTATATGCTGGGGGGAGGTGTTTGTTCGCCCCAGAGCATTGGTATCACTTTAACTTACTGCGTCCCATCATACCTTTCCTCCCTTTCGACTGTTGCCCATAGACTGGCCTTCACCAAAGCGAGGTTTAACGTTTTTCCCTCCAATGTCCTGAGACATAGATTCTCAAAGGGCCAAGTCCCCGCCATGTGCGAATGTGATAAGGTGACGCCGGAGTCGCTCCAGCACATTATGTTCTCTTGCCCCTTGTTTAATGTGCTACGGGCAAATTTGCTGGGATCAATCATACAGAAACTAGTGGGTACCCCTCCAACATTCCACCTTGCCCAAATCTTGCAGGATAAGGATACCCATACGACCCTGAAAGTGGCTAGGTTCCTGGCCGCGGTCCTTACCCAAAAGCGACGCCAAGGAGCACTACAAGCTAATTAAGGTGTAGGATGTCATTCCATCTTACAGTATTTTATTGTTATAGTGGTGTTTTAGCGGCTGTTTATTTCTTCTTTTTTTTTTTCTTTCCCCACGTGCACAAGCTGTTATTTATGTTTTTTCCTGTATGGGCCCATGGCCGTAATAAACTTGAAACTCTGTCCGTTTCATCCACAAATGTCCATGGTTTGAATGGCAGCAGCTCTCCAAGATCCCAAGCAGAAAGAGGTCTTTCACACTGCCTAGTTCCCCTGAGATGCCAGGAACTAAGCCTGGGATGTTCTGCATGCAAAACAAGCCCTCCTTTTCCAAACCAGGTACCCTTCCCACAAATCAAGTGGAGGAGAGTTCCCTCTTCACTACTTTTAATTACTCTCAACCTGCTTGCATGTGAAGACCACATGTCCACTTAGAAAACAAGCCAAGCAGAGTCCCAAACTGTGCTTCTTAGGCACAGTCGTACCTTGGACGGAATCCATTCCGGATGTCTGTTCAACTTCCAAAACGTTCAGAAACCAAAGCACTGCTTCTGATTGGCTGTGGGAAGTTCCTGCAGCCAATCGGAAGCCGTGGAATCCTCGTCGGACGTTCAGGTTCCAAAAATAGCCATATTTCCAGTTATCAGGTCATATTTCCAGTACAGTGGTGCCTCGCAAGACGAAAAGAATCCGTTCCGCGAGTTTCTTCGTCTAGCGGTTTTTTCGTCTTGCGAAGCAACCCCATTAGCGGATTAGCAGATTAGCGCTATTAGCGGTTTAGCGGCTATTAGCGGCTATTAAAGTCTTAAGGGATTAGCGGATTAGCTGCTAAAAGGCTATTAGCAGCTTAGTGCCTTAGAAAAAGGGGGTGGGGAGCAAAAAAAAATTGCAGGAACTTGCAATACATTTTCGTCTTGTGAAGCAAGCCCATAGGAAATTTGTTCTGCGAAGCACCTCCAAAACGGAAAACCCTTTTGACTAGCGGGTTTTCCGTCTTGCAAGGCATTCGTCTTGCGGTGCACCACTGTAATAGGTCATATTTCCAATTATCAGACCATCCAAGGATTACACTTTAGAGAAGAAAGAATAGAGTATTGCCTTGAATCATCATTTCAAGCAAAGGCTGGCTAAGCTGGCCGCAGTGGAGCAGAGGAAGCAAGTCATATGAGGATAAGCAGAAAGGAACCACACCAGGTTTTCCGTGTGTGTTTGCTTTTATTTCATACAAAGGTGAACAAAGAGAAAAAGGAAAACACCTTGGCTCACATATACGCACTGATAGCATTAAGGGCTGCACCTGTTTAGAGGGGTGTTGCATTTGTAACCAGGGGCGGAGAATAGTTTTCAGCCCAAGGGCTATATTCCCTGGCAGGCAATGTTCTGGGTGCTGCATGCTGGTGATGGGCAGGGTCAGAGGCAGAAATGTGCCCAGCAACGGATATGACTCTTACCATTGTGCAGTTGGCTACATTCCAGCCATGCAAAAATTAAAGGTTCCTACACCCAGTGGCGTAGCGTGGGTTGTCAGCACCCGGGGCAAGGCAAGTAATTTGCGCCCCCTAACCCGGGGCAAGGCAAGTAATTTGTGCCCCCCCCCGCTGCACTGTCCCTCCCCCAGATAGTCCCTCACTCTCTTTCCGCACCGCACCGCACGCCTGGCACCCTCCCCTCCACAGTGGGCGGCGACCCGGCGGCTCGGATCGGATTCGCACAGCCAGCACTGCAGTGAGAGAGAGTGAGTGAGCCAGGTAGGGGCAGAGAGCTGCAAGTGTGAGTGCGCCCCCCCAGATGTTGCGCCCGGTGCGGCCGGCCCCCCCCTGCACCCCCCACGCTACGCCACTGCCTACACCCCACTCCTCCTCCCAGTCTCTCCAATCAGGGGCAAGCCAGGGGCAGCGACACAGCTGAAGATCAACTGCGTGTACATACACACTTCTTATCCAATAAAATAAGCCCCGAAGCTCAATTTCTTGAGCTCCTAATGATGGGAATCAGTAGTAACTCTCCTTTAAACCTAACTTCCTTTTTATTGGCTGGCATGGATTATTACACATCATAAGATTAGAGAACTGGGCCAAAACAAACAAGATGAACTTTAACAGGGAGAAATGTAAAGTATTGCACTTGGGCAAAAAAAATGAGAGGCAGAAATACAAGATGGGTGACACCTGGCTTGAGAGCAGTACATGTGAAAAGGATCTAGGAGTCTTGGTTGACCACAAACTTGACATGAGCCAACAGTGTGACGCGGCAGCTAAAAAAGCCAATGCAATTCTGGGCTGCATTAATAGGAGTATAGCATCTAGATCAAGGGAAGTAATAGTGCCACTGTATTCTGCTCTGGTCAGACCTCACCTGGAGTACTGTGTCCAGTTCTGGGCACCACAGTTCAAGAAGGACACTGACAAACTGGAACGTGTCCAGAGGAGGGCAACCAAAATGGTCAAAGGCCTGGAAACGATGCCTTATGAGGAACGGCTAAGGGAGCTGGGCATGTTTAGCCTGGAGAAGAGGAGGTTAAGGGGTGATATGATAGCCATGTTCAAATATATAAAAGGATGTCACATAGAGGAGGGAGAAAGGTTGTTTTCTGCTGCTCCAGACAAGCGGACACGGAGCAATGGATCCAAACTACAAGAAAGAAGATTCCACCTAAACATTAGGAAGAACTTCCTGATAGTAAGAGCTGTTCGACAGTGGAATTTGCTGCCAAGGAGTGTGGTGGAGTCTCCTTCTTTGGAGGTCTTTAAGCAGAGGCTTGACAACCATATGTCAGGAGTGCTCTGATGGTGTTTCCTGCTTGGCAGGGGGTTGGACTCGATGGCCCTTGTGGTCTCTTCCAACTCTATGATTCTATGATCTATGATTATAAAAGACTGCCCAATTTGTCAAATAGGCTGAAGACAATCCATGTTAATGTATGGTGTACAGATTTTGAGAGGGGATGTTTATAACTAGCCAGTTATGGCAGTGCCCTTTGTATGCATTGATTCTGATGCTCTGTCTCTGGTCTTGGCGATTTGCACATCTCTTTCGCCCTCCCTCCCTCCTTCCTTCTCTCTCTCTCTCTCTCTCTCTGTATCTTCTCTCTCTCTCTCTGTATCAATGAGCAATACATTTTGAAATATTTGAAACAGTATTTTAATATTTCTGCTATATTGGTTTTTAGTATTTCTACTGTGTTTGTGGGACACGGGTGGCACAGTGGGTTAAACCACAGAGCGTAGGGCTTACCGATAAGAAGGTCAGTGGTTCGAATCCCTGCGACGTGGGTGAGCTCCCGTTGCTCGGTCCCTGCTCCTGCCAACCTAGCAGTTCGAAAGCACGTCAAAGTGCAAGTAGATAAATAGGTACCGCTCCGGCGGGAAGGTAAACAGAGTTTCCGTGCGCTGCTCTGGATTCCCCAGAAGCGGCTTAGTCATGCTGGCCACATGACCCGGAAGCTGTACGCCGGCTCCCTTGGCCGGTAAAGCGAGATGAGCGCCGCAACCCCAGAGTCATCTGCAACTCGACCTAACGGTCAGGGGTCCCACCTTTACAGTGGTACCTCGGGTTAAGAACTTAATTCGTTCCGGAGGTCCATACTTAACCTGAAACCGTTCTTAACCGGAAGCACCACTTTAGCTAATGGGGCCTTTTGCTGCTGCACTGCCGGAGCACAATTTTTGTTCTCATCCTGAAGCAAAGTTCTTAATCTGAAGCACTATTTCTGGGTTAGTGGAGTCTGTAACCTGAAGCATATGTAACCCGAGGTACCACTGTACTGTGTTTGTAAGTCACTTTGAGTCATTTTTATGACTAAAGTGACAAATAAATAAATAGTACAAAGCAAGCCGGGCATGGTACTTGTAAAACAGTACTGGTTGCTACAGCAAACAGATCGTTTGCCACTGGAGCCTATAAATCATGGCAGCCACTACCCAAGAAACAGAAAACTGTACAATAGCAGCCACTTCCGTCACATTCAGTACCAGCCACGTCTGCAGGTGTCAAAAGGTTCTAGGAAACAGAAAGTGATTCACAGACTTGAGGAGTCTAAAGGCAACACCACCATGTGACCAGTCATAATATACTACCGGCTGAAGTAAACGGTGGAAGCAGCAGTTGCTTAAACAAGTTGGGACCAAGCCACACAACAGATTAAACCTACTAAACTGCTTGCTTTTAACTGAAGCAGGAAGTTCAAATGTCACTCAGCCACAATCTGATCTCAGGCAAGTTGCTTCTCTCTCAAGGTGCTTCCAGGAGGGGGCTTAATTTGCAGACAGGAAATCAGTCCAGTGGTACCTCGGGTTACATACGCTTCAGGTTACATATGCTTCAGGTTATAGACTCTGCTAACCCAGAAATAGTGCTTCAGGTTAAGCACTTTGCTTCAGGATGAGAACAGAAATTGTGCTCTGGCGGCACGGCAGCAGCAGGAGGCCCCATTAGCTAAAGTGGTGCTTCAGGTGAAGAACAGTTTCAGGTTAAGTACGGACCTCCGGAACGAATTAAGTACTTAACCTGAAATACTACTGTAACAGGTTTTGTTAAATATATATATATTTATCGGATTGTCCCTGGAAAGGACTAATCCAGTCAGTTGTTGGGGGGGCGGGGCGGTCTGGCTGGCATTTTGATGCCAAACACGTTGTATGGAAAAAAACACCACCACCAAAGAAAACTTGCAAGCAGGGAGAGCACCAGGCTTCAGATATCAATGTGGAGATAACCCAGGTTTGGGGAACCTGTGTCCCTCAGATGTTGCTGAACTAAAACTGGCCATTGGTGATGCTTGCTGAGGCTGATAGGGCTTGGAGTCCACGTCCCCCACACCTGAGATAACCATAGGAATCTGGATTATGGCCTGGATTACAATACAGTGGTTGTTGTTGTTGTTTAGTCATTTAGTCGTGTCCGACTCTTCGTGACCCCATGGACCAGAGCACGCCAGGCACTCCTGTCCTCCACTGCCTCCCGCAGTTTGGTCAAACTCATGCTGGTAGCTTCTAGAACACTGTCCAGCCATCTCGTCCTCTGTCGTCCCCTTACCTGGGGTTAAGAACTTAATTCGTCCTGGAAGTCCGTTCTTAACCTGAAACTGTTCTTAACCTGAGGTACCACTTTAGCTAATGGGGCCTCCCGCTGCTGCCGCCGCGCGATTTCTGTTCTCATCCTGAAGCAAAGTTCTTAACCCGAGGTACATTTTCTGCGTTGGCGGAGTCTGTAACCTGAAGCGCCTGTAACCCGAGGTACCACTGTACCTAGAATCCGGCCTAGAAGCTGCCTCTATTTCCGCCCTAATCTTGCAATCATAGCCGCTGGCATCTCCTGGATGAGCAATTGATAGGAAGGAAAGTCCACAAAATTTCCATACAATGAGCAAAATTGGAAGCCTTTTCCAAAGCTGGAATGCCATCAGCATGCTCTGAAATGAGCACTGAAGGTTCCTCAGCTGGTTTCCATCAGCCTTCTTGCCATGAGGCAGGCACCCCCAAACTCAGCCCTCCAGCTTTTTTGGGGTCTACAATTCCCATCATCCCTGACCACTGGTCCTGTTAGCTAAGGATGATGGGGGTTGTAGTCCCAAAACAGCTGGAGGGCCGAGTTTAGGGATGTCTGCCATGGGGCAAAGAACAGTTAGAGTTAGGGTGTGAGATTTATATTGGGAAATGGTTGTGGGGAGGGTGGGTTAATAACTTGCTCCTAAAGGTAAAGGTAAAGGTACCCCTGCCTGTACGGGCCAGTCTTGACAGACTCTAGGGTTGTGCGCCCATCTCACTCAAAGAGGCCGGGGGCCAGCACTGTCCAAAGACACTTTCGGGTCACGTGGCCAGCGTGACATCGCTGCTCTGGCGAGCCAGAGCCGCACACGGAAACGCCATTTACCTTCCCGCTAGTAAGCGGTCCCTATTTATCTACTTGCACCCGGAGGTGCTTTCAAACTGCTAGGTTGGCAGGCGCTGGGACCGAACAGCGGGAGCGCACCCCACCGCGGGGATTCGAACTGCCGACCTTTCGATCGGCAAGTCCTAGGCGCTGAGGCTTTAACCCACAGCGCCACCCGCGTCCCCTAATCAGACACAAAAAAACAGGGAGGAGCTCCTGATCACAGATCACCTGTGCCTCTCCTTACACCCTTATTAACTGCTCCAATGAGCCTTCTCTGATATTCAAGAGCATCTTTCTATCACCAAGAAAACTCTGGGAGTCAAAATAGTAATAAACACCCTGGGGAGTCGCATCCATGTGTGTACATGTAGAGAAGAGAGGCACAACTGTAGCCACATCTGTCAAGTTCCTTTCGAGCATGAAGGCAAAAGGGCTTATTTGCCTAAAAGATGAAATCTGAGAATTTCAGAAGCCAACACTGTCCAATTGCATTCTGGATTTTAACTCAGTGTAAAAACCAAGAAATCCACCTGCTGCATAGCCAGCCAAGACCCGAGGCTGCCGCTACGCTTCTGCAATGGCACGGCAGATAGCGGCTTTGAGATAAAGTCTTCAAGTACAGCACACCCAGGGTATCTTCTTGAGAAATCAAGGTGCACTTGTTATCCTTTGGCTGCAAGCACTACAGATGCCTTTCCCTCTAGATGTGCCAACTCTTCGGGGGGAACTGTAGAGAGGCCGAGGGAGCGCGCAGTCCGTATGGGATGCCACACATGCGCAGTCCGTATGGATGCCGTGCAAACGGCAGCCCATATGGCCACCACGCACGAGCGGCAGCCCATACAGAGTGCACATGTGCGGCATCCTGTATGGTTGCCACACATGCGCAGTCCATATGGCCTCCCCCACATGCGCACTCCGTACGGGCTACCCCACCCTGGGTGCCAGAGAGGGTTCCTCTGCCACTGGTCAGAACGCCTAGCACTCTTGTGAACAGAGCACATCCCAGAATCTTCTACAAAACGCAGCAATACAGCAGTCAAATTGACATAAACAAGTTTCCTTGACCATAGGAAATCTGGATAACCACTGCCAGTTACATCACACTGGCTCACAAGAATCATGCCTCTCAGGAATCTGAAATCTATGAAGTAATCAGGCGCTCTTCTTTGAAATGCATTCAGGATGCCAGGAGAAAATTGTTCCTGGGGCCGAAACACTTGGCTGCCAGCTACTTTCACTTCAAAGCACTCCATCATTAACAGATGATATAATTGCAGGCTTAGGTTTGCTACTTGTGAAATAGGCCTTGCAAAATATGACAGAGCACATTAACAGCCCATGTCTCAGACAAAGAAGCCTTTTTGGTGGAATGCTAGAAGAGGCAATTCATCCAGTTTACTCTAGTGGGAGGGGATGAGGTGAGGGGCAGGTTCTGCCTCCATCCAGACTGTCAGTATTTTGTGGGAGGAATTCAAGCGCATTCTGGGAAATTTAGGTTTGCACAATTAAAGTGAATTAAAGCATATTGTCACCATGGGGCAACTAATCCACTATGGGGGTGGGGGTGGGGTAGGGAAGAAACAGACTTTTTGTGGTTGGGATTAGGAAAGCAACAGGAAAATGCATTTTTTAAAGTGTGGAGCGAACAGTCAGGGTACAATGTGTAAACACAATGCAAAGTAAATCAAGATTAATGATCGTTGTCATATAATTGCCCAGCAAATGAACGAAAGTGAATGCTCAATGAAGTTCAGATATACCGTATTTTTCGCTCTATAGGCCGCAATTTTCCCCCTCCAAAAATGAAGGGGAAATGTGTGTGCGTCCTATGGGGCGAATGCAGGCTTTCGCTGAAGCCTGGAGAGCGAGAGGGGTAGGTGCGCACCAACCCGTCTTGCTCTCCAGGCTTCAGGCAGCTATCCGCAAGCCTTCAGAGCACTCCGAAGGCTTGCGGACAGCAGCCTGCAGCCTGAAGCCCAGCGAGCGCTGCGCCAACTCCCGCTGCGCTCGCCGGGCTTTAGGCAGCCATCCTCAAGACTTCTGAGCGCGGAGGGAGTTCCCACTGCGCTCCGAAGGCTTGCGGATAGCAGGCTGTGTAAGCTTTCCGAAAGCAAATCAAGACGAGTGCTCAATAAACAGAGCATCTGGAGCAGCAATACCACCCACAACTCAGTTCAGCCCTCAGAGTTACTATGACAAGGGAAGAGGATAAAGAAATCTCCTTGTCTGCCATTCTCTGCAACGTGTTCTCGGTATGTGCATTAATGGGGCTTTATTCTGCTTTATAAGTTGTTCTGAAATGCTTCCCCAGAGCCGGTACATTATTGTTTTCAGGAGAGGCTACAGTGCCACAAAAGCAGGGCAATTCCACCATCACCCTGGAACGCTTGTGGTATGCAAAGTTACGGAGCTGGAGCAGGAAGTTACCAGACATGCACTGATTGGAAATGAGGCAGCAGGATTGCCCTCAAAACTTTTGCAGGTGCAAATAGTGTTGAAAATTGGTGGGATTGGGTGAAACTGCCCTGACACCGTCATGAGCACAAATCTTCAGGAATGTGTAATAAAAGGGGCACCTGGAGGGGGTCTTCTGTGCATCTGTGTTGTTAATCCTCCTCAACCCCTTTACTTTGTTTTCTTAAAAGAGTAAAGGTAAAGGTACTCCTGACCATTAGGTCCAGTCGTGACCGACTCTGGGGTTGCGGCACTCATCTCGATTTACTGGCCGAAGGAGCCGGCGTACAGCTTCCGGGTCATGTGGCCAGCATGACTAACCCGCTTTTGCCGTTTACGTTCCCGCCAGAGTGGTACCTATTTATCTACTTGCACGTGCTTTCGAATTGCTAGGTGGACAGCAGCTGGGACCGAGCAACGGGAGCTCACACTGTTGCGGGGATTCTGACCCCCCCCCCACTAATAGTCCCCACTTGAAATCATACGTATTTATTTAAGATGAAAACCAAGGTTTTGATCAAAGCCCACAGGTGATGGTGCTTTCAAATGTTCCTTGGTGTTCACACTGCTGTCCCCTTGAGTTACTGCTCACTATCAGCCAATATTTTTTTTTTTAAGAAAACGTAAGCGATCTAGCAAGTTTAGTCTTGCATCAGTAAACTCTGTGGCAAGAAAGGCTGTTATCTTTCAAGCAGCTGCTAACCTTTCCATGCAGGGTTGTCTAGCTGGCACAGAGGTTAACCCTTCATTTGAACTAGACTTTAAAGATGCAATCTCTATAGGCGCTTTCCTGAGAATAAACTCCATCGGACAGGATTTACCACAGAGCAGATGGGCACAGGATTGTACTCTAAATCCCCCACTTTCTCTCCATCTGAGGGAAAAGAGCACAATGTAATCCTTTAAAAAAATAAAAGAAGAAGAAGAGTTTGGATCTGATATCCCGCCTTTCACTCCCCTTCAGGAGTCTCAAAGCGGCTAACATTCTCCTTTCCCTTCCTCCCCCACAACAAACACTCTGTGAGGTGAGTGAGGCTGAGAGTCTTCAGAGAAGTGTGACTGGCCCAAGGTCACCCAGCAGCTGCATGTGGAGGAGCAGGGAATCGAACCCGGTTCACCAGATTACGAGACTACCACTCTTAACCACTACACCACACTGGCTCTACACCACAAAATGGTTTACTCTCACAACAACTTCACCACCTGTATAAAAGGTGTGCACTGGCCTTCGACAAGATCACTGCTGCACTAAAAAAATCAGTGCGGAGCCTGATCCTATGGACATTTACTCAGAAGCAAGTCCCATTGAACTCAATGGTTCTTTCCCCCAAGTACAGTGTAGAAGTCTGGAGTTTCATCTGCTCATTGAGGAGTTGTTGCAGCATTTCTGGGAATGTAAGTTTGACTCCCCCCTCCCCAAAAACCCTCCAACACATGCAGTTTTGCTATTCAGTTTTGCTGTTTTAGACTCTGGACTGAATGGTGTTGGTGGGTGGCTGGATGAGCACCTTAGATGGCAATGTGCATTACTTCAAATTGTGATAATCCTCCAACATTTGGAGCCCTCTTGCTCATACTCAGTGGCGTAGCGTGGGTTGTCAGCACCCGGGGCAAGGCAAGTAATTTGAGCCGCCCCCCCGCTGCACTGTCCCTCCCCCAGATAGTCCCTCGCTCTCTCTCCGCACCGCACCGCACGCCTGGCACCCTCCCCTCCACAGTGGGCGGCGACCCGGCGGCTCGGATCGGATTCGCACAGCCAGCACTGCAGTGAGAGAGAGTGAGTGAGCCAGGTAGGGGCAGAGAGCTGCGAGTGCGAGCACCCCCCCAGATGTTGTGCCCGGTGCGGCCGGCCCCCCCCTGCACCCCCCACGCTACACCACTGCTCATACTACTGAGTGAGGCTCTGGAGGACTGCTCTGAAGTGTTGCCCCACAACCTTATTTTGACCTCCAGACAACAGTGTAACAATGAGTTTTGATCGACTGCTTTTCATTTGCAGTAGCTGCACATCATATTACCCCCAGACTGCTCTTCCTGCCCCATCCACTTGTAACATCTGCATAAAGGTAAAAGTAAAGGGACCCCTGACCATTAGGTCCAGTCGTGACCGACTCTGGGGTTGCGGCGCTCATCTCACTTTACTGGCCAAGGGAGCCAGCGTACGGCTTCCGGGGCATATGGCCAGCATGACTAAGCCGCTTCTGGCGAACCAGAGCAGCGCACGGAAACACCGTTTACCTTCCTGCTGGAGTGGTACCTATTTATCTACTTGCACTTTGACGTGCTTTTGAACTGCTAGGTTGGCAGGAGCAGGGACCAAGCAAAGGGAGCTCACCCCGTCACGGGATTCGAACCCCCGACCTTCTGATCGGCAAGTCTTAGGCTCTGTGGCTTAACCCACAGCACCACCCGAGTCCCAACATCTGCATACACGTAAATAAATCTGCTGGAACGATGGAAGCCCATTGGTTCTTACAGAGCGATGGAGGTAATGATACTCAGCGTTTCCAGAAAAAAAACTTGAGATGAGACTGGCTGGAAGGGAAAACATCTAATGCTCAGTTGAGTGGCAGCAGCTCACCTACCTTTAGGCAAAGTTGAGGAGGGGGAAGGGGGAGGAAATGAAAATGAATGCAGCTTTGCAATGCACTGCTTACTGAAGACATATTGTGGTGCCATTGTCCCCCTAAGCAATTTTTGTTTGCACTTTTTTAAAAAAGAAAGTCAAGTATAGGCTGTGGCCCTCCACAGGTCATGGGGCTACAACTCCCATCATCTTCAATCTTTGGTCCACAGTGGCTGAAGCTGATGGGAGTTGTAGTGCAGAACATATAAAGGGCACTAGGTTGGGGAAGGTCAGTAATGTAGTGGTATAATCTGATTGCAGACTCAGTGCATAGGTGCCAACTTTGCATGTCAAGTTGTCTGCAGAGAAACTGGACAACCGAGATTTTTTTCCTCATCAGAAGATGAGTGTAATCACTGTCACTTTTGCCATCTTCTGAGTGCTGCTCTGTGTTGCAGATAAAAAAATGACCCACAATCTGAGCACATGTTGAATCATTCTCTTGACATGGGCATACTTTTCACAGGGTGGGGGGGAAAGTGGGATTGCAAATGGTCCCAACTTGTGACAGGGGTTTGGGTGGACTGGGCAAGTCGCATCTCAAAAGAGAAACATCAGTGGCATGACTGCAGCAACTAGGTAAAGGTAAAGGTACCCCTGCCCGTACGGGCCAGTCTTGACAGACTCTAGGGTTGTGCGCCCATCTCACTCAAAGAGGCCGGGGGCCAGCGCTGTCCGAAGACACTTCCGGGTCACGTGGCCAGCGTGACAAGCTGCATCTGGCGAGCCAGCGCAGCACACGGAAACGCCGTTTACCTTCCCACTAGTAAGCGGTCCCTATTTATCTACTTGCACCCAGGAGTGCTTTTGAACTGCTAGGTTGGCAGGCTGGGATCGAACAACGGGAGCGCACCCCACCGCGGGGATTTGAACCGCCGGCCTTTCGATCGGCAAGCCCTAGGCACTGAGGCTTTAACCCACAGCGCCACCCGCGTCCCATACTGCAGCAACTAATCATTCCCTAATTGTAGTTTTATTTTTGTTGTTTGGTGGTGGTGGGATTGTGGTGTCTGCCAATCCAATCTTTCAGATGGATACAACTTCCCTAGACATTTGTGCTAAATTGTCCAAAGCAACTAAACTGCACTGAAAGTCTAAGCTGTGGACCCAGATGTCCCTGATTAAACTGTTGCCTCCATTATCAACCCAGTATCAGGGGTCAGCAAACTTTTTCAGCATGGGGCCGGTCCACTGTCCTTCAGACCTTGTGGGGGGCTGGACTATATTTTGAAAAAAATATATGAACAAATTCCTATGCCCCACAAATAACCCAGAGGTGCATTTTAATAAAAGCACACATTCTACTCATGTAAAAACAGCAGGCAGACCCCACAAATAACCCAAAGATGCATTTTAAATAAAAGGACACATTCTACTCATGTAAAAACACACTGATTCCCGGACCGTCCGTGGGCTGGATTTAGAAGGCGATTGGGCCGGATCCAGCCCCAGTTTGCCTACCCATGGACTAGGTAGTCTCCAACAAACATCTCTCACGCCCCACTTGCAATACTGGATAATACAACCTCCCTTACTACATACATTGTTGAACATACTCTTTTCACTACAGTTAGAACCACAGAATTGGAAGGGACCACAAGAGTAAACCAGTCCAACTCCCTGCAACTAAAGCATCCAAAACAGATGTTCTTAAAAACCTCTGCTTGAAAACCTCCAAGGAAGGAGAGTCCACCACCTCTGGAGAAGGTCCATTCTGAGATTTGCTTTCCCCCGATCTCTCTTTAGTAATAGGAGTAACAACAACCAGTGGCGTAGCGTGGGTTGTCAGCACCCGGGGCAAGGCAAGTAATTTGCGCCCCATAACCTGTGGATTTTAGCACTCGAGGTAGGGGCAGAGAGCTGCGAGTGCGAGCGCCCCCCCCAGATGTTGCGCCCGGTGCAGCTGGCCCCCCCTGCACCCCCACGCTACGCCACTGACAACAACTACAACAACAACTGCAGGTGGAGTTTAGAGCATTGCTGCATCTCCAATTCCAATCAGCTGCATCAGCCAGCAGGGCCAATAGCCAAGGATGATGGGAGTTGGAGTCCAACAACCATAAAGAAGGCTGATCGCCAAAGAATTGATGCTTTTGAATTATGGTGCTGGAGGAGACTCTTGAGAGTCCCATGGACTGCAAGAAGATCAAACCTATCCATTCTGAAGGAAATCAGCCCTGAGTGCTCACTGGAAGGACAGATCCTGAAGCTGAGGCTCCAATACTTTGGCCACCTCATGAGAAGAGAAGACTCCCTGGAAAAGACCCTGATGTTGGGGAAGATGGAGGGCACAAGGAGAAGGGGATGACAGAGGACGAGATGGTTAGACAGTGTTCTCGAAGCTACCAGCATGAGTTTGACCAAGCTGCGGGAGGCAGTGGAAGACAGGAGTGCCTGGCGTGCTCTGGGGTCACAAAGAGTCGGACACACTGGTGGAGGAAGAGGAGTATGGGGGGAGCGCACTGCCCCCACGGTGCCATCACAGCTGCCCCCCTGCCTGCACTGGGTGTCCCGCCCCAGGGATGCGCACCAGCCCTGCCCCCACCTGCTCTCCGCCCCCAGTGCAGGAGCATGAAGTTCCACCACTGGTTGGACACGACTAAATGACTAAACAACAACAACAACAGTGGTAATGAATGCCTTTGGCTATTCCTGGTCTATAAAGTGGCATGCAATGGAATGGGGATCATCACTGCAACATGAGGGCAACTTGCAAGCCTTCCCAAAGCTGACACACTCCCAAAAGCTGTCATGCCAAAATGTTCAATGCTAAATGAGCATTTGAACCTCACAGGGGGTTATTTGGGTGCACTTGTGAATGATGTTAACGCAGGATAGGCGCAGCATTTCAAAATCACAGAGACGCAGACCAGAGTCTGCTTTTAGGCAGAGTCGAAGGAGATTTGAGAAAAGTGCCGCTTCCTGTGGCGCACACCCATACCCACATCCGCAGAAGCAATCCCCGCTCTCTGCCCCGATCAAGCAAGTTTTGCAGGTTTCGGTATTGGTTCAAAACCTGTCGGACCTGTGAACCAGAGACCCGAGTGCGATGACTGTGTCACAATAAGAAGCCACCCCTCCGTCAAGTCAGTCCGCGCGCAATATTCGACCCCACATGACCTTCAGTGGAAAGGGCTGGAAGGAACTGACAAGTGATAGTAAGGTGATTTACTCCCAGTGGCAAAACCCGCTTTCCATTTGTTCAGGATAGTTTGAGGAGGGAGGGATGGGATTGAGAAGACAGGCAGGAGGAAGAAGCCGCAGAAAAGAGGACATCTGAAGTAGCCTGGTCCCATCTTTCAACTCGCCTCCAACGCAACCCAACCACACCCTCCCCCCGATACAGTGGCGTAGCGTGGGTTGTCAGCACCCGGGGCAAGGCAAGTAATTTGCGCCCCCAACCCGTGGATTTACGCCCCCTAACCCTAACCCCCAGATGTTGCGCCCGGTGCGGCCGCCCCCCCTGCACCCCCCACGCTACGCCACTGCCCCGACATCTTTCCTAAGGCAATAGTTTAGCGGGACCAACAAACACAAAAATAAAGCCCCCTCCTCTCTATTTGGATCGCCAGGAGTTAAAACGAGATTTGCAAAAAGAGGGAAAATATTAAAGCCTTCTCGTGTATATTTGTATCAACAGTTGAAGCAAAGGCACTTTTTTTGGGGGGGGGGTACCACAGGTGAAAGCATCCCCGCGCAGCCACGAATTCACCCCAACTCCGGGGGAAGCCCCCCACGCCTTCAGCATCCACCCCACGGGACCCTGTGCCCAAAAGCCACCAAGGATTGGGGGGGGGGGGGGACGCGCGCCTGCCCCCCAGCCAAGGAAGGAGCCCAGCCCAGCGGCTCCCCAGTCCCAGAAGAAGTGGGTCCGCGCCCCGGAGTCCGAAGCACAAAGGCGGAGAGGCTGCACTCACCTCGCCCGGGACCACCTCGGCGCGGAGGTCGGCGCGCTCTCTGGCCGCGACTGCTGGGCAGCCTCCGCTCTGGCGCAGGTGGAGCCCGGAGGAGGCGGGTCCCGCCCGCCGGACTTCTCACCTGCCGCCGACCCCGGGCGAGCCAGCGGGAAACTCCGCCGCCCCAGGCACAGGTGTATCTCGGAGCGGCGCTGCCGCTGGGTCCTAGGGCCGGCGCGCCCCCAGCCAGGCGCCTCGCGCGTTGGGTCCTAGCGCCCGGAAGCGCCGAGTTGGGAGGGACCCGCAGGGGTCATCTAGTCCAACCCCTGGCAAGGCAGGAAGCAGCAGGCATTGGGCACACTTCGGGTCCCGCTTCATTGCTGAGTGGCCCTCCAGGTTGAGAAGAAGCAGGCTCCATCATCGGTAGAGCATGAGACTCACTCTATAAAAAAAATGTTTAGGGGTATTCTCACTTTCACTCTCACTTTCCTACTCATATTGAAATACTGCCCCTCAATGAGGCCAAACTTAGATTCACAAAATGTTTAGGGGTATGCGTACCACTGTGCCCCCCCCCCCAGAAAAAGCACTGTGTATATATATATATATTCTGTTTTACACTTTAGAATATTCATTTAAACAACCTTAAAATGTCAACAACGAAGATTTGCAGATACGCTTCAGAGGTCCAGACTATGGGGAGCCCCGAAAAATTAATAAATACAATTTGGATTACAATTTGGTCTTTTTTATTTTAGTTTCTTGTTTTTGATTGGATTATGATGTGGATATGTCGATTGGCTGTTTTTATTGGAAAATCAATAAAAATGATTTTTTTTAAAATGTCAATGGCTTCCCTTCTTCTCTTTCCATGGTTCATTTTGCATATCATAAATCCGTGCATATTTTACATAAAAGGAAACCATTCAGTATTCCATTATTACGTCCTACAAAACTTGTTTACACTGTTGAATTTATCTTAATGCTGCCTACGTTTTCATGTGTACACCCCCCCCATATATTCAATAAACATTTTCCAGTCTTCTTTAAGTGTATGTTCTTCTTGTTCTCTTATTCTGTATGTTAGGTCTGCAAGCTGTGCACATTCCATCTTCTTTAAGTTGTCATTCTTCTTTAGTTGGGATCTCGTAGAACATGAGATTAGGGGTCGCAGGTTCATGTCCCATGTCAGGCAAAAGATTCCTGTATTTTAGGGGGCTGGACTAGATAATCCTCGTGGTCAAATGATAGATAACACACCTGATGAAATGGGCCCCAATCCATGAAAGCTTACAGTCCCCCCCCCCCCAAAGCTGCTTTGTTTCAAAACTCCAACAAGAGGGTTTGTGGTTCCTGCAATGATCTAATACAGCTTACCCAGTCACATGATTCAAATTGTGAGCAGTCCACATGATGCAGTGAGATGGGAGAGGAACCAAAACCGAGCAAGGAGGCAGTGGAGATAAAGGAGAAGCATGCTTGCCGCCAGTTAGACTTCACCACAACCTTTTCTGAACTGTACACTGCTAAAAGCGTCAGATCAAAACCATTTTTTTTAAAAAAAGAAACGTTTTGAGTTTTCAAGAAGTGTCTGCGCAGATTTGCATAGCTGCAGACACAAAGGTGTGAGGCACTGTGTTGAACCACTAAATTGTGAGACAATAAAACGACAGAACAAATGCCAACTCTGTATCTTGCTACCTATCCTTAGGCAGCTCAAACTGACTCTGGAAAAGGGTGAATGGATGATCACCAGCCCCGTGGCAGCCAAACAGAAAAGGTTGCCTAGCCACTCATTATTGCTTCTCAGTGTCTAAGAATAATTCGTTGGGTTGCTGTAAAAAGCTCTGCAGAGGCCGGCTGACTGTGAATCAGATATGGAATCGTAAGCGTTGGGGGAAACCAGCTTTGCATATATCAGTCATATGGGCCCGGGGAATTTGAAATATTATTTATAATACAAAAGCTTTAATATAAAATTTCTAACTGTGTTGTATTTGTATACAGCAAAGAGAAATTTAGAGTAATTAGGCATATTTTAATTTACCATATTTTTTGCTCTATAAGACTCACTTTTCCCCTCCTAAAAAGTAAGGGGAAATGTGTGTGCGTCTTATGGAGCGAATGCAGGCTGCACAGCTATCCCACAGCGATCCCTCTTGCTGTTCTGGCTTCTGAGATTCAGAATATTTTTTTTCTTGTTTTCCTCCTCCAAAAACTAGGTGCCTCTTGTGGTCTGGTGCGTCTTATAGAGCGAAAAATATGGTAGTTAATTATGTAATAGGTTTAAGTTAGAAAATGAATATGGAAGTTGAATTTGATGTTTGTAATTTTTCTTTTTTCGGTTTTTGAAATAAAAGATAATAATAATAAAAAAACCAAGGAAGGAGAATCCACCACCTCTTATTCCACTGCCAAACAGCTCTTGCTGTCAGAAAGTTTTTCCAAGTGTTAAGTCGAAATGTCCTTTCATGTAGCTTGAAGCCATTGGTTTGGGTCCTACCTTCCAGAGCAGGAGAAGACAAGCAAAGAGAACATTTTCCACCATCCCCATCCAGTTCGTTCTATGTCTTTGTGACTGGTTCCCCATCTAGACTGGTGACCCAGCTGTCATTGCAAATCTCCCAGATCTTTGAAGAGGATCAGTGTTTGTGAGAGATTCTCCACCCATTTCCTCCCTCTGGGCTGGGTTCTGTTGCGTTATGTGGCTTGGCTGGATCTTAATTTTGGTTTTCACATCACAAGTTTTAAGTAAAGATATCCTTTTCGTTTACTGACTAAAACATTTATATCCCACCTCTTGAGGTGTGGCCAAGGCACAGTCCCACCCGCTCCTTTGGTAATCCTCATAGAACTCTAGCCCAATGGTTGCCATTAATTTGTTTCTTAATTAATTTTAGAATGAATTGATTTTAGAATGCTGTGTTACTTTTATTGTTGTTAGCTGCTCTGAGCCTGGCTTTGGCTGGGGAGGGTGGGATATAAATAAATAAATCATCATCATCATCATCATCATGTGTTTAATGCAGAAATGGAGCACGTGGAACCAAGGATTTGAAACCTACAATTGCAACTCCTTTCAAATAAGCAGTAAAGGTAAAGGGACCCCTGACCGTTAAGTCCAGTTGTGGACGACTCTGGAGTTGCAGCGCTCATCTCGCTCTATAGGCCGAGGGAGCCGGTGTTTGTCCACAGACAGCTTCCGGGTCATGTGGCCAGCATGACTAAGCTGCTTCTGGTGAACCAGAGCAGTGCACGGAAACGTCGTATACCTTCCTGCCGGAGCGGTACCTATTTATCTACTTGCACTCTGATGAACTGCTAGGTTGGCAGGAGCTGGGACTGAGCAACGGGAGCTCACCCTGTCGTGGGGATTTGAACTTCCAACCTTCTGATCGGCAATATAAATGTTTTGAGAGGCCTTTTAGAGTCATGAGGCCATTCATACCACTGAACAGGCCCTCGCTCTGGTGTGTGTGTAGTCAAAAATAGACAAATCTCAGAGTACTGAAGCTGACCAGACTATTGAAGCTGGCACTTCTCACATATAGAGAGAAGGGAAGCTGGTCCCTAGGGGTGCCTGCTAAGCTCTACTCATGCCTGCCTCCTTATTTATCAACATCAGATCGTGGATAGCACTGATGGGTGACCCATTTTAGTTTCTTTGAAGAAGAAGTGTGTTTTGGATTGCATGTGCGGCAGATTTCAGGCACCTGTTGTCGAAGGAACTTTGCTAATTTTACTAGGTCCTTCAGTGAATCCACACTGCAACTGTGTCTAATGCTTGACGGGAGCTGTAGACATTTAAGGCACAATCCTTGAATGCAATTAGAGTGATTCAAGACAAAAATGGTATCTTATGTGAAATGATTTGGGGGGCTTTGACAGATAAAAAGGTTACCTCATCTGAAATGATTTGGGAGGCTCTGGCTGTGTTAGAGAAGAAACAGGAAGGGAGGGCAAAAAGTATTAGAGGTGGTGGCAATGTAAAATTATTAAAAACGCCTGGGGAAAGACATATAAAGAACTGAAGAGAATGTGGAAAATGATTGTTGTTAAAAAAAATTGAAGTGATATTGAGAGGTACAGGATTTGATGGCCTTATAGAGGGAAAGACTTGGCTCCTCTATTTGAGAGTGGATGCCTGGCCAAAACCAGCCCATCTCTACAGAACGAAGAAGTCACCAGCAAAGAAGAAGAAGAAGGAGACTGGCAAAACAAAATACTGAACTATGCAGGACATATTAAATCATTTTAAATCCAAGAAAGAAAAAGGACATTGATTTTTTTTTTTTTAAAGGAGAAATGTTGAATGCATATTATGTAAGCTTTGTGTATGGGTTTCTACATTAGCTGAACTTCTAGAAGTCATTTGTAACAATAGGAACAAGGTTTTAAAATTGGATTATTAAGAATATAAGATCATATGGACCTGCATGATCAAGTATAAAATGATGGAACCGGGAGGGGGTGGGGAGTCAATTAAGACTTATGGTTTAAATATTTGATTGTAATGGGTTTTGTTGTTGTTGTTGTTTGTTTTTGGTTATCATAAAATTAATAAATTGTATCAAAAAGAAGAAGAAGAAGAAAGAACACCAGACATGCTACCATCACGACAAAGGTGCCAGGAGAAAACTTCACCAGCAGAGCTGTTTTGCCAGGGAGCAGGCTGCCGGAACCGGTCCGTTTGGGCAAATGGGGCACTGCCCCACCAGCCTCACCCAGCCCCTACCTGCCTGCCTCCTTTCTTACATTCAATCAATCCAAGGTGTGGCTCCGGCTGTCAGCTTCCTCTTCCTTAGTGTCAGTATTGCCCTGGCAGAACTCAGCAGGGAGGATGACAAGGACAAAGCTGGAATTAGTTAGCTCAGACTGTCACTGACTCTGGCTCCACCTACTGTTGGAAGTTCTGTCTTCTACCCAACCAGTCCCATCACCCCCCTCACTTGGCAGAGCAGCTGGAACAGGACAAACTCAGAGGCGGGATGTGGCTGGCATGGGAGCCCTGCTCCCAAGGAAGTATAACCTAAATGGGGGAAGCAAGACAACTGGGAAACTGGGATACTGGAGTTGGGTGATGCACGGTGTGTGAAATATACTCAGAGTCGCAAAGTGATTTCATGCTCTTTATTCAGCTCATAGTGGTGAGGAGGAATGAATGAAAGTCCCCTCAAAGTATCTGCTTTATATACATTACTTACACAATGGGCTGCACATGATTGGCTAATTCCGGAATTCTACTGTAAGCCAATCAGGTGGTGGATTCACTTCTATCTGGAGCATGATTGGGTGCTTCCTGCCAACCAATCATACTGCTGCATTGTTCTAGGACCAATCAGACTGCTGCATTCTGAATCCTATTGTTCTAGGACCAATCAGACTGCTGCCTTTTGGATCCTATTGTTCTAGGACCAATCAGACTGCTGCAGTTTGGATCCTAGTCAACTCAGTACATAACTGTGTTTGTTAGGATCCCAGGAAGCTTCTGCAGTAAACTAGCATAAGAAGTGGTGTTTCTTTGCATTTGCATAGCAACATCCCCCCCCTTTCCTTATTGGAAAAAAAAATATCTCAAGGCAGCAAACAACATAAGTTAATAGTTTTAAAGCACTAGTTCAAGGGTCAGCAAACTTTTTCAGCAGGGGGCCGGTCCACTGTCCCTCAGACCTTGTGGGGGGGCCAGACTATATATATTTTTTTTGGGGGGGGGGAATTAACAAATTCCTATGCCCCACAAATACCCCAGAGATGCATTTTAAATAGAAGGACACATTCTACTCATGTAAAAACACGCTGATTCCCAGACCGTCCGCGGGCAGGATTGAGAAGGCAATTGGGCCGGATCCAGCCCCAGTTTGCCTACCCATGCACTAGTTGGAGAAACATTGAAACAAAAACAAACAAAGAAAGAAAACCCCCCAAAATAAAGCAGCAGCAGGAGGAAACATTATTCTAAATCAGCAGATTAGAACCGAGACAAAAAGGCCAACCATATGCAAACCAAAAGTCTTCTTTAAAAGGAAGTTTAAAAAACAAACACATTCCTGCTACAATATTATTACCTTTAGTTTCTGCGGTTCCTAGGTTGCAAAATTCTAATTATTGTTGGCTACAGTTGCTCACCCTTTATTCACGGGCGCTGTCTCCTGTTGTGTTCCCTTTAACAACAGCTCCAGGCCCTTCCAGGTGGCCTGTTCTTAAAGTATCCTGATTGGTTTTCAGGGAGATTAGATGATGCTGGCTGCTTCATGAGCATATATTCTGATTTGTTTGTGGGGGGGCCGGCCTGGATGATGTTGTGCCAAAGCAAGTGTCATTCCACACTTTCCACTGCATTCCCCCCCCCCCAACATTTCCTTAGTGCAAAATGTCTGGTCTGTGAGGGAAGCAGGTTTGTTGCACAATACTTCCCAATCAATTATAGTTTTGCAACCTGAACGTGCTGGTAAGTGACTGAATCTCACCTGCGCAAAACAGGCCGTCTAGAAGTGCCCTCAGCCTGCAGTCACAAGCAGTGTTTATGCTTACCCCCTGCTCACCCACCATTTTCTGCGTCTCAGGCTTCTGTTAAAGGCATAGGTGCAAAGGCCAGCTCAAGCCATCTTGCTGTCTGACATGAAGGACAAGATTTTGCTAAGACGAAGGATAAGCTATGCCACCCCCAATCCATGCACAGAAGGTGACTGAAATGACACTGGACTTGTCCTTCAAGCCTGGCGATGGACAGCATCCACTATGTTTAAGGACAGCAGGCGGCTTTTTAGGGTACAGGACAGGGCACCTGGGACATATAACTCTAACACCTTGCCAGTGGCGTAGCATGGGTTGTCAGCACCCGGGGCAAGGCAAGTAATTTGCGCCCCCTAACCCGTGGATTTGCGCCCCCTAACCCTAACCCCAGATGTTGCGCCCGGTGCGGCCGGCCCCCCACGCTACGCCACTGCACCTTGCTACTCCCTAATGTTTCCCCCCATCAGATGCTTGTGGGGCTGATATTGACACACTGCCACATAGTAGTGCTGGGATGGCCTGGAGGGAAAGCGGAGGTGACTCCTGGCCCTTTAACAGTAACAGAGCAGCAGGGGTAGGCTGTGGCCATGCAAGCTATGCCAGTTGAAGCAACCTGTTCCACACCTGCCCACTTTAAGGAAGGCATTCCTGCAAAGGAGAAAGCCATGGCTGTTGTTATGTACTGAGTTTGGATCCTAGAACAATAGGCAGGTAGGATCCTAGAAGGCAGCAACCTGATTGGTCTGCAGGAGCCACCCAATCCGGCTCCAGGAGGAAGTGAATCAGCAACCTGATTGGCCTGCAGGAGCAGTCCAATCAGGCTCCAGGAGGAAGTGAATCAGCAACCTGATTGGTCTGCAGGAGCAGTGCAATCAGGCTCCAGGAGGAAGTGAATCAGCAACCTGATTGGTCTGCAGGAGCAGTGCAATCAGGCTCCAGGAGGAAGTGAATCAGCAACCTGATTGGTCTGCAGGAGCAGTGCAATCAGGCTCCAGGAGGAAGTGAATCCGCAACCTGATTGGCCTGCAGGAGCAGCTCAATCAGGCTCCAGGATGGGAGTTGAATCAGCCAATCACACGGGACCCATTGTGTAAATAATGTACAGTCATACCTCGGGTTACAGACGCTTCAGGTTGCTTTTTTTTGGGTTACGGACCACCGAAACCCGGAAGTACCGGAACAGGTTACTTCTGGGTTTGGGCGGTTGCGCATGCACAGAAGCACTAAATCGCACTTTGCACATGCGCAGAAACATCGAATTGCAACCCCTCATGTAAGCAGACGCAGTGGCGTAGCATGGGGGGTGCAGGGGGGCCCGGCCGCACCGGGCGCAACATCGGGGGGGGGGGGGCGCTCGCACTCGCAGCTCTCTGCCCCTACTAAAATCCACGGGTTAGGGGGCGCAAATTACTTGCCTTGCCCCGGGTGCTGACAACCCACGCTACGCCACTGAGCAGACGCGCCGCTGTGGGTTGCGAACGCTGCGGGCTGCGAACGTGCATCCCACATGGATCACGTTCTCAGCCTGGGTGTCCACTGTATATATAGTCAGAGGTTTGGGGGGAAAGCACTAACTCACTGTTTGCCCTGAGCTGAAATAAAGAGCATGAAATCAACACTCAACTTTGAGTATATTTCACCTGTCTTTTTCTGGACTAGTGCTGGTGGCTCGGGTAATGCGAGGGCTTGGCATGCGAGCCAAATCCACCGATGCCATTGCAAACACAGCCTTTCCTTGAGTAACAGAAATGACTGTTTAAGCACAGATAGGCGTGGCTATCTTTCAATAAGCAAATCTCCATGGACAAAGGGAAGCACACACTCCAGAATGTTTAGTCAAACCAAGTGGAAACATTGCCAATTGTTCTCTGGTAGCAAAAGGCTCTCTGCAATGAACGTGGTGGCTTTGAAGGATGCCTGGTGGACTATGTGAAGCAAGTGAGCAACCAGTGTCCAGTACTCTGCAAAGCTTTTAGAACGGAAGGGAACCTTTGATACATTATCACCTCCCACAGCCCACAGCCCACAGCCGTGTCCGTGCTGAGCTTTGTCACCACACTGCCCTAGTGCTTGGGCTGCCGTCGGAAATGAGACTGGCGAAGCTTTCCCCATCCCTTTAACTCTATGGCGGTTCCCTCATTGCAAGAAGCAAAGCTACAGGGAACCAGGCAGAGGGCCTTCTCAGTAGTGGTGCCCGCCCTGTTGAACGCCCTCCCTTCAGATGTCCAAACGATAAATAACTACCTGACATTCAGAAGACATCTTAAGGCAGCCCTGTTCAGGGAAGTTTTTAATCTGTGATATTTTAATGTATTTTTGGTTTCTATGGAAGCCGTCCAGAGTGGCTGGGGAAACCCAGCCAGATGGGTGGGGTACAAATAATAAATTATTATTATTATTATGCCAGCAAAACAGGAAGGCGCCCAGTCACACCATCAGGTCCTTCTGGTTCTGCATGATACCAATTAGCAGTGGCTCCCCAGGGCTTCAGATATGAGATGCTCCCAGCCAGTGCTGGAATTATGTATAAACTAAACAAGCTATAGCTTAGGGCCCCACTCCCTTGGGGGCCCCAAAAAATCAAAAGGAACAAAACTGGATCTACATTTCCAAAGTATAAGATAAAAAACAAATAAAATAAAACCTACATACAGCAACAGTGTTTTGTGTTGTGTAGGCTTCTATGATGTAAGTAATGGGCTGCACCTGCTAGCCTGCTCCCTAGAATATCACTGGTTTGCTCATTTCATTTCTATATATAGGGTAAGGGATGCGGGTGGCGCTGTGGGTTAAACCACAGAGCCTAGGACTTGCTGATCAGAAGGTCGGCGGTTTGAATCCCCGCGATGGGGTGAGCTCCTATTGCTCGGTCCCGGCTCCTGCCAACCTAGCAGTTCAAAAGCACGTCAAAGTGCAAGTAGATAAATAGGTACGCTCTGGCGGGGAAGTAAACAGCGTTTCCGTGCGCTGCTCTGGTTCGCCAGAAGTGGCTTAGTCGTGCTGGCCACATGACCCGGAAGCTGTACGCCAGCTCCCTCGGCCACTAAAGAGAGATGAGCGCCGCAACCCAGAGTCGGTCACAACTGGACCTAATGGTCCAATCCTTTACCTTTACCTTAGGCTCCTATGATGTCAGTAATGGGCCTCGCCTGCTAGCCTGCTGCCTAGAATATCAATGGTTTGCTCATTTCTATATATAGGGTGCCTACATTTTAAGTAAGAGCTTACTAATTATTTCACTCTTAATATACTTCTTCTTAATTGTATTTCAGTTCAACAATTACTTTGATAAAATACATTTTTTAAAAATGTGCAAATGGCTTTAGATACCTGTTAGGTCCATAAATTACCATATAGCATATATTCAGCACAAAAAACTGTGACAGTTTATTGTTGAAAAGGACAGTTGGACATATAAAGGGCCCCATTTCCTTTAGTAGCTTAGGACCTCATCAAACCTAAATTTGCCCCTGTTCCCAACCCTACTTGCAGAAGCCATTGGGTGGAACTGGGGCGAATTTATGGCACAGTTACAGGTTAGAGGGGCAACCAACTCCAAAGACTGTAAAATCTTTGCTGGCTTGCAAAAATCACAGTACTTTTTTTTGGGGCGGGGCATGTAGTACTTTTTGATGGGGCTAAGGACTAAGAGCTAGTACAGATAGCAAAAATGTACAAAACTGGGTCAAATACATGTTGGAAATGTAAAGAAAAAGAAGGGACTTTTTATCATATGTGGTGGGAATGTAGAGAAGTTTAAAAAATTTGGGAAATGATATATAATGAACTGAAAAAAATGTTTAAAATGACATTTGTAAAAAAACAACAACCAGAAGCATTTCTGTTAGGGATTGCAGGACAAGACTTGCCAAGAAAAACAAGGAACTTATTTATGTATGCTACAACAGCGGCAAGGGTCTTGACAGCACATGGATGGAAAAACGAGGAAATCCCAACGAAAGAAGAGTGGCAAGAAAAACTGATGAGCTATGCAGAGCTGGCTAAATTGAAATAAGTGAATGGAAGATAAGATATTGAAATTGTTTGATGTGTTTTAAATTGTTTTTGTTTTGTTAGTTTGATGTGTTAGTGTTAGTGTTTTGTAGTGTCTTTGTATTGTATTGTATTGTTTTTGTTTGTTTGTTGTAATGTTTAAATTGTTGGAAAAGTAATAAATATTTTTTTAAAATAAATAAATAAATTGACATACAAATTGCGGGACAAGGACAACTGTGACTTTAAGGAAGAATGGGAGCTTTTTACAATTTATCTAAAAAGACAAAAAAATGAATTGGGCTCCTTGGCAGGTTTTGAATAAACATACACAAATTTGTTAGTTGATAATATGGTAGATAGATAATGTAAGGATGTGCATACATTTATAAAATGTAGAGAATAATATGTGCTGAGAAATCAGAGAGAGGAGGTGAGGGAAGTCTTGGGGGGAGGATTTGAAGGGGGGAGGGAAAAAATAATGAATATGATATGTTTTGATAATTTGTTATTTTGAAATTGTGAATATTTTTTTTAAAAAAATTAGAAAAGAAAACAAGAGCTAGAATGACCCATGCAATGGTACTATGTGATGGCAATGCATTCTTACCAGGAACATTCCGGGTGGCGGCATGGGAGAAGGCAGCCACCATCTTTTCTCCCAGGAATGACCCTGAGATTGATGTCCCATCATCACATACTTTTCTTAGGAGGCATTCTGGCTCTTATTCTCAAAGCAATTGGCAGCCAGGCTCAACGTGGTTTCATAGAATCATAGAATCATAGAATCATAGAATCATAGAGTTGGAAGAGACCACAAGGGTCATCGAGTCCAACCCCCTGCCAAGCAGGAAACACCATCAGAGCACTCCTGACATATGGTTGTCAAGCCTCTGCTTAAAGACCTCCAAAGAAGGAGACTCCACCACACTCCTTGGCAGCAAATTCCACTGTCGAACAGCTCTTACTGTCAGGAAGTTCTTCCTAATGTTTAGGTGGAATCTTCTTTCTTGTAGTTTGGATCCATTGCTCCGTGTCCGCTTCTCTGGAGCAGCAGAAAACAACCTTTCTCCCTCCTCTATGTGACATCCTTTTATATATTTGAACATGGCTATCATATCACCCCTTAACCTCCTCTTCTCCAGGCTAAACATGCCCAGCTCCCTTAGCCGATCCTCATAAGGCATTGTTTCCAGGCCTTTGACCATTTTGGTTGCCCTCCTCTGTACACGTTCTAGTTTGTCAGTGTCCTTCTTGAACTGTGGTGCCCAGAACTGGACACAGTACTCCAGGTGAGGTCTGACCAGAGCAGAATACAGTGGCACTATAACTTCCCTTGATCTAGATGCTATACTCCTATTGATGCAGCCCAGAATTGCATTGGCTTTTTTAGCTGCCGCGTCACACTGTTGGCTCATGTTAAGTTTGTGGTCAACCAAGACTCCTAGATCCTTTTCACATGTACTGCTCTCAAGCCAGGTGTCACCCATCTTGTATTTGTGCCTCTCATTTTTTTTGCCCAAGTGCAATACTTTACATTTCTCCCTGTTAAAATTCATCTTGTTTGTTTTGGCCCAGTTCTCTAATCTGTCAAGGTCGTTTTGAAGTGTGATCCTGTCTTCTGGGGTGTTAGCCACCCCTCCCAGTTTGGTGTCATCTGCAAATTTGATCAGGATGCCCTTGAGTCCATCATCCAAGTCGTTGATAAAGATGTTGAATAAGACCGGGCCCAAGACAGAACCCTGTGGCACCCCACTAGTCACTCTTCTCCAGGATGAAGAGGAACCATTGATGAGCACCCTTTGGGTCCGGTCAGTCAGCCAGTTACAAATCCACTGAGTGGTAGCATAGTCAAGACCGCATTTTACCAGCTTCTTTACAAGAATATCATGGGGCACCTTGTCAAATGCCTTGCTGAAATCAAGGTAGACTACATCCACTGCGTTCCCTTCATCTACCAGGCTTGTAATTCTGTCAAAAAATGAGATCAGGTTAGTCTGACATGACTTATTTTTCAGAAATCCATGCTGACTATTGGTGATCACAGCATTCCTTTCTAGGTGCTCACAGATTGTTTGCTTAATGATCTGCTCCAGAATCTTCCCTGGTATTGATGTTAGACTGACTGGGCGGTAATTATTTGGGTCCTCTCTTTTCCCCTTTTTGAAAATAGGGACAACATTTGCCCTCCTCCAGTCTGCCGGGACTTCGCCTGTTCTCCAGGAATTCTCAAAGATGACTGCCAGTGGTTCTGAGATCACATCTGCCAGTTCTTTTAATACTCTTGGATGCAGTTCATCTGGCCCTGGAGACTTGAATACATCTAAACTAGCCAAGTATTCTTGTACTATCTCCTTAGTTATTCTGGGCTGTGTTTCCTCTGCTGAATCATTTCCTCCAAATTCTTCAGGTCGGGCATTGTTTTCTTTATCGGAGAAGACTGAGGCAAAGAAGGCATTGAGGAGTTCAGCCCTTTCTGTGTCCCCTGTTTGCATTTCACCATCTTCTCCTCTGAGTGACCCCACTGTTTCTTTGTTCTTCCTTTTGCTACGAACATACCCATAGAAGCCTTTTTTGTTGCTTTTAACCTCTCTAGCAAGCCTGAGTTCATTCTGTGCTTTAGCTTTTCTGACTTTGTGTCTACACGTGCTGGCTATTTGTTTGAATTCCTCTTTGGTGGTTTCCCCCCTTTTCCATTTTTTGTACACATCCTTTTTTAATCTTAACTCAGTTAAAAGTTCTTTAGATAGCCACCCTGGCTTCTTTAGGCACCTTCCATGTTTCCGTCTCATTGGTATTGCCTGAAGTTGTGCTTTTACTATCTCCCTCTTAACAAACTCCCAGCCATCATGAACTCCCTTTCCTTTTAGTATTACTGTCCATGGGATCTCACCCAGCACTTCCCTAAGTTTTATGAAGTCGGCTTTCTTAAAGTCAAGAAATTGAGTCCTAGTATGCTTGGCTGCTCCTTTCCGTTGTATAGTAAACTTCAGAAGAGCATGATCACTTGCGCCTAATGATCCTTCCACTTCCACCCCATTAACCAGGTCATCGACATTGGTTAGGACCAGATCTAAAATGGCTGTTCCTCTTGTTGCTTCTCCCACTTTCTGGACAATGAAGTTGTCTGCAAGGCCAGTGAGGAATCTGTTTGACCTTATGCTCTTGGCTGAGTTTGACCTCCAACAAATATCTGGGTAATTGAAGTCCCCCATTACTACTATCTTCCTTCCTTTTGCATGCTTGGCCATCTGTTCCAGGAAGGCATCATCTATGTCCTCCGTTTGGCTTGGGGATCTATAGTAAACTCCCACAATGAGGTCACTATTATTCTTCTCTCCCTTAATTTTGACCCAAATGCTCTCACTTTGGCTTTGAGGTTCTAAATCTTGGATCTCTTCACAGGTATACACATCCCTGACATATAACGCCACTCCTCCTCCTTTCTTGTCTGGTCTGTTTCTCTGAAATAGATTGTATCCCTCCATTTTTACATTCCAATCGTGGGACTTATCCCACCAGGTTTCAGTGATGCCTATTATGTCATATTTAGTTTGCTGTACCAAGAGCTCAAGCTCATCTTGTTTATTTCCCATGCTTTGTGCATTAGTGTACAGACATTGAAGTCCATTAGTCATTCCCCCGTGTCTCTTATTTAAGGATTTTTTCCTCCCACCACTAGGTCTGCTTGCTGTTTGCTCCATTTGGTCTATGACATTTGGATGATCATCTTCATCAATTAATAGACTCCTACCTTCAGGAGCACTGTCTCCCTCCCCCACATTAGTCAGTTTAAAGCCCTCCTGATGAGGTTTCTTAGTTTTTTGGCAAAAACATTCCTCCCAACCGTTGTGAGGTGCAGCCCATCGCTTGCCAGAAGTCCATCCTCAAGAAACTGCAGTCCGTGATCTAAGAATCCAAACCGTTCCTGTTTACACCATTTGCGAAGCCAGCTGTTTACTTCCACTATTTTCCTCTCTCTCCCTGGGCCACGTCGTTCAACTGGGAGGACAGATGAGATGACGATTTGTGCATTTAATTGCTTCAATTTCCTGCCCAGAGCCTCGTAGTCTCTTTTGATCTTCTGGAGGCTATTGCTTCTCCTTTTTTTGTCTATTTTTCTTTCTCCTGGTTCCAGTTGTTCTTTAATTAGCTGTCTTCTTGTCTGGGACTGTACTCAAAATTTGGAATATACAGGAAACGAATGCTGGAAGGTGGAGGTGTGTTCCCATTTAGAATGTGAAATTGCAGCAAACATGGCCTTTGCCAGTGTGAGGTTGCTCAGCCACAAACATGAACAAAGGGTGACTCAGAATCCTATTTTTAGTTGGCTTGATGAATTGCTGAGTTGCCCTTCTGAAGGTGGTGCTCTCAGGATTACTCAATGAGTCAGTTTGGGTGATCCCATCTTGGCTCAATAAGCTGAGATACGCATCAGCTTTTCACCTCTGTGTGACCCCCTTCCCATTTCCCTTCTCTGTGAATTGCGATGAAACCATAGTTCAATTAACCATAGTTTCCCATTGCATCCTAAGCAGGGAGTAATGAATGGTTGCTCAGTTTAGAACAGGCACCCCCAAATGCAGCCCTCCAGATGTTTTGGGACTACAATTCCCATCATCCCTGACCACTGGTCCTGTTAGCCAGGGATGATAGGAGTTGTAGTCCCAAAACATCTGGAGGGCCAAGTTTGGGGATGGCTGGTTTAGAATGTTGTAAAAATATTTAATGAAAATGATTCAGATGTGCCCAGGGATTTATAACTACAGCATAAGGGAATAATAGAATCAAATAGTTGTAGAGTTGGATGGGTCATGCAGGTATCTCAACTAGTTCATACATGACAGATGGCCATCCAATCTCTGCTTAAAAAACCTCCAATGAAGTACAGCCCACCATCTCTCTGTTCCACTAACAGCTCTTGCTGTCACAAAGTTCTTCCTGATGTTTAGTCGCAATCTCCCTTCTCGTAACTTCAATCCATTGGTTTGGGTCTTAGCCTTTGGGAAAGGCGAAAATGCAATGCGTTATTTTGAGAACTTCATTTTTCTACAACTTTATAGTGAAAGGTAATTCTGTTTTAGCAAATATCTATCATAAGAGTTTTGAGCTGAAAAGGGGCCTTGGTGGCCGCCTATTTATTTATTTAAGACGTTTATAACTTGCTCTTAATTAAATATAATCACAAAGCATGGTACATCATAACAAACTTGATACGAATTCAAAACAATATAACTTTAAAACAGCAAACGAAAAAAACAAGTTAAGTCTAGAGTGGGCAGACATGTTGACCTCCCACCAATTAACCTAAAGCCTGGGTGATTAAGGACAATATTAACTGGCGCTGGAAACCCATCAGGGTTGGGAGTTGCTGAACCTGAGGAGGGAGGGCATCCCATGATTTGGGCACTAGTATTGAGAAAGACCTCTCAGACTGATGTGTTCAAGGCCCTGTCAAAACAGGACCTATAAAGCAGTATGTGGCTGATACTTGACGTTTTCATTCTTCTCTAGGTTAATAGCTCATTTCATTGAAGTACATTCTGTTTCATAACACATTTTTAAATATTTGATTTGTCTGCCCACAATTCATAATCCAAACTGCTTTTGTGTTTATCTATGCTCCTGGCATAGGGACGCGGGTGGCGCTGTGGGTAAAACCTCAGTGCCTAGGACTTGCCGATTGAAAGGTTGGCGGTTCGAATCCCCGCAGCGGGGTGCGCTCCCGTCGTTCGGTCCCAGCGCCTGCCAACCCAGCAGTTCGAAAGCACCCCCGGGTGCAAGTAGATAAATAGGGACCGCTTACTGGCGGGAAGGTAAATGGCGTTTCCGTGTGCTGCGCTGGCTCGCCAGATGCAGCTTGTCACGCTGGCCACGTGACCCGGAAGTGTCTCCGGACAGCGCTGGCCCCCGGCCTATAGAGTGAGATGGGCGCACAACCCTAGAGTCGGACACGACTGGCCCTTACGGGCAGGGGTACCTTTACCTTTACCATTTATGCTCCTGGCAAATAGAAGGGGAAGAAATGGAGGCAGTAAGAGATTTTACTTTCTTGGGCTCCATGATCACTGCAGATGGTGACAGCAGTCACGAAATTAAAAGACGCCTGCTCCTTGGGAGAAAGGAGATGGCAAATCTAGACAGCATCTTAAAAAGCAGAGACATCACCTTGCCAACAAAGGCCTGTATAGTTAAAGCTATGGTTTTCCCAGTAGTGATGTATGGAAGTGAGAGCTGGACCATAAAGAAGGCTGATCGCCAAAGAATTGATGCTTTGGAATTCTGGTGCTGGAGGAGACTCTTGAGAGTCCCATGGACTGCAAGAAGATCAAACCTATCCATTCTGAAGGAAATCAGCCCTGAGTGCTCACTGGAAGGACAGATCGTGAAGCTGAGGCTCCAATACTTTGGCTACTTCATGAGAAGAGAAGACTCCCTGGAAAAGACCCTGATGTTGGGAAAGATGGAGGGCACAAGGAGAAGGGGATGACAGAGGACAAGATGGTTGGACAGTGTACTCGAAGCTACAAACATGAGTTTGACCAAACTGTGGGAGGCAGTGGAAGACAGGAGGGCCTGGCGTGCTCTGGTCCAGGGGGTCACGAAGAACTGGACATGACTAAATGACTAAACAACAACAACAAATGTGATTGCAACTGTGACTCTCTGCACACACCGAACCCAGTGAGAATTACTTCTGAGTAGACATGTGGAGGTTTGAACTGCAACTAAATGAATCACCACCTCCTTACATGTACTGCTGTGCATTTATTGGTCTGCAGCAAGGGTGGGGAACTTTTGGCTCTGCAGATGTTGCTGAACTATAATGATAATAATAATTTATTATTTATACCTCGCCCATCTGGCTTGCCCATCTGGCCTCGCCCACTCTGGGCGGCTCCCAATCAAGTGTTTAAAACAGTACAGTGTTAAATATTAAAAACTTCCCTGAACAGGGCCGCCTTCAGATGTCTTTTAAAGATAGGATAGCTGTTTATTTCCTTCACATCTGAAGGGAGGGTGTTCACAGGGCGGGCACCACTACCGAGAAAGCCCTCTGTCTGGTTCCCTGTAACCTCACTTCTCGCAATGAGGTAACTGCCAGAAGGCCCTCGGCACTGGATCTCAGTGTCCGGGCTGAATGATGGGGGTGGAGATGCTCCTTCAGGTATACAGGACCGAGGCCATTTAGGGCTTTAAAGGTCAGCACCAACACTTTGAATTGTGCTCGGAAACGTACTGGGAGCCAATGTAGGTCTTTTAAGACCGGTGTTATGTGGTCCCAGCAGCCACTCCCAGTCACCAGTCTAGCTGCCGCATTCTGGATTAATTGCAGTTTCCGGGTCACCTTCAAAGGTAGCCCCACGTAGAGCACATCACAGTAGTCCAAGCGGGAGATAACTAGAGCATGCACCACTCTGGTGAGACAGTCTGCAGGCAGGTAGGGTCTCAGCCTGTGTACCAGGTGGAGTTGGTAGACAGCTGCCCTGGACACAGAATTAACCTGTGCCTCCATGGACAGCTGTGAGTCCAAAATGGCTCCTAGGCTGCGCACCTGGTCCTTCAGGGGCACAGTTACCCCATTCAGGACCAGGGAATCCCCCACCCCCTGTCCCCCAAAACAGCACTTCTGTCTTGTCAGGATTCAACCTCAATCTACAACTCTCAGCAGCCCCAGCAAGCATGACCAATAACCAGGGATGATGGGAGTTGTAGTTCAGTAGAGAGCCAGATGTTCACTTCCCTTGGTCTGCAGAAACTGGCAGGAAAAGCTTCTCATGGCACAGAGGTAAGTAAGCTACTCTTATGGCATAGCTGCAGTGCCTGGTTGGGAAGTTGGCAATCCTAGAAGCACAGGAGGATATGACTGTTTGCAAAGGATATTTCAGTAATGTGGAATGAGAACTTTCTCCCATGTCAGTGTCATAATTTGCCTACATACATTTATTGCAGCTAAGGTTCCAAAGGCCATGTATACGTCACGGCTAATGGCAAAGTCTTTCTTGCAAACTGTTGAAACGCACAGGTACACAATGGTTTCTCAATATTTAAAGACCAGTCGCGGAAGATCCGTTTCCTTCTGGAGCAGATGAGAGTTTGACTTTTGTGTTGCAACTTTGTCACGGCACAAAACATTGACATTTCAGTTTTTCTTTTAAGCTCCTCCAGAACTTCCTCCTTGGCTACCGATTGTGCACAGAAACCAAATTGGCTTGTCGGGCTCTGTTGCAAAGACTTGACATGTCAGCTCAAGGACATAATCTGGAATCCACGTCAGCCAGGGCACTATATTGTCTAGGGCTGTAGCAAGTGATCTACATTGCTGAAGTCAGCAAACTGGCCTTGTATCCTGGTCAGCCAGAGGTTTTAGGAATCATTTTGCAATAGAGTTAGTATGCCTTTTATGTTCTCTCTTTATTTCCTGCAACACTTCCTTCCTTTCCATTTTCTACAAAGCCACAGAAAGTGACCCTCTTGGCTTTTCAATAATCAGGTCCAGTTTTTCAAGGAAAACCTTTGTTATTGCAGATCAGGATCCCATTGTACAAGGCCTCTCACCACCACTAGGTGGTGCAAGTCCTCAAGAAACAGACCCCCCCCCCCCCGTTTTCTTTCTAATTCCAGGATAAAAGCAGAAAATAAATATGCAGCGTGCCGAGCGAATATCTCCAGAATGTGGTTGTTCCCATTTTGCTTTTCCATTTGTTGTTTTCTTGTGGGGAAAAGGCAGCATGAGACTATAGGTGGACCGGACGCTTTGGATTTGGGCATAGAAAGAGGTCTTATGAATACTGATGCCCCAGGCAGCACTCAGCGTCTGCCCACACCCTTATACACCAGCCTGGAAACTTTCCTCCTTCATAAAGTGACCTTGTGACTTGCTCAATCTTGTGAGGGCCGCCTCCATCGATGGAAGGTCTATGCCAGGGGTCAGCAGCCCCACAAATAACCCAGAGATGCATTTTAAATAAAAGTACATATTCTACTCATGTAAAAACAAACAGATACCCAGACCATCCGCAGGCCAGATGATGATAATGATGATGATTATTTTATTTATACCCCGCCCATCTGGGTGGGTCTCCCCAGCCACTCTGGGCAGCTTCCAACGAAACACTAAAATACAATAACCTATTAAACATTAAAAGCTTCCCTAAACAGGGCTGCCTTCACATGTCTTCTAGATGTCAGGTAGTTGTTTATCTCTTTGACATCTGATGGGAGGGCATTCCACAGGGCGGGCGCCACTACTGAGAAGGCCCTCTGCCTGGTTCCCTGTAACTTGGCCTCTCGCAGTGAGGGAACCGCCAGAAGGCCCTCGGCGCTGGACCTCAGTGTCCTGGCAGAACGATGGAGGTGGAGACGCTCCTTCAGGTATACTGGACCGAGGCCGTTTAGGGCTTTAAAGGTCAGCACCAACACTTTGAATTGTGCTCGGAAACGTACTGGATTTAGAAGGCAATTGGGCCTGATCCGGCCCCTGGGTCTATGCTTACAGAGACAGCCATCAGCTGCCCCTTTCTGGGCTTCCTAGACTGTTCCGTTCTTTTCTAAGCCTGCCAGGGACACACCATATGTCTGCACATTTAGTTTGACACTTAAGATACTTTAAACCTATATTTCAAGACACAACCCATGTGCTGAAGCCGGCTGAGATCGAATAGGCTTACGCATGCTTAGCTCTGTATTGAGTTTATAACTCGTGAGTGCGCCGTTCAAAGTCTCCAATCAGGAAGGAAGCTCACTGGGTGACTCTGCAGCTCCCTGATCTCACTATGATGGATTTAACAGGTCACTCCTGCCACCTGCTGCAATGAAACGGTATGTCTGGCATATTCACTGTGCAGCTTTGTTTCTGCAAGTTTCTGCAAGTTTCTCAGCCCTTCTTGTCCTTGGGATTTGACAGCAAAGGTACCTTGTTTTGGGGATACCCACCTCTTTTGCTGAATTTGCTGTTCTGTTTCAATTGGAATGGTTTTACTTACTGCAACTGCTTTATACGTTTTGATAATTGCAGGTCAGGGGTGGGGACCTGATAAAGAGGTAAAGGGGATCCCTGACCATTAGGTCCAGTCATGACCGACTCTGGGTTTGCGGCGCTCATCTCGCTTTATTGGCCGAGGGAGCCGGCATACAGCTTCCGGGTCATGTGGCCAGCATGACTAAGCTGCTTCTGGCGAACCAGAGCAGCGCACGGAAACACCGTTTACCTTCCTGCCAGAGCGGTACCTATTTATCTACTTGCACTTTGACATGCTTTCAAACTGCTAGGTTTGCAGGAGCAGGGACCGCGCAACGGGAGCTCACCCCGTCGCAGGGATTCAAACTGCTGACCTTCTGATTGGCAAGTCCTAGGCTCTGTGGTTTAACCCACATTGCAGCTGCTTTGTTTGTTTTGATAACTGCAGGTCAGGGGTGGGGACCTGATACCTGGTAGCTAAATATGCTCTTCTGTGTATCTCTGCATGTGGCCCTGGGAACTCTCCCCAGCCCTCCCCTGCTTTACACCCCCTGAGTGTTTTTGCCTGGCTGGAATCTGTCCTTAAACTTTGATGACGCCTCTTGCTTGCCTGGATGGAAAACAGAAATGGGTGTGTGAGTGATTGCATCGAAACTAGCCTACTATTGTTCGCATTCATTTGTCTCGAGAGACAATGGAGTGTACCTCCAGGGGTGAGGTCAGTGAGCTTCCTGGTACACAAGTCTGGGCAGTGTGTATGGAGTTCCTGCGCTGCCCAGACAACAAGACCACCTTCTCAGCCTCACTGATGTGGCTCAAAGGAAAGCAACATATTTGGCACCAGCTAAGCTGCAGGAGTTGCCGGAAGGAGGTGTACAATCCAATCATTCTGGATTTGTGCATAGCTGTCAATGTTTCCCTTTTTAAAAGGGAAATTCCCTTATTCCGAACAAGATTCCTCTCAAGAAAAGGGAAAAGCTGACAGCTATGTTTGTGTAAGGGACGCGGGTGGCGCTGTGGGTAAAACCTCAGTGCCTAGGACTTGCCGATCGCATGGTCGGTGGTTCGAATCCCCGCGGCGGGGTGAGCTCCCGTTGTTCGGTCCCAGTGCCTGCCAACCTAGCAGTTCGAAAGCACCCCTGGGTGCAAGTAGATAAATAGGGACCGCTTACCAGCGGGAAGGTAAACAGCGTTCCGTGTGCTGCGCTGGCTCGCCAGATGCAGCTTGTCATGCTGGCCACGTGACCCGGAAGTGTCTGCGGACAGTGCTGGCTCCCAGCCTATAGAGTGAGATGAGTGCACAACCCTAGAGTCTGGCAAGACTGGCCCGTACGGGCAGGGGTACCTTTACCTTTACCTTTATGTTTGTGTAGATGTATGGAAGTGAGAGCTGGACCATAAAGAAGGCTGATCGCCAAAGAATTGATGCTTTTGAATTCTGGTGCTGGAGGAGACTCTTGAGAGTCCCATGGACTGCAAGAAGATCAAACTTCTCCATTCTGAAGGAAATCAGCCCTGAGTGCTCACTGGAAGGACAGATCCTAAAGCTGAGGCTCCAAGACTTTGGCCACCTCATGAGAAGAGAAGACTCAATGGAAAAGACCCTGATGTTGGGGAAGATGGAGGGCACAAGGAGAAGGGGACGACAGAGGACAAGATGGTTGGACAGTGTTCTTGAAGTTACCAGCATGAGTTTGACCAAACTGCGGGAGGCAGTGGAAGACTGGAGGGCCTGGTGTGCTCTGGTCCATGGGGTCACAAAGAGTCGGACACGACTAAACAAGAACAAAATGTTTGTGTAGGGTTTACTCCTGAGCCTTCTTCTCCCAAAGAGATCCCACAAGGCAGTGGAGGTTTAGGGTCAGAGTTTTCCTTCTCCTGGTTAGGCTAGCTTCCCAAGTGGATGAGCCCGATCTGCCCCTGTTGTACAAAGGTAAAAATTTAATTTCTTGCTCCAGTCATTTTTGCCTCCACCATTGTCATGTTGCCAAGAATAGAATGTGACCCTTGGGCTGAAAAGGGTTCCCCAACCTTCACCGTAAACTACATAGTTGGAACTCACCCGGCAGGTAAGTAATCATTTGTTGTTGTTTAGTCGTTTAGTCGGGTCTGACTCTTCGTGACCCCATGGACCAGAGCACGCCAGGCACTCCTGTCTTCCACTGCCTCCTGCATCCCTCTTCTCCATGTGCCCTCCATCTTTCCCAACATCAGGGTCTTTTCTCTTCTCATGTGGTGGCCAAAGTATTGGAGCCTCAGCTTCACAATCTGTCCTTCCAGTGAGCAAGAAATTGTATAAAGAAGTAAATATCTAACTCCGGTCTCACTACAGAATGTTTCACTCCTGCAGATCTTGGGGCTTCTCCAAGCTTGCAAACACTCCCTTCTTGTATGAGGACTCTGTCATTTTGGCTTGACAAGGATACACCCTCAGAGAACGTGTTCACTATTAGTATATAGGACGCTGAGCACAATTTCCCAAGAGGCAGCTGAAACCTTCTCCGTCTGGCAATCCTTACGCCTTGAGTAGCAGCTGGGCAAGTGAGAAAGCGACTCTCTAAGGCGGCAATCATAGCATGTGGCAGGGGCAGGGGTTTGCTTTATATATCTGTAGCTATTGGTTACTGCTGCGCCCTTGAGAGGGAGAAAGGTAGGAGAGCAGCGAGTGACAATCTCGTGCAAATGCTGGATGTGTGAATCACACTGCATGATAAATAGGTGCTGGGACACGAGTTGAGCAGGTGGTGTATTGAATAGTACTCAGATGGTGTGCAGCAACATTAATTGAAAGTGCAATTGCAGGATGCTTTGAGGGTTTAAGAAAGCTTACCCACACGTTCTGCTCAGATTAAGTGAGAGCATGGGAAGAGCCCTGCCTGCCAAAGGCCCATCTAGTCCTGCACTCTGTTCTCACATTGGCCAACCAGATGCTGCTATGGCAAGCCCACGAGCAGCCTGGCTCACTGAGCGCTGTTTGTACCACCTTGCAGTGCCACCTGCAGTCTTATAAAGGGCTTGTCCACATTGGAGCAAAATGTGGTTTTCTACTTTCCTGTCTCTGTGGGAATGTTTAGGGTGGCAGGAGAGGATATATTGTTTATTAATATCCTTCCTAATTTGTGTAAGCAAGTTTCTTTCCTTAGCAGAGTTTACATTCCCCTTTTTATATGCACAGCAGACAGCTGGTTGCAGGCTTGTGTAAGCCTCTCACTATTGTACATTTCAGTCTGTCTAGGATTGAATTGTACATTCCTGGTAAGTTTCGAAGAAGAAGAAGAAGAAGAAGAAGAAGAAGAAGAGGAGGAGGAGGAGGAGGAGGAGTTTGGATTTGACATCCCGAATGAGTCTCAAAGCGGCTAACAATCTCCTTGCCCCCCCCCCCCCCCCCGCAACAAACACTCTGTGAGGTGAGTGGGGATGAGAGACTTCAAAGAAGTGTGACTGGCCCAAGGTCACCCAGCAGCTGCATGTGGAGGAGCGGAAACGCAAACCTGGATTACGAGTCCACCACTCTTAACCACACTGGCACACTGAATCCCTCTTAAAAGAATAAAGACACCACAATCTTATTCAAAGTCAATAAAAGAAGTTTACTTACATCAGGCAGAGCACAGACCGAAGGCAGACTTGGTTACAAATATGTACCCCATATGGGGGGATGTACCCCATATGGGACCCCATAAGGGGGGATGATCCCAGTGTTCCTGCTAACTAAAAGCTAGCAGAGCAGACCTAGCTAAAAGCTGGTTAAATGACCAAGGAAGTCAAAAAGAGGGAGGTGTGCTGCATGACTCGTCCTTTTGTTACCTGGACAGGTCAGGTCAAGCCCACCTTGTATCACATGCAAAAGGAAGGATGCTCCAGCCCAGGAGGAAACAGGAAGTTTCTACTGGCTGGACCAAACATCCCCTTGCACGTCCACTCTAGGAAAACAAGGAATGTTGTATTTGACTGCTCCCAGTAGATTACATCCCACAGTCTCCCCATTAACATAAGGTCACTCATATGACATCACCTGAACCTCTGTGTTGCCCCGGACCTTTCCCCTTTCTGACCTGGGTTTTCTTTAATACTTGAGAAGCCTGAAGTGGCCAAGATTGAAAAGCCCTGCTTTTAAAAGAAGGGAAAGGTCCAAGGACAACATTGGGAGCGGATGTCAGGTGGACACCTGGCGGGCAGGTGCAAATGCTCATTTTGCTCCAGGGTGGAAAAGTCCTAGGATTGTGCACCAGCAAAACCAAGTTCAGTCAAGTGATCAGAATGGGGGTATGAAAATGTGTGTAAGTACCATGCTGGACTCAGCTTCTTGGACTCAAGAGGATATGGGTGGGTGGCCCATGGCCTGAAACTTGCACCTGCCCTCCAAAAGGTTTTTCTGTGGCCCTCCAAGACTCCCTCTCCAAATTTGCCATTAAAATGCACACACACAGAGAGAGTTTTATTTATTTATTTTAAAAACCTGCTCCTATGGATCTTGCATAGTGACATGACAGCAGTGGCGTAGCGTGGGTTGTCAGCACCCGGGGCAAGGCAAGTAATTTGCGCCCCCTAATCTGGGGCAAGGCAAGTAATTTGCACCCCCCCGCTGCACTGTCCCTCCCCCAGATAGTCCCTCGCTCTCTCTCCTCACTGCACCGCACACCTGGCACCCTCCCCTCCACAGTGGGCGGCGACCTGGCGGCTCGGATCGGATTCGCACAGCCAGCACTGCAGTGAGAGAGAGTGAGTGAGCCAGGTAGGGGCAGAGAGCTGCGAGTGTGAGCGCCCCCCCCAGATGTTGCGCCCGGTGCGGCCGGCCCCCCCTGCACCCCCACGCTATGCCACTGCATGACAGTGGTGCTCTTGGAGGGCTGACGATGGCTCAGCGTGGCCCTTTTTGTGATGTACAGAAGCCCCACATGAAGGACTCCGGAGTCAAGCTGTATTTTAAGCAGGGCTTTATTCCAATTGCAGTCTTGCATCATCATAAAGCAGTCTTCCTACATCCAGGAATCAGCACACACAGGTGGGATTACATACAGGGGAGAAGCTAGCATGGGTGGCTATAGACCAACTAGGCAACGCCCCATGTCTCATGATGCTGACTCATCACATGATATGGAGTCAGTATTTGCATTTAGCACAGAGTGTTAACCCCTTGATACCCAACAGCTCTTGCCTGAAAAGGTTTAGCCACGCCTGTACTATGGCATGACAAAACTTTGGAAGAGTGAGACAGAAAGTTGGGAAATCCAATTCAGCTCACATTCACACTTCCCAAAGTAATGTATGAATTGAAACACAGCCATCCTTCGAAATTCGTACTCCTCCAAATTTTGTGATTCTCATAGAATAGAATCATAGAATCATAGAGTTTGCATATCATAAATCCCTGCATATTTTTCATAAAGGAAACCATTCAGTATTCCATTATTACGTCCTACAAAACTTGTTTGCACTGTTGAATTTATCTTAATGCTGCCTACGTTTTCATGTGTACACCCCCCCTACATTCAATAAACATTTTCCAGTCTTCTTTAAATGTATGTTCTTCTTGTTCTCTTATTCTGTATGTTAGGTCTGCAAGCTGTGCACATTCCCTCTTCTTTAAGTTGTCATTCATCTTTAGTTGGGATCTCGTAGAACATGAGATTCGGGGTCGCAGGTTCGTGTCCCATGTCAGGCAAAAGATTCCTGTATTTTAGGGGGCTGGACTAGATAATCCTCGTGGTCAAATGATAGATAACACACCTGATGAAATGGGCCCCAATCCATGAAAGCTTACAGTCTCCCCCCCCCCAAAGCTGCTTTGTTTCAAAACTCCAACAAGAGGGTTTGTGGTTCCTGCAATGATCTAATACAGCTTACCCAGACACATGATTCAAATTGTGAGCACTCCACGTGATGCAGTGAGATGGGAGAGGAACCAAAACCGAGCAAGCAGACAGTGGAGATAAAGGAGAAGCATGCTTGCCGCCAGTTAGAATTCACCACAACCTTTTCTGAACTGTACGCGGCTAAAAGCGTCAGATCAAAACCATTTTTTAAATAACCGTTTTGAGTTTTCAAGAAGTGTCTGCGCAGATTTGCATAGCTGCAGACACAAAGGTGTGAGGCACTGTGTTGAACCACTAAATGGTGAGACCAGGAAACGACAGAACAAACGCCAACTCTGTATCTTGCTACCTATCCTTAGGCAGCTCAAACTGACTCTGGAAAAGGATGAATAGATGATCACCAGCCCTGTGGCAGCCAAACAGAAAAGGTTGCCTAGCCACTCATTATTGCTTCTCAGTGTCTAAGAATAATTCGTTGGGTTGCTGTAAAAAGCTCTGCAGAGGCCGGCTGACTGTGAATCAGATATGGAATCGTAAGAGTTGGGGGAAACCAGCTTTGCATATATCAGTCATATGGGCCCGGGGAATTTGAAATATTATTTATAATACAAAAGCTTTAATATAAAATTTCTAACTGTGTTGTATTTGTATACAGCAAAGAGAAATTTAGAGTAATTAGGCATATTTTAATTTACCGTATTTTTTGCTCTATAAGACTCACTTTTCCCCTCCTAAAAAGTAAGGGGAAATGTGTGTGCGTCTTATGGAGCGAATGCAGGCTGCACAGCTATCCCAGAAGCCAGAACAGCAAGAGGGATTGCTGCTTTCACTGTGCAGCGATCCCTCTTGCTGTTCTGGCTTCTGAGATTCAGAATATTTTTTTCTTGTTTTCCTCCTCCAAAAACTACGTGCGTCTTGTGGTCTGGTGCGTCTTATAGAGCGAAAAATACGGAAGTTAATTATGTAATAGGTTTAAGTTTGAAAATGAATATGGATGTTGAATTTGATGTTTGTAATTTTTCTTTTTTCGGTTTTGGAAATAAAAGATAATAATAATAAAAAACCAAGGAAGGAGAATCCACCACCTCTTATTCCACTGCCAAACAGCTCTTGCTGTCAGAAAGTTTTTCCAAGTGTTAAGTCGAAATGTCCTTTCATGTAGCTTGAAGCCATTGGTTTGAGTCCTACCTTCCAGAGCAGGAAAAGACAAGCAAAGAGAACATTTTCCACCATCACCATCCAGTTCCTTCTATGTCTTTGTGACTGGTTCCCCGTCTAGACTGGTGACCCAGCTGTCATTGCAAATCTCCCAGATCTTTGAAGAGGATCAGTGTTTGTGAGAAATTCTCCACCCATTTCCTCCCTCTGGGCTGGGTTCTGCTGCGTTATGTGGCTTGGCTTGATCTTAATGTTGGTTTTCACATCATGAGTTTTAAGTAAAGATATCCTTTTTGTTTAATGACTAAAACATTTATATCCCACCTCTCGAGGTGTGGCCAAGGCACAGTCCCACCCCCTCCTTTGGTAATCCGCATAGAACTCTAGCCCAATGCTTGCCATTAATTTGTTTCTTAATTAATTTTAGAATGAATTGATTTTAGAATGCTGTGTTACTTTTATTGTTGTTAGCCGCTCTGAGCCTGGCTTTGGCTGGGGAGGGCGGGATATAAATAAATAAATAAAATAATAATAATAATAATAATTATTATTATTATTATTATTTGTTTAATGCAGAAATGGAGCACGTGAAACAAAGGAATTGCAACCCCGTTAAAATAAGCAGTAAAGGTAAAGGGGCCCCTGACTGTTAAGTCCAGTCGTGGACGACTCTGGAGTTGCAGTGCTCATCTCGCTCTATAGGCCGAGGGAGCCGGTGTTTGTCCACAGACAGCTTCCGGGTCATGTGGCCAGCATGACTAAGCCGCTTCTGGCGAAACAGAGCAGTGCACGGAAACGCCGTTTACCTTCCTGCCGGAGCGGTATGGGTTTCTACATTAGTTGGTCTTCTAGAAGTCATTTGTAACAATAGGAACAAGGTTTTAAAATTGGATTATTAAGAATATAAGATCATATGGAGCTGCATGATCAAGTATAAAATGATGGAACCGGGAGGGGGTGGGGAGTCAATTAAGACTTATGGTTTAAATATTTGATTGTAATGGGTTTTGTTGTTGTTGTTGTTTGTTTTTGGTTATCATAAAATTAATAAATTGTATCAAAAAGAAGAAGAAGAAGAAAGAACACCAGACATGCTACCATCACGACAAAGGTGCCAGGAGAAAACTTCACCAGCAGAGCTGTTTTGCCAGGGAGCAGGCTGCCGGAACCGGTCCATTTGGGCAAATGGGGCACTGCCCCATCAACCTCTGCCAACCCCTACCTGCCTGCCTCCTTTCTTACATTCAATCAATCCAAGGTGTGGCCCCGGCTGTCAGCTTCCTCTTCCTTAATGTCAGTGTTGCGCTGGCAGAACTCAGCAGGAGGATGACAAGGACAAAGCTGGAATTAGTTAGCTCAGACTGTCATTGACTCTGGCTCCACCTACTGTTGGAAGTTCTGCCTTCTACCCAACCAGTCCCATCGCCCCCCTCACTTGGCAGAGCAGCTGGAACAGGACAGACTCAGAAGCAGGATGTGGCTGGCATGGGAGCACTGCTAACCTAAAAGGGGTGAGCAAGAGAATTGGGAAACTGGAATAATGGAGTTGGGAGATGCATGGTGTGCTTGTTAGGATCCCAGGAAGCTTCTGCACAAAACTAGAATAAGAAGCGGTGTTTCTTTGCACTTGCATACCAACATTTCCACCCTCCCACCTTTCCTTATTGAAAAAAAAGAACCTCAAGGCAGCAAACAACATACCGTATTTTTTGCTCTATAAGACGCACCAGACCATAAGACGCACCTAGTTTTTGGAGGAGGAAAACAAGAAACAACAAGAGGGATCGCTACGCAGCGAAAGCAGCGATCCCTTGTGCTGTTCTGCCTTCTGGGATAGCTGCGCAGCCTGCCTTCGCTCCATAAGACGCACATACATTTCCACTTACTTTTTAGGAGGGAAAAAGTGAGTCTTATAGAGCAAAAAATATGGTAGTTTAATAGTTTTAAAGCACTAGTTCAGGGGTCAGCAAACATTTTCAGCAGGGGGCCGGTCCACTGTCCCTCAGACCTTGGGGGGGGGGGGCTGGACTATATATATATATATATATATATATATATATATATTTTGGGGGGGGGGAATGAACGAATTCCTATGCCCCACAAATAGCCCAGAGATGCATTTTAAATAAAAGCACACATTCTACTCATGTAAAAACACGCTGATTCCCAGACCGTCCGCGGGCAGGATTGAGAAGGCAATTGGGCCGGATCCAGCCCCAGTTTGCCTACTCATGCACTAGTTGGAGAAACATTGAAACAAAAACAAACAAAGAATAAAGCAGCAGCAGGAGGAAACATTATTCTAAATCAGCAGATTAGAACCGAGACAAAAAGGCCAACCATATGCAAACCAAAAGTCTTCTTTAAAAGGAAGTTTAAAAAACAAACACATTCCTGCTACAATATTATTACCTTTAGTTTCTGCGGTTCCTAGGTTGCAAAATTCTAATTATTGTTGGCTACAGTTGCTCACCCTTTATTCACGGGCGCTGTCTCCTGTTGGTGTCCCTTTAACAACAACTCCAGACCCTTCCAGGTGGCCTGTTCTTAAAGTATTCATCCTGATTGGTTTTCAGGGAGATTAGATGATGCTGGCTGCTTCATGAGCATACATTCCGGTTTGCTTGTAGGGGGGTTTGGATGATGTTGTGCCAAAGCAAGTGTCATTCCACAATTTCCACTACACCCCCCCCCCCATTTCCTTAGTGCAAAATGTCTGGTCTGTGAGGGATGCAGGTTTGTTGCACAAGACTTCCCAATCAATTATAGTTCTGCAACCTGAACGTGCTGGTAAGTGACTGAATCTCACCTGCGCAAAATAGGCCATCTAGAAGTACCCTCAGCCAGTGTGATGTAGTGGTTAAGAGCGGTAGACTCGTAATCTGGTGAACCGGGTTCGCGTCTCCGCTCCTCCACATGCAGCTGCTGGGTGATCTCGGGCTAGTCACACTTCTCTGAAGTCTCTCAGCCCCCCTCACCTCACAGAGTGTTTGTTGTGGGGGAGGAAGGGAAAGGGGAATGTTAGCCGCTTTGAGACTCCTTCGGGTAGTGATAAAGTGGGATATCAAATCCAAACTCTTCTTCTGCAGTGTTTATGCTTACCCCCTGCTCATCCACCATTTTCTGCGTCTCAGGCTTCTGTTAAAGGCATAGGTGCAAAGGCCAGCTCAAGCCATCTTGCTGTCTGACACGAAGGAGAAGATTTTGCTAAGACGAAGGATAAGCTATGCCACCCCCAATCCATGCACAGAAGGTGACTGAAATGACACTGGACTTGTCATTCAACCCTGCGGATGGACAGCATCCACTATGTTCAATGGCAGCAGGCGGCTTTTTAGGGTACAGGACAGGGCACCTGGGACATATAACTCTAACACCTTGCTACTGCCTAATCTTTTCCCCCATCAGATGCCTGTGGGGCTGATATTGACACACTGCCACATAGTAGTACTGGGATGGCCTGGAGGAAAAGCGGAGGTGACTCCTGGCCCTTTAATAGTAACAGAGCAGCAGGGATAGGCTGTGGTCATGCAAGCTATGCCAGTTGAAGCAACCTGTTCCACACCTGCCCACTTTAAGGAAGGCATTCCTGCAAAGGAGAAAGCCACGCCTGTTGTCATGTACTGAGTTTGGATCCTAGAACAATAGGCAGGTAGGATCCTAGAAGGCAGCAACCTGATTGGTCTGCAGGAGTCAACCAATCCGGCTCCAGGAGGAAGTGAATCAGCAACCTGATTGGCCTGCAAGAGCAGTCCAATCAGGCTTCAGGACGAAGTGAATCCGCAACCTGATTGGCCCTCAGGAGCAGCCCAATCAGGCTCCAGGACCGGAGTTGAATCAGCCAATCACACGGGACCCATTGTGTAAATAATGTACAGTCATACCTCGGGTTACAGACGCTTCAGGTTGCTTTTTTTTGGGTTATGGACCGCCAAAACCCGGAAGTACCGGAACAGGTTACTTCTGGGTTTTGGTGGTCGCGCATGCGCAGAAGCACTAAATCGCACTTTGCACATGCGCAGAAACACCGAATTGCAACCCCTTGTGTAAGCAGATGCAGTGGCATAGCATGGGGGGTGCAGGGGGGCCGGCCGCACCGGGCGCAACATCGGGGGGGGGCGCGCTCGCACTCGCAGCTCTCTGCCCCTAATAAAATCCACGGGTTAGGGGGCGCAAATTACTTGCCTTGCCCCGGGTGCTGACAACCCACGCTATGCCACTGAGCAGATGCGCCGCTGCAGGCTGCGAACGTGCATCCCACATGGATCACGTTCTCAGCCTGAGTGTCCACTGTATATATAGCCAGAGGTTTTGGGAGAAAGCACTCACTCACTGTTTACCATGAGCTGAAATAAAGAGCATGAAATCAACACTCAGCTTTGAGTATATTTCACCTGTCTTTCTCTGGACTAGTGCTGGTGGCTAGGGTAATGCGAGGGCTTGGCATGCAAGCCAAATCCGCCGATGCCATTGCAAACACAGCCTTTCCTTGAGTAATAGAAATGACTGTTTAAGCACAGATAGGCGTGGCTATCTTTCAATAAGCAAATCTCCATGGACAAAGGGAAGCACACACTCCAGAATGTTTAGTCAAACCAAGTGGAAACATTGCCAATTGTTCTCTGGTAGCAAAAGGCTCTCTGCAATGAACGTGGTGGCTTTGAAGGATGCCTGGTGGACTATGTGAAGCAAGTGAGCAACCAGTGTCCAGTACTCTGCAAAGCTTTTAGAACGGAAGGGAACCTTTGATACATTATCACCTCCCACAGCCCACAGCCCACAGCCGTGTCCGTGCTGAGCTTTGTCACCACACTGCCCTAGTGCTTGGGCTGCCGTCGGAAATGAGACTGGCGAAGCTTTCCCCATCCCTTTAACTCTATGGCGGTTCCCTCATTGCAAGAAGCAAAGCTACAGGGAACCAGGCAGAGGGCCTTCTCAGTAGTGGTGCCCGCCCTGTTGAACGCCCTCCCTTCAGATGTCCAAACGATAAATAACTACCTGACATTCAGAAGACATCTTAAGGCAGCCCTGTTCAGGGAAGTTTTTAATCTGTGATATTTTAATGTATTTTTGGTTTCTATGGAAGCCGTCCAGAGTGGCTGGGGAAACCCAGCCAGATGGGTGGGGTACAAATAATAAATTATTATTATTATTATGCCAGCAAAACAGGAAGGCGCCCAGTCACACCATCAGGTCCTTCTGGTTCTGCATGATACCAATTAGCAGTGGCTCCCCAGGGCTTCAGATATGAGATGCTCCCAGCCAGTGCTGGAATTATGTATAAACTAAACAAGCTATAGCTTAGGGCCCCACTCCCTTGGGGGCCCCAAAAAATCAAAAGGAACAAAACTGGATCTACATTTCCAAAGTATAAGATAAAAAACAAATAAAATAAAACCTACATACAGCAACAGTGTTTTGTGTTGTGTAGGCTTCTATGATGGGATGCACCTGCTAGCCTGCTCCCTAGAATATCACTGGTTTGCTCATTTCATTTCTATATATAGGGTAAGGGACGCGGGGGCACTGTGGGTTAAACCATAGAGCCTAGGACTTGCTGATCAGAAGGTCGGCAGTTCGAATCCCCACGACGGGGTGAGCTCCTATTGCTCGGTCCCGGCTCCTGCCAACCTAGCAGTTCAAAAGCACATCAAAGTGCAAGTAGATAAATAGGTACGCTCTGGCGGGAAAGTAAACAGTGTTTCCGTGCGCTGCTCTGGTTCGCCAGAAGCGGCTTAGTCATGCTGGCCACATGACCCGGAAGCTGTACGCCAGCTCCCTCGGCCACTAAAGCGAGATGAGCGCCAGAACCCCAGAGTTGGTCACGACTGGACCTAATGGTCAGGGCCCCCTTTACCTTATATATAGGGTGCCTACATTTTAAGTAAGAGCTTAATAATTATTTCACTATTAATATACTTCTTAATTGTATTTCAGTTCAACAATTACTTTGATAAAATACATTTTTTTAAAATGTGCAAATGGCTTTAGATACCTGTTAGGTCCATAAATTACCATATAGCATATATTCAGCACAAAAAACTGTGACAATTTGTTGTTGAAAAGGACAGCTGGACATATAAAGGGCCCCATTGCCTTCAGTAGCTTAGGACCTCATCAAACCTATATCTGCCCCTGTTCCCAACCCTACTTGCAGAAGCCATTGGGTGGAACTGGGGCGAATTTATGGCACAGTTACAGGTTAGAGGGGCAACCAACTCCAAAGACTAAAATCTTTGCTGGCTTGCAAAAATCACAGTACTTTGGGGTGGGGGGTGCACGTATTACTTTTTGATGGGGCTAAGGACTAAGTTGCCACTCCAGAAAGTGGCTTGATTGCACCCAGCAGCTGAGTTCTTTGAAAACAAGAGCTAGTATAGATAGCAAAAATGTACAAAACCGGGTCAAATACATGTTGGAAATGTAAAGAAAAAGAAGGGACTTTTTATCATATGTGGTGGGAATGTAGAGAAGTTAAATATTTTTGGAAAATGATATATAATGAACTGAAAAAAAGCTTTAAAATGACATTTGTAAAAACAACAACAACCAGAAGCATTTCTGTTAGGGATTGCAGGACAAGACTTGCCAAGAAAAACAAGGAACTTATTTATGTATGCTACAACAGCGGCAAGGGTCTTGACAGCACATGGATGGAAGAATGAGGAAATCCCAATGAAAGAACAGTGGCAAGAAAAACTGATGAGCTATGCAGAGCTGGCTAAATTGAAATACGGTAAATGAATGGAAGATAAGATATTGAAATTGTTTGATGTGTTTTAAATTGTTTTTGTTTTTGTTTTGTTAGTTTGATGTGTTAGTGTTAGTGTTTTGTAGTGTCTTTTTATTGTATTGTATTGTTTTTGTTTTTGTTTGTTTGTTGTAATGTTTAAATTGTTGGAAAAGTAATATATATATATATATATATAAATTGCGGGACAAGGACAACTGTGACTTTAAGGAAGAATGGGAGCTTTTTACAATTTATCTAAAAAGACAAAAAAAAAATGAATTGGGCTCCTTGGCAGGTTTTGAATAAATATACACAAATTTATTAGTTGATAATATGGTAGATAGATAATGTAAGGATGTGTATACATTTATAACGTGCAGAGAATAATATGTGCTGAGAAATCACAAAGAGGAGCTGTGGAAAGTCTTGGGGGAGGATTTGAAGGGGGGAGGGAAAAAATAATGAATATGATATGTTTTGATAATTTGTTATGTTGAAATTGTGAATAAAACCTTTTTTTAAAAAAAGAAAAGAAAACAAGAGCTAGAATGACCCTTGCAATGGTACTATGTGATGGCATTGCATTCTTACCAGGAGCATTCCAGGTGGCGGCATGGGAGAAGGCAGCCACCATCTTTTCTCCCAGGAATGACCCTGGGATTGATGTCCCATCATCACATACTTTTCTTTTCTTTTTAAAAAAAAATATTTTTATTAAGTTTTTTACACAAAAAGTAAAACAACAAAGAAACAACAGAAAAAACAGAAAAATGCAAAATTACAAAAACACAAAACATCAAAAAGAAAAAAGCAATAATAAAAACAATTCCATTTTCATAGTATTTCTTGCATTCACTTATTTCACCGACTTCCCCACACCTCCCTTCACTGTATTCCAAATCTTAAATTTAATCAGCAAATCCCTTCCCTCTGCCTTAATTGATCCTTATCTTAATTTTGGTATCTTAATATAGCTTAATCTCCTTAATATCTTAAATATTGAGTCTTTTAAATTTACAACTTTTTACTAATAACCTTTTACATTCAATCTGATGTCATTCTAACATTCATTAATCTTATAATATTTCTGCAGATAGTCTTTAAATTTCTTCTAGTCTTCTTCCACTGTCTCTTCTCCCTGGTCTCTGATTCTGCCGGTCATTTCAGCCAATTCCACATCACATACTTTTCTTAGGAGGCATTCTGGCTTTTATTCTCAAAGTACTTGGCAGCCAGGCTCAACGTGGTTTCTCCCTTTTTTTGTCTATTTTTCTTTCTCCTGGTTCCAGTTGTTCTTTAATTAGCTGTCCTCTTGGCTGCGATTCTACTCAAAATTTGGAATATACAGGAAATGAATGCTGGAAGGTAGAGGTGTGTTCCCATTTAGCATGTGAAATTGCAGCAAACATGGCCTTTGCCAGTGTGAGGTTGCTGAGCCACAAACATGAACAAAGGGTGACTCAGAATCCTATTTTTAGTTGGCTTGATGAATTGCTGAGTTGCCCTTCTGAAGGTGGCGCTCTCATGATTACTCAATGAGTCGGTTTGGGTGATCCCATCTTGGCTCAATAAGCTGAGATACGCATCAGCTTTTCACCTCTGTGTGACCCCCTTCCCATTTCTCTTCTCTGTGAATTGCGATGAAACCATAGTTCAACTAACCATAGTTTCCCATTGCATCCTAAGCAGGGAGTAATGATGGTTGCTCAGTTTAGAACAGGCACCCCCAAATTCAGCCCTCCAGATGTTTTGGGACTACAATCCCCATCATCCCTGACCACTGGTCCTGTTAGCTAGGGATGATAGGAGTTGTAGTCCCAAAACATCTGGAGGGCCAAGTTTGGGGATGGCTGGTTTAGAATGTTGTAAAAATATGTAATGAAAATGCTTCAGATGTGCCCAGGGATTTATAACTACAGCACGAGGGAATAATAGAATCAAAGAGTTGTAGAGTTGGAAGGGTCATGCAAGTATCTCAACTAGATCATACATGATAGATGGCCATCCAATCTCTGCTTTAAAAACCTCCAATGAAGTACAGCCCACCATCTCTCTGTTCCACTAACAGCTCTTGCTGTCACAAAGTTCTTCCTGATGTTTAGTCGCAATCTCCTTTCTCGTAACTTCAATCCATTGGTTTGGGTCTTAGCCTTTGGGAAAGGAGAAAATGCAATGCGTTATTTTGAGAACTTCATTTTTCTACAACTTTATAGTGAAAGGTAATTCTGTTTTAGCGAATATCTATCATAAGAGTTTTGAGCTGAAAAGGGGCCTTGGTGGCCGCCTATTTATTTATTTAAGAAGTTTATAACTTGCTCTTAATTAAATATAATCACAGAGCATGGTACATCATAACAAACTTGATACAAATTCAAAACAATATGACTTTAAAACAGCAAACGAAAAAAACAAGTTAAGTCTAGAGTGGGCAGACATGTTGACCTCCCACCAATTAACCTAGAGCCTGGGTGAATAAGGACAATATTAACTGGCACTGGAAACCCATCAGGGTTGGCAGTCGTTGAACCTGAGGAGGGAGGGCATCCCATGAGTTGGGCACTAGTATTGAGAAAGCCCCTCAGACTGATGTGTTCAAGGGCCCTGTCAACGCGGTTAGCGCTGTGGGTAAAAGCCTCAGCGCCTAGTGCTTGCCGATCGAAAGGTCGGCGGTTCGAATCCCTGCGGCGGGGTGCGCTCCCGTTGTTCGGTCCCAGCGCCTGCCAACCTAGCAGTTCGAAAGCACTCTCGGGTGCAAGTAGATAAATAGGGACCGCTTACTAGCGGGAAGGTAAACAGCGTTTCCGTGTGTGGCTCTGGCTCGCCAGAGCAGCGATGTCACGCTGGCCATGTGACCCGGAGGTGTCTCCGGACAGCGCTGGCCCCCGGCCTCTTGAGTGAGATGGGCGCACAACCCTAGAGTCTGTCAAGACTGGCCCGTACGGGCAGGGGTACCTTTACCTTTACCTTATTGAGAAAGCCCTCTCAGACTGATGTGTTCAAGGGCCCTGTCAAAACAGGACCTATAAAGCAGTATGTGGCTGATACTTGACATTTTCATTCTTCTCTAGGTTAATAGCTCATTTCATTGAAGTACATTCTATGTTTCACAACACATTTAAAAATATTTGATTTGTCTGCCCACAATTCATAATCCAAACTGCTTTTGTGTTTATCTATGCTCCTGGCAAATAGAAGGGGAAGAAATGGAGGCAGTAAGAGATTTTACTTTCTTGGGCTCCATGATCGCTGCAGATGGTGACAGCAGCCACGAAATTAAAAGACGCCTGCTCCTTGGGAGAAAGGCGATGGCAAAACTAGACAGCATCTTAAAAAGCAGAGACATCACCTTGCCAACAAAGGCCTGTATAGTTAAAGCTATGGTTTTCCCAGTAGTGATGTATGGAAGTGAGAGCTGGACCATAAAGAAGGCTGATCGCCAAAGAATTGATGCTTTGGAATTCTGGTGCTGGAGGAGACTCTGGAGAGTCCTATGGACTGCAAGAAGATCAAACCTATCTATTCTGAAGGAAATCAGCCCTGAGTGCTCACTGGAAGGACAGATCATGAAGCTGAGGCTCCAATACTTTGGCCACCTCATGAGAAGAGAAGACTCAATGGAAAAGACCCTGATGTTGGGAAAGATGGAGGGCACAAGGAGAAGGGGACGACAGAGGACGAGATGGTTGGACAGTGTTCTCGAAGCTACCAGCATGAGTTTGACCAAACTGCGGGAGACAGTGGAAGACAGGAGGGCCTGGGGTGCTCTGGTCCAGGGGGTCACGAAGAGCTGGACATGACTAAATGACTAAACAACAACAACAAATGTGATTGCAGCTGTGACTCTCTGCACACACCGAACCCAGTGAGAATTACTTCTGAGTAGACATGTGGAGGTTTGAACTGCAACTAAATGAATCACCACCTCCTTACATGTGCTGCTGTGCATTTCTTGGTCTGCAGCAAGGGTGGGGAACTTTTGGCTCTGCAGATGTTGCTGAACTATAATGATAATAATAATTTATTATTTATACCTCACCCATCTGGCTCGCCCATCTGGCCTCGCCCACTCTGGGCGGCTCCCAATCAAGTGTTTAAAACAGTACAGTGTTAAATATTAAAAACTTCCCTGAACAGGGCCGCCTTCAGATGTCTTTTAAAGATAGGATAGCTGCTTATTTCCTTCACATCTGAAGGGAGGGTGTTCACAGGGCGGGCACCACTACCGAGAAAGCCCTCTGTCTGGTTCCCTGTAACCTCACTTCTCGCAATGAGGTAACTGCCAGAAGGCCCTCGGCGCTGGATCTCAGTGTCCGGGCTGAACGATGGGGGTGGAGACGCTCCTTCAGGTATACAGGACCATTTAAAGCCGTTTAGGGCTTTAAAGGTCAGCACCAACACTTTGAATTGTGCTCGGAAACGTACTGGGAGCCAATGCAGATCTCTCAGAACTAGTGTTATGTGGTCCCGGCAGCCACTCCCAGTCACCAGTCTAGCTGCCGCATTCTGGTTTAATTGCAGTTTCCGGGTCACCTTCAAAGGTAACCCCACGTAGAGCACGTTGCAGTAGTTCAAGCTGGAGATAACTAGAGCATGCACCACTCTGGTGAGACAGTCCGCAGGCAGGTAGGGTCTCAGCCGGTGTACCAGGTGGAGTTGGTAGACAGCTGCCCTGGACACAGAATTAACCTGTGCCTCCATGGACAGCTGTGAGTCCAAAATGGCTCCCAGGCTGCGCACCTGGTCCTTCAGGGGCACAGTTACCCCATTCAGGACCAGGGAATCCCCCACCCCCGCCCACCCCCTGTCCCCCCAAAACAGTACTTCTGTCTTGTCAGGATTCAACCACAATCTACAACTCTCAGCAGCCCCAGCAAGCATGACCAATAACCAGGGATGATGGGAGTTGTAGTTCAGTAGAGAGCCAGATGTTCACTTCCCTTGGTCTGCAGAAACTGGCAGGAAAAGCTTCTCTTGGCACAGAGGTAAGTAAGCTACTCTTATGGCATAGCTGCAGTGCCTGGTTGGAAAGTTGGCAATCCTAAAAGCAATAGGAGGATATGCCTGGCTCCTGTGACTGTTTGCAAAGGATATTTCAGTAATGTGGAATGAGAACTTTCTCCCATGTCAGTGTCATAATTTGCCTACATACATTTATTGCAGCTAAGGTTCCAAAGGCCATGTATACGTCACGGCTAATGGCAAAGTCTTTTTTGCCAACTGTTGAAACGCACAGGTACACAATGGTTTCTCAATATTTAAAGACCAGTCGCGGAAGATCCGTTTCCTTCTGGAGCAGATCAGAGTTTGACTTTTGTGTTGCAACTTTGCCGCGGCACAAAACATTGACATTTCAGTTTTTCTTTTAAGCGCCTCCAGAACTTCCTCCTTGGCTACCGATTGTGCACAGAAACCAAATTGGCTTGTCAGGCTCTGTTGCAAAGACTTGACATGTCAGCTCAAGGATATAATCTGGAATCCACGTCAGCCAGGGCACTATCTTGTCTAGGGCTGTAGCAAGTGTTCTACCGTATTTTTCACTCTATAAGACGCACCAGACCATAAAACGCACCTAGTTTTTGGAGGAGGAAAACAAGAAAAAAATATATTCTGAATCTCAGAAGCCAGAACAGCAAGAGGGATCACTGCGCAGCGAAAGCAGCGATCCCTCTTGCTGTTCTGGCTTCTGGGATAGCTGCGCAGCCTGCATTCGCTCCATAAGACGCACACACATTTCCCTTTACTTTTTAGGAGGGAAAAAGTGAGTCTTATAGAGCAAAAAATACGGTACATTGCTGAAGTCAGCACACTGGCCTTGTATCCTGGTCAGCCGGAGGTTTTAGGAATCATTTTGCAATAGAGTTAGTATGCCTTTTATGTTCTCTCTTTATTTCCTGCAACACTTCCTTCCTTTCCATTTTCTACAAAGCCACAGAAAGTGTCCCTCTTGGCTTTTCAATAATCAGGTCCAGTTTTTCAAGGAAAACCTTTGGTATTGTAGATCAGGATCCCATTGTACAAGGCCTCTCACCACCACTAGGTGGTGCAAGTCCTCAAGAAACAGACCCCCCCCCCCCCGTTTTCTTTCTAATTCCAGGATAAAAGCAGAAAATAAATATGCAGCGTGCCGAGCGAATATCTCCAGAATGTGGTTGTTCCCATTTTGCTTTTCCATTTGTTGTTTTCTTGTGGGGAAAAGGCAGCATGAGACTATAGGTGGACCGGAGGCTTTGGATTTGGGCATAGAAAGAGGTCTTATGAATACTGATGCCCCAGGCAGCACTCAGCTTCTGCCCACACCCTTATACACCAGCCTAGAAACTTTCCTCCTTCATAAAGTGACCTTGTGACTTGCTCAATCTTGTGAGGGCCTCCTCCATCCATGGAAGGTCTAAAGAATCCGTTCCGGGAGTCTTTTCGTCTTGCGGTTTTTTCGTCTTGCGAAGCAAGCCCATTGACGGAGTAGCACTATTAGCGCTATTGGCACTTTAAGGGCTAAAAAACGGCTTTTTTAGGCTTGGGGGATTAGCGATTCAGAATAAGCGGTTTTGGAGCAAAAAAACCCCCTCAAAATTTTTCGTCAATTTTCGTCTTGCGAAGCAAGCCTGTAGGGAAATTCGTCTTGCGGGTTTTCCGTCTTGCAAGGCATTCGTCTTGCAGGGCACCACTGTATGTATGTATGTATATATGTGTATATATATATATATATATATATAATGAATGAATTCCTATGCCCCACAAATAGCCCAGAGATGCATTTTAAATAAAAGTACACATTCTACTCGTAAAAACAAACAGATACCCAGACCGTCCATAGGCCAGATTCTTCTTCTTCTTCTTCTTCTTCTTCTTCTTCTTCTTCTTTTATTTATACCCCGCCCATCTGGGTGGGTCTCCCCAGCCACTCTGGGCAGCTTCCAACAAAACACTAAAATACAATAACCTATTAAACATTAAAAGCTTCCCTAAACAGGGCTGCCTTCACATGTCTTCTAGATGTCAGGTAATTGTTTATCTCTTTGACATCTGATGGGAGGGCGTTCCACAGGGCGGGCGCCACTACTGAGAAGGCCCTCTGCCTGGTTCCCTGTAGCTTTGCTTCTCACAGTGAGGGAACCGCCAGAAGGCCCTCGGCGCTGGACCTCAGTGTCCTGGCAGAACGATGGAGGTGGAGAAGCTCCTTCAGGTATACTGGACCGAGGCCGTTTAGGGCTTTTAAGGTCAGCACCAACACTTTGAATTGTGCTCGGAAACGTACTGGATTTAGAAGGCAATTGGGCCGGATCCGGCCCCTGGGTCTATGCTTACAGAGACAGCCATCAGGTGCCCTTTTCTGGGCTTCCTAGACTGTTCCATTCTTTTCTAAGCCTGCCAGGGACACACCATATGTCTGCACATTTAGTTTGACACTTAAGATACTTTAAACCTATATTTCAAGACGCAACCCATGTGCTGAAGCCGGCTGAGATCGAATAGGCTTACGCATGCTTAGCTCTGTATTGAGTTTATAACTCGTGAGTGCGCCGTTCAAAGTCTCCAATCAGGAAGGAAGCTCACTGGGTGACTCTGCAGCTCCCTGATCTCACTACGATGGATTTAACAGGTCACTCCTGCCACCTGCTGCAATGAAATGGTATGTCTGGCATATTCACTGTGCAGCTTTGCCTACAAAGTTGAAGTTTCTGCAAGTTTCTCAGCCCTTCTTGTCCTTGGGATTTGACAGCAAAGGTACCTTGTTTTGCGGATACCCACCTCTTTTGCTGAATTTGCTGTTCTGTTTCAATTGGAATGGTTTTACTTACTGCAACTGCTTTATACATTTTGATAATTGCAGGTCAGGGGTGGGGACCTGATAAAGAGGTAAAGGGGGCCCCTGACCATTAGGTCCAGTCGTGACTGACTCTGGGTTTGCAGCGCTCATCTCGATTTATTGGCCAAGGGAGCCGGCGTACAGCTTCCGGGTCATGTGGCCAGCATGACTAAGCCGCTTCTGGCGAACCAGAGCAGTACACGGAAACGCCGTTTACCTTCCTGCCGGAGCGGTACCTATTTATCTACTTGCACTTTGACATGCTTTCAAACTGCTAGGTTGGCAGGAGCAGGGACCACGCAACGGGAGCTCACCCCGTCGCAGGGATTCAAACTGCTGACCTTCTGATTGGCAAGTCCTAGGCTCTGTGGTTTAACCCACATTGCAGCTGCTTTGTATGTTTTGATAACTGCAGGTCAGCGGTGGGGACCTGATACCTGGTAGCTAAATATGCTCTTCTGTGTATCTCTGCATCTGGCCCTGGGAACTCTCCCCAGCCCTCCCCTACTTTACACCCCCTGAGTGTTTTTGCCTGGCTGGAATCTGTCCTTAAACTTTGATGACGCCTCTTGCTTGCCTGGATGGAAAATAGAAACGGGTGTGTGAGTGATTGCATCGAAACTAGCCTACTATTGTTCTCATTCGTTTGTCTCGAGAGACAATGGAGTGTACCTCCAGGGGTGAAGTCAGTGAGCTTCCTGGTGCACAAGTCTGGGCAGTGTGTATGGAGTTCCTGCGCTGCCCAGACAACAAGACCACCTTCTCAGCCTCACTGATGTGGCTCAAAGGAAAGCAATATACAGTGGTGCCCCGCAAGACGAATGCCTCGGAAGACGAAAAACTCGCTAGACGAAAGGGTTTTTCGTTTTCTGAGGTGCTTCGCAAGACGGATTTTCCAAAGGGCTTGCTTCGCTAGACGAAACAGCCCTGCCTCTTCTGTCATGGCGACGGTCACTGCACGCACGCACATTCGCTTCCCCGCTCCTCTGGCTCTCTCCCACCTTCCGGCTGACGGCTCCTCCGGCTCCCTCCCACCTTCCGGCTGAAGCGTTGCAGCCGGAGTTGCGCTCCTGAGCCCCGCCGCCCTCCAGCAGCCACGTCGCGCGGTGGCCACAACGCGCGGGTGAGTCCGAGGTACCGGCTGCGGCAGCTGCCCTGCTTCTCCCCACCCCTCCCCGCCATTGTTAGTGTTAAAATGCAGTGGTGCTTCGCAAGATGAAAAAACTCGCACAATGAAAAAACTCGCGGAACGAATTAATTTCGTCTTGCGAGGCACCACTGTATTTGGCACCAGCTAAGCTGCAGGAGTTGCCGGAAGGAGGTGTACAAGGCACAATCCAATCATTCTGGATTTGTGCATAGCTATCAATGTTTCCCTTTTTAAAAGGGGAATTCCCTTATTCCGATCAAGATTCCTCTCAAGAAAAGGGAAAAGTTGACAGCTATGTTTGTGTAGATGTATGGAAGTGAGAGCTGGACCATAAAGAAGGCTGATCGCTGAAGAATTGATGCTTTTGAATTATGGTGCTGGAGGAGACTCTGGAGAGTTCCATGGACTACAAGAAGATCCAACCTATCCATTCTGAAGGAGATCAGCCCTGAGTGCTCACTGGAAGGACAGATCCTGAAGCTGAGGCTCCAGTACTTTGGCCACCTCATGAGAAGAGAAGACTCCCTGGAAAAGACCCTGATGTTGGGAAAGATGGAGGGCACCATGAGAAGGGGATGACAGAGGACGAGATGATGGGACAGTGTTCTCGAAGCTACCAGCATGAGTTTGACCAAACTGCGGGAGGCAGTGGAAGACAGGAGTGCCTGGCGTGCTCTGGCCCAGGGGGTCACGAAGAGTCGGACACGACCAAACGACTAAACAACAACAAAGGTAGGGTTTACTCCTGAGCCTTCTTCTCCCAAAGAGATCCCAGAAGGCAGTGGAGGTTCAGGGTCAGAGTTTTCCTTCTCCTGGTTAGGCTAGCTTCCCAAGTGGACGAGCCCGATCTGCCCCTGTTGTACAAAGGTAAAAATTTAATTTCTTGCTCCAGTCATTTTTGCCTCCACCATTGCCATGTGGCCGCCATATGGTTGCCAAGAATAGAATGTGACCCTTGGGCTGAAAAGGGTTCCCCAACCTTCACCGTAGACTACATAGTTGGAACTCACCCGGCAGGTAAGAAATCATTTGTTGTTGTTTAGTCGTTTAGTCGTGTCGGACTCTTCGTGACCCCCTGGACCAGAGCACGCCAGGCATTCCTGTCTTCCACTGCCTCCTGCATCCCCTTCTCCATGTGCCCTCCATCTTTCCCAACATCGGGGTCTTTCCTCTTCTCATGTGGTGGCCAAAGTATTGGAGCCTCACCTTCACAATCCGTCCTTCCAGTGAGCAAGAAATCATATAAAGAAGTAAATATCTAACTCCGGTCTCACTACAGAATGTTTCACTCCTGCAGATCTTGGCGCTTCTCTAAGCTTGCAAACACTCCCTTCTTGTGTGAGGTCTCTGTCATTTTGGCTTGACAAGGATACACCCTCGGAGAACGTGTTCACTACAGTATTAGTATATAGGACGCTGAGCACAATTTCCCAAGAGGCAGCTGAAACCTTCTCCGTCTGGCAATCCTTACGCCTTGAGTAGCAGCTGGGCAAGTGAGAAAGCGACTCTCTAAGGCGGCAATCATAGCATGTGGCAGGGGCAGGGGTTTGCTTTATATATCTGTAGCTATTGGTTACTGCTGCGCCCTTGAGAGGGAGAAAGGTAGGAGAGCAGCGAGTGACAATCTCGTGCAAATGCTGGATGTGTGAATCACACTGCATGATAAATAGGTGCTGGGACACGAGTTGAGCAGGTGGTGTATTGAATAGTACTCAGATGGTGTGCAGCAACATTAATTGAAAGTGCAATTGCAGGATACTTTGTGGGGTTTAAGAAAGCTTACCCACAAGTTCTGCTCAGATTAAATGAGAACATGGGAAGAGCCCTGCCTGCCAAAGGCCCATCTAGTCCTGCACTCTGTTCTCACATTGGCCAACCAGATGCTGCTATGGCAAGCCCACAAGCAGCCTGGCTCACTGAGCGTTGTTTGTACCACCTTGCAATGCCACCTGCAGTCTTATAAAGGGCTTGTCCACATTGGAGCAAAATGTGGTTTTCTACTTTCCTGTCTCTGTGGGAATGTTTAGGGCGGCAGGAGAGGATATATTGTTTATGAATATCCTTCCTAATTTGTGTAAGCAAGTTTCTTTCCTTAGCAGAGTTTACATTCCCCTTTTTACACGCACAGCAGACAGCTGGTTGCAGGCTTGTGTAAGCCTCTTACTATTATACATTTCAGTCTGTCTAGGATTGAATTGTACATTCCTGGTAAGTTTCCTTGAAGAAGAAGAAGAAGAAGAAGAAGAAGAAGAAGAAGAGTTTGGATTTGATATCCTGAATGAGTCTCAAAGCGGTTAACAATCTCCTTTCCCTTCCTCCCCTGCAACAAACACTCTGTGAGGTGAGTGGGGCTGAGAGACTTCAAAGAAGTGTGACTAGCCCAAGGTCACCCAGCAGCTGCATGTGGAGGAGCGGAAACGCAAACCCGGATTATGAGTCCACCACTCTTAACCACACTGGCACACTGAATCCCTCTTAAAAGAATAAAGACACCACAATCTTATTCAAAGTCAATAAAAGAAGTTTACTTACATCAGGCAGAGCACAGACTGAAGGCAGACTTGGTTACGAATATGTACATGTGGATTGACCCCATATGGGGGGATGATCCCAGTGTTCCTGCTAACTAAAAGCTAGCAGAGCAAACCTAGCTAAAAGCTGGTTAAATGACTAAGGAAGTCAAAAAGAGGGAGGTGTGCTGCATGACTCGTCCTTTTGTTACCTGGACAGGTTAGGTCAAGCCCACCTTGTATCACATGCAAAAGGAAGGATGCTCCAGCCCAGGAGGAAACAGGAAGTTTCTACTGGCTGGACCAAACATCCCCTTGCACGTCCACTCTAGGAAAACAAGGAATGTTGTATTTGACTGCTCCCAGTAGATTACATCCCACAGTCTCCCCATTAACATAAGGTCACCCATATGCAGTGGCGTAGCGTGGGGGGTGCAGGGGGGGCCGGCCGCACCGGGCGCAGCATCTGTGGGGGGGCGCACTTGCACTCTCAGCTCTCTGCCCCTACCTGGCTCACTCACTCTTTCTCACTGCAGTGCTGGCTGTGTGAATCCGATCCGAGCCGCTGGGTCGCCGCCCACTATGGAGGGGAGGGTGCCAGGCGTGCGGTGCGGAGAGAGAGCGAGGGACTATCTGGGGGAGGGACAGTGCAGTGGGGGGGAGGCGCAAATTCCTTGCCTTGCCCGGGGTCTCCACCCACTGTGGAGGGGAGGGTGCCAGGCGTGCGGTGCGGTGCGGAGAGAGAGCGAGGGACTATCTGGGGGAGGGACAGTGCAGCGGGGGGGGGGGGCGCAAATTACTTCCCTTGCCCCGGGTGCTGAAAACCCACACTACGCCACTGCCCATATGACATCACCCAAACCTCTGTGTTGCCCCAGACCCTTCCCCTTTCTGACCTGGGTTTTCTTTAATACTTGAGAAGCCTGAAGTGGCCAAGATTGAAAAGCCATGCTTTTTAAAGAAGGGAAAGGTCCAAGGACAACATTGGGAGTGGATGTCAGGTGGACACCTGGCGGGCAGGTGCAAATGCTCATTTTGCTCCAGGGTGGAAAAGTGCTAGGACTGTGCACCAGCAAAACCAAGTTCAGTCAAGTGATCAGAATGGGGGTATGAAAATCTGTGTAGGTACCATGCTGGACTCAGCTTCTTGGACTCAAGAGGATATGGGTGGGTGGCCCATGGCCTGAAACTTGCACCTGCCCTTCAAAGGGTTTTTCTGTGGCCCTCCAAGACTCCCCCTCCAAATTTGCCATTAAAATGCACACACACAGAGAGAGTTTTATTTACCGTATTTTTCGCTCTGTAAGATGCACCAGACCACAAGACGCACCTAGTTTTTGGAGGAGGAAAACAAGAAAAAAAATATTCTGAATCTCAGAAGCCAGAACAGCAAGAGGGATTGCTGCGCAGTGAAAGCAGCAATGCCTCTTGCTGTTCTGGCTTCTGGGATAGCTACGCAGCCTGCATTTGCTCCATAAGACGCACACACATTTCCACTTACTTTTTAGGAGGGAAAAAGTGAGTCTTATAGAGCAAAAAATACGGTATTTATTTTAAAAACCTGCTCCTATGGATCTTGCATAGTGACATGGCAGTGGTGCTCTTGGAGGGCTGACGATGGCTCAGCGTGGCCCTTTTTGTGATGTACAGAAGCCCTACATGAAGGACTCCGGAGTCAAGCTGTATTTTAAGCAGGGCTTTATTCCAATTGCAGTCTTGCATCATCATAAAGCAGTCTTCCTACATCCAGGAATCAGCATACATAGGTGGGATTACATACAGGGGAGAAGCTAGCATGGGTGGCTATAGACCAACTAGGCAACGCCCCATGTCTCATGATGCTGACTCATCACATGATGCTGTGTCAGTATTTGCATTTAGCACAGAGTGTTAACCCCTTGATACCCAACAGCCCTTGCTTGAAAAAGGTTTAGCCACCTCAGTACTATGGGATGACAAAACTTTGGAAGAGTGAGACAGAAAGTTGGGAATAGATACAGAAGTCCTATCCTCCATCAGAGAGTTGTTGGCCAATGCCACAAATTTTGTTCTGTGTGCCTTGACCCCAGCTCATTCAACTTGAATTTGATTCTCAGGATGACATCTCGTGGGGCTCACAGAACAGGATGGAGGCATGGAATGGTAACCAGGGATGGGAGAGAAATTCAATTCAGCTCACATTCACACTTCCCAAAGCAATGTATGAATTGAAACACAGCCATCCTTCGAAATTCGTACTCCTCCAAATTTTGTGATTCAGTTCTCTAGCCAAGTGATGTGTACATATACTAGGGTAAAGTGTGCATTGAAATGCATATCTTAGTGAAAACAACATGCAAAAATGCATTACATATGGGGAAATTGCTGTGCAAAAAATGTGTACATTGGGCAAAGTTGCATACTTTTATTTGGGCTTGCATTAGGAGAAATTTGCATTGAAATGCTGATTAATTTTCATGAGGGTTTAAAAATAATAGCCCACAAACTTAATTTAAGATTGGGGAAAAAATAAGAAGCTAAGAGAAATGGAAATTGACTAAGCTACACATCTTTAATGGCAACTGATTTCCTGGCTACAGGCAAAGAGCAGAAAAGCAGGCTGGTCCTATAGAATCTTATAAAAGGAGAGGAGACTTTACAACATGATCTGCTTTGTCCCATCTGAATGGCACCTGGAGGAATGGAGAATGAAGCTAACAGACTATGCAGAACTGGATAAGTTAACTGGGAAAATTAGATATCAACGAGATCACAAGTTCATTGAGGACTGGGAAAAATTTTCGGAGTATTTGAAGAGTGTATGTGATGAGCAAACAATGCTAGTGGGTTTTAAAGAAGCTTTGTGAAAAAATAAGGAATATTGCAAAAATGCAAATAAGACTATTAAGACATTAAAAAGAAAAGAAAAGGCGATACTAAATTTGAGGAATGCGTAGACAAAATTTTAAATACGGATGATTGTCAGAGAAGTTGAGGGAAGTCCTAAAACTGAAAATATGTTAATCGGGAATTTGTATGATTGGAGATATTTGTGTAAAACTTAATAAAAAATTATTATTTTTTTAAAAAAGAATGGCACCTGCTACTTTTGATTTTGCAGCTGTGTTTCAGAATGCATTTCTCTGCAGTTTTATTCCAGAGCCATCCACTAAGAACACAACCCCCATTCATTGCAAGCTTATGTCCTGAGGTTTCATGACACTCCCACAGCCCCTACCCCAAATACAGTGGTACCTTGGGTTAAGTACTTAATTCGTTCTGGAGGTCCGTTCTTAACCTGAAACTGTTCTTAACCTGAAGCACCACTTTAGCTAATGGGACCTCCCGCTGTTGCCGCTACACGATTTCTGTTCTCATCCTGAAGCAAAGTTCTTAACCTGAGGTACTATTTCTGGGTTAGCAGAGTCTGTAACCTGAAGCGTATGTAACCTGAGGTAACACCCTATCTATTTTTTTTCCAAGTAGGTAAGCACACCTAAGAATATAAATATCCACTTAGCTAGTAAGTAATCATCTATTTTGCATCAAGAATTACATCACTATTCAATGTTTATGCGGTGCTAACAGAATTGAACAGATTGCACAGGATATTTGCCTGTTGGATTTGGGGGAATTTGGACGCAATAATTAGAATATTATTACTGTTATTATTAATCTTCATTCCAAACGCACGTGTCTGCATTTATTGGATCCTCTGTAGTCCTTTAATTAGAATGACCTCATTTTCTTGATTCCTAAGCAGAGATAAGTCTTGTCTTCTTGGATAGAAGGTGCTTTCTTCCCAAATTCAAAATGTGACAAGCTGTTATCACCCGTCCCTCCCTGCTGTGCTTGTTTCCTGAGAACAGATTGGATCCACACAACAGCTTACATATCTTGGAGGCGATATTGTTTCATCTGTATGGCAACCCAGAGGAGCCGCAGGTGCCTTGGCCTGCAAACCTCCCTAATCAAACAAGCAGCATGGCTCCACTTGCCAGTGCCAGATTTACGTATAAGCTAAACAATCTACAGTGGTACCTCAGGTTACATACGCTTCAGGTTACATACGCTTCAGGTTACAGACTCCGCTAACCCAGAAATAGTGCTTCAGGTTAAGAACTTTGCTTCAGGAGGAGAACAGAAATCGGGCTCCGGCGGCACAGCGGCAGCAGGAGGCCCCATTAGCTAAAGTGGTGCTTCAGGTTAAGAACAGTTTCAGGTTAAGTACGGACCTCCAGAATGAATTAAGTACTTAACCTGAGGTACCACTGTATAGCATGGGTAGGCAAACTAAGGCCCGGGGGCTGGATCCGGCCCAATCGCCTTCTAAATCTGGCCTATGGATGGTCCAGGAATCTGTGTGTTTTTACATGAGTAGAATGTGTCCTTTTATTTAAAATACATCTCTGGGTTATTTGTGGGGCATAGGAATTCGTTCACCCCCCCCCCCCCGTGGAGTCTGGCCCTCCACAGGGTCTGAGGCACAGTGGACCGGCCCCTGATCTATATCTGACCCCTGATCTATATCTTAGAGCCCCACTCTCTTGGGGGCCCCAAAAAAATTAAAGGAAAAAACACCTGGATGTACATTTCCCAAGTATAAGACAAAAAACAAAAACAAAACAAAAAAACCTACATATAGGAATGCTATCTTGTGTTGGGTAGGCTCCTATAATGTAAGTAATGGAAGTAATGGGCCTGCTAGCCTGCTCCCTAAAATATCACTGGTTTGCCCATTTCTATATATAGGGTGCCTACATTCACCTATTATTATTTCATGTTATAGCAAGAGTCTGGAGACTAGATTATGAGCGTTTGCATTATTAAGTTTGTTATTAATAAAAAAAAATCCTTTTAAGTTAGAGCTTCATAATTATTTCACTATTAATATACTTTTTCTTAATTGTATTTCAGTTCAACAATTACTTTGATAAAATACATTTTTTAAAAATGTGCAAATGGCTTTAGATACCTATTAGGTCCATAAATTACCATATGGCATATATTCAACACAAAAAACAGCGACAGTTTGTTGTTGACAAAGGACAGCTGGATATATAAAGGGCCCCATTACCTTCAGTAGGTTAAAGTAAAGGTAAAGGGACCCCTGACCATTAGGTCCAGTCGTGGCCGACTCTGGGGTTGCGGTGCTCATCTCGCTTTATTGGCCGAGGGAGCCGGCGTACAGCTTCCGGGTCATGTGGCCAGCATGACTAAGCTGCTTCTGGCAAACCAGAGCAGCGCACGGAAACGCTGTTTACCTTCCCCCTGGAGCGGTACCTATTTATCTACTTGCACTTTGACGTGCTTTCGAACTAATAGGTTGGCAGGAGCAGGGACCGAGCAACGGGAACTCACCCCATCACGGGGATTTGAACCGCCGACCTTCTGATCGGCAAGTCGTAGGCTTTGTGGTTTAACCCACAGCGCCACCCGTGTCAGTAGCTTAGGGCCTCATCAAACCTAAATCCGGCCCTGCTTGAACTGTAGCTATGCATTCAGCATTCTGAGAACCTGCGGCCAGCCAGCCAGTATTTTCAAGTCAGGGCAGGGAGGGTGGGGGCAAAGAGGTCAACTCTCTGTCCCTCACCCCCATTGCAGGATCCCCATGACTTCTTTAAGGAAAGGCACTTGTCTCATACAGTGCTTTTATTTATCATTAAATTAAAATAATGCTGCAGTCCTGAGCGTGGCTACTTCAAAGTGAACTCCTTCAAAATCAATATGGGGAAAAATTGTTTAGGATGGGAACATTACAGATTGTTCCCTACTGAAGGAGAATTACATGAAGATGATGGTACACAACACCAGTGCAGTTAGGGAAAATGTACAAAACTAGTTCAAGTATATGTTGGAAGTGTAAGGAAAAGGTGGGAACATTTTATCATATGTTGTGGATTGTAAGGTAAGGTAATTGTAAGGTAATTTAAAAAATTTGGGGAATGATATACAACGAATTGAAGAAAATGTTCCATTTAACATTTGTTAAAAAACCCGAGGCATTTTTGTTGGGGATTGTAGGGAAAGACCTTCCAAAAAAGTTGAAAAACATCTTTATGTATGCGACAACGGCCGCGAGAGTTCTGGTAGCACAAGGATGGAAGACTGAAGAAACCCCAACTAAAGAATCATGGCAAGAAAAATTGATGGACTATGCAGAACTGGCAAAATTGACATATAAGCTACGGGACAAGGATAACTGTGACTTTAAGGATGAATGGGAACCCTTTACAAAGTATCTGAAGATGCAACAAAGTGAACTGGACTCCTTGGCAGGTTTTGAATAAACATTCACAATTTTTTTATTGATAATAATCAGCTAAACAGTTTGAGGATCTATACAACTTTGTAACATGCAGAAAACAGCATTATTAGAGAAACCAAAGACTGGAACTGAGGGAAGTCGGGGGGTGGGGGTGGGTGGGTTCTGTGTGGGAGGGGGAGGGGGAGGGAGGAAAAATGGGGGGGGGGAATAAGGATGATATGTTTTTGGATAATATGTCTTGTTATAATTTTGAATAATTTTTTTAAAAAAAGGATGGGAACATTACTGTGAAGGGAGCATTATGCTGTAATTTCTCTTCCAGAAATCTAACCTGTGGGACGAAGCTCCCCCCTCGGAAATGTATTTATGCCTTCTTTGCCCCACTCCTCCATTTGTTAATAGTACCACCACTGAGAGTATTTTTATTGGCTCATGTTCTTTAAAGGAACCAGCCTCTGGAAAAGCGGTAGAATTCAGATTTCGGCAGGCTCTGCTTCTGCCCTGGCCGTGCTACCAACCTGCCAAATTCCTTCCAGTATCCCTGGCTCTGACGCAGCTTTCTTTGATCTAACTCCTGGTCCCTCCAAGATGAGTGACATTTTAAAAAATAAAAAGTGGGGAGCATCACTTTGCTTACCACCTATTTTAAGACATGGTTACTTATTGAATATTAAATTTTAGTGTTACTAAATAAGGAACTGTCCCTTGAAATAGGGAGCGGGTGCTAAGTCGGTGTCCAGATTTTCACTTTTGGGAATATGGCAACCCTATACAGGGACACGGGTGGCACTGTGGGTAAAAGCCTCAGCGCCTAGGGCTTGCCGATCGAAAGGTTGGCGGTTCGAATCCCCGCGGCGGGGTGCACTCCCGTCGTTCGGTCCCAGCGCCTGCCAACCTAGCAGTTCGAAAGCACTCCCGGGTGTAAGTAGATAAATAGGGATCGCTTACTAACAGGAAGGTAAATGGCGTTTCCGTGTGCGGCTCTGGCTCGCCAGAGCAGCGATGTCACGCTGGCCACGTGACCCGGAAGTGTCTCTGGACAGTGCTGGCCCCTGGCCTCTTAAGTGAGATGGGCGCACAACCCTAGAGTCTGTCAAGACTGGCCCGTATGGGCAGGGGTACCTTTACCTTTACCTATACAGTGGTACCTTGGTTCTCAAACTTAATCCGTTCTGGAAGTCCGTTCAACTTCCAAAACATTTGAAAACCAAGGTGTGGCTTCTGATTGGCTGATTGGCCCCAGAAACAATGCCAACAGCTGAAACAGATGTTCGGCTTCTGGAAAATGTTTGCAAACTGGAACACTTACTTCTGGGTTTGAGGCATTTGGGAGCCGATTTATTTGTCAACTAAGCCGTTTGGGAACCAAGGTACCACTGTATATGGCAACTATAATGTAGGCAACAGTGAAGAAAGTTTTAAAAAGGTAAAGGTAAAGGACCCCTGACAGTTAAGTCCAGGCACGAACGACTCTGGGGTTGCGGTGCTCATCTCGCTTTACTGGCTAACGGAGCCGACGTTGGTCCGCAGACAGTTTTTCTGGGTCATGTGGCCAGCATGACTAAGCCGCTTCTGGCAAAACCAGAGCAGCGCACGGAAATACCGTTTACCTTCCCGCCAGAGCGGTACCTATTTATCTACTTCTGCTTTTGAACTGCTAGGTTGGAAGGAGCTGGGACTGAGCAATGGGAGCTCACCCCGTCGCGGGGATTCGAACCGCTGACCTTCCGACTGGCAAGCCCTAGGCTCTGTGGTTTAGACCACAGTGCCACCCACATCCTGAAGAAAGTCTTAGGGTGCATTACATCAGTGTCTCCTCTAGATACAAGGAGGGGCCTTAGCTTGATGTCATAACTTTTGCTTTGAATGTAGAAGAACCCAGTTACATTCTCAGCATCGCCAGTACAAGATCTTTAGGAGTGAGAAAAACCACCATTTGGAACTCCAGGAAACTGCCACCTGTCATGAGTAGACCATACTGGGCTAGACCTGGGGTGCGAAACCTATGTGGCCCTCCAGGTGTTGCTGGACTTCAACTCCCATGAGCCCCAGCCAGCATGCCCATTGATCAAGGATGATGGGAGTTGTAGCCCAGTAGCATCTAGAGCAGCATTTCCCAACCTTGGGCCTCCAGCTGTTTTTGGACTACAACTCCCATAATCCTCAGCTAGCAAGACCAGTGGTCAGGGATGATGGGAATTGTAGTTTGAAAACAGCTGGAGGCCCAAGGTTGGGAAACACTGATCTAGAGGACCACTCATTCCCCGTCTTTGCCACACACAGATCTTTCTATAGTGTTAAATATGTAGCAGTGATCAGATTGTTGGTCTTGCTTGAAACCAAGGTTCAAATCTTCACTTTGCATGTGGTGGTTTGCTTGGCGGTTTTATACAGAACACTTTTCACGACCAACCCCACCGATTTGGCAGTGGCTAAAACTACCACACCTTGCTCCTTGGATGTTGGGTCTTGAAATACATTTTGCATTGCAGTCAAAAAAGATGGGACCCAATTTGGATGTCTGGGTAGAGCCCCCCAGTTACAGACCTGAGTTCAGGCTAACTAACAGTACAAACAGCAACAGCAACAACAATTTTTTTAAAAATACCTCAGTAATATACACAAAAAACCACAAAGATGTGCCAATGAAAGCCTTCTCATATTTCATCCAAAGCACCATTGAGGCATTTTGGTAAGCTGGTGTCCTTTGCTTCCGTTGCCAAGAGGCAAAAAAATTGAGAGCATCACAATGCATTGGTCCAGGAGAGGGCAGCAGCAGCAGGCTCCCATAATTCCTCAAAAAAACTGAGTTCCAATACTATTGGATCCAATTGACAGTAACAGCAAAAGCATGGTCACAGCTCCTAGGATAGTTCAAAGCTTCCTTTCCTTGTGGAGTAGTCTAGGGTTTCAGATCATGTGATTCCCAAAGGAGAAAAAAACATTGTGGCTGTACTCCATATATTTATAAAAATCAGACCAACAAAATATGGCCTCTTTGCTGAGACTGGGTTTAGTAGTTTGAACCAATAGCAATTGGTATATCTCTGCTGTAAGTGAAGTGGTCAAGAGAGACAATTGGAAATTACTTTTTAAAATGGCTCAGTGTTCCTAAAAGATTTGAACTTCCATGACAAAACAGCTAACTAATTCAGACCAGGTGTCTATTCTGAAGAAAGGGATTAAACTGGAAAGGTGGGTTGGATTTAAAATCAAAAGGGTTGTTGCTCCCCACAAGGATTCAAAGTCCCAGACACTTTATATTAGGGCTGTCATAGGTTACTGGGATTTCAAAGCTGGAATTGATGTCTAGGGAAAATTTCCCAAAGGTGGCACTTTGCCCTGGATCTTAGGCAAGGCCTAATCGAAAAATTGTTTGTGGTTTGTCTACAAAAAGCTCAACCATTTTGGTGGTTTCCTAAAAAAAAGCTCAGCAACAACTTTTGGGGTGTCCTGCCTGGCCTCAACTTTTTGAAATATGGGGACACTACTTTATATGACATTGTTGGTCTGTAGTGGAGTTCTAAACATGAACATATTTTCATATTAAATCATAGTTATTTTCACATTAATGGCAGCTGCCTTCTTTTTTTTTAAAAAAATGATGTCTTAACTGGGGTCTACTTGATCCTGTTGCCATATTGCTAAAGTGCTTTTTGCAAGCATAGATATGTTGGTTTCTGATATTTCTGGCCATCACACCTGAGTCACTGAGGCATTTTGGAACATTCTCCCGCTGTGGATGCGCACAGACAAAATCTTTAAATACCACATATGCTTGTTCTTCCTTTTAGAATTAGCTTTGTTGGAAACTCAACACTGAAATGTCATACAGGGAACATTAGTCACCTCTGATGAGGCCATCAGTGCTGGAAGAGAACCTTCAAATTGTTGCCTCAAGTGTTCCTTTTTGCCTTAAACAACCTTAAGGCAAGGAAATTTGTCTTAAACCAAGGCCCAAGAGTAGGTGGTGTCTCATTATTGCTTTCTAGTTTCAGCTCACTGAAATCACTGTAGTTGTCACCTTGGAGTGAGGATGTGTTTGACTGATGTTCATTTTAGCACCGAAGAATGACAGACACAAAGCCCCATCTGCAGCGCTTGATGTATAAAAAGCCTGATATGACTGAAATCACATTTTTCAATCAATTCTCATCCCATTTGTGTAGTAATTTGCAAGCATCCCCGAATACCTACAGACCGAAATGAAAAAAGACATACAGTACAATGCTCAAAGTATATGTGAGCAGTTTCTTTAAAAAAAGACATTGGATCGATTATTATTTATAGGGTCATTGTCAGAAGAGTACTTTTGAACCAAACCAATTCAAAGTTAGTCCAACTCAGAACAGACCCACTGAAATCAATGAACACTGCTAACTTTGGCCCATTAATTTCAATGGGTCTACTCTAACTTGGTTGAATACAGCCCAATAATCCATCTGGACTGTGTTTCCAAGCAGATGCCTCTAGGAATCCTAAAAGGTGGCTATCAAGGCAGCACCCCTCCCATTTTATCTGCCCCAGCAACATGTATTCAGAGGTAGAATGCAGCTGAACATGGAGGCTCAATTTAACTCATGGCTAACAAATGCTGGCAGGTTTATGTTCCACCATAATTCAAAAGCATCAATTCTTTGGCGATCAGTCTTCTTTATGGTTCAGCTCTCACTTCCATACATGACTACTGGGAAAACCATATTTTTAACTATATGGACCTTTGTTGGCACGGTGATGTCCCCCTCATTAAAGGTAAAGGTAAAGGTACCCCTGCCCGTATGGGCCAGTCTTGCCAGACTCTAGGGTTGTGCACTCATCTCAGTCTATAGGCCGGGAGCCAGCGCTGTCCGCAGACACTTCCGGGTCACATGGCCAGCGTGACAAGCTGCATCTGGCGAGCCAGCGTAGCACACGGAACGCCGTTTACCTTCCCGCTGGTAAGCGGTCCCTATTTATCTACTTGCACCCGGGGGTGCTTTCGAACTGCTAGGTTGGCAGGCGCTGGGACCGAACGACGGGAGCGCACCCCGCCATGGGGATTCGAACCGCCAACCATGTGATCGGCAAGTCCTAGGGGCTGGGGTTTTACCTACAGCGCCACCCGCGTCCCCCTCATTACCGAATGGCAAAATCCTCAAAAGCAACCGACAACTACTTCCTCTTCTGCATCTTTTTTGATTTTGGTCATCTGTCTACACCACAGTGGCATACCTTGGCATAATATTCTAAAGCAGAAAACATCCTCCTACAGAAAACAACCATCTCCCTTGGCACATTATTTATATGCCCTGCTAGAACATATACCGAAACTTATTACAGCTAGGTTTCCTCTTACTGATTCTTTCCCACGCTGCTTCCTGTTAGTAATTCTTTTGTGATAAAACGTTCTCTCCAAAGGATGCACAGAAGAGTAGGTTAAGTACAAAGCTATAGTCTGCTTATCAGTGAATTTAGTCGCAATGAGTGAAAAATTATGTTTGCCAGGCACTTGCACACAGTCGGAGCCATTTCTGTTTGATCACCTATGGATTTTGTTGGTGGATTCTCTGCATTTTCATGCATCATAAAGGAAGGGTGGATTCAGGCAACCACATTATTCTGTGATACTGAGGCTGTGTATCTAACAGGGAATCTCGTCTTCCACACCTGTCCCCTCCACCCGTCCCCACATGCCCTTAAAATCAGCCCTGGGGGAATTCCCAAGAGCAGATTTGGGGGGAGGCCAGGAAACAAAAGTCTCATTGCACCAGTGGGACTCCACTGTTACATTTCTATGCATACTTCACCCTTGGTATATGTATTTTTGGCATGCATTTCTTGGCTTGAGAATGCCATTGCGAAATTAGGAGAAATGTGAATTCCAAAGAAAGGCCGTACAGTGAGCCCGCCACTTATACAGTGGTACCTTGTGTTAAGAACTTAATTCGTTCTGGAGGTCCATTCTTAACCTGAAACTGTTCTTAACCTGGAGCACCACTTTAGCTAATGGGGCCTCCTGCTGCTGCTGCTGCGCCTCTGCTGCATGATTTCTGTTCTCATCCTGAAGCAAAGTTCTTAACCCAAGGTAATATTTCTGGATTAGCGGAGTCTGTAACCTAAAGCGTATGTGACCTCAAGTGTATGCAACCCGAGGTACCACTGTATGTGCTTTTAACTTGTGCGCATTCAGCTTTATGCGCATGGCAAAGAAAAATAAATAAATTGGGGCAGTAAGAGGCTGGGGTTCTGGGAAAAATGACATTGGCAATCCCACCTGCCATTGAACCCAATGGGTCTTTGACTGCACGTGATTTTGGCTTTAGGCTCAATCAATTCAACATCTTAATCAACGACTTGGATGGTGGACTCAAGGGCATCCTGATCAAATTTGCAGATGACACCAAACTGGGAGGGGTGACTAACACCCCAGAGGACAGGATCACACTTCAAAACGACCTTGACAGATTAGAGAACTGGGCAAAAACAAACAAGATGAATTTTAACAGGGAGAAATGTAAAGTATTGCACTTGGGCAAAAAAAATGAGAGGCACAAATACAAGATGGGTGACACCTGGCTTGAGAGCAGTACATGTGAAAAGGATCTAGGAGTCTTGGTTGACCACAAACTTGACATGAGCCAACAGTGTGATGCAGTAGCTAAAAAAGCCAATGCAATTCTGGGCTGCATCAATAGGAGTAGAGCATCTAGATCAAGGGAAGTAATAGTGCCACTGTATTCTGCTCTGGTCAGACCTCACTTGGAGTACTGTGTCCAGTTCTGGGCACCACAGTTCAAGAAGGACACTGACAAACTGGAACATGTCCAGAGGAGGGCAACCAAAATGGTCAAAGGCCTGGAAACGATGCCTTATGAGGAACGGCTAAGGGAGCTGGGCATGTTTAGCCTGGAGAAGAGGAGGTTAAGGGGTGATATGATAGCCATGTTCAAATATATAAAAGGATGTCACATGGAGGAGGGAGAAAGGTTGTTTTCTGCTGCTCCAGAGAAGCGGACACGGAGCAATGGATCCAAACTACAAGAAAGAAGATTCCACCTAAACATTAGGAAGAACTTCCTGACAGTAAGAGCTGTCCGACAGTGGAATTTGCTGCCAAGGAGTGTGGTGGAGTCTCCTTCTTTGGAGGTCTTTAAGCAGAGGCTTGACAACCATATGTCAGGAGTGCTCTGATGGTGTTTCCTGCTTGGCAGGGGGTTGGACTCGATGGCCCTTGTGGTCTCTTCCAACTCTATGATTCTAGGGCTTTTATTATTTTAAAAGAAAAAAAGGTGCCAATACTACCATGAAATTGTTACAAGTGGCACACTTATAATATTGAAAAAAGAGATGCTGGTAATGGGTACCCTTAAGTATCCCTAGAAAGCACCCCTGCGTAAGTTGTGGGCTTCATAGGAACAAATTCCTAGGGGCCGAGGGGTCTTCGCCTCCCTCAATAAAATATTTGCGGGAGCCCCAAAGCTGATGGGCATTGCCATTCCAATGTTGTGCGTGTCCACGTCATGTGATCAGTTATGTGGGGAGGGGCTTACCTGCGCCCTCCCCTATATTTTATTCAAGTTGGTACCCCTGGCGGGCTTCTTGTGTTAGTATTATTATTTATTAAATTTCTTAGTCGCTTGATCTTGCCCCAGGCAACTCAACGAACAACCACAAAAGGTTTCTCTTCTGCCAGTGAAATCAGTGATGATACACCAGGCAAGAGACTTTTGTTATAGTATACAACTTCTATCATGGGAAAAGTTATGGAAAGAGGATTTGAAGTTTACGGCTTGCTGTTCGTCGAAAGAAAATTATATGAAAATGATGTACCGTTGGTATTTAACCGAGTAGGATTGCAAAAATGTATGGAACCAGCTCAAATTTGTGCTGGAAAATGTAAAGAGGGTACTTTTTATCATATGTGGTGGTCCTGAGGAGTGGTAAAAGCTTTCTGGGAAATGATATATAATGAGTTAAAGAAAATGTTCAAGAAAACGTTTGTTAAAAAATCAGAGGTTTTTCTGTTAGGTATAATAGGAGAGGAACTACCAAAAGAAAATAAAAGACTGTTTCTGTATGCAACGATGGCAGTGAGAATGCTTCTAGCCCAGGGATGGAAAGAAGAAGACCAGAGAAGAGTGACAGATCAAGTTGATGGACTTTGCAGAAATGGCAAGACTGACGGGAAAGATCAGAAACCAGGAAGACCAAGTATTTTTAAAAGACTGGAATAACTTTATAACATACTTAAAAGACCACTGTAGACAATTAAAATCATTGGCAGGGATACAATGACACTAGTAAAGTGAAATGAACTTTGGTTATATATGATTAGATAATAGATGGATAACGGTAAAGTATGCAGGGAAAAGAAAAAATCTTTAGAATCAGAACGCAGAGAGGGAGGGAAGGAGGTCTGAAGGTTCGAGAGAACCTTTTTATTTTTCTGTTTTGGAATGGTTGCAGTTATTGTGTATACCGACCCCTCTCGCTCTCCAGGCTTCAGGAAGGTCTCAGGAAGCCTTGTGAGCCCGCATCATAAAGACACAGTCTTTATGAAAGTATAAAAGAGTTTACTCACGTTCTGTTCACAATAAGATCCCAGAAGGCAGACAGCTTAAAAAAGGTTACATACACTTAGAATCTATCTTGTAGCAAGATAGTCCTTATCTCCTCTCTTGGCTGAGAGCCAAGAGAGCATCCTTAGATGTTTCCTCATCGAAGGAAGATGGCAGAGAGAGAGAGATGGCTGGCTGCCCTGTGCTTTTATCATTTACCTGCACAGGTGAGGCCACACCCACCTCTGGTCACATGCGGAGGAAGTCCGTTCCCAGGAAGTTTACCTGCTTGCTAGACAGACATCCCTCTCCGTGTTTTAACATGTACACTCTAGGAATGTTGTCACTCTAGGAATGTTGTCATTGACTGCTCCTGTGTTTACATCACACAGGCTTGCGGATAGCAGCCTGCATCTTGAAGCCTGGGGTGCACTGCACAGCCTTCCCACTGTCCCCCGCCATGGTCTGAAGGCTGGCGGTGGGGAGAAGTGCGCTTCTCCCCGGCGCCAGCCCCACAAGCTCGGGGGACAGCGGGGAGGCACAGCGCCGCCATCCCGCTGTCCCCTGACCTGGTTTGGGCTTCAGGCAGATATCCGCAAGCAGTGGGAGCCCGGCGGGAAGTCGCGACGGTCTCCCAAGGCTTGCGGAGAGCTGCTTGTTCTGTGGGCTGGGGTCGGGGGAAGCTCGGGGGAAGCCTGGGGGGGAAATATTTTTTCTAGGTGCGTCCTATGGGCCGGTGCATCCTATAGGGAGAAAAATATGGTAATTTTATGTAAAACAAATAAAAAATGATTGAAAGAAAGAAAGGTTTCTCTTCTGCCTTCGCGGCCACCTGTCAGTCAACCCTCGCTTCCTCTCGGCCTCCACCTGTTTCGGCCCCGTAGCCCTCCTTGCATCCCACCCCTCAGGGAGCCTCGCCCCTCCCTTGTTCCCGCCTTTCCCCCTCCACCATCACCAGTGCTGGATTTACTTATAAGCTAAACAAGCTGTAGCTTAGGGCCCCAAGAGAGTGCCCCCCCCAAAAAAATATAAAGGAGAAAAACCCAGAATGTACATTTCCAAAATATAAGAAAACCCTCCCAAATAAAATAAAACCTACATACAGCAACAGTGTTTTGTGTTGTGTAGGCTCCTACGATGCATAATGGGCCCCGCCTGCTAGCCTGCTCCCTAAAATATCACTGGTTTGCTATATCATGTTATAGCAAGTTTCTAGAGACTAGATTACGAGTCTTTGTGAATTGTGTTTCTAAAGGAACTTTTGTTCTTGCCAAATGCCAATGTGTTTGCACTATTAAGTTTGTTATGAATAGAAAATCATTTTAAGTTAGAGCTTAGTAATTGTTTCACTCTTAAAATGCTTCTTCTTCATTGTATTTCACTATTAATACACTTCTTAATTGTATTTCAGTTGAACAATTACTTTGATAAAATACATATTTGGTTACGTGCAAATGGCTTTAGATACCTATTTAGATCCATAAACCATCATATATAGCATATATTGAACACACACAAAAAACAGCGACAATTGGTTGTTGACAAAGGACAGCTGGACATCTAAAGGGTCCCATTACCTTCAGTAGCTTAGGGCCGCATCAAACCTAAATCCGGCCCTGGCCATCACCTGCCTCGCGCCCCTCCCCCCTCTGCTCCTCCTCCTCCTCCCCGCTCCCCCTCCCCCTCTCTCGCGCCCCCTCCCCATTCCGCGCCCCCCGCCCGCCTCGCTTGCGTCTCCCCGGACTCTCCGCTGCTGCGAACGCCCCCCCCCGCCCTTTTTCTCTGCCCACCCCCAAACCCCGTCCAAAAAAAAAGCCACCCACCCCTCTCTACCCCCCCCGGCTAAAATCCCTAGCTTGGGATTGGCTGCTTGCCGCGGCCGGAGGGGATGGTGCGGTGCGCGGCGGGCAGCAGGCGCCGGTGACTGGGCTCCTCCGGGGAGTCGCTGGGAGCCGCGGAGGGCGAAGCCCACACCGTGCTGCGCGCCGCTCGACGGGGCCCCCGCTCCGAAGCAGCTCCGGCCACCTGCTCGCCCGGCTCCAGCCAGCCATGCCCGCCGACAGCAACGAGCCCGACTGCCTCCTCAGGTACCAGGTAAGGCGGCAGGCAGGCAGGCGAGGGTCTCCTCGGGGGAAGGGGCGTCTCCTGGCGCTGCTGCCGCAATGTCACCTTCGCGTGGGCTCCTGCGCCCCGGGCGGGGGCGAGGCTGGAGGATGCTGGCCGGGGCTCCGCGCTTGGTGCAGCCCGCTCCGGGGGGAAGAAGGCGGCAGCTCACTGCGGCAGAGCCGTGCGCCTCCCCGAGAAGACCGAGAGAGGAAGGGAAGGGATGGGGCGCGCAGCTGCGGGTCCGATCCGGGGAGAGGGGGACGGACCGGCGGGATGGATGCGAAGGGGAAGCTGCCCCGGCTTCCTCCCGGAGGAAAACGCGCACACGCGCGCGCGCGCGCATACACACACACACCCTGCTTTATTCCAGGAACTGGGCACCTCACCCTCGGATCTTGCTCTAACGGGGAATGGGGGCCGCCGGTTCTTTCGAGCCGACAAACAGTTCCGAGGATACCTGTTTTGCACGGGGAGCAGGCGAGCTCTTGGAGAGACTCGCGACCTCAGGCGATCTATTGGATCCAAAATATCCAGGGATCGGGGCTAGCGTCATCTTCTGCGCTCTGGCTCTCTCTGCCTTTTGTGTGCGCGCGTGTGTGTACACACACACATTAAGCATTACTGGAAGGTTTCTGCTTTTCTTAAGCTCACCAATCGCTTCCAGAGACAGAGGTGAACCCTTCTTCGTCTCCAAAGTACGGGACACTCTTTTCTAAGGTGGGGGATGACTGGCTAAAATCCCCTTTGTAACAGCAAACGGTTTCATCCAGGCTGATTTTGTTGGTGATCGATCGGTCTGTCTACATATAGCCTCTTTTTCAATTCGCACACACACAAACACACTCATTCTTTGGAATTTATTTACCTGTTGGGTGTCTGTGCTGAACATGCCTTTGCACAGTTGTTATTTCCGCAAACTCAGACTCTTGGGGATGAGCTTTGGCAGCACAAACAGGCTCCAAAAGGAACTGAAGGGTTTGCAGTCAGTAGAAGAATTAAAAGTCAAGATGTTCTGCAGTCCGTAAAAATAGCATTTGAATATTACTTTCCTAACATTCAAAGTATTGCATAAACATTACTTCAGTAAACTTTACAACAGCTCCTCCAGGTTGGCCATCAGGTAAAGGTAAAGGGACCCCTGACCACTAGGTCCAGTCGTGGCTGACTCGGGGGTTGCGGTGCTCATCTTGCTTTACTGGCCGAGGGAGCCAGTGTTTGTCCGCAGACAGCTTCCGGGTCATGTGGCCAGCATGACTAAGCCGCTTCTGGTGAACCAGAGCAGTGCACGGAAACACTGTTTACCTTCCCGCCGGAGCGGTACCTATTTATCTACTTGCACTTTGACATGCTTTCGAACTGCTAGGTTGGCAGGAGCTGCGACCGAGCAACGGGAGCTCACCCCGTCGCAGGGATTCAAACTGCCGACCTTCTGATCGGCAAGTCCTAGGCTCTGTGGTTTAACCCACAATGCCACCCGCGTCCCATGGCCATCAGGTAGGCCAGTATTATTGTTCTTTCATTGCGATGGTGGCTAATCGCATGTTGGACTGATGGGAGCTGGAATCCAACAGCATCCATAGGGCCACTCATGCTTTCTTGCAGGATCTGCGCCCAGCAGCTTGCTTAGGTTACTCAGAGAGAGAAGGGCTGAGGAGCTGGAGGTTTCTTAGCTAACCCTCTTAGGTCTCACTTAAGGCACTTTTCTCCTGCTCCGGAGGGTAGGATCCGAACCAATGGATTCAAGTTACAAGAAAGGAGAATCCGACTAAACATCGGGAAGAACTTTGTGACAGTGGAATGGACGCCCACAAGCAGCGGCAGATCTTGGGGTCTCAGATTTCAGTGGTGCCCTGTGCAAAGTGAAAATTCAGTGCCCCTCCTCCTGTTGTACTCCATTCTAAATCATAGTTGGACTAGATGACCCCTGGGGTCCCTTCCAACTCTACAATTCTATGATTCTAAGCCCTCTACCTGTACCCCACAAGAGTTGTATAAATTTGGGGATTGTTTCCTTCACATCAGTGGCGTAGCGTGGGTTGTCAGCACCCAGGGCAAGGCAAGTAATTTGCGCCCCCCCCGCTGCACTGTCCCTCCCCCAGATAGTCCCTCGCTCTCTCTCCGCACCGCACCGCACCGCACCGCACCGCACCGCACCGCACGCCTGGCACCCTCCCCTCCACAGTGGGCGGCAACCCGGCGGCTCGGATCGGATTCGCACAGCCAGCACTGCAGTGAGAGAGAGTGAGAGAGCCAGGTAGGGGCAGAGAGCTGCGAGTGCGAGCGCCCCCCCCAGATGTTGCGCCCGGTGCGGCCGGCCCCCCCTGCACCCCCCACGCTACGCCACTGCTTCACATTCTGAAAATATTCTGGCTCGTACAGTGGTACCTCGGGTTACAAATGCTTCGGGTTATGAACACTTCGGGTTACAAACTCGCTAACCCAGAAGTAGTACCTTGGGTTGAGAACTTTGCCCCAGGATGAGAACGGAAATCGTGGGGTGGCGGCAGGAGGTCCCATCACCAAAAGTGCGCCTCAGGATAAGAACGGTTTCGAGTTAAGAATGGACCTCCAGAACAAATTAAGTTTGTAACCTCAGGTACCACTGTATTGAGTCAGACTACTGGTACCTCTTGCTCAGTACGATTTACACTGACTGCCAGTGACTGTCCAGGATTTTCAGACAGGAGACACTCCCAACCCTACCGGATTAAACCTGGGACCTTCTGCATGCAAATCAGATATTGTCCCCAGTGGCGTAGCGTGGGTTGTCAGCACCCGGGGCAAGGCAAGTAATTTGCGCCCCCTAACCCGTGGATTTGCGCCCCCTAACCCTAACCCCCAGATGTTGTGCCCGGTGCGGCCGGCCCCCCCTGCACCCCCCACGCTACGCCACTGATTGTCCCACACTCTCTTTAAAGTTCTCCTCCCCGTACAGAACTGTGTGACCCTTTTCAATGTCACCAGCACAGATTTCCTTCATGGCCCTCTTCCCGGTTCCTGGGAGAAACCGACAAAGTTGCCATTTCCGGGGAAAGCATAGCTTGCTCCAATGAACAAATGAAGCAGGCGAAGGTTCCTACGTGATAAAATACTTTGGATTTGACATACAGGTGCGGTTTTTATCCTTTGTTGCCATTATGCTATGTGTGTGTGAAAGTTCTTTTGTCAAACAAAAGTTTTTGTCATTCTACTTGTCATTCGCAGGCAAAAGGATTTGGTCAAAGTATGCCTTAGACCTGCTTATGCTTAAACTGGTTTATAAAGTGAATGTAAGCATATATTGGCCAGAAAGTTTCTCTGGTATTTTCTCATGCATTGCCAGAATTCATGTGTAGCAGCAATAGTGTAGCAGAGAGTCAGATACTCCATCCAGAATAATCTCTGTTGTTGGTCTTAGTGCTATAGCAGTACATGCCACATTCACTATCCAAGATGCGATGGGTGGAGTTTTGTAACATGTCTCAATATTACCATTTAATATCATTAATTAGGCACACAGGACACTGCCAAGTCAGACCACTGCTCCATCCAGCTCAGTGCAGGGGCACCTCTCTACATTTTCTTTGCAGCCCAATCTACCTAGAGGTCTCAGGGACCAGATGCTGATGACCTTTTCTGAGTGCAAAGCAAGTACTGTACCACTGAGCCTCAACCCTTACAGTGCAACATAGTGAAATGTGTGATTTATAGTACTTAAAAACAGCAAACATGTCAGGGGACTGTAGTTCTCACCTTAGAGGTGGGGATGCAGGTGGCACTGTGGGTTAAACCACAGAAACAAGGACTTGCTGATCAGAAGGTTGGCAGTTCGAATCCCCGCGACGGGTGAGCTCCCGTTGCTCGGTCCCTGCTCCTGCCAACCTAGCAGTTCGAAAGCATGTCAAAGTGCAAGTAGATAAATAGGTACCGCTCCAGCGGGAAGGCAAACGGCATTTCCATGGACTGCTCTGGTTCGCCAGAAGCGGCTCAGTCATGCTGGCCACATGACCCGGAAGCTGTACACCGGCTCCCTCGGCCAATAAAGCGAGATGAGTGCCGCAACCCCAGAGTCGTCCACGACTGGACCTAATGGTCAGGGGTCCCTTTACCTTTACCTTACAGACTAAGCACCACGCGAGGTCCCTGGGTTCTACAAAAGGAAGAAAAGCTTCTATCTCTCCACTGTCTTTACAGTGTGCAATTTCATACACTTCTATTATATCCCTCCTTGCTCACTGACACCCCCCCCCCAAATTAAGAAGCCCCAAATGTTGTAAGATTATTATGCCCACAGTTATCTGGAAGAGATGATGAGGGGGAATGTAATGACCCTGTCCAAGGTCATGATGAACCACAGTTATCACCCAAGTCAGCACAAATCCACCATGTTTAATGAGAAATAGATGGACTGAACTAGCTCTTTCAGCTGTAGTGAGAGAAGAAATCAAAGCGGATTCAGTCTCAGAGCAGGAGCAAACAAATTCTCAGGAAAGGCAGCAGTGGGATGTGGGAAGAGAAGGGAGTGATGGCAGGCAGGGAAAATGATGGTGGAGAAGTCCTAACATCTCATTCTTCCAAAGCTGTTATGAGTTGAAGCAGCCCATCAGCTTTATGGATTCTGTAGACCATAAACTGCTTTCTCGAGACGCCAGAATCCTCACAGGTTCTGCAACCATAAATAGCATCACTGAAACCTTTGCAGCACAACAGCACCAGTTAGTGGCTGTCAGTGCACTTGTGGGTGTTGCTTATAAGCTCTCGTAGGGAAAGCCAACTTTTATTTGCAAGCAAACACTGGTGAGGTTCACCTAGTGGCAGTGAAGGCAGGAAAGAAGGCATATTTTGCTGCCTCCATTGCATCCTCATTGAGCTGTATAGCAGAGCTTTCCCGTGTAGTATGGGGCCTTTCTGGCCCAAATGAAGTGGTAGAACCAATGGTAGCTCTCTGTGACTTGTTTGCAAAGCAGTTTTGAGGATAAAAGTGTTGGGAGGTGTTCAGAGCACTGTCTAGTCCTGGTATGTTGGATAGGTTTTATTTGAGGATGTGGATAAGGTGCTTGGATCAGTCAGGGCAACAACTTGCGCTCTGGACTCTTGCCCCTCTTGGCTAATAATAATAATAATAATAATAATAATAATAATTTTTATTTATATCCCGCCCTCCCCAGCCGAAGCCGGGCTCAGGGCGGCTAACAACAATTAAATAATCAAACAATCAAATAATCCAACATTCTAAAAACATTCCATTATAAAAATTAATTAAAATCAAATTAATGGCAACCGTTAAGCAAAATTCTGTGCAGGTTGCTAGAGGAGGGAGTCAGGCTGGGCCCTGACCAAAGGCCTGGTGGAACAGCTCTGTCTTGCAGGCCATGCGGAAAGATGTCAGGTCCCGCAGGGCCCTAGTCTCTTGTGACAGAGCGTTCCACCAGATTGATAAAAGCTAGCAGGGAGGGAACAGCTGACTGGGCCAGGGAGGTGATTAATGCCTCATTGAGAGAGGGGGTGGTCCCTGCCTGCTTGAAGGAGGCAGTGGTGAAACCACTCCTCAACAAACCATCCCTGGATCCAGAGAACGTAAATAATGCCTGGTCAGTTGCCAAGCTCCTCTTCTTGGACAAGGTTCTTCAGTGGGTTGTCCTGGACCAGATCCAGGTGCTCTTCGAAGGAACTGATTTTCACGATCCGTTTTAATTGGGGGTTAGGCCCAGTTTTGGCATAGAAACTGCTTTGGTCATTCAATATGGTTACCTCTGTCAGAAGAATGAACAGGGGAAAGGTGTCCTTGTTAACTCTCCTTGACCTCCTAGTGGCTTTCAATACCATCAGACATGGTATCCTTGTGGAGCGTTTGCTTGAGTTAAAGGTGGGTGGCAGCACTTTGTGGTGGTTCCATTCCAACTTGGATGCTCATTTGCAGAGGGTGATGCTTGAGGAGTGCTCTTTGGCTCTGTGGAGCCTTCAATGTAGGGTTCCTCAGGGCTCGATTTCATCCCCCATGCTCTGTAACGTTTACATGAAACCCTGAGCGGGGTCATCTGGAGCTTTGGAGTACGTTGTTAGCAAATATGCTGATGATTATAATAATATAACGATTTATTATTTATATGCCGTCCATCTGACTGACACAGATGGGTTTCCTAAACCAGATGGCTGGGATGTTGCCTGTACTTGATGGGATTACATGCCCTCTGAAGGGGTGGGCAAACAGTTTGGGAATATTTCTGGATCCTCTGCTGTTGCTTGAGGCTCAGGTGGCCTCAGTGGCCTAGAGTGCCTTCCATCAGCTTTGGCTGGTGGCCCAGCTATACCACTGTCTGCACAAGGATAGCCTAACTACTGTTGTCTGTGCTCTGGTAACCTCTACGTTAGATTACTGCAACACGTTATGTGTGGGGCTGCCTCTGAAGATGGTTCAGAAACTTCAGCTGGTTCAGAATTCAGAGGCCAGGTTGCTGCACCAGCTGCTGATTAATTTCAAAGTGCTGGTTTTGACCTATAAAGCTTAAAATACCCCAGGACCTCAAGACCTGCCTCTCTCCATATGAACCAACCTGGACTTTGCAATCATCACCTGAGGCCCTTCTTTATGTGCCTCTTCCATGAGAGGTCTGGAAGGTAGCAACATGAGAATGGGTCTCTTCTTCAACGGCTCCCCACTTGTGGAATGCTCTCCCCAATGTGGCTCGCCTTGTGCCTTTGCTACATTTTAGGTGCCCGGCGAAAGAGTTTCTCTAGAACCAGGGCTTTGGCTGGTTAAACAATCCATGGCAGGCTTCCTCAACCTCGGCCCTCCAGATGTTTTTGGCCTACAACTCCCATGATCCCTAGCTAGAAGGACCAGTGGTCAGGAATGATGGGAATTGTAGTATCAAAACATCTGGAGGGCCAAGGTTGAGGAAGCCTGATCTATGGCCTTTTAAACTGTGTTTTTGGGGACTATTGGTTTGTCTTTGCTTGTATGTATGTTTTGTTTGTATGGGATGTATTTTTGTGTTTTAATATTGTAACCCACCCAAATAAAATTTGCAACAACATCAGTACATCCGTTATGTTTCTTGGTGAACAATCTTTGAATGTTACTCTATATATTGCCCTATCTCTCTCTCTCTTTCCCTGTTGCAAGTCTTCCCATGACCCCCTTTTAAACTTTGGGAGACTTTTTTACAAGGTGGCATCTCTGCCCACCTGTCAAATTTGACTGGCAAAGTTGATCCTAATAAGAAGCCAAGAAATTCCCCCACTCCTGGTCTAAAATGACCTAACTACACCAGCATTGCTTTGGGTGACCATTCCTGCTCAGTACAAACACCCCTTTCCCAACAGGAGCCAGTGTGGTGTAGTGGTTAAGAGCAGTAGACTCGTAATCTGGGGAACCGGGTTCGCTTCCCCGCTCCTCCACCTGCAGCTGCTGGGTGACCTTGGGCTAGTCACACTTCTCTGAAGTCTCTCAGCCTCACTCACCTCACAGAGTGTTTGTTATGGGGGAGGAAGGGAAAGGAGAATGTTAGCCGCTTTGAGACTCCTTAGGGTCGTGATAAAGCGGGATATCAAATCCAAACTCTTCTTCCTTCTTCCTTTTGCAGCATGTTTTGGAATAAGAAACAACTCAAAGGGGATATGAGCCTCTGTTTTTTATTACCTTAGAATTCTCCTTGTACAATTCTCCCTAGAGCTCCAATCCACTGTAGTTAGCAGGAGAAAAATCTCTTGCACATGCTGTGTTTTTGCAACTACACCCTTCCTTTAACAAAGCATTTCCTCTACTCCAGGAAACAATTTTAACCAACTGAGCTGTTTTAAAGGCAAGTGTCAAATAATAAATGAAAACATGAGTAGTTATTTTAATTTACAGATGAATCTATGCATGTAATAGATGCATTCTTGAGCCTTTTTTTTTTTTGCAGTTTCAAATACTAGAATGAAGACTTATAGCATGTACTTTGTCTCCCATCATTGAGTACTGCTGTCTTTCCCTGCAATCGCAGAATTAAAGAGCATTCCACAGAGCTTCCTTTTCCCACTGTAGATCTGTGCACTGGAAATCTTTTAAAAATTAAGAAGTGTCATCACCTCCTTGGACAAAATTCTGAGTATACAATCCAAATATTCTTTTTGAGACTTTAAATATTTATAGTGGCCCTTTGTACTGAATTAGACCCTCTCATTGTCACACTGCCTTTATTGAGGATGAAAATACAGCCTTTGCTTTCAACAATAGCTGTGTGCATGCCAATTGGGTTTTTTGTGTACTGTTTTTTTTATTTTTAAGAGTTCTGAGCCAACAGGGCTTTTAAGCACTTGGCAGGTGCTCAATGCTAGATTGGAGTCCCTCCTCCACCAGTAATTTAGGCACCAATGCAACTGCTAAGTTTTCCAAGGAACCAGGAAATGCTTGTTGTGCTCTGTCTGGCCTAGGGTGGCCATGTGCCCTACTTTATGTCATCTCATTGAAAGAGTGCTCTCTCTGAAGGACTGTCCGGTCCAAGTCTGATTTGCTGCAGGTACCCTAAGAAGGGAGAGCAGGGTGGCTTTGCAGTTGCCCATCAACAGTTAGCATCTGGACAGCAGGCTGAGCAGGTGCACAAGTCACCTAGTCAAGGTCTTCCACACTATGATGAGACGTATTGTATTTCCATTTAAAATATAGTCATTATTTCTACATTTTTCATAGGTACACTTTATGCAAACATGTGTCCTCCTTTTTTTGGTTGATGCCTTCACCTTTCTCTCTTTTGGCAATGCATAACTGGCCTAAGAGCAGGTGTTTTTGGAGGAGAAGTACCGTATTTTTTGCTCTATAAGACTCACTTTTCCCCTCCTAAAAAGTAAGGGGAAATGTGTGTGCGTCTTATGGAGCGAATGCAGGCTGCGCAGCTATCCCAGAAGCCAGAACAGAAGAGGGATTACTGCTTTCACTGCGCAGCGATCCCTCTTGCTGTTCTGGCTTCTGAGATTCAGAATATTTTTTTTCTTGTTTTCCTCCTCCAAAAACTAGGTGCGTCTCGTGGTCTGGTGCGTCTTATAGAGCGAAAAATACGGTACTTTGATCAGCTCAGCAACCATGCCATTAATTTATTGATAAACTGCATCAGACAAAGGAAAAAAAGTGCATTCCCCACCCACTGTACTCATTTATTTTTTTAGAAAGGAGAGGGGGAAAAGTGGCACCTTTATTTCGTGAATCACCTTCTAGAACAGATAAGCTGAGGTATTATTATTATTATTATTATTATTATTATTATTATTCCTCTTGTATCCCATCTTTCCAGATCCGAATTCTGGAGCAGCTAAGAACATAAACAAGATACATTGTAAGAATAACACTAATAACACATACCACAATTTACATATATGGAAATATATATGGCAATCATTGGTAGGTTGAGAGGAAACCAGGGCTGTACTGTTAGGGAATGGACAGAACATTACCTCTGAGCTAAGAATGTGCTTGGAGGCAACTCACTCCTAAAAACCTGGAGATTATAATCATTGAGTAGTACACATTCTACTACTACTACTACTACTACTACTACTACTACTAAAATTAATTATAGCCCGCCCATCTGGCTGGCAGTGGCGTAGCGTGGGTTGTCAGCACCCGGGGCAAGGCAAGTAATTTGTGCCCCCCCCGCTGCACTGTCCCTCCCCCAGATAGTCCCTCGCTCTCTCTCCGCACCGCACGCCTGGCACCCTCCCCTCCACAGTGGGCGGCGACCCGGCGGCTCGGATCGGATTCGCACAGCCAGCACTGCAGTGAGAGAGAGTGAGTGAGCCAGGTAGGGGCAGAGAGCTGTGAGTGCGAGCGCCCCCCCAGATGTTGCGGCCGGTGTGGCCAGCCCCCCCTGCACCCCCCACGCTACGCCACTGCTGGCTGGGTTTCTTCAGCCACTCTGGGCGGCTTCCCACAAAATATTAAAAATACATTAAAACACCTGTCATTAAAAACTTCCCTAAACAGGCCTGCCTTCAGATGTCTTCTAAAAGTCAGATAGTTGTTTATTTCCTCGACATCTGATGGGAGGGCGTTCCACAGGGCGTTCCACATATATGTTGAGGCTTATTTTTCTCCTCATGGTCCAAGATTCAGGTCTGATTTTGAATACAGATCCCTGTGCTGCATTTTGATACAAAACAGAGAAGAGGCAGGAAGAGTTTAGTGGGTCTGACTATAGCAAGATGTGCTGGTGGTGGAGAACTGTGAAAAAAGGGAACATGTTTTTGAAAGGTTACTAGAAGGAAAGGGGGAAAAACTAGTGGTGGAGTAATGGGGGCTGAGTCAGCGCTTAATTAAGTGAGAGTTGGGGGGTTTAGATCTGTGTTGGAGAAATGCTATCACATTGCTTTGTAATTATAAGTGTGCGCAGAGGGGAGATGCTGCAGGCGGTAGGAAGGGGAAAACATTTGATGATGCTCTGTTTCCACCTGTTAATTTTACTTAAGATTTCCCCGCAGTGGATTCACTGACTTGGTTGCTTATTGCTGTGATTGATTGTTCCATAGCTACAGAATGGGGAAAATGCCCTCTTAATGCAGTATAACAGATGCATGTATCTTATGTGGTTCTTAAAATTGAAATTTAAAAGTTGAATTTCCAGTGTGAGAGTTTACTTCATAATGGCAAATTTTAAGGCTCGAGTCTGAAAAAAAACTATATAAAAACAAATGAAATGTACCATCTTGGAATGAACTTTCATTTCATCAAATTCAGGCTAAAATCAGACCATAGGGCTTCTCTGTAATCTGCTATACATTATTTCCTGATGCTTATTTTTCCGAGATCGTTGTCTTTCACATATATTTGTGCCTGAATTCCCTTGGTGCTTTTGCCACGTAGGGTATGTACTGGCTTGCATTTTTCTTCTGGAAATTGTGAGTCTGGATTGAGATTGTCCTACCACACTCTTAAGTGACTCCTCCTAACTTGTGCTAGGCAGGAGACAATCACCTCCTTCCCAAACATTGCTGTTGCTGCTGATGCAACCTCCTCATTTAAACATACTGTACTTTGCTATAGGGGACGTGGGTGGCGCTGTGGGTTAAACCACAGAGCCTAGGATTTGCCGATTAGAAGGTCGGCGGTTTGAATCCCCGCGATGGGGTGAGCGTCCCGTTGCTCGGTCCCTGCTCCTGCCAACCTAGCAGTTCCAAAGCACATCAAAGTGCAAGTAGATAAACAGGTACTGCTCCAGTGGGAAGGTAAACGGCGTTTCCGTGCGCTGCTCTGGTTCGCCAGAAGCGGCTTAGTCATGCTGGCCACATGGCCCGGAAGCTGTACGCCGGCTCCCTCGGCCAATAAAGCGAGATGAGAGCCGCAACCCCAGAGTCAGTCATGACTGGACCTAATGGTCAGGGGGTCCCTTTACCTTTATTTTGCTATGGTTCTCCCATGACTATCAAACCTTTAAAGATGCAGAGGGCATTTAATGTCATGTTAATGTCAGCAAACATTTTCAGCAGGGGGCTGGTCCACTGTCCCTCAGACCTTGTGGGGGGCTGGACTATATTTTGTGGGGAGGGAAATAAAAGAATTCCTATGCCCCACAAATAACCCAGAGATGCATTTTAAAGAAAAGGACAGGTTATATTCATGTAAAAACACCAGGCAGGACCCACTGATAACCCAGAGATGCATTTTAAATAAAAGCACACATTCTACTCATGTAAAAACATGCTGATTCCCTGACCATCCGCGGGCCGGATTTAAAAGGTGATTGGGCCGGATCTGGCCCCTGGGCCTTAGTTTGCCTACCCGTGTTATGGACCCTGCATCTAATCTCCCTGTGGAGTCACAAATCTCTATTTGCATTGTTCTTTGGATTGGCCACTGCACCGATGGTCTTTCATCCTAACAGTTGCCTTTGATACCCCTTGCAGTAATTAACTGGTGGTGATGATGATGCTTACTTCTGTGCCCTAAAAGCTTCATAATATAATGAATCTGCTGATGTCTGCAGATCATGCTGCTGTCAAAAGGCACAAGAGCAGAACAGGTTCCCCACTTCATCAGTTGGCAGCCCTATTCCCACCCACCCCTGGTTTTTTCGAGAAGCATAGCTGTTCAGTGGAACTAATTCAAGGTTGCAGACTGAGCAGAGGAGAAAGGGAGATGGGCCTGCTCTTCCCAGTAATTAATCATACTTATTATGCATCCTCATTACCTCCAATGATACAGATCCAGTAGGTGGTGAAATATAATCTGGGGCTGGGAAAAATTGATGGCTAATGACTGATTCACCATTTAGTGTATGTTCTGGCACCATATGCAGCCATATGTCTTTGCTGCAAACGGCCCCAATCCTGCCCTATGTAAGCAGGAATACTTACTGAGGTGTATTCTTCACAGAAAAGTTGGGGCATGACTCAAAGAAGTTTGAATTAGGCTCTCACTTGTGGGGTGCCTCAGGGTTCTGTCCTCTCCCCCATGCTTTTCAACATTTACATGCAGCCACTGGGAGAGATCATCAGGAGGTTTGGGCTGGGTGTTCATCAGTATGCGGATGATACCCAGCTCTACCTCTCTTTCAAATCAGAACCAGTGAAGGTCCTGTGTGAGTGTCTGGAGGCGGTTGGAGGATGGATGGCGGCTAACAGATTGAGGTTGAATCCTGACAAGACGGAAGTACTGTTTTTGGGGGACAGGAGGCGGGCAGGTGTGGAGGATTCCCTGGTCCTGAATGGGGTAACTGTGCCCCTGAAGGACCAGGTGCGCAGCCTGGGAGTCATTTTGGACTCACAGCTGTCCATGGAGGCACAGGTTAAATCCGTGTCCAGGGCAGCTGTGTACCAGCTCCATCTGGTACGCAGGCTGAGACCCTATCTGCCTGCGGACTGTCTCGCCAGAGTGGTGCATGCTCTGGTTATCTCCCGCTTGGACTACTGCAATGCGCTCTACGTGGGGCTACCTTTGAAGGTGACCCGGAAACTACAACTAATCCAGAATGCGGCAGCTAGACTGGTGACTGGGAGCGGCCGCCGAGACCATATAACACCGGTCTTGAAAGACCTACATTGGCTCCCAGTACGTTTCCGAGCACAATTCAAAGTGTTGGTGCTGACCTTTAAAGCCCTAAACGGCCTCGGTCCAGTATATCTGAAGCAGCGTCTCCACCCCCATCGTTCTGCCCAGACACTGAGGTCCAGCTCTGAGGGCCTTCTGGCGGTTCCCTCATTGCAAGAAGCAAAGCTACAGGGAACCAGGCAGAGGGCCTTCTCGGTAGTCGCGCCTGCCCTGTGGAATGCCCTCCCATCAGATGTCAAAGCGATAAACAACTACCTGACATTCAGAAGACATCTGAAGGCAGCCCTGTTCAGGGAAGTTTTTAATATGTGACATTTTAGTGTATTTTTCATCTTTGTTGGAAGCTGCCCAGAGTGGCTGGGGAAACCCAGCCAGATGGGCGGGGTACAAATAATAAATTATTATTATTATTATTATTATTATTATTATTATTATTATTATTATTCCTGACTGTAACTGACTGTGCTTTAAGGGCATGTAGATGTATTTCCCTATGTTCCTCACATAGGATGGAGCCCACAAGCTGAAAGTCTGAGATGTAGCTCAGACTTCTTTTTGCTTTAACCACAAAATAAAGCCTGCCTTCAGATGACTGCTGTGAACTGAATGTGAGTAAAACATTGTTCTTACTTTTAAAGAAGACTGTGTTGTGTTATTATTATTATTATTTTAAGAGGGAAATAAAGGGGAAACATACCAGGAACAATCCAGACTGGACAAGCCAGACCAGATTGTTTAATTAAAGGGTTCTAAAGAATCATCAACTTGCTTCCAATAAGTTGCAAAGGGAATGTGCTCTGTTGTTTACTCACTAGCGTGAGTGAGGAGGGATACTATCAAAACAATATATCCTCTCCTACCTTCCTTAACATTCCCACAGGTATGTAATTCCAAAGAATATTTCCCTCTGATTTTTTGCCCTGCACAGTCATGTTTATACAATCCCATACTTTCTTCTGTAAAAGGAAAGGTAAAGGACCCCAGAAGTCCAGTCAAAGGCGACTATGGGGTGCGGTGCTCATCTCGCTTTTCAGGCTGAGGGAGCTGGCGTTTGTTCACAAACAGCTTTCTGGGTCATGTGGCCAGTATGACTAAATTGCTATTGGCACATGGAGGACTGCGACGGAAACCAGAGCTCACGGAAATGCCTATTCCTTCCCACTGCAGTGGTACCTATTTATCTTCTTGCACTGGTATGCTCTCGAGCTGCTAGGTTGACAGAGCAATGGGAGCTCACCCTGTTGTGCAGATTCGAACTGCCAACCTTCTGATTGGCAAGTCCAAGAGGCTCAGTGGTTTAGACCACAGTGCCACCCATGTCCCCATTAATACTGTACGTATTGTTGGGAGGGGAAAGAAAGCTTTGAGATTAAAAGAAAAACAGCCAACCTTGTGTGCTCAGTCAAGCTATCATGCTGATTAGGAGCATCTAGCAAGTTTAAAACTCAATTTAATGATCCTCCAATGTTTCTTTTATTCTGAAAGCTTTTGATGTTGCAAGAGTGCAAGGAGCAGTTCCTTTCCCTGGAGTGCAGAAGAGAAATTAATTCTTCTCTGATGATTCTCTGGTTTCTTCCCTGTATTCTTATAACCCCAAAATACCTTTTATGTGATACCGTCAGTAGCTAAAGGCAAGTACACGTTGTTGTTTTTTAAATTAAAAATTGCTGCACCTAGCACCAAGAAAATGAATGCTGCAACCTGTATAAATGATGCAAATTTAAGCTAACCTCTTTTTTCTTTTTGCCTCCTCTGAACCTAGAGAGGCTCAAGGATCTGTTCAGGGTGAATTCGGCTTTTCTGCTCACTTCCAAGTTGCGTGCTGAGGTCCCCCAAAACACCCCTACCCCAATAACTCACACATCACTCATAAATTTTTGTTTAAGGTTTTTGGCATAATTTTGGCCACAACTTTATTCAATATACAAATTGTGAGTGGTTGCTTAGGCATTGGTTATGACTAGCTGTCCCCCCCGCCTTGGGGGACAGCACTGACTCCCGGATTCCAGCGAAAGCCAGTGTGGAGGAACAAGATCAGGGATAACTGGAGCTGCGACACAGACCCTCAGCTTCTCCCCGCATGCTCCCAGGGGCTTACACGGCCCAAACCCGATTCCAGGGGTTTGGACGAAAGGATGGTAAGCCCCTGAATTCCTTTAACGGAATTCCCGTGCAGCAGCAGCATTGGAGGGGCAGGCACAGCCAATCCATACCCCTCCACCAACCAATTTAAACCAATGCCTAACCGCCAACCTTACAAATTGTGACGATTTGCTACGCAGTAGGCAAAAACCAACTGGCACACACTAATCAGCCAAATGGAAAAATTCCTACCAGGCTCCCGCACCAAGGCGGACGACTGAACTCAGAAAAGCTGTGGTTTGCCAGTTTAATTAGAGTGGAAAGGGATGCTCATGGCTGTGAGTGCCATGTATGAATTTGTGGACCCCTTGCTGAATAATTACAATGGTACCTCAGTTAAGGGGGGACGCGGGTGGCGCTGTGGGTAAAAGCCTCAGCGCCTAGGGCTTGCTGATTGAAAGGTCGGCGGTTCGAATCCCCGCGGCGGGGTGCGCTCCTGTTGCTCAGTCCCAGCGCCTGCCAACCTAGCAGTTCGAAAGCACCCCCGGGTGCAAGTAGATAAATAGGGACCGCTTACTGGCGGGAAGGTAAATGGCGTTTCCGTGTGCTGCACTGGCTCGTCAGATGCGGCTTTGTCACGCTGGCCACGTGACCCGGAAGTGTCTCCGGACAGCGCTGGCCCCCGGCCTCTTAAGTGAGATGGGCGCACAACCCTAGAGTCTGTCAAGACTGGCTCGTACGGGCAGGGGTACCTTTACCTTACCTCGGTTAAGAACTTAATTCGTTCTGGAGATCTGTTCTTAACCTGAAACTATTCTTAACCTGAGGTACTACTTTAGCTAATGGGGCCTCCTACTGCCGCCACGCCACTGCTGCACAATTTCTGTTCTCACCCTGCAGCAAAGTTCTCAACCCGAGGTACTATTTCTGGGTTAGCGGAGTCTGTAACCTGAAGCGTCTATAACCTGAAGCATCTGTAACCCAAGGTACCATTGTATAGGCACAAAAATGCAATGCAGAGATGAATTTATTTTGCCCATTCCATTGCAGAATCTAGAACACATAAGTTTCCTGTTCCTTTTAGCTGATGTAATCTTTCCTGGCTACTAGAATGCATAAAATCCTAACACTAGTTTCAGTGTGAGGTCAGTCCATCATTCAATTTCGGCTCCTCAGTTAAGTGAAGGTAGGCTGTCATTGGGATCTTAGGTTTTCTGGAACTTGGAATGGAATAAGGGTGTGCATTTGTTTTAATAACTAATGAAAAACAAAACCATTGTGCCTCATTGATTTAATTTGTTTTTGTTGCAAAAACAAATTAGATTGCAAATGGATGAATTCTTAATTAGAAATCACATTACTCATTTGTTTGATTCATTTTTCGTTAGTTTCTAATGAAAAATTGGAATGTTTTGGAACGGCATGTAACTGAAAGGTTACAGAAGGATAAAGAGAGGGAGGCTGCACTGAAACTCACAGATATAAAATGGGAACCCTTTGCTTTATTTGAAACTTTAAAATGTCTCATCTACTTGAGGAGTGGTACAATGACGGAAAATTTCATAGGAACAGGTGTAAAACACAGAAGTTACAAGCAGGAGAGGAGCACTTGGGCCTCACATTTAAATGATGTAATTACAACTACAGTGGTACCTTGCAAGACGAATGCCTCGGAAGACGAAAAACTCGCAAGACGAAAGAGTTTTTCGTTTTTTGAGTTGCTTCGCAAGACGGATTTCCCTATGGGCTTGCTTCGCAAGACGAAACGTCTTGCGCCTTTTTTTAAAAACCGCCAATGCATTCCTACGGGAAACCGTCAATACACAGCGGTGCTTCGCAAGACGAGAAAACTCATAGAACGAAAAAACTCGCAGAAGGAATTAATTTCGTCTTGCGAGGCACCACTGTAAATAATTTTATCTAGACAAATGAAATTAATGAGGCACATTTTCCCCCCATAGGATATCAAAGCAAGTTCCAGAGAGCATAAAATTCCAGTAATGAACATCTGGGCTCCCCATTGAATGGGTTTTTTTTTAAAGCCTCTAAAATGCCCTTTTCTAATGTGTCTCAAATTTGGCAGGGGTGCTGCATTCAAGGCATAGTAGTATTCCTGAAGTTTCCATGCCATTTGTATGGAGCACATCAAACTTACAGTCAACAGTAAACTGGCTGGGTCTCCCATTGAAATCAATGGGGGGGGGGTAATGGATGGGAATGATAAAACAAATGAATTACTGTATTTTTCACTCTATAAGACGCACCAGACCACAAGACGCACCTAGTTTTTGGAGGAGGAAAACAAGAAAAAAATAAATCTGAATCTCAGAAGCCAGAACACCAAGAGGGATCGCTGCGCAGTGACAGCAGCAATCCCTCTTGCTGTTCTGGCTTCTGGGATAGCTGTGCAGCCTGCATTCGCTCCATAAGACGCACACACATTTCCCCTTACTTTTTAGGAGGGAAAAAGTGAGTCTTATAGAGCAAAAAATATGGTAATGGATGGAAGGTTTCTAGATCTAAACTCATTCTAAGTACAGTGGTGCCCCGCAAGATGAATGCCTCGCAAGACGGAAAACCCGCTAGACGAAAGGGTTTTCCGTTTTGGAGGTGCTTCGCAGGACGAATTTCTCTATGGGCTTGCTTTGCAAGACGAAAATGTCTTGCGATTCCTGGGTTTTTTCCCCGCTCCCCACCCCCTTTTTCTAAGGCACTAAGCTGCTAATAGCCTTTTAGCAGCTAATCCGCTAATCCCTTAAGCCTTTAATAGCCGCTAATAGCCGCTAAACCGCTAATAGTGCTAATCCGCTAATGGGCTTGCTTCACAAGACGAAAAAACCGCTAGACGAAGAGACTCACGGAACGGATTCTTTTCGTCTTGCGAGGCACCACTGTATGTTTGCTTTGAACATTGTGTTAATACAAATGTAGTTGCAACCTCAATTGTAATTTTTCTCTGTGCAATTCTTGGACTAGGAAAAATTTTTTGAAGCTGATTTTCAAGGCTAATTTAATTTAAACCTTATTAAATATGTGTTTTAGGACATTAGAATCAACCGGGTCCCCCAAAAGCTCGAGAAAGCCATTTCCGAACTTGAGAGGAGAGGGGGTTGCAGGCCACCCCCTCCCACACACGCGGGGGCTGGCCTTCTGCCCCTGCGAGAACAAGGGAATCCCCGGGCGTGCCTGCGACCCTGCCCACCAATCGGCGGGAGGGGGAGGCGTGGCCTAGCCCATTTAAGGCCAGGTGCGCCCGGGGACCGCCCTCTTTGCCCCATTCTAGCTGACCGGTTTTCCCATCCCACCCACCCTTTAGGCTTAGCTAGCTATGACCTTGCTATGGACTCCGGTTGGTCGCCGCAAGGGGCCTGCTAGGAATTTTTCCAACTTGGTGCTCTTCCAGCCTTTTGGTTTTTTCGCCTACCTCGTAGCAGACGTCACAACTTCCTCGGTATTGGCGGTTAGGCATTGGCAGGGGTAATTGTTATGCAGATGAAGGGGGGAAGGAAGCGCCATCACCTTCTCCCAAGGAAAAGAGTAGTCCGGTAGAGGACTCCAGGGGGCGTTGCCTTGTCCGAAACCTAGGGAGGTAAGGGTCTACGGCACGCCCCCGAGCGGTGACACGCGTGGGATCCTAGTTGGCGTACTTCAACAGGACTCCCACGGCTTGTGGATAACCCTTCCCGGTCTCCATGCCGGGTAGTCGATAGGAGCCAATGCCTAAGGCCAATACCTTTCAATTCCTGTAATCAATAAAGTTGTGGCCTTTTATGCCCATTAACCTTAAATAATGTGTCCGGTGTCTTCATTTCACATGGGGGGAGGGGATTTGCCACGCAAAACCATTCTGCTTGGATAATTGCAAGCACTACCACTGGCAGAAGTTCAAAGTATGACTAAACCCAGCTTTAAGAATTGATTAGTTTTTTTTTTTTAGCACTGGGCTCCCACTGAGGGTGTTGCTTTTCTTGGCTGTTGAGGATCCAAGCAGGAGTTACATGAATTGAAGACTGGAGATGGCCTAGTGAGATCAAGGGAAGATGGGAGAAGAAAAAGGTTTCATGTATCAGGAAGCTCAAGGCAGGATAACAGCGTTATTGAATAGGCAGAGTCAAGGTTGATTATAATTGAACACAATCATCTCAGTTTCTCCCATCGTTATTGTTAGGACCTATTCTAGAGCAAGAGAAAATGATGCATTTATACAGGTGCATGATGATTAAGCTTGCCATCTCTTAGACCAGTGTTCCCCAACCTTGGGCCTCCAGCTGTTTTTGGACTACAATTCCCATCATCCTTGACCACTGGTCTTTCTAGCGAGGGATGATGGGAGTTGTAGTCCAAAAACAGCTGGAGGCCCAAGGTTCGGGAACACTGTCTTAGACCACAAAACTGGGAAAGTTACATGAACAAATATTTCCTTATCTTTGCACCCACCAAATACTACTAGTCATGAGAAAAGGGTGCATTGGAGGCCAGGTCATTTTCTACAATTCAGTTAACAAAGCATTCTCACAATAAGGCCCAAGGTAGTTAAATGTATGTATCTTGGGACGTGGGTGGCACTGTGGTTTAAAGCCTCAGTGCCTAGGGCTTGCTGATCGAAAGGTCGGCAGTTCGAATCCCCGCGGCGGGGTGCGCTCCCGCTGTTCGGTCCCAGCGCCTGCCAACCTAGCAGTTTGAAAGCACCCCTGGGTGCAAGTAGATAAATAGGGACCGCTTACTAGCGGGAAGGTAAACGGCGTTTCCGTGTGCGGCTCTGGCTCGCCAGAGCAGCGATGTCACGCTGGCCACGTGACCCGGAAGTGTCTTCGGACAGCGCTGGCCCTTGGCCTCTTTGAGTGAGATGGGCGCACAACCCTAGAGTCTGTCAAGACTGGCCCGTACGGGCAGGGGTACCTTACCTTTATCTTGAGTCTATAATTTGCGTCTGGAAATACAGTTGTCTTAGCCCAAGTACTCCTCTCTCAATATGGAAACAGGTTGATTTCCTGTACTAGTATGCTAAAGCTGAGTTTGAGTTGTGGTATGGGACGCGGGTGGCGCTGTGGTGTAAACTACCGAGCCTTGTGCTTGCCTATCAGAAGGTTGGCAGTTCGAATCCCTGCGACAGGATGAGCTCCCGTTGCTTGGTCCCTGCTCCTGCCCACCTAGCAGTTCAAAAGCACACAGTGCAAGTAGATAAATTGGTACCACTCCAGCGGGAAGGTAAACAGCATTACTCTGTGCTGCTCTGGTTCGCCAGAAGTGGCTTAGTCATGCTGGCCACATGACCCGGAAGCTGTATGCCGGCTCCCTCGGCCAATAAAGCGAGATGAGCGCCGCAACCCCAGAGTCACCCATGACTGGACCTAACGGTCAGGGGTCCCTTTACCTTTAAGGTAACGCATATGTTAAACTTGGTGCCACGGAACATGGGTAAAGTTATTCCTGCCACAAGAGAAAGGTTTTGTCTGTTTGTTTGCATGATAAATAAACAAAAGGAGCTACAGGTAAAATGTCATTGTACAACAGGGATGAGGAATCTGTGGCTCTTCAGTTGTTGCTAGACCACAACTCCCAACATCTTTGGCAATGGACCATACTGGCACAGTGGCTAATGGGAGTTGGAGCCCAAAGGTGGCTTGAGAGGCCCAGCTTCCCCAGAAAGGAATGCTTTCACAAATGTTTGGAGAGAATCCAGGCCTACAGTTGAACCTAGTAACCTTGTGACTTCCTGCTTGTTAGGTCAACAGCAAATCTGGAGGCACCGTAATGCTGAGAGGACGCCCAGAGGGCAAGCAATTAGCTGAGGTTGAGATGTGTGGGTTTGGCTGACTGTTGCACCCTGGTGACTATGATATCTTTTCACTCCAAATGCACTTCACAAAATGACCCCTCCAAGTGATTCATATGGCACCACATTAGGCCTGTATTTGAATTCACAGCACATAGCAGCCACAGTGTAGTATAGCAGCCATGCGTGTGTAGTAAGCAGTAGCAGCCATGCTCCGCCCATGTGATGCCTTAGTAACCATATATGCGTGATGACACCTCTCATATGTGCGCAGACAGAAAAAATGGACTTTGCACCCTCCAAAGAGGGTCCATTGCTGGCCATTAAACATTCCTGTGGTACACTAGGCAGTGGCGTAGCGTGGGTTGTTAGCACCCGGGGCAAGGCAAGTAATTTGCACCCCCTAACCCGGGGCAAGGCAAGTAATTTGCGCCCCCCCCCGCTGCACTGTCCCTCCCCCAGATAGTCCCTCGCTCTCTCTCCGCACCGCACCGCACGCCTGGCACCCTCCCCTCCACAGTGGGCGGCGACCCGGCGGCTCGGATAGGATTCGCACAGCCAGCACTGCAGTGAGAGAGAGTGAGTGAGCCAGGTAGGGGCAGAGAGCTGCGAGTGCGAGCGCGCCCCCCCCAGATGTTGCGCCCGGTGCAGCCGGCCCCCCCTGCACCCCCCATGCTATGCCACTGACACTAGGGCAGTGTTGAATTGACGGTGCATCAGTGTGCTTGCACGCAGTTCTGCTGCTCCTCTGAACTGGGGTGGTTGTGATCAAGGAACAGAGATCTGCCATGCCCTCACCCCTCTTTGAAAGAAGAAAAGTGAGATTCTTGCTGGTGCATCTCAGGAAATTAAGCATTCAGATCTCAGAATCTATTTGTTAATCTTTTAGCATTTAACCAGTTGCTGGAAAACACAAGGCAGCGATGTTGTCCTCGGACCCTGTGGGTTTCCTGAAGGATGTTCTTATGTTCGTATCTTCTTATGTACCAGAAGAATTAACAATCTTAAGTCTATGCATGCTAATAATAATCACCGTGCATGTACTTATTCACTGAGTGTATCCATCAAGCAATGTGGCGATGCATTTTCCGAGAGGGGATGCATAGACCTTGTTTAGATGCTCCAATATGGCCACATTCCAAATGCAAACCAATAGCTAAATTAATGTGTTAGCTCTTAAACCAAGTTGCTTACAGGATTGAAAGGTCTAAGGGAAATAAGTAATATCCCTCCCTTTATCATTATCAGTGTGTCTCAGGTGTTCAAGACATTCTGCATTGTCTGCTTTTGAATAAACTGCAGAGGTGTGTATTAAAAAAAATCATCATCATCATCATTTATTAGTTATACCCTCGCCCATCTGAGTTTAGTGGGGCTTCCTCTCAGGTCCGTGAGTATAGGATTGCAGCCTAAGTCACCTGTACAATGTGTTGCTGAACTTGTTTGTTTATAATACTAAGCCATCTTATTATCAAGGCCTCCAAAGTGGTGTACACTATCAAAAGCAGCACCAGACACTAACTTGTGTCACTTGTTTTGAGCAGAACTTAATACTCACCATTTTCAAGACATAGTTTGAAAAAGTTAGTTTTAAAGCAAGTCTCTGTGTTGTATCATGTTTCCTTTCCAAAAATACAAACCTTCATTTGGGTTTCTACCTCAGTTGTTGGTATAATGATGGTGCCCAGACTGGTACATGCAAGGATTAACTTTTGAAATGAATGGACACGTTAAATAGATATAAGTCGTTCTGTAACTGATTTATTGATTAAATAAATGATTTGCTTGGTGCAACATGCAAAGTTATCTGCCTTCACTGCATAACTAGAGACGAATACTAAATAACTAACTCTGAAGTAAGTGTCAAATGGTAGAGTTTGAATTTTTCTTATTTATGAGGACATTGATTTCTCTAGGGTTTTCTTTAAAAAGTATTATTGATTTTCTCCACATCTCTAGTTTGTGTGTGTGTGTTCATAAGGAGAACAATTGTGCCCCCAGACTTGGGAACAATTTGATTTATGATTTCTCATATAATGTAGAAAGACTTCCAACTGTCAATCAATGTTCTGTTAGACAACTGTTGACCACAGTGTGTACACTTCACTGCTACTAATAAAAGACCCAACAATGACTTTAAAACCCTCTGTTGTTAGGAAGATATTTATAGTTGTGGGGATTGAGAAATGGACTTGACTTCAGCTGTTCTGTAGAGCATGGAATGAAATTCCAGCACTTCCACTGACGTAGAATCTGGCAATTGCTGTAAGTTTTGAGAATTTCGCTGTCACTTAAAAAGCCTAGCTTCTCCCCAAGCTACTAGTTTGTTTTATTCTGGAAGGCTACTTACATTAGGGACCATTCAAACAAGCAATTCTCCACCTGCAGTCTAAAGTGATGCAGTCGCAACAGCCAGTACTGTATGCGCTTCCCAACTTAACATGTAGATTAATAACTCTACCATGTAGATCAGCTCAAAAGTGTGCCCAGAAGGAAACTGATTTTGCATTTTCCTTGGGATGCGTATTCTGTTTTCTCCAGATGTTTACTTTTGTGTTTTCCCCATTGTTAAACAGTAATCCATGGGGCACAGGGCTGAAGGCCACGGTCACCATCTAATTTTAACTGATTGGTGTCGTTTTTCATTTTGGATGCCCTATTACGTCAATGATCACATTTCAAGCAGAGCTTGCCTGTTAACAGGCATAGTCCTCGTGAAAGCTTGTCTGCTGTAGGAAAGAGAATTTTCAACATAGAGCTCACTCATGAGTTTCAGAAGGAGGGAACTATATCCTAAAAAAACCAATAGTGCAACCTTATGCATGTTTATTCAGAAGTTCGTCCTACTGTGTTCAAGGGACCTTATACGCAGGTAAGTGTGCTTAGGACTGCAGCCAGTGTTAGAATGTGCAGATAACGTACATATGCATGAATGGCTCCCCTTTTCTTGTGATAGACACCCTATTTTCTTGTATCTGGCCCTGGTAATGGCCCACATTTTTTTTGCTGGGTGCAGTTCAGCAGCATCTGTAGGGCCAGAGGTTCCTACAGAGGACAGTGCCTACCTCTGTACCCCCACCCCAACTCCCCTTTTAAACCTAAACAGGGCATCATCTAGCCACCCACAGTTTCAGCAGCTAGTGCATCTTGCCATTAAGTCTCCTCCCTCCTAAGAGGACTTAACTGTGTGTGTGATGTGCAGGGAGCCTTGTTGTATTAGCTGCTCAGGCTGCAGGTGGCTGGATGCCCTGTTTTAGAAGTTATAAAAGTTTGGGTTTTTCTTGGAGGGGAGGAATGAACCCCCTCATAAATACTGTTTTTTAAAGTGCTTTGGGTGGATTTTAAAGGATTTCTCATTAAAATACACCTTGAAATGTGATGGGAATAATTTACCGTATTTTTTGCTCTATAAGACTCACTTTTCCCCTCTTAAAAAGTAAGGGGAGATGTGCGTGCGTCTTATGGAGCGAATGCAGGCTGCGCAGCTATCCCAGAAGCCAGAACAGCAAGAACTGCTTTCACTGCGCAGTGATCCCTCTTGCTGTTCTGGCTTCTGAGATTCAGAATATTTTTTTTCTTGTTTTCCTCCTCCAAAAACTAGGTGCGTCTTGTGGTCTGGTGCGTCTTATATAGCAAAAAATACGGTAGTTCTCTCCCCTCAGAGAACTGGAATGGACCCCAACCCAAGATAAATATTTATAGGCCCCTGTTGCCATGACACCTACATCTGCTCCCAACCCCCTCCTCTACACAACTTTCTCTTAAAGAAAGCTGTCCTGCTCTCTTATTTCTTCACATGGCTAGCCTATAAACAAAAGAATGCTGCCTTCTTACCAGATGGCCAATCTGATGAAGTCCGGTGCATTTTGTACTGACTTCAGTGGCGTAGCGTGGGGGGGGGGTGCAGGGGGGGGCTGGCCGCACCGGGCGAAACATCTGGGGGTTAGGGTTAGGGGGCGCAAATCCACAGGTTAGGGGGCGCAAATCCACAGGTTAGGGGGCGCAAATCCACGGGTTAGGGGGTCCAAATTACTTGCCTTGCCCCGGGTGCTGACAACCCACGCTACGCCACTGACTGACTTCCAGTGTCAGGGAAGTTGTGGTGGGAACAGGACCTCAAGCTTTAGTTCCTTCCCTCCCACTCCCCTTACTTTCCAAGAAAGCTCCTTAAGAATGGATTTGATGAGACAGAAGGATGGGTACCATTTGGAATATTCATGCTGCCGTGTTCCATGCTGTCATAGTAATGAAGGTCAGGTGGCTCTGGGAACAGAGTTAGCGAGGAAACCCAGCTGAAGCAGCATCTTCAATGGTTCAACCTTTCCCCCTCCCCTCCCCACCTGCCCATTGAAAAAGATTGTCTAAAAGAGATGCTTTAAGAAGGAGCAAGTGGCTTCTGTTGGGGGTCAATACCTAGTCAGCTAAATGGGTGTATGGAATGGAACTTAGCCCAGGACCTGGATTCTTGAACATAATTGTAGAAGAAGATTGATTCTTCTTTCTTTCTGACCTTGCACGGCTTCGGAAGATAACCATGACATCATTCAGGAACTTGCAGGTAAAGCGCTTTTATGAGGATGGATGAGTCCCCACTGGAAGCCCTGCAAATGGTTAAAACCCTTAAAGGTAAAGGTAAAGGGACCCCTGACCATTAGGTCCAGTCATGGACGACTCTGGGGTTGCAGCGCTCATCTTGCTCTATAGGCCGATGGAGCCAGCATTTGTCCACAGATGGTTTTTCCGGGTCATGTGGCCAGCATGACTAAGCCGCTTCTGGCGAACCAGAGCAGTGCACAGAAACGCTGTTTACCTTCCTGCCAGAAGGTTTTATCTACTATTTATCTACTTGCACTTTGACGTGCTTTCAAACTGCTAGGTTGGCAGGAGCTGGGACTGAGTAACAGGAGCTCACCCCGTCATGGGGATTCGAACTGCCGACCTTCTGATCAGCAAGCCTTAGGCTCCACAGCGCCACCCGCGTCCCCGGTTAAAACCCTTAGGACTTGTATCTGGCATTTTCTGTTTCCTTTAGAACAGGCAGTTTGGGTGACCATAATTACTTAGAGCATTGGTTAACAGTGGTAAGGCTATAGCCTTCCTTTCAGACGTGAGAACTATGTAATTCATGTGAGTCTTACTCCCAGGTAAGTGGGTATAGGATTGCAGCCTAAATCAATTATGGTGTAATTGTAGTGTTAACTTCACACCATGAGTAGATGGTGTTAATGTTACCATAGTAGAAGCACTTACTTAATCACCTTACAGGAAACCAGGCTCCAAAGAGCAACAACATTAAAATAAAGGTTAATGTCAAATAAAGCCAATACCTTGCTCTAGTGATATAACTGAATTAGAGTTGCCAGCTCTTTCTTTTTTTAATAGCCCTTGTCCTGTGCCTTTTACTGTTTTAGGGTGGTTTAATCCTAGACAAGGGACGCGGGTGGTGCTGTGGGATAAACCACAGAGCCTAGGACTTGCCGATCAGAAGGTTGGCGGTTCGAATCCCCATGACGGGGTGAACTCCCGTTGTTCGGACCCTGCTCCTGCCAACCTAGTAGTTCGAAAGAACCTCAAAGTGCAAGTAGATAAATAGGTACCGCTCCGGCGGGAAGGTAAACGGCATTTCCGTGCGCTGCTCTGGTTCACCAGAAGCGGCTAATCATGCTGGCCACATGACCCGGAAGCTGTACGCCGGCTCCCTCGGCCAATAAAGCGAGATGAGCACCGCAACCCCAGAGTCGGTCACGACTGGACCTAACGGTCAGAGGTCCCTTTACCTTTACCTTTAATCTTAGACAGTGCTTTTTTCTGGGGGTACACAGGGGTATGCATACCCCTAAACATTTTGTGAATCCAAGTTTGGCCTCATTGAAGGGCAGTATTTCAATATGAGTAGGAAAATGAGAGTACCCCTAAACATTATTTTTAGAAAAAAGCACTGATCCTAGACATGAAACAGGGACAACCCAAAGCCCGATTAAAATGGCTTACTCTGTGACTTCCTAGGATGCCAGGGAAAGAGGTTATATCTCTCTGAAGGACCTCAGAATTTGTTGCTGTCATTCTTCTATACTGCTGTATATGGTCACAATTCTGTACTAAAATATAAACAAATCAGCCTCAGCCCTAGCATAACTGGGGGGAATTGGCCATTCTGGGATTTCCTTGAAGTTGGCATTCTAATCCAACGATAAAAGCTCCAGGTATAGGCATTTAGAACATGGTAGTGCAATTCACATGCTTCATCTGAGGCCCTTTTTGTGTGTGCCCCTTCCAAAGGAGATGCAGGGGGTGGCAACTTGAGAACAGGCCTTCTCAGTGGTGGCTCCCTGTTTATGGAATATGTGCTCCAGGGAGGACACTCTTATTATGTGCTTTTACAAGTCAGGCAAAAACATTATTATGTGTGTGTGTCATTTTAAGTTGTTTTATCCTTGTTTTTGATGTTCATATTTGCAAGTTGCTTCAAGTTTCACCTATCTTGGGAAAAACAACAACGAATAAATATAATAAATAATCATATTGCTCACAGTGCATTCTGCAGGCACGAGTCTGGAGGCAGCAGAATGAGTTCTATGAGAAGGAGATGATGGTGGTGTGGTGTTAGAGTGCGCTGTCATTTCAGACTGCAACTGGAGGCACGGATTTATTTATTTTAAATGATCCTCTATGTAAAAGATTCTCTGCTGGTGGAAAACTAGGCGGGAAAAGTGAGAGGTTCTTGTTCAGCCCCCTTTTCTGTTGTGCTAGCTTCCGACGTGCAGTATTCTTGCAGGAACAGAAAAAATAAAATGAAGATACAATGGGGAGGAAAACCTAAGAGCAACCGAGAATACAATACGCCCAGTTTGAACTCCAGTTTGGGCAAATCCTGGCAGCAACTCTGTCTCTTCATGAATTTTTGGATCTTGTAGTTTTGCTGTTGCTCAGGGCTGCCAGTTTGCCTCCCACATTGAGGGGACCCAGCGTTGTGTGATGTTATATGCACAATGTCATGCACCGGGTGGAGGGTGCCATGGGGGCTGTTGCCCTGGGTGTGCAAACAAGGGGGGGGGCGTGAACCAGGAGCCCCCATTGCTCTCTGCCAGTGACAGGGGCTGGAGAGCACGTTGAGTAAATATCAACCTCCGCCCTCCATCCCTGCCCAGGACACGAGTATTCGCCCATCGGCCGGGGAATGGGGAACACAGAGGGCAGGTTTGCAGGGAGGCTGATCTGTTTTGGGGCCCCTCAATATTGGGGTGGCTCAGCCCCCTGCTCACAAATATTGAGGGTGCAGAAGCCCTTTCTGGCCCCTACAGTTGGTTCCCCTGTTGTTGCTCATTACGGGTGGAAAGAATGCTTTTGCTTTTCCCTATGGGAAATTCTGCCTTCAGCAGAGCTATGCATTATTTATCTCTCTAGGTTGAGGGAAGAAAAATAAATAAAAGAGTGGTACTGGAGCTTGCTATTAGCAAAGTGTCCTTTCTCCTCTATCTATCTAATTATTAAAATGATGTATGGAATCACTGTGTCCTGTGAGGAAGAGCTTTATCAGGCAACATAGTAAGTGCGACAAGTCTGAAATGCATCCAGTTTCCACTTTGATGAGAGAGAAATAATCCTTTTCCCCAGCCAAGCTTCTATGTCAGGAAACAGAGAAGGACTAAACAAGATTGTTGCTTCTCCGTACTGCTAAGCTTTAATAGTCTTAATTTTCTTTAGGACTTGAAAAATGAGGGTTGATGCATGATCCGAATTTTAACTTGAATGTTTCCCATCCCCCACATCTAAATTTGGATTGTGAGTCCCCTTGGCACAAAGGGCAAGTAAGCTTCTATAATGTCACACATCTCTGCCTCTTCTCCTACTTTTGAATTGGGGCAGCAGGAAAGGCTGGCTTTGCTAGGCAGCAGAAGGAAGGGATTTGCTTCAGACATCATGAAGTATGCGAACGTAGGGAAATAGATGTGCCCCTTTTTCTTTGGGGAAAAAGACCAAAAGGGGTCTTTGGTGCAGCAATGCATTACCATAGCCAGGGGCATCGTGTGGAGGGTGCCAGGGGGCTGTGGCCCCAGACACACAGTTTTTGAGTTGGTTTGAACCAGATGCCCCCATGCAGGTGTCCCCAGCACAGCCTGGCGTGATGCTCCTCTTCACCCGCCAAGGGCCGTGTTGGTCGCCCAGGCTGTTCCCTGCACGGGCAGGCAGGCAGCTCAGCATGGCCATGCTTGGCTTTGGTGGGAGTGAGGTCACTCCAGTGGTGGTGGCAAGGGCTGGGCTGGCACCCCCTCCCAGTCTATGTGCTGCCTGCCTGGCACATGTGCACCTGTCCCAGGCACCACCACCAATTTATTATTTGTACCCCACCCATCTGGCTGGGTTTCCCCAGCCACGCTGGGCGGCTTCCACAAATACCAAAAATACACTAATATGTCATACATTAAAAACTTCCCTAAACAGGGCTGCCTTAAGATGTCTTCTAAATGTCAGGTAGTTGTTTATCTCTTTGACATCTGGTGGGAGGGCGTTCCAAAGGGCAGGGGCCACCACTGAGAAGGCCCTCTGCCTGGTTCCCTGTAGCTTTTCTTCTCACAATGAGGGAACCGCCAGAAGGCCCTCGGCGCTGGACTTCAGCGTCCGGGCAGAACGATGGGGGTGGAGACGCTCCTTCAGGTATACTGGGCCGAGGCTGTTTTGGTCTTTAAAGGTCAGCACCAACACTTTGAATTGTGCTCGGAAACTGATGCTACGCCACTGACCTTAGCCTATGGGGTGGGGTGGGGGCCCTGTGAGGCCACACGATGTTTTGGGTCAGCACTGGTAGGAGAAGTATTGATGAAAATTTGAGAAGTAGGGTAAAGCAATTGACTGGTGCTTAGACAACCTGCAACCTCTTCCCTCTAGGAAATGCATAAAGGAACAGCACTCCCTAACTCAGTGCTTTAGTTTTCTGATATCAGCAGCCATTAAACCAATCTTAAAGGACTGCACAATTTTATTGAATAGTGGTAAGACCACGTATTGGCTGCTTGCTTCCATATTTCTATAGCAAACATTGCCACAAAGCCATAGAATATTAGAGTTCATATAATGCTGTTTATATTGCAGATATTTCCAAAGGTATCCCAAAATGTGTGTGAGAGGAACTGTATGTGATTGTGTATGTACAAACATCTGGCTATATTTGGGTAGGCCAGGGGTCTGCAACCCGCGGCTCCGGAGCCGCATGTGGCTCTTTTACACCTTTGCCGCAGCTCCGGGACGGATACTAGCGAGGGGAGGAGGCGCATTGTGCGCCCCAACACTCCCCACTGTGGCGGGCGCTGTACTGGCTGTGACGTCGCATGGGGGAGGTGCGTGCGTTAGTCACGCACCGTCCCGACGTCACCTTCCCGCCCGCCCGCTACATTGTAAGGGGCATGTACGCTGGTCACCGCATTGAAAGGGGGCATGTACGCTGGTCACTGTTTTGAAGGGGAGTGAAGAACACACACAAAAAAGGTAACTTGTTAATTTAACGTTTATTTCTATGAGGAGGAGTAATTCTGAGGGGTCAAACAAAGAAATAATAAAAAAGTGACAAAAAAATTGTTTTTATAATGACGAGTTTTGCGGCTCCCACTTTTTTTTCTTCGGAAACGGGTCCAAGTGGCTCTTTTTTGTCTTAAAGGTTGCAGACCCCTGGGGTAGGCCAATGTTTACATGTGACTGTTCAACAGAGGGGAAAGAATATTTGTATGTGTCAGAAATCTACAGTATTCTTGAACAGGAATCAGCATTGACCTTCACTGTTCTTTAATCTGGTTCATGGGGTAGATGCATAGATTTGTGTGTTGTTAATATGTGTGACGCACCCTCATTGTTTCTCTACCAGAGACCGGAGGATGAGGCTGTTGTGGATCTGGGAGGTACCAGAAATGTTGTCAACATTCGTTATGAACCCGAAGAGCTGGAAGGTGAGACTGTTTCTTCCTGGGCTCCCCCCTTCTCCCCCCATTTCTCTGGCAGGCCATTAATCATCATTAACTATTCGGAAAGTGAAGTAAATATGCTTTCTATCTGAGAAGGTTCCAGATACAGTGTCTTGTATACCACAGAACCAAAACTGCTTATACTGCATCTCATAAAACAAGACTCTGGTGAAAATCCAATTTCTTTAGCAAGAAAATGCAAATTCTGCAGGCAGGATTTGGGAAACTTGATTATTTTGCATGACTGCTTCCTTTCTGCTTTATTTCAAGTGTGAAAAATTCAATATATCTTGATTTTTTTAAAAAAACTGAGTTACATGTGGTGGCACATGTACAGGAGTTATACAAGTATTGTGGTTTTAAAAGTGTGTAGGAGATAGGGATGGGGGACAAAATTGATTCAGTTCTCATTTAAAGGCAAACCTACTAAACCCACACTTTCCAAATCAATAAGAATACTGAAACACAACCCTCCTTTGAAATTTCCCCTTCTCCAGATTTTGCAATATGGTTCTCTGGCCATGTAATGTGTACAAAAATACATATACTGTCCCCAAATGTAGAAAAAATATATATACTGGTGAAAATGACATAGAAAATTGTGTTATATTATGGGAAACTGCTTCACAAAATACTAGGGAAAATTGTATACAAAAATGAGAAATTAGTAGTAAAATGCTGATGAATTTTCGCGAGAACTTTTTTTAATTGCAAACTAATACGGAATCAGAAAAATGGGAGTGACCAGATCTGAACTATTCAGCCATCCTTAGTTTTATCTATTACATATATTTTCCTCCAATCCATACCAGATGCTGTCTTCTGCCTGTATTGATCCCTTTTCTTTTCCCATGTTACGGTGAGTGTGTGTGTGTGTGTGTGTTCTTGCAAGAGATGCATTTTGTCCTTGCAGGGTAGATGGCATATTTTGAGTTACATTTCATCTCATGGGAACAAAAAGACCAGCTTTAAAATGGAAACAAAAACACACACACTTTCGTTGTCCTATTTCCTATACTTTGGTGTATCAAATCATGAGGCTGCCTCAACATGCTTCCTCTCATGGTGGCATCCTTTGTTTTCTATATGGGAATCAGCAAGCCCCACCAAGACGTCTTCACACTCAGCAATGATTTATTAAAACATACAGAACACCGGGCAACATTGTTTGACATTACCATAAACAGTGTAATTGAATAAAGTTTATTGTGGCTAGCATTGAGAGCCAGTGTGGTGTAGTGGTTAAGAGCGGTGGACTCGTAATCTGGGGAACTGGGTTCGCTTCCCCGCTCCTCCACATGCAGCTGCTGGGTGACCTTGGGCCAGTCACACTTCTCTGAAGTCTCTCAGCCCCACTCACCTCACAGAGTGTTTGTTGTGGGGGAGGAAGGGAAAGGAGATTGTTAGCCGCTTTGAGACTCCTTCGGGTACTGATAAAGTGGGATATCAAATCCAAACTCTTCTTCTTCTTCTTCTTCATTGCCCAGGCTCCCCCCCCCCCAACCCAGCCAATCTCTCAGACTTTGCACCAGAAAGTGAGAACATCCTCTCTTGTTCCTTTTCATACTGCTTGTTTGACCTGAAGCCCTTTGTGCTTGCCTCTTAGAACAACACAGCACTATAGGTTGTGAGTTTTTGGGAAATGTTGAAAATATTCAACCCGTACACATCAAAGCCCTCAAGGCATATGAGAAGGCATCTGAGAAGTTCAGTGCATTGTATGCTGGAGCCCTGAGCATGGCTGTTTCAAGATGGTGCCATTGCACCCACGATGGTGCCATCCCTAGAGCTATTGGTCTGACCAGGGCCAGTCTGCCCATGATGCAGACTGAGAGAGCTGCCTCGGGCAGCAAAACCCAAAGAGGTGATGCCCCCTTTGCTGCTGGCAGAGAAGTGGAGGCAGCAGCAGTAGCTTCCAGCAAGATTTTGTGAGATCTTGTAGAAGTCATAGAATCATAGAATCATAGAGTTGGAAGAGACCACAAGGGCCATCGAGTCCAACCCCCTGCCAAGCAGGAAACACCATCAGAGCACTCCTGACATATGGTTGTCAAGCCTCCGCTTAAAGACCTCCAAAGAAGGAGACTCCACCACACTCCTTGGCAGCAAATTCCACTGTCGAACAGCTCTTACTGTCAGGAAGTTCTTCCTAATGTTTAGGTGGAATCTTCTTTCTTGTAGTTTGGATCCATTGCTCCGTGTCCGCTTCTCTGGAGCAGCAGAAAACAACCTTTCTCCCTCCTCTATGTGACATCCTTTTATATATTTGAACATGGCTATCATATCACCCCTTAACCTCCTCTTCTCCGGGCTAAACATGCCCAGCTCCCTTAGCCGTTCCTCATAAGGCATCGTTTCCAGGCCTTTGACCATTTTGGTTGCCCTACTCTGGACATTTTCCAGTTGGTCAGTGTCCTTCTTGAACTGTGGTGCCCAGAACTGGACACAGTACTCCAGGTGAGGTCTGACCAGAGCAGAATACAGTGGCACTATTACTTCCCTTGATCTAGATGCTATACTCCTATTGATGCAGCCCAGAATTGCATTGGCTTTTTTAGCTGCCGCGTCACACTGTTGGCTCATGTCAAGTTTGCGGTCAACCAAGACTCCTAGATCCTTTTCACATGTACTGCTCTCAAGCCAGGTGTCACCCATCTTGTATTTGTCTCCTGAGATCACACTGGAACCTGGTAAGGGAATCTTCAGGGTGGCAGTGTGGGGCAGCGCATTCCTGTTTCACCTCAGATTCTGGCTCTGACAATGTATGCACACACAGTTTCGCTTTAGAGACACTTCTTTCACTCTTTTCACGGCCAGCACTGAAACAGATGTTAAGGAATAGAGGAAAACTCAACAGGTGCATCGTATGAGAGAGGAGAGGCTTAGCAATGCTAATGTATAAAGCACTGAACGAAGCGTGCAGAATGCTACCTTCCATATGCGCCCTAGTGGAGGGGCAGTAGAAGTCTGTGGACAGTGGAATGTGACAGGATTCCAGGAAGGAGAGGCAGGAAACCTGCCAAATCAAGCTCTGCCCCCTGTAATATGGTGGAATTCAAAAATATTCTCTCAGGAGCTGCTGGGCTCAAACTTGAGACCTTCTGTTTGCATGTGGCTGTTCCATCTGGTGAATTGTAAGTCTGGAATATCTGCTGCACCAAGTAGTTAAGAACCTTCAGGCCTGAACTGGCCTCATCCAGGCATACTGGTCTCTGGCTCCTCCTGGGCAGGAAGGACTATAAAAAGGCTTCCAGTTGGCACGAGCACAGGATATGCCTGACTCTGGTGTGTTCCTTGCGTGTTGAGTCCCACAATGCCACCCCCACCAAAAAAGTCACACATCACACATCAATTTTTGTTTAAGGTTTTGGCATAATTTTGGCCACAACTTTATTCAAAATACAAAAAATGTGAGTGGTTGCTTAGGCATTGGTTATGACTATCTGTCCTTGCCCCAGGGACAGAACTGACTTCCGGATTCCTGCGGAAGTCAGCGTGGGAAACAAGTATTGGGTGAGAAATGAAGCTGGGCATCAGTCCCTCACTTCTCACCCTCATGTTCCGGTGGGGCTTGCACGGCCCAAGTCCGATACCAGGGACAAGGACGAAAAGAATGGCAAGCCCCTGGATTCCTTTAACGGAATTCCCTTTTTCTCACCACCATTGGAGGGGTAGGCACTTACCCCTCCACCAACCAATTTAACCAATGCCTAACCGCCAACCTTACAAGTTGTGACGAGTTGCTACACAGTAGGCAAAAGCCAAATGGCACCAGCCAATCAGCCAATTGGCAAAATTCCTACCAGGCCCCCGCACCAAGGCGGACGACCCCATGACAGGCATCGCAAGGTCAAGCGATCAAGAAACCCCCCCTTAAAGGGAGGGTGGGCGGGTGATCCGGTGCAAAAAGCCAAGAGGACGCCCAGCTCGTGCGTCCTGTATTTAAAGCCTCTGACCCCTCCTCCAAATCTGGCAACATTCAAAACTCCCCAGTAACCCAATTAACCACTTAAAGGCATGGGTTTAACCAAAACTGCCCAGTAACAACAGGGTGGCTTGTATCCCCCAACCGCAACACGTGCTCTTGTTTAGGGAGAACACTCTTTGTCTTACCCTTTGGTCCTGATTCCTGGCTTTGTCATCTGCTCTAACTTCTGCTTTGCTCCTTGGATCCAATTCCTGCTTTTGTCATTCTTGCCTGCTCCTTCCCTGGTTCCACCTCCCTGGCTCAGCTGCTGCTTCCTGGCTCCTGACTTACGTTGGACAGCTGCCTGTTGATTACGCATCCACAACACTTTCAAAACCACAGGGACTAGAAACTTGACTGTCATATAAGAAGGACAACCGATGTCCTTCAGGAACTTGAAATGTGGGATTGGATTTTGTGCAAGCCGCTCTTACACTTGGAATCTGAGAAGCCAAAGAATCTTGGGCGGTGGTGCCACAGAGAACTCTGTAATTCCTTTCGCAGTGGTGCTGAGGCTGAGGATTCCCAAATGCTGGGTGAAGAGAATGCTGGAACTCTGTGATAGGCACTATCGTCCTTTGGGTCGAGCAGCTGCTGCTATGTGGGCACTCAGATGCACACGCGTGTTTAAAGTAGCTTGTGTTATGTGACAGTGTGAGTACCTCCCACTATGACTAGCAAATATTTGCCCAACAAACACAGCCTGCTGCTTCTTCTGCTACCAAATATCCCTCTGAATGAAATTGTTCCTTAGCACAGACTGTTCCAAGCCTTCATGCAAATTTTCGACATGAGCAAAGATAGAGCTTCCTTGCAAAGCAAGATTCTCTCTCTCTCTGTGTGGATCGCAAGTTGTTTTCTAATTGTTTCAGTTGTTGTTTTACATGTTTTAGCGGTTATGCTTTTTGACTGGCTTGTTTTATTGCATTTTTATTTTTTATTTTATTAATAATTTTTATTGAGTTTTCAATATTTATCATAGTCACATTTTGTTACATACAACAATAACCTTAAACGTTGCTCGACTGAGCACTAACCTCCTTCTATCCCTCTTTCTGAACATCTTTACTAAATTCTTAGCATCTCTATACCCCCCCTTTTTACTTTCTATCTTCCTTTAACATTTCACCTCATTATATGTAAATTATGGATACTTTCAATACTTTGATGGAATTGTTTAATTGTGTATTTTAATAATGTATTGATTTCATACTGGTAAACCTCTTAGAAGCCACTTTGGCATGTAGGTGGTATATAAATTAATAATAATAAATCTATACAATAAATTGTCCTTCATAACTTTGAAACGTTCCAGCAGGGGAAAGCTCTGTTACCTGTGACAGGTGATAAAAACTAGTAAAAGATGCCAACAAGAATTGCAGTCATAAATGCAGCACACCAATTATTTTTTCACTTCAAACACATCCTCCTAGGGTGGACTGAAACGAAAGTCCCCCCCCCTTTGCGTCTTGTATTCCTGCAAGAAAGAACACGGCAAAGGACTCTCCAAACAGGAATTCTAAAGGGCAAGAATCACAACAGGAAATAGAAAAGGTGCTGGAGATGAAAACCAGATTTTAAAGGATTCTGGGTTGTATCCATTGTTGACCATTCTCTAAGTAGAGCCACTGAAGTTAATGGACCTAAGTTAGTCATATCTTTAATTTTAATGGCTCTTCTTAGAGTAAAACATAGGGGTCACAATACCAAATCCTCAATATGCTGCACTTTGTATTCTGAGATTTGTTACATTCACTATTACTGATATACTGAGATTTGCATCTGAAACTTCATCTTATCTCAGGCTGCAGCACTGCAGTGGGAGAAGGTAAGCCCATTGAACAGTGGGACTTGTTGTTGTTGTTTAGTCGTTTAGACGTGTCCGACTCTTCGTGACCCCATGGACCAGAGCACGCCAGGCACTCCTGTCTTCCACTGCCTCCCGCAGTTTGGACAAACTCATGCTGGTAGCTTTGAGAACACTATCCAACCATCTTGTCCTTTGTCGTCCCCTTCTCCTTGTGCCCTCCATCTTTCCCAACATCAGGGTCTTTTCCAGGAAGTCTTCTCTTCTCATGAGGTGGCCAAAGTCTTGGAGCCTCAGCTTCATGATCTGTCCTTCCAGTGAGCACTCAGGGCTGATTTCCTTCAGAATGGAGAGGTTTGATCTTCTTGCAGTCCATGGGACTCTCAAGAGTCTCCTCCAGCACCATAATTCAAAAGCATCAATTCTTCGGCAATCAGCCTTCTTTATGGTCCAGCTCTCACTTCCATACATCACTGCTGGGGAAACCATAGCGTTTACTATACGGACCTTTGTGGGACTTTGACCTGAGTAAATATGCACAGGATTGCACAGTCTTTCACATCAGCTTCAAACAGACCCTTAAGGTGGCTTACGGCACTAATCTTCCTAACAGGATTTGGAAACGAAGGGTGAATTCTCATCTCTGTCAAAATCCCACATAAAGCAAGCAGGGTGTCAATACCTATAAATAATTCCCTTTTATATCAAAGGGAAGTCACCCTTAAGAGGAAGCCCCTCTAAGTCCAAAGGTGGAGGAGAGGGAATCTCTGCAGCTCCTTCCGCTGTTCTTTTTATTCCTTGTTCCTTTTATTCTCTCTTTGTATTCAGCATGGCACAGTGTGCTTGAATTAGTAATAAATTGCGCAGCAGCAAAATGTCACAAATCTTTTCACCCTCTCAGTTTTATATAAATAAAGCTCATGGTTTCTTGGAACTCAGACCCAAAAACAGAAGGTACCTGTTTTCTTGGAAGGTGTACAGTAACAACAAGGACGGGGGTGCTCTGAACGAGAGCGGAGTACATTTTCTGCATTGCCGTGTATCCACGGCCTGAGCTTCCAAGTAGAACTGCATCCTTGAAGCCTAAAAAAAGAGAAAAAGTTAAGTGATGGGGTGAAAAACTCATAAAAACCTCAGGGATCAAACGCTGAATGTTCTGCATGCAAAGCCAATGCTCTGCCCACGAGCTATGGCCCTTCTCAAACTCCCAATATTAAAATATTGGTAGCAGGGACATGGGTGGCGCTGTGGTCTAAACCACTGAGCCCCTTGGGCTTGCCGATTGGAAGGTTGGCGGTTCGAATCCCCGCAACAGGGTGAGCTCCCGTTGCTCGGTCCCAGCTCCTGCCAACCTAGCAGTTTGAAAGTACGTCAAAGTGCAAGTAGATAAATAGGTACCACTCCGGCGGGACGGTAAACAGCATTTCCGTGCGCACCTCTGGTTTGCCAGAAGCGGCTTAGTCATGTTGGCCACATGACCCGGAAGCTGTACGCCGGCTCCCTCGGCCAATAAAGCGAGATGAGCGCCGCAACCCCAGAGTCGGCCATGACCTGGACCTAACGGTCAGGGGTCCCTTTACCTTTAGCAGGTTTCCAAATGGCTAAATTGAAAAGTCCCCCCCCCCAAACCCCCTACAATTCATACATTCGTTAGAAAGCTGCAGCTGCTTCTTTTTCAGATGCTGAACAGGCAGTATTCATTCTCATTTTTGTAGCTTGAAGGCTAGACTTACTGCAATTAGGTCTACATGGGGCTTGAAGAGACTACTCAGAAGTAATGCAGCACATGGTCTCAGCTTCCAGAAAAAGATGGGTAAACTGACATTCCAGGGTCTTCAGTGGCTCCATATAGCCGTCGGGCCATTCATGAACCACAATGCCCAAAACAACCTGGGCTATATATATTCATCATGTGTTCCAGCAGGCCATGCTTCTGAACTAAACCATTGGGCTAATCATTGTAGTGTATGCCCATCAGGAATGGGCCGTGATCAACAGTCTGGGGATTACTAGTGGCTGTGGGACCAGCCAGCCAGCAGGGCCAATGAATAATCCAGAGCCACAGGGCGGCCAAGAAGCAAGGTAGAAATCAAGTCAGAAGTCAGTGGAAAAACTAGGGGTCAATGAGCAAGCCAGAAGTCAGGACCCAAAAAATAACCATGAAAACAGGAACACACCACAGCTCAGGAAGACCTTGTTTCTCAAGCAAAGTTGGACTGGAAGAGGAAGCCCTCTTATACTTCCCACCTGCCAAGGAATGGCCAACTTGGGTAGATGTTGTCTTGTCCAGGGCCTGAAGGTGCCTGCAATTCAAAGGTTCACTTTTTGTAGAAGACTGGAGGCCATTTTTTTGGAATATCTTCGAAGGGAGTGCATAGGAAATGGGCATTGAATCTTCCACCCTTCCTTCTGAGCCTTACTTCCCTGCAGTCCATTGCTCTACCTGCTTTTCTCTGTTCCTGTCCATGATTGACAGAAGTGAGCCATAAGCAGAGAAACATGGCTGATGCAATTGCATGAGGGGAAAGAGAGTGAACTCAGTGCCCCCACCCCTATTTTATATATCAATAGGATGGACATGTGGAAAGGCTTTGATGCTGTGATTCCTAGTTTTTCCAGGAAGGTTGCTCCAGAACCATTCAAGATGCTGTCACTGTTTGGGCTGTTCTGCTTCTGAAGAATGGCTAGGGTTGGGATGAGAAGGGGAGAAATTTGCACAGGATATGGTTTGTATCAATTACACCCAATACAAAACTTAAGCTTCTCTGCTTTGATTCCAGGGCACAGGACTCTGTATGTTGGGGTGCGGATGCCTTTAGTGAGACAGACCCACAGACATCACAGACATGGCCAGAAGCACAGGAAGCGAGATCGGGCGCGGCAAATTCAAGAAGAGCCTGGGTCTAATGGTGAGTGTGCAATGCTGGGTTACTACGTGATGCGAACATGACAGTAGGGCAAGCAACTTCATGGGCCAGTGTTCCATATAGATTTCCAGTACCTCAGAGACAGAAACTTTCCCAACATGGCTACCATTAGAATCATAGAGCTGTAGAGTAACTTTTTTTGCTGTACACTTCTGGCTAGGTAGTAAATGTATTTACTAGGTAGTAAATGTATTTACTAGGTACATTTACTAGGTAGTAAGTGTAGTACCGTATTTTTTGCTCTATAAGACATACCAGACCACAAGACGCACCTAGTTTTTGGAGGAGGAAAACAAGAAAAAAAATATTCTGAATCTCAGAAGCCAGAACAGCAAGAGGGATCTCTGCGCAGTGAAAGCAGCAATCCCTCTTGCTGTTCTGGCTTCTGGGATAGCTGCGCAGCCTGCATTTGCTCCATAAGACGCACACACATTTCCCCTTAATTTTTAGGAGGGAAAAAGTGAGTCTTATAGAGCAAAAAATACGGTAAGTGGCTAGTAATGCAGGAAGTTGCTGCCTTTGCACAAATCTTCATTATCTGTGGTACTGCATATTATTCTTTTGCATGTTGTGTTCTTCTGCTGAGGTGCTGCTCCTGTAAGCTACAAGTCCATTGTCTAGAAACTTTGCAAGGCTTCTCCCTCTTGCAGGATATTCAAAAGAGGGGGGGAAAAGCAATTAATCGTGCTCTCAAAGCTCATCTCCCTGTTTGTTTGTTATTTATTTATTGCTCCGTTTTCTTAGATTCCCCATCTCGGAGGGTTCAGTTTATCATTGGCTTGGAGGAGGATGAGGAACATGTCCCCCATGACCTGTTCACAGAGATGGATGAAATCTGCGTGAAGGAGGATGAAGATTCAGAGTGGAAGGAAACAGCAAGGTAAAAATGAAGGACAACAGCTGTACGCCAGCTTCCCGTGTGGTCAGTTTAGCTCCAAAGGATTAAGCCAGAAGCATTCTTAAAGAAACAAGTAACCCTTTCCCCTGCTTATGGGACCAGAAAGTTAAATGGGCAGACTGCATCGTGAGTGCTGATGCTGAACAGATGGCCTTCTGTTACGTGGGTTGACAGAGATGTACAAGGGAATTGTCAGGACACTAGCATATCTGTGTGGGATTACTGTAAGTCTTGAATGAAGAATGGATAGTAGCACCCAGTTTCATTCAGGACAGTCTGGCAGGCCAGGATTTTGCTTTCTGCTCCTGTTCCAGAATCAGTTCCAGATGTCCCAGTTCTAATGGTATCTGGTGGGTACTGCTGACTCCAGAGGTTTTACTAATGTTATATATGGGCTGCTTTGAACATGCACACAAGCTTCCTGAGTCAGCATGAGATGGTAGTGCCATCACATCAGTCCAATTGAGGAGGCTTTTCATCACTGGCTGCTAAGCCAACAACACTGGAGAAGGCTTCCAGGCTTTGCAGCGGGACCTTCTGGATTCCAGGAAATCCAGTCTCTAGGCTGTTTTGTTTCTGCTGAGCAAAGAGCTACTAAGCTGCTGCCAAATGCCACTTTGCGTCTCTAGTTCATAAGTGCCTTAAATGCACTTCCAAACCTATTCAAAATACATGTGCTAATGTACCTGCCAAGCTCACACAAACCAAAGCACATTCACTGTTGCTTTGCCCAGTGGTGACATCTACTGGCAGAAGACATGTTGTTGCTACCAGCCAGTGTTTTCTACATTCAGCCTTGGTAGCTCCAGATGTTTCCATAGGTGTTCATTTTCAAAATAAACAAAGCAAGTGACTGGTAACTCCTTCTGTACCAGTGTGTTTGTGAACACTGGGAGAATTCATTCTAGTAATTTGGGTAGATCACAGCAGTGGATGTAGTCTACCTTGATTTCAGCAAGGCATTTGACAAGGTGCCCCATGATATTCTTGTAAAGAAGCTGGTAAAATGCGGTCTTGACTATGCTACCACTCAGTGGATTTGTAACTGGCTGACTGACCGGACCCAAAGGGTGCTCATCAATGGTTCCTCTTCATCCTGGAGAAGAGTGACTAGTGGGGTGCCACAGGGTTCTGTCTTGGGCCCGGTCTTATTCAACATCTTTATCAACGACTTGGATGATGGACTCAAGGGCATCCTGATCAAATTTGCAGATGACACCAAACTGGGAGGGGTGGCTAACACCCCAGAAGACAGGATCACACTTCAAAACGACCTTGACAGATTAGAGAACTGGGCCAAAACAAACAAGATGAATTTTAACAGGGAGAAATGTAAAGTATTGCACTTGGGCAAAAAAAATGAGAGGCACAAATACAAGATGGGTGACACCTGGCTTGAGAGCAGTACATGTGAAAAGGATCTAGGAGTCTTGGTTGACCACAAACTTAACATGAGCCAACAGTGTGACGCGGCAGCTAAAAAAGCCAATGCAATTCTGGGCTGCATCAATAGGAGTATAGCATCTAGATCAAGGGAAGTTATAGTGCCACTGTATTCTGCTCTGGTCAGACCTCACCTGGAGTACTGTGTCCAGTTCTGGGCACCACAGTTCAAGAAGGACACTGACAAACTAGAACGTGTACAGAGGAGGGCAACCAAAATGGTCAAAGGCCTGGAAACAATGCCTTATGAGGATCGGCTAAGGGAGCTGGGCATGTTTAGCCTGGAGAAGAGGAGGTTAAGGGGTGATATGATAGCCATGTTCAAATATATAAAAGGATGTCACATAGAGGAGGGAGAAAGGTTGTTTTCTGCTGCTCCAGAGAAGCGGACACGGAGCAATGGATACAAACTACAAGAAAGAAGATTCCACCTAAACATTAGGAAGAACTTCCTGACAGTAAGAGCTGTTCGACAGTGGAATTTGCTGCCAAGGAGTGTGGTGGAGTCTCCTTCTTTGGAGGTCTTTAAGCAGAGGCTTGACAACCATATGTCAGGAGTGCTCTGATGGTGTTTCCTGCTTGGCAGGGGGTTGGACTCGATGACCCTTGTGGTCTCTTCCAACTCTATGATTCTATGATTCATAAGCCTTGGTTTCTCAGAGCCACTACAAAGCAGGGAACTGCTATTTTGAGCCCCCTGAAGTGGCAAAATGTAAGACTCTAAGTGTCTTACAAATTGCCTCATTTATGTTCTACTGACAGTTTCCCATAGCAGCTGATTGTACTTTCCTTGAAAGATACTTCTCATATTTTGAGAATACTTGGCTTTAGGTAAAGGTAAAAGTACCCCTGACCGTTAGGTCCAGTCGCGAACGACTCTGGGGTTGCGCGCTCATCTTTATTGGCCGAGGGAGCCGGCGTTTGTCCACAGACAGCTTCCAGGTCATGTGGCCAGCATGACTAAGCCACTTCTGGCGAACCAGAGCAGCGCACGGAAACACCATTTACCTTCCTGCCAGAGGGGTACCTATTTATCTACTTGCACTTTGATGTGCTTTCGAACTGCTAGGTGGGCAGGAGCAGGGACCAACCAATGGGAGCGCATCCCATCGTGGGGATTCGAACTGCCAACCTTCCGATCGGCAAGTGCTAGGCTCTGTGGTTTAGCCCACAGTGCCACCTGTGTCCATACTTGGGTTTGGGCAGGGGCAATAATTTATAGGCAGAGTACAAGCAGTGCTTGCAGAAGCTCCCATGTTCAGTCATTGACATCACAAATTAAAGGATTATGGGTAACAAGTGGAAGGTGGTGTAGAAATACTTAAAATAAAAATAAAAAGGCCCTTCAGGCCACCACCTTGCTGAAGCTAAGCAGGTCTAGTGATTGGGTAAGAGACTGCCTCCACCTTGGGTTAAACTGTTCCTATTGATTTGGATTGTGTTGGTGTCCATCACTTGCAGGTGGGTGAAGTTTGAAGAAGATGTGGAAGATGGAGGAGAGCGTTGGAGCAAACCCTACGTTGCAACCCTCTCATTGCACAGTATCTTTGAGCTGAGGAGCTGTATCATCAATGGGATTGTCCTTCTGGATATGAACGCAAGCACCATCGAAGAAATTGCAGGTGCCCGTTAAGGATGATTAAAAAGGAAAGGAACAGAGTCAGCTTAAGGTGGAGTGGAGCCCAGGGCAGAAAATCCAAAAGGCATCCTTCTTTGCAGACCCCAATTTCACTGCCCGGCACCTTTTCTTAGTAGTGGGATGGAGATTAGAAGGATGTTTTTGCCAGAGACCCTGGAGGGCTGTCAGCAGTCAAGCAGGCAGTTCTGAGCCGTATATGGGCCAAGGGTAAAAGGCAACTTCATACATTCATATTAAAGGTAAAGGGACCCCTGACCACTAGATCCAGTCGTGGCCGACTCTGGGGTTGTGGCGCTCATCTCGCTTTACTGGCCGAGGGAGCTGGCATACAGCTTCCGGGTCATATGGCCAGCATGACTAAGCTGCTTCTGGTGAACCAGTGCACAGAAACACCGTTTACCTTCCCGCTGGAGCGGTGCCTATTTATCTACTTGCACTTTGACGTGCTTTTGAACTGCTAGGTTGGCAGGAGCTGGGACCGAGCAATGGGAGCTCATCCTGTCGCAGGGATTCAAACCACTGACCTTCTGATCGGCAAGCCCTAGGCTCTGTGGTTTACACCACAGCACCACCCGCGTAGCTGGCTTACTCCTCCTTAATCTGTTTAGCTTCTGTGTCTGCCTCTCTCTCTGCTTCTGAAAATACTAGAGGTGAGCCCCCCCCCTGAATATTCCCCCTCCTCTTCTGAGAGGAGCTGATCTGCCTGCGACTGCATTCCTCAATCTTCAGATCCAGACCATTCCCTGACAAACGCGCTGTATGTGGGGCTTCCCTTGTGCTTGATCTGGAAGCTGCAGTTAGTGCATTTCCCTTCATTTTTGAAGGGGAAAAAGTGCATCCTATAGGGCGAAAAAATACGGTACATACACTTGTGAGTGATGGAGAAACTGCCCCGAGCTGAAAATCTGCACGTTTTGGAACTCTGTGAACTTCAAGCTTCCATGGCTGCCTGGAAAATAGAAAGTTGCTTCAGACATTTTTGTAGCATTCGTTTTCAGTTGCTCTTTTGCCTGATAACCAAAGTCATGTCTTAATGGAAGAGTCAGTGGAAAACTTAATGGAGCTTTCTTAATTTTTTCCTTCCAGGAAAGTAGCTTTGTAGAAATGGGCTCTGGATTGACAAGATTCCATTCAAGCCCTCTGGTATCTGATAATTCTGAGCACATTTCCTTCCCACAAGGCTTACCGATATCAGTCAATTACGCAAGATATTTCAATGAGGCATTGTGCTGCAGATTGCTTTTTATTTGATTAGATGCGCAGAGAAATAAAACTGACTCAGATTGTGGAAGCGAACTGCATTATATTGAATGGGGTTGCAGATGCATTATTTAGACGGTGCTTTAGTGTTTCAGCAAAGTTTATTAACTGAAGGAAAATGCCTGCTTTCTCAGCAGAGACAAAGAGGGATTGTCTATACTGCAGCCTTCTGCATCACAAACCTGCACATGGACTTGGCTTCTGTGGCTTTACATCTGGCATATACCGTATTTTTTGCTCCATAGGGCGCACCGGACCATAGTTTTTAGGGGGGTAAATAAAGAAAAATTGCTGTCTTGGCTTCCTCTTTAGCCACGCGCAACCTCTCCAGCCGGGAGAAGCTGTGTGCAGCTTTGTTTTTAGCCGCGGGGCTGGGACCCCAGTTCCCAAAACAGGTCCAGGAGCAGCGGCGAGATTGCGCGCAACTTCACCACCGTTCCCGGGGCTTGTAGCCATGGGGCTGGGACAAGGGAAGCCCGAGCTTCCCCTGACCCCAGCCCCCAGAACAGGCAGCTATCCGCAAGCCTTCTGAGCCCGGCGGGAACTCCTCTCGCTCTCCAGGCTTCAGCGAAAGCCTGCATTCGCTCCATAGGACGCACACACATTTCCCCTTCATTTTTGGAGGGGAAGAAGTGCGTCCTATGGAGTGAAAAATATGGTATATGTTTTAGAGAGCCAAGGACTTAGACTGTTTATACAGATGAGGAATAGCTTGTGTTCGAGTGATGTTTCTCTGGCTTTGTTGGCACATAGGAACACAGAGTCAAACCATGGGCCCATTTAGCTCAGTATTGTCTGCACTGACTGGAAGCAGCTGTCCAGGGTTTTAGGCAGGAGTCTTTGCTTGCCTTACCTGAAGCTGCCAGGGATTGTTTAATTTTTATTAATTTTTATTAAGTTTTTCATATTTTTTTACATTTCAGTATCAAAGAATTAGAGAAAATAAAAATAATAATAATAATTCATGACTTAAAACATTACTTAAATAAAGCATCAACCTCTTTCCTTCCCTCTAACAGACTTCCATATCTCATTACCGATTTCTCCACATTCCCAAATTCACTTTTTTACCTTAAATCAATCTTTTAAAAATCACCTCCTTATAAGTAAATCAGCTCCTTAATTTCCCATTACCAAACATTTCAACTTAAACCTACAAACGTATTCAACTGTTTACAACTTTCTTTCATATAGAGTACAAATTTGCCCCAGTCCTTTTGAAACAAATCAACACTGCGATTTCGAATCTTCCCCGTCAGCTTCGCCAGCTCCACATATTCGACCATCTTTACTTGCCAATCTTCCAATGTGGGGAGTTCTTGTTGCTTCCATTTCTGGGCCAGGAGTATTCTTGCGGCCGTTGTTGCATACATGAACAAATTTACATCTTTCACTTGAATTTCCTCAATTAACCCCAACAGGGAAGCCCCTGGTGTTTTTTTTACTGAAATTATACTTAAATACGTTTTTTGATTCATTATATATAGTATCCCAAAAGGCTTTAATCTTGGAGCAAGTCCACCACGTGCTATGTTATATTTTCACTGTTTTATCTTCAGCATTATTGGGGAAAAGATTACATGCCTGCCACACTTGGAGGGTGGAAATGGATATCCTACACAATAGCTGTTAAAGCACAGAGACTGTCATAGGCCATGAATTAAGGCAATTTGTTGTTATTCTCCAGGAAATTCAGGGTAGAGAGCATCAGTGCTGAACTAACCTGATGACTGGATGGTCACAGTCTGGAGCTCTCACATCCTTAAGCACCTACAACATGATTACTACCAGTCTGTTCTAACTCAGGAACAAAGGATCCTGCAGGCAAAGGACCACAGGACCACAAAGGACCACAGGCCCTCTGGGGTTTCTGACAGGGGTCTCTTCCAAACTCTGCCTGGGGATGGTGGGGATTGAACCTGGGACCTTCTGCATGGAAACCAGATGTTCTGCCATTGTGCCATGGCCTTTCCCCTCAAGTCCCCTTACAAGTTGTTCCCGTAGCTCAGTGGTAGATCACTGGTCTTGGGTTGACTCCCTGTGATCTCTACAAAGAGTAAAGAACCTCCAACTCCCATAATTCCTGGCTGAGACTAATTAGGAGTTGGCAGTCCAACAATGAATGGACTCCCACATGTTCCATACCTCTGATGTAGGAAATACCGGAAGTCAGGGCTAAGAAAGGTCTCTGTTCAGGACCATGGAGAGCTGCTCTATTCAGGGTCGCTAGGTGGTCCTGGGTTCAGTGGAGCAGTGGTCTATGAACATAAGGCTGCACATGGTATGCTTTCTTTTCTTACACTTAAAAATCTCGTGAAAATTGCACACAACCCCACCCATCCCCTACTCTCACACAATATTCCTTCGTCTCCTGTCAGTTCCATCTTGTCATTCCTCTGGCTGTATTTTGCTTTCCATGCTGGCTCTAGGGCCACCAATAGTTATTTTCCTTTCTTGGTTTAGATGGGGTTTTTAAAATACATTTTTATTAATTTTAACATTCAAATTATAAAACGTACCACACAATTTATTACAGATACAATCTTATTGGACTTCCATCAGCACCTCTGATGATCCTCTGTCTTAACCATTTCTTATGCATTTCTTAACTTTGTATTGTCTTTACATCTCTTAACATAACATCTCCCCTTCTCCATTTTTACAATACTTCCAATATTACTCCACACAGAACTTCTTGCAAACCTACAAACGTCGTCTGGTCATCACAAATACTTTTCAATTAATTCGTAAATTTACTCCAGTCTTTGGTAAATTTCTGGTCCCGCCGGTTTCGGATCCTTCCTGTTAGTTTATCTAATTCTGCATAGTTCATTATCTTCATCCTCCATTCTTCAATGGTTTAGATGGGTTTTTCAAAAGGTCTGGACAAATTCTTGGAGAGTAGGGTTGCTGTTGGCCATTAGTCATGATAGCTAAAGGGAACCTCCATGTTTAGAGGCAGTTTCTCTCTGCATAACACATGCTGGGGACAGAGCAGAGGAATGGCTTGCTTGTGAGCTTCCCACATATATCTGGCTCCACTTAAAAACAGTGAGACAAACCCAGTGGAACTGAGTGTGATCCGGTAAGGGTATTTTTGACATTCTTTCACTGGCTCCCGGTAGAGTACAGGGTCAGATTTAAGGTGCTGCTTTTGACCTTTAAAGCCCTTCACGGCCTAGGACCCTCGTACCTACGGGACCGCCTCTCCTGGTATGCCCCACAGAGAGCCTCAAGGTCCATAAATAACAACCCCCTAGTGGTCCCAGGCCCTAAGGAAGTTAGATTGGCTTCAACCAGAGCCAGGGCCTTTTCAACTCTGGCTCCGGCCTGGTGGAACGCTCTGCCTCATGAGACCAGGGCCCTGCAGGATCTGATTTCTTTCCGCAGGGCCTGTAAGACAGAGTTGTTCCGCCTGGCCTTTGGCTTGGAGCCAATTTGATTCCCTCCCTCCCTCTCTTTCTTTTTTCTTTTCCTTCTCCTCCTGCAATGAGGCTACATTTTAATATTTTAATGTTCCATTATTTTAATGTTGTACTTTACTTTTGTTTTTAAGTTGTAATCATCTTGTTTTTATTATTGCTTGTAAGCTGCTCTGAGCCCGGCCTTGGCTGGGGAGGGCGGGGTATAAATAAAAAATTATTATTATTATTATTATTACTAAGGGCCAAGCTAGATGTTATATTAATTTTACTGTTGCATTAAAAGATGCCAGTAGCAGCTGCTATGTGTGTACATTGAAAATTGCGGTAAGCCCTCAATTTACTCTGGGTTTCATTCTGGGGATCATGCCTAAAGCCAAAATTATGTGTAGTCAAAATCTATTGGGTTCAACGGCAGGCAGGTTTCCCTCCCCAGAACCCCACCTCCTTTTCACTCCCTTTTAAATGAATTATTATTATTTTTTGCTACACACATAAAGCTGAATGTGCACAAGTTAAATGCATGTAAGTGGAGGACTTACTGTATTGGGATCGCAGCTGATGGGAGAGTGCAAGCCTCTTCTCCATTTTTGCAATCCTGAGAAAATTTGGTCCTCCCGAGCTGCTGTTGAAAGGAAAGCTCTCATTGGCTCTTGCAACTGGTCTGACAGCTGTGACCATTCCTGGACCAAGAAAGCTTGGCCACAGTAGTTCATACATGGGTTAATTCAAGACTGGATTCCTGCAATGCTGTCAAGTGTGAGAGCTCCCCTTTCTCTTCGGTAGCTCACAGATAAGAATTAACGAGCAGTTGATAGATTTATAGTCCTTTTATTACAGCATCATGTTGCAAGCACAAACAGAGAACCCAGGAGATCAGTTGCCTAATCTGAATCCTCCTTCTGACCTCCTCAACAAGGGGGTGTCAATGGGAAGTTCCGCCCCCTCTTTGCCTCCTTTGTTCTCTGATATGTTCGGACCTCAGAGTCCATGGGGAGGGTGGATCTCCCCCACTCTCAGTTGATGTGTCTTCCAGCTGCCCCCTCCCTTCTGGATCTCTTAGCATTATCTTGTAGCTGGGTAAAAAGGTAAAGGTAAAGGACCCCTGATAGTTAAGTCCAGTTGCGGACGACTCTGGGGTTGCGGCGCTCATCTCGCTTTACTGGCCGAGGGAGCCGGCATTTGTCCGCAGACAGTTTTTCCGGGTCATGTGGCCAGCATGACTAAGCCGCTTCTGGCAAAACCAGAGCAGCGCACAGAGATGCCGTTTACCTTCCCACCAGAATGGTACCTATTTATCTACTTGCATTTGACATGCTTTCAAACTGCTAGGTTGGCAGGAGCAGGGACCGAGCAACGGGAGCTCATCCTGTCGCAGGGATTCAAACCACCGACCTTCTGATCGGCAAGCCCTAGGCTCTGTCGTTTACACCACAGCACCACCCGCGTAGCTGGCTTACTCCTCCTTAATCTGTTTAGCTTCTGGGGCTGCCTCTCTCTCTGCTTCTGAAAATACTAGAGGTGAGCCCCCCCCCCCGAATATTCCCCCTCCTCTTCTGAGAGGAGCTGATCTGCCTGCGACTGCATTCCTCAATCTTCAGATCCAGACCATTCCCTGAAAACACGCTGTATGTGGGGCTTCCCTTGTGCTTGATCTGGAAGCTGCAGTTAGTGCAAAATGCTGTGGCACCATTGGTGACAGGAGTGAGACCTTGTAAGACCTGTGCTGAGAGGTCTGCATTGGTTGCCAATTTGCCACTGGACCAAATTTAAGGTGTTATTATTAGTAAATGACCACTAATAACCTTAACCACTTGGAACCAGTTTACGCACAAGATTGCCTTAACTCATATATGACCACTCAGCCACTTCAGTCTGTGGAACTGGCATTTGTAAGAAACCAGTCTTTAAATGGTCAAAGGCCTGGAAACGATGCCTTATGAGGAACGGCTAAGGGAGCTGGGCATGTTTAGCCTGGAGAAGAGGAGGTTAAGGGGTGATATGATAGCCATGTTCAAATATATAAAAGGATGTCACCTAGAGGAGGGAGAAAGGTTGTTTTCTGCTGCTCCAGACAAGCGGACACGGAGCAATGGATCCAAACTACAAGAAAGAAGATTCCACCTAAACATTAGGAAGAACTTCCTGACAGTAAGAGCTGTTCGACAGTGGAATTTGCTGCCAAGGAGTGTGGTGGAGTCTCCTTCTTTGGAGGTCTTTAAGCAGAGGCTTGACAACCATATGTCAGGAGTGCTCTGATGGTGTTTCCTGCTTGGCAGGGGGTTGGACTCGATGGCCCTTGTGGTCTCTTCCAACTCTATGATTCTATGATTCTATGATTCTATGAAATGTGGCAGTATCTACACTCTGAAACTCCTTCCTATTGACACTAGGCAGGTACCTTCACTGCACTCTTTGGGGCACCTGCTAAAAACATTTTTCCTTAGACAAGCCTACCCAGACCTGGACAATGTTGATGTATGCTTTAATCTGTATTTATTTGACTGCCATAAAAAAATATATTATCAATTGATGTTTATAACTGTTTTCACTGCGAATTTTATTGTTTATTGTCTTTGTTGAACTTCTTTGAGGTTTTATGTATATATATATATATGGTATATATATAAAGCAATCAAGTGGTTTATGAATTTTATGAATTGCAATAAATGAATGGTGCTAAAAATTTTAATGACTTGGAGTTTCTCCCTTTCAGACATGGTTCTGGATCAATATGAACCTGCTGAGGAGATTGATAAGAAAACCCGTAAAAAAATCTGGGAAGCCCTTTTGAGGAGTCATCACCATCAGAATGGAAAGAAGAAAAACATCCTCCCAATTGTCCGCTCTTTAGCTGATGTCTCCCAGAAAAAAACTGAACCTCCCTCGACAGATAAAGCAGGTGAGAGTCCCTGGAGGTCTGTACCGTCTGGTTGAATCAGCACAATAACCTGTGCATCTCCTATCATGCCTCCCTAGCATCCAACCAGTCTTCTCAGTGCCACCTTTGTTCTGTTATGGAGTCCAGGGCAGCATACACATGGTTCCCAGGAGGTCTCGCATCCCGACATAGACCTGCTTAGCTTTAGCAAGTTGGTGCACTTGTTTGCCTTCAGGTGCTACTCTGGGACCCTTATTCTGGCTAATTTGTCCTCCAGCACTAAAAAGGTAAAGGGCCCCTGACAGTTAAGTCCAGTTGCGAACGTCCCTGGGGTTGCGGTGCTCATCCCGCTTTACTGGCCGAGGGAGCTGGTGTTTGTCTGCAGACAGTTTTTCCGGGTCATGTGGCCAGCATGACTAAGCCACTTCTGGCAAAACCAGTGCAGCACATTTACGGCATTTACCTTCCCGCTGGAGCGGTACCTATTTATCTACTTGCACTTTGACGTGCTTTCGAACTGCTAGGTTGGCAGGAGCAGGGACCGAGCAACAGGAGCTCACCCCATCGCGGAGATTTGAACCACCGACCTTCTGATCGGCAAGTCCTAGGCTCTGTGGTTTACACCACACTGCTACCCATGTCCCTACCCACCAGCACTACCTGGGTTCTAATATTAAAGGGCACTAGGGAGGACACGGGTGGCGCTGTGGGTAAAACCTCAGCGCCTAGGACTTGCCGATCGCATGGTTGGCGGTTCGAATCCCCGCGGCGGGGTGCGCTCCTGTCGTTCAGTCCCAGCGCCTGCCCACCTAGCAGTTCGAAAGCACCCCCGGGTGCAAGTAGATAAATAGGGACCGCTTACCAGCGGGAAGGTAAACAGCGTTTCCGTGTGTGGCTCTGGCTCGCCAGATGCAGCTTGTCACGCTGGCCACGTGACCCGGAAGTGTCTGCGGACAGCGCTGGCTCCCGGCCTATAGAGTGAGATGAGCGCACAACCCTAGCGTCTGGCAAGACTGCCCCATACGGGCAGGGGTACCTTTAGCTTTACCTAGGGAGGTCATTGGCTCATTTGGGCAATACTCACCACCCCCTGTCCCCAACTTAACCTAGCACATGGAGCAGAAGTGAGTGCATACAACTCTCCTGCACTGCCTCTGCTGTCGTTGCTTGAAAATGCAGAGACTGGTCATCTGATCTACCGTATTTTTCGCTCTATAAGACACACTTTTCCCCTCCTAAAAAGTAAGGGGAGTCTTATGGAGTGAATGCAGGCTGTGCGGCTATCCCAGAAGCCAGAACAGTGAGAGGGATTGCTGCGCAGTGCTCCCTCTTGCTGTTCTAGCTTCTGGCTTAGCCCCTCAGTCCCTTCCCCCACCTCCTGGAAAAGTCCCCAAGAGCCGTGCTCCCTTTAAAGAGCTGCGCGGAGCGTGTGTGCAGCTCTTGGGGGCTTTTCCCCGAGGAGGGAGAAGGGCAGCCTGTCAGTGATGGGCTGCCCTTCTCCCTCCTCGGGGAAAGGCCCGCAAGCGCCACGCACACGCTCCACGCGGCTCGTGAAAGGGAGCGCTGAGCAGAGCCTGGGATGCATACAGGCTCTGCTCAGCGCTCCCTTTAAAGATTTTTTCCCCCTTGCATTCCCCCTCTAAAAACTAGGTGCGTCTTATGGTCAGGTGCTTCTTATGGAGCGAAAAATACAGTAATCCTGCATATTGTGTGCAAATTGTGTAAATGAAAATCAGCCTTCTGATTTGCATGAGAGCGGGATTAAATCAGAAGATCTGTTGCAAGTGTTCAGGCAGAGAAGGGGACAGCATACAAAGTGGCAAGGAAGGAGCTATGCGCACTTGTCAGAGCTGGCTCTTGGTCCCAGCTCACAAAGGACCAACGCTAGCCGGTAGTAAAGTATCAAAGTCTTTATTGAAGAATAGTTTCCATCTCCAAACCTCAGCGCCCCAGCTCTACGTCTGGAGTCTAGACCGGCGAAGCTCCGTCTGAGTCTCCGCCCCCTGTGCACCAGTTTAAGACTCTAATCTTACTCCACCTCTCCCTTCTCTCCTTTCTCCTCTGGGTCCTGCTGCCCCCCGGGGTCTCCTCCCTCCTGGACTCCTCTGACGCAGACGTTGACCCTCCTGACTCCTCCCTCTCTCTTCGGCGGGCTTTAGGACTTGGCTCCCTACCCGGGCTGCCAACTGTGCCGCCTTCCTGTACATTTGAACTTGGCGCGCGTGCGCGTTTAACCTTCCTCTTAACCGTTTCCTCGCTCCCTGACGGAGGCGTGGTCAATCCTGCCTCATGTTCTCCCGCTGGTAGCGCGCCGCCTGATCCCGATGCCTGGGACTCCTCCCCCCTACTTCCCTCTGGTGTGGACGCTGGTCCAGATTTCCAGCTGCTGCTCTCTGAGTCCCCTCTGGCCCCTTCTCCCTGAAGTGCCCCCCTGGGTACTCCCCTTGCCCTGACCATGGGAGCCCCTTTTTGTGAATCCTCTGATTCACTGGACAGACTCAGAGACCTCGGATCGCTGTCATCGCTGACATTTCCTTCGGACTCCTCCCCTTCGCTCTCCATTTCCTCCCTCTCCTGTGCCTCTGCTCCTGAACCCCTGACAGCACTTGTTTCCTTATGTACCGTATTTTGCACACCACAGGACGCACCGGCCCATAGGACGCACCTAGTTTTTTTGGGGGGGGAAATAAAGAAAAAATATTTTATTCCCCCCCCCCCAGGTGCGGGGCTGGAAGAACCAGGTCCGGGAACAGCGGGAAGGCGTACTCCGCCTCCCCACTGTCCCCCGAGCTTGTGGGGCTGGCGATGGGGAGAAGTGCGCTGAGCCCGGGACTGGAGGCAGCTCTGCGCAGCCAGCAGGAGACCGGGACTGCAGGCAGCTCTGCGCAGCCAGCGGGAGCCGGGCGGGACTTCGCGCCCCGCTCCCGATGGCCGCGCAGAGCTGCGCTGAGCCCGGGACTGGAGGCAGTTCTGCACGGCCATCGGGAGGCGGGCGGGACTTCGCGCCCGGCTCCCGATGGCCGTGCAGAGCTGCGCTGAGCCCGGGACTGCAGGCAGCTCTGCGCAGCCAGCGGGAGGCGGGCGGGACTTCGCGCCTGGCTCCCGATGGCCGCGCAGAGCTGCGCTGAGCCCGGGACTGGAGGAAGCTCTGTGCAACCCTCGGATCCGGTCTCCCGAGGGTTGCGCAGAGCTTCCTGAAGCCTGCATTCGCCCCATAGGATGCACACACATTTCCGCTTCATTTTTGGAGGGGAAAAAGTGCGTCCTATAGGGCGAAAAATACGGTATGTTGGGTTGGTGGGATTGTTGTCCAAACCGGTGTTGGCACTAACTTGCCTTATACACCCAGTCAATATCTGTGGTCTGCGGGAGAGCATCTCTTGCAAATGCCAGAGACCTCAGAAGCCCACTCTGGTGTGGCTGCCCCTGTTCTGTGCTTCATGGAAATAGACGAAAACATTTTTGCCACGCCGAGTAGAATCATAGAAACATAGAATTATAGAGTTGGAAGGGACTCTGAGGATCATCTAGTCCAACCCCTGCAATGCAGGAATATGCAGCTGTCCCATACGGGAATTGAACCTGCAACCTTGGCATTATGAGCACCACACTCTAACCAACAGAGCTATCCAGGCTTACAGTGGATAAATGGGTCTTTCCCACAAGTGTCCACTTGCTATAGTTTTGGTCTTGTTTTGGTCTTGTGTTTACTGTTCTTGTGTTTACTGTTCAGTAAAATGTGTTTACTGTTCTTGTGTTTCTAACTGTTTTTATCTACTTTGTGGGTAAATCGCATCAAGGTGGTGGTTTAGAATAATTGTAATTACAGTAGCAATACAGTGGTACCTCAGGTTACATACGCTTCAGGTTACATACGCTTCAGGTTACAGACTCGGCTAACCCAGAAATAGTGCTTCAGGTTAAGAACTTTGCTTCAGGATGAGAACAGAAATCGGGCTCCGGCAGTGCAGCAGCAGCAGGAGGCCCCATTAGCTAAAGTGGTGCTTCAGGTTAAGAACAGTTTCAGGTTAAGAACGGACCTCCGGAACGAATTAAGTACTTAACCTGAGGTACCACTGTACTCTTTTTTTAAATTTAATTTTTTAAATTCCTTTTTTGTTGATACACCAAGAAAAAAAAGGAAGAAAAGCAAAAATACAAATGAAAATAATAATGAACACAAAATTATTTACAAAACCATAAAGCAAGATTTGGTCTTTGAACTATAGGCCCGACCTCCCGTCTATTCCTTACTTCAGTTATATATTACTTGTTGCCAATATACATTTTTATCATAATTTAACTAATCCTTAATTTGTCTTAGGTCTCACGTCTTTCTTAAAGCTACTACTGAAATTATTCGAATGCTGTGACAGAGTTTAAACTGCTGTAATTATTTTTCAATATACTTTAAAGACCTCCCATTTTGAGACAAATTCCTGTTTCGGTTTGTTCTTTATTTTTCCCCCGATAGACTATCTAACTCCGCATATTCTGTCAATTTTTGAGTCCATTCATGAATAGAGGGGATTTCATCACTCTTCCATTTTACAGCAATAAGAACTCTTGCTGCAACTGTAGCGTATAAAAAGATACCCTTCATTTTTTCCAGAGTAGCAATACTCTTAATGAAGAAACACCATCCACATAAAATTGGATAGGTGGGTGAAAACAAATGCTTCATGTAATTTTTGCTGAGAAAAGTATGTGTGTGTGTGCGTGCGCGAGAGAGATTTCATGCATATAAATGTGCACTTGGCGAAAATGTATCTATAGACGGTGATATTCTGAAACTAAGCATTAACATACAATTTCATCTAGAATTATTTCTCTTCATTTCTTCCTAGGAGTGAGCTCACCTAGTGCCCCACCTCCTCCAGGCTTGGACGCTAAGAATGGAATAATCCATGATACCACCCCAACAGACTTAACTAAGGTGCAATCTTCTTTGCTCGTCTATTCAACTTACCGTAGTTTTCGCTCCATAACACACGTTTTTTCCCTCCTAGAAAGTAAGGGGAAATGTCTGTGCGTGTTACGGAGCGAATGCTTCCCTCCTCCGTGGTTCCCAGCGGGAGAAGAGCCACTGAATGGGGAGGAGAGAGGGACAGAGTGCCTGCTTCTTTAAAGGAGCAAAGCGGGAGGGGAGAGGAGCCGCTTACACTCGTGTAAGCGGCTCCTGTCCGGTTGGCTCCTTTAAAGCAAGCAGGTTCTTCTTCTCTCCCTCCTCCCCACTCAGCGGCTCTTCTCCCGCTTTGCTGGAAATAGCAGGAAAGATTTTCAGCTCGCTAAGGGGGGGGGGGGGAGAGGGAGAGAAGCAGAACCTGCTTCATGCGTGCTCCTTGTCCCTTGAGTGCTTTTCCTTCCCTCCCCACTTAAAACATGGTTACAAAGCACAGAGCCACATGGATCCTCAGGATTTTTGCCCTGTCACCCCAAATTCACCATCAGATCACATAGCATGTCCATGGCTACAGTTTGCACCAAAAAAATCACGCACCCACTGTTACCTGGGGCTGCAGTGGTGCAAAAACATGGTTACAAACATGGATCCACATGGATCCTCAGGATTTTTGCATTGGGCTACCCCAAACTCACCGTCAGATCACATGTCTGTGGCCACAGCATGAACCACCAAAATCATACATCCACTGTTTCGTTTAGATTTTTTTCCCCTTGTTTTCCTCCTCTAAAAACTACATGTGTGTTATGTTCGGGTGCGTGTTATCGAGCGAAAAATACGGTAAACACTGTTGCTTGACTCTCGGTTTACTTATGTTGCTAATAAGATACATGAATCCCCCAATAAGATTCAGTTCAAAATTAAAACAATAAAATTGTGTTGTTTGGATTGCAGAAGAATCTTTTTTTTTTTTTTAAGAGAGCAGTGTGATAGCGTGTACCCCTAGGGATATGCAAAACAGTTTCAAAGAGTACACAGCAGATTTTTATATTTTTTATTTATCATAGTAGAACTTTATTTTGTATTATATATAATAAAGCAATACCATATATTGCTGTAGTGCAGGCATTGCTAAACTTGGCCCTCCAGATGTTTTGAGACTACAGTTCCCACCATCCCTGACCCCTGGTCCTGTTAGCTAGGGATGTTAGGAGTTGTAGTCCCAAAACATCTGGAGGGCCAAGTTTGGCCATGCCTGCTGTAGAGGTATGTAGAGTAGAACTGTAAAAGCAAATTGCTGCCTGGAAGCAGATGGCCATTATAGACTGTCTCTTGCTAGATTGTTGACACATAGTCCTGGTCCATAGTGTTTTAAATGTATGGTAAATGCACAGCCGTACACTTATGGCATGGGCATTTTCGCGGGAGAGACAATAGGTGAGAGAAGGTTTGATGATTCCTCACTGCTTGCCAGTTCTTCCCTGCAATTGTCCTTTCTGCCCCTGTTTTACTATGACAAGTGGACTCAGGTTTTCCTTGCAAGAAATATCTCTGCCCTCTCAATTTGCTGTTTGTTCTTGATCAATTGACCAGTGTGGAATGGTCAGTTAGGTAAAGGCAGGCAGATCTGTGGTTTCCTGTAACAGGAATATTTATTATGAAGGTGCAATTGTTTATTTGTTTTTTAATGAATACATTTGATGTAAAGTCTTGATGGTTTATCTGATCCCTTGTTACTCTGCAAAAAAGAAAAAAGTCAAAGTCAGTGAAGAGGGAGTATCCCCAAAATTATGTTTGAAAAGGTGGAATAAGCCAATCAAAGTTCATATATACAATATAACAGAGTGGTAGCGAGGACTGTCAAGCCGTGTGTTCAAAACAGATGTCTAAGGACAGTCTCACAATAGTCTTTCAAAAGTTTCAACAGAAGACGTATTGATAGAATTTACTTTTGAAACTTTTGAGACGTCTTCTGTTATTCCTACAATTTGAATGATATCATTATTCTGTTATGTATTCTCTACTAACTATTAGCCTGCATGTTGGGTTTGTATTGTTGGGTTTGGTTCTTATTGCAACACAGGGGTTTGTTTTGCGTGAAAAGGAGAAGTGCCTTGTCTGGGTGGGCGAAAATGCTGGTCAAATTGTATCACAGCCCTAGAAATTATGCCCTGTTCTTTGGAATTAGGCAGAGCTTCATTTTATGAAGAAGATTCCCACTGGAGCAGAAGCCTCAAATGTTCTCGTGGGAGAGCTGGATTTTCTTTCTCGACCGGTTATTGCCTTTGTGCGCTTATCACCAGCTGTTCTTCTCCCAGGCATGACTGAAATTCCTCTTCCTACCAGGTAAGAGTTGTTGTTACTGTTGTTTTGTTGGTTGTTGTTGTTTAGTCGTTTAGTCATGTCCGATTCTTCGTGACCCCATGGACCAGAGCATGCCAGGCACTCCTGTCTTCCACTGCCTCCCGCAGTTGGGTCAAACTCATGCTGGTAGCTTCGAGAACACTGGCCAACCATCTCGTCCTCTGTCATCCCCTTCTCCTTGTGTCCTCCATCTTTCCCAACATCAGGGTCTTTTCCAGGGAGTCTTCTCTTCTCATGAGGTGGCCAAAGTCTTGGAGCCTCAGCTTCACGATCTGTCCTTCCAGTGAGCACTCAGGACTGATTTCCTTAAGAATGGATACGTTTGATCTTCTTGCAGTCCATGGGACTCTCAAGAGTCTCCTCCAGCACCATAATTCAAAAGCATCAATTCTTTGGCGATCAGCCTTCTTTATGGACCAGCTCTCCCTTCCATACATCACTATGTTTTGTTGGTGTTGTAGGCTTAACAACAACAACAACAATTTGTGATAATGAGAACTTGTATGCATGCCTGTAATTTGCCCAGCTGTCATTTGCATTTTTATTTTTGCAGAATTTGGAATATTGTGCTTAATTATTATTATTTGTCTTGGCGGGGGGAGGCAGATTGTGATTTGAGGGCAGGCATTGATATTAATAACCCCTTTATTATGGGAGAAAGGCTCCAAATTTCTGATTGAGGGACTGACCAAGTTTCTTAAATGATATCTGCCTTTCCACACTTTGAGGCAAAATTGCCAGTCATTTCCCCCCTGCTTTTCTTCAAATTAGGATAATTGAAACTTGCTGATTGAGCAAAAAAACCCCAAAGAGAGTAGAAAGCAAGTGTTTCTACACAGCAGAAAACCTATATAAAGCAAGCATTTATGTTTTGTACCGTTATGATATATTTGGAAACCAGAAGTCTTGGGTGCTTGTACTTGGGAGATTGAAGATGTATATTGATAATGTTCTATATTTACTCCAGGATATAACATTTGCTGCATAAAGTGTGGAGATGGTCTTCCTCTGGGGAACCGACCCAGATTAATAATTTAGGAACCTCTAGGCTAGTGAGTAGGGAAATCCAGAATGTTCCTTCCCTTCTGTTCCCACTTGGTATGTTTCATGCTGCCGCCATTGAAACCATTGTTGTCACAGGACAGGAAGAAGTTGCAATGCCTGAATTGGAAGAGAGGTTGATGTTATCTCCCACCCCAACTTCCCCAAAATGAATGAGAGCCAAAGGAAGCCTGCAAGCATGAACTAGCCCCAGTTGGCTGGGGCTGGGAGGAAAGTGAGCCTGCCAATTCAGCTTGGTGCCCCAATGGGTTGGAGAGGGAACTTGACTCTGACAGTGTGTATATCTGGGAATCCCAGTCCTCTCCTCACTGTGTTCATTAAACTACGGTTACCAGATTTTTTTCAATGAATCCGGGGACACTTTTTTTAAAAAAGCTGAGTACTGTAGATTCCGGCGTATAAGGCGACTTTTGAACCCCAGGAAATCTTCTCCAAAGTCGGCGTCGCCTTATACGCCAGGTATGGTTGTGGCAGGTGGCGACGGCTGCGCGGGAGGCAGCCAGGCAGTGGCTGCGGGCTGGAGAGAAGACCCAACAGCGACTCTTCCCACCCACCCCATTGCAAGCCCTTGCCCTCTCGCTCGCTCGCCCATCCTGCCACCATGGGGACCGCCGGATAGCAGGCAGCTATCCCGAAGCAGCAGCAACTGCGGCAGCCTCCTCTTCCCACGGCGAGGTGGTGCGTGGCTTCAGCCAGAGCTCCAAGGAGCTGGGCATCGCCATAACTGCCAGAACCACCAGCCGGTAAGCACAGCCTGCCGCTTTGCTGGATGGCCGATCGGGGCTCGCTCACCTCGCCTCGGGCTGCTGCTAGTTGGCTGCAGGCGGGGGTGGTCTTATATGGCGAGTACATCCCTTACTTTATATTTCTACAGGAAAAGTTGGTGGTCGTCTAATATGCCCAGTCGCCTAATACTCTGGAATCGATGGTAGCAACTGGGAGTCAGTAGTGGGGATGGTGAGGCAAAAGAGCCTGGGCCCAACCAAGCACACATGCATATTGTATAAAGGTGCAAAGGCCTTCTATTGCACCCTGTGAAACAGAAATGCACAGTGTTTTTAAAAATTGGGCAGTGTTGCGTTGCCTGCCCATGCCTCCTGAACCTCCTCCGATCTGTCAAAACAAAGGGGGAAGGGAGCAGGAGCAGTGGCATAGTGTGGGTTGTCAGCACCCGGGGCAAGGCAAGTAATTTGCGCCCCCTAACCAGGGGCAAGGCAAGTAATTTGCGCCCCCCCCCGCTGCACTGTCCCTCCCCCAGATAGTCCCTCGCTCTCTCTCCGCACCGCACCGCACGCCTGGCACCCCCCCTCCACAGTGGGCGGCGACCCGGCGGCTCGGATCGGATTCGCACAGCCAGCACTGCAGTGAGAGAGAGTGAGTGAGCCAGGTAGGGGCAGAGAGCTGCAAGTGCGAGCGCCCCCCCCAGATGTTGCCACCGGTGCGGCCGCCCCCCCCTGCACCCCACGCTACGCCACTGAGCAGGAGATCTGCACTGCCGGACATCCCTGGTTCCTTTTCGGCAGTGGCGGCGGCAGAGAGCAGCTCCTGAAGCCAGCCAGAGCCAACCGCGCTACCAGGCTGGCTCTGGGCTGCCGAGGCTGCCACTGCCACGTTTCCCGGGGACAGATTTGCAAATCTGGGGATGTCTGGTAACTCTACATTAAACTGCATCACAGCATCATGGATGTAGGTGGTGGGGAGGTCGTGGAAGACAGGCTTCACTTGAGCCCAGTTTCTCTTCCCATACTTGTGAAATGTTACATGTCAATACTTGGCTAAAAGCAGGCATCTCCAAACTCGGCCCTCCAGCTGTTTTGGGACTACAACTCCCATCATCCCTAGCTATCAGGACCAGTGGTCAGGGATGATGGGAATTGTAATATGGTTTTAGCAGAAATGTAATAAAGACTTAAGTAAAAATGGATTGATAACGGGATAAAATGGAAAATTTAAGATTAGACTGTTAAGATAAATTATAGAACAAAAATTGAGTAAGATGGAAAGAATTTGCTGAAATAGTTAATTGAAATAGAATACAAAAAAGGGAGGTGTGAGGAGGTCAATGAATCAAGTTAATGAAAGGTAAAGATATGGAATATTGGATGTGTGTGTTGGTTTTTTCCCCTTCGTTTTTTTTCTTGTTTTTTTTGTATTGTTGTAGTGTTTTTTCTTTATTGTAATTGTAATGTATGCTCTGTTAACTTTATATTGTTTCCTTTTCTTTCTTTTTTTTCTTTCTGTAATTTCCAAACTTCTAATATTTTTTTTTTTTTTTAAAAAGGGATGATGGGAATTGTAGTCCCAAAATGGCTGGAGGGCCGAGTTTGGGGATGCCTGCCTTAAAGGAATGCTAACTTCTCAAAGCCTTAAAAACCGTCTGCCCCATTTCTCCCTAGGTTCATGTTTATCTTGCTGGGTCCATTAGGGAAAGGACAACAGTATCATGAGATTGGAAGGTCAATGGCTACCCTAATGACTGATGAGGTACAGTAAAATACAAAATATATTTTCACCCCTTTTGTTTGCATTGCTTTGCCTTTCTGCCATAATTCAAGCTTCAGAAAGAATGTCACAATGATAAGAGAATAGGAATGCAAAACTGTTGCTAGAAATATGAGACATTTTGCTCAGGCTGCTACCCATTTTGTGAAATTCAATTTTTAAAACAAGAAAGAAGCAGATACATTAACATTATACATTAGAATAAACTATATGAGCATTGTTTGCAACAGATTATTGAAAGCATATACAGTGGTACCCCGCAAGACGAATGCCTCGGAAGACGAAAAACACGCTAGACGAAAGGGTTTTTCGTTTTCTGAGGTGCTTCGCAAGACGGATTTTTCTAAGGGCTTGCTTCGCTAGACGAAACAGCCCTGCCTCTCCTGTCATGGCGATGGTCGCACGCTTGCTTCCCCGCTCCTCCGGCTCCCTCCCACCTTCCTGCTGACGGCTCCTCCGGCTCCCTCCCACCTTCCGGCTGACCTTCCGACCTTCCGGCTGCCTCGCGCCGCTGCCCACCGCCCTCGCGCGCTCCCCTCAGGAGCCGTTGCCGCCAGCAGCCAGCGCTGCAGCTGGAGTCGCGCTCCTGAGCCCCGCCGCCCTCCAGCAGCCGCGTCACGTGGTGGCCACAACGCGCGGGTGAGTCCGAGCTACCGGCTGCGGCAGCTGTCCTGCTTCTCCCCGCCCCTCCCCGCCGTTGTTAGTGTTTAAATGCAGTGGTGCTTCGCAAGACGAAAAAACTCGCTCTACGAGAAAACTCGCGGAACGAATTAATTTCGTCTTGCGAGGTACCACTGTATACTTCAATGGTCATCCAACCCATTCTATATTGAACCGTACTCTTTTTTTGAGGGAGAAGCCTTTCATGGCCTGGTAGAAAACTTTATACCCCAAGAGCCAGCATATTGCTCCCGCTTATAAGATAATGCAATGAAAAATATGTAATGAAAAATATAATGCAATGACAAATATCTTGTTACCTATTTTTCAGGACAAACAAACCAATAGCTGAGATTGCAAATTACTTATCTGGCAAAACATCATGCAAATTTCATATGGCTTTGTTGTTGTTGTTGTTGTATGCAATGTAACAGACTGATGACTTTGTCTTGATCTCCTGTCTACAGATTTTCCATGATGTTGCTTATAAAGCTAGGAACCGTAACGACCTTTTAGCTGGGATTGATGAATTTCTAGATCAGGCGACTGTGCTACCACCTGGAGAATGGGATCCATCAATTAGAATTGAGCCACCAAAAAATCTCCCTTCCCAGGTAAATAATGACTTTCTTCTCCGGTACACTAGAACACGATGGCTGTGTTTTTGGAAGCGACGCCCTTGGAATCTGAAGGTTGGTCCCTTGATTAGGTGGACAGCGTTAATAGTGTAATCAAAACCATGTTACATTTTAAGCCTTTCCACCTGTTTGTCCACACTAGGGCCCTGAAGAAGAGTCTGTTCAGCCATTTTGGAACATTGAACTATAGGGGAAAGGCCCATGTTGTCTCTCATATGGTATTGCACATGATGTACAGGATGTGGCTTTTGGTACCTCTGTTGTAAACATCACTTTTTGAGAGTTTGTCCAATGGAAACAAATGACCTGCTGCAGGCTGAAATAAAAGGGAACTAGTATGGATGGGCCTTTTTTTCTGTCCACCATGAACTGAAATAATTGAGAGCATCTGGCTTTGTCTAACCCTTTTGTCTGGAAGGAGTTGTACTATCGGTGACCTGCCAAGCTGAATGCAGCTCATCAGCCATGTAGCCTGTTAGAGGCTCAGTAATCATCTTCTTCTTCTTCTTCTTCTTCTTCTTCTTCTTCTTCTTCTTCTTCATCCCTGACTGTCTAGACCAGGCTTCTTCAACGTCGGCCCTCCAGATGTTTTGAGACTACAATTCCCAGCATCCCTGACCACTGCTCCTGCTAGCTAGGGATCATGGGAGTTGTAGGCACTTGTCAGAGCAGAATACACTGAGTTGAGTTGGAGTGTTCACATATTATGGTGGAAGAATGTGGCCGACTTGGCTCACATTTGTAGTCTTTTGTTGCAAATTTGCTACTCCATCACCCAAATATATCTTTCGACGATTTCAGTCATTCTCCCTTGCTGCCCTTTTGCCTAGAACCCCATCTCATTTCCTTCTTTCAAATTCCATCTCAAAGCGCCTTGATTCCCACCCTACAGAAATTATGCAGAAAGATAATGAACCCGTTGGGTGATTGCTTCAGTGTCAGGACAGAGGACAGCCCTCCATAAATATAGCATGCCTTCATCGGCAGAACACTGATTGACTCAATCCACTGTCTATTGCTTCTTTCTTTCCTTATTTTCACTTTCTTGGTTCCATTCAAGCCCAAATGCTGTTTTGATGTCTGGATTGGCTCCAGTTACTTTCACTCAGTTAATGAACTATTCCTTGATTCCTTGGATAGAAATTAATGGGATTGTTCATAATGTTCCCACTTTATTAGGAAAAGAGAAAGTTACAGGGAACACCACGAGCCCCTAATGGAAGCATAAGCCAAGAAGACGCAGAAGATGATCATGGTGGGCCTGAACTCCAGCGAACGGGAAGGTATGTTCTTTTTTTTTTTTAAAAAAAATATTTATTAAAGGTTTTATAGTTACAAAAGAAAAGGAAAAAAACAGTATATAAAAAAAGAAAATAAAGAAATTAAGAGATAATACATCAAAAATAAAAGAAAAAACACACCAATACATCCACACAAGAAAAAGCAAAAACATTTAAAAACACATCCATTTTTCATATCTTTATCTTTCAATGACTTATTTCCTCGACCTCCTCCCACCTCCCATTTTTGTATTCCAGTTAATAATTAAATCAGCAAATCCTTTCCATCTTTCACTGCTTTCTATCGTTTAATTATCTTAATTTATTTTAACCTTATCTTACCATCAAAATCTTAAAATTTATCTATACTTAAATCCTTATCATATTTCTACTAAAGTCATATAATTTCATTCCACCATTTCCCAACATTCCTTAATTATGCTATATTACTCTGAATAAAATTTTAAAAATTTCCAATCTTCTTCCACCGTCTCTTCTCCCTTGTCTCGGATTTTGTCAGTCTTTTCTATCAGTTCCATTTAGTCCATCAACCTGGTGCTCTTCTATCCAAGGCTCTTAACTCTTCTCCCTGTCCTGTCTGCAGATTTCTTTTGATGCCAAAAAATAAGTCCCAAAGGGCTTCCTTCTTAGCAGCTCCTTGATTCCATCTCGACAAGTTTGCCCATACTCCATATTCGAAGCTATGTTCTAGGTGCCTCAAATGGTTTCTGCTAAAGGCCTATGTTCTAGGTGCCTCAAATGGTTTCTGCTGAAGGCCACCTTCCCTCTTCCATAGCACTAGAGCTTGCAGAGTGTTTATCGTCGCCCAACAAAATTGTCAGTAGATTCAAGGCAGACAAAATAAACCACAATTCGTCACACAACAGGTAATTTAAAGTATGACCTTCACTGCAACACAAGTTGGTGGTGCACAAGTACAACTTCTGTTTTTGAAACATTGGTCCAGGTGGCTTTCATAGCATGGAGGGCCCCAGTCAGGAGGCTAGTTAGAAGTATTAAGTGGCCCAGCAGTAAACCTCATTACTTTTTTTAAGTGGAGATTCAGAAGTCCAAATGATTCTAGCAAGTGCAGGTGCCCATTTATGAGTAATGCCCAAATTAGCCACAATTCACACTCTCGTTTTGTGAATTGGTCATCTGGTTGCCAATAGACAACAATTTTATAGAGGATTAAGGTGGTGTGATGAAGATATCATCCCCCACTATCTGCATGTGTGTGCGTGTGAAAACACACCCACACACCTACACCTTTCACCCCACACTCATTTGGGGTGAAATAAGATTTTTACAGAACCTGACATGATAATTGGATGGGCACGACTAACACTACAATCATACCACTTTCAACTATGCCTCTGTCCCTCTTTTGTTAACTTCCTTTGTGGAAATCAAATGATGTATCTGCCCACCTTTTTCTTGTTGATCTCCCTGTATTTTCTTTTTTTAAAAAAACTAGTATTTATTAAAAGTTTAATAGTTACAGAAAAAGAGAAAGTAAGAAAAGAAAGAAAAAAAAAACAATAAAAAACCAGTAAAAAAATTAACAAGCAATACATCAAAAATAAGAAAAAAACAACAGAAAAAACAAGAAAAACAAAATAAAATTTAAAAACACATCCAATATTCCATATCTTTACCTTTCATTTACTAGTTTCATCGACCTCCTCACACCTCCCTTTTTTGTATTCTAGTTCAATTAGCTATTTCAGCAAATCCTTTCCATCTTTTTCAATTTTTTGTTCTAAAATTTATCTTAACACAATCTAACTTTAAATTTTCCACTTTAACCCCTTAACAGTCAGTTTTTACTTAATTCTTTATAACATTTCTGCTAAAACCATATAACTTCGTTCCAGCATTCTTCTAACATTCATTAATTTTGCAATATTTCTGTAAATATACTTTGAATTTTTTTCCAATCTTCTTCCACCGACTCTTCTCCCTGGTCTCGGATTCTGCCAGTCATTTCCGCCAATTCCATATAGTCCATCAGCTGATCTCCCTGTATTTTCTTTGCAGGCTGTTTGGTGGCTTGATCTTGGATGTGAAACGGAAGGTTCCTTGGTACTGGAGCGACTATAAAGATGCTATGAGTTTGCAGTGCTTAGCTTCCTTCCTCTTCCTGTACTGTGCCTGCATGTCTCCTGTGATCACCTTTGGGGGGTTGCTTGGAGAAGCAACAGAGGGAGAAATAGTAAGAAAGTTTCCCCCTCTCCTTTCATGTGTTACGGATAATTCCTAGGTAGCATTGCAAAAAAGCAGCAAGCATTTAACTTAACTGCTGCTCTTCTACATTTCAGGTCTGTGTGCTGTTCAGCATTAATAGAGCCAATGTTTTTATCTCACTGTGACAGACTTCATCACTCAGTTTGTGTGGCCAGTGACACATCTCTGAAGTTATGGAATTTTATACCCCCAGGAGAATGTGGCCCTTCAGGTGTTCATTTTTTACAGAAGACACATTCTCCATAATCTCTTTTAGAACAGAGGGTGAGGGTATGTACTTAGGATTCCACACCTTGACAGATGGCCTCTGAACACTTTCCAACCATGCTTTGTATTCAGTCAGAAAATGCTCAGTGGTCGGACTTCCTTTTTAATTGATTTACTAGACTTATAGACAGAATGCAATACTTAAAGGACATTCATGAGTCCGAATATAAATTAAAGGGTGACAGTAAGTTGATCCATAATAATAAGGAGTGTGAGGAAGCAGAGGCTGAGGGCTATTGAACCTGAAAACTGGTGCTATTTGAAATTGCTTCTTGAGCTATCTATCTCCACACAGTTAGCCTACCGTATTTTTCGCTCTATAAGACGCACCAGACCACAAGATGCACCTAGTTTTTGGAGGAGGAAAACAAGAAAAAAAATATTCTGAATTTCAGAAGCCAGAACAGCAAGAGGGATTGCTGCACAGTGAAAGCAGCAATCCCTTTTGCTGTTCTGGCTTCTGGGATAGCTGCGCAGCCTGCATTCGCTCCATAAGACGCACACATATTTCCCCTTACTTTTTAGGAGGGAAAAAGTTAGTCTTATAGAGCAAAAAATACGGTATTTCTAGGGAAAGGGTGATTTTTCTTTATACTGCTGTTACTCCCCCACTCACCGCAAACTCTGTTAAAAGAAACATGTGGTGGTGGTGAGACAATCAAGCAATCATTGCAAAGAGAATGCCGAAGACGCCAAAACACGGAGGCTGTTCTATAGGTATCTGAATCTCTGAAAGTTCTAACTTCGCCTCCGCTGTAGAATCTGGAGTTAGTTAGGTGAGCTGAATGGACCAATAATCTGACTCAACATGGCCACCCTTCTGTTTTTACCTGTTCACACCTGCAGAGTGCAATAGAATCCTTGCTTGGAGCCTCGATGACTGGGGTGGTGTATTCCCTCTTTGCTGGTCAACCTCTCACCATCTTGGGAAGTACTGGGCCGGTACTGGTCTTCGAGAAGATTTTATTCAAGTTCTGCAAGTAAGGCTGTGTGCTCTCTTAAGGGGCAAACAATTTTTATAGTTTGACAAAAGGACGTGGAGGAGAGACAGAGATAGACAGAGACAGAGAGAGGGCGGTCGGTTGGTCTGGTGAATGAACCTAATGTTTCTCCCCTTACCCCACTTCCCTGCTTTGGTGTGATCTGGGGCTAATCGTGATGCATAGCAAGCCAGGGGGGCAAGTGATGTGGGAAATGGAAAATGGCAACCTGCCATGATTTTGCTACTCATGATTTGCTATGTTGTCCCCTAAGTTTTATGTTGTGAATTGCCCTGATATCTGTGAATGAATTTAATAAATTATTATTATTATTATTATTATTATTATTATTATTATTATTATTTTATTAAATTGAGAGCTGTACCATAAAGAAGGCTGATCGCCGAAGAATTGATGCTTTTGAATTCTGGTGCTGGAGGAGACTCTTGAGAGTCCCATGGATTGCAAGAAGATCAAACGCATCCATTGTGAAGGCAATCAGCCCTGAGTGCTCACTGGAAGGACAGATCGTGAAGCTGAGGCTCCAAGACTTTGGCCACCTCATGAGAAGAGAAGACTCCCTGGAAATGACCCTGATGTTGGGAAAGATGGAGGGCACAAGGAGAAGGGGACGACAGAGGACAAGATGGTTGGACAGTGTTCTCGAAGCTACCAGCATGAGTTTGACCAAACTGCGGGAGGCAGTGGAAGACAGGAGGGCCTGGCGTGCTTTGGTCCATGGAGTCATGAAGAGTCGGACACGACTAAATGACTAAACAACAACAACAACCACTAATAATAATAATAATAACAATAACAACTGGAGAGGGACAATGCCCCCCTCCTCTTTACTCTCACAGAAATGGTTGAATGCCATCAACCAAGATGCTGAACTTTGGAAGTTCAATTATTTAATTAAATTAATTTGTTTCCAGTCCTTCATCATACAATGTGGTCCACATCCAGTGGAAAAGACACACGCGGAGAGCCCTATTCACATTGCGTTGGGCCTCTAAACTTTCAAAAAGTGGCAGAAGATAAAGCGATGTCATCTGTGATTAAAAGGGTCAGTGGCGTAGCGTGGGGGGTGCAGGGGGGGCCGGCCGCACCGGGTGCAACATCTGGGGGTTAGGGTTAGGGGGCGCAAATCCACGGGTTAGGGGGCGCAAATTACTTGCCTTGCCCCGGGTGCTGACAACCCACGCTACGCCACTGAAAAGGGTTCATTGTGGCTTGAGATAATATTTATTACCTGTGTAATCAATAGTTGAATTCAACTGGACTTAACTGTTCAAGGGTCCTTTACCTTTACCGTTTAAGGATGGTAGAGTTTGGCCACAAAGCAAAACAGAGTCACTAGCATTTTAGGATCATTTACTTAACTCTATATTGCATCGCAGCTTTTTTCTGTTCTGATTATGGGTTTGAATTAAATACGTTCTGCAATGGAGAGAGTCTAAATTGATCTTTTTTCTTTTTTTCTTTTTTGCAGAGACTATAACCTAAATTATCTCTCTCTGCGAACTTGCATTGGCCTGTGGACTACATTCATGTGCGTCCTCCTTGTAGCAACCGATGCCAGCTGCCTTGTGTGCCACATAACTCGCTTTACAGAAGAAGCGTTTGCCTCTTTGATCTGTATCATTTTCATCTATGAGTCTCTAGAGAAACTGATTAAGTTGGGGAGAACTTACCCATTTCATATGCACACGGATCTTGATCAACTGAGCTTGTATTAGTGAGTTACTGTTGCTCTTCTTGTTTAAATGTGACCTATTGATTTTTCATTTAGTTTCTTTGAATTCACTGAGTGCTCCGAGAATGTCTGCTGCACAGAACTGGGAAGCAAAGGCATTGCCCCCAGCAAGTTCAAGTTCAAGTGCAGGATAGATTCACTGAAATGACACACCATAATAAAAACACACCTATATCAGTCCATTCATATATTGGAGGCAGTGGAGGAAATTTTAGTTGGATGGAGCTCATTTAGTGAAGACGATAACAGAGGTCATTCAAGGGATTTTTATGCTGTACAGTTACACATATACACAGACCCACACTTTCTCTCTCTGGTATGGATAGTGGCATTTTCAATTTATAAAGGTTAATTTATAAGCATTTTGGGGACTTATTAGCCATGGCCCATACTGTAGCAAAGGGTGCATTCCTTGACCTATTTCTCAAGGGGGTTGTTGTGTGTGCTGTTTATTTAATGGTTGTTATATCTGCCAGCGGGACGCGGGTGGTGCTGTGGGTAAAAGCCTCAGCGCCTAGGGCTTGCCGATTGAAAGGTTGGTGGTTTGAATCCCCGCAGTGGGGTGCGCTCCCGTCGTTCGGTCCCAGCGCCTGTCAACCTAGCAGTTTGAAAGCACCCCCAGGTGCAAGTAGATAAATAGGGACTGCTTACTGGCGGGAAGGTAAACGGCGTTTCCGTGTGCTGCGCTGGCTTGCCAGATGCGGCTTTGTCACGCTGGCCACGGGACCCGGAAGTGTCTCCGGACAGCGCTGGCCCCCGGCCTCTTAAGTGAGATGGGCGCACAACCCTAGAGTCTGTCAAGACTGGCCCGAACGGGTAGGGGTACCTTTACCTTTACCTATATCTGCCAGCACATCTGTTCCAGGTGGAGTCTGCTGCTTGTTGTTGTTATTTTCATACCCGCCCACCTAGCTGGGTTGCCCCAGCCACTCTGTGCTGCTTCCAACAAATATAAAAACATAATAAACCATCAAACATTAAAAACTTTCCAATGCAGGGCTGCCTTCAGATGTCTTCTAAAAGTCAGATAGTTGTTTATTTCCTTGACATCTGATGGGAGGGCATTCCACAGGGCGGGTACCACTACTGAGAAGGCCCTCTGCCTGGTTCCCTGTAAACTCACTTCTCACAGTGAGGGAACCACCAGAAGGTCCTCGCAGCTGGACTTCAGTGTCCGGGCTGAATGATGGGGGTGGAGGTATACTGGGCCAAGGCTGTTTAAAGGTCAGCAGCAACACTTTGAATTCTGCTACCCATACTGTGGCATAGGGTGCATTCCTCAACCTATTTCTCAAGGGGGTTCTTGTGTGTCCCATTTATTTACTGATTGTTATACCTGCCAGCACTTCTGTTGCAGGTGGAGTCTGCAGGGAGGATCAAGAAAGTGAAACTAGAGTTCAGACAGGGAATTAGGACCATTCTGGCTGCATAAAGGCAGCAGCCATGACCAGGAGACTAGAATATTGCTCCAGCAGTGGTCTGGAGCTAACTGAAGCTTTGTACAGTGGACACGCAGGTTGTGATTCAGTGCTTATGCACATGCGAAAAGTGTGACTTAGCACTTCTGCGCATGCGCGGCTGCTGAAACCCGGAAGTAACCCGTTCTGATACTTCTGGGTTTCGGCGGTCCATAACCTGAAAAAACGCAACCTGAAGCGTCTGTAACCCAAGGTATGACTGTACTAATGAGGAGCTACCGGTTTGTAAAGTGGTCACGTGATCCATCCAGACATGGAAGTAAAATCGAAGAGGGAAGGCAGAGCCACCAGTTCAGGCCATGTAGTTAAAGGCAGTTCCGTTGAGTTTCTCCTCTCACGAAGGATTTGGGCAGAACTAAGTCTCAATTGTGGGAATGATTCCCAAGTACAGTAAATGTTTTCCGAATGGAGGTGCTTACCACAAATGGAACAATACGGTCTTTGTGTTTTTCCCCACTCCATCCCCAATGGATATGCCATTTTGCTTTGGGATGTAAACAAGGCTGTCTTTTGAGACATTCTCAGGGTGCTTTATTAACCGTTTCCTTTGCCTGTCAGCTGCAGGTGTTCAGCCCCAGTGAATCCCAGCAATGAGACCCTGAAGTACTGGAAAGAAAACAACATCATTCCTTCAGCTGTCACATGGGCTAATCTTACAGTCTCCGTAAGTCTCTGGTCTTTGCAAACCCGCCCCCATTGGAGATGGGTTGATGTCTGTAGCACAGCATTACCAATTGATTAGATCAGCATTTATTAAACCAATAATCTTAGCACTTTTTTTTTTACATGTGTACCCTTAAAGTTCTTGTCTACAGTTACTACAATCCTGTCTTTCCTCCAAGGAACTTTTCCAAGGAACTTCATGGCTATGTGCTAATTTGAAGCCAGGCTTCTCTGATCCTTGTCTGACACTCCCACTAATTCACTACGTCAGGCATCCCCAACCTTCGGCCCTCCAGATGTTTTGGACTACAGTTCCCATCATCCCTGACCACTGGTCCTGTTAGCTAGGGATAATGGGAGTTGTAGGCCAAAACATCTGGAAGGGATGCCTGCACTACATTAGCTTTCAGTGGGTTGCAGCAGAACTGTTGTAGTAAAATATGTACACTGGTACCTTGGTTTACGAACTTAATACGTTCCGGAAGTCTGTTCTTAAACCAAAACCATTGTTAAACCACGGTGCACTTTCCCTAATGAGGCCTCCCACCGCCAGTGCCCTTCCACCGTTCGGATTCCATTCTTAGACCGAGGTAAAGTTTGCAAACTGGGACACTACTTCCGGTTTTGCGGAGTTCGTAAACTGAATCGTTCGTAAACAGGACATAAACTGAGGTACCACTGTATTTGCAAAAAGAAAATATGGAAACATAGCATTTTAAAAATAAAAAGCATGTTCCTTCATTGCTGGAAAAGAACTGTTTGAGAAAAAAATGGTTTTGGCTTTTTGTTCACATATTACAAGACAATTAAGTTTGATGAACTGCTGACGGAACCTGTCTGAACCTTGTTTAAGCCACTGTTTTATTTATTTGTTTCAACAATTTCCAACCTATGTTAGTCAGTTTGGTTTATTGTGTTTAGCAAGCAGCCTTCACACACATAAAATAATAATAATAATAACAGGAATACTGCTACTAATAATGGTTTACATTTCTACTCCCTGACCCCTAATGGATAAATCACTTCCCGTTCCCCCCTCAAGCTTTGTTACACAAATCTGCAAAGCCTTAACAAGAAATTTAAATGTTCTAAAGGATATACAGTGGTACCTCGGGTTACATACGCTTCAGGTTACATACGCTTCAGGTTACAGACTCTGCTAACCCAGAAATATTACCTCGGGTTAAGAACTTTGCTTCAGGATAAGAACAGAAATCGTGCTCTGGCGGCGCAGTGGCAGCAGGAGGCCCCATTAGCTAAAGTGGTGCTTCAGGTTAAGAACAGTTTTAGGTTAAGAATGGACCTCCGGAACGAATTAAGTACTTAAAATGAGGTACCACTGTATATCTCTCAACACCTGACAGCAAAAAACAGGTCTTTGAAAGAGACGACCTTCCCTTCTGCGATCTTGGCAATGGGCATAGCTGTCAACCTTCCCTTTTTTTGTGGGAAATTCCCTTATTTCAGCGCTGTTTCCTGCTGCTTCCCGCTGCTATCCCGGATGGTTAGATATCCCGTAGACTGTCTCTGGGACAGGTGAGGCTGCTGATCCCTTATTTTCAAATCCGAAAGTTGACAGCTATGTCAATGGGTGGATGTACAGTGGTGCCTCGCAAGACGAAATTAATTCATTCTGCGAGTTTTTTCGTCTTGTGAATTTTTCGTCTTGAGAAGCACGGTTTCCCATAGGAATGCATTGACGGTTTTAAGGAAAAGGCGCAAGACTTTTTCGTTTTGCGAAGCAAGCCCGTAGGGGAATTCGTCTTGTGAAGCAACTCAAAAAACAAAAAACTCTTTCGTCTTGTGAGTTTTTCGTCTTGCAAGGCATTCGTCTTGCGAGGTACTACTGTAATTGTTTCTGAGATCATCATAGAAAGGGCTCTCAAGGAGTACATGAGTTATGCCTTCCATTGATACAGAGTTGCAGCCACAAATTCTACCTTTCTTAGGAATTCTTAACCTCTCTGCTAAAGGAACGACATTTAGTCTTGCCTGTGTGAAGGCTGTCCTCATTTTAACATTTGGTAAATCTGCCAGATATCTTGGCAGGGATGGGTGCAATGGGATAAAAGAAGCATAGAATTTATTCGATTGACAGATGTTGATCTCAACCACTTGAGATTGCATCTCAGTGTCTCCCAGCCTTTGGAGCATTATTTAGCTCTCTCAAGAAAGGGGGCAGAGAGTCCCAAGCTTGTGGCAGCAAGCTGAATTTCACGTTTCCACAAGTTGGGAGCCATATCTTCAAACGTTTTTATGAAATATTCTGATATCTGCTTAAAAATCAGAGCTAGTCTAATGGCTTTAGCTTTAATAGGCATTACACCCAGTTCTGCATGGAGTAGTGCTATTTTTGTAGAAACAAGGACTGACAGGAGCCTGCGCGAATAATTATTTTGAGCTCTCTGCAGTGAGTCTAAATTGGCCATGGCCCGCAGTGGTGCTTCATATAACAACTTTGGCAATGCTCTGGTCTTATAAAGTTCTAAAATGGGCTGAACCAAGTTGCCCCCTTTTGTACGGTGGAATCGTAATAGTCCATTTAAAGTTCTATGAGCTAATAGTGTGCTTGATTGGACCCATGCAGACCATTTGCCTGTTCATACAACAGTTTTAATATTTGGGAAAGGCTCGTCTTTTGGAAGAGCTGTTGTGGGCTACTCTACTGATTCTTTGGCATCCAGCTTTAATGCTTAGGAAGTGTCCACACCAGTGTTCCTTATTATATTTAATGTCCTCACCCCTCCCTTGCCCTTACTTTTTTAAAGTAAGGATCTGAACCATTACAAACTTGATCATGGCCCAACTTTATCATGGTATTAAATGCCAAACATGTTCTGCACATTTAAGGATTGTGGGCTTGGGATTCTCCCACCCAAGAAATGTTGAATAGTAGAGTATCACATTTAGCCCAAATGGAGGCTTTATTTCAACTTCATTCTGCCCATTCTTACCTGGTAGGGATTGCCAACCTATGCCCACCTTGATTGTTGGACTACAGCTCCCACAATCCTTGGCCCTTGGCCATGCTGGTTGAGGATGAGTGGAGTTGGGAGCCCAGCAATCCGGAGAGCCACATCTCCCCCCTGCTGCAAGTTTAGTATTCAAATTGAGCAGCCCTAATTTATTCAAGGGGACACGGGTGGCGCTGTGGGTTAAACCACAGAGCCTAGGGCTTGCCGATCAGAAGGTTGGCGGTTTGAGTCCCTGTGACGGGGTGAGCTCCCGTTGTTCGGTCCCAGCTCCTGCCCACCTAGCAGTTCGAAAGCACGTCAAAGTACAAGTAGATAAATAGGTACCACTCTGGCGGGAAAGTAAACGGCATTTCCGTGCGCTTCTCTGGTTTGCCAGAAGCGGCTTAGTCATGCTGGCCACATGACCCGGAAGCTGTACGCCGGCTCCCTCGGCCAATAAAGTGAGATGAGTGCTGCAACCCCAGAGTCAGCCACGACTGGACCTAATGGTTAGGGGTCCCTTTACCTTTACCTTTAATTTATTCAAATGTTCATTGCATCTAATAATCACTGATGTTACCATGCCTGCTGCCTGGGCTTTCTTTTCAATGCTTTGATTACACTTGTTTGTTCAGAAATGCCGGAAGATGCTTGGAGAATTCACAGGACCTTCATGTGGCGTTGATGGCCCTTTCACCCCGGATGTTCATTTCTGGTGCTGCATTTTGTTTTTTACCACCTTTATCCTGTCGAGTACGCTGAAGAAATTTAAGACCAGTAGCTATTTCCCAAAAAGAGTAAGTAGATAGCAGCAGTGAGCACAGCAAATTCAAACCCTGGCAAATGTACGCTGTCTACCCTGTGTAACAATGACTGGCTGAATTATTTTTCTCTGTTCTGCATAATTACCACATTACCCTGGTCACATGGACAGGCTGGATTTTTTTTTTTGGGGGGGGGGTGGGCTTTCTGCTTATCTTCACCTCTACCCTGTCGGGTAAATTAAGGCACCTGGCTTTTACCATGGGGAGGGCCAAAAGGTGGCCCTGTTTGTGGCCAGTATCTGGAGCAATGGCAAAGGAGGGACATTGCTTCTCTCTCTTTCACAATGGCAGAGTACAGAGTTATAGCAGATACAATAAGCAGCAGCAGCAGCAGGTGAGGGTCAGGTATCAGGGGCAACGTTAGGGTTGCCATATTACGAAGAGCAAAACAGAGGACACATTTGCCAACTTCTACTTTTAGCTGTGGATCGCTATGGCGACTCTCATTTTACATGCCCATGAGAAAGAGGGTGTGTCCTGGAAAAAGGGGACATGTGACAAAGCGGCAGTGAGGTTGGCATGATGACCTTGTCACCACCTCCCTTCCTCTTCTATTTCCTGGTCAGCAACAGAACTGTGACTGACAGGAGACCAGGTGAACAGAGGCACATCACCTCACTATGCCATTTGCTACTGAGTGCAGAGACTTTGGGCTGCATGAAGGAACTAATGAACTAAACGAGACATTTTACTGGCTTGGGTTATGTGCTCAGCTTTTTCCTGCATTTTGAGCTGTAATCGGGATTCAGATAGACAAAGCATCTTCTGTGAATGTTGCCCCACCTAGGCTGGTTTTGTAACCTCCCCATCTGCATTTGCAGTATGTGGCTTGGCCCTCCTGCTTTTAGGGCATTTTTGAGCATCCACCTAGTCTTGCCTTCTGCTAACTTATTTAATTATTTTATTTATGCATTTACACCCCACCCGTCTTCCGAGGTGGTGTGCATAATTCTCTGCCTCCTGTGAGGTGGGTTAAGCTGAGAGAAAGTCATTGTCAGGGAACTGCCATCGGAGCTGGAGGCGGAGAGAAGGCTCCAGAGGGATGCCGGAGAGGGTCCCAGCAAAGAGAGAGGCAGCCCATCCGCTGGGGAAGGAAATCAGCGTAACACCAGTGGAGAAGGGGGGCAGATGGGGGAATCGGAGAGGTGGCTCCAGGACTCCTCGCCGGAGACCAGCGGAGAGAGTACGGGTACTCCGCTGCCCACACCCTCCCTGCGCAGAAGACTTCGGCGCAGGGAGAGTAGGAGAAGACTGGGCGTCAAACAGCTTTTATGCTGGAAGAGGTTCAAGAAATGCCCATTGACGGATCCTGCCAGCGACTGAGGCAGCCACGAAACTTGAGGCTGTCCAGACAGAAAGGGTTCAACCAGGTAACCTAGCCAGGAGTGGTGGCAACTTACGCACGAGCAACCCCTAGAACCATTACAGTCATCATCCAGGGAGCTTCATGGCTGAGTGGGAATTTGAACCCTTCCTCCAAGGTCTCAGTCTGACACTCTATCCACTACGCCACAGTGCCTCTCATACTGCACTGTGTTCTGGATTATGTGCATTAATTTGCAAATAGGATAGTGTGCAAACAGTCCTGCATTGCGGTGAGGCGGCTTAACTCAAGGCTTTCTGGCCTGCAGTCCTTTTCAGCCCCTGTCTCAGCCATCAGCATACTAATTAGCCTGCTAAGTGCTCTGATAACCAACATATATCCTCTTGCTGAGCCCTCTCTTGTTTTTGTTTTTTTGCGATAGATTCGTTCAACAGTAGGTGATTTTGCTATTTTCATTACCATTGCTATCATGGTTCTAATTGACTACTTAGTTGGAATCCCATCACCGAAGCTACATGTTCCCAGGGTCTTCAAGGTAGGCACCTTTTTTTGATGATAGATTTGATGTGGTTTCTTAAGCGCTTTTTGGTATGGAAAATAAGGTATGTCTATGTGATTGGGGCAGAAGAGGACAGCACCATACAAGGTTCTGTCTCTCTTCTGGGGGACAAGTGATATTTCATAGCTAAATGTGCATAGGGGGAAACTGAGGTTTGGGAGTTGTGTCTACTATTTGCAGTGGATGGGGCAGAGAGATGCAGCTAGGTAATTTTAGACTCTGGGCTTAAATGTCTTAGACATCACCAGGATAGTAATGTGTATTACTACACTTAGGTCCTATGGCTGGGTTGGGATGGCATGGGGATGAGGGACCAACTCCCTTCTCTAGCGGGGGCCCAATTAGTGCCATTGCCTTCCGTTAAGAGTTTGGGTGTAATCCTTGACGCCTCCCTTTCCATGGAGGCGCAAGTTACAGCAACAGCCAAGGCGACATTTTTCCAACTTCGCCGCATCAAGCAGTTGGTCCCTTACCTTTCCCGCCCTGACCTGGCCACAGTGATCCATGCGACGGTCATCTCCAGGCTTGACTACTGTAATTCGCTCTACACGGGGCTGCCCTTGAAGCTGACCCAGAAACTCCAGCGGGTGCAGAATGCTGCAGTGAGGCTCCTCACGGGGTCTCTGCCATGGGAGCATATTCACCCAGTGCTTTTTAAACTGCACTGGCTCCCGGTAGAGTACAGGGTCAGATTTTAATGTTTCAATATTTCAATGTTGTATTTTAATTTTGTTTTTAAGTTGTAATCATTCAACTTGTTTTTATTATTGCTTGTAAGCTGCTCTGAGCCCGGCCTTGGCTGGGGAGGGCGGGGTATAAATATTATTATTATTATTATTATTATTACTACTTCAAAATTTGGTAAGTCATCCCTGCAGTATTCCTATACCTTTTCCTGAGAGGGGCCCTGGACATCTGCCCCGATTGGGCATAGGTAGATTACCGGACAATGAGGCAAGGTGTAGAGTACAGGAGGTGAGAAGAATTCCAGGCTTGAAATAAGCAGGTGGGTGTTTAAAAGCAGAGTGGAAAGCAGAAAGATGAAAGTGCTAAAGAATTGTGGAATTAGAAGTTGGTGGCTCTGTCGTCCAGCCAAGGCAGAAGCGACACTGTGGAAACAAGCAAAGGTTGCAGACGGTCCCATCATAACTGAAAATGCTTGAAAGATGCTTGTGCATGGTAAAATATTTGTGTCTTGCCACCTTAAGAAAAACACCCCAAGGGTGGATTCAGGGGACCATGTTTATTCTTCTCTGCAATTAACGTTTTGTTTTGCGAAACCTAAAGCCCTCTGCTGAACTTGGCATGTGGCTCCACCCCACATTCCCTAAAGTGGTGGTATTCAAATGTCCTCCCCACCACAGTGCTAAGGAACCACAGCATGGCCAGCTGTGGGATCCCTACATGTTGCGGATGAATCTTCAGCTTATTCTAGAGTACACAGATCAAGAATCCTCTCCAGGTGTGTGTTATAGGGAAAGATGGCAAATTGGCTGTCTTTTGGGTCGTTTGGCTTCTGTTACCCACCTTATCAGTGAGAACCTCCACCAATTTTCTGAGGGTTTCCCATTGTTGCTAGGATCAAAGTTTGAAAACCACTGCCTATGAGTATTGTTACTAGACAAAAGTAACCGGTCAGGATTACTGACTGCAGGGGTTGCTGCATGGCTTATAAAATACAGCACCAGAGTATGTCTTCTGTCCTCTCTTTTTCTTCCCATACCTCTCTCTGGTCACCCAGGCCTCTTGTTGTATTGTAGCCTTCTTCAGCCAGGTGCCCTCCATATGTTTTTGATGGCAACTTCCTTATTTTATTTATTTTATATTATATCATACAGTATTTACCAATAATATTGTGTCTGTTATCGTATTTAGTACATCCAAGGTTGACAATTGATCTCTTCTATATTGACTACGGGATGCGGGTGGTGCTGTGGTCTAAACCACTGAGCCTAGGGCTTGCCGATTGGAAGGTCGGCGGTTCGAATCCCCACGACGGGGTGAGCTCCCGTTGCTCGGTCCCTGCTCCTGCCAACCTAGCAGTTCGAAAGCACGCCAAAGTGCAAGTAGATAAATAGGTACCGCTCTGGCAGGAAGGTAAGCTGCATTTCCATGCGCTGCTCTGGTTTCGCCAGAAGCGGCTTAGTCATACTGGCCACATGTCTCTCAGCCAGTAAAGCGAGATGATCACTGCAACCCCAGAGTCATTCGCGACTGGACTTAACTGTCAGGAGTCCTTTACCTTTACCTTTTTATGTTGACTCCAGTATAAAATGCACATTGCCCAATTAAGATGGAACTTCCATAATCTCTGGCTATTGGCCATGCTGGAAGGGGCTGATGGGAGCTGGAACTCAACAGCATGTGGAAGGCGATGGATTGAGGAAGAGTGCTGTATTGCATGGATCAAGTTGGTCACTATATTGACACGAGAAGTAGTTACAGTGGTACCTTGGAACTCGAATGTAATCTGTTCCGGAAGACCATTCGACCTCCGAAACGTTCAGGTTCCAAGCCACAGCTTCTGATTGGTTCTTGCTCTCAGTGGAAGCTGCGTCGGATGTTTGAGTTCCGAGGGACATTCAAAAACTGGAGCACTTCCGGGTTTTCGGCTATCGGGAACCGAAACGTTCTGCAATGGAGCCGTTCGAGTTCCGAGCTACCACTGTATTTTATAGGGCATAGGCCTATTGCCAGGATATGTGTATCTGATCTGATGAGTGTCTCAAAACTGTGAATCCTTAGGGTCATATCCAAATGTCTGACACCCCAAGCATATGGAGAGCATTTTTAAATTTAGGATGGGGAGCCATAGGCGAGGCTGTTGTGCAGCGTGCTGTGACATCCTAGAATTTTCAGGACACCAAGAAGAATAGCAGCTGAGAGTGTGCAGTGCACCAACACTGTGTATTATTCTGCAGCCAACAAGAGACGACCGTGGGTGGCTCATTAGTCCAGTTGGTGACAATCCCGGGTGGACAGTAGCAGCAGCTATCATCCCAGCTCTGCTGTGCACCATACTGATATTTATGGACCAGCAGATCACTGCAGTTATTGTGAACAGGAAGGAACATAAGCTTAAGGTAATGGTATACTTTGCTTGTTGAAGTCTGCAATACTTTTATTTATATTACTATGATATGAGATGTATAATCATGCTGCCTACTAGGACAGCAGCATTGTGATGGCATTAAAAGGCTCAGATGAAAGATACTTAGTCGTGTTCTTTCATTTCCGTGGGACTGCTCTGAGTAAAACTTAGTTGAATGCCACCCACTGGTTTTAATCAGTGCTTTGGTCCCATTGCAGTTAGTAGCACATTAGACTAATGTAAGCCTCAGTGATTTTAATGGGACTAAAACATTACTACTCCCATCCTTAGCTGAGAGTAAATCTCATTAATCTCAATGGGCCTTGCTTCTGAGTAGGCATGTTTAGGATTGCAATGTACAACTGGATGCAACCTCTTGCTTGCAGGTATTATATATATATATATATTCTTTGTCATCCTAATCTTCAGGTTTGGGGAAGTGCACATCTCATGCTGCTACATTTTTACAATGTAATGAATAAAAACTGTCCTTCGACTCAATCAAATGCCTTCCTGACACACAGGAACACATAATTCATGCTTGTTTCTGCTGATATTCACTTTCAGCAATTACATTTATTCCTTTTCTCATATTGTGAACTGAAGCCCAACTGCTTCTAAACTCTGGTGGTGATTAATATATTTAGAAAAATTCCACAAGTGGCCAATATGACCACTTATTTTATTTTAAAAATAAGAGTGAATTTTCATTTTTTCAAGTGTTTGAAAAATGGGAATGTGTCTGATAATTATTTAAGAATTCTGTGATAAGTATTAGTCTTACAAAAATCTGTTATAAAATTGCTTGGAAACCAACAGTTTATTGGGTTGTTCCAATAAACAGATAACCTGTCTCACATTTTCTTCCATATCCACTTCTTAACATATCCTCATCTGCACTGCTAATCTTAGGTATATCCAGATCACACATAATGCCCTCATTAGATCTAGGTTATCTGATGAATTGTGGGACGCGGGTGGCGCTGTGGGTAAAACCTCAGTGCGTAGGACTTGCCGATCTCATGGTCGGCGGTTCGAATCCCCGCGGCGGGGTGCGCTCCCGTCGTTTGGTCCCAGCGCCTGCCAACCTAGCAGTTCAAAAGCACCCTTGGGTGCAAGTAGATAAATAGGGACCGCTTACCAGCGGGAAGGTAAACGGCGTTCCGTGTGCTACGCTGGCTCGCCAGATGCAGCTTGTCACGCTGGCCACGTGACCCGGAAGTGTCTGCGGACAGCGCTGGCTCCCGGCCTCTAGAGTGAGATGAGCGCACAACCCTAGAGTCTGGCAAGACTGGCCCATACGGGCAGGGGTACCTTTACCTTTACCTTATCTGATGAATAAACGGCTTTATAAAATTCAAAAGGCAAAGTTACAATTTCTTTCTTTTTTTTTTTTAATAATCTCTTTCCCTGTTCTAAATTAATCAAGGTGGTAATGTTCCTCTTTTGTTTGTCCACAAACTTACTAGCAAACTTACTTATCAGCTTTATTGCCTTTCTTGAAATAGGTCTGCTTAGTAAATAAGTAGATTTCTTTCTGCTTTTAAAACAACTTGCAAAACCCAACCGCACCTCCCAGCAGATCTCAGGGTATGGGAAATTACATATGGGAGAAAGTGGGCTCTCTAAGAGATTGTGTGTGTGTGTGGTTTTAACTAGTTCAAAGTACTGAAAGAATCTTGCATCTGACAGAGGTTGGATAATCTGCTTCTTACCTACTACCATCTTCCATGGTATGAAGAATTAGGGCCTGACCTTTGCCATCAGGTGTCCTGTGACCTCTGTTGCATTTCAAACATGTGATAAGCCTTTCTCTAGAACTTGTTAGTGTTTGATAGCTCTCTGAATATATAAGCTTCTAGCTGCCATCTGCTAATGACTTATATCTCCACAGAAAGGGGGCGGCTACCACTTGGACCTTCTAACGGTGGGCGTCATGATTGGTGTGTGTTCAGTGATGGGGTTGCCTTGGTTTGTTGCTGCCACTGTTCTTTCCATCAGTCATGTGAACAGCCTCAAACTGGAGTCCACTGTGGCAGCTCCTGGAGAGCAACCTAAATTCCTGGGCATACGTGAGCAAAGAGCTACTGGATTGATGATTTTTATACTAATGGGCCTCTCGGTTTTCATCACTAGTGCGTTGCAGGTAAAGGGAACATTCAAGGTTACAATATGACAATAACCCCATTTTGGGGAAAGCACTGAAATTAGATGGTGTTGGTTTTAATATGAGAAACCAGCTTTGGCAATAGCAATTAACCCTGGATTTCTGTTCCAAAAGTGCACTTATGGTATTTGCAGAAGGTGTTTTGGAGAGATGACCTCATTAAATGGGGGCTTTATATCCTTCTGCTCCTCAGACTATAGGTACCTAGAGCACAGTTTTTTCTGCATTAAGTTGAAGCCAGATAATTGTCTTATACTCAAAATAGCAAAAATATCCTTTCTCTCGGCTCCCATGTGCTACTAAATTGACATGTAGACAATTGCACAGTTAGACCCTAATGTTAGGATTGCGGCCTAAGTCTTTGCTCAGTCTGCATTTCATTGACAAGATAAGGGTTGGAAGAGTTGCCAGGAGATATCACAGAGGCAGGGAGGAGAGGCTGAGAAGGCAGATTTAGGCTTTCTTGGTGGGTCATTTAATATTATTTGCCAATAGAATGACAGCTAGGAACTGTGCTTCAAGAGGTTGATGCATCCTATTAAGTGTGCCCCACAAATAAATATATAACTCATCTGTTTGTAATGCAAAGTTTGCTGCTTATTAGTTATAGTTGTCTCTATTGACTTTTTACAACCAAGCCTTTATGCTTTATGAATTTTGTACTATGCTTTTAAATGCTGTTTTTACTGTTCTTGGATGCTGTTTGGAGTGTTATTTTGGCAGAAGGTATGATTTATAAGTGCTTGAAGTGAATGAATAAATGAATAGTGGAATGATGTGTGTACTCCTTTTCCAGTTTATACCTATGCCTGTCCTCTATGGAGTGTTCCTGTACATGGGTGTTTCTTCCCTGGACGGAATTCAGGTATGCAATTTTACTGACTACAAGGAATTGCCAAAAAGAGGCAGATCAACACAATGTTGTTGTTGTTTAGTCGTTTAGTCCTGTCCGACACTTCGTGACCCCATGGACCAGAGCACGCCAGGCACTTCTGTCTTCCACTGCCTCCCACAGTTTGGTCAAACTCATGCTGGTAGCTTCGAGAACACTATCCAACCATCTCATCCTCTGTCGTCCCCTTCTCCTTGTGCCCTCCATCTTTCCCAACAAATGCCCTTAGCTATTTTATGCGGGTTTGTGTAAGGTAGTTCATGAAGTAGGCACTTTATAGTAATTTATGCCTTGTTTCAAATGCTTGATTTATTCTGTTGTATGCTCTTCCTAGTTCTTTGATCGCCTGAAGCTCATTGGAATGCCAACCAAACACCAGCCGGACTTCATCTATCTTCGACACGTTCCATTGCGAAAAGTGCACCTCTTCACTGCCATCCAGCTGAGCTGCCTCATTATTCTCTGGGCTATCAAGGCATCTCGTGCTGCTATTGTCTTTCCCATGATGGTAAAAACCTATAACAAAATGCTGAACAGGCCATAATGTTATCACGTGGACCGAGATTGCATCTGTAAAAATTGGCCTGTGTTTTGTGTCTTACTTTCCCGTTTATTAATGGGAATTCTGTTCCCCAAATGGCTTTTGTATCCTCAGCATATTTCTTTGGTTACACAGTATTTATAAGCCAGTGTAGAAAAGTGGATAACAGAAGTCGAACCAGAAGACAGGTTTGTTGTTGTTTAGTCGTGTCCGACTCTTCATGACCCAATGGACCAGAGCACACCAGGCACTCCTGTCTTCCACTGCCTCCCGCAGCTTGGTCAGACTCATGCTGGTAGCTTTGAGAACACTGTCCAACCATCTCGTCCTCTGTCATCCCCTTCTCCTTGTGCCCTCAATCTTTCCCAACATCAGGGTCTTTTCCAGGAAGTCTTCTCTTCTCATGAGGTGGCCAAAGTATTGGAGCCTCAGCTTCACAATCTGTCCTTCCAGTGAGCGAAGGCAGTTTAGCCATCCACAGTTTAACCAAATTGGAAGGGATGGAAGGTGTCAGTAAAAAGGTAAAGGGACCCCTGACCATTAGGTCCTGTTGTGACTGACTCTGGGGTTGTGGTGCTCATCTCGCTTTATTGGCCGAGGGAGTCAGCGTACAGCTTCTGGGTCATGTGGCCAGCATGACTAAGCTGCCAGGTTGGCAGGAGCAGGGACCGAGGAACGGGAGCTCACCCTGTCACGGGGTTTCGAAACACCGACCTTCTGATCGGCAAGTCCTAGGCTCTGTGGTTAAACCCACAGTGCCACCCGTGTCCCTAACGTGTCAGTAGTACCACCACAAATGTAAACATGGACTCTGATCTAACATCTGTGTGCAGTCCAGTTCAATAGTTGGCAGTAGTTCCAATCAGCCTTATTTTTTTTTGGGGGGGGGAGATTCAATTCAGTTCCTCGCTGTCCCCTGTGCTGGCCCAGTATATTTTGATCCCTGAAGCAGAGCTTAAATGGTTCCCTCCCCACTAGGGCCAACACTTTTGAAAGTTTTGCTGCAACACCAATTCCTGCCTTCATCTATCCTTCATCTGTCCCCATGGTGTTGTCTAAAGCAAGTTGCTTTGCTCTGCTGCATGGTAGAGGCAGCCCTGGCTTCCCCTTCATAAAGGTAAAGGTAAAGGTACCCCTGCCCATACTGGCCAGTCGTGTCCGACTCTAGGGTTGGGCGCCCATCTCACTTAAGAGGCCGGGGGCCAGCGCTGTCCGAAGACACTTCCAGGTCATGTGGCCAGCGTGACGAAGCTGCAGCTGGTGAGCCAGCACCAGCGCAGCGCACGGAAACGCCGTTTACCTTCCCGCTATAAAGCGGTCCCTATTTATCTACTTGCACTTAGGGGTGCTTTCGAACTGCTAGGTGGGCAGGAGCTGGGACTGAACGACGGGAGCTCACCCCGCCACGGGGATTAGAACCGCCAACCATGTGATCGGCAGGTCCTAGGCACTGAGGTTTTACCCACAGCGCCACCCGCGTCCCTCACCCCTTCATAATAGCTGACTATTGCTATTGTTTGATTGCCTGAGCTGGGTTACAAACATGCTGGATTTTCATTAACATGTAACCCCCAAAATTTTGGATCCCCTCCAAGCTGATACTAAACTGATGTTTTCCTTTTGTGCTACAGACCCTGTGTTTTGTGTTCCCCACCAGCTGAATAATTGACACAGCAAACCAGGGTTCCAAGTTAACACCCCCAAATCCGGCATTGTCTAATCACCTCCAAACTGATGCCAAAGTTTTGTGTTCATTTTGTGCCATTTGGTCCTGAAAAGCCCATGTTTGGTACCTCCACCCCACTCAGAACTGCGTACAGTGGTGCCCCGCAAGACGAATGCCTCGCAAGACAGAAAACCCGCTAGACGAAAGGGTTTTCCGTTTTGGAGGTGCTTCGCAAAACGAATTTGCTATGGGCTTGCTTCGCAAGACGAAAATGTCTTGCGAGTTCCTGCGGGTTTTTTTTTCCTCCCCCCCCTTTTTCTCAAGCCGCTAAGCCGCTTAACAGCTGATCCGCTAAGCCGCTTATCAGCTGATCCGCTAAGCCGCTTATCAGCTGATCCGCTAAGCCGCTTATCAGCTGAACCGCTAAGCCTGCTAAGCCGCTAATAACGCTAATCCGCTAAGCCGCTAATGGGCTTGCTTCGCAAGATGAAAAAAACCGCAAGACGAAGAGACTCGCGGAACGGATTCTTTTCATCTTGCGAGGCACCACTGTAGTTAATAGACTGAGAGCCAGAGGTATTCCCCCAAACAAAATGGCACAAAAAGGACGCAAAACTTTGGCATTAGTTTGGAGGGATTTGGGGATTACACATTAATGAAGTTCTCTTGCTCTCCTGTTGGCCTCCTTGCCACAAACAAAACTCTGCAGCAAGAATGGCAATCTTTGCATAACATTTGATCATCGAAGAGGAGAGTAAAGAAAATTGTGTCTTTCTCCCCCTGTCTGGTACCCTTTATCCCCTTTGTCTTCATCTGTGTATTGTTCCAGTTGGTGAATCCTCTCATTAAGAGTGTGATTACTCTTTACCTTTTCCCACCTTCCCATTTCTCTTCTCCTTACTACAACAAGGTTTTGGCGTTGGTCTTTGTACGGAAGCTCATGGATGTCTGCTTTTCAAAGCGGGAACTCAGTTGGCTTGATGACCTTATGCCAGAGAGCAAGAAGAAAAGATTGGACGATGCACAGATTGTGGCAGAGCAAGCAGAGCAAGCAGAGCAAGGAGAGGTAAGCAGGTTTATTTATTGCATGTATGTGTCCACCCTTCAGAACCTGATTATGCTGTAGCAAAGTTAGGTAAAGGTAAAGGGACCCCTGACCATTAGGTCCAGTCGTGACCGACTCTGGGGTTGCGGTGCTCATTTATTGGCCGAGGGAGCCGGCGTACAGCTTCTGGGTCATGTGGCCAGCATGACTAAGCCGCTTCTGGAGAACCAGAGCAGCGCACGGAAATGCCGTTAAACTTCCCACCGGAGCGGTACCTATTTATCTACTTGCACTTTAACATGCTTTCGAACTGCTAGGTTGGCAGGAGCAGGGACCAAGCAAAGGGAGCTCACCCCGTCGTGGGGATTCAAACCGCTGGAATAAAGGAATAAAGAGAAAGGAAATGAGAAAGAAATAGATAAAAGGTCAAATGACTTCCAGCTAGCCATCTCTCAGTTGTATATACAGTCATACCTTGGTTCCCCAATGCTTTGGGAGTCGAACGTTTTGGCTCCTGAACGCCGCAAACCCGGAAGTGAGGGTTCCAGTTTGCAAACGTTATTTGGAAGCCAAATATCTGACTCGGCTTCTGCGGCTTCCAATTGAGTGCAGAATGCTCCTGCAGCCAATAGGAAGCCGCGCCTTGGTTGTTGAACATTTTCAGAAGTAAACGGACTTCCGGAACGGATTCCGTTTGACAACCAAGGTACGATACAATAATTCTTCAAAGTGGTCAAATGTTCAATCTAAATTAATATCCAACTGTTCTGCCCTCTGCTGGGCAATGTTTTTCCAATCTTCAGGAACTTTGTTCTGAGTCACTTTTTCAGCCGTCCCAGATCCATCCTCCAGACTCTCAGCTTGGTCAGGACCATGACAGTCAATGCCTCACAATTCCAGTTACGGTGCAAGGAATTTAAATGGGAGATGATCTGGCTGTGTACTGTACTGTAATTGTCCTTGAATTGTGGCCCGCACCCACCGCACCCCCTTCCTCCGCCCCTGGATCTGTATAACTGCACACAGGCTTTCTTTGCACAACCTTGCAAAAAGTGGGGTCCCTGTGTACACACACACACTTTATATATTTGTATGCTTTGTTCACATGTTCAGAGGAATGCATAGAGACTAAGGCTTAGTTCACATTCCTGTTCACCGTGCGTTGTTATAAAATGTTACTTTTCGATGTGTTGTTTCTCAAATCAGCCTTACGCCAGTTTTATGTGTCAAACAGGAGTCTGAAGGGATGAAAGAATCTTCAGAAGAAGCTGTAGTTCAAATGCCAAATTTTCTTACTGTACCAGGAGCTGGAACTCCACCACCAAAACTTCCCAAAAAAAATACCAACAGGTAAAAACACAAAACGGGTAAAAACACAAAATTGTGAAGTCAAAAAGAAAATATTAGTCTTTGGGGAGGTCGTAAAATCAACACAAAAAGGGCATTCAATGGCACTAAATGAGTGATCAATGCTTGCTATAATTTTGGTGAATTCCAGATATCCAGAAATTGCATGTTTCCTCTTTTATTTTTGAATATCTCTTATTTTGTGTTCCAGTGGCCTTTTACAATAGCAGGGAGAGAAATTCAACTTGGCAATGCTGTGTTAATTAACATCTGTAGTGGGCAAGGAGACCATTGTCTCTATTCAGTTACAGATAAACAGAGCTGAACTTCTTGGTGAATTGCAATTCAGCAGTTTCACACTGGAGCTTCCCTTTGAAACTGATTTCCTCAAGAATCGCCACTTTTATGATCAATAGCAGAGAGTCTTTTATGATCAATAGCAGAGAGTCTACCAGGACGCTCTGCAACTGATCTAAAGATGGCCATACTTGTTAGTCTTTCAGGTACTACAAAACTCTTATTTGACTTTGCATTATTTTGCAGTGCTTTTAATTTCACTGTCCTAGGAGTTAATCTCTAACTAAAATGATTATTGCAGGCCTGATCCTTTAGATATCAACATCACTGACGAAATGGCTAAAACAATCTTGTGGAAGAACATCGTGAATCAATAAATGCTCTAAATCAAGAGTAGAGGTATGGAGATTTCGCTGTACAGTGACCCTGGACCTGTACTTACCCATGCAATCTTCAAGCCAGCCAGCTAGAGTGGTTAATTTAAGGTACTGGCGAGAGCAGAGCATTAAACAATTTCACCCACACCCACCCTGCAAAATAAAGTGTTTTAAAAATAGCATGCTGGAACACAGCCTACCCAAACAGCTATTCCACATTCACTAAGGTGGACAGAACATAGCAGAGTGTGCATGCAGACACAAACCATTATGCCGTCTGGACTGTGGAAAGTCTATTGCAATGCTACACTTCGATTACAACAGTGGAGCAATCATTAGGTAGTGCTAGGAGCTCCCTGTCTGGTAGCACATCTAATCTATTTTGCACTGTATTTCTGTGTGCAAAGGATACAAGCATTTGACAGTCACTGATAGGCAAACTGACACTGTTTCTCATGCTCTCGGACTTAGAGTCATAGAACCATAGATTCATAGAGCTGGAAGGGACCGTGAGGATCATCTAGTCCAAGGTTTCCAAACTTGTATCTCCAGCTGTTTTGGGATTACAGTTCTCATCATCCCTGACCACTGGTCCTGTTAGCTACCCTCTGGCTTAAGCCAGGTAAACAAGGCTTTGGGAAGGAGGCATAAGGCTCTGGCAAGTTCCTAGAGCCCTCCCTCCTCCTTCCCAAAGCCTGGTAAACACTTGCCTGGCTTTGCAAAGGAGACAGGAAGACTCTAGAACCCTGTAAGAGCCCTCATGCCTCCTCCTTCAAGCCAGGCAAGTGCTTACTGGGCTCTGAGAAGTCACCCTCCTTGGTTGTGCACCCAGTGTCCCTTCGCCTCTTGTGTTACCCTAAATCATCTTTGATAGAAGAAGATGGAGCTTGGAGAAGAAACCGCATTGATTCCTACCTTCAGAATGTCCAGAATTAATCTATCTCTAATAGCATGTTTTGGTTCACAGCTTTGCCATTCATGCCCCTCTGCTTTGGACGAGGAGCAGCAGCACACGAAGATGACTCAGGGAAGAGCCAAGACATGCAGGCAAGGAAGAAAAATGCTTTTGCAATAGAAAAGGGTGCAAGCAAACAAACTGCCCCAGTACTTCCTTCACACAAGTAACTGGGTTCATATTAAAAAGCCATTCAGAAGTGTTTTGAATATCCTTTAGTGTGCTTCAGTGGGCATCCTAATTATCTTCAGACCAGCAAATCAAGACGCACATGAAACAATGAAAATTCAGTGTTAAAGCCTGTGTGTGTGTGTGTGTGTGTGTGTATGTGTGTGTACATTTGCCGTGTTGCAGTTTCTTAGCTATAGAGAGACTGCTGTCTCTGCATACTTAAAGTCTCCCTCTTCAGTGTCTGTTTTTTTTAACCTTTTAAACTTTGAATGTACAACACCACCACTATGTTTGGATTTTCTTTTTTTATTCTTTGTATTTACTTATTCTTTGCAGAAATAGTTCAATTAGGGTTTGCCTGAGTTTCTACACTGAATCACAGAAGCAACTGATAAGAGATAATTTACAAGAAAAGGTGGGGCGGGGAATGGCCTTCTGAAATGCTCATTTTAGAAAAAATTAAGTCACATTATTTTAATTCCTTTGTTTTTTTAGCTACTTTATGATGAAACCCTAATTCATCAGAACATTTACATGTTTCAGTCACAATATAGACATGGGCCAAACATATCTGTGTTGATTTGTCTGTGTGTGTGATCTTCATGGTCTAGGTAAAAGCAACCAAGCCATTGACCATAGCAATGTAAATGAGCTAGCAGGTTAGAGAAGGGCAATTGTGTCAACAGCTATTGATATCACAATCGGCACTCTCTTGACAAATCCCTGCAGCCCAATGTATTATGAGGGCAAAAGTGGACTGATATGGGGAGAGCAGCAGTTGAGCCCAGAAATGTGATCAGAAATGTTGAGTTCATAGATTGAGAACAAAACAACAGGCATCAAAAGTTGCCTTTGAGGTGGTTGGGCCAGGAGTCGCAGTGCCTCAGGGCATGGAAACTTAGTTCATGATATTCTTCTACCCCTTTGAAATTAATAACATCAGAGCTAATTGATCTACTAGACAGAAATTTGGTTCTTGATTATTCTGTTTTCTATTATCGTTGGGGAACATTGGGGTTCTCAAGCATGGTTCTTGTGTGCCTTTTCAGGTCAAGAAGCATGGTTCTTGTGTGCCTTTTCAGGTCAACAAAACTTCCCATCACCTCCCCAAGTGTTAATTGGCCAAGAAATGATGACTAGGACCAATGCTATTGCCCCAAGTGATGCTTGGTCATTTGAATTGATGGCATGATTTCAGGTGCCCCAAGGGCAGGTTTCAAGGAAGCCAACCAACCAGTTTGCTCCATTGGGGCCCTGTGCATTATCCGCTACTGCAACTGGGAGGGAGACATAACTGTACTACAGAGCAGAGACTCACTCTGCTTCCTCGCCCATCCAATCTGGTGCTTTGACTATGTGGCAGGGCGGCTGATGGTAGCATAAGTAGTTTATGCTTCCAAAGCTGCTGGCACCTCAAAAGAATTGGTTGCATAGCATTCTGACCATCCTGGGCCCCTCAAAATTCAGAGAAGTTAAAAAATTTAAATAGACAAGAAAGAGATGGGCATGGCCTGCTGACTTTTCAGAACAAATCAATAATATCTGTCCTGACTTCTGCTGCCTTTTTGTACCCAAGAGCCAGATTGTGTGTGTGTGTTGATTTCCTCATAAAGCAGTTCTCTGCATTGGCCAATCCATACTTTGTCAAAACCTTTGAGGGACAAGGCAGGGATGATAGGCCAGGTGAGTAGGTCAGGATTCTCCAACCTAGACAGAACACTGTTGTCTTTTCTCAAGTTCTTCCTGTAGGTTTTTCTGTACCAAGTAAATTGATATTTTTCAGAAGCTGGACATGTGTTTATTGAGGACTCATTGGGAAAGAGGGTACTAAGCTGGGAACAACAATACCACATGCTTAAAACTCATTTAAAGCTATTCCTTCACAGTAGAAAACCCTGGAACAGAAGTTCTGTGATGGAGACGCTTAGCAGCGATTCTTGCTCCCAATATTTTTTTGGAGGAAGCGGTGGCAGTTTATTCTGAAAACCTTTAGCAGTTTCATTCCACCTAGATCTAAGTGCAATTTAGATCTGTTACCCTTCCATGACACTTAAGCCAAACTACATTGCTCATTTCTCCAATTCTCTCCTTATCAATATTCCTTCATCTCTTGGCTATGTGAAGAAAACCAGCATGGTGGATAGAGTTGTGAGTGGTTTATTTTCCTTGTAAATGTTTGCCTCAAGAGTGGCTGGGGAAACCCAGCTGGATGGGCGGGGTACAAATATTAAAATTATTATTATCAAGACCCAGAATGAAGACATGAGACTCAAGAGCTGGACTGAAAAGAAGAGCACAACTTTTATTGATAGACAACATGATCGGCAATGAGCAAAAGTCCTCTCTCCTTATCCCTCTTTCAGAGTATGAGTTCTTGGTGATAAGGTGAGAGCCAGGAGGTACTGTCTTCCACAGTCTGCTTCCTTTGGGTGACAGTACCCTGGCTCAGATTCTTGTGCTGCATTGCTGGCCCTTTTATGGCACACAGAGGCAAGCAAGGGAGAAGCAAGCACTTACATACATACTTAAATCCCACTTCCCACTATTGACTGCCATCCTTGCCAGATCTGCATTGCAGTCTTGTGTTCCAAGGGTGTGAGCAAAGCCATCTCATTCACAAGCACACAAGGAGCTGTGGAGGGGTAGTCAAAGTGGTGGTATTGCCCTTTTAAAGTGGCTGTAATTGTAGGGATTCCATGCTTTAAGTAAGCAGCCTTTAAGACTGGCAGGAAATCAAAGGCGCACATTCCATATCTGGGCTTAATTCCTTATGCTGAGAGTGGTTTACGAGATTATACAACTGGAATAGAGGCGTACCATATTTTTCGCTCTATAAGACACACCAGACCACAAGACGCACCTAGTTTTTGGAGGACGAAAACAAGAAAAAAAATATTCTGAATCTCAGAAGCCAGAACAGCAAGAGAGATCACTGCGCAGTGAAAGCAGCAATCCCTCTTGCTGTTCTGGCTTCTGGGATAGCTGCGCAGCCTGCATTCGCTCCATAAGACGCACACACATTTCCCCTTACTTTTTAGGAGAGAAAAAGTGAGTCTTATAGAGCAAAAAATACGGTATATTTCATGGGGGAAAGTGGGCAAGAGGTCTGTTAGGTTACACCTGTTGTCCTTGGGAACAGAGAGCATTAAATGCCCTGCAGGAATGGGCATGCTGAATTGGTCAAGGTAAACCTACCAATTCTAACCTGGGGGCAGGTTTGGGAGACAGGATGCAAATCGTTTGCAAGTCACTCTGAACCTTGGGGTGATTTTTTTTTTTCTGAAGCAAAATTGAGATTGTTTTAAGATACTTCATTGGTGAGAACATTTAGCATTAGGATTTGCTAGTTAGGATTTCAAAAATTCTGTCCCATGCCCAGGTAGCATTAGTGAGTAGACCTAAGGCAAGTGGTTGCGAGATGATACCTACCAGGTAAAGGATTGAGCCAAGGCAGAGTTTGGTGAATTAGGAACATAAGTGTGATGGGATTTGGCTGGTCAGGGTAAAGCAGAGGCAGAAAATAGTGTGTAGCAGAATCAGGTTTCTCCTTTGTCACCGATGAAATACAGTGGTGCCTCGCAAGACGAAATTATTTCGTTGTGCGAGTTTTTTCGTTGTGCGAGTTTTTTTGTCTTGCGAAGCACCACTGCATTTAAACACTGACAACGGCGGGGAGGGGGGGGGGAGAAGCAGGACAGCTGCCGCAGCCGGTACCTCAGACTCACCCGCGCGTTGTGGCCACCGCGTGATGCGGCTGCTGGAGGGTGGCGGGGCTCAGGAGCGTGACTCCGGCTGCAACACTGGCTGCTGGCGGCAACGGCTCACTGAGAAGAGTGCACGAGGTGGGTGGGCAGTGGCGCGAGGCAGCCGGAAGGTCGGCCGTCAGCCGGAAGGTGGGAGGGAGCCGGAGGAGCGGGGAAGCAAGCGTGTGTGCGTGCAGTGACCATCGCCATGACACGAGAGGCAGGGCCGTTTCATCTAGCGAAGCAAGCCCTTAGGAAAATCCGTCTTGCGAAGCACCTCAGAAAACGAAAAACCCTTTCGTCTAGCGAGTTTTTCGTCTTCCGAGGCATTCGTCTTGCGGGGTACCACTGTATTGTTTTGGGCCACTGTTGCATTCCCATTTGCTCGCCCATTTCACTGAAGTCAGAGGAACTCCCAATAAATGTTAGGTTTAAGGTCTAGGTGTCAGCGACTTGAACTTAACTGGATTGCAGGTCAAATAATGGATGGAGCTATACCTACCAAGCACCACTTTATTGAAACGCAGTTTTGAATTTCCTCTCTGACTTGAATTTCAAAATCTCCACCACTTGACCTGCCATGAAAGTTAAGCCGAGAAAAACCAGAGTATCTACGTTAACATTTGCATTCATTCTATTCATGGTTCTCCTTGTATGCCAAGAGACAAAAATTTCCATTTTCATGCCATGAATAATCAGCAGCTTTCCTTTCAATTCTACCCTAAGCACCTCCTGCTTGTCCCTGCAAAAGGACCTTGCAATATTTGCTTGGCAATCTTGATAGGAGGCCAAGATATGTAGCTTCTTTCGACTCTAGGGGCATCTAAGGAAAGCAGCACGAACTTTTAGGTACCCCTACAATATCTGAAGACCAAATCATAGAGTGGTGGATGGGCACTGAGTAGAAAGTGACAGAAACAATCTCATTTGGTCTAATGTAGAAAGGTGTTGCTGTATGATGGATCTGTGGAGTTATCTGGAGCCATAGTTCAGAGTGGTTGGGGATTATTCTGGACTAAAGAAAAGTGTGTGTGTGGGGGGGGAACCTGGACTTGAAGCAGGTCCCAGCTCTAAGAAGTGAAGACTTTTAACAAAGAGCAGTTGTCTATGGGAATTTAGAAGGAAAGGAGAAAAACACGAAGCATGGCTGGGCGTAGCCTGGCGATTCTGCTTGCAAAAATTGAAATGTATAGGATGGTATGCACCTATGTTTCACTCAGAGTAGTGCTACTGAAATTCATAAAGATTACTAAGTTAGGTCCATTAATTTCAATGGGTGAGTAAAACTTTGTTGAATGCCACCCATTCAGTTACGTGGCCCTGCCAGTGGAGGCCCATGCAAGGACTTCTACTAGGATAATGGGGTTCAGAGAATTGCCAGAACAGCTTGTGGGGGATGACAAGGCTGGTTGTTCCATTGGGCAAGTAGATGGAGTTATCTGCTTAGTGCTACATTGAACTTCTCCTATAGCTTCCTAGCTCAAAGTTTGGGGAATTTGTCAAGATTTACATGAGTCTTAGAACATGAACTTTTGCAACCTAAGGCAGAGTAGTGCAGAGCAGTGGCGTAGCGTGGGTTGTCAGCACCTGGGGCAAGGCAAGTAATTTGCACCCCCCCCGCTGCACTGTCCCTCCCCCACATAGTCCCTTGCTCTCTCTCCGCACCGCGCACCACACGTCTGGCACCCTCCCCTCCACAGTGGGCGGCGACCCGGCGGCTTGGATCGGATTCGCACAGCCAGCACTGCAGTGAGAGAGAGTGAGTGAGCCAGGTAGGGGCAGAGAGCTGCAAGTGCGAGCGCGCCCCCCAGATGTTGCGGCCGGTGCGGCCGGCACCCCCTGCACCCCCCACGCTACGCCACTGGTGCAGAGCTTTCTTTCTTTCTTTCTTTCTTTCTTTCTTTCTTTCTTTCTCTCTTTCTTTCTTTCTTTCGATGTGGAGGGTAGTCAGCTGGCTAGGATTATTTGGTAGGAAAGAATCTTTGAGCACACAGCTGTTCCTTCCTAGCGCCATTCATAAGAGAAACCACAAAGTAGTTGGGCCAACTACCTTGCCTTTATCCCAAGCAATCCCCAGTATTGATGGGGAGGAGAGAAATGGCTCATAGCTGACAGGGATGACAAATGTTTCGGGGTGGGGTATAAGCTAGACTCCAGGTTCCACAGTATCTCCCAACAAGCTTGTTGTCTGAAAGGCTTTAGATAACAGAATCTGTGTAAGTCCTTAAGGCAGGGTCTGTCTTCTTTGAAAATCACAACCCACATGAAGTGCTTCATAATCCTTACTGAAGAAGGAGGGGAATCAAATAAAGAAAAGGTGCTGGCACATTTTTTCTGGCGTATTTCCTTCCTCCTATAATCGCTACATGTAGAAATAGAGAGATTATTTTCTTTTTAGAAATAAAAGAAAAAAAAATATTTATTTTGTTGTAAGAGATGTAATTTAAAAAAAAAACCTCCATGTTGTAAATAAAATATGAAAATTGGAAGATTGGCTCTGGCTACTTGTTTTCTGCACGATAAAAAGGGTTTTTGCTAAATTCACATAAGAAACAAGTATTATTGGCATGTACAGTTAGATGGCCAGAATATAAATAAATAAATCACCATCACCATTATTTACCATATATATTCAAGTATAAGCCAACTTTTTCAGCACATTTTTTATGCTTAAAAAGCCCCCCTCGGCTTATACTTGAGTGAGGATCCTTTCGGGCTGCTCCTTCCTCCTCCTCTGCCTTTGCCGCTGTTGGTGGCGGAGGAACGAGAAGCCCAAAAGCAGCCCTTTCTTCCTCCAATGTTCTTCTTCCTCTGCCGCCGCCACCACCACCACCAGGTTTGTGGTGTGGTGAATTGGCTTATACTCGAGTCAATAAGTTTTCCCAGTTTTTTGTGCTAAAAGGGAGCCAGTGTGGTGTAGTGGTTAAGAGCGGTAGTCTCGTAATCTGGGGAACCGGGTTCGCGTCTCCGCTCCTCCACATGCAGCTGCTGGGTGACCTTGGGCCAGTCACACTTCTTTGAAGTCTCTCAGCCCCACTCACCTCACAGAGTGTTTGTTGTGGGGGAGGAAGGGAAAGGAGAATGTGAGCCGCTTTGAGACTCCTGAAGGGGAGTGAAAGGCGGGATATCAAATCCAAACTCCTCCTCCTCCTCCTCCTCTTCTTCTTCTTCTTCTTCTTCTTCTTCTTCTTCTTCTTCTTAAATTAGGTGCCTCGGCTTATATTCAGGTCGGCTTATACTCAAGTATATACAGTATTATAGTATAGTTTCTGTTTGCTTCTATAGTAACAGGCTTCTGCCTTGTGGTTTATGACTGTCACTGATGATGAAATTCTGACAGTCAGGATTGTGCCTGTCATCTACATATTCACCCAAAATAACAAGGAGAAATAGAAAATAAAAGCTGCCCTTATTTGTCTAAGCACTCTCTCTACAGTGTACTTTCAGAAGACAATGGTTTCTGTTGGGAAAGGATGTTGGATTTTTAAAGGCCTTTTCAAAACACTATCTGGAAACGGATATATTAACACACAGTATATGCTCAATGTCTTTATTTTAATAAAGTATTTCAGTATTTTAAAGTTTCCCATAATACACCTCAGGGTGCATCATCAAGACATCATAGATATATCACTGAAAAGGTGTGGTCTCTGGTAGAACCTGAGATCCAGGCTTGCCCCTGTCAATCAAATATAGTCATAGAATCATAGAATCATAGAATCATAGAGACCACAAGGGCCATCGAGTCCAACCCCCTGCCAAGCAGGAAACACCATCAGAGCACTCCTGACATATGGTTGTCAAGCCTCTGCTTAAAGACCTCCAAAGAAGGAGACTCCACCACACTCCTTGGCAGCAAATTCCACTGTCGAACAGCTCTTACTGTCAGGAAGTTCCTCCTAATGTTTAGGTGGAATCTTCTTTCTTGTAGTTTGGATCCATTGCTCCGTGTCCGCTTCTCTGGAGCAGCAGAAAACAACCTTTCTCCCTCCTCTATGTGACATCCTTTTATATATTTGAACATGGCTATCATATCACCCCTTAACCTCCTCTTCTCCAGGCTAAACATGCCCAGCTCCCTTAGCCGTTCCTCATAAGGCATCATTTCCAGGCCTTTGACCATTTTGGTTGCCCTCCTCTGGACACGTTCCAGTTTGTCAGTGTCCTTCTTGAACTGTGGTGCCCAGAACTGGACACAGTACTCCAGGTGAGGTCTGACCAGAGCAGAATACAGTGGCACTATTACTTCCCTTGATCTAGATGCTATACTCCTATTGATGCAGCCCAGAATTGCATTGGCTTTTTTAGCTGCCGTGTCACACTGTTGGCTCATGTCAAGTTTGTGGTCAACCAAGACTTCTAGATCCTTTTCACATGTACTGCTCTCAAGCCAGGTGTCACCCATCTTGTATTTGTGCCTCTCATTTCTTTTGCCCAAGTGCAATACTTTACATTTCTCCCTGTTAAAGTTCATCTTGTTTGTTTTGGCCCAGTTCTCTAATCTGTCAAGGTCGTTTTGAAGTGTGATCCTGTCCTCTGGGGTGTTAGCCACCCCTCCCAGTTTGGTGTCATCTGCAAATTTGATCAGGATGCCCTTGAGTCCATCATCCAAGTCGTTGATAAAGATGTTGAATAAGACACTTACTCCATCACAAAGGAAAGTATTTACAGTATTTACAGTTCCCTGGTCCCTGGGCAGGCGGAGGACTTTCAGATCATGCCTGTGCAACTTGTGACCTACCAAGCCAGATGTACTCCCAGCAGCCATGTGGGGCACCCTGCTAGATGCATCCATCTCTTCCTGTTTGCGCACTCAGGCCACCAGTAAAAACAGGGAGCTTATTGAACCCCAGCAGGCCACTGCACATGACAGGTGGGTTGTCACTTAGTGAGTCACCAGTAGTGGAAGCCTCTTCCAGGTTAATTAATGCAAAGCCCAAGGATGCAATGTTGCATTATGTATCCCATATGAATATTGAGAAAAGTGATGCAATAGGATTCGTAGCAAAGATGTCTTAACAGGAAATCGAGAACTTTGCCAGGAGTGATGTCATCACAATCCTTTCAATTTTAGTTGGGAGTGCACAAGAACTACCAGAGGCCAGATTCTGTGTGCAACAGAAAACATCTTGAGACATAGATATTAAGAAGATGCTAGAGGCCAGGCTGAGCTGTCTTCATATATTTTTGTCAGCATCCCTCTTTGCTTCTGGCTGAAATTGCTCCTTGCTACTGTCCCTCTCTTTCCCTTTCTCTTTTGGCATGCTCTGAGCCTGAGTAACCTCCCCCCCCCCCATGAAACTACTGAGCACCTCAATGCTGAAAGGAGGTACTGCTCTTTTAAAAATATATGGGGATCCACACTGCAGCTCAAAACCAACTTCCATTGAACTTCACAAACGAAGTAGATGTGCACCAGGCTTCATCTGAATGTATCATCCACAGCAGCCGTCCCTAACTCAATACATTCCAGATGTTTTGGACCATAACACAGTATGGTCATGCTAGCTGGGGCTGATGGGAGCTGCAGTTCAAAATGTCTGCCCAGCCCAATGTCACATTGCAAGTCCCACGTATTTCAATGCACCATATTTTTCGCTCTATAAGATGCACTTTCCCCCTCCTAAAAAGTAAGGGGGGATGTGTGTGTGTCTTATGGAGTGAATGCAGGCTTCGTGGGCTATCCCAGAAGTCAGAACAGTGAGAGGGAGCGCTGCGCAGCCCTGCCCTGCGGAGGCTTCACACAGCTATCCCTGGCTTTTGCGGGAGGTGGGGGAAGGGACAGAGCACATGCTCTGTCCCTCCCCCCACCTCCCAGAAAAGCCCCCAAGAGCCGCGCTCCCTTTAAAGAGTGCATGGCTCTTGCAGGAGGTCGGGAGAAAGCGCACCAATCCCGCTTGCTCTTTTGGCTTCAGGGATAGCCCCGCAAAGCCTCCTGAGTGAAGAGGGAGGAGTGCCCCCTCTTTGCTCAGGAGGCTTCTTATTTCTTGTTTTCCTCCCCTAAAAACTAGGTGCGTCTTATGGTCGGGTGCATCTTCTAGAGCGAAAAATACGGTAAGTGTGCATAGCTTATAACTAAGAGAGTTCTGGAGTCAGTTGTACCCTTGATTCAAGCCCTCAGAAGTGAAAGCCCTTGCCTTCTGTGGTTGCTCATTGGTGAGATATATGCATTCTGCATATGCTGGAAGGCACTCTTGTCTCTGATATTCTTTCAAATGTCCCAGGGTGGAAACCCAGCATAAGACAGAGGCCTTATGTCCCCTGGAGAAGCCTTTATACATGAAGAAGCATGCAACATTGGAAGATAGTCTGCGTAGGTGAGTGGGGCTGTGCCCCACCAAACGCAGTCTGGTCTCTGCCACCCCCCACTTCCCTGCCGTCTTATCTATAGCCAGACCAAGTGTGGCACTCACAGCCTGCCGGTTCCCACCTCCCTTGTCTCAATGTTATTCCTTGTGCAATTCAGCAGCGAGGAAGATGGGGACAATATGAAAATTCATGTCATGAGCTGCCAGGACAATGCGGAGGAGGAAATGGATCCCACTGGTGGGTGTAGCAACAACTGGTACACATGAATGAATGAATCTTTATTTACATCAGCCACCAGCCATAGCAATAAAACAAACAAAATGCGGTATACAGAGGATAAAGGTAAAAAGTCAATTATATAAAATACATTTTGGGGTTTTGGATCAATAGTCAAATAGTGGAGCTTATTCTAATTGCCCCGACTAAAAACCTTGCAACCTTTGCTGTCACCTGCTCATCTGCCAAGAGAAAGGACACTGTAACAGTGGTTGGGTGACCTGGAATGGAAGGGTGATAACCTCACTCTTCAAATCTTTATAAAGAGTGCAAGCCAGAAGGACACAAGCTACCGATTCAGTACTGCCATCTCCACTGGTACACATTAGAACAAGCTGCAGATGGAGGAGGAGGAAGTTGGGGAGGCGTAGAAAGTACTCACAGGGTATCAGAGGATGGTGAGGGGTTCATAGAATCATAGAATCATAGAGTTGGAAGAGACCACAAGGGCCATCGAGTCCAACCCCCTGCCAAGCAGGAAACACCATCAGAGCACTCCTGACATATGGTTGTCAAGCCTCTGTTAAAGACCTCCAAAGAAGGAGACTCCACCACTCTCCCTGGCAGCAAATTCCACTGTCAAACAGCTCTTACTGTCAGGAAGTTCTTCCTAATGTTTAGGTGGAATCTTCTTTCTTGTAGTTTGGATCCATTGCTCCGTGTCCGCTTCTCTGGAGCAGCAGAAAACAACCTTTCTCCCTCCTCTATGTGACGTCCTTTTACATATTTGAACATGGCTATCATATCACCCCTTAACCTCCTCTTCTCCAGGCTAAACATGCCCAGCTCCCTTAGCCGTTCCTCATAAGGCATCGTTTCCAGGCCTTTGGCCATTTTGGTTGCCCTCCTCTGGACACGTTCCAGTTTGTCAGTGTCCTCCTTGAACTGTGGTGCCCAGAACTGGACACAGTACTCCAGGTGAGGTCTGACCAGAGCAAAATACAGTGGCACTATTACTTCCCTTGATCTAGATGCTATACTCCTATTGATGCAGCCCAGAATTGCATTGGCTTTTTTAGCTGCCGCGTCACACTGTAACCTCACTCTTCAAATCTTTATAAAGAGTGCAAGCCAGAAGGACACAAGCTACCGATTCAGTACTGCCATCTCCACTGGTACACATTAGAACAAGCTGCAGATGGAGGAGGAGGAGGTTGGGGGCGTAGAAAGTACTCACAGGGTGTCAGAGGATGGCGAGGGGATCAGTGCACAGGCACCAGAGAAGCAGGACCAATTACCAGAGCTGGTAATGTCCCCATCTCCACAAACACAGCAGGCGCCAAGGCATAGGGAGGAATGGGAGGAACACTCTAGGAAGCTGAGACAGGCAAAGGCACACAGCACAGCTCACTAACTGGCCAGGTGGGGCTGGTTGGATCTGGAAGGAGGTGTGTGATTCCTCAGCTGGATTAATCTCAGGACAGGTGAGGACCACATGCCTCCTCAAGTCCAGATGCTGCTATCAACATGCAAAGTACAATAGGGAAGCAGAGCTGAGGTTCTGTGCCTGCACAGCTTCCCATTTTGATGGACCATGGCTTGGGTATCTTAGGCGATGAGTAGCTAGCAATCATTTAAATCTTTCACCTGCAATTATGCTGCTGCTACTGCATTCCTTTAACCTGGAGTTGTAGACTGTTGGAACTATTGGAGGCCAGGCTGTTTAGAATCTACATCATTATAAAAACAGAACCTTTACATTGGTCTGTTTTGACCCATAAATCCCGCCTTTAACATCAAACACCTCCAAGGAACACAGGGGAAATCAAAAGAGAGAGGCTGGAAGAAACCACTTTTAATGTGACATTATTTAGTGCAGACAGCTTTAGCAGCAAGTTTCATAAGTGCCTGTAGCTCACCAACTTGGAAACAATGAAGAGTTAAAGAATGATGGTAAGACCATGTCGAGCAAAAGACTCCAGTGTCGGCTGAAGCTGGACATCAAAGCAGGGGAACTTGGGATTCTTGTATTTTGACTTTTCCTTTTACGCATATCTGTAAAAGTGATAGATCATGGAATAAGGAGATGAACTGAGTTCAGGTCAGAAGGAATTTAGGGGTGCCTTAGCAGCTGCCTGGGCCAATTACGGGTGGGGGCTGCACACCTCCCGCTTCCAGAAAAATAGTTTTGAACTACTGTATTTTTCACTCTATAAGATGCACTTTTCCTCTCCTCAAAAGTAAGGGGAAATGTGTGTGAGTCTTATGGAGCGAATGTAGGCGGGAGGCTCTGCTCAGCACTCCCTTTAAAGAGCCACATGGAGTGTGTGTGCGGCTCTTTGGGGCTTTTAAAGGGAGCGTGGCTCTTGGGGAAGCCTTAGCTATGTGCAGCCTCTCCTAGGCAGGGGGATGAAGGCCCCCCCGCCCAGGAGAAGCTGCAAGCGGCTATCCCATAAGCCAGGACAGCCAGCAGGATCACTGCGCTGCGATCCCGCTGGCTGTCCTGGCTTCTGGGATTCAGAATATTCCCCCCCCCCTTGTTTTCCTCTTCCAAAAACTAGGTGCGTCTTATGGTCTGGTGCGTCTTATAGAGCGAAAAATACGGTGTTTCCTATTTTCTGTAAGAATCTCAAGTACAGAACAGCCCTGTGAGGTAGGTTGGGTGGACAGACAGTGACTGTCCTAAGATTATTCAATGAACTCATACAATCCAATACAGTAAGACTGCAACTTAAACAGGGGTTATGTTCTGGGGATCACGTCTAAAACCAAAACACACTGGGTTCAAGGGTGGGTGGGATTGTTATTTTTCCTGGAACCATGCTCTTTTTTAATTTTTTTGCCATGAATGTAAAGCTGAATGTGCACGAATTAAATGTTTGTGAGTCGTGGGTTTACTGTGTTTGAAGTGGCATCTCTGAGACTGGTAAAAATCACTTGTAGAGTCGTACCTTGGAAGCTGAATGGAATCTGTTCTGGTAGTTCGTTCGACTTCCAAGGCGAGGCTTCCAGTAGGCTGCAGAAGCTTCCTGCAGCCAATCGGAAGCTGTGGAAGCCCTACTGGACATTCAGCTTCCAAAAGAACGTTTGCAAACCGGAACACTCACTTCTGGGTTTGCAGCATTCGGGACCCAAAACGATTGACTGCTAAGGCGTTCGTCAACCAAGGTATGGCTGTATTTCATAGTGTCTGATTTTTCCAGGGAAGTATTTACTATTACACAAGGATTTGAATCAGTCAAATGTGACCACTTCTAGTGCATGGCACTGGTTTCTCCTTCTCTTTCCAGAAATAGGGAAAGTCAGAACCCTTGAAGCTTATCTGTCTTGAGGATGTGAGTCATACGGAAACAGTTCTGTTTTCAAATGCAGTAAGACTTACCTGAATGAGAGAAAGCCAGGTGGGTAACTTTCCTTGATGAACCTCTTTTTATAGCTGTGAATAGGAATAAGGCAACAGTTATGAAAACAACAGTAACAGTGTAATCCTGTGCATAACTACTTAGAAAGAACTCTGAATTCAATAGGAACTGTTCTTAGGTAAGACACGGGGAAACTTTGGCCCTCCAGATGTAACTGGACTACAACTCCCATAATCCTTGACCATTGGCCATACTGGCTGGTACTAAGCGTGGAGTTGAAATCCTATAAAATCTGAAGGACTGTGTGTTCTCCACCCCTGTTGCATAGGACTGGAGCCTAACAGAGCCAAACCAATCCCAAATCACCAAACATCTAAAAGTAGGTGGAAATAACCTTTGACCATCCAGATGTTGCTGAACTACAACTCCCATCAGTCCCAGCAAGCATGGGATGGTGGGAGTTGTAGTCCAGCAACAAAAGTTCCCTACACGTGATCTAAAGCCTGGCTTTCCTGCAGCTATTTTATTGTGATTAGACCAGCTAGATAAATAACCCCATTGCTGAGCGTTCCTGAATTGGGAATAATTATCAATCAAGCTGTAGTAGTATTGTCGATGATATTAATAGCAATAATAACAACAACAAATGAACCTTTTACATTTCAACCAGTAGATTATTTAATTCAATTTTGCTAAATTGAGGCTCAATCAATGAAGAGTAGGGTTAAATAAACAGGTTTAGGATTAAGAACGCCCTCATTTATTTGATTCTGGAGTGTTACCATACTGAGGTTGAAAAATCAACTTTCCTTCTAATCATGATTGCAAGCTTTTGCTTATTCAATTATAAGTTGTGTTTTCTTTTTTCTTTATTTAAAAGTTATTAAAACATTTCCTACCTACTTTTCACTACTCTCTAATCCCAAAGCAGGGCATAATTTAAAAGCACAAAACATAATAAAGCAGAATAAAACCTTTGAACAATAAACTATAATCACTGTTTTGCTTTTGTCAAACAACTGGGACTCTGAAACCTATGCTGATCTACTGCAGAAAGCAAAGAACAGTCTTGTGTCTGCCTGCTCTTGCATAAGAAAGTATTTTTATAGTTATGCAGGAATCACCTTGGTTTTGATTCTTCTTTGTCTTTCTTTCTGCTGGCCCTCTTGTCTTTACTCTGACTGGAAAACTGATCTGCAGTCTACCACATACCTGTACTGTTTGGCATTGATGAGCCAGTGTACAAAATCCTTGGCCTTCATTTTATCCAAATATTGAGTAAAATCACTGGTAAAGGTGCCTTCAGAATGTCTTTTGACATTAGATGTAAAGCTATGGGCACTTTCTGTTTCATAAGACTGCCACCTGTATCCAAAATCAAGAATGGACAGAATTATATAACCTATTAACCAGGCATAGGCAAACTCAGCCCTCCAGATATTTTGGGACTACAACTCCCATCATCCCTAGCTAACAGGGCCTGTGGTCAGGGATGATGGGAGTTGTAGTCCCAAAACATCTGGAGGGCTGAGTTTGCCTATGCCTGCTTTTAACCATAGTAAGAGTGTCTTCATAGCACATCACACCTCATCAAAAAAATTAATTTTACACAGAGTAGAACCTACGGAAATTAATGAACAAGACTAAGTTAGGTCCTTTAATTTCAAGAGGTCCACTCTGAGTAACACCCATCATGTTTTTTAAAACACTGGCCACCACAAGCCCTGCACAGCAGACGTCACATGACAAGAGAACACATATCTTCAGGGTGGTAATAGTCATGCCTGCTGGCCCCACCCCAACATTCATGATCAGTAGGTCTTGTGAACACACCTGATATACATACAAGCAAACAGTACCCATGTAGGCTAGTTTGCACGATACAGGACTCTGCTGTTTGTAAGGATTGTGCATGCACAACCCATGCATGTTACATTTGTGTCTGCTCACAATTTAAACTGAATGTGCATAAGCTGCGTGGGTTCAGACTGGGGCATGAGCTTGACCTCCATATGCATACCCTGAACTTATATACACAAATAAGGCTCACATGCAGCTTACAAAGGACACCAACTTGTACCATCTCCTTGTGTTTTAAGTAAACACACAGTATATATAAACCGTATCTTTCCGTCTATAAGATGCTCCCATGTATAAGACACCCCCTATTTTTGGGAACTCAGATTTAAGAAAATGGAAGGAGACACTATCGTGTATAAGATGCCCCCTAATTTTTGACATTATTTTTTAGGGGAAAAACCTAGTCTTATACATGGAAAAACGCAGTAGTATGTAGTAATATATAGTTCAGCTGGCATACATTCCTAAATTCTGCTTTAACTGGGGTGTGGACAGAGGTTGCCAGTTAATCTCCTCATATTATCTTAAACTGACCGTCCTATTTCCTCCGTTACAGGATTGGGAAAAGGGTTCAAATTTCTAGGAGTCAGTGTGACAGTGCTGAAAATATATTCTGCAGATTTCCACAAGGATTCATCAAGTATCTGCGTCCCTGTGATTCAACTCCATTCTGTCGATCATTCTTAAATGCTTCTTACCTGGACTCATCGGTCGAATCTTTCAGGACCATTTGCCAGCTAACGGGCAGAAAAGCTGCAACAACCAGCCCACAAAGGCAAAGCCACTGTGTGTTCTTCATCAGGTCTTCTGCACCAAAACAAGCAAATAAATGAACCAGAAATCGGATCATTGTTGTTAAAAGTTACATTTACCTACCAGTTTAGGAGATGGCACAATGATGCATTTTTAAGGGTTCAAAGGAAAGGATGACTCCCCCGACTCTTAAAATGAGTTTGTAAACATCCAAATCATGATTCTATGCTGTATTTAATGTTAGCCACACTCAGAGTAGTAGATCGATAGGAATTATTATTTTTTTCATATTTATTTATTTAGCATATGTGACTAACTTAAGTCCATAAATTTCGATGGGTCTGCTCTGAATAGAACTTATTTAGCCACAGCCTTCTGATTTTGAACATTTGAACTTGCAGTTGGCACACACCAGCTAAGCTAAAGAAGCTAAAGAAGCTGATGTGAAGTCGATTTCATGTTGTTCAGTCAAATGAGGCTGACATAGCAATCCCAAACTCATGGAGACAGAGGAGTCTTTCCTCTCTAGATAATGAAAGTGGTATGAGAGAGAGAGAGAGAGAGAGAGAGAGAGAGAGAGAGAGAGAGCATCATTGTCCATGCTGTGCAGAGACTCACCTTATTGCCTTTGTTCACAAGTTTTTGTAATTCTTCAGAAACCTGATTGGAGAAAACAGGCTTTTTTATAATAAAAAGGGGGGGGGGGAGTTTTCAAAAACATGTTTTACAATATGAGGTGCTGCACATTGCCTCGATCTCTTTGGAAAGGAGTCTAACAAATCGAGCAAGTAAGCATAATGAGAAAATGTATGTGTACACTGTGTAAATTGTGGCTCTGTCGTTCCACCTTCAGTGCTCTTAAAAGCTGCCGCTTGTTCCTCCAGCCTTGCTTGCAGCTAAGCACGCTTAAGACCACAACATCCATTTCAGTGCTTAGTGAGTTTGTTATTTGCATGTGTGCCTTTTTCATTTTAGTGGAACTTATTGATGCGTGCTTTTGCAAGCCATTCCCAGCCAAAGTGGCAACTATACAATGACATTTCAGAAATGCCTTGCTTTCCCCAATCTATTTCCTTTAAAAGAATGGCTGTTTGCACCTAGGAAGATGTCTCACTTTGGATAAACTGCAAGCAATCACATTCCTTCATGACTTAGCTTAGAAAACCCGATATCTGCCTTTCTCTCCACTACTTTGAATGTAATAGAGACTTCCTACCCCTCTGTCATTAGTTAATTTAATTAGTTAATTTAAAGTGCTATAGATTGAGTCGTATACAGACGGATGCTGCTGCTGAAGAGAATATTGCTTACCTTCCGAAAGACGCAAGATTCTCTTTAAATCCCGAGTCCTTTCTCTTTGTGAGCTGATTTTGTGGCTTAATGCTATTCCTTACCAGGGTTTTTAAGCTTGTTAGTGGAATGCTAAAAGATGACAGGTAGGTCATTGGTGTTCATGATTTTGGTTGGATGGGCCAGTTATGAATCATTACCGGATCTTTCTTTCCTTTTCTATTTTTAAGTGGGTCCATAGAGAAGATGTGACCATTGCAGGACTCCTTAGCAGTGCCTTCAGCAAGGTTTTCACCACGATGCTGAGGTAGATCAAGTCAACAGCACGCTTCTTCCTTACTGGAGGAGTGTGTGTATGTGTGTGTGTCTCATTGTTGCAGGGCCACATCCTGTGTGAGCCTGAAGGAGTGATGTTACAAACACCTTTCTCTTCAAAAACAACAAGAAGAGGGAAAGAGAGATAAAAGAACACACACCACAACACCAATCCGCAACATTCAGAGACTACTGGGGAGACATTTCTGTCTCTCAGGATTCTGCTACTAACATCTAAGGTTCCAGCATGAAGGTAATAAAGGAGAATTCATTAGCAAATTCAAAGTGACTGCATTTGGACTCAGTCTAGATTGGAACATCGTTTCTACCACAGAAGGTAATTCTTCAGGTGCAAAAATAGCAAAGCAAGGGAAATGATCTTAGCGGCAACTGGTTGGGAATGAGTGTCTTGGTTTGTATTCATTTGGAATTTATACAGAGATGTGATAGGCTTACCTTTGCATTTTGAGACCTTTGGGCCCCACTGTCCATAAACTTCCCCCACGCTCTATACCAAACTGCATATACCCCTTGACAACAAAGATTTATGCAATACCCGATGGATTAAATGGGCTCTCGTCTAGAGAGTTTACCCATAATAAATGTGTTAGGCTTGAAGCTACCATAGGAATCTTGGTTCCTGTTGTTGTTTAGTCGTTCAGTCGTGTCCGACTCTTCGTGACCCCATGGACCAGAGCATGCCAGGCACTCCTGTCTTCCACTGCCTCCCGCAGTTTGGTCAGACTCATGTTTGTAGCTTCGAGAACACTGTCCAGCCATCTCATCCTCTGTCATCCCCTTCTTCTTGTGCCCTCAATCTTTCCCAACATCAGGATCTTTTCCAGGGAGTCTTCTCTTCTCATGAGGTGGACAAAGTATTGGAGCCTCAGCTTCACAATCTGTCCTTCCAGTGAGCACTCAGGGCTGATTTCCTTCAGAATGGATACGTTTGATCTTCTTGCAGTCCACGGGACTCTCAAGAGTCTCCTCCAGCACCAGAATTCCAAAGCATCAATTCTTCGGCGATCAGCCTTCTTCATGGTCCAGCTCTCACTTCTATACATCACTACTGGGAAAACCATGGCTTTAACTATATGGACCTTTGTTGGTAAGGTGATGTCTCTGCTTTTTAAGATGCTGTCTAGGTTTGCCATCGCCTCTCTCCCAAGGAGCAGGCGTCTTTTAATTTCGTGACTACTGTCACCATCTGTAGTGATCATGGAGCCCAAGAAAGTAAAATCTCTCACTGCTTCCACTGCCTCCACTGTTCCTGTTACTGTAACTTGAAGATTCTTTCAGTCGAAGGTACTTTCCAATGACAGTGTCTTTTGTATGCTCTGGAAAAGATGCTGTCCATGTATTATAAGCATGAAACTTATATTTGATCAACCAACTAATTTCAAAGAGTGGTCAGTTTAGTCTTGGAAGTGCTTTAGGCCACTCTAGTTGCCAGTTGCCCGTGAACTGTCTCCTCTTCCTCTTCCCACCACACCCATATACTGAGAAAGTGAGAGAGGTAAGTGCACATTCCTTCAGTTTCTCTTCCAGCAAAACATAAGCAACAAGAAGGACAGTGAAAGAATGGAACAGAAAAGAAGACAGGGAGAGACAACGTTCACCACCTGCAGGGTTACTGCCACCAGCCTGGAGCTCTCTCAGCTTCATTACCTGGTCCCTTCCTGACATGGTTGCCACAGGGAGGATGCCACCGCCAGTGCCGTTCCCTCTATAACAGGGAATGACTGCAAACCAATAATGGAAGCTTTTCCTAGCCCACTTAGAAAATAACCGGGAATATGAACAAATGGAGTTCCTTCAGCTTCATGTTGACCGTGGTATGTGCAGGTCCAGCCGTAACATTGGGCAAAGTAAGGTGATCACCTCAGGTGGCTGATGTCAGCAAGAGGCACACATGGTTATGTTACCACCAAGGAAGGGTAAGTGTATGACAGGGGTAGGAAAACTAAGGCCCAGGGTTCGGATCCGGCCCAATTGTCTTCTCAATCTGGCCCATGGACAGTCCAGGAATCAGCGTGTTTTTACATGAGTAGAATGTGTGCTTTTATTTAAAATGCATCTCTGGGTTATTTGTAGGGCATAGGAATCATCTTTTTTTTCAAAATATAGTCCGGCCCCCCACAAGGTCTGAGGGACAGTGGACTGGCCCCCTGCTGAAAAAGTTTTCTGACCCCTGGTGTAGGATAACCCTTGTAGGCTAGTTGCCTGGCTAGTCTTGGGTAACATACGCACCTTGATTTATGTGTGTGAAGTGGAGGGGGGGGGAGCCATTTGCTGCTCTGCCTTAGGCAGCAAAATGTTTTGGGCCATCCTTGAAGATTAAGAGGATAAGTGAAGCTGGAGATGCAATGAGGCTGAGGGTACGTTCTATCATATGTGGTGGACTTGGTAAAAGAGTATTGGGAAATAATTTATAATGAACTGAAAAAAATGTTTAAAATTACTTTTCCAAAAAACAACACAAAATCCTTTTTGTTGGGGATAATTCAGATGGAAAGTCCTAGGTGTCAAAAAAGGCTTATTTATGTATGCCACTATTGCAGCCTGTGTTTTGTTAGCCCCTAAATGTAAAATGAGTGAGGTCCCAACTAAAGAAGAATGGCAACTTAAACTGATGGAATATGGGCAGCTTGCGGGCCTAACATATAGAATAAGAGAACAAGAAGAACAAGTTTAAAGAAGACTGGAAAATGTTTATTCAATATATGGGGGGGGGGAATTGTGTATACTTGAAAACGTTGGCAGCATTCAGATAAGTTCAACAGTGTAAATAAGTTTTGATGGATGTGACAATGGAATACTGAATGGTTCAGTTTATGTAAAATATGCAGGGATCTATGGCATGCAAACTGAACCATGGAAAGAGAAGAAGAAGAAGAAGAAGAAGAAGAAGAAGAAGAAGAAGAAGAAGAAGAGTTGGATTTGATATCCCGCTTTATCACTACCCGAAAGAGTCTCAAAGTGGCTAACATTCTCCTTTCCCTTCCTCCCCCACAACAAACACTCTGTGAGGTGAGTGGGGCTGAGAGACTTCAAAGAAGTGTGACTGGACAAAGGTCACCCAGCAGCTGTATGTGGAGGAGCGGGGAAGCGAACCCGGTTCCCCAGATTACGAGTCTACCGCTCTTAACCACTACACCACACTGGGGAGTCATTGATATGTTAAGGTTGTTTAAATGAATATTCTAAAATGAAAAATAGAAACACTTAATAAAAATTATGCCAAAAAAAAGAGAAAGAAGGTAAGTGAAGAAGTCGTCCATGTTGGTTATGGAAGGTAGACCCAGGCATAGAGTGCAGCAAGCGAGAATGCGAAGAACAGTCAACAAAGAAAGGCGGCCATTTTGTGGTGTCCAGAGTTAATGCCGTTGTGAGCCCAGAGCTCATAGCAAGGGGAAATGAGGGAAGAGCGGGTCACGAGCTTTTTTGTTTGTTTGTTTAAAAAAGGTATTGTGTTGCCATTAATTATCACAAGGTGGCAATTTACCTGTTGTTCCTTGCTCTGCTCCTGGGCATTGCATCCTGAGTGTTGCCACCTTCAGTCCTAGCCCAGAGACAGCCGTTCTGATTCTGAACTCCCCTGACATTTGCAGTCTGCACTTTTCATGCTAGACATGCTTCCATTCTCGCCAAGTAATTAGACTTTTCTCTCTAGCACTGAGTTTATTTTAATACCCTTTTCAAAATACCACTTTCCAGGTGGGGTACAAGAAACCCCTGCTAATTGGGTATCTGGTGTGGGATGAGAAGAAGCTTTCCATTGCAAATAACTTGGATAACAGGTTCATTAGCACTACCTTTGGTGAACTGGGCTTTCAACTGTGTTGATCTTTTAGGACATGATTAAGCTTCTCTGTTTATTAATGCTGCCAGATAAGGTTGAACGTGCTCTGATGTAACATAGTGCCTTGATTCTGGGTCCTTGCAGGTATTAGGAATGTACTGACTAGGTATGTGGCAAAGATATGTTGACGTACATTCATGGGTCAGAACTGATTTTTGACATTCATGTGTCTCAGATAAATGAAAGTTCATGTAGCTCAGATAAATGAAAGTTAACCAACACCCCTTTTGGAAACATGGGTAACCCTTGGAGATTAAGGAGCAATCAAAGCAAATTTCGAAGCGTTGTGATTTTGGGCTCCATACATTCATTCTTTCTTTTTGCCAAGCAGGATTTGAATTCAGATCGCATCCAGAAATTCTGAATGTAAATAAGTCTTAGGGAAATGGCTGTAGCTCAGTAGTAGAACACATGCTTCTCTATCATGGACCTCTTGGTTCTGCCAGGATCTGGCCTGCTTTGGTGGCCCCAGATGGAAGAGGATGACACTGAAGGAGAAGAAGCAGGGTGGGGGGGGGGGCTGGAAGCTTGGTACCCAGGGATGCAGGCATCCTTGTGACACCAGATGCCCGAGAGGGGGAAGTTGTCTCCATTGCCCCTGCTGTGGAGTGCAGAACCTCATTGGGGAGAGGGGAGGACTTTGACCAGCCAGTGGGAGGGGCTGTGCAGGAGGAGGAGGAGGTGGCAGAACTGGAGTCAGAGGAGCAGCAATGCCACCTATGTAGGTGGAATTAGATGCACCCACTCAGGTGAAACACACACTTGAATGTGCACCTGTGTGAGAATTCTGTCAGTTAGCTCACTTCACTCCACCTCTGTAAGCATAGAGAGAGGAGTATGATAACTTGTTGGGACATCTTCATTGCCTCTGTTCAGTTCTGCTTTGCTTGCCTTTCCTGCTTACCTTGGAATCCTGGCTTGTGTACCCAGTGCTTGTTGCTGGGCCTTTACTATTATTTGACTCAATAAAGCTCTCTTCATTACTCTCAAATAAGAGCTGCTGTTTAGGGACAGGACCAGCCAGCCAGTTGTAGGGATGGGTGAAAATTTACATTCAGTTTGCATTTTAAAGCAAATCTACCTACTTTACGAAACACTATGTAAACTGAAAGACAACCGTTTTGAAATTTGCACTTATCTGAATTTTGCAGTACAGTTCTCCAGCCAAGTCATGTGTACAAAAATGCAAATATTAGGGTAAAATGTGCAGTAAGATGCATCTGATATTGTCAAAAGAATTGACCTTATATATGACCCTGGCAGCGCAAATAGTAATTACAGCTCAATGGAAAACAGTCCTAGATCTTACACTTACTGTGGAATATAGCTATACAGTGGTACCTCAGGTTACATACACTTCAGGTTACAGATGCTTCAGGTTACAGACTCCGCTAACCCAGAAATAGTACCTCGGGTTAAGAACTTTGCTTCAGGATGAGAACAGAAATTGCGCAATGGCAGGCCCAATAGCTAAAGTGGTGCTTCAGGTTAAGAACAGTTTCGGGTTAAGAACGGACCTCCAGAACGAATTAAGTACTTAACCCGATGTACCACTGTAATGGAGAAAATTACTCTGAATTTGAGATTTTGGCAAGGACTAGACCCTCCTGACACTTTTTAAATGTTTTGGCATTCCATTATGACATATACAGCAGAAGCATCATTTTCAGACAGCCCTCGTCACAAGCCTGGAACTAGACTTTATGATCTGATAATGTTGTTATTCCATACTTGGACTTTGTTGTTTTAACTCATGGGCAACTACTCATTCTATGTGCCTATTTTATAATTTTGTTTTTTGTCTTCTAATTTTTGTCTGTCCCCTCTGTTTTATATACATTATAAAATGAAATAAAATTTAAAACTTTACAAAAAAGACACCAGCCAAGTGAGATTAATATATGAGAATCTATTGTGCTGGGGAAAATACATCTGCCAAGATGGTCATATTAGGGAAAATACTGAAATTTCCTTTGACTTTTCATAATTTTTGAATGTGGTTTCTTTTCCCATATACTGATGGTCGAAAAATGCAAGATCAATATGTGGGATTGCACTACATTTGTCCCCTTCACCAGAGTTAAGCTGTTGCTGCTGTTTCTTCCTTTTTCTTCTTCTTCCTTTGAGAAATTGAATTGAATTGAATTTATTAATACGGTCACAGACCAGCTTCAACACACACAATATCACAAATCATAAAAATATCAGAAATGCAAGGGACAATATGACAATGACAAGGATTTAAATATAAAAATTAAAATTAATTGTTAACGTGCCCCCTGTAACTAACATTTAGGGGGTTGGGCATTGTGGGATACCACTTGCTTCCTGCGATTGATTGCAGACGCACAGAATTTAGCTACATTTAATGTAATCTTGGGCTTCTTGTCCTCTAGCAGTAGTTTTAGACTATGGTATTCTGATTCTTTCCTAAACTTTTGCAAAACAGGTGTAATAAAAGTCAAACGTATATCCTCATAAAGACGACAACGTAATAGTACATGTGAAGCAGTTTCAACTTCCAACGAGCCACAAGGACAGACCCGTGTTGTGTATGGTTTACCCTCAAATCTGCCCTGAAGAAAGGCAGAAGGGAGAACGTTAAATCTGGCGAGGGTAAAAGACCGTCTATATTTGGGTATCTGTAGACCTGACAGATAGTTAGCTGGAGAGAAACCTCTCCCATGGTCCCTTATTGCTGGATGTTTGATCATTTTGCTCATGTGGCATTGTAATTCTACGTCCCAGATACGCTGGTGGATTGAGAAAGAAATGAGGGTTGGTGGAGAAGAAGTTCAGCTTTTGAGCATTGTTTCTGAACATTCAAGCAAATACATAGGGCTGCCTCTGAAGGCGGATCAGAAAATTCAGCTGCTGCAGAATTCAGCGGCCAGGTTTTTCACCGGGGCAAGACGGTTTGAGCATACTACACTGATCCTGGCCCAACTGCACTGGCTACCAATTAGTTTCCGGGCCCAATTCAAAGTGCTGGTTTTGACCTATAAAGCCTTAAATGGTTCAGGACCACAATACCCCCAGGACCACCTCTTTCCAGATGAACCTGCCCAGACCCTGAGATCATCTTCTGAGGCCCTCCTTCGTGTGTCTTCTTGAGAGGTGCGGAGGGTGGCGACACAAGAATGGGCCTTCTCTGCAGTGGCTCCCCATCTGTGGAATGCTTTCCCTGGGGAAGTTCGCCTGGCGCCTTCATTATACACCTTTCGGCGCCAGGCAAAAACATTCCTTTTTAACCAGGACTTTGGTTGATCTGATTTACATCCTATGCCCTTTTAAAATGTGGGGTTTTTTGGGGGGGGCGGGGCGATTGGGTTGTTGTTTTCATTTTTATTATGTATTTTGTGGTTTTATATCTTGATTTTATTTTGTGAACTGCTCTGAGACTCCTGGGTATTGGGCAGTATATAAATTCAAGGACATTTTGTGGTTTTATATCTTGATTTTATTCTGTGAACTGCTCTGAGACTCCTGGGTATTGGGCAGTATATAAATTCAATTAAAAAGTCATTTGAATCTCTCTCTCTCTCTCTCTCTCTCTCTCTCTCTCTGTGTGTGTGTGTGTGTGTGTGTGTGAGAGAGAGAGAGAGAGAGACAGAGAGAGAGAGAGAGAGAGAGAGAGAGAGAGAGAGAGAATGCTATTATAACAAATAGAAAGGGGGGAATCATCCCTTCTAAAGCAGATTTTACAAAGCATTAAAACAAAACAAAGCAACCATCCAAATTGCTTTCATGCTGTAGGTGTGCTAAGGAAAAATATTATTCTTTCTCCACAAGGTGTCTCCACAGTACAGCCAAAACACAGAGCAGACCTCTGTACGGAGTTGGAAAAAGAGAATATAGAAGAAAAATACATTGGCACATGCCTGTCTTTATTCTAAAGAGCAAAATGCAGCCATGGGGTGTTCTGAGCCAGAGGGGTGGTATTATGGCAGCAGGGAAATGACACAGATTGAATAGTTTTCCTGTGCATCATGACCCCGGTGAAAATCCATCTCTCCGAAGGAAGCTGGTAATTAGTGGGAGGAAGAAAGCTGGTGTTGGCCCCAGTGGAAGCCGCCGTCCTATACCAAATAAAGGCTTTTGTGGTGGTAGAGTTGTTGGGGCTTTGATAAGGGAGGAAAGGGTTAATCCCCCTTCCCAGTGCGCTGTGGTCCCAGTCTCGATCAGTCACAGCCCCTTGGCATCTGCTATTTACAGATTAATGATGATTCATGCAGCTCCAAGTGACACATTTAATGCCATGTGTCGTTTGTCTCTCCGTCGCATCTGCAACGGAGAGGGGGCAAAAGGCTCCATGCCCGGGTGAGGCTGGTTGGAAGGCCTGAACAGTAAATCATGCAGAGATGCGGCGGGCAGCTTCCTCTAGAGCTAACGTATTTTTCGCTCTATAACACGCACCAGACCATAACACACACGTAGTTTTTAGAGGAAAACAAGAAAAAAAATATTCTAAATGAAATAGTAGATATATGATTTTTGTGGTTCATGCTGTGGCCACAGACATGTGATCTGACAGTGAGTTTGGAGTAGCCCAATACAAAAATCCTGAGGATCCATGTGGATCCATGCTTTGTAACCATGGAGGAGGGAAGGAAGGGGAACTATGGATCCTCTGCTCACGACTGCAGCAGATCCCCCCGCCACCCGCAGGCATTTGCTCCATAACACGCACAGACATTTCCCCTTACTTTCTAGGAGGAAAAAAGTGAGTGTTATGGTGCAAAAAATACGGTAAGTGCTTTCAGATCCTCAGAGGTTTTAAAACGTTTAATTTGTTGTTGTTTAGTCGTATAGTCGTGTCCGACTCTTCGTGACCCCGTGGACCAGAGCACGCCAGGCACTCCTGTCTTCAAAAGTACCAAGTAGTACTAAGGTTCATGGTTCTTACATTCCAGGTTCCTATGCAATATTTTTCTTTACAGCATTGGACTTTCCTTTCGCTTCCATGCATATCTGCAACTGAGCGTCCTTTCGGCTTTGGCCCAGCCGCTTCATCAGCTCTGGATCTACTTGTACTTGCCCTCCGCTCTTCCTCAGTAGCATGTTGGACGCCTTCCGACCTGAGGGGCTCATCTTCCAGCATCCAGCATCATAACTTTTATATGCCTGTTGACTTTGTCCATGGAGTTTTCTTGGCAGGGATACTGGAGTGGCTTGCCGGTTCCTGCTCCAGGTGGATCACGTTTGGTCAAAAGTCTCCACTATGACCTGTCCATCTTGGGTGGCCTTGCACGGCATAGCTCATAGCTTCTCTGAGTTATTCAAGCCCCTTCGCCACGGCAAGGCAGTGATCCATGAAGGTGAAGATTAAATTTATTTGCATTATATGACACACCAGTATATGGTTACCAGGTGTCCCTGTTTCCCAGGGACCATCCCTGGATTTACAAATCAGTCCCCTGACAAATTCCATCTATTTAGTTGTTGTTGTTTAGTCGTTCAGTCGTGTCCGACTCTTCGTGACCCCATGGACAAGAGCACCCAGGCACTCCTGTCTTCCACTGCCACCCGCAGTTTGGTCAGATTCATGTTTGTAGCTTCGAGAACACTGTCTAACCATCTCGTCCTCTGTCGTCCCCTTCTCCTTGTGCCCTCCATCTTTCCCAACATCAGGGTCTTTTCCAGTGAGTCTTCTCTTCTCATGAGGTGGCCAAAGTATTGGAGCCTCAGCTTCACGATCTGTCCTTCCAGTGAGCACTCAGGGCTGATTTCCTTAAGAATGGATGCATTTGATCTTCTTGCAGTCCATGGGACTCTCAAGAGTTTCCTCCAGCACCATAATTCAAAAGCGTCAATTCTTCGGCGATCAGCCTTCTTTATGGTCCAGATCTATTTAGTAGGAAGTTGAAAAGTGTCCCTGGATTCATTGAAAAAAATCTGGCAACCTTACACCACGAGTTTTCTGGTATGTTTTGGACAACTGTCATTCTTGATCTAGAGCAGGTGTGGCCCTTGCACAGAAGCTTAACCCAAGGTTTTTCCCCTAGCCCAACGATACCCTCTCTATTTTGGTGGGGCTGGCATTAAAAAAATGAAAAAGTAGACCCAGCTGTGGTGTGTGCAGAGCTCAGCATCCCTGTAAGGATGCAAATAGCCTCCTCCCCACTCATGAGACTAATGAGTTGGCCTGCACAGGGCCAGATTTAGGTTTGATGAGGCCCTAAGCTACTGAAGGCAACGGGGCCCTTTATATGTCCAGCTGTCCTTTGTCAACAACAAATTGTCACTGTTTTTTGTGTTGAATATATGCTATATGGTAATTTATGGACCTAAATAGGTATCTAAAACCATTTGCACATGTTGTCGTTCAGCCAGTCCATGCAGAATGTAGGCACCCTATATATATACTATATACGGCCTGGGACCCTCGTACCTATGGGACTGCCTCTCCCGGTATGCCCCACGGAGAGCCTCAAGGTCCATAAATAGCAACACCCTAGAGGTCCCGGGCCCTAAGGAAGTCAATTAGCCTCAGCCAGGGCCAGGGCCTTTTCAACACTAGCCCCGGCCTGGTGGAATGCTCTGCCTCATGAGGGCCCTGCAGCATCTGATTTCTTTCCACAGGGCCTGTAAGACAGAGTTGTTCCACCTGGCTTTTGGCTTTTGGCTTTCCTTTCTCCTCCTGTGATGAGGCTGCATTTTTAATATTTTAATGTTTCAATATTTTAATGTTCTATTTTAATCTTGTTTTTAAGTTGTATTCATTCAACTTGTTTTTATTATTGCTTGTTAGCCACCCTAAGCCCGGCCTTGGCTCAGGAGGGCGGGGTATAAATAATAATAATAATAATAATAATAATAATAATAATAATAATATAGAAATGAGCAAACCAGTGATATTTTACGGAGCAGGCTAGCAGGCGGGGTCCAATTCTTATATCATAGGAGGTTACACAACACAAAACACTGTTGCTGTATGTAGGTTTTATTTTATTTGTTTTTCATCTTATATTTTGGAAATGTACATCCAGTTTTTCCCCCTTTAACTTTTTTTGTGGCCCTAAGCTATAGCTTGTTTAGCTTATACGTAAATCCGGCACTGACATCTGCATGGATCAGCTGAGAAGGGGAGGCTGTGTGCCATTGTGTGTCTGCCAGTGTGCATCCTGTTTGTGCCCTGAGGATGTGTGCCTATTGTGTGTGCTAGTGAGAGTGTGCACGGGAGTCTGGGGTGACTACACCAGCTGCTGCCCTGTGGCTCCCAGAGGTTTGGTCAAAAGTGAATGTGGACTTCAGGGCACAAAAAAGTCTGGGTCTGTAAATGGCTCGTGGAGTTCCCTTTACAACTTTTATGGGTATGAAACAGGGGTGGGGAAGCGTTGGCCCTCCAGATGTGGCTACGCTACAACTCACACCCTTTCAGAGTATTTCCCAGAGTGGCTGATGGGAACTGCAATGCTGTTCCTTCCCCGGTGGCAGCAAGAAGCAGAGAAACAAGATAAAAGTCCTTTTTAATTGCCGTATTTTTCGCTCTATAGGACGCACCAGACCATAAGACGCACCTAGTTTTTGGAGGAGAAAAACAAGGAAAAAATATTCTGAATCTCAGATGCCAGAACAACAAGCAGCAATCCCTCTTACTGTTCTGGTTTCTGGGATAGCTGCGCATGGAGCATTTGCTCCATAAGAAGCACACACATTTCCCCTTACTTTTTAGGAGGGAAAAAGTGAGTCTTATAGAGCAAAAAATACAGTAGTTTAATCAATCATAACAATGAGAGACAAAGGAATGCTGTCTGCCCTAATTATGGGGGTGCTCCAAGCTGGGCTCCTCCCCCCCTTCCTAGCAACAGCATCTCCCTTTATGGTGGCCGCTGGTGGTCAAATGTCTTAGATTCTGTTGTTCCTGCACTCTTAACGAACGTCGAGTGCTGGGAGAAGGGGGATCAGAAATACTTTCCAGTGACAACGTGTCAACTGGCTGCCCTGCTGCAGTTCCTCCCCCCCCCTTCTTCTAACACTTCCCAACTCTTCTGTTCGCCTATCTCTGAGCTGTGACTTGTAGGATATACCGTATTTTTCGCCCTATAGGGGAAATGTGTGTGCGTCCTATGGGGCGAATGCAGGCTTTCGCTGAAGCCTGGAGAGCGAGGGGAGTCGGTGCGCACCAACCCCTCTCGCTCTCCAGGCTTCAGGAGAGCCCTAGCGCCCCCTAATGCCTGCCTGATGCCCCCTGTCTCCCCGGCAGTATCCAAACAGTGACTTGCCTCAAACTCCTGCTGTAAATCAATGCTGCATTCCTCTTCTCCTGCAGCGTCAGGAGAAGGGTGCGTGTGATTTCCACCATTCCCCCTCCCTCTCGCCCTCTTGAGTCCAGTCCCTGATATGCAGATGGACTGTGCAAGCAAGACAGAGGAGCGGCGAGTACCCACTTGTCACTCCTTTGTGCATTAACACAGGGCTGTTACTAGAGCAAACCTGAATCCCATGCCTGGTCATAGTGTGGAGCCCAAGATTTTTGGCAGGAGTTTTAAGTGGGTGTGGTGTCGTGTTAGGTATAATTTTCAACAGCAAAGATGACAGAACTTGGCAGAGCATGATGACACCTTATATTTTTATTTATACAGGAAAATTACACACACACACACACAAAATGAATATATAATATATACTCTAAATACACAGATACACACACTGTGTATATATGATATATATACACACTCCACAGTACACGCACACACACTGAATATATAATATATACTCTAAATACATGCGCACGCACGCACACAGTATATAGTATATACTCTCTCTAAACATGCCCACACCCACTCGTTATGCATATATTGTTATGAGTTTGTGTGTGCCAGACAATTCTAATCCCTGGCTCCAGCAAGTGTTAAAAGCTAAACAGGCCAGGCTAGCTTTCTGTGTTCAGGTGATCACTTGGGCGATAGGCCATTAAGAGAACAAAGGAAAGGTGATGGGCCATTAAGAGAGCAAATGAGTGGGGCCCCTCCTCTATTTCTTAGATAGTTAGAAGGACAATGCCTGAGTTTGAGGGCAGAATTTGCTGTGATGTGACTGAGTGGAAATAGTTGCCTGCTGAATAGTGGCAGTGGCTTCTGGTGAGGTCTTGTGAGTAAGCGAGGCTTCTGGAGGTGGGGTGGTGGGAAGGCACCTTTTGTCTCAGGCAGTGAAAGAGGATGGGTTGTCCCTGCTGCTATTTACTGGGGTGGTGGAGGGTCTGGAGATGGTGGTGGTTTCAGCATCCCCAGATAACACATGGCTGTCTTGTGCTTCCTCACATACCACCAGACTGAAGGATGGCCTCCCAAAACAAAGCCAATGGTTTCACATTTTTCTTGTTCAGGACCAACAGTTGGTCAGAACAATGCAGTTAGATGATAATCCTCTCTGTTGGACACAGGAGGTTGCAGTTCTTGGACAATACTTCCCTAGCAGCAGCAAGTGTGCAGCACTGGGATTAAGACAACATTTCCATTTAGGTGGAAGAAAGAAGATTCCACCTAAACATTAGGAAGAACTTCCTGACAGTAAGAGCTGTTTGACAGTGGAATTTGCTGCCAAGGAGTGTGGTGGAGTCTCCTTCTTTGGAGGTCTTTAAGCAGAGGCTTGACAACCATATGTCAGGAGTGCTCTGATGGTGTTTCCTGCTTGGCAGGGGGTTGGACTCGATGACCCTTGTGGTCTCTTCCAACTCTATGATTCTATGATTCTATGATTCCTTTCACACCTACTATCCAGAAAAATCAGCATTGTGATGGGTGTTACCTGCTGCTACTGTCACAGTGCTGATGTCAGAGAAGTTCCTTCGCTGACAGTTGACATGTCAATTCCAGGCACTGAAAAAATAGACATGCTGGTCAAACATACACACAGCACAGTCTTACTCAAAGGCAATCTTACCCAGCTGTTCAGACCCTTTCAGACCCAGCCATTATGGATTTATTTTTTAAAACTGTCCCTTTGGTTTGTAAGTTAAGTTTTTAATCTGTTGATTTTATTTATATTTATATTTTTCAAAAACTTATTTTTTAACTTTTACTGATAGTTTTAATGTATGTTTTACCTATTTTTGCAAACTGCTTAGAGGTTCAATTAAGCAGTGTATAAATCCTGTTAGTTGATTAAGCAATTAATTAAATGCGTTGATTTAAATCCATACAGCTGCCCCAAATCTCAGCTGGAATCCCTTGGAGTTAAGTCTTGACAGGAAGCTGGAAACCAGATCCCAGAATTTAGAACTATTTCACAGAATATGTGGCAGGTGCTTTTAGCACCTGTTCCATTTGACTGCTGGAAAGAGGGTGTGTGTGTGTGATCTAGCATGGCTAGGACCAACTGCCCTCATCTCCCAGAGTTGGCTTCTTGGTGTCCATTCTTCCTGATTAAAAATAAATATAAAAATAAAAATAGAAATTTATTATTTGTACCCCACCCATCTGGCTGGGTTTCCCCAGCCACTCCGGGCGGTTTCCAACAAAGATTAAAAAAACATTAAAATGTCACACATTAAAAACTTCCCTGAACAGGGCTGCCTTCAGATGTCTCCTAAAAGTCTGGTAGTTGTTTTTTCCTTTGACATCTGGTGGGAGGGCGTTCCACAGGGCGGGCACAACTACCGAGAAGGCCCTCTGCCTGGTTCCCTGTAGCTTTGCTTCTCGCAGTGAAGGAACCGCCAGAAGGCCCTCAGCGCTGGACCTCAGCATCCGGGCAGAACAATGGGGGTGGAGACGATCCTTCAGGTATATTGGGCTGAGGCCATTTAGGGCTTTAAATGTCAACACCAACACTTTGAATTGTGCTCGGAAACGTATTGGGAGCCAATGTAGGTCTTTCAAGACTGGTGTTATGTGGTCTCGGCGGCCGCCCCCAGTCACCAGTCTAGCTGCCTCATTCTGGATTAGTTGTAGTTTCCGGGTCACCTTCAAAGGTAGCCCCACGTAGAGTGCATTGCAGTAGTCCAAGCGGGAGATAACCAGAGCATGCACCACTCTGGCTAGACAATCCGCGGGCAGATAGGGTCTCAGCATTTGTCTAACTTCATAAAGAATGGATGCCCGAATTTATTTGCTTTCCTGTTTCCTCCCCATCCCTATGTGTTGTGGGTGAACATATCAGACGACACAGCGAACATTGCAATGGATTCTCAGGGAAACTTCTTCAACCTTCATCCTCACACAGCACATCCACATGTGTCTCTCCTTGGACCTGCATGGATCCTCCCATCTTTCATCCTTTGTAATGGTCCACTCATTTTTCAGCTTTCTCTGTGCTCCTCATCCTCTTTCTCTGATGGGGTGAAAGATATTGCATCAGTCCTCATTTAAGAGCTAAGGTATACCCATGAAACATTTTGTGTGCTCCCTGCCCCACCCCGCAATGCGGTATGTGATAGGACTTTGTGATTCCCCTAAAATCACTCTGCGTCACTGTTGTGTAATGCTTGCTGCAAAAACCAGCTCAGCTCAGCTGGAATGTCCAGTAAGGATTGTTATTTTCTTTTTGGCCCCAACTCAGGTTAATACATCTCCTTGAAAGACCTGTTCAGCCCCAGCTAGATTTACCTCCCAGGCCTTTATGTGCCAGCTGAACAAAGGAGCCTTACAGCAGGCAAGGCCTGAGGGCAGAAACACAGTGAAATTTAATGTAGGCAGAAGGCCGAAGCTTTTGGTTGCTGCCAGCAAAGGTCACGTGTTGGGAGCTGAGGAACAAAGATAATCAGGAAGAAGGAACGTATGATCACCCAATATGCCCCCCATATCTATTCATGCCTGGAATGCTAAAATGAAGGCAAAACATCTAATATTCAATAGCATCAGGAAAAGATGACTGGAAATATATTCCATCCGCCCAAAATGTGTGGAGACCCTTGGGTCTGTCTCACTATATTTTCCTCGCATACAAAAGGTCTTTTATGTTAAAACCTTGGACTGGAAAGTTTACTAGAACTGCCCAGCAAAACAGTATTTTGCTATGTACACAGAGGTGACTCATTTCTTAGAACAGGGATTTCAGAATCCTTCCCAAATCAATTAATTCGCCAAGGAACTCCTGCCACATAAATTCTCCCACGTTGCAGAGGATTCTGGGAACATTTTATGGCACACTCATCATTCGTGTGGGGCAATTTTCCAGGGAGAGTCCCAGAATTGCAAGAGCCATCCCGGCTTTTGATTTGATCACGGTGTGCCTCAGTTTCCCTTGCCGGTGCTGCTTCTGCCGAGTTCAGGGAGGAGGATGAGGTGACAGCAGCTGCAGGGGTTGCTGCGAGAGAACGTCCTGTTGCTTCTCCATGGCTTTTCCATGGCTGCCACTACTGGCCTCCTCCCTTGGGCAGCTTGTAGCAGCTGCTGGAGAGCGGGCAAGGAGGAGGAGGAGGAGAAGGAGGAGGAAAGGCTGCAGCCGCTGAGGTCCAGCCCTGTGTGATGTGCCAGCTCTGAGGGGCAAAACAACAACAAACCTCTGGTTACGTGAAACATTCAATAAACACACAAGGCGTTACTGGCACTACGTTTGAAAAAATAATATATACCGTATTTTTTGCTCTATAAGACGCACCAGACCGCAAGATGCACCTAGTTTTTGGAGGAGGAAAACAAGAAAAAAAATATTCTGAATCTCAGAAGCCAGAACAGCAACAGGGATCGCTTCACAGTGAAAGCAGCAATCCCTCTTGCTGTTCTGGCTTCTGGGATAGCTGTGCAGCCTGCATTCACTCCATAAGAGTCACACACATTCCCCCTTACTTTTTAGGAGGGAAAAAGTGAGTCTTATAGAGCAAAAAATACGGTACTATTCATTGTACTGAATGGTAGATTTCAACAGAAGTAGCTCATAAAGTTCAATGAAAAAAGTAGAAGACCCAGTGGATCAGTTCATTCTCTAACCAGTTTATGCATAAGGTCCATGTATGTGAAAATGTCTATTCCACCTGTCTGTTCATAGAGTCCAACAATCCACACGAAAGGTTGTTGCAGTTCCACAGAATCCTTTCACAGAGTCTAAGACAAGGATTTCCGGAATACTAGCCTTGTTTCGCCATTCTAGGCTTCATCAGTAGTACAAACTCTAGGTAATGCAAAACAATACAATATCGTAATCTCACACATTTTTACAGCAAAATTAATATAAAAACCGTCAACAACCATACATACCATATATGATATCACAGGACAGTGGATCTTATAGCATAGTAGTAGCTGCTGTAAGCACCAACTTTTACAGAGTGGAGTTATATGGACAAGCACAATACTGATTCGAGTAACAGGTGTTGGCAATCAACAGGGTCTTCTACTTTTTCCGTTGAACTTTATGAGCTACTTTTGTTGAAATCTACAATTCAATACAATGAATAGTATATCTTATTTTTACAAACGTACTGGCGGTTACAGCTCTGAGGGGCAGGCAGAGGGCAGAAAGGGGGCGTAATGTGGAGCGCAAGGAGTCTTGGTTTTTATTTTTAAAACGCTTTGTGTGTCTGTGTGCCCCCTTTCTAAAATTTATTTATTGGTGTATGTTTTTCTTTTTGTAAAATGAAATATAATTGGGATTAAGGGGTTTTCTCAGAATGGTGAAGGGTGTGTGTATTGTGCCCTGTCGTCCATAGTCAGAAATGTTACAGTACATGGTGTATGTTATGTTAATATAAAACAGTAAAAGCATAAATATGTATTCTGATTCTTAGAATTAGTTGATATATTGTTGGGTTGGAAATAACTGGCAGCAGAGTCGGAGGTGTACATCTGGGAGGCGTCTCAAAGCCGGAGGCTAAGAGTGTCCCTTTTATTGTATATTGGGTCAATTGCACCATATATGCTAGGTGCTGATTGGATGCAGCGAGCAACGTGGGTAACGTTCAAGCGTCGCACATATTACATACATAGAACATACGCATCAATATGGATACAGAGAGAGAGAGCACAAGAACATAACAACCTAAGATAACAACCTAAGATAGATAGGGATGTCTTACGCAGGGATTATAAGAGTGCACTTAACATTCTTCTAGTCTGTGGTAATAAACATGGGAAGTTTATAGTTAGATTAGGGGGTCATGACATCAGCTAAGCTTAAGGATCTTTCCGTACCAGGGCCGGACACAGAAGGCACAAAGTGGGGCTTTTCACCTACGCAGCGTCTCTGAGATATGCAAGGGAACAGACAGACACAGACCAAAAGGGGGGGGGGGGAAGGAATCCCTTTCTAGGCATACACAGGGATCAAGAAAACCCACTCTACATCTCCCCCTTTCTTTTATTATATAGAAGGTATTTGTTTCACTAGTGGAGGTAAGAAAACAAAAATATTTCGGGATACGTGGTTTGCCGACGCATGCCCAAAATAAGTTTGCTCCTATTTACTTCCAAGAGCTACTGTTGTTGCTGCCACTTAGTAAAGTGGGCGGCAATGAGTTTTTGCGGAGGTAGAGGGGGGGAGAAGAGTTGAAACCAGAGACGTATGAGACTAGGAATGCATTGAATGAAGCAGCATAACAAAATTAAAATGCATATAATAACAATAGCGTATTGAAAGAGTTTGCGGAGCCAGTCTAAGTTTGGCAGCCAGCTGGTGAGCCACTGGGTGAATGAATCCCAGAGGCTGGAGAATCCAACGTCCTGTTTAATGTGGTGAGTGAGGTTTTGCAGGTGAGAGATTTGCTGTCTGACGGCCTTAGAATTGTCAGAAATATTGAAACAGCACATCGCATCAACTTGTTCACAGCCATAATGATGAAGCATCAGGAGATAGTCAATAGCAGCACGATTTTTCAATAGTCCGTGTTGTATCTCGCTCTGTTCTGTATTTAGTAGGTGGAGAGCGTTTGATGTGAAATTAATAATTTTTGCTGCAGAACAGGCCAGTGCATTAATGTTCTGGCTGTTCCGTACCGCCAAGCCTGGAACACCTAGGAGGGATACGGCTAAAGAAATATATTCAGATCTACTGGGAAGAGAAACAGAATCATCACAATCATTAGTCAATTCAACAGAGCGGCGATGTCTAGGGCGGGATAGATGTTGTTTCTTTGGTAAAATGATGGACAACCGACTCAAGCAGCAGGGAGTTCCATGGGTAATGTTTGCTGGAATGTAATTGAATGTGTAACCTGGGCAGGACCAGAACCATCCTGCAGGCAACTCAGTGTATTTATATACATAGGAAATATTTACATAAGAAGAGCAGTTAAAGTTATCCTTGCTCATTCTTACACAGTTATTCTTAGTGCAGTTCACCATACGTGCGCATGTCATGTTATATGTCGCAACGTACGGGGTTAATAGGTCCACGGCCATGGTGGGGCGCTTGCGCACCTGAGTACCCCAAGTGGAGTAAGCGGAGTAGCCAAGAGTGCGAAGAGAATCATTTTGAGGTAGGGAAGAGTAAAACCAGGTATCATTTTGTATATCAGATGGGTCATGGCACACAGGGATAAGGCAAGAGCCAAGAATTTCACCCACAGATACCTGCTGTGATAAACAAAAGGAAGAAACATTGAGGGTTTTTGCAAAGGATTCCCATAGATTTGATGTTGTTGTTGCAGCACCGCCAATGGGGGCGGTGGCCGAGAGGGGAAAAAAGGAGAGGCAGAAAATGAGAACAAACATGGAATTCATATTAAGGCAGGAGATAAGACAGAGAAGCACGTTATCGGGGGTTGATTCTAGCTGTTTGTCCTTCATAAGTTGTTCAGCTTGAGAGGAGAGTGATTTTATTTGGCCCCACGTCACTGGTCCATTACGATTTCCGCGCTTGTGTTGGCAGATTGAAATTAATTTGAATACCAAGTGCCAGTACTCATCTAGGGTTGACTACTAATTGGTATATTCTGTTCCAAACAGAGCGGGCGATGACTCTGTTTCACATTATCTGACCTAACAATTTTTGCATTACATAAACACAACCTCTTTAGTGGGTAGTAACTATACTTCATTTTGCTACGTGATAGGCAGCCTACAGCAGTGTGCTTTTTTGGTTTTGTTGCTTTTGTCTTTTTGCGTGTTCAGACCCAGAAACCGCCCCCCTAAATAAATTCACACTTGACTCAAATTTTGGTTTTGGTTTTTGGCAGCATTTAGGCCACAACTTTATTGATTACAGAAAGTGACTGGTTGCATAGGCTCTGGTTCGACTAGCTCTCTGCCATGCAGGTAGCGCTGACCCAGGGTTCCAGCATAAGTCAGCCAAGGGTGAACACCGGGATAAGCGGGAAGCCGGGAACAGGCTAACTCCGCCACCCAAATGTCCCCCTGGACTCAGGCACGGGCATAACCCCCTCTCAGGGGTTGACCAAACCATCAAGTCCCTGTGTTCCTTTAATGGAATACCCTTCACATAGGGATGGTGAGAGCGTTCTCCCACCCCATCACCTGAACCAGAGCCTATCCACAACCTTACAAGTTTTGACCATTTGCTACATGGCAGGCGAAACCCAAATGGCAACAGCCAATCAGCCAATTGGGGGATATTCCTGCCATGCCCCTGTCCCAACAAAAGACAACACATGATGGCATAGCAAGGTCTAGTGCAAAGCCCTAAAAATAGGGAGAGGTAGGCGGGTATTCCGAATGCACGTGCCGAAAGAGGAAGCTCTAGGTCACGTGCATGGGCATAAATAGGTCCCTCAAACTGTTTGGACTGTGTCCCATTGGCCAGATTGCACCCAGCTTTGAGGGACTTACCAATCAGGTGTTGTGGCTGACCAATCATACCCACCCACAACACAGGGTGTCGGTTTTCCAGGTCTCACTACAATACCTGCCCTCTTTAAGGGAGGACCCAATTTGGTAAAGAATGAGTTGCTGGTACTCAGTTCCAAGAGTTCTTGGGAAAGAGGTAAAGGTAAAGGGACCCCTGACCATTAGGTCCAGTCGTGACCAACTCTGGGGTTGCGGCGCTCATCTCGCTTTATTGGCTGAGGGAGCTGGTGTACAGCTTCCGGGTCATGTGGCCAGCATGATGAAGCCGCTTCTGGCGAACCAGAGCAGCGCACGGAAACGCCGTTTACCTTCCCGCCGGAGCAGTACCTATTTATCTACTTGCACTTTGACTACTTTTGAACTGCTAGGTGGGCAGGAGCTGGGACCGAGCAATGGGAGCTCACCCTGTCGCAGGGATTCAAACCGCTGACCTTCTGATCGGCAAGTCCTAGGCTCTGTGGTTTAACCCACAGTGCCACCTGCGTCCTGGGAAAGAGGTATTGATGGTTAAACCACTCTGGGAATTGCCGCTCTGTGAGAGGAATAGGGGTTTCCTAACAAGTCTCAGCACTCTTAAAAGGTAAAGGTAAAGGTACCCCTGCCCATACGGGCCAGTCTTGACAGACTCTAGGGTTGTGCGCCCATCTCACTCAAAGAGGCCAGGGGCCAGCGCTGTCCGAAGACACTTCCGGGTCACGTGGCCAGCGTGACATCGCTGCTCTGGCGAGCCAGAGCCGCACACGGAAACGCCGTTTACCTTCCCGCTAGTAAGCAGTCCCTATTTATCTACTTGCACCCGAGAGTGCTTTCGAACTGCTAGGTTGGCAGGTGCTGGGACCGAACAGCGGGAGCGCACCCCGCCGCGGGGATTCGAACCGCCGACCTTTTGATCGGCAAGCCCTAGGCGCTGAGGCTTTAACCCACAGCGCCACCCGCGTCCCTCCTCAGCACCCTTAGCAAACTACAATTCCCAGGGTTCTTTGGCAGAAGCTATTTAAAGTGGTATGATACTGCTTTAATTGTATAGAGCAGATGGAGTGCAAGTCATCTAATGCCCAATAATCAAATTAGATTAAAGCAATTTCAATATCGTACATAGGCCTCCTTTTTTTGTGTCTTGGATATTTGTTGCTACGAGGCAAAAACAACATCAGAGATAAGTGTTTGTTCACATATCAGGTTGCCTGAGAGGGAGTGAAGGGAACAGGTTAGCCTGAACCATGAAAATAACACATGAGGAAGCAGCGATTTCACAATTTTTATCAGAGCTTGATGTCATTAGGCAGCGTGATGCGATTAAAAGGCAAAAGCACTCTCCGCACGTTAGCACAATTGATTCATTCAAAACGCAGGTGTTTGGGTCCCCTTTAAAGTAAACATAACACAAAGAGGTGATAGAAGCTGTGCTATCGAAACTCAAGTGCAGGCTACACAGTAGTGTGGTCTCTGAAAGGATTAAGCTGCCACAATTGTGTATTAGTTTTGGAGGGGTTGCCCTGATGGGAACATATTTTTACCCCCTTTGCCTTTCATCACTCACAAGAAGTGTTTGGACTGTTCTTTGTTACGAAGGCTGGGATTAGACATGACCAAAAATGCAGGTTCATGCATGTTGTTCTCCTTTCTCTGCATGAACAGGGGCGGAGGAAGGGGGTGCGATAGGTGCAGGCCGGCCCGGGTGTCACCACTGAGGGGGTGACAAAATGCCGGGCGGCACTCACTGTGGGGCCTGCGGTGCACCCGAGCCACACGTCTCTCCTGGGACAGACACGGTGGCTTGGGCACGCACAGGCTCCACGCTGCCCAAACAGTCCACCCGCTGCCTCTCCCCCAGCTGTAGGGCGGCTGAGTAGGGAGGCAGGCAGACTCTGGAGGACTTTTGGTGCGCCCCACCAGGGGCATAAAAAGTGGGGGGCAGAAGAGGCAGGCCACCCCTGGTGCCAGTCGGGGTGTGTGTGACAAGATGGCCCCTGCCTCTCCCCAGCTGTAGAGCGGCTGAGTGCGTGCGCAGTCCGTATGGGCACCACTCTCATGCACCATCCATACAGGCTGTTCCGCGTGCGCAGTCCGTACGGGATGCCACACATGCCACACATGTGCAAGCGGCAGCCCGTACGGACGTGGGCAAGCAACAGTCCATACGACCGCCACAAGGGAGCGGCAGTCCATACAGAGTGTGCATGTGCAGCATCCCATATGGAGTGCACACGCTTGGCAGCTCGTATGGTTGCTGCGCATGCACACTCCATATGGGATGCCGCACATGCGCAGTCCGTACGGATATCACACGTGTGTCACCGGGCGGTTCAGCCTGTCCCTTGGTGTCCTGCCCCAGGCACCTGAGCAGCTTTCTTGGCCACTGTTCATGGGACATACAGTAGTGGAAACAAGGGATATGACATCGCCATGTGGTAGCCAATAGCAAAACAGGGCAAAGGAATACATGATGCAGTGATGTCATGTCATGTCACAGCCCAGTTTATTTACTACTTCCTCAAGCTGGTGGTGAAGTAATAAAACATAATCACACTCCCTCTAGGGTTTGATTGGTCTCCTAGGGTTTGACGGGTGATGTCACATGATGTCCTGCCTCAGATGTCCCACACCAGTAGTCCTGCCTCTGAGGACCACCATGACATGCACTTTTGGGTGGTGGTGGTCATGTGAACCCTCTTTCATGATGGTAGCCCATTGTGGACCAACAGACAAAGGATTTGAAACCCCTAGCCAATCAGGGAAGGAATTGTGGATTTGTGGGATGCCATTTCTACAGAGAAGCCTGGGAAAGCACTTGCGCCGAGATCTGTAAAAACAAAAGAAGGTGTGTTGATTGCTTTTAAATTCTAGGAGGCTAATGTGAACTCCAGTGATTCTGCTGTAAAAGAACCATTCCATATTATATTCTGCCAGGTGGCAGCAGGAGAAGACAACATCTATATGCAGGTATGAACATGTTTTTTATTTTTCGGATCAGCTGTGTAAGTAGTTAAAGCAATTTTTTTTAAAAAATCCCCTCTTGATTTGTTTAGAAGTTTCCATCTCTTAAAATAAATCAGCTGAGCCATCAAAATCAATGTGGTTGAAGCAGATATTTTGCCAACAAAGATGCAGAAACATTGGACACGACTGAACGACTAAACAACAAAAGTTCTCATAAGACAGGTAATGTGCCTAACCCCACTGAAATTGTATAGAAAGGAATGTCAAATGAGACAGTTTAATGAAGTAGCAGAATTTTAGAATCTACTAGCACTTCAGGCCTCATGGCATGTATGTGTCACTGGATGCCTGTTCACTACTCGGCCCTATTTCAGGTGCCAGTTATCATGTATAAAACCCGTACATGACTTGGGTCCCAAGCATTGAAGGGCTTCTTTTCCACTATTGTCAATCTCTACCTTGAGATCTGCTTGTGGTTCCATCAGCATCTGTAGTTCACTACAGTAGTTCCTTCTTTATTAGATGTGAAATCCCTCCCACTGGAAACACTGCTGCTCCCTACATTAATAAGTTCCAGACATCCGGGATGTGAGGGCGATCTGGCTGCGACATCTGTCACCCCATTGATAGCCAGGGTTGATTCGGCTGATCTGGCTGGCTAGGCGGGTGTCCCCTACCTCCCTCACCGCTCCATGTGTGTCCCTCCTGAAGCTGCACGCTCGGTGGAAGAGGACGACCATCCCAGATAGAAGGAGTGTACCGCAGTGGCGTAGCGTGGGGGGTGCAGGGGGGCCCGGCCGCACCGGGCGCAACATCTGGGGGTTAGGGTTAAGGGGCGCAAATCCACGGGTTAGGGAGTGCAAATTACTTGCCTTGCCCCGGGTGCTAACAACCCACGCTACGCCACTGGTGTACCGTTCTTCGGTCAAGGGTATACGATAGCTGCACTCCCCTGCTAGAACCTCCAAACAAGCTCAAGGTCCATTTGTAGGAGAACGTAGGGTAGTCAAGCTTCCAAGACTCCAGACACATCCAAGTAAGGCACTGCATGTGGCAGTTTGCCATTCTTTAAAAAAAATAAAAACAAAAAAAAGTTCCAGACATCCGGCTAAGAGCCGGGTAAGCTGTTTCTGTTACTTCAGGCTTATAGGGGCAACTGATTAAAAGTACTCATCTCTCTCTCTCTCTCTCTCTCTCTCTTGGAATGTTGAATCACTGTTTTATTTATTTAGAAAGGGTTTATTTTTAATGAAAACTTATTATGCTGATGATGCGTTTTTCTGATATGTTGCAAGCCACACTGGGAACCTTCAGGTTCAAGGGCAGGATATAATAATAATAATAATAATAATAATAATAATTTTTTATTTATACCCCGCCCTCCCCAGCCAAGGCCAGGCTCAGAGCGGCTTACAAGCAATAATAAAAACAAGATGAATGATTACAACTTAAAAACAAAAGTAAAATACAACATTAAAATAATGGAACATTAAAATATTAAAATGTAGCCTCATCGCAGGAGGTAAAGGAAAGAAAAAAGAAAGAGAGGGAGGGAGGGAATCAAATTGGCTCCAAGCCAAAGGCCAGGCGGAACAACTCTGTCTTACAGGCCCTGCGGAAAGAAATCAGATCCTGCAGGGCCCTGGTCTCATGAGGCAGAGCGTTCCACCAGGCCGGGGCCAGAGTTGAAAAGGCCCTGGCTCTGGTTGAAGCCAATCTAACTTCCTTAGGGCCTGGGACCACTAGGGTGTTGTTATTTATGGACCTTGAGGCTCTCCGTGGGGCATACCAGGAGAGGCGGTCCCGTAGGTACGAGGGTCCTAGGCCGTGAAGGGCTTTAAAGGTCAAAAGCAGCACCTTAAATCTGACCCTGTACTCTATCGGGAGCCAGTGCAGCTTGAAAAGCACTGGGTGAATAAAACAAACCAATAAATATTGTGGGATGTGCTCCCTTACATTAAAGTTAAAAACCAAAATAACTTCCTGCACATGGCTACCTAAGACCAGCATATCACAGAGAAAGAGTCAGCGTGGAGCTCCGGAGGCAGGAACGTGCTACTGAGGGCTCTCATGATTATTATGGTTTGACTCATTTCCCCTGTCTGAAGCCAGCTGGGGCTTTAACAGGACAGCCAGCAGAAAACCCCTCAAAGGCATTCTGGAAACCAGGCTCTGCAAGCTGGACATCCTAATCAAACCATTCCACATCCCTGCAGAGGTTAGAAGACCTGATACTTCACTAGTCATGGCCTCTCTGTGACAAAGGAGTCATTCCTGCTGCTCAGCTGGCATTGCCAAATTGCGGCGTGACGCATTTACATGCCTACACGTAGATGCATTTAAGTCATTGTTTTAACTTAGGTTGTCAGTTGCCTTGGGCTCACTTATGCAAGGCAGGGTATAAATGTTTTAAATAAATGAACTTGCATATTATTTTACCAAAGTTGTGGGTAGAGATGAATTGGCACGTACAACTGATTGCTATGATTGAAAAGGTCCCAACTTATATCTAACTCAGGTCAGTTGGAGGTGAGGGTTTCATTTTGGTATAACGTTTTGGAAACTGAGTTATTATTTTGTAATTATTGTTATTGCTGTTAGTGTCTTCGGGAAGTGACACACAAATAAATAAATGAATAATGAAGAAGAATCATCATTACGGCTTCCGCAAAGCCAAGCCGTTCCCTAGTAACCTTTCATAGTTCATAGAAAATGATGTCAAGCATGTGGATAAGGCTGAACTCATAGACATGATCAACTTGGACTCTCAAAACAGCTTTTGACATAGTTTCTTGTTGAAGGTTCCTGAGCAAATTTAGCAGTCATGGGAGCACAGCTCCTGTTATAGAATTGTAACTGGTTAAAGAGGAAGAAGCAGACAGTGATCTTTGGTTTTGGAAAGATTTGAAGCAAGCAACCTTAAGCTATTAGTATGATCAGATATGGCATATAACATATATGGAAAAATCAACTCATGAAATCAGAGTAGCACACTGTGCCAAAATCAGATAAATTTATTAAAGAGTGATATAGGTTTATTACATTTGGTGAATGTAAACACAAATAATGTGAGTCCACCATTTCATGATGATAGGATATGGAATGCGTCATGATTTTAAGTAAGTTTAAAATAGCTGGATGTAAGATGTGAATTACAGGGGATCGGGATGAGGAATGCCATTGCAGCAATGTCATTTGACGGGGGCTCAATGTGCTGAGCAGGACAACACTATAACAATCCTATACCTGTCTACTCGGAAGTAAGCCCCTTTAATTTCCATGGTGCTTATTCCCGGGTAATTGTGTACAGGAGTGCAGCCTAAGTGACTTGTTATGGAGCAGGAAACACAGAACTACTAAGCATTTCTCGTTCTTAGAGTCTGGTCTGACTCATAACCACTTAACGTTTATTGCATTATTAATTTTTATAGGCACGATAGCCTGATTAGTGTGCAGGAAAGTATGTGTCAATAGGTTTTATAGAGGGCAACACATGAAGAAGAAGAAGAAGAGTTTGGATTTGATATCCCGCCTTTCACTCCCCTTCAGGAGTCTCAAAGCGGCTAACAATCTCCTTTCCCTTCCTCCCCCACAACAAACACCCTGTGAGGTGAGTGGGGCTGAGAGACTTCAAAGAAGTGTGACTGGCCCAAGGTCACCCAGCAGCTGCATGTGGAGGAGCGGAGACGCGAACCCGGTTCACCAGATTACAAGTCTACCGCTCTTAACCACTACACCACACTGGCTCTCGAAATGCTAATGGTGATGTTTTGGGCGCACACCGCGCTTGACTAGATTCAAGGGGTTCAGTGTTCGCTGGCTAACATCTCCTTTTCAGCCAGTTTTGTTCCAGGCCTCCACAACAGCATAGCAGTTTCAGAAGGATCACTTTTGGGCTCTGGCACTCAGGGCTCAGCTGGAGCCAAAGCCTTTTCCCGTGGATCTGTGGGCACTTGGAAGCACACCACGATGCAGGGAGTATTGCAATCCATAATCCAGGGCTTGGGCTTCCTTTGAAACATTTAGGCTGCACGTGGGGCAGGCCTGGGTCACATAGGATGAGAAGAAGAAGAAGAAGAGTTTGGATTTGATATCCCGCCTTTCACTCCCTTTAAGGAGTCTCAAAGCGGCTAACATTCTCCTTTCCCTTCCTCCCCCACAACAAACACTCTGTGAGGTGAGTGGGGCTGAGAGACTTCAGAGAAGTGTGACTGGCCCAAGGTCACCCAGCAGCTGCATGTGGAGGAGCGGAGATGCGAACCCGGTTCCCCAGATTACGAGACTACCGCTCTTAACCACTACACCACACTGAGGATGTTCTGCAATACCTTGTCTCTCTTAAGGAACTAGGGTTAGCCATCAAGACCTGCCCTCTGAAACAACTTCCATGTAGTCAGGCTGCTCAAGGGTTGGCAGTGGTACCACTCTCCAGCCTCAGACACTAGGAGACCAATTACATGTGACCTCTTTAGGGACATAAGGGGAATACTGGACACCATCTGCTGGTCAGAATATGAGACCAAGCTTTTTTGTGTGGCCTGCTCCCTCTCATTTTGGTGGGCTCTCCATGGCCAGCTCTTCTGCTGTCCCTACTCCTACTAAGTGACCTACAGCTTGCTAAGACTTCCCTGAGGGTGTGGATCCAGGTTTCTAAGGCCAACCAGTTTGGCAAGGGGGGGCATGCTGTCTATGAAAGCCTCTCCTCATGCTGAAGCTTGCCCTGTGGTCAACACCAAGTGGTTTCTGGCCAGAAGGCCCACAGGCCCTGCCTCATCCACACCAATGGAGCTCGTTTAACAAAGAGTCAATTCACAGGAGTTCTAAGGAAGGCTCTCCTCACTTGCAGTGATAACCCCATGGATTATGCTGCCCATTTGTTCCACAGTGGGGCAACCACCACAGCTTTCAGATGGAGGCTGTTGGCGTTCCTCCACCTACAAGAGTTAGATTAGACCTGAAATAGCCTCAATGCTTAATCCTTCCTGTTGATGGCCTTGTTTCTGGTGCGGCACACAAGGGAGTGTGGATCTGAGGCCACAGCATTGGGCATTGGGCACTGCTATGTTGTAAATTGACATGGTGGGGCCAACACGCTGGTTTGGACATTTAACATGGCTTGGCTGGAGTGGTATGATGTGGGACAGCTTGATGCCTTTTTCTGACATCTCACATCACAGTGGTGGGCCTGCTGGATGCTCAGATCGTTCAGTCAGGAGTGCCGGAAAGGCATTGACCTCACCATTGCAGCAGCAGTGGACCTTTAGGCACTGCACGTAGCACACTCACTAGTGACAATGGTGCGGTCAGAATGTTTGGTAGGGCAGAACTGTTGGGGAGCCACGGAACTAGTACAAGTCAACCGTGTATGGAAGAAACTTCACAGGGCAATGCAGCACATGATTTTGCAACTGGGAGGCTGGGTGATTTAGCACCCTGGAATCATATTTGATAATGGGGCGCTGTACCAAGGAATCAAGGTATCCTGTTAAGGGGATTCAGGGGGAGGAGCTTCTGTCCAGATGCCCAGACAGGGGCTTATGGGCTAAAGCACTCACAAAATGGTGATCTTGGGGAGTTGCCCTAATTTGATGAACGTCATAGGGTGGTTTTTAACCTTGATTAATCTGCCAGATAATCAACCAGCAGCGGGTTGGTTGATTCTGGATATACACCCAATGCCTGTGCCAAAACCTGCTGACATCTGTAAATAATAATAATAATAATAATAATAATAATAATAATAATAATAATAATTTATTTATACCCCACCCATCTGGCTGGGTTTCCCCAGCCACTCTGGGCAGCTCCCAACAGAGGACTAAAAACAAAATAAAACTTCAAACATTAAAAACTTCCCCAAACAGGGCTGCCTTCAGATGTCTTCTAAAAGTCAGATAGTTGTTTATATCCTTGACATCTGATGGAAGGGCATTCCACAAGGTGGGTGCCACCACCAAGAAGGCCCTCTGCCTTGTTCCCTGTAACCTCACTTCTTGTAGGGAGGGAACCGCCAGAAGGCCCTCGGCGTTGGACCTCAGTGTCTGGGCTGAACAATGGGAGTTGTATTGTGTTGTATTGTGTTCATTGCAATTTCACCATGCCTTAGTCCCGCCACGCATGGCTCAACTGTGCCTGAACCCACAATGAATGATGTTGTACCATATATGATTCAATTCAACTGCTTTTGATTTATGTGTCCTTTCCAGGGATTTTAATTAATACAGATAGCCCAGAGCAGGTGCATAACTCTATTTGGCCTGAAAAGATATGTGAACAGCATTATTACATTTGACATCAGGCCAAGATGTTGCAAGACACCTCTCTGCTGTTGCTATAGTAAGCCAGTCTTTCCAGCTGAGTCCATGCTCAACCTTCAATCATTAGAGTTGAATATTCTCCCCATATTATGGCCAGTATGCTTCTGAATACGAATTGCCAGAAACTGCCGAGGGAGAGAGAGTACTCTTGAGCTCAGATCCTGCTGGACAGAATTCAGTCCCACAAAATTGCTCCTTGACACCTCCCAGTTTAACAGCTCACAGTGTGCTCAGTACATCCCAGTTGTCTTCTACAACACTAAATCACCCATGTACTTTGTTTGTGTCAGAAAAAAATATAACAGTGATGCTCCCTGCATGAATGTGTGTAGCACAGAAAATGGCACACTTCTGGATTGTGTGAAAAGGAGTGTTAAGAATCCCTGATACAGAACAGTGCAATGCAGCGGTGAGCTCAGAAGATACAGAGATCCATACCCCTCCAGCCTGTCCCATATGACAGGCATTCTCCACATGTGTGTATAATATAGACTGTCTTTCTCCACAGCCATAGGCCTTACATACCTCTTTCTGTATCTGCCCATCTGTTTGTGGCTTCAAACTATAACTGATTAATCAGACAAGATAATGGATTAAAATACTTCTGATTGACTAAACAGGTGCCCTTGGTTAATCAGGAAGCAGAGGTTAAGACAATGGTTTCTTATTTTAATACAGGAACTTACCTAAATGGTAAGTTGCCACCCTAAGAAAAATGTATTTCCATTTCTCTGGCACACGTAATGGAAGACTTCTTCTAAGATGTTGTGTGCTTCTAAGATGTTGTGTGTTTGGGGAACTCCAGGACTGGGAGCTACCATAAATTTTGCCCTCCCAGCCTTTCTGTTTGGCCCTCAGGAGACAAACCAGACATGCCCCATGTGAGTGCTTTTGCCTGGCTGGACTGTATAAATCCTGTATGAATTCTTATTAGACCTTTAGCATGGCTTGGTGGAAGATATGTGAGTACGTATGTAGAGTGGAGAGCATAGAAACCTATGTTTCTACATGGCCATAGTTTAGTTTACTGTGTGAAGGAAACAGTCATATCCATTGACCCACCCACTTTTGCTTCTGGCCCCACCCACTACTGGCCTGGAAGGGGCCCCATGAGGAAATGTGGCCCTTGGTCTTAAAAAGATTCCTCGCTTTTGATCCAAAAACAAGTAAAAGTCTGCTGCTCTTCTTGTTCTTCTTCTATGTGGGTTCACTAATACGTAAATTTATGCAGATTTGCATGATGAATTAATTGACTAGTTGACCAAAAACTTGTATGGTTAATAAACTGAGATTTCTTTAATCAGCCCAAGTGTCTTATATATCTTAAACACTTTTAATTTGCAAATGTCATTATCATCTTTATAATGGTTTACATCAGGGGTCAGAAACCTTTTTTGGTCATGGGATGGTCCACCATCCCTCAGACCATGTGGTGGGCCAGACTATATTTTGAAAAATATATATGAACGAATTCCTCTGCCCCACAAATAACACAGAGATGCATTTTAAACAAAAGGACACATTCTACTCATGTAAAAACACGCTGATTCCTGGACCATCCATGGGCCGGATTGAGAAGGTGATTGGGCTGCATCCTGCCCCCGGGCCTTAGGTTGCCTACCCTTGGTTTACATCAGTTACTCTGTTTCCCATTTTTTCAGGGAAGAAGCTGGAAACAAGAGAACATGGGTAGCTCAAAGAATCTAGGGAAGAGATGTCTCCCAGATCTCTCTACCCGTTGGCTCAGGGATGGTGAGCCTGTGCCTTTAATAATTCTGTAGAAGATTAAGAAATTTCCTCATCAGCACTTAGATAATGCTCCGAGGGCAGGTGATGCTGTTGCATTGCTAAAACTAGTTACTGCCTGGCTAGGAGGCCGCCTTAACAGGAGCGAGACTGCAGAGACCCAGGTAAGTTGCATGAGTTTTCTGAGCCTTCTGGGGCGGGGGGGGGGGAATTATAAATATATTTAAAAAGTGAAGGGGATGGGATTACGTAACAGTTTTGTGGCCTAGGAGGGAATCCCTGATGGCATGAAATGCATTGCTACGTTTCCTCTTCCACACACCTTATTAAAGGAATCAAAGCTTTTACTAAGAAGAGTTTGGATTTGATATCCCGCTTTATCACTAAGGAGTCTCAAAGCGGCTAACATTCTCCTTTCCCTTCCTCCCCCACAACAAACACTCTGTGAGGTGAGTGGGGCTGAGAGACTTCGGAGAAGTGTGACTGGCCCAAGGTCACCCAGCAGCTGCATGTGGAGTAGCAGAGACGCGAACCTGGTTCCCCAGATTACGAGACCACAGCTCTTAACCACTACACCATGCTACACCATACTCCATACATCTCTTTACTAAGGCTTTAATAAAACATCTCTGTAGGCTGCAGATCCTCAGTCTGGTCCCCAAGCAGAAAGCCGGAGACAACCGAAAGCATCCCTTCAAATTGCGTGCAGCGCTTTTTAGGTTGTATACATCCTGCTCTTTCCTGCTCACATTTTCCTTTGAAGCCTGGCCACACTGTGGGAGAAGTCAAATTAGAACTAGTCTTGCTGGCAGATGACTCACATGTACCCGCAGGCTAGGAGAAGAGCAGAAAGGAAAACTACCTAGTTAATTAAATTGCACCGGGATACTCAAACCACCTAGTTAATTAAAGAGCAAAATATATGTCACGAGGCCTAGTTTGGTCAGAATCGAGTATACACTTCCAGAGTTACATTACTTCTGGTAAATGAGCCACAATAGCCATCAAAGGGCCATGAAAATTTGTGCCCCAGACTAGTCTACCCATGTACTATCTGAAACCGAAGGGGCGCATTGGTTGCCAGGTGTGAAATATATTTGCATTATTTCCTACCCCCCCCCCAATGTGTTGCACATTTGACTTCATAAGAGGAAACTCCCCTAAAATGAGTGGACTGGCTAAAGAAGGTTGGGCAGGAAAATGGAGAGAATCTAATCTCTCCAGTATGTTTGAGAGTTGTCCAAAGCCACAATAATAGAAGCTCAGTTACAATGTAACCGGCAGCTCAGGAAATAGACAGTGGTACCTTGGGTTAAGAACTTAATTCGTTCTGGAGGTCAGTTCTTAACCTGAAACTGTTCTTAATCGGAGGTACCACTTTAGCTAATGGGGCCTCCCACTGCTGCCCTTCTGCCGCGCGATTTCTGTTCTCATCCTTAAGCAAAGTTCTGAACCCGAAGTACTATTTTTGGGTTAGCGGAGTCCTTAACCTGAAGCGTCTGTAAGCTGAAGCACCTGTAACCCGAGGTGCCACTGTACCAGCATGGCCAAGAGGGTGGCATCGTAGTTAACAAGCAGGTTCAAGAAGGCTTCCTTCCGAAATGGACGTATTGGCCAAATGAGGAGGGTATAATAGCATACAGTATAAGTAAGTTACTATTACACTGACTATAGGTGCGACTTGACTCTAAAAGTGTTTATGCAAAAGAACTGTCATTTGTACATCTCAGCTATTGTCTATGCAGATTGTACACTCATGGATCATTCCCCGTGAATTACTTACATAAGTGCAGGCATAGGCAATCTCCTGCCCTCCAGATGTTTGGGACTACAATTCCCATCATCCCTGACCACTGGTCCTGTTAGCTAGGGATGATGGGAAATGTAGTCCCAAACATCTGGAGGGCTGGAGTTTGCCTATGTCTGCATAACTGTATGGCTCCATTGTTAGTGTACACAGGTACACAGATGGTACACGTGTTGGATGTAATGTGTGAATCCCCTATGGTGATTTACCAGAAATAAATTCCATTCGGTACCATGGGACTTACTCTGGGTTAATTGAGTTTAGGATTGCAACCCGAATCTAGTGATTTGATTGGAACAGTACGGAATAATATGGAAGGCTTAGCAAATGCCTGGGGCTAAAACTGCACCACTTACCATGATACATGCACTGCCTTCTAATAAGTTTGTGCTCTATTAAAGAGACTGAGTCATGGTTTTGTAATGATTGGCAAATGTAAAGTGCTGCTGGGGTTTAGGGAGCATAGAAGTACCATGTGTAGGCGGTGATTGGTGTTGAGGGAGCAACGATCTCATCATTATCTTTCGATGAGCAGACTTAGAGGAAAGAGGTTGGCTCCGTACCTATTTCATGGCCTCTTCTATGTTGTAAATGCCTGGCTGAATTGTGGTCTTTGATCTGGATGCTGTCAAATGGCCCACCGCTGCAACGTGGATGTGCGATGTCACACACCTGACGTAGTGGATGTGATGTCATGCCAGTGTGGTGTAGTGGTTAAGAGAAGTGGACTTGTAATCTGGTGAACTGGGTTCGCGTCTCCGCTCCTCCACATGCAGCTGCTGGGTGGCCTTAGGCTAGTCACACTTCTCTGAAGCCTCTCAGCCTCACTCACCTCACAGAGTGTTTGTTGTGGGGGAGGAAGGGAAAGGAGATTGCTAGCTGCTTTGAGACTCCTTAGGGTAGTGATAAAGCGGGATATCAAATCCAAACTCCTCCTCCTCCTCCTCCCCTTCTTCTTCTTCTTCTTCTTCTTCTTCGTGCAGGTGTGTGTGTGTGTGATGCACATCCATGTTGCGGCTGGCACTGGCTCCTCCTCATCCTCTGATTGTGCCTTATCTCCTCCAGGAGGAGAGTGAGTGAGCATCATGTATCACAAGCCTTTGCATGATATGTGGAGACCTTGTAAAACTGGGTGCAGTTTCACTAATCTCTGACATCTGCAAAAATGGACACAGGGCTGGTAGTTGCTTTGAAGAGATTCAGACATGATCATGGCATCCCTAGATCAGGGATGGGGAACTTTTAGCACTCCTGATGTTGCTGAACTACATCTTGAATCAGCTCCAGCCAGCATGGCCAATGTTCAAGACTGATAGAAGTTACCGTCCAAGAACACTAGGCAGTCCGAAAGGTCCTCTGCCCTCATTGTATATTTATAACTTTGGACCCAATGATTTTGTGTGTGTGTGTGTACTGTAGTCTTTATTCATTTTCATCTTTAAACTGCTCAACATAGCTGCATTGAGAAATATCTTTGCTTTCATTAGAATGCATGACATTGCAACGATTAAAGGTAAAGGTACCCCTGCCCGTACGGGCCAGTCTTGACAGACTCTAGACTTGTGCGCCCATCTCACTCAAAGAGGCCGAGGGCCATCGCTGTCCGAAGACACTTCTGGGTCACGTGGCCAGCGTGACATCGCTGCTCTGGCGAGCCAGAGCTGCACACGGAAACCCCGTTTACCTTCCCGCTAGTAAGCGGTCCCTATTTATCTACTTGCACCCAGGGGTGCTTTCGAACTGCTAGGTTGGCAGGCGCTGGGACTGAACAGCGGGAGCGCACCCCGCCGCGGGGATTCGAACCGCCGACCTTTCGATCAGCAAGCCCTAGGCACTGAGGCTTTAACCCACAGTGCCAACAGCAATGAATACTCAGATAAAAGTTTCTGAATTGACAATGTTGTGTCAAAGTATTTATACCAAAATTATCAGTTACTGCAGATATGAAATTATGTATAGTAATGTGTATAGCTTAGATTTGTGACCATAAGAAAAAGGTATTTTGTATCAATAAACAACCAGAATTTATAGGAAGGGGGAGGGAGGGAGAAATAAAATAAAATATGTACTTCATGCACACTATTTATACCATTATGTCACATGCCTCTTCATTTATGTAATCAACCAAGTCACACCAGATTGCATAAAAATTGTCATGTTTCTTTTGGCCTCTTGCTACTTTTAATTTTTGTGTTGGTTTTTCCAAACGTGCTGTTTACCAAATTGCATTTATACCGTTGGTTCATAATTGAAGTGATTTCCATGTCCTGGCAATAGTTGTTCTTGTAGTCATTAATATATGTGTTATGAGTTCTTTGTTTCTAATTTGCAACATATCCTAACTATACAAATTTGGAGCCAGTCCTGGAGTCATGGGGACTGTCTGCCTTGTAATCAGAGTGGAATCAAAGAGTGGAATTAATTTATTTTTGAAAATACTACTTTCATAGGGATGCCCTCTATTTCCAAGTTCTCTAAGGCGCTCCTTTGATTTTCCTTATTGCCTGACATTAGGTCTGTCAATGGTGCTGAGTCGATATGCATTGTAATAGCTGTTTAGCTTTGGAGTCCTCATCCTCCAACGGCAAATATTTTTAATGTGTGGTTTGGCTGCTTGAAATATGAATTTGTTAAGTTTTCTTTAGCATTTGGGCATATGGGCTGGTGGGATCCAAACTGGTAACATTTGAAATAAAAATAATAATTTGGAACTAGCATTATTTTAGTTGCAGCCAGTTGGTCTATGATAGAAAATTGTATTTTGTTCCAGCATCATATGTCCATATTTATTGTTTTCTTTACTTTGCTATAATTTATCTGATATATTTTGTTTAAATTATGGGTAACCTGAATGCCTAAGTATCTGAAGCTTTTCCTAGCTTTTGGGATTTGCAATATTTTGGCTAATTTTTCCTAAAGTTGCGGGGGAATATGAAAGAACATTATTTCTGATTTTTGAAAAATTACTGTCAGGGAACTGCCATCAGTGCCGGAGGGAGAGAGCAAAATCCAGAGGGATTCCGGAGAGCGTCCCGGGATTGGGAGAGGCAGCCCATCTTCTGGGGAAGAGAATCAGCGTAGCACCAGTGGAGAAGGGGGGCAGATGGGGGAAGCGGCGAGGCGGTCCCATGACTCCTTGCCGGGGACCAGTGGGGAGAGTAGAGGTCCTCCGCTGCCTACGCCCTCCTTGCGCAGAAGGCTTTTGCGCAGAGAGAGTAGAAGACTAGGAGTCAAAGAGCTTCTTTGCTGGAAGAAGTTTAAGAAACGCCCACTGACGGATTCTGCCAGCGACTGAGACAGCCACGGGTGAGTGGCTGTCCGGACAGAAAAGGTTCACTCAGGCAATCCAGCCAGGTGTTTGCACCCAACCGGGGAGATAAGCACCGGCTTACGCACAAGCAACCCCTAGAACCATTACAATTACCTTAAGTCCAGAAATATTGAAAAAGGTCTTCAATTCTATACAAAATAACTTCCCTGCATAAACTGGGTCTGATGTACATAAAACAATACCATCAGCATAAAGTCCCAGAATGTAGTCTCACCATTTCCTGTCAGAATTTGGCATATCTCATTGTCAGAGGTTCTAAAATAAAAGCAAATGATGAAGTTGATAATGGGCAATCTTGTTTTGTCCTGCGGCTAAGCTGACATTTTTGTGAATCTGTAGTATTTATCCGAATTGTACCAGATGCAATATCATAAATTATTTCCAATATTCTGACGTATTTAGGGCCAAATCTATTTTTAATCACTTTGATTAAATACTTTGGTTCAACTTTGTCCCCATCAATGATTTTGAGTAGTGTTCACGGAATATTCGTGGAGTTACTGAAAAGTGTTGTGCTGAAATATTGCGAAAGGTTCGGCAGCTCCCCATAAACTGTCCATGCTTTGCAAACCTTTGCCTTGATACCCTACTGTCATCTGAGGGTTTTTTAAAGAACACAGTCCATATTCTCCTCCTGTTCCCAAATGCACATTGTATTCAGAGTAAGGTTACCAAATTTTTTTCAATGAATCCAGGGACACTTTTCAACTTTTCAATGGGTTTTGTATGGGGACTGATTTGTAAATCCGGGGACTGTGTCCGGGAAATGGGGACGTCTGGTAACCTTAATTCAGAGACGTATCGCCTCTATACATTGAGATTTAATGTTGTTGTCTTGGCTAGTATCTGCTGACAGGACTAACCTCTATTAATTTGTCTAGTGCTTAAAAAAACCAAAACACCACCATGTAGGGTAATGATTATGACCAAATTCAATTAAGTTAATTATGCACTCCATGAATAAGTACTTTGTTTTGTCTTTCCTGGATCAGATTGTGCCTGTGCCACCTCAATGGGTGGAGGAGCAAAGTAGCACATGGACATCCTCTGGCCATAGTGAAGCTGGGACATTGAGGTTACCATCTCAGAACATGACAGTAAGAGCTGTCCGACAGTGGAATTTGCTGCCAAGGAGTGTGGTGGAGTCTCCTTCTTTGGAGGTCTTTAAGCAGAGGCTTGACAACCATATGTCAGGAGTGCTCTGATGGTGTTTCCTGCTTGGCAGGGGGTTGGACTCGATGGCCCTTGTGGTCTCTTCCAACTCTATGATTCTATGATTCTATGATTCTTAACCTCCCAACTATTGTGCTACATGCTTACTTCACAATGCGCCAAAGTTCTTGCTCTTGATACATTTTATATATTATTTCCCCGAATTCTTATTTACTGACAACGAACAACTCATAATGTTACAGAAATGTTACAGAAATGACAGTTGGCAAACCACCCGCAACAATCTTTTCACGTTATAGAACTACAGTCAACACAACAGGGGCGAAAAAACACAGTTCCCCTGCTGACAAATGTTTGTAAGGTGGGAACAAATAAATAATGATATGTGGATCTGTTGTCAGCAGTCCAGCCACCCATAAATGAAAATGGCATCTTGCTCCAGCAAATGAGTTCTCTTTCATAATAATAAAAGGGGCAGAGGGAAACTTGGATTGAGGCAGAAACAGTTCATCACTCGTTTACAGGGAGTGAGAGGGGTGAGGTGGAGGTCAGCATGGTGAAAACACACCAGCAGAAACAATCCAGCACTGCTAGCTGCGTGTTTGCAGCGTGCCAACCTCCCCACTGCCTTGTCCCTTCCTCTCAGTAAGCAACAGTGGACCACCTGCCAGGAAGCTACCACCTGGTAAGTGGCTTTTGAAATGTGGAAATGGGTTTGCCCGATAACAAATGTTGGAAATGTAAAGAAACTGAAGGTACATTCTTTCACCTTTGGTGGGCGTGCCCAAGGATTAAGGCTTTTTGGGAGATGATATATAATGAAATGAAAAAGGTATTTAAATATACCTTCCCGAAGAAACCAGAGGCCTTTCTCCTGGGCATGGTTGGCCAATTGGTGTTAAAGAAGGACAGAACTTTTTTTATGTATGCTACAACAGCAGCAAGAATACTCATCGCAAAGTATTGGAAGACACAAGAACTATCCACTCTGGAAGAATGGCAGATGAAGGTGATTGACTATATGGAATTGGTGGAAATGACCGGCAGAATCCGAGACCAGGGAGAAGAGTTGGTGGAAGAAGATTGGAAGAAATTTAAAGACTATTTACAGAAATATTGCAAAATTAATGAATGTTAGAATGATGTTGGATTGAGGTTAAGGGGTCTTTAGCAATAATGTTATGAAAGAATATGCAAAAATGGAATGTTAACAAGTGAAAAGTTAAAGCTATAATATGTTAAGACCAAGATAAGGATAAAAGTAAAGAGGGAAAGGATTTGCTGAATAAATAAATTGAACTGGAATACAAAGAGGGGAGGTGTGGGGAGGTCCGGGAAACAAGCAAATGCAAGATATGTTATGAAAGATCTAACTGTTTTTAATTGCTTTTTATTTTTGTACTTTTCTTTTTTTCTGTTTTTTCTTTGTGATGTTATGTAAAATCTTAATAAAATATTATTAAAAAAAAAAGAAATGTGGAAATGGGTAGAAGTCAAGGAAAGGAACGTGTGCTATCATGAATTTATGTTTCCACTCTTGGCTCTTCTGGCAACAGCCAATTGCTTCTCCTTTCTCAGACAATGCTCAGCAATGGTAGTGGTAGTCAAAGGCAGCTGGCAGAACTAGATGGGGGGGTATAGCCACCCATGACTCAGACACCCAGTGGGTAGGGCCTCTTGCTTGACGGGGGAAGTCTTAGTAAACTCTGGCTGATGGGCCAAGGAGATTAAGCATCCTGCCCCTCCTGGAATAGCAATTATAAACCATTGCACTGGGCAAACCTGAATTTTGGCTAGAGGCAGTGCCAAGATTCATACTTCCATGCACAAACATCACACCCAATGTGCATAACAATGTTTGCCAGACACGCATACTCTATTATTGGTTTGTTGGTGAGTGTGGCATGTGGAGATCCATGTCAGTTGGTTACTGTTTAAACTCAAATGACTCACACTCTTTCCTTTGCAATGGCTGGATGTTACTTCTCAGAGTTCTACAGCATTGTAGCAAATTGTGTGGCTGTCCTTGGAATCATTTGGGCATGATAAGTAACCCACCACATGCTCAGGTCCGGAGTCTTTCAGAGTTAGTTCCAGGTGTCCCTTCATCTTCTGGAAGAACGAACCCTTGAACAATAGCCAGCCTCTCACCTATGCTCAGTTTCTGAGGGTACAGAAGGTAGTTGTAAACTACAGAGGCCACGCTGGCACCAAAGATGGGTCCTAACCAGAAGACCTGTGGAAACAAGGAGATGTTTAAGCTTTGAAAGCAACCGTAAGAGTCATATCCTGAAAACTGTGGCAGGTCTCTAACCATGATCTCAGTTCTATGCACTTTTATTTATTTATTTGTCATGTCTTTATTTGCTATAAAGCGGCTTGAACGCTTCTCCCCTTCTCATTATTACCTCACAACAAACTTCTGAGGCTGGTTCGTTGGTGGTTGACCCAAGGTCATCTAGTGAACTTCATGGCTGAGTGGGGATTTGCTCTCCCAGGTCCCAGTGCAACCCTCTAACCACTGTGTCACTGGATTGATAGGGCTAGGAAGTCCAATCTGCACCAAAGATTCTTTATCAAATGGCAGTGAGTGCTCTTCTGTCCAGTTTACCTAGTCACAGTCTTCCCCACAGCTGTTAGATGTACTGTAAAAAGGTAAAGCTAAAGGTACCCCTGCCCGTACGGGCCAGTCTTGACAGACTCTAGGGTTGTGCGCCCATCTCACTTAAGAGGCCGGGGGCCAGCGCTGTCCGGAGACATTTCCGGGTCACGTGGCCAGCGTGACATAGCTGCTCTGGCAAGCCAGAGCCGCACACGGAAACGCCGTTTACCTTCCCGCTAGTAAGCGGTCCCTATTTATCTACTTGCACCCGGGAGTGCTATCGAACTGCTAGGTTGGCAGGCGCTGGGACCGAACAACGGGAGCGCACCCCGCCGCAGGGATTCGAACCATCAACCTTTCGATTGGCAAGCCCTAGGTGCTGAGGCTTTTACCCACAGTGCCACCCACGTCCCCTTAGATGTACTGTATCTCTGTTTAAATAACAATTTAAAAGAAACCTGTGTTCTCTTTGGGGTTTTGGTGTTGAATTTCCTCTTTTCGGGTGATACGTTATGTGGCTGCCCTGCTTGCCGACCCACAATTCTAGGATCAATTATGCAGTCTAGTCGATAGTGCATCATACAAAACTTACCCAGTGAGCCCCACTGAATTTTCCCATTATGACAGCAGGTCCAAAGGATCTAGCTGGATTTAGGGAGCAGCCAGTATAATAAATCTGTAAAAGGCAGAAAAGGCATGGGTTTAGATTTGCCGTTCTTCTCAATTTCTTCACATATTCTTTCCCCTCTAGCAGTTAGGATCCCTTCATCAAGCGAGTCCATCACTGAATTGTAGAGTTGGAAGGGATCATCCAGTCCAACCCCCTGAAATTTGGGAATCTTTCATGGGGCTTGAACCCACAACCTTCAGATTAAGAGTCTCATGCTCTAGCAACTGAGCTCTCCCCTCCCATCAAGGTGACTTTATCTGGGTATCCAGGCTCCAGGTGCTCGGATACAATGCCATCTATGAACTCTCCTCAATTAACCTTTTTGCATGATTTTTTAAAAAATATTTTCTCTTATTATCTTAAGTTACGTAACATACATAACGAATCAAAAATTTATCAAGACAGAAAAGAAACATTACAAAATCTAAAGTATAACTAAGAATCAGAACCGAAATACCAAGGGGGTCTCTATGTGCAGATGATTCAGAAAGCTTTCAAATGAATGGAGAGATACACCATTGAAATCAAACAAAAGAGAAAACAATGTTTACTATATGGATAACATTCTTTGTTATTCTCTGTAGAACTGAAAGCAACCTGTGTTTCTCCCAATTCTACTCTTTCATTCTTGATGCTGAATATTCACTTCATCTGAATTTTCAGTATTTTATTTTTAACTTTGATGTTTGACTATTTTATTTTATTTTATTATTTTAATACCACCTTCTCACAAAACATTAGGGTGGTACACAGCAGTACAAAAGCATTTTTTTAAATCTATTAACATGAAACTGAATTTTGGAATTGACAACTGACAAGCAAGGTTATTTAACATGGATAATATTTGACTCCTAGCATATAACATTTGACTGTATTTTGTAGTTGATATGGAGCAGCACTTAATATTTTGCTGTATCTGGTAGGTCATGAAGTTTCATTTTTGACGTGTGCCAAAATAAAAAACCAAGAGATGCTAAGAAATCTAAAATACTCTGACGTTCAAATTTCACAATCAAAATGGGAAGAATAACATGTAAAATTTGCATTTCAAGATTTGGAGAAGTTTGAATTTCAAAGGATGGTTGTGTGTCAGTTTGCTTATTGTTTTGGGAAATGCAGATTGGGTAGGCTAGCTTTTCCATGTGAACTGAATTGAAATTCTCTCCCATCTCTTCCTTGTTCTCTTCTCCATGAACTTGATAGGATTATGGGTCAGCAAACTTTTTCAGCAATGGGCCGGTCACTTGTCCCTCAGACCTTGTGGGGGGCCAGACTATATTTTGAAAAAAACAAACAGACGAATTCCTATGCTCCACAAATAACCCAGAGATGCCTTTTAAATAAAAGGAAACATTCTACTCATGTAAAAACACACTGATTCCTGGAACATCCGTGGGCCGGATTGAGAAGGCGATTGGGCTGGATCCGGCCCCCGGGCCTTAGTTTGCCTACCCATGGATTAACTTCTGCAGTGGGGAGTCACTTCTGCTTGTGTAAGTTACTCACCCAATGTAGAGCCCTGATTTTTCTACATGACACAGGACGGCTGTGTGAGTAGTGGAGGTATCCCTGCCACTTGTGTAGAGCAAGATGGATGGTGCCCAGAGGAGAGAGCATGCTCACTGTTGCTCTTCCACCTCAGGTGTTGATTAAGCAGAGAAGCAGTGCATTCAGCGGCGGAACAAGCCGATCCGGTGCCTGGGGTGGCACGTGTGCCCTGCGCCCTGGGGCGGCGCCAGCAGGGGCAAACTGGGACAGGATGCTCCACAGGGCCTCCAAGGAGTCTACCTGACTCCTCCCACTCAGCCACCCTACAGCTGAGGGGAAGGTGGTGGGCGGACTGTTTGGGGCAGCGTGGAGCCTGCGGGCACCCAAGCCACCACGTCACTCCCAGGAGAGATGTGTGGCTCGGGTGCACTGCAGGCCCTGAGGTGAGTGCCGCCCACCATTTTGTCACCCCCTCAGTGGTGACACCTGGGATGACCCACCTTAACTGCCCCCTTCCTCTGCCCCTGCCTCCCATCCCTGAGTAACTATACTGGTTTTACTGTTGTTGGTGGGTTTTTTGTTTTTTTGCAGATTTTTATTCACTGGAGGGAGGACCCCCCCCTCTTCATTTTGGCATCTCCTGGTCAAGTAAACACTGGAATTCCCTCAGGGCCCCCACTCCAAATCTTTAATTTCTTTTTTTTTAAAAAAAAAATAGTGCACGCACACCAGCACATAAAGGTAACGGGACCCCTGACCATTAGGTCCAGTCGTGACCGAATCTGGGGTTGTGGCACTCATCTCGCTTTACTGGCTGAGGGAGCCGGCGTACAGTTTCCAGGTCATGTGGCCAGCATGATTAAGCCGCTTCTGGCGAACCAGAGCAGCACACGGAAACGCCGTTTACCATCCCGCCACAGCGGTATCTACTTGCACTTTGACGTGCTTTCGAACTGCTAGGTTGGCAGGAGCAGGGACCGAGCAACGGTAGCTCACCCCGTCATGGGGATTCGAACCACCGACCTTCTGATCGGCAAGCCCTAGGCTCTGTGGTTTAACCCACAGTGCTAATGGCTTCCGCTACGAGGACATAACCATTTCTAAATATTTTTAACTCTAACATTAGGAAGAACTTCCTGACAGTAAGAGCTGTTCGACAGTGGGATTTGCTGCCAAGGAGTGTGGTGGAGTCTCCTTCTTTGGAGGTCTTTAAGCAGAGGCTTGACAACCATATGTCAGGAGTGCTCTGATGGTGTTTCCTGCTTGGCAGGGGGTTGGACTCGATGGCCCTTGTGGTCTCTTCCAACTCTATGATTCTATGATTCTATTCTAGCCGAAGCCACTTTTCTTACCCTGCCTTCTAGAAACACGTCAACTCATCTGTTTCCAAAACTAGGGAAAGATAATAACTCAGGCGCTTACCCCGATGAGGTGAGCCATGGTGACTGCCAGTCCAATAGACAATGCTGCATTGCCCCTGTTCTCCGTCCTGCGTTTATCAGTGGCAGAGAAGATGCACATGACAACCGAGAAGGTTAGGATGATTTCCACCACCAGTGCCTCACCAGGGTTTGTGCCATAGGTGAGCTGGCAAAATGGGAGAGATGAATGTGAAGAGAAAAGAAAAAGTTCTAATATGGAGCATCTCTGTAGCTCTAGGCTGGGTCCTCACAAGCCTCCCTCTAATACAATATTCCCCAACCTGCTGCCCTACCGATGTTCTTCAACTCCAACTCCCATCAGCCCCAGGCAGCATTGCTAATGGAAAGGGATGATGGGAGCTGTAGTCCAATATCTGGTACCAAGTTGGGGAAGGCTGCTCTAATGGGTGTCTATTGCTGCAATCCTAGGCACACTTACCAGGAGTAAGCCCAATTGAGTTCAGTGTGACTTACTTGTGAACAAGCACATATATGACTGCCCATTTAGGATGCAGTCCTATCCTGAGCTGGGAGTAGATCCCATTGAACACACAGAGGGATTTTCTTCTGAGTAAACCAACAGTAAGGGTTCCCTTCTCTTCTGCCAACAACAGTCAGACAGGTCTTCTGAGCAATTCTGCCTTAACTGCTAAAGCTTCCTTTCTCCAATGAATAACTTTCCCCTGTACAATGCCTTCTTTTGCCAATTTTCTCAGTTTTACTGTGGGAGCTGGAAAGCTAGATTAGAAACCTGTTTTGCCCAGGTGACTCTCCCAAGGATACAGGATCACAGGCGAATGCAGATAGTACTGCTGCTGGTCTGCTTTTCACCCAGATGTTCCTCCTTTTCCATTGCAACACCACACACACACACATCAACTTTTCTCCACATGGGACCAAAAATAAAAATAAAAAATCATTTGGGAAAACTGGATCCCAAAGTGACCAACCTAAAGGAAAACCATATTGTCAGTTAGCAGCCTATTCCTCTTGTTACACTGCTTTCCCTTGGGGAAAATCACTGTTTAGCACTCAATTGGAACAAACCACAACTTGAGTTTTCTCCGGATTGACATTTGCTGTGATTTAGAGTTAAAAAATGGGTTTTCCTGAGAAGGAGTGGGGCAAGGGGGAAATCGCTTGGACACGTGCTTTCTAGGCACGAGACAAGCGGAAGAGCTTGTGTCAATCTGTTGTGCAATGTTGATGCAGCCAGTGTTCCATATTGTAATCCAGGAATGTACATTAGCTAGAATCAACCCATATAGAATTGCTGGTTTTGTTCACATTCCTTCATCTGTCTAATTTGGAAGGCTGGGAGTCACTTGTGCAAGATTCTTCTTTTTGACAAGGTAAAAATAAAAAAATAAAAATAAAAATATGCACCCCACCCCCAAAACCATTCCATTGTAACTATCCAACCTCCCAAAATTTCAACATCTCTTGTGATGGTTTGACCCCTTTCCGTTTTAACAGCACAAATTCTACAAATACCTTCCAGATTTCCTCAAAACCATAATCCCTGCATATTCCCCATCTTACCTTAATTTATCATTAATAGCTATATACCGCACCTTTTTATATCATTCTTCCATTTTATATTCACTTTGCCCCTTCCACTTCCTAAATATAATAACTCATGCAGCTGTCAATAAATTTGTGAGCAAGTCCTTCATATCCTGCGAACCTTCCACCCTATCGTAAATCGCTAACAATGCTACCTCTGGGCTTTCAGTCAGTTTAACCCAGTGATTTCTGTTATCTCCTTAAACACCCTTTGCCAAAAAAATTGAACATATTTACACCCCCACCACATGTGAACATAAGTCCCAGTTTCCTGACATCCCCTCCACCATAACACTGAATATTCCTTGTTTATTTGATTTAATCATATTGGTGTTAAATACCATCTCCATACTAACCTATAGTAATTTTCTTTTATCTTATAGACAACATTTTCAAAGTGCGTTCTCCCATATTTTCCCCCAGCTTTGACTATTTATCTGCCCTGTTGTCTCCTTTTCCTACACCTCTTTTAATTGATCTTGTTGATCCTTCATTTTTACTAATATTTTATAAATTTCACTAGCTTCCCCTTTTATAACTATATTTTCTTCTTTATCTCCCCTTTTTATAATAATTTTTTTTCAAATTTTATATATTCTTTGCATTTCTTGTTTTCCCTTAACCACTTCTTTGTCCATTGCTCCAGTTGTATACGGTTAAACCAAGTTATTTTACTTCCTGTTAGAGCTTCTCTTATTTGTTCTTTGCTTCTCATTTTCTCCACCTATTCCTTTATTTTAAGTATTTTCTTCTCTTTCGCTTACTTTTTCAATTTCGTTTTTAAAATTTACTGGGAAGTCTTCTAGCATCACCACCAGTGTTAGTGGGGAATTTTCTGGTATCTATTTTCCTTTATATTTCACCCATTTCTCAATGATGTTTCTTACTAAGAGATTTTCAATATTCTGCTACCATTGCCTATTTGGTTTGATAAAAATATATATTCACAAACGTCTCCCTCATTTCCTGTGTACCATTCTAGAACCATTCTAACTCTCATTGTTCTGTTATCCCGTCTATGATATATTTTAACTGATTTGCTATATAATATAACTTGATGTTGGGGAGACCCAGGCCACCTGTTTTCAGGGGTTTATACCATCTTATTTTATTAATTCTAGGTTTATTATCCCCATTACAAAATTTATTAATCATACTTTGCCATCCCTTTATCTCTGTCTCCAATATCATAACTGGTAACATTCTAAATAATAATAAAAAATATTCTACTTGTGCAAGATTCTGTTGATCAATCACTTCTTTGGCAATGGAAGGACTTACGTCATTGAGGGCTAATGTATGGCGGACGTCTTTGGGTGTCACGGAGTAGATGATTCCTGCACCAGTGACGGCTCCCAAGAGCTGTAAGACCACATAGAGCACCGAGCGGACGATAGAGATCTGGTTCCCTACAAAGTAGGCGATGGTCACTGCTGGGTTGACGTGCGAGCCGCTGACATGACCGAACGCTTGAACCAAGGTGCCGATGGTTAGGCCAAAGGCCATGGAGATCTGGAGGACACTGGGCAGCTGTAAGGGCCACTTGAAGGCTGAGCCCAGGACAATGAAAATGAAGATCACAGTGGCGACAAATTCACAGGCAAGAGCCTGGGTAAACCTGAGTGTGAACAGTTCCTGTTGCCTTCGTGGTGGAGCAGCCGCCATTGTGAGAGCAGAGAGGAGGTAGGAGCAGTGGAGATGATGAGGTGGAAAGTTATCCTGCTTGTAGGCAGGGTTTGGTGTAAAGTGCAGGGCCGTGCACACATTTATAAGGGCCTCATTTAATGGTGTGTGGGTGGAGCCAAAAAACCAGTCAGTCATCCTGAATTCTCCTTTGGAATTGGAAGCATTTTGAGGATAAAATTACTAGAGCCTTTTTCAACATTTAAATGAAGGCCCTGACACTTTGGGGTGTTTGAGTGTGATTTCCTCTCATTCTCCTCAAAGCAATAGGTTTCTGTGGAATGCCTTTGGACATTTAATTTTCTTCCTTTATTTTCCATTGTGTGGGAGGTGGTATTTCACACATTTTATTTTGAGAACTTGCACAGGCATGCTTATTAGTTTATTAGGCATATTTATAACCCACCCATCATCGACATGGATACCAGTGTGAGGCTCAAAACAGTTTTGTATTTTTAATCAACCCAAATGATGCAAACTAAATATCCCATGTTTGAAATCCTGTGTGCATTGCATGTATATATATGGCTGGACCAGCTCACAATTACTCAGTTGAAGACCCAATGATATTAATGGGCATGACAAATTTGGTTTCATCAATCTCAGTGGGTCTACTTTAAGTAGGAGTAACTTGGTAATTGCCCACCCTCCCACCCTCCTATTATATATATGAGCTATTTGGTGTGTATTCTTTGCTTTTAATGTTTTTTTAGTTTGTGGTTTGTACTCCACTCTGATGTTAGAGAGAGGGGGCTGGGAATTTTGAGGGACTCTAAATGATTCCTTCAAAACACATTCTCTGTACCCTTTTTGGTGTTTGTTTGCCTATTCACAACCTTTGTTTCTCCCTTTTTCTGCAGCTTCTGCGCCATTCCCTCTTCTTCCCTGAGTGACACCTCCAGATGTCATAAGTAGACATATATTATGATACCATCAGATCTTGCTAAATGATGTTGTCAACAGGCCAATTCAGTTAGACAGCAGAAACTCTGGAAGTGAACTGCAAACATTTTCTTTCTTTTCTCACAGCTCCCCCCACCCCCCACAATTTCTTTTTTCCATCAGGGCGTAAAAATGTTGGCACTGAAATCTCGCTTAAAGCAACATTCGCAGCAAAGCAGGTTATTCGTTCTCCAGGGAAATAGTTGATAAATTTTGAGGGAAGCTAAAAAGTTCATGTTAAGAGTAGCAGATTTCATGGGGAGGCTCCTTACATCCCAAGGTTGTTACTAGATTTCGCCTATTGTAAAATTCAGGACGAATTTAGAGTATTTTCTCACCCAAAACATCTCAGGATTCTTGAAGACAATTGAAAGTGATTTTTAAAGAAATGTAACAATTTTTTCCCCACACATTCAACTCTGAGTGGTCATCATTTTCCCAGATTGTCCCAATCATGTTCTTTTGGGGAAATGATAGTTGTCCATAATGGCCATCTTTTCCCCACACAGAATGGCACATTCTGTAAAAAAATAAAATGGTGGTCACTAGGTGACTCTGAGCTTTCGTCTGAACACCACCTTAAATGGTAGCAAAAATGTAAAAAAATCAGTATATTATTATTAGTACCAAGGCATGGCATTTTAATGAATGAGACAAGATAGGTGCAAGGTTATAATGAATGAAACATAAAATGAATGTGGCTTTCAGCAACAAAAACAAATGGAGTCCTTACATGGTTCCCCCAACATTCTTTTTTTGAATGAAACACTTTGTGAAAGAAATATATGATATAGATGAAGAAAATATTCACTTTAGGTACCATCCAGTGGAAAGTTGTCCTCCACAAGCCCCACTGAAATGAACACTTAGTTCTTCAACCGTAGGTCCCCAGATATTGTTAAACATTCATTATCCCCAGGCATCCTAGCCAAAGGTCATAGATGATGGGATTAGTAGTCCAACAACATATGGACATCCAAACTGAAGGATTCTGAATTAGATGATGTCTTGTCCCAATGTTATTTTAATAGGAACACAAAAACACTGCACGTAGGTTGTTTCCAGGACATCTGCATGATAGATGTAATGCAATGTACATGAGCAATTTCAAAGCACTCAGGATGCACATTCATCAGTTTCCCCCCCTACACAACACGCTGATGCAGAGGGTGACGTAAGGCCCCATGACAAGCTCAGGAAGGAGAAATGATGGAGGTGGAGAGCAAAGTGATGGCCTAGAATGAGGCAGATGCTCACAACAGTATTTCTGCCTAAGTTAGGAGGCCACTCCCTGGCTACTAATTACTCTTTATTTCTCCCAGTTCCCCATCGTGTTCTTCCACAGCGCTGCAAATGTCCACATCCATATGACCTCTTTCCAATTCCTCCTCTTCTCCAGCTTTCTTCCCCTTGTCACCAGAACCCTAAAACTGTCTTTCTCCAACACACTCCTACCTTATTCTCTTCCTTCCTCATTCTCTCTCATTCTTCCAAATGCCATCTTTGCCCACACCTAATTCCCCAGTTCCCCTTTTTTCTCTCCTCATCACCAAAATGACTAAAACTATATACACAACCTTCCCTTAACACCCAAGTTATTGCCTACAGACCTTAGTCTCCTCCTTTTTCTGCCCCCGCCTTTAGAACCAACCAATGAAAACAGCACAATGACAGACGACTGCAAAAATAATATAGAAAGCTATAGTGTTTAGAATTCAAGATAGCACTAAATGAACATCCCATCAGCGCAAAGTTTTCTACCCCTTGCCCCTTAAATCTGTTCTAAAGGTTCCTCCAACCCTGGATTTAGGGGGCTGGCATGGGGCACTTACATAGGGGGGGACAGGGAATCCCATTGTGCTAGTGCTAATTCTTGCACTAGATCAACTATTTAGTTCAATACCACCTACAACATATCACATTGGGGGTGAGAGGTCAGTTTGGGCACATTGTGTCTGCTTCTTCTCATTACATCACTGCACACTTACATATTACTAGGGCTACGAACCACTGATGGCATTTTCAGCTCCGTGTTTCTCGTGATCAACTGATTAAAATGAAATACATATAAAATCAAAAGAAGATATGGGCAAATTTGCTGAGATGGGATCAAGGAGCTGCTAAGAAGGAAGCCCTTGGGGACTTAATTTTTGGCACTAAAAGAAACTTGCAGATGGGACAGGGAGAAGAGTTAAGAGCCTCGGATAGAAGAGCACCAGGTTGATGAACTATACGGAACTGATAGAAAAGACTGACAAAATCCGAGACCAGGGAGAAGAGACGGTGGAAGAAGATTGGAAATTTTAAAAATATTATTTAGAGTAATATAGCATAATTAAGGAATGTTGGGAGATGGTGGAATGAACTTATATGACTTTAGTAGAAATATGATAAGGATTTTAAGATTTTAGGATTTAAGGATTTAAGATTTAAGGTTTTTTTAGATTGAAGTATAGATAAATTTCAAGATTTTGATGGGAAGATAAGGTTAAAATAGATTAAGATAATTAAACGATAGAAAGCAGTGAAAGATGGAAAGGATTTGCTGACTTAATTATTAACTGGAATACAAAAAAGGGAGGTGGGATGAGGTCGAGGAAATAAGTCATTGAAGGATAGAGATGTGAAAAATGGATGTGTTTTTAAATGTTTTTGTTTTTTCTCTAGCTGGGTGGAGGTATTGTCTTCTTTTTTGCTTTTATTTTTGATGTATTTCTTTATTTTTATTATTTCCCCCCCTCTTTTTTATATATATACTGTGTTTTTTCTTTTTTCCCTGTAATTATAAAACTTTTAATAAATATCATTAAAAAAAAAAAATCAAAAGAAGAGCCTTGCTGAGTCAGACTAAGGTTGACCTAGTCCTGGTCTTGCATCAGACCTAGTCCTGCCAACCAGATTATTCTAGGAAGCTCAGAAGCAAGGTGTGAGGGTAATAGCCTACTCCTACTGTTGCTTCCTGGGAACTGGTATTCAGACATGTGCTGCCATTAAAGATGTATGGCCTGTATAACCATCTTGGCTCATCGCTGCTGAAAGATCCAGCCTCTGAAAATTTATCTAATCCCCTTCCGAAGTTGTCTAAGCTAGCACTTCCTTTATTGTTGCTGCATAGGAGCTTATGTCTTGATGCATCATGGTAGTTGGCAGTGCCGTGGTATTTGTGAAACTGCTAGTGTGCTCACATAACAATAATAACTCAGACAAAAACCACCCTCTATGCCAAAGCTCCTCTTGGGCTTGAATGTCAAAGTGGCTTATGAGGAAATACAATGAAGAGGTGCATGATAGCAAGTGCTACTGTCTTTTGGTGGAGAAGAAGGATTTCCACTTTAAATTAGGTCTGTAGCGGGCATTGCATCATTCTCAGGTAAAGTAATAATTTAATTTAATTTTTGTTTTGTTTATAAGTTCTTTTAATGCCTAGATTATCCTGTCCAAAGGGCTCAAAGCAAACTGATTCATCGTCAGCATCTATGTATATTGCTAGGAACATAAACAATGGTACCCTCAGTGATTACTGCTGCAAAACAAATAAATGGGTGCAAAGTACTAGTTATGCCTGCTAAAGACACAGATTTGGGGGGAGGGGCTTTTGGACCTTTGTGGATAACTTTGCAAGTGAGGTCCTCCTCATTATACCTCATCTTGCAGATGTCCATCTTGTGGTGACCATGGAGACGGCCTTTTCTCATGGGCAGGACCACCTCCCCATTGAAGTTAGGTGCCAACAATGATGGAGCTTAAGTGCTTATTGAAAACTACTCAGGCCAGTAAGCACAAAGTATGGCATTTTCTTTGGTTACAGATGCTGGTCTTTGATTTGAATGTCTTCTTCACCTGCCTTTCATGGGTTTCCAACTCCAACCTTCACAGTCAGTGAATGAATGAATGAATGAATATTTGCGTCAGCCATCAGCCATAGCAATAATAAAATAACTATATGATATACAAAGAATAGAAATAAAAAGTCAATTATATAAAATTCATTTTAGGGTTTTGAATCAATAGTCAAATAGGGGGTCTTATTCTGATTGTCCCAGCTAAAAACCTTGCAGCCTTTGCTGTCACCTGCTCATCTTGATCTGCCAAGAGAAAGGACGCTGTAACAGTGGTTGGGTGACCCAGAATGGACAATAAAAGAGTGGTGATAATCTCATTCTTCAAGTCTTTATAAAGAATGCAAGCCAGAAGGACATGCGCCACCGATTCGGTACTGCCAACTCCACAGGGACATAAATGTTTTTTGTGTGGAATCTGTTGGAATTAGACTGTTTGCTTTACTAAATCCCAAAGTTGAGTAGCTGTTGTGATGATAAACCACAAGAGTGAAGTTTCTGATAGACAATTTTAGCCCAGGCGCTTTTGTGACAATATTGCAGCACTACGGATATTAGACCGGGGAGATTTGAGTTTAGGTGAAGCCAATAGTTAAGTGTCCTACACCAGATCCGTAATTCTACCGAGGGAAGAATAGCCTCTAGGCACAACGATGCGTTTGTGACACGGGGTGGCACAGAGAAAATTTGCCTTAAGAACTTTGGTTGGACAGCTTCCGTCGATCCAAGGTGAGTGCTTGTCCAAATCTGAGCCCCATATAATAACTGTGCTAGGGATTTAGCTTGGAACACTTCCAGGACTGATGGTATCTGTTTACCACCTTTTGTGTGGAAAAAGCGTGTCAGAATTTTGGCGCACTGGGCCAAGCATTTCTTTCTGCTTTCTGTCTTTTCCATTTTATCAGAAGTTTATATTTCTGTCTCAGGGAGACATATGCAGTAAATAAGAAGGGAGATTTAGCGTTCTTATATTTGCGGTGAACTCTCTTCAGGTGTCTTTTAGCCTGTTTGCACTCTTTCTCAAACCAGCTGATAGATTCCATTAACCTTTTTGAGCCACTGTTTGTAAACTCAATTCTTAAGTGGCCTTGCAGCCTATCAGTCAATGATTTCATGGCCTCAGCAGCGGAAGTAGCTGAAATAATAGCAGTGTGGATAGCCTTTAAATCATCTGTATGAAGAAAGTGAGTCAATGCTAAATTAAGTAATGGCATCCATTTAATTTTATTGGCTGTGGTTATGCCTAAGTTTGAGTTGGATATAAACGGAGTTTTTAAAGAAGTGTTAAGTAGTGGACTTCAGAGTACCATTGTTAAGGGAAGGTGATCGCTTTCAATATTGTGGCCCACTTCAAACCCGATAACAAACTAATGTGCAAATCGTGAGATTGCGATATAATCTATGACACTGCCTCTGGATTTTGTAAAATGGGTATATTCCCCGGGCCAATCTCCCTCTGTATTACCGTTTAATATTAGCAGGTCACTCCGCCTTACAGCCTGGGCTAAACAAAGCCCTGAGTAGTTACATCTATGATCTTTAGATAGCTGGGAGGTGCCTCCATCTAAATAGGTATCGGATTCCGGAAACTGATTATAATGGGTGTATAAGTTAACGCCGTTAACACCCATGAGTGCGTTGAAGTCTCCTCCAATGATAAGCAGTGCTGCAGAATAAGTGGATTCGAGGAATTAACAGTCAGTGTGTTGTTAGAATGGGATCATGAGAACATAGGAAGCTGTCTTATAGTGAGTCAGACCATTGGCCCATCAAAGCTGAGTCTTGTCTACACTGATAGGCAGCAGTTCTCCAGGGATTCAGGCAGAAGTCTCTCTCAGCCCTACTGCTGGGGATTGAACCTGGGACTGTCTGCATGCAAAGCAGACGCTTGGCCAGTGAGCTATAGCCTCTGCATATGCAGAAATGGGACTTTATGCATGATTGGGAACCCTGGAACAAACAGCATTCCTGACCACAAGTATAGGCCCTACAGACAAACAGTTGTGTGGGTGTACAACCTTAGCTAAGTGCATGGAGGCTGGAGGTGAGGGTCCAGAATGCAGCTCAAAGTAGCTATTCTAGATTACCTAATGTGGCAGTAAAACCCAGTGGTTTGGCTTAACTCCCCTCCCCATAGCTTGGTTGGTAAAGGTAAAGGGACTCCTGACCACTAGGTCCAGTCGTGGCCGACTCTGGGGTTGCGGCGCTCATCTCGCTTTATTGGCCGAGGAAGCCGGTGTACAGCTTCCAGGTCATGTGGCCAGCATGACTAAGCCGCTTCTGGCGAACCAGAGCAGCACATGGAAACGGTGTTTACCTTCCCGCCAGAGCGGTACCTATTTATCTACTTGCACTTTGACGTGCTTTCGAACTGCTAGGTTGGCAGGAGCAGGGACCGAGCAACGGGAGCTCACCCCATTGCGGGGATTCGAACCGCCAACCTTCTGATTGGCAAGTCCTAGGCTCTGTGGTTTAACCCACAGCGCCACCCGCGTCCCTTGGTTGGTACTGGCCAGTAAACCAAGAAGACAGAGTTGAACGATGCCCTTTCCCCTAGTTGTCTCTGAGCTTTGTAGAAAATATTTGTCATATCCATTTTCTCTCTGGTTTCACAACAGTGTAGAATGAGGGGGGGAATACTTTTTCTTTCGTCATCCATTGCTCCTGCTTTTAACTTACCTTGCTTACTTTCTCTCTCTGTGTGTGTATATGTATAACTGGTATGCAAACCAATTTTATCCATGTTCTGTCTTGCTCCTAAATAAGTGTCTATAGGACTGCAGTCTTGGTTTGATAAACACCCCCTCTCCGCTTCAAAACAAATGGCATGTGTGGGTATATAATTACCTTTGTTTGCCAAAAATATATTGGCACGTGCTTTCCTTATTTCCAACCCCCAGAGAATAGCCTCTTTCCCCCTCCTAACATTCTCAACACGTGGCAAAACAGTGAAGCACTCATTAGAGGCCACCTTCTTAATTGGTCACGGAGATCAAGATTATGTCAAAGGTCCTTGCCACAAGGTTAAATGTGATTATGTCTGACATGAGCCACCTTCAATTAGGCAAGATGCATAAAGAACTACTATGGAGTGGATGGTATCAAAGCTTTTAATCAGTGTGTTTTTGACATTTCATTTGGACTCTTAGTGGTTCAGTGACAGCAATCCTACTCCAAATTGGAAATGCCAGTTCTTAGACAAAAAGCAGTCCTACATAGCTTCCAAAATATGTTTTTATTGGTGTTAGAGCTCTTCTAGAGGAAGAACTTTCCTATATTTGTAACATCTACTAATAAGCCTTAAATTGTGACTTGGTTCACTTAGGTTCAGCCCCAGAATTTGTTTTTTGTACCAATAGGCTCAATTTGGGAGATTGGGAGGTAATAATAAATAAAAGAGTCTCTGAGCATGTGCAGAGTTTCTTTCCCTCACTGATCTGTCCTCACACAGGATCACAGAGTCTAAGGCAAATGACAAGGCTTTCAGACAAGCTTGAGCCTGGGCATCGCTCTTTGTAGAAACTAGGTAATAAAAAGAGGATTTTCACTGCAAGGCTCCAGTCAGGAGCTCTATGGATCAGACACTGACTTCCTGGACCACCAGGACTTTGGGAAGGGGACTAGAAACAGTTGCAATTGACAAGTGGCCCTCATGCTTGATTAATACATAGAAAAAAATGTGACTTTGTTGGTATGTAAGTTCTTGTTCAAATTGCTTAAACCAGGTTGCTTAGAGTAGAGGATTATAAAATGCTAACTGCTAAGACAGTACGTAGTAACCTGCAACAATGGTCTGATGACAGTAATGGTGGTTTGCTGACTGCAGCTTGCACAAAGCTTGGTTTTCATCTCTCTCTCTCTCTTTTATTTAAAAAGGCTGTTTCCCAACATCCTGTCCCACTGCCATGTGACTAGGGGCACATCCACATAACCTGTTTTCTGAGCATTCAGCCAGATTTGTTAGCTGGGAGGTTAGATTATGTTGTTTCAAGGCAGATGTTACCCAGTACTTCCCAGTCCATTTTCCCTTCACTTGTCTTATCACAAAAAGTCCAATCTTTTGGAGAAGGTGGGTTTGCAGGCCTCAGGCACACGGAAGTCATGAACAATGGGCTGAGACAAGGTGAAATTGCAATAAACACAACAACTTGGGATGTAAACAGGCCACAACTTTATTGATTTCAGATGTCACCAGGTTTTGGTGCTAGCATTGGACATGTATCTTGAATCAACCAGCCTTTCAACTATTTCATTATTTCACAGGGTTAACTAAGGTGAAGGATCGCCCTGTGACGCATATCAAATTAGGGTGACCACACCCAAGATCAGCCAATTTGTGGTGTTATGGCTCATCAGCCCTCATCTGGGCATCTGGAGAGAAGCACTTATGCTCTGGAACCCTTTAACGGGATAGCCTGATTCCTTGGACAGGGGGCGGGGAGGGGCTCCCAACCAACTGCCCAACGAGACTAAGGATCCAACCCAATGCCTTATCTGCTCCTTGAGTCAGTCTCTCCCCACCGACTCAATGCCAAACCAATCACAGTTGCAAGCAACCCTTAATGCTCTTGCACATGTCAAGCAGCTAGAGCTCATTGCCTGCTGGTGAAAAGGGCACCCCCACAATTGGCTACAGCCACAGGTGAGCCCCAATGGCCAGTGGAGAAGGAAGTGATGTTCTTCCCTGGCTGTGGACCCCGCTGGATGGACACCTCGCCGCCACAGCCATGCTAGAATGCAACCGCTGCCTCCCCTCATGTGGAAGGTAAGTAGCCATTGTCGCGCCAACCAATTGTAACCGCACAGATAGAATTTGCAGGCATGTGATTGAACTCTACCTCAAAATAAGGACAGTCTGAAATATCCTCAAAAAACAGAACCCAGGATGGGGCTATGCAGATGAAAAGGCAGGGTTATGTGTGTGTGACGCGGCAGCTAAAAAAGCCAATGCAATTCTGGGCTGCATCAATAGGAGTATAGCATCTAGATCAAGGGAAGTAATAGTGCCACTGTATTCTGCTCTGGTCAGACCTCACCTGGAGTACTGTGTCCAGTTCTGGGCAAAACAGTTCAAGAAGGACACTGACAAACTGGAACGTGTCCAGAGGAGGGCAACCAAAATGGTCAAAGGCCTGGAAACGATGCCTTATGAGGAACGGCTAAGGGAGCTGGGCATGTTTAGAGTGGAGAAGAGGAGGTTAAGGGGTGAGATGATAGCCATGTTCAAATATATAAAAGGATGTCACATAGAGGAGGGAGAAAGGTTGTTTTCTGCTGCTCCAGAGAAGCGGACACGGAGCAATGGATCCAAACTACAAGAAAGAAGATTCCACCTAAACATTAGGAAGAACTTCCTGACAGTAAGAGCTGTTCGACAGTGGAATTTGCTGCCAAGGAGTGTGGTGGAGTCTCCTTCTTTGGAGGTCTTTAAGCAGAGGCTTGACAACCATATGTCAGGAGTGCTCTGATGGTGTTTCCTGCTTGGCAGGGGGTTGGACTCGATGGTCCTTGTGGTCTCTTCCAACTCTATGATTCTATGATTCTATGCTGAGAGCGGCAGGGTTGCTTCTCAATAACTAGGGCTCACCAAGTCATGAATGAAGCTTAGCCTCCTTCTCTATTATTGTCCCCAAGCACACCCATCTTCCCTGTGGGGAAAAGGAAAGTACTGCAGCTGGGAATACTACTGCATTAAAGCACACACCTGCTTTCCAGTCCTGACAGTTTGATGGGCTGGCCCCTTCTGATGGGGATATGGCATGGCAGGGGGTCTGCAATATTTGCAAGGCCCTTATTCTCCCCGATGTCAGGGAGTGGACTAAGGAGGAATGGTGGGGACTGCCTCCCTCTTCCTGAACCTTCCCGAGAAGAGGAGGACAGTATAGATTTAGAACAGTGGTTTGCAGAAGGTCATAGTTCAGAGGCTGCAAAGGGGAGAAGCTGGGGAATATTGGGAGAGCAGCAGGGGAGAGACAGTTGACACACTCAGTGTCTTTAGAAAGCATTCCTGACGCCCCCTCTCCCAGGACCAGGCATGCATTGAGAGTAGTAGAACAGAAAGCTCAGAGGCAGAAAGCACAGATCAGCCAGCACAGGGATGGTGTAGAATAGGAGAGACGGAGGGGGTGGGATCTTACTCAGAGCAACACAATTTTCTAAGAGAGACCACATTCCTTTGTCTCTCTCTGTGAATATTGAATAAACCACTTGGTAAGAACTCTTCTTGTTTATCTGCTACTTGGCTGACCCCGTGGGAGGGATTGGATTCTCTGAAGCCTGACACCCAAGTGCCATCACAACAACAGAGATTTGGTAGTATGAAGCAATCAGGGCTGAAGCTCAGGGATAGTTTCCCTGAAATGCCACTTCATCACATCATCAGTGCTGCTGGTGACGATTTGCTAGAACTTCTGCAAGGCTTATTTACATTTAATCCTTCTACTAGGGTCACAGCTACTCAGGCACTAAAACAGAAGTATTTTAGCAATCGGCCAGCACCAACAACTGGAAGCCAGTTGCCAAGACCCAATTGCCCTCCAGAAGCCTTGAAAGAGCAGCAAAACCCAGCTCCAAATTTGAAAAGGAAAAGGCTGGATGGAATAGATCAAGGGTTACAAAAAAAAATGGTGTTTTGACTACTGTGGAAACAGGGATATTTGATATTGGTGGGTTGGTGGGTTTCTGGATGAAACATCGGCTCTGGATCCATTCCAGTCCAGCTTCCACGCTGGTCATGGGACCGAGACGGCTCTGGTCGCCCTAACAGATCATCTCTGCAGGCAGCTGGATTGAGGCGGGTCGGGACTGCTGATTCTTCTAGACCTGTCAGCAGCCTTCGACATGGTCGATCATGAACTCCTGGACCACCGCCTTGCCGACGTGGGGATTCAGGGCACAGTCCTTCAATGGCTGCACTCGTTTCTCTCTGGTTGGGGACAGAGGGTGGCACTTGGGGGGAATTGTCATCGCGCCACTCCTTGGTGTATGGAGTGCCTCGGGGTGCGATACTCTCCCCGATGCTTTTCAACATCTTTATGCGCCCCTTCGCCCAACTTGTCCGGAGTTTCGGGCTGGGCTGCCATCAGTATGCTGATGACACCCAACTCTATCTGTTGATGGATGGCCATCCTGACTCGGCCCCAGACACACTGATCAGATGCTTGGAAGCTGTGGCTGGATGGTTACGTGGGAGCCGGTTGAAGTTAAATCCTTCGAAGACAGAGGTCCTTTGGCTGGGAAGGGACGATATGGGATTGGGGGGGGGGCAACTCCCATCTCTTGCGGAGGTGCAATTAGTGCCAGCACCGTCCGTTAAGAGTTTGGGTGTAATCTTTGACACCTTCCTTTCCATGGAGGTGCAGATTGCAGCGGCATTTTTTCATCTCTGCCAAGCTAAGGAGTTGGCTTCTTACCTCTCTCGCCCTGACCTAGCCACTGTGATCCACGCGATGGTCACCTCCAGACTGGATTATTGTAACTCACTCTACGTGGGGCTGCCCTTGAGACTGACCCAGAAACTCCAGCGGGTGCAGAATGCCACAGCAAGACTCCTTACGGGATCCTCACTGCGAGATCACATTCACCCGGTGCTATACCAGCTGCACTGGCTCCCGGTGGAGTACAGGATCAGGTTTAAGGTGCTGGTTTTAACCTTTAAAGCCCTATATGGCCTAGGACCCTCGTACCTACGGAACCGCCTCTCTTGGTATGTCAAACAGAGGAACTTACGGTCTTCAAACAAAAAGATCCTGAAGGTCCCAGGCCACAGAGAAGTTAGGCTGGCCTCAACTAGAGCCAGGGCTTTTTTGGCTGTGGCTCCGATCTGGTGGAACACTCTGTCACAAGAGACCAGGGCCCTGCGGGACTTGACATCTTTCCGCAGGGTCTGCAAGACAGAGCTGTTCCACCAGGCCTTTGGTCAGGGCACAGCCTGACTCCCTCCTTTGGCAATCTTCACAGAACTTTAGCCTAATGGTTGCCATCAATTTGAGTTGAATTAATTTTATAATGAATTGATTTTAGAATGTTGTACTATTTTATTGTTGTTAGCCGCCCTGAGCCCGGCTTCGGCTGGGGAGGGTGGGATATAAATAAAATTATTATTATTATTATTATTATTATTATTATTATTATTATTATTTATTATATTTCTGCTGCTATGAAGTCTGAAAAGATCAAATAATGTGAAAACTCAAAAGTCACAATATGGATTAAAGCGTAAATTGTAAATGTAAACATGTAAAATGTGTGTAGTGTTACTGTAAAAACCATGTATTTTGTATTGCTTTGCTTTTTTAAATAATAAAAAAGTTAAAGACTTTAAAAAGATATATATAATGCTTTGTATGCAGAAGGTCCTGGGTTCAATCCCTTGTAGGGCTGGGAATTGTCCCGATATGAAACCCTGGAGAGTTGTTGCCAATCTGTGTAGACAGTGCTGAGACAGATGGCACCAATGGTCTGGCACGGTATAATGCTGCTTCCCGTGGCCTTAATCAACATGTTCAGAGCCTCTGGACTCAACATGTTTTCTTGCAGTAGAAGATAGGTAGATAGCTAAATATAGATATATAGATGCTGGGTTGGGGCAGCAGCACTCACAGCTGTCTCTCTGCTGGTTACCTGAAAGGAGAGGGGAGGGGTGAGGGACCAGGGAGGTTGGCACCATGCAATCTTGGGTACTCCGATGAATCTTCCCTTGTGGCCAGATATTTCTGAACGCACTGCTATTGTAAGTGCTCCACCCACCTCCCTTCTGTCAAAGCATTCGCTGCAGAAGCATTGGCAAGCTGCTCAGTCAAATTCGCCGAACCCCCTCCCCCAGCCAACCCTTTTCACCAAAACATATTTCTGGATCATAGTTAGGAATGGGGGTGGCTAGCAGGGATGGAGGAGAGCTTTTTGAGAGGTACAGCGTTTCATTTTCCCACTGCGGTTGGATGGGATCTCTACAAAAGAGATACTAAGCATCAGCTACAGTTAAGGTGAGGGAGGGTAGCATTATTTTGTGTTGGACTGAAGTGGGGTTCATAGATGCCCATGTAGCCATGGTTCTTAAAAGAAGAGTTTGGATTTGATATCCCGCTTTATCACTACCCGAAGGAGTCTCAAAGTGGCTAACAATCTCCTTTCCCTTCCTCCCCCACAACAAACACTCTGTGAGGTGAGTGAGGCTGAGAGACTTCAGAGAAGTGTGACTGGCCCAAGGTCACCCAGCAACTGCATGTGGAGGAGCGGAGACGCGAACCCGGTTCACCAGATTACGAGTCCACTGCTCTTAACCACTACACCACACTGGCTCTCAAAGCACATTTAGGGTGTCTTCCATTTAGGGTGGCCACTTACATGTTGCCAAAAAAGAGGAAACGCATCGCTAAATGAAAACGACAGACACACACATATTTGCATATATTTTGCATATTTATGCTAATTGATATGTACTGACGTAAATTTAGGGGAGGGTTTTTTAATTTAAATAGAACGGCAAAACATCTCACCTTAGTGGAGAACACTGTGCCCAGTTGGCCTGTGTGCAGCTAATAGTTGATGGTTCACCTTTAAACCAGATAGGAGGTCCTTTATATAGGGATATCAGAAGAGGATCAGTTCACAGTCACATCTAGCACTTTATCTCCCAAGGTATAGAAAGACTGCAGGCATGGCATAAGTACCAGAACTGCCCTTAGCTGTTCCCCAAAGTATAAAGTCTTTGTGACTGGTAGCCACTGATAATGTTATCCTCCATTCATTTGCCAAATCTCCTTTTAAAGCCCTACGGTTGTGAATTTTATATAAGAACAGAGGACTCTGCAAAGTATACCACCCTGCTCTCATTGTCCATCAGCATTGCAGTGCAACTCGTTGCGCATTTGGTTTATTGGCCATGCTTCTTTCTTTCATGATTCACGGCAGGTGAATTATGCTGTGCTTCTGAGCAGCTGCAGAAAAAGTGTCTCTCCTTACAGAACAGTGCCGTACATTATCTTGCGACAGCATATGCCAGAAACCCTTCATGTGTGTGTGTAGGCAGGGTGGGAGGTCAGGAACCTCAGACTTAGGGGCCAAATGTAACCTTCCTGGCCTCTGTTTGCCCCTTGAGATTTTCCCCAGGCCACACATCCTACTGAGTCACAGTCCTCACCAGGAGTAAAAGGGCAAAGGTACCCCTGACCGTTAGGTCCAGTCACGGACGACTCTGGGGTACTTGATTTCTAATAATGCCTCTTCCTTGCCTGGATGGAAGATGGAAGATAGATACGAGTGCATAGCTGTCAAGCGTCCCTTATTTGGCGGGACAGTCCCTTATCCCAGCACCATGTCCTGCTGCTGTCCCTTATTGATGATGTCCCTCAAATTTCCCGGGTTTCAAAGGAAGCAGCTCCTCTCCCTCCCTCCCTGCCGGCCAGGGAGGAGGGAGGCTCCAATTGGGTTGCTTGGCTGCGTTGCTCACCCAATAAGGAGTCTAAGAACGACTGGGGGGTGAAGCTTGCATGCTTTGTGCCAATCAAATCGGCCGCATTGCCTGGGGACTCGCTGTTGCTCAGCGCTTCCCAGTGGAGAGTTGACGGTGGTTTTCCTTGCTGCGTCCCCTTTGCCGGGTTGCTGCGCTGTGGGATCCACCGCTTGAGGCTTCATTTGGCTGCTGGCTGGGCTTTCTGCCTTTGGCTCGGAGGGGCTCAGAGGTTGAACATACCTGTGCTTGGAAAATCCCTTATTTTGGCTGCTGATCCCTTATTTTCGAGGCTGCTGGTCCCTTATTTTCAAATCTGTAAGTTGACAGCTATGTACGAGTGTTGCCTATTGTTGTTGTTGTTGGCATCCGTCTGTCTCAAGAAACAATGGTGTATACCTCCGGGGGTGAAGTCAAACCACTGGAGAATCACAGTGCCTGTGGGGTTGCAGAGACTGGTAACATAACTGCCGCCTCCCACATTGGTTTTTGCTCTGTTAGCAGCAGCAAAGTGACCTCTCCACTGAAGAGAGCCAGTGTGGTGTAGTGGTTAAGAGCAATGGACTCATAATCTGGTGAACTGGGTTTGATTCCCCGCTCCTCCACATGCAGCTGCTGGGTGACCTTGGGCTAGTCACACTTCTCTGAAGTCTCAGCCTCACTCACCTCACAGTGTTTGTTGTGCGGGAGGAAGGGGAAGGAGATTGTTAGCTGCTTTGAGACTCCTTAAGGTAAAGGTAAAGGTACCCCTGCCCGTACGGGTCAGTCTTGACAGACTCTAGGGTTGTGCGCCCATCTCACTCAAAGAGGCCAAGGGCCAGCGCTGTCCGAAGACACTTCTGGGTCACGTGGCCAGCGTGACATTGCTGCTCTGGCAAGCCAGAGCCGCACACGGAAACGCCGTTTACCTTCCCGCTAGTAAGCGGTCCCTATTTATCTACTTGCACCCAGGGGTGCTTTCGAACTGCTAGGTTGGCAGGCGCTGGGACCAAACAGCGGGAGCGCACCCCGCCGCGGGGATTCGAACCACCGACCTTTCGATCGGCAAGCCCTAGGCACTGAGGCTTTAACCCACAGCGCCACCCGTGTCCCTTTGAGACTCCTTAGGGTAGTGATAAAGCGAGATATCAAATCCAAACTCTTCTTCTTCTCTTTAGGGTGCAAGCCTGGGCAGTGTGTATGGAGGTCCTGGGTTGCCCAGACAACCCGTCCTCCTTCTTGGCTTTGCCAATGTGGTCCAAAGGAAAGCAGAGCAATGCATTTGGCACACGTACGGAGGTAAAATTCACATTTGTTGCTCTACTCACTTTTGCTGGAAATATGGCCCCGAGATGAAAAATGTTCCCTCTCTCATCCTGACAGGCTACCATTGAGTCTCCCTGGTTCTCTGTGAGGACCACTATACCCATATTGATGTATCCCTGAGCCACTGATGTTGTTGCACTGTTTCTTTTTATAATTTTTTATTCATAATAAATAATACAATATATTACAGAGACCCTCATAATAATAAATGAAATTGCATTAAACAGGAAATAAACTCAGCAAGACACCGGCCAATGCAGAAAACAGCAGTCTTTCCCCGCCCAGCTCAAGTTATATAACACTTTGGAAAGGGTCGATGGACAGATCATTCTTTCTGGATTGATTTTCCTTGCACATCTCTGACTTCCCCCACAGCTGCAGGAGGACTGACTTTTGTTCCAGCTCCTCATCATACCTGTGCTCGCCTCTGGATGAAGCACCCAAAACTACCTTCCCTTTAATTGGGCTGCCAACCAAGCAGACAACAAAACTCTCCCCAGACATTTCAGAGACGTTTGTTTTTAAATCTGATTCTGTTGCCAAATTATTTTGTTCAACAGCCAGAATTTGAGGCCAGTAAGATTTTTGTTTTAAGCTGATTTTTCTTTTCTTGAAGTGAAATTCAGCTGCACCTCTCCCACTTAGTGCACCTGCAATGAAGGTGACCCACCTCGTATCCTCAGGAGCTGAGCCAAATGGTCCATTTCACACACACTGCTGCGTGAGTGACTGAGCTAGCAGCCTGCAGTTGTGCCTGTTTCCAATGTGGCCACACCTTTCCTCAGACCAAGGAAAGAGGAGTTGCAAGGACCCAGAGCCACAGGGGAGATTTTGTTCAGGGGCAGCAATTGAGATTACTCTCACACGTGATCTCCTGTGCAGATCCTTCACCCTTCAAGCACAGGCCGGGTCTAACACCTCTGCCAACACCAGCTGCAGCAGCAAACCTCTGGATTTTATGGGCTCCACTCCCGCCAGTCCCATTCCCCCATCCTGACTCCTGGCTCTGCCTCCTCTAGGTCTTAACCTCTTGATACCTGGTCAAACGCAAATGCTAGCAATCCTCTCACACACCGACTAGAGGCAGAAGTGTCGAGCTGGAGCAAGGATGTCACCCAGCTAAGGAAGATCTACTTTGTACAGTAGATATAGAAATTGTTTCTCTTCCTTTTGCTGCTTGTTTGAACCCATAGAAGGTGGAAATCAAGGCAAGGCAAGAGTCAGGATGGTGTTTTCCTTTTCTCCGTGAATGTGGCAGTCTTTTTCTTTAAAGGCTAGGGTGTTTCTGTGGGATCGTCTCACACAAATTCTCATCTCCCTGCCCAATGTATCACTCCCTAAACCCCACTGTAACTCCAACCTGAGGGGTTCATGTGAATATTTACAGTTTATGTGGGCTGGAGATGTAATGAAGCATACAAAAAAGGGCTAGTTGCAAGCATTATTGCATATATGAAGCTGGACCAAGCCTAGGAAATTCAAGCTCAGGCAACTTTGCCCCCAAACCCTGAAAGCCCAGAGTATATGTGGACCTGGGGGTACTTGTCCTGCAGCCCATCAGGAAGGGAAAAATAAACTGCTAAAGAAACTATTAACACACCCACCCCCTCGCACAGTTGCAAAAGCTAAGGTGCCAGGCATAACTCTAGAACACTTGCAGGTCTTTGCCGGTCCTGAGACGTTACAATACGATTCTTGTTTGGTGAGGCACTTTGAATGAATGCCTTGCTCCCAAAATGGACTGTGCTCAAACCATCCATTTCCCAGCTTTCTTCTTCCCATGCACCCACACACACACATGCACACTCACGCTCACAATGGTTATTTACACAAGTAATGTCCCCCTGATTCCCTCTTCGGTCCCCAGGCATCAGTGGAAGCTATCTTGGTTCTTTAAATTGCAAGGCATTTGGTCAGTGTTCATTTGGCATCAGGGGGTGTTCGAGTCTTCTCTACCTTCTCACCCAGAGCGTTCTCATTTGCAGGCCATTTCTATGCTTTTCTCTTTCTCTTCCCACTCTTCTTCTGACTCGTAAGTGCCTTTCACAATGGCGACCCTCTCTGACATGTTCATTGGATGAGGCATCAGAAGGTAGTTGTAAAGCAGAGAAGCCACAATGCCTCCAACGATGGGGCCTACCCAGAAGACCTGAGGAACCAAGGGAAGGAGTTAGAAGCTGCCCAAAGACTTTCAGGCTCCTCTGTGCCAGCGAGGCCAGAGCAGAGATGGTTGATTCATCTTGTGCCGTATCTTCCATGCAAGAAATGCCTCATGGGTTTGGGCAGAGGTAGGCAAGCTGCAGCCCAAGGCAGACTCTCATGCAGCCCTTGGCCTAATTTCAAAAGCATTTTGCAAGCTAGCCACTCACATGCCCTCCAACATTTCTCCAATGAAAATAGGGATGTCCTATTTAATAATAATGATAATTTTACTATTTATACCTCACCCATCTGACTGGATTGCCCCAGCCACACTAACAACAACAACAACATTCAACATTTAAAAACTTCCCTATACGGGAGTGACTGCAGATTGCTTGGGGGTCGAATAACTCCATACCCTCCAACATTTCTCCAATGAAATTAGGGACATCCTAAGCAAAGACGGGACATTCCAGGATCAAGTCAGAAACTGGGACGGCTTCTGTAAATCTGGGACTGTCCCTGGAAAATAGGGACACTGAATTCTGACTTAGCTATCTGCACATAGTCTGCTAAAATGGAAGAGAGAGAGAGAGAGAGAGAGAGAGAGAGAGAGAGAGATTGAACGGGTAACACATAGTGAGAGAGAGGTGGAGGGGCAGAGAGAAATAGGAAAAAGGGAGTGGCACAGAGAAAATGAGGGTGACAGAGAGAGAATGAAAAGGGGCAAGAAAGAAAGAAAGAAAGAAAGAAAGAAAGAAAGAAAGAAAGAAAGAAAAGAAAAGAGGGTAGGAGAGTGAAAGAGGTTGACACACTCGCTTTTGGCTCTAGCTCCACCCACTGCTGACTTCCTCCTGGCCCTCTGCCACCATGCAGCCCCCAACAGATGTGACTTGGCCCCCTGCCACCATGCAGCCCCCAACAGATGTGGCTAAGGGGATGTGGCACTGCAATTTAGATAGTTGCATGTGGAGCAACAGAGAGCAACCCCTTCCTCTTTGGTCGGCCAGTCCCAGAACAGGAATGGGTGATTTCTGAACCTGAGGGCCAGACATTATAGCTATTTCCCCATGGTTCCTGCTTGGGCAGATCTTCTGATGAATTTCAAAGGAAGCAAAAGGAATTTTACTAAAATTTGCATCATTTCTCAAGGGTGCAATCTCTCTTTCGTCAAAAGCAAAATTTCACAGCAAATTTGGAGGTCCCTGGCTGGGCCAAAAAAGTCGAGACATTTTAAAGGAATCAGAAATGGTGGCTGGCAATCTGCACATCCTATTTGGATTTCAACTCTACATTTTAGGGACCACAGATGCAGCTACAATACGAAGGAGAATATATGAGAAGGTGGCCAATTTCTGAGTCTTATATCACCACCATTGTGCTCATGGCATTGAGAATCTTGTTGAAATTTGGTGGCCCAACACAGTTCTAAAACATAGATGAAAAATTACACACACACCAGAGTTACCCAACATGGTGCCTTGTAATTTAAAGCTCCCATTAGTTTCTGCCAGTATGATCAATATTTGGGAAGTTGTAGTCATCTGAAGGGAACCACATTGTCTATTCCTGCTGTGCATTATCTTTTACACTGAAATACTTCTGTATTAAAATATGTGTGACTTTGGTTTTGCATCCAGTAAACCCTAGCCATGCAGCAGCTAAGGGTCAGTTTTCACTGCTTATTTCCTGCGACTCTCTTTTACTTCAGAGTGAAAAGCTCTAACTTCTTACCCAATGAGCACTGCTGAATCTTTTCATGATGACAGCAGGTCCAAAAGACCTGGCAGGATTCATAGAACAGCCAGTAAAATAGATCTGTGGAGAAGAGGGGAGGTGTTTGTTAGGCATCTAAACATTTCTTGTAATTCCATTGTTTATAATCTTTTTTTAAAATTCAGTTTTGCAGTACACATTTAAATTCAAACATTAGACATAACCATCAACATTTAGGATTCCCTAAATCCTTTGCCTTTCCTCCACCCTTCCATGGTTTCCATTTTCAATCTTTTTCAACTGCATCATATATTTTCTCTATTTTTCTTAAAGTAGTCCATTTTTACCTTTGTTTACAGTACATTACAAGCATTACTCAAATCCTGCCAAAGCTTTTAGCTGTTTACAGTGTTCTCTTAGGTAATTTGTAAATTTCTCCTATTCCTGATTAAAGTTTCTCTCTTCCTGGTTTCTGATTTTCCTGGTCATTTTTGCCATGAAGCCTAGGATGGCAAAACAAGGCTAATATTCCGGAAATACTTGTCTGAGACTCTGAGGATTCTGTGGAACTGTAACAACCCTTCATGTGGATTATTGGACTCTTTGAACAGACAGGTGGAATAGATACTTATACATGTATTGACCATATGCATGAACTGACTAGAGAATGAACTGATCCACTGAGTCTTCTGCTTTTTTTGTTGAACTTTATGAGACTTCTGTTGAAATCTACAAATTGATACAATGAATAAGGTAAAGGGTAAAGGGACCCCTGATCATTAGGTCCAGTCATGGCCGACTCTGGGGTTGCAATGCTCATCTCGCTTTATTGGCTGAGGCAGCCGGGGTGCAGCTTCCAGGTCATTGGCCAGCATGACTAAGCCGCTTCTGGGGAACCAGAGCAGCGCACAGAAACGCTGTTTACCTTCCTGCCGGAGTGGTACCTATTTATCTACTTGCACTTTGACATGCTTTTGAACTGCTAGGTTGGCAGGAGCAGGGACCAAGCAACGGGAGCTCACCCTGCCGCGGGGATTCGAAACGCCAACCTTCTGATCAGCAAGTCCTAGGCTCTGTGGTTTAACCCACAGCGCCACCCGTGTCCCTTGATACAATGAATAGTATACCTTATTTATTCAAAAGTACAGCCAGTTACGTTTTGTGTGTTTATTGAGTATGTTCCACGTAACCATAGGTTTGTTGTTGTTGCTTTGCGAAAGTTAGGCAATCCCTGAAAATTCTCCCTGCAAATTCTCCCTTCTGGCATTCCCTACACCATGGAGCTGCTATCAGATTCTCAGCCTGGCCATGCTTGGTGTGGTGTGAATCCTGCCTGTGTGCACAAGCACTTCCATGCAAATGCTGCATCTCTACACGAGGGCCATGGGTTCCCTGCCTCTGCCCTACCCAAACGGGCCATAGCTCTATAGTACAGCACATCTTTAGCATGCAAACTGTATTTGCTTCCAATCCTGGCTTCTTCAGTGAAAAAGGTAGCAGTAGTAAAGGATGAGAAATATGATTGTATCCAAAGCTAGTCCTGCTCAGAGCAGACAGACCTAAGTTAGTCATGTCTGTTCATTTCGATAGGTCCACTCTGAGTAGGGCTAGCATTGGATTCAACCCATACACTTGCCCAAAACCCAGGAGAGCCATTGCTGTCAGTCAACACTGGGCTAGATAGGCAAACAGTCTGACTTGGCATAAGACTCTCCTTCCTTGGAGGTTTTTAAGCAGGGATTGGGTGGCCATCTGTCATGGATGCTTTAGCTGGGAATCATGCATTGCAGGGGGTTGGACTAGATGACCCTTGGTACCCCTTTCAACTCTATAGTTCTATGATTTTATGAAGACTGCTTCCTACCGCAGAAATGGCAGAAGCCATAGGATTCTTTGCTTGGAGCTCTCACTTCTCATCTCTGCCAAGCTAAGCAGTTGGTTCCTTACCTCTCTCACCCTGACCTAGACACTGTGATCCACGTGACGGTCACCTTCAGACTTGATTATTGTAACTCACTCTACGTGGGACTGCCCTTGAGACTGACCCAGAAACTCCAGCGGGTGCAGAATGCCGCGGTGAGACTCCTTACGGGGTCCTCGCTGTGAGATCACATTCATCCAGTGCTATAACAGCTGCACTGGCTCCCGGTGGAGTACAGGATCAGGTTTAAGGTGTTGGTTTTAACCTTTAAAGCCCTATACGGCCTAGGACCCTCGTACCTACAGGACTGCCTCTCCTGGTATGTCCCACGGAGTTCCTTACGGTCTTCAAACAGGGAGGTTAGGCTGGCCTCAGGCTCACAGGGAAGTTAGACTGGCCTCAACCAGAGCCAGGGCTTTTTTGGGTGTGGCTCCGATCTGGTGGAACGCTCTGTCACAAGAGACTAGGGACCTGCGGGACTTGACATCTTTCCGCAGGGCCTGCAAGACAGAGCTGTTCCCCCAGGCCTTTGGCCAAAGCACAGCCTGACCCCCTCCTTTGGTAATCCTCACAGAACTCTAGCCCAATGGTTGCCATTAATTTGATTTTGAATTGATTTTAGAATGAATTGATTTTAGAATGCTGTATTACTTTTACTGTTGTTAGCCGTTCTGAGCCCGGCTTCGGCTGGAGAGGGCGGGATATAAATAATTTATTATTATTATTATTATTATTATTATTATTATTATTATTATTATTATTCTCCCTGTGTTCAAGTGACTGTGGCCCCATATCACCCCCCCCCCAAATGATCAGCACTCAAGGCTGCCATGATGTGGGGGGCTTTTCACTCTTTCCATCTCCCCCTTCCTTTTGTTTCTGTACCACCACTTTGTTTTCCACCCAGAAGGTCGCAGCCCCTGCCACCTGCACCTTGGAGAGCTGCTGCCGAGTATTTCTGGACAAACCTGAGCTCGATGGACTAACAGCCTGACTCAAAACATCAGACAGCTCCCCATGTTCCTAAAAGAAAACCTGAGCAGAAAAACACTTACCCCAACAAGGTGGCCCAGAGTGAC